>NC_062551.1:4493333-5702500 GCF_016906955.1 Phacochoerus africanus
ACTCATGTGAAGGTTCGGACCCGAAAGGTCAGCCCGCGTCTGCGGCCCCCGCCCGTGCACCACGGTTCGTCTCGGTGCCTTTGCGTTTCTCCTTGGTTTGGAGACCCTTGACTTGGAGAACCGCAGACTCTATTGCTGCCAGCACATAGCAGCCAGGGGACCAGCGTTTACTCAATGATTGCCTTATCTTTTGGGGGTGAAAACCTCACAAAACAAAAATTCTCTAATCATCAGAAAAGTATTTTTATTGCCCCCAAACCAAGTGCTTTTCTAGTATTGCGTCTGCCTTTTTTGAAAGTAAACAATATACTTTGATGGTTATCGCAGTGTCATTGATTATTTAACATAATGTTGACACAGACACCAGACACAGCTCTCACACTGGAAAGACATTACTTCCATCTCTTGTGAGTTTTGTTTTGTTTTTTGTCTTTTTGCCTTTTCTAGGGCCGCTCCCGCGGCATATGGAGGTTCCCAGGCTAGGGGTCGAATCGGAGCTGTAGCCACCAGCCTACGCCAGAGCCACAGCAACGCGGGATCCGAGCCGCGTCTGCAACCTACACCACAGCTCACGGCAACGCCGGATCCTTAACCCACTGAGGAAGGGCAGGGACCGAACCCGCAACCTCATGGTTCCTAGTCGGATTCGTTAACCACTGCGCCACGACGGGAACTCCTTTGTGAGCTTTTAAAGAGTAAGAATATCTCGTATTTGTCTCCGTTTTCTAAAATTTCTTGACCTGACCTCCTCAGTCGTGGTTCCCTAGGTGCAGGTGGCTTTTGGCCAGTAACTGAGTAGACGCGTCATCATAGAACAGTGCATAAAACAGTGGTTTTCCCTGCGTGCGGCTGACACACCCTCTGCAGCCTGTCCCCAGTGGGCAGCACTGTGTGAGCAAGTCTCTGCCCATGGCAGGAGTGGGAAGGCCCCTCCTGCGCTGAGTGCCCTTTGGAGCCCTGTGCCCCCTGCAGGGCCTCGAAGGAGAAGAGGGGATACAGACCTGGGGACAGTACCAGAGGGGTCATCAGCTGCGGAGAACGCGGGAGAGGGACACTCCTGAGCGTTGGCGACAGTGCAGGCTGTCTAGAGGGGTTTTCTGTGCGTCCTCCAGTCTTACTTGGGCGCAGGTGGCACCTGCCCCGCGGTCCCCTCTCCTCAGGGTCAGCTCAGCCAGGGCCCCGGACGTCTGCTCGAATGTGTGCGCTCCGGGCGGGCTCTGGCGCTGGGTCACCTCTCGTCCTCCGCGGGCCCCAGGCGGGGGTGGGTTTTGTAGACAGAAATCCGAAATGAAAATTTCTGCCGACGTGATTGTAACTTTCCTTCTTTTGGAACAAGGTGCGAATGTCAGGGTCGCTGTTTTCGACACCGGGCTGAGTGAGAAGCATCCGCACTTCAAAAACGTGAAGGAAAGAACCAACTGGACCAACGAGCGGACGCTGGACGACGGTGGGTGGCCCGTGCCCGGCCCCGAGGGGCTCTTCTCTGGTCGTGGGGGCCGTGCGTCCCTCGGTCCTCCGTTTGCCAGCTGAGAGGGCCTTGTCCCGTGTGTCGCCGGTTAAACGGTCTGTGCATAGCACTTACTCACACAGCCCCAGGTAGTTTGGTGCCTCTCGGCGGAGGCTTTCCCCGGTGTCTCCGAGGAGGTCGGGAGGTGAGCCAGAGGAGAGAGGGACGCCTGGGGGAGGCGCCTCCTGCCCGTGGGAGGGCGGGAGCTCCGGGACCCAGAAGTGGGGCCTCGGGGCGTGGGCTCCGAGTGAAGGCAGTAGAGGGGCAGCGGGGAGTCTGTGCCTCCGACTTGGAGAGTCCGGCCGCTGGCGTCACTGCTTTGGGGTGCTGCGTTGCTCTCAGCTGCTTCATGACTTTTTCTCGTTTTGGGCAACAGGGCTGGGCCACGGCACGTTTGTGGCAGGTGTGATAGCCAGCATGAGGGAGTGCCAGGGGTTTGCTCCAGATGCTGAACTTCATATTTTCAGGGTCTTTACCAACAACCAGGTAGGTGTTTTGAGGACTCCTGAAACTTAAGGAATTGATATCAAAGTATGAGTGTAAAAACTCTCGAAAACGTGCTTGTTGAAAAACAGCGATGTCAGCAATGCCAGGTTGCTGCTGGCATCCCTGTGTGCTGTGCCGCCTCCCCTGTCCCTCCTGTCCCTCCCGTGTGGCTTTGCCCTGCTCCCACCACCCCCTTCCTCGGCCTCACTTACCCCAAAGACCCTGCTCCCGGGCTCTGTGCTCGCGCCTCCTGGGCCTCCTGTTGCGCTCTCTCCCGTGGGCTGGCCCAGGGCTCCGGTGCAGCGCGTGTCGGGCACGGTTCTTGGACTTGGTATGTGAGCAAGTAAGCCCACATTTGTGTGTTTGCCGCCCCCACTGGACTGCCCGCCTTGAGGGTCACCTCTGTAGCCCAGCACCCAGCATCGGGTTGGGTGGCACGAATTTACAAGTGAGTTCCCTCCCTCTGCACTGGAAACTTTAGTGCGAAGGGGGAGGATCCTAGTAGTTACTCATTTTTTGTAATTTAATTTTGTATAGATAATATATAGTTCAAAATATCGAAAGGCAGCCCGGGAATAATTCTCCCAACCCTGCTCCCATCTAGCAAGTCCTTACCTTCCTTCCCCGGTTCTTCCTGCCATAGTTTCTGATTGTCTCATACCCCCTCCTCCTGGAATTTCTTTTTTGCGTAGTCAAGCAAATGTAAATATATTGTCTTTTTATTTTTATTTTATTTTATTTTAATTTTTTGTCTTTTGTCTTTTTAGGGCTGTGCCCACGGCATATGGAGGTTCCCAGGCTAGGGGTCGAATCACAGCTACAGCTGCCAGCCTACACCACAGGCACAGCAGTGCAGCCATGTCTGCGACCTACATACACCACAGCTCACGGCAACACCAGATCCTTAACCCACTGAGCGAGGCCAGGGATCGAACCCGCAACCTCATGGCTCCTGGCTGGATTCATTTCTGCCGCGCCACAACGGGACCTCCCCACTGTTCTTCAGCTTTTTATACTTGTCACCGTTTCAGTTTCTGGTGCTCTTTATGTCTACCTGTCGATCTGAGTTGCCGTATCATATAACTTCCTTTCAGCCTGAGGAGATTCCTTTAGTTTACTTGTAATGCAGGGCTAGTAACTGTGACTCCTTTCAGCTTTAGGTTATCTGAAAAATAGCTTTATTTCACCTTTGTTCTCAAAGAACTATTTTCACTGAATTTGGGGTTGAAGGTCTTTTTATTCCCCTCAGCACTTACTTGATTGTTTTCTGTCATCCATTGTTTTCCACTGTAAGTTTAATTTTTATTTTATAAAAACACCTTAATGGTGATACACAAAGTGATTTCACTTTTGTAAGGAAACTGTGAGAGAAATAATGACTCTCAGAAAGATAATTCTGTGCACGAACTTCCATCGGCATCACGATACCCTTCCGTCTGTGTAGGCAGAGAGGATATGAGACACGTGCATTACAGACCTGAAGCTGCTCAGAGCCGTGGCACTCGACAGACGCATCTTAGGACACGTCCTTTTATTTTTTTTTTATTTTTTTATTTTTTTTGTTGTTGTTGTTGCTATTTCTTGGGCCGCTCCCGTGGCATACGGAGGTTCCCAGGCTAGGGGTCGAATCGGAGCTGTAGCCACCGGCCTACGCCAGAGCCACAGCAACGCGGGATCCGAGCCGCGTCTGCAACCTACACCACAGCTCACGGCAACGCCGGATCGTTAACCCACTGAGGAAGGGCAGGGGCCGAACCGCAACCTCATGGTTCCTAGTCGGATTCGTTAACCACTGTGCCACGACGGGAACTCCCAGGACACGTCCTTTTAGAGAGGGGCTGTTAGGCATGCGGGGTCTTCCCTGGGCCAGGCAGGCCGTAAGATCAGGAAGGCGCTGGACGTGAGACCTGGAGGGTCAGGACCCTGGGAACCTGCCCCTCCCCAGAGTCCAGCCCCAAGGGTTGGGCGTCCTGGGCGGAGTTGTTTATACCTCAGAGCATTAGCTGTTCTCGGGGTCTGTTTCTGAAGTTTGAGTGAATACTTCATGTGGAGAACCTGGCAATAGATGTCCACTGCGACGCCTGCAGTTGTTATTACTGTAGGAGACTCCCCTGCAGCCCCCTGAGTGAGGGCCGCCCCTGGAGGGAGGGCTGGGGGCAGGTGTCCGCTGCCGCACCTGAAGGACTGTATCGAACGCACCAGGTCTCCTACACGTCCTGGTTCCTGGACGCCTTCAACTATGCCATCCTGAAGAAGGTCGACGTGCTCAACCTGAGCATCGGCGGCCCCGACTTCATGGACCACCCCTTCGTGGACAAGGTCGGTCCTGTCCCTGCGCAGGGACGCCGTGTTGGCGAAGCCTCCTCCTCTTTCTCGCATCCCTCACTTGGCTTTGTGTCTCATGCGCTGGTGGTTTGTCGCCCATGCGGTAGCAGTTCTGTTAAGACCTGAGCTGCCGTGTGGGAGGCAGCACCTGGGCTGTGTGGGTTGCTTCCCACCCGAGCACGTGGCCCATCTCTGGGGGACGTGCCTGCAAAGCCGGCGTCTGCTTTGTGCCGCGAGGACCTGCGTCCTGGAGTCTGTGGTCTCCAGATGTCCTGGCTCCCAAACATGTGCTTTCAGGGGCATCCCTTCTTTTCTTAGCTCTGACTTTGGTTGTGGTTATTTTCAGGCAGTTGCGTGTTGATGGTTTAAAAGTCGTGTGCTCTCAGAGTAAACTGCTTGCTCGTCCTGTAGGTCTGGGAATTAACAGCTAACAACGTCATCATGGTTTCTGCCATTGGCAACGACGGCCCTCTGTACGGGTGAGTGTCCCAACCAGAAGGACCTTAGAGGCACCTTCTCCCTGGAAGTAACTGAAATACCGTCTTGTTTTGTAGTTAGCTACACCTGTTAATTTCCGCTGAAACTTTGTATTGTGGAAATTTTCGGTACACACAAAAAAACTTTGTAATGAATCTCAGGTACCCGCTCACTCCAGCAAGTTGTCAATTCAAGACCAATCTTGCTTCCTTTTCTTTTTCTTTTTTTTTTTTTTTGCCTTTTCTAGAGCCACTTCCTGTGGCGTGTGGAGGTTCCCAGGCTAGGGGTCTAATCGGAGCTATAGCCACCGGCGTACACCAGAGCCACGGCAATGCAGGATCTGAGCCGTGTCTGTGACCCACACCACAGCTTACGGCAACGCCGGATCCTTAACCCACTGAGCAAGGGCAGGGATCGAACCCAAAACCTCATGGTTCCTAGTTGGATTCGTTAACCACTGCGTCATGATGGGAACTCCGTTTCTTTTTTTTTAAGCTTAGCTATAAATTTGCAATTTGGAGGCCTAAAGTTTTTATTCCTCTCTTTTTACCCCCGAAATCAATCGGTGTACTTTCCTAGATCTGTCAGAAGGAAGCGGACACCCTGTGTGCACAGCGCGCAGGGTGAAGAGGTAGATAATAAGGTGCCTGCCTCTGTGGGAAAAATAAGGAACAGATGAGCAGAACATGTGCAGAGAAAGTGCAGGGCGGCGCAGACGGCCTTGGGGGGGCTGATGGGAAGGGTCAGATGCCACAGGAGGACCAGAGAACAGTGTCATGGAGATGTCGCTTTGTGCCACGTTGTTGAGGTGAATTAAGGCAGTAGGAGCTGCGGGACGTTCGTCGCCGAGTCACTGACAAATGTTTGGAGATCCCAATTTTCTTTCTCTTTTTTTTTGTCTTTTTGCCTTTTCTAGTGCTGCTCCCGAGGCATGTGGAGGTTCCCAGGCTAGGGGACTAATCGGAGCTGTAGTCACCAGCCTAGGCCAGAGCCACAGCAACGCGAGATCCGAGCCGCGTCTGCAACCTACACCACAGCTCACGGCAACGCCGGATCTTAACTCACTGAGCAAGGCCAGGGATGGAACCCGCAACCTCATGGTTCCTAGTCGAATTCGTTAACCACCGCGCCCCGATGGGAGCTCCCCAATTTTCTTTCTGCTGGTAGCTCCAGTTTTATTCAGTAGGTAACACGTATAAATAACCCTGTGCTGCAGCACTTGTGCTGTGGGATGTCCATCACTGTCCTTCGCCGGTTCCTGGCAGAGGGCTCGAGGGCACCGCAGGGAAGAAGAGGACATAGAGCCCGATTCAGTAGGAGGAGAGCCGCCTGCGTGTGTGCACTCCCGCCCGCGCCCACATCCTTCGGTAGCACGCACTGCCCTGCAGAGACACCCGGGCCGTGCCCGCTGGGGCAGAGCAGGCCCTCTTGAGCCCTGACTGAGCTCGTACACAGGGGTCCAGGGTGGACCATTAGGCTGAACTCTGTGGGACGGATGTTTCTGTAGGTCTGAACCTGTGCACTCCGGCAGGCCCCGCTCCCCGCCTGATAGTTGTTCTGTCATTGTCCCATGACCTTGCAGGGTCCTTGGCCATGTGCCGTGACTCTCACGGGGGTGAGCTGCCCAAACATGTCAGAACTAGCTCTGCTGTGAGAAGCACCGTTACTGCCTGATCTCATCAAGGTCTCTTGTCTTTCGGATGCTTCTCCAGGTTGCCACTCCCCCCACTGGAGGCCAGCCCTCATCAGCGGGCTCTCCCGCTCTCAGTTTCTCAGCCTGTCTTCCTGCACGGCTGATGTGGCATTGCGAGGATTGTGGGCACGAGGATGGAGCCAGACAAGTCTGACCTGCCCTCAGGCTGCGGGACCTTTGCCTGGCTTCGGAGGGCAGGAGACCCACCGGGTTGGTGGCTGTGAGGGTGGAATTAGACAGCAGAGGGAGAGCCGTGAACACTGAGCTCTAGGGAGTAGCTTTTCCTTCCTTTTTCCAGTTTTTACTGTTAAAACATTGTCCAGCAATTTTCTCCGTTTTTCTTTCTTTCTTTTTTTTTTTTTTGTGTGGCCACCCATGGCATATGGAGTTCCCAGGCCAGGAGTGGGATCCAAGCTGCAGTTGCCACCACCCCACAGCTGTGGTAGTCCTGGATCCTTTAACCCACTGCACTGGGCCTGGGATTGGACCTGTGTCCTGGTCCTGTAGAGACACTGCTGATGCTGTGTGGCCACAGTGGGGACTCCCAGTTTTCTTAATTAGGGATGTGCAGTGGGTCAGTATTGCCTGATCACATCTAAACTTTTCTCCTTGATTTTCAAGGTCCTTAGTATTCTAGCCTGGAGTCAGCTTACCTTTGCTGTAAATAGTTTCATCTCTGCGGGCCGTAGGGTGGTTGTTGCAGCCCCTCACCGGCCCTCGTACGGGGAAGGTGGCATGGGTACGTGTGAACAGTGGGGGAGGCTGTGTTCTGGGAAAACTTTGTTCCCAAGAGCAGGCCGTGGAGGGACTTGGTCGGGCTCCACCCAAGTTCCACAGCTCTAGCCTGCAGTGCTCGGCCCGGCTGTAGCTCCCCTTCCCTGAGTGCGTCTTCCTGAACTTCCTTGGCTCTCCCTAGGGAAACCGGGTTTCTCTCGGTCTCCAGCACCTGCTCCAGCCTGCCTCGCTCTCCAGTCCTACCCGCTCTTCCACCTGCTATTCTGACTGCTTGGCATGCACTGGTCACATTTCTGAACTCCTGTGACTTCTGTGGGCAGTCACACGTTGTGGCTTTTTTTTTTTTAGGGCCGTACCTGCGGCACATGGAGGTTCCCAGGCTAGTGGTCCAGTTGGAGCTGCAGCTGCCAGCCTACACCAGAGCCACAGCCACGCGGCATCTGAGCTGCACCTGTGACCTACACCACAGCTCATGGCAACGCTGGATCCTTAACCCACTGAGCGGGGCCAGGGATTGAACCCTTGTCCTCACAGTTACTAGTCAGGTTAGCGCTGAGCCACAACGGGGCTCCTGTTGTGGCTTCTGACCCGAGAGCTCCTCGTGTTGAGTGTGTTGGGGGAATCCCAGGAGAGGGAGCCCTGGTGTCAGAGTCGTATCTGCCCACAGAGCCTCACAGAGATCTGGCGCCTGCCAACTGCTGGGTAGGGCTGCGGTAGCATGTGGTCACCATGGCACAGCCGAGCACCCGGAGGGTGACCATAACGTGCTCAAAGAGCCTGGTTAATCATCATGCACAGCGCTGCCTGAGCCCTGGAGGTAACGCTCGTGTGGCGTCGCGCCCCCGCCCCAGCTTCGTGGAGCTCCGTGGAGTCCTCCCCTCTTGGCCCTTGGCTCTCATGGCGCCAGGGAGGCTGCAGCTGCACGTCCCCCTTCCAGCACCAGCGAAGATGCTGCCTGCAGCTTTCCCATGGAGTCTAGGGTTTAAAGCACGCTGAGTGCAGGGACGGCGAGGTGGCATCTTCGGCATCAATGTGAATGTGAAGTTCTGTCAGGGACTCTTATCCTCCTCTCTGCTCTGGGATGTCACAGAAATTTATAAACTTGTACTGTCAGCCTGTAAAAAAAAATCACTGTCTGTGCCTCTGAACAACTGGCTGGTGGCATGTTGGTGGCAGAGAGCTAAGGAGGCCATGCCAGGGTTGACTTGGTGTGGCTTAAAAACAGTAGCTTGGGACCAGTTGTGGTTCAAGTGTTCATATTTTGGTGGTGGAGCTGAAATAGGTAACGCTCGGAAATGCAGTGTTACCCTTTCACAAGTGGTTGTGTTACACGTTCGAGCAGCTCAGCTTCATCGTGACTTACACCCTGACCTTCTAGATGATACGTTTTTGTCATTATCCGTCCCACCATCACTTCTTTGCAGATCTAGTTCATGCCCATGAATGTTGGGGGCTGGGGGGAGGATTGCGTGGTGTTTCCCTGTGCATCCATGTCCCTGCTGAGGAGCTCAGATGACGCTGCGGTGACAGTGGTCCCCACAATTCCCAGGAGGTGGGGGGAGCACCTGCACGCGCTGAGTTGGGCGCTTTGAGTTTCTGACCAGGGTGGGTACAGTCGTGTGGCTGCAGTTCCTCCCCCGAGAAGTCTGGAATCCAGCTGGGGAGGCCGAGGACACCGTGCAGCCGTTTGGAAGTGACGTGGGGATGTGTACGCAGGTGATGGGCGTGGGAGTCTTGCGAGGTTCGGGAAGGGCAGTCCTTCGCGCCTGGCCGTAGTGAGGGAAAAAGCGCGTCTTAGCCCTGAGTGGGCTACGTTGACAGGGAGAGAAGGAAGGACGGGGTGTCCCCGGTGCAGGGGAACACCCGAGCCAGGCACAGGTGCCAGTGAGCTTGGCCCACAAGAGCTTGCTGCAGCCTGAGACCTTGCTAGGAGCTCTCGCCCTTACTCGAATGAGTCTGAATTCACGGTTGTGCCTCCCCGTGTTCTGTGCCTCCCTGCAGCACTCTGAACAACCCTGCGGACCAGATGGACGTGATCGGAGTGGGCGGCATTGACTTCGAGGACAACATCGCCCGCTTCTCCTCGCGGGGCATGACCACCTGGGTAGGCCGGGCCCCGTCGGTCGGATGTGTCGCTGGTGCGAGGGCCTTGGGTGTGTCCCTGAGCACGGGGAGGACAGCCGCCTGGGAGGCACCCGGCCACCAGAACACGCACTCCTGGTTCCTCGGCTTCTGCCGTGGCACCGTGGCACCTTGGGCAGGGGCCAGTTCTGTTTCCCGGCTCCGCTTCTCTTTAACTTGCTTCTGAGTAGCTTGTTATTTAGATCCGTTAGCTTCCTACCCACTGGTCCTAATAGTCGAAAGGGAACAGGGCTCCATGCTGGCTGGGTCGTTTTTTGGCCTTGGGAGAAGCTGATGAGAACAGCTGAGGGTCAAGTCGGCTGACGTGGAGGTCCCTGCATCTGCCTGGACAGAATCGAAAGGGTTCCAGAAGTCAGTTCAGCTGCAAGAACTTTAGTTACGCAGCTGACATGTCCTTCTCTCCCCATGCGGCCGGGGTTGGCTTTACTCTGCTGCTCCCTTACGCAGTGCCTGGGCCCCTGTCCCGCCCTTGTCCTGTCGCTCTAACCCACCTGCTCTCTTCAGGCTCGTCTAGGCCTGTGGTTTTGTTCTCCTGTTTTGGGGGGGTTTGTTTGTTTTTGGTTTTTTTTTTTTTTTGCATTGTAGGGCCACACTGGTGGCATATGGAAGTTCCCAGGCTATGGGTTGAATTGGAGCTACAGCTGCCAGCCTACATCACGGCCAGAGCAACGCTGGATCCAAGTTGCATCTGCAGCCTATGCTGTGGCTCATGGCACCATGGAATCCTTAACCCACTGATCGAGGCCAGGGATTGAACCTGCATCCTCATGGATACCAGTCGGGTTTGCTACTGGTGAGCCACAACACGAACTCCCAGGCCTGTGCTTTAACGGCATCTGGAGGACTGTTTGCGAATCACGTGCGGAGCTGCAGTGGCTCTTGCGTGTGTCCAGAGCCATTTATGTTTGATCACCAGGAGGGGTTTTTTCACTCCAAATTGGTGTACCTTTTTTTTGTTGTTGTTTAACAGAATATAAGGTCCTATCGCAATTCTCATTTTGCCCCAATATTTGGGAAACTTAAGAAAGTTATGAGTTAAAAGCATCTCCCAGGTTAGTCACACTGACTATTGTGCGTTGTCTTTCCCCTCTGGTGACAGGTTGAAATATCCAGTCATACCATGTACTTTTTAACTTATAAAGGAAAGTGTTTCTTTCTTTCCTTATTTTTCATTTTAATTTTCTGATTTTCCTAACATATTTCTAATTTTTAAGTTACTTAGAAATCAGTTTCCAGTCTTGCATGTTAGCAAAATTTAAAATATATGTTTTTAAAAGGTTTTATGGCATTACTATTATACTGGTTATTTAAAACACACCAACAATAATTTATTTTCTGTATTATTATTTAAGCTTCCTCTCATTTGCAGTAAATTTCAGACTAAAGCCAGTCCATACAAGGTTGCACCATATTTAGCTAACCCGCACTTCTGTTCTGGTTTTCTCCACTCATAGCTACATGTGGCTGTGTGCCCCTGCATGTGCTGTGAGAGAACCCACACTTTTTCTGTTTGTAGGAGCTGCCAGGAGGCTATGGCCGCATGAAGCCTGACATTGTCACCTACGGTGCTGGAGTGAGGGGCTCTGGTGTGAAAGGCGGGTGCCGGGCCCTCTCGGGGACCAGCGTGGCTTCCCCGGTGGTGGCCGGTGCTGTCACCTTGCTCGTGAGGTGAGTGTGGCCAGGCAGGGAGGAGGTGGCTTCAGCAGAATGGGAGCTGGGTCTTGCTTGTCGCCAGCTGGGTCTGATGGAGGGGCAGGCCCTGTGGCCTCACCCCGTCTCTGCTGCTTCATCTCCTGAAGGGGCAGGGGTCGCTCTTGATAGCGGACTGGCCGCTGTGAGCAGGGCCTGAGCGCCGTCTGTAGACCCCAGCCTCAGGGCGGCACCCCTGTTGCCCGCTCTTGTGTTGCTGGCAGGCTTTTTTAGAGCAGTTTCAGGCTCCCAGCGTCATGGAGGAAGGCACACATTCTGCGCTGTGGGTTTTTTTATAAGAGAAATTTTGGTGCTTCCAGTCTGCGGGCAGGGAACAGAATCAGGCCTTGCCTGGCCACTTTCTCCCTTTCCTCAGGGACTTGCCTTTTCGGGTCCTGTGTCAGCACAGGTGCTGTTGGGCTGGTCATCGCTCCGTCGTGAGACAAACGTCTCTGTTTAATTTATTTCCTTGTCTCATTGAACCCCGTGTACGGTTGGGGTGGAGCTGAGTCACTGGCCCTTAACTTTGCAGTGAAACTGGAAGGCAGTTGGCAAAAGTAGTGGACCAGGCCTGGCGCTCACATGTGGCCCATTCAGGCCGGCCAGGTGCCTTATCCTCAGTTACAGGAAAATGTCTTTGGAGCGAGCTCCTATTTTGTATTTGTCTTCAAAATAACTTTTTTTAAAAAAAAATCTAGGTGAGTCTTTCGTTGAGCTTTTGTGTTGTAATAACATAAAACTCTGCACATTTGAAAGTTATTAAATGATGTAAAATAAAATGGGCAAATCCTAATAAGTGTCCTTACATTCTAAATTCTCTTTAAAGCAAGTGAGTTTCCGTTGATTCAGCTCCTGCTGTGGCTCCGTTATTAGTAGCGTTCGATGCAGGTCACTTTCTCCTTCCTGCCTTCCCCTCCCGCCCAGAGCCAGAGCCTTAAAAATGTTGACATTGGCCAGTGTCATCTTTGGAGAATGACCACATGCTTGTTAGCAACACCGTCTTTTCTCCCCGTTGTTTTGCCCGCCCCGTGTTCCACACGGTGAGAGTGGCGGGAACGCAGACCCAGGCCGCCTGCTCCGCTGGGGCTTGGTCATGGCTGGGAGCGGGGTTGAGCTGGTGCTCCCGTTCCCCGCCTTGCTGGTTATGGGAGCACAACGCGGGTTCCCGTCTCCCTGGCATGGTTGTGGGCGGGAGGAGGTTCCAGGCTCCACCGTCGGCCCGTCAGCTCTCCCTGCTGTCAGTGGCCTCGGAGGGAGGCGCTCGTTTTCCACTCGCAGCCTGTGGCCTCTCGAGTCCAGATGTCTGCAGGATCCAGGAAACCGCCGCTTCCCTCCTCTCCCTGCAGCAGAGCACATGCCTCTGTGTTGGGTCACAGGTGCCTTGATGGTGCGGGAAGTAGCTCCTCATAGGGGCCGAGCCACAGGGAGGCGGCTCCTCAGCGCCCAGCCTCGGAGCCCCGCCGGGGCCCGGGTCCGGGCCCAAGCCCGAGCCTCGCCTCGCTCTGTTGGCCTGCGGCTGAGCCGCCAGCAGTCCTCGTTTCTGTGAGACCTGATCCCACCTTCCTCCCCTCGCGTCTCCTCAGTCAGATGCCCCGTCTAGACCTCTTAGAGAAACCACCCACACCGAGACCAGCGTCAGCGTAGAAAAATACGTAGCAGCTTAGCAGAGTAAGTTCTGCTTCGTTTTCACTTGACTTCCTCCCCTGCATTTAGGGGTTCAGATTTCCCCGTATCTGTAATATGTAGATACACGGAAATGCGGGTTTGAATGCTCGGGTTCCAAAGCAGGTGCAGATGCCTGGTGCCACTGCCGCGTCCAGACGTGTTCTGATGACCAGCCCTCCAGCGGGCGCCACCCTCCAGACACAACCGGCCGGTGGAGCAGTGGGCCCGACTCAAGGCCGGGCCTCCTGCCCGCGCTGCTTGGAGTCCCCACAGGACCCGCCTCCGTCCGTCCTTCCCCCTCCGGGCTGCGGCCACTGGCCCCTTCCCTTCCCCTCGGGAGCCTGTAACTGCTAGGGTTGACTTTGTTGAGCTAGGGGAACGGGTTTTCCTGGTCGCCTTGGTAGAAACGGGCTCTAGCCCCTGGAGTCCCTGTCGTCACCCCCTACGAGGAAGGTGGTCACGTGGTCAGCCCAAGGCAGGTGCGGAAATGAGCCTGTTCCCACTCCTCTGGCATCGTAGAAGCTGCTGTTACGTAAAGAACAAGACTGGCGGTCGCACGATGGCACATCTGCAGGTTGGGGGGCGTCTGGTTTTCATTCTTGTGAAGAGAGTGAGCCAATGTGTGGTTTCCCCGCAGCACAGTCCAGAAACGGGAGCTGGTAAACCCGGCCAGCATGAAGCAGGCCCTGATCGCGTCCGCCCGCAGGCTTCCTGGGGTCAATATGTTCGAGCAGGGCCACGGCAAGCTGGACCTCCTCCGAGCCTACCAGATCCTCAGCAGCTACAAGCCGCAGGCCAGGTTGGTGTGCTCTCCTCCTCAGCAGCCCTTTCTCCTCTGCCCTGGGCGCCCTCGGCACCCAGTGTTAGCCAGTCCCTGTCCCGAGGCGCTCGGGGGCCTCAGGGAGAGTGTCATGCCGCTGCCTCTGCTCGGGTGGTGCCACAGGACTGCTCTCCACTTTTTTTTTTTCTTTTCTTTTCTTTTGTCTTTTTAGGGCCACACTCACAGCATATGGAGGTTCCCAGGCTAGGGGTCTAATCAGAGCTGTAGCTGCTGGCCTACACCACAGCCACAGCAATGCCAGGATCCGAGCCAAGTCTGTGGGCTACACCACAGCTCATGGCAACACGAGACCTTTACCCCACTGAGCAAGGCCAGGGATCGAACCTGCATCCTCATGGATCCTAGTCGGGTTCTTTAACCACTGAGCCACAACGGGAACTCCTCTACCTTCTTATTTGTAACATAAGTGGGTTAAGGTAGTGAATTCCTATTTCTCTTTACTTTATAACAACTTTCTTTTGAAATAATCTTAAATTTACAGAAATTTGCTTAAGCAGTATGAATGTTCTCCTATCCTCGTCCTCAGCTTCCCCTGAAGCCAGCGCCTTCACTGCCGGTGACCCTGCTGCCAGAGTGAACAGGTGCTCCTTGATGCTGTGACTACGCTGTGGTCCAATGCGCAGGGGCCCGCCACCCCTCGTGTTCCTTGTCTGGTCCGGGGTCCAGGCCCCACATCGTGTGCAGTCACTGTGTCTGCCTGGTCTCCCCGCCCTCTGGTGGTACATCTGTCCTGTTGTCCTTCACGACTCTCAGTCCTCTGGGAGGGCTGGCCTTTTACTCTCTTGACTGTCTCTTGATGGGAGTTCATCCGCTGCTTTGTCGTTACAAGCTTTCTCAAGGTTATATATCTTTGGTCAGAATTCTTTTTTTTTTTTTTTTTGGTCTTTGTGTGGCATATGGAGATTCCCAGACTAGGGGTCAAATTGGAGCTGTTGCCGCTGGCCTACACCACAGCCACAGCAACCCTAGATCTGAGCCGCATCTATACCACAGCTCATGGCAATGCTGGATTGTCACCCCACTGAGGGGGGCCAGGGATCAAACCCACATCCTCATGGCTGCTAGTCTGGTTCATTACTGCCGAACCATTGAGGGAGCTCCCTGACCAGAGTTCTTTTTCACTTTTTATTTTTGATATTAGATTTACAAGGTTTTAAACCTTATCAGTACATGTGGACTTGCGCCTCCTTCACCAGCTCCCCGGGTGTAGCTGTTACAGCACAGGCCTCGGGGCCTGGAACTTAACGTGATCGTTAACATTTTGCTTCCTGGTCCAGGATTCAGTCCAGCATCCTTGTCGCATGTAGTCATCACGTGTCCTTCGTTTCCTCCAGTTGGGACAGTGCCTTGGTGTCCTTCCTTTCACTGTGGGAGGTGTTCTCTCCATCATTAGATTTCAGTGATGTGTCAGCCTGCACGCTCCAGGAGGCAGACACCACCGTGGGCTTAGACGTCCACAGGGAGGAGCCCGGGAGGAGGGAGGAGAGGGGAGGGGACCCTCACCCAGTACAGGGCTGAAATCCTGCTCCTGGGGAATCCCGGAATCAGAGTCACCATCAGAGGCGCCTGTGTTCCCAGGGGCGGCCCTGGCCTGGTGCTCTCTGGGCTCCGGCTTCAGCACAGGCGAGGTGGAAGGTCCAGGAGGGTCCAGAAGGGTCCGTCAGCTGGGTTCCACTGCAGGAGAGCTGGTGCGGTGCTGGCTCTGCCAGGGGTCCACTGACATTGCTCTTTGTCCCTCTGTGACCGCCAGGTGTCCTGTGGGGACCCACTCGAAGGTGGTCTTATTTCTTAACACACTTGCACTCATGGGGTCATTGATGGTTCCTGCCTGTGACAGTTATTACTGCAGCCATTGCCCTGTGCTGATTCTCTTTCTCATTCCTTCTTCGTTTATTAGTTGAAATTCTGCTTTAAGGGTGAGCTGCTCTTCTCTCGTTTATTTCTTTACTCAGTTACATCAGTATGGACGCATAAATACTTACCTTGCTCTGTGGATTATAGTCCGTTAATGCCATTGTTTATTTTGTCGCTCCTCTTGTCCCAGGTTGGCTCTCTGCACCTCCTCCCATTTACTACCATGGCTTTTCAGCACGTCTCCATCAGCTGGGGCCACTTTCTCACGTTTTGGCAGCATTTCCATGCCTGGTGTTGGTGTTGGTTTTTAGTCCAAGCCTCCTGGTCCTTTCATTGGAGAGTGGGGTTTAGAAACTGGCACCTGGGCACCAGGCGTGCTCTTGGTAGCCTCTTGGCAGGCAGAGCCGGGAGTGTCTGCACACACACCTGTGCCTGCCGCTGTGTCAGTCCGTGAGCTCACGTGTCTCCTGATGCCACCTCACACCACGGCTGTCGTTAGTGATCCTTCCTCCAGCAGCAAGGAACCTGGTCGGTTCCTCACGGTGTTTGTTTCTTTCTTCCCTTTTTTTTGGTTTGCTTTTTAGGGCTGCCTGTGTGGCACATGGAGGTTCCCAGGCTAGGGGTCAGATCGGAGCTTCAGCTCCTAGCCTATGCCGCAGCCACAGTGACACAGGATCTGAGCCACATCTGTGACCTACACCACAGCTCACGGCAACGCTTGATCCTTAACCCTCTGAGCAAGGCCAGGGATTGAACCCATATCCTCGTGGATGCTAGTCAGGTTCGTTACCGCTGAGCCATGGTGGGAACTCCCCACAGTCCTAGCATGTACATGGCAACTAGTTTTAGAACTGCTGGTAACAACAGATTTACTAACTAGAGAGTGGTATTTGTACACAGTTCTTTTTTTTTTTTTTTAATCATCTTTTGTTTTTTTTTAGGGCTGCACCCATGGCATATGGAGGTTTCCAGGCTAGGGGTCCAATCAGAACTGCAGCTACTGGTCTGCGCCAGAGCCACAGCAACTTGGGATCCAAGCCACGTCTGAAACCTACACCACAGCTCACGGCAACACCGGATCCTTAACCCACTGAGTGAGGCCGGGGATCAGACTCACAACCTCATGGATCCTGGTCGGATTCGTTTCCGCTGCACCACGACGGGAAGTCCTGTGTACAGTTCTCTCTCTCTTTAGCTGTATAGAGGAGTGTGCCGTTTTCCAAAGTTAGGGTCGTTTCTTTCTTCCTCCCACACCCCCTTGTCAGTCTGGTTTTGCTCTTTGTTTGTGATGCGGTCGAGTTTATTCGTAATGTGTTTCTTTTTGGATCCCCCCATCCTGGTTGATTTCAGCGAGTTACGCCTCGAGTGTGAAACATGACCATAGCTCTGCACCTGGCCAGGTGTCTCTCCCTTCAGCCTTCTGTCCCCGTTGTCACTGCCCTGGTCCCTGCAGCCGTGTAAGTGACAACCTCAGTAGCTTTGGGTTTATCCTCCTTGTATTTCTTTCTTCACAAGTGGACAGATACATACCTGTCATCTTCTATCTCCTTTCTTACCTGAAGGATAGCCTTACTGTAAATACTCTTGTTGCTTTTTGACTTAGCACTCCCCTGAAAATCTGTACTCATTCAGAGCCAGAGCCTCCCTCCTTTTTTATAGCTCTTTAGTGTGTCTTTGTTATATATGGGCATTTAAATTGTTTCCAATATTTTGGAACGTTCAGCTGCTTGTGCCTGTGTATTTCAGTCTTGTTGGAGCTGTGTCTGCAGGGAAGAGTCCTGGAGTGGGGTTGCCGGGGCCAGGCCGAGAGCAGAGGGCGCTTGCCGGGTCTGTTCCCTCGGCACGGGCTGGCCCGCGGGCTCCGCGTGTGAGCCGGCCTGTCTGCCCAGAGCCTCCCAGGCAGTGTCCACTCGGACTTGCGACTTGCCGCCCCTCTGACACGTGAGGAGTGGCTTCTCCGTGGAGTTTTAATTTGCCTTTCTCAGGTTACGAATGAAGTCAAACACTTTCTATGGTTAGGAGCCATGTTTACATCTTTTGGTGAGAGGTTTGTTCGTTTCTTTTACCCACTTTCTTTTTCTCTGGAGTTTTTGTCCCTTGGTTTTTTTAAGCATTCTTCCCTCATACCTTTACTTCAGGTATTTCTCCCAGTTTATCAGTTATCTTTTGACTTTGTGAAAGTTGTTTTTGGCCATGCGTTTTTTGGGGGCTTTGTTTTGTTTTGTCTTTTTAGGGCTGCACCTGTGGCATATGGAGGTTCCCAGGCTAGGAGTCTAGTCAAAGCTACAGCTGCCGGCCTACACCCCAGCCGCAGCAATGCGGGATCCGAGCCACGTCTGCAACCTACCCCGCAGCTCACAGCAGCACCAGCAGCACCAGGTCTTAACCCACTGAGCAAGGCCAGGGATCAAACCCACAACCTCATGGTTCCTGGTTGGATTCGTTTCTGCTGCGCCACGACAGGAACTCCTTTTTTCTCTTTTCTTTTTCGATAGCCAGATTTGTTAGACTTTTGTTGTTGTTATTGCTCCTGGAATTGGAGCCCAGAATGCCTTTCTCTGTACTGAGGTCAAAGAGAGTGGCCCATGTTTTTTTTGTGACTCGTTTGCTTTCTTTTATTTACTTGAGACCCTGATCCTTTTGGAGTTTATTCTTGTGTGTGGTGGGAGATGTGGCTCTAATTCTCTCTTTTGCCAAAGGGCCATCTGTCCCAGCTCCAGTTATGAAAAAGCCCATCTTGGCCTGGTGATTTGAGACGGAGTCCAGGGTCTGCACTGGGACCCCTGCAGCCGCAGCATCCAGGCTTGCAGAAAGGGAGAGGCGATGCCGTGCCGCCGTCTGTTCTGTGGTCCGAGCAGGCTGGCCGGAGGGCTCAGGGCAGGGACCGTAAGCGAGGGCAGCTCTGGGAGCCGGCCTCCCGGGCTCAGGCCCGCCCGCTGACGCCTTTGTCCGGCGTGTGGCCCCAGCGCTGTCACTCATGCTGCGTCCTCCCCGCTGTGCTCTGTTTCAGTTTGAGCCCCGGCTACATCGACCTGACGGAGTGCCCCTACATGTGGCCCTACTGCTCGCAGCCCCTCTACTACGGCGGCATGCCCACCATCGTCAACGTCACCATCCTCAACGGCCTGGGTGTCACGGGAAGAATCGTGGACAAGGTGGGACTGCCCTCTGGCTGGCCGTGAGCCCGGGCGGGGCCGGATGTCCTGCCGACGTTGAAAGGGACAGGTCTTCCTCCGTCGGGGCGCTGGGGCACTGGGGCCCCGACAGATAAGTCCTGGTGGATTAGCGGTAGCGGTCACTGCTCTGTGACTGGGGAGTCTGGAGTTTGGCGTCCGAATCAGTGACCTCCAGTTGAGCCTTCATCTTTAGCTTCCTTCCTGCGGTTTAAGGCCCACTTGCAGTTACTGTTTAATGAGCACCACTGGGTCTTTGTGTTTATGTGAATTTTGTTTTTATAATCTTTTTTTATTCTTACCGTGTAAACATTATCTCAACAATAAAGGATAGAGAAAAAGAACAGAAAAATGACTTCAGTTTCACACACTAACAGAACCACGACTTTTAAAAGTAGTCCTTTGTAGCCCTTATCTGAAAGACATATTTTTTGTTATCTTCGTGTGGTGGGCAAAAATTTAGTGTTTTTTTTTTTAATTTTCGTGTTATAAATGTTTAAGAACATAGCTATGTATACAGTACCAATATTCTTTTTATTTATTTATTTATTTTTTGTCTTTTTGCCATTTCTTGGGCCGCTCCCGCTGCATATGGAGGTTCCCAGGCTAGGGGTCGAATCGGAGCTGTAGCCACTGGCCTACGCCAGAGCCACAGCAGTGCGGGATCCGAGCCGCGTCTGCAACCTACACCACAGCTCACGGCAACGCCGGATCGTTAACCCACTGAGCAAGGGCAGGGACCGAACCCGCAACCTCATGGTTCCTAGTCGGATTCGTTAACCACTGCGCCACGACGGGAACTCCCCAATATTCTTTTTAATGGTTATTTACTACTCAGTAAGCATTGTTTAATCAGAATTTGTTTACCGTTTCTTCTGGAACAGTAGGTGGTTTGCAACTGTAAACGCCACACTGGATACCTTTGCATATATGGTTTTCTTTTCTTCTGAATTATTTTCTTGCTATAAACTCCCTGGACCAGGCTCCCAAGTGAGAGGCATGAACGTGTTAGGGCTCTTTGTGCATAAAACCAGATTCTTTCCCAGCAAAGAGCCCCGTCAGCTCAGATGGCTGCTGCCCATGCACAGACGGGCGGCGTCTCTGCTCAGGGGGTAGGTCTAGTTTTCCCAATTTTGTGAGGATTTTAAAATTGAGGTAAAATTCACATACCACAAAATGGAACCTTTTAAATCAAGCAGTTCAGCGGTTGTCAGTATATTCACAAGTAGTGATGCTGCCATGATACCCCCCTGTAATTACAGAATGTTTTCCTCACCCAAAGACGAAGCCCCTGTGAGCAGGCCCTTCCCTCCCCCCCCACCGCCCTAAGACCCCGGCACCTCCTGATCCCCTTTCTGTCTCCGTGGAGTTACCTTTTCTGGACATTGGGTGGAAGTGAATGGAACCCTGCTGAGCCGCGTGGCTCTGAGGCTCCTCCACGCTGCGCATATCCGGAGGCCGTTGGCTGAATCCTGCTTCGTTGTGTGGATCGTCCCCACTTTGTCAGTCGAGGCAGTTGGTCTGTTTCTCTGTGGCTCATCTTTTGTATCTCCTGTATATATATATATATATTTGTGTGTGTGTGTGTGTGTGTCTTTTTGCCATTTCTTGGGCCACTCCAGCGGCATATGGAGGTTCCCAGGCTAGGGGTCTTATCGGAGCTATAGCTGCCGGCCTACGCCTGAGCCATAGCAACTCGGGATCTGAGCCGTGTCTGTGACCTATACCACAGCTCACAGCAACGCCGGATCCTTAACCCACTGAGCAAGGGCAGGGTTCAAACCCGCATCCTCATGGTTCCTAGTCAGATTCGTTAACCACTGTGCCATGACGGGAACGCCTCTGTGGCTCTTCTTTTAACCTTAAATCTATGGGGAAAGTGGGCCCCTTGCTGAACGTGTGCCATCCACCTTATTGGTAAGGTGCGTGTCTGCATGTTTGTTGACTGAGTATTTCCTCGTCTGTGAATTAGCATTTCACTTCCTCGGCCTGTTTTTACTGGAATCGAGACTGTCCCTCTCAGTCCAGTGAGATCTTCACATCATGGAGAAATTAACCATTGTTGTCTGTCATGCAGAACTACCCCCCAGATTATTGTTTTCTTGTCTCTGTGACATTAGAGGTGGTTGGGGGGGCCTGTCGAAGTTTCACATTTTCATGTAGTTGAATTTTCATCTTTTGTGATTGCTTCTGTTGTTTCAAAAATTAGAAACTTATCCCGACAGAAATGTTAAAATCTAAATTTCACTTTCCACTCGTTTTCCTTTTATGCTTGTTAAATAGTTAATGTTTTCATCTGTGTTGAGTTAATTTGATTCATGGTATAAGAGATGGAGGAAGGTTAATTTTTTCCTCTGTTGTTAACCAGCGGTCTCAAGAGCACTTATTAAAAATCTCTTTCCTTTCTCACTGTTGATGATGCTACGTAACATTTCTTTATCCTACAAAATAGTTTTCTTTTTCACACTTTTTTACTACGGGGACTCCCTTGGGGGAGTTTGTGGTTGCTCTCCGGGTTGGGAGAGGAGCGAGGCGCATCAGGTGCTGTGAAGGACTGGTTCATCGTAAGAGCTGCTCTGTGTTTCTCCTCCTTGGCTCCCCTGCCCCCTTCCTGAAGCTTCTGTGCGGCCTGGCCGGCTGGCGCTCTGCCCTCCCGGTCACTGGCTGCAGAATCTCACTGGTGACATGTCGTCCTGTTCCTTTATTCCTTTGAGTGATGTGATTCTTTGAGCGCACAGCCAGTTGAGGTCTCAGCCCAAATCTGGGAATTTTCGCCTGTGTGGGTTCTCTATCAGATCGAAGCTCTTGGTCAAACCGTGTGTGCCCCGCCCCCACCCCCGCCCCCCTTTCTTTAGGCTTAGGAGAAGAATTCTCCTTGAAACCGGAGTTGGTCAGCACCAGCGTCGCTAGATTCTGCTGGCGTGTGGCGGCCCCGCCATCCCCGCGGCGGCTTCGGCCTTGGGGTCGGCCGCTCCGTGTCCGTGTCCTCTCACTCGGCCCGTTCAGCCCGCGTTCTCGTTCACCGACCCGGGGGTTTAGGGCGGAGCTTCTCACGCAGCCTCTGCGTGTTTCCTCCCGCAGCCCGAGTGGCAGCCCTACTTACCGCAGAACGGAGACCACATCGAGGTCGCTTTCTCTTACTCCTCAGTGTTGTGGCCGTGGTCGGGCTACCTGGCCATCTCCATCTCTGTCACCAAGAAAGCCGCCTCCTGGGAGGGCATCGCGCAGGGGCACGTCATGGTCACCGTGGCTTCCCCGGCGGAGGTGGAGGTACGTGCGGGGTGCGGGGCGCGGGGCGCGGGGCGGGGGCGGGGGGACGAGGGGGGCGGCGGAGCGCCTGGGCTCTGGGAGGTGAGGGGCGGGGTGGGCCCGGGGCCTGGCAGCAGCCGGGGGAACAGCCCCCTTGGTGCGTGAGGTGCAGGTGGGCCGTTTGGTGCCAGATTTCCGGTTGAAAGTGATGGCAGTAAATAGGGTGACCCTGCTGTGGTCCCGTGCCTGGACCTTGACGTCTGAAACCCTTGAAAGAAGAATCGGAATGGGATTAATTACGGTCCACGAATGTTTTTCCCTGCTTTTCCTGTTATTAGAAATTCTTATGTTTTGACTCTTCAGGTTAAATTGATAAGTAGAAGTGAGGTTTCAAACCGAAAACCCTGAAAGGTGCTTCTGGGCAAAAGGGACGTTTCAGTGTGGTTTCTTTCCAGTCCAAAAACGGCGCAGAGCAGACGTCAACCGTGAAGCTCCCGATTAAGGTGAAGATAATCCCCGCTCCTCCTCGAAGCAAGAGGGTTCTCTGGGACCAGTACCACAACCTGCGCTACCCGCCCGGCTACTTCCCCAGGGACAACCTGCGGATGAAGAACGACCCTTTGGACTGGTGAGCGGCTGCCGGACCCGCGCCCTCTTCCTCCTCCCTGCTGCGTGTCTGCAGGACCGGGCTCGCCCGCGTCCATCGTCCATCGCAGGGCCTTGTGGTCCCGGGCACCTGCTTCCTGTGAGACCCCCCCCCGCCCCCCCGTCGTGGGGCCGCCGCAGGCCTGGGAGGCGCCCCTGCCTGGCTTCTCCTGTTGAATCAGCCGGCGCACCTGGCGGTCCTCCTCCAGACATGGCCCGCGTCCTGCTGTCTCTTCCACCGTGTGTGGGTGTCTTCACCTCTTCCCTGCGGCGTCGGGGGCTTCCTGATGAGTCTTGTGGCTGTCCCTGCTCCCCCAGCTCCATCCTCCGGGTGGCAGTCCCCGGAATCGCTAAAGAGCTCCATCTGTCACAGTTTGCTGAAAATCCCCGTAGCTGCCTGGCCAGACTTCTTCACGTGTCAGACTTCCCTGTGGCCACCCGAGGTCGCTGCCAGCATCTCTGTGCCCCTGCTGGCTTCGTCCCGTGCAGGCGGCTGCCGGCCTTTGCCACGTCTGTCTCCGCCGAAGCGATGCTTCAGTGCGCTTTACACAGCTTTGCTTGGGCCTTGTCTTCCCTTTTGAGGTCCTTGCTCTGCCGTGAGGGGCTCTCCTGTTCACACCCATGTTACGTGGAGCCCAGAGAGGGCTGGGCTCCCGGGCCTCTGCGGGCGGTGGAGCTGCTCTTCGGTTGCCTTCCCTCTGAGCAGGCACTGATGGTCCTGGTGCTGGGCTTCCTGTGTTGCAGGAACGGCGATCACATCCACACCAACTTCAGGGACATGTACCAGCACCTGAGGAGCATGGGCTACTTCGTGGAAGTCCTCGGCTCCCCCTTCACATGCTTCGATGCCAGTCAGTACGGTGAGCAACCACGAGCTGCTGCCCGGGCGGCACTGCTCAGCCAGGGAGGGCGTGGGGCGGGCCAGGGTCTCCTGGTCCCAGGGGGCCAGGACCAGGCCCCCGAGAGCAGCCCGTATTCCTGACATTCAGCTGGAATGGGAGGCTCTCAGAATGACTGGGGACAAAGAGAGTTGTGCACTTTTGTCGTATTAAACACTAGCAGGGAATTTTGCTTCTTTGCAAGTAAGCGAAATATCCGTCGTCGGGCATCGCCCGTGCCACAGGCTGCTGCGGGCTGGTGTCCTGTGCGGTCAGTCCCTGCGCCTCTTTCACCCCCCTTCGAAAGCGGAACAGGGGCACAGGCCAAACATTGGAAGCCAGTAACTGGAGATGATGATGCCGCGAACTGCTGCGATCCTGAAACGGGGGTGTCCTGTGGGTAAGGGGGCCGTTCTCATCCGGGTGCCCTGTCCCTCAGGAACTCTGCTCCTGGTGGACAGCGAGGAGGAGTACTTCCCCGAGGAGGTGGCCAAGCTGCGCAGGGACGTGGACAATGGCCTCTCACTCATCGTCTTCAGCGACTGGTACAACACGTCCGTGATGAGGAAAGTCAAGTTTTACGATGAAAACACGAGGTACTGATACAAATCGATGTTTGGATAAGAAATTTGACTTTATGGGAATTAAATTCCACCCCGCAGAGACTTAACCTGGTTTTTGGGGCCCACGGTGGTGTCGTAGGCTGTCACACAGGTTGACACTCCTGGTAGGAAAGCTCCCTTCCCTGTAGCCATGCTCTCGGCAGTGGTTGCGAAGCAGGGACCTGCCCATTGACCCAGGTACGGATTGAAAGGGTAACTTACACTGGAGCTCGAAGTTTGGGTTTCCTTCTCTTCTGATCTCCTGTCTCTTCACTGACCCTGTGTGCGTTTCAGCCCAGTTGATGAGTTATCAATGAAGAGTTGCCAGTGTGTTGTGACTGTCTCATGCCTGTAATACACGTTCTTTCTTTAGAGTTGGACTTGGACGTCCTAAGCTTCTTTTTAAAAATTTTTTATTTTTATTTATTTTGTTTGTCTTTTTAGGGCCCCACCTGCGGCATATGGAGGTTCCCAGGCTAGGGGTCTAATCTGAGCTGTAGCCGCCGGCCTACACCACAGCCACAGCAACACCAGATCCAAGCCACCTCTGCAACCTACACCACAGCTCACGGCAACACCGGTTCCTTAACCCACTGAGGGAGGCCAGGGATCGAACCCGCAACCTCATGGTTCCTCGTCGGATTTGTTTCCACTGCGCCACGACGGGAGCTCCACCCTTGTTTTTTCTTTCACTGACCCTCTCGGGGTCTAGGCTCTCTGTGCAGTGTGTTTGAGTTACGGGCAGTGTGTTTCATGAAACTGAGCTTTGATTTCTTCTGCACACTGCCTGGAGCATTTCCACCGTAGTGTTACTCAGACCCAGACAGTTCGCTTTAGCTGAAACCCACTGCAGACAGGCCAGACTCCGCTGGAGCAATCAGTTTTGTCGTGAAGATATGAAGCGCATGTGGGCTGCTCTAGTCCCTCGTTAACCCGTCACCTTCACAGGCAGTGGTGGATGCCGGACACTGGAGGAGCCAACATCCCAGCCCTGAACGAGCTGCTCTCGGTCTGGAACATGGGGTTCAGCGATGGCCTGTACGAGGGGGACTTCACCTTGGCAAACCATGACAGTAAGGGTTTGTGTTTGTTGGTAGAAGGGCTCGCCAGCCCCAGAGATGGGCCAGCAGCAGCCGTGTGGGTTCGGAGAGAGAGCGAGCCCGATGTCACGGCACGTCGTGAGCGGGATCTGCAGAGCGAATTGCTCAGGGCCTTTGGGGAGGAGGCCTGCAATGCTGGCTGGAGCCTAGCTGCGTCCAGTTTGCAAATAGAATCCCTCCGGCAAGCACTCCTGATCCTGGAGCCACTGTGAGATTCTTCACGTCCTGTGTGCCTCCGGATGGGAAAGAGCCCTCAGGTCCCTGCTGATTTATGAAGTTCTGTGTGTGGAATAACTCT
Organism: Phacochoerus africanus; assembly: GCF_016906955.1. Lineage (NCBI taxonomy): Eukaryota > Metazoa > Chordata > Mammalia > Artiodactyla > Suidae > Phacochoerus > Phacochoerus africanus. Next base: position 4,518,693 of record NC_062551.1, read on the forward strand.
GCACAGCTCCTTTAGGAAGTACCTTCCCCACTCTGTTCACTTCGGTGGCTAGTTTCTAAAACAACATCCTGAGCCTTATTGTCCCTGACACGGCTCGTCCTGACTTAAGCCCACGTCTGACGGCTCCGCCTTTGAACATCCACTCAGAAACCTTCCATTAATAGCATATTGTGTTTAGCTTGGACTTTGAGGTAATTCTTTGTGGTCTGTGTGACCGGGCAGTCATAGCAGCCCCTCTCTCAAGGTTAAAAACCATTTTCAAAAACACACAAGGCCTTGGGTAGATGAGTAGACCCTGATGCACCTGTTCAGTGTTTCCAGGTTAACTCTGAGCACCTGTTTTCTAGTGTACTACGCGTCGGGCTGCAGCATTGCTAAGTTTCCAGAAGATGGCATAGTGATCACACAGACCTTTAAAGACCAGGGTAAGGAATGCTGTTCGTTGGCTTTTTGGTTCCCCGTTGCCTTTCTGATGTGTTTTTTATTTTTAATTTTTCTGCTTTTTAGGGCTGCGCCTATGGCATATGGAGGCTCCCAGGCTAGGGGTTGAATCGGAGCCACAGATGGCGGCCTACACCACAGCCATGCGGGACCCGAGCCGCGTCTGTGACCTACACCCCAGCTCACAGCAATGCCGGATCTTTAACCCCCTGCATGAGGCCAGGGATCGAACCCGCATCTTCGTGGTTGCGAGTCAGATTCATTTCCGCTGCGCTGCAGCGGGTCCTCCCCTTTCTACTTTTGTAACCACAGTTTGAGTATATGTAATTCACACACGGGAGCATTAACCCTTTGAAGAGGACGTACAGCTCAGTGATTTTCAGTGTATTTGCAAGTTGTGCCATCACCAGCACCCTCTAATTCCAGAACATGTTCCTCCCCCGAAAAGACCCCCCCATTAACATCTGGATTTGTATAAAATGCACGGCCCTGTTTGATGGTACTTGAGGTGCGGCCAGTGTGTAGTGGCTCTTGGGGTCACACAGGAAGATAAGGCGCTGTCTCACTGATAACTCGAATATGTGGATGGTGACCCCTGCCCAGTAAGTTGAATTTCCTACAGAGAAGAGGGACTTTGGAATATTTGTGGATTTTTTTTAAACTACCTTCACTGTTGCTTTAAACTTTTGTTACTGCTCACCAGTTGTTCTGCCCATGGGATTGCCTGATTACTACAATTTTAGAAAAGCGTTGACTATCCTTTGCAGTTCTAAACTGTGTAAATATGAAGAATATCACAGCGTAATCTCCTGAAATTCTCTGAAGAATTAGAAGGGAAGAAAGGTCTTTCCTTTCAGTTTTGCTTTTTTAGCCACAGACAGGCGTCACCCGGGAAGGCGGACGAGGCCGTGTCTGCCAGCCCTCACGCCTGTGACACTCTGCTGTGTGCTCGGAGCAAAGAGGGGTGCCTCCGCCCTTGCCTAAGGCAGCAGCTGCCCGGGGCCCCACACCACGTCTCCCTCACGTGCACGGGGCCGCGGGACTGTGCACGACGACCTCGATGGCTTCGGGAAACGCACAGGCTGGCGCGTTCCCTTGTGCTCGTTGCTCTTTTGTATTTCAGAGTGGAAGCCCCCTTCATGGTGAAGTGCGTCATTTTCTGTAATCGGAAGTCAGGGCCGGTTTCCCTCGTTGAAAACGATGAGAAGGCAGGATTTCTCATGTGTTTGCATCTGCAGGGTTGACTTCATGTCTGTGTTACCTGGAAGGGGCTCCTTCCTTCCAATCAAGGCAAAGTCAGCTCGTCACTGGTTTTCATAAGGTCGTGTTTTGACTTTAAGCACCTAAGTGGTCTTGTCTAACCAGTCCCCTGGCCCAGGTCACCATGTAACCCGCTGCTCACAGGGCACTGTCACTTCTGGAAGTCCCCCCAAGTGAAGGCCGTGGTCTTCTTGTCGCCTTGGAGCCGTCTGGTGGCTCCTTGTTGTGAGGGGAGAGGAACCACGAGTAGGTGTAGGGGTGCAGGCTTCATTTTGGTGTCGTGCTAGCCTGGAAATAATTAATTGCCTTGGAATCCTAAAATTTTTAAGGGGCTTTTTATTTCCAAACAGGCTTTGAGTTGAATAATCTTTTGGGTACAAAATAGGGATTTGAGAATCTGGGTTATGCCGGATCAAAAAGGACCTGTTGTCAGAAACCAGAGTCGGTCCGAGCCCGGGGCCCAGCAGTGCTGCCGCGTGTGTTTGCCCCTCCGTGTGTCCTGCTGCACCGTCCCCCTGCTCCTCCGCTCAGTTCCTGGTGGGACTCTGTGCAGAGGGCAGGAGGCGCTGCCTTCTCGCAGGCCCTGCCCGGGTGGCCCGCGCCCTGGGCACGGGGCTCTGACGATGTGCGCCACCACCAGCGGGAGGCACGCCTCTGCTGCGGGGTAACACTGCGTACGTGATGGTGTCGCTGGCAGTTGCGGCCCTGGCGGCTGGGCGGCCTTGGCTCCGTGACCCAGCGGGCGTTGTGAACTGCGTCGTCTGTGGGCAGAGGTGAGATGGCTCTGCTGTTGGGACATTCGCACTGTGCTTCTGCGATTCAGGGAACAGGTACCTTCATCTAAATTGAAGAACGTGGGCCTCTGTTTTAAAAACGAGTTGTGGTGGTCCTTGCGTGTAATTGTTGAGCACAAAGCCTGGGACCAGCGCCTGTAACTGTGGGGCTGCCGCTCTGTGTGGTGTGAAGACATGAGCCTTTCAGGGTAATAAAAAGTTTTCTTTGGGGCTGAAAAGGGAGAAGTGACACCTCTAGGATGGTAACAGCGCACCAGCCTCCCCAGAGCCAAGGAGAGGTCGGGCGTGTATGTGTACGCGGCCCTGGGCTTTGCTGCAACATTCTTTACTTATCCTAAAAGCTTGCCCTGTGGTGAGTGAGTCTGAGAGTTTACTGTGGTGTTTTTTTGTCAAATGGACTAAAATGTCAAGTTACAGGGCAACTAGAAGATGGTTCATTTCTCTGCAGAAATTCTCATGGCTGTTCTTGTGCTGTTTCAGGATTGGAGGTTTTAAAGCAGGAAACGGCGGTGGTTGAAAATGTCCCCATTTTGGGGCTGTATCAGATTCCAGCTGAGGGCGGGGGCCGGATTGTGCTGTACGGAGACTCCAATTGCCTGGACGACAGTCACCGACAGAAGGGTGAGAAGGGGTGGGTCGAGTCCCTTCTCCCCCTTGTCTCTGACCAGGCGCCGCTGAGATGCTGGCGAATGGCTGGAGGCTGCGCGGTGGGCCAGGCGCCGCTGCTCAGACTCGCGCACATTTGCCTAGATGTTTCCTAAAGCGAAACAAAACGAAGCGAAACAAAACTGCCTTCGCAGGCTGCACCCCCCCCACCCGCCACCCCCGCTCCACGGAGGCGGCAGATGCCAGGACTGCCCTGTTTTTTTTTGGCGGGGGGGGGCCCACTTCGGGGGTTTCTGCCCTGCCCAGCATCCCTCTGGAGTCCGAGTCCCTGCCCTGCAGGCCCCCTCTGGGTCTGACCCACCCCTCTCCTGCCAGTCACCCTTGCCTCTCCTCCCAGACCTGGGAGTCTCGGCTGTTGTGATGGGTGTTTGATGTCATCGTTGGGGATGCAGGGAGCTGAGAGGGGGCGTCGGCCCGTAGCACCCCTCCTCTTTTTCAGCGTAGCTCATTGCGTCCTAACGCGGGCCTTGAGCTCGGACGCGCAGACGTGACTCTTTGTCCTTTTGTAAGGGAGGGATGGTGAGACGGCGGGAAGGAGAGATGGTGAAAGGCTTCTGTCTCTGCCTGGTGAGGTCATGACGAGACCAGGACCCGAACCTAGTCTTCTGAGTCCTTGGGGGACTGGGGCAGGCGGGAGGTGGGCGGCCGTATCCGCCTGTCTGCAGAGAGTGACCAGCTGCACAGGAGTGGGGCCTGCAGCGCTGGGCTGGGGGTCTTGTGCGTGCTCCCCCAGCGTGATGCTTATGTCACTACGTTCCTAGCATTTCATGTTTTAAAGCCTTAGAACACGGATGGTCTTTTTAGAAATGACAAGCGAAGGTGAAAGTCATGGTGGAAAGAAAACTTTTATTTCTACAGAGATTGTCCTTTAAGACCCGAGCTCTCTGGTGAGAGTAGTAAAATTGTAAATACCTGGAGTTCCCATCGTGGCGCAGTGGAAACAAATCTGACTAGGGACCATGAGGTTTCGGATTCGATCCCTGGCCTCACTCAGTGGTTTAAGGATCCGGCATTGCCGTGAGCTGTGGTGTGATTGCAGACCTGGCTCGGATCCGGCATTTCTCTGGCTGCGGTGTAGGCTGGCAGCTACAGCTCGGATTAGATCCCTAGCCTGGGAACCTCCATGTGCTGTGGGTGCGGCCCTAAAAGACCGAAAAAAAAAAAATTATAAATGCCTGAGAGACTGTCCTGGTCCTTATTAATCTTCTGTGGCCACCTGCAGGAGCTTTCGGGGCCGTGAGCCCTTGCCCAGGGCCCTGTCGTGAGACAGTGCTTCCCGGAGTGGCTCTGAATTGCATCCCACCCAGGCTGGCGGAGTCGGTCCTTAGCGCCCCTCCTCTTTTTCCGCGTATCTCATTGCGTCCTTCTCATGTGAGCCAAGTGTCCGCCGGGCAGCTCCTCGGTTGCTGGTAGGAAGGCTGCCTGCGTGCGCAGCCCTGAGCCCCCCGTGATGTCCCCGAACAGCTGTTTTTTGCTTCCGTGCTTTGAAGTTGGGGCCCACTGAGTCCAGGCAGCCCTGGCTACTAGACTCCGCACTGGGTTGACCTTGAACCCCCCCTCCCTGTGGTGCGCACATCGGGGTCCTGGCTCCGCCCTCACGTGAAAACCCAGATCCTTCCCCCAGGACAGCCTTCAGGCATTGGCGGGAGCTTTGGGGCCTCGTTCTCTGGGCAGTTCTCCTCCCGCTGGTGTCACGTGGTCCTGCTGTCTGTCCTCACCTTGAGGGACCAGGGCAGAGGGGCGCCGGGGCAGCCCTGCGTGCAGCCGTGCGGCCGCCCCGAGCCGGGGGCTGGGAGTGAGGCTCACGGAGAGGAGTGTACTGTGACCTCATCTTCTCCCAGCCCCTGCCCACCTCCTCTGGGAACTGACTTTGATTATCCTGTAGAGGCTGCCTTAAAAAAGTCTGCTTGCTAACAGCATGTCGCTGCACCTGCAGACTGCTTCTGGCTCCTGGACGCGCTCCTGCAGTTCACGTCGTATGGGGTGACCCCCCCCAGCCTCAGCCACTCAGGGGACCGGCAGCGTCCCCCCAGCGGAGCGGGCTTAGCGCCACCGGAGAGGATGGAAGGTGAGTGGCCGTGGCTGAGGCAGGGCGGGGCAGGGCGAGTGTCGAGGGCCACCCTGGTTGAGCCAGAGGGTGTTGTCTGCTCAGATGAGCCACGAGCTCCGGGTTCTCGGGAGGAGCAGCCAGCATTTTGAGCGCTTACCAGGGACCAGGCACCAGCCCCGGGGCTGCTTTCCATGCCTCACACTCTGAGTCCTCCCAGAACCCAACTAGATCCTTCTTCCCAGTTCCTGGAAGAAGAAACAGGCGAGAGAAGTTAGTACCCGCCCTGGGCGCCTAGCAGTGCCCCTGAGCGGCTGGGCACTCAGGGCCTGACCTCCCTCCTCACGGGCTGCGTAGCCGCACAGTGTGGGCCATGGTGGGTGTTGTTCTGAATTTCCCAGCAGCCATGGTTACAGAGTGAAACACTCTTCAGCTCTCCAGGCCAGAGGCTCTTATTTAAACGTGAGCCCATCCATCCCATCTCAGTTGTTCAGTGTCTGCACGTGGGCAGTGGCCACAGTAAGGGACAGCACAGCCCTGAGAAACAAAGGAATTGTGAATTCTGAACGTGCTCCTGGCGGGGGGTGGGGTGCTAAGGAAAAATATTTGAAAAGAGAAAGCTGTCCACGGAGCGCGTCTGCAGGTTGGACTCCTGAAGTGGAGCTTCACGCGTGTGGTTGTGGTCAGTGAGGTGGCCTTGCCGCTGCTGTGCATCCAGCGTGGGCACCTGGGAGGGAGCAGCTGTCCTGATCTGTTCTCTCCCCCTCGGCTGTGAGCACATCACCTGGGAAAGGACAGCCAGGCCTCGCTCCTGGCACCACCTGGCAGACAGGTTAACAGCAAGGGGAGTGGGCGCGACGGCCAGGAAGCAGACCGCTAATGAAGCCTCGTTTTGCCTCTGCATCTTCTGCACAACGATGGTCCCATTGTCGCCCGGGTGCTGCCCAGGAAACCACCTGCACCGGTACTCCAAGGTCCTGGAGGCCCGGCTGGGAGGCCCCGAGCCACGGGCGCTGCCGGCCTGTCCGCACCTGTCATGGGCCAAGCCACAGCCTTTGAACGAGACGGCTCCCAGGTTGGTGTCCTGTGTTATTCTGCTTTTTCTGCCGGGCTTATGATTCATTGCCTTTTCTTTTTTTTTTTTTTTAATAAGAGCAAATGGAATTTTACTGACACCGTTATCAAATAATCAAATCTAGCTTGTCATTCCGTGATGGTTTTCTAAATGAGCAAGCCCCCAAAGTGACCTTTAGAATTACGCCCCTGGTGGCATCTTGCATAGAAAGTGCTTTGGGTAATGAGCTTTTCTTTGGGTTTGGTTGGTTCTTGCTTAAAAAGCTGTGATATGACAGTGATGTGCCTGGAAGGGAAGCTTTGGCTCCTCTAGTTTGGGGTTCAGGAGCTGAGTGCTCCCCTTGTATGGTGTTGATCTGAGATACAGACAGGGCCTTTCTCTGACCCACCAGGGGGCAGAGACTTAGGGAGTAGATCTGGGTCCTGGCTTGTTACCAGGCCTGGAGTTATGTCTGTGCCCTCGCCCTGTGCTGAGTATTGTCCCTGGAAGTGTGACCTTGAACCAGGTCACAGATGCTGTTGATTAGCCTGCTTCTCCATGGAATTGTTAACCCCAGCCTCTTCATTGGTGTCATTTCCTTTCAGAAACTGGGTTACCCTTGCCGTTTCTCTGTGGGCAGAACAGCTGGCTCGGTCCATTGGTTCCAAGTTTTCCCTGGCTCACTCGCTCTGTTTCTCTCTTCAGCATCCCTGGCCCCAGCGGGACAGCATCCTGCTCTGGCCAGGAGATTTGGGGTCCTGGCACAGCCCCATGTCCTGGGCACAGCCCTGCCCCCCCCCCCCCCCCGCTCCCCGGCCCCTGAGCGATGCCGCAGGCAGCTGTCCCTCCCCCCCAGCAGCGCACCTCACGCAGGAGGCTCCTGCCGTCTCTCCCCACCAGGCGCTTTGCGTGCGTCTCAGCGTGTGCAGGTGTTGCGATAGCCAGAGGGCCACTGGGCACCCTGCGAGCCACCAAGAGGAGGACGCCTGCAGGAGCTTCCTTTGCTTTACTGTCGTCGTGAACAGAAAGCGTTGTGGGATCACGCTGTTGTCTTCTCTTCAGCACTTTTCTTCCCGACGCTTTCAGTACTGAGTACTTTTCCATCCCAATTAACATTCCATCACATGAACATTTCTGATAAGATTCCGTTTCTACATCTGATTTATTTATAATCTATCATTATCCTCTCACTCAAACCAGACGTTAACTCTAGCCGAGGTTGGCAGCTCTCCCTCCAGGGACAGTCGCTGTCGGCAAAGGTTCCTGAAACCCAGTTACCCTGCGCGGTGCCACCCGGAGCCTGAGAAACAGAAAACTGCCCCTGGGATCGGGCGTCCACCCCACACAGTCCATCCAGTACCAGCCCGGCCCATCAAGGATGCTGATCCAGCACGCAGCTCCTAGAATTTGATTTTCACTGTCACACTCAGGGGTTCCTTCTTCATACCTCACCAGGCTTCACCTTTATCTCACATCTTGTCGGAAGTTTTCTCAGTCCTCAGCAACCTAGATCGAGGTCTGGATTCTGAATCTCTGAGTGGTTTGGTTTTTGGCTGCGCCTGAGGCATACAGAAGTTCTTGGGCCAGGGATGGAATCGGAATCACAGCAGTGACCTGAGCCACTGCAGTGACAAGGCCAGTCCTTAACCTGCTGCCCCAGAAGAGAACTCCTAGATTCTGAATCTCTGAGGAGCTGTGGGACACCGTCAGACAGCTCCAGACAGCCCCAGAAAGGCTCAGGGCTGAGTGCAGGTGTCCACTCTGTCGCTGAAACCAGGACTCATTTCCCAGGGTCTGTCCTGGGCCAGGTGTCCATACTCGGAGCAGCTGCAAGGGTGTCAGAGCCACGAGGGCCCAGGTGAGGCTAGCCTCTGTCCTCCCCTCGGGGCACTGTGAAATTCTCAAATGGTAACACGGTCTGCTGTCACCACGACTGCTCCGTGCCAGTCACATTCTGGAACGGGATGGCACCTGTGAGGATTAACGTACAGCCGCGTGTCTATTCATCTGCAGGTTATAAAGCTTAAACGTCTTTGCTCCCACAACGTAGCATCGTCAGTTTAATTTTCAGACTCATTAAACCTGAGATATGAAGTTAAATCATAGAAAATAGAACAGGTTGTTATTCCCCGGCACTTTGCAAGCAGTTGCCCAGCTGGACGTGCACGATAGCAGCTTATCTCTTTCTTGTTCAGAAATCCTCTTTACGGCGCCAGCATCTGCCAGCTTCCTGCTGACCTCCGATAGGGCTGAGCGTGTGTGCCTTCACTGGGCTTTGCGAAGGAAGGGACGGGCCAGCAATTTCCAGTCGAATAAGAAACAGAGCAGGGGGCAGGTCACAGTTGGCAAACCTGTTTTCTTCGTTCGCCTCCTCGCAGGCCGAGCAGCTTCAGGGTTTCAGCCAGCGCGCTTGCTGTCCCCTTGGTCCCCGCGGGCTGCTCTTGGCAGGGTCCCACCTTTCTTCCTCGGCTGGAGTTGTGGGGGCCTGGACCGGTTCTTTAGTTCTCAGCCCAGTCATCATGGCAGTGCTGTCAGAACCGGGCCGGCGCCTCTCCAAGAGCACGTCCTGGCCCGCAGGCAGGCAGGCAGGCAGGCAGTGGCTGCTCCCTCACTCCCATGGGTCGTTTCCCTCCGCTGCTCTGTTGCTGGCGTGTCTGCCCCGTTTTCCCTCCTGACAGTGGTGCCCTTGAGGACAAAGGTGGTGGCAGGCTGCCGGCCCAGGTCGCCACCTTGGTTGCGTCCGTCAGAGAGCGGGCACCGCTGGCCCTGCTGCCTCGTCGTGGAGACCCCGCCCTTCGAGCTGGACCCTGTCTGCTCACCGGGCCTCGGCGCCTGTGTCCGCCGGCTCCTTTCTGGGGCTGACGTGCACTTTGCTTTCCTCCTGCTGGTGACGTTTCCGGCTTAAGCCGAGCCACGCGCCTGTTGGTGGTGGTATAACCCCCGCCCCCAGAACTGAATGTCGTGTGCGCGGACTCTGACGTGCCTGGAAGTGTCCCTCCAGCTGTCACAGCTGCCTTAGGTAGATGTAGGTGGCACGTCGTTTCCCAGTTCTCTTTAAAGCACTTTCTCTTCCTTAGGGATTGGCTCAGCTTCCCAGGCTAGTACGGTTGCTTATTTTTATTTTGTTTGAATCCGTTTTCTTGAAGTAACCTTTGGAAACACCAGAAGTTACTCTCCATCGACCTGGACAAAGTGGTGTTACCCAACTTTCGATCGAATCGCCCTCAAGTGAGACCCTTGTCCCCCGGAGAGAGTGGCGCCTGGGACATTCCTGGAGGTCAGTTCTTGGGCGCTTTGCGCTTGGGCTCAATGCTGCCTTGTTAAAAGTGGTCTTGCTCCTTCCCCGCCGTCAGGAGGGGCCAGACCGTTCCTGCTGTGACTTGCTGGAGCCACGCGTCCTGGCGTTCTTGGTGGCACAGACCAACAAGGCCAAAAGCAGAACTGAAGATAACACATTGCAGTCTCTTAGAAAACCCTTCCTGAATTTTCCAAGTTAAACCTCCTTTACGGTGGCCGGCTGTCCAGCCTGGCCCCTGAGCCCTCCCCCAGGTGCCTCTGCTGAGTCTCCACCCCAGCCCTGGCCTGGGACCCTCACCCTAAGGGACATCAAATGTCCCCTACACAGATAATGGCTCTTGGCCTGACTAGACTGTCTGGGGCAGGTTGTCCCTTATCTGGGACCATTGGAGCAAGTCATCCAGGAGAGTGTGGGCTCCTCTCCTGCTCTGCAAATGCCTGTGCTCTTGTAAGAGTTTACAGCTCCCCAGGGGCGCTTCTTCTGCTCCAGCCCTGGGAACTTTGTGTGCTGACGTCACAGTTCTGAGGGCCTTGCCTGTAGGTCACGGGGTGCACAGCTGGCTAGTTCTGGAACCCCAGCATCACTCAATTGACAGAGCCATGTGCCAGCACAACCCGAGGGGCCTCCAGTGGCTGCTCTTGGTTTCCGACCACTGGGTGGAGGGGGCGTGGCCACCCGCCCCCTCCGCTGCTGCCCGGCGGCCTCCCTCTTCCTCCGGGTGCAGCCAGTGTGACACCTGCACCCCTCCCCTCCCCCCAGCATCCAGACGTGTCCGTCTTCTCTTGCTTTCATGAGAGCAGAAACGCCCCCCGCCCTCGCCCCCCCACCAGAGACGATCTGTGGCAGAAGAGTGGCTGCCCTGGTCTCTGAGGAGCGCACGGGGAGGAGCTGGCGCGGAGACCGCCCCCGCCGCCTCTGCCCAGTTAGCTGCTCATCTGCTCTGGTCTCTGGCCCTTTGTCTGGGCCCCTCGAGCCAAGGTTTACACCTTGGGTTTGGCCTGCGAGTGCAGCTCGTGGGATGAGTCCGCATTGTGCATCCGGTGCGGCCCCTCTCGCAGGCACAGGGCCCCGGCCGTGCGTCCTGACCGACCCCGCTGTCCCCCTGCAGGGATCATGCCCGGCCGCTACAACCAGGAGGTGGGCCAGACCATTCCCGTCTTCGCCTTCCTGGGAGCCATGGTGGTCCTGGCCTTCTTCGTGGTGCAGATCAACAAGGCCAAGAGCAGGCCGAAGCGGAGGAAGCCCAGGGTCAAGCGCCCGCAGCTCATGCAGCAGGCCCACCCGCCCAAGACCCCCTCGGTGTGACGGCCGCCCGGGAGAGGCAGCGGGGGCAGCGGGGTCTGGGCCGTCCGGGGGGGCGCCCGCCGCCGCCCCGAGCTGGCTGTGAGCCGGCCTCCCCGGCCGGCCAGCGGCGCAGGCTCTCGGCGCCCGGTGAGGGGCCCCGGGCTCAGCCTGGACGGAGACTCACCGGCCGCCGCGTGCACCAAAGACTCGGGCAGCGTCCCAGGGCTGTCGGGGAAGAAGCAGCTCTGACCGAGCGGAGCTACGCGGGTCACGGCTCTTTTCTATATTTATTGTTGGAGAACGTCACTTTAAAGACTCGCACGGTTTGGAAGCAAAGCTATTTTTTTGTCGGTGGAATGCAGTTTTTACTATCCCATCGTGAGGAACGCCCCAGATGCCGTGACCTCCTTGTCGATGAAAGGATAGCCTGAGGCTGGAAGGAAACTCGCACAAATCTGTGAAACATAGCCCTTCGCTTTATTTTTATAAGTATCAGCTGCCATCATGTTTTGTAATTTGGGTCTTGATTTCACCATTGTCGGTGAAGAAAATTTTCAATAAATACGCATTACCTGTCTGACGCTCAGAGCAGTGTGGAACCAGCCCTTTCCCCGTCCGTTTCTTTGGTGACAGCCTGGAATGGGTTCTGAATCGGACTGGTAACTTCTTTTTGAGATAGAATTCACATGGTACACAGTTTCCCATTTAAAAAGGTACAGTTCAGTGGTATTGAGTGTATTTACAAGGTTGGGCCACAACACCCCTGTAATTCCAGAACATTCTCATCAGCTCCAAAAGAAAGCTCGCACCCAGTAGCAAGTCGGCCTCTCCCTCCTCCCCCGCAACCCCAGGCAGCCGCTGGTTTGCTCTCTGGGAATTTGCCTGTTCTGATAAATGGCACCGTCGTACAGTCCACGGCCTTGGGGAGCTGGCTGCCTTCACCGAGCCAGTTGTGGCGGTTCATGCGTGTTGGAGCTGTCTCGGTGCTCATTCTTTTCTGTGCCCGAAGAGCACCCTGTCACGTGGATGAGTCATACTTTGTGTGTCCCCACTTGCAGAGCAGCTGAGCTGCTTGCCCTTTGGGGCTGTCGGGAGCAGTCTCGCTTTGAGCATCCATGGACTGTTGCTGCTGTGTATGTAGCTTTTCCTTTCTCTTGGGTTCATACCCAGGAGTAAAGCCTCACTTTGTGCCTCAGGTTTTCACGATCCCTCAAACCCTTTTCCCAGAGCTGCTTCACCTTGGGAGCTTCCCACCAGCAGCGTCCAAGGGTCCCTGCTTCTCCCCATCCTCACCAGCACTTAATTGTTCCCATCTTTTCAAGGCTGGCCAGCCTGGGGGGGTGATGCGAGCTCGTGCTGATTGACTTTTCCCTCGAGTAAGGCTGTTGAGCATCTTTTCACATGTTTATTGGCCATTTTTATGTCATTTTGGGAAACATGTCCATTTCAGTCCTTTGCCCACTTTTTAGTTCAGTTGTCTTCTTTTTTTTAAACAGTTTTTTTTTTGTCTTTTTTTTTTGCTATTTCTTGGGCCGCTCCCGTGGCATACGGAGGTTCCCAGGCTAGGGGTCGAATTGGAGCTGTAGCCACCGGCCTACGCCAGAGCCACAGCAACGCGGGATCCGAGCCGCGTCTGCAACCTACACCACAGCTCACGGCAACGCCGGATCGTTAACCCACTGAGCAAGGGCAGGGACCGAACCTGCAACCTCGTGGTTCCTAGTCAGATTCATTAACCACTGCGCCACGACGGGAGCTCCTTAAAAATCTTTTTAAGGCCACACCTGCAGCATGTGGAATTTCTCAGGCTAGGGGTCTAATCAGAGCTGTAGCCACCGGCCTACGCCACAGTCACAGCCACGCCCTATCTGAGTCCTGTCTGTGACCTACACCACAGCTCACAGCAACACTGGATCGTTAACCCACTGAGTGAGGCCAGTCGATTCATCGCCGCTGGGCCACAACGGGAACTCCCAAGTAGATAATAACACATAGGAAATGGGTTTAATTTGCTGGTGACATGAAGGCAATGCGGATGAGTTTCGTAGGAACACAGATTCCTGAGCCTCGCCCCACACTTACCAAGTCCTGTGCTCTCTGGAAAGAACTGAAATCTGTTTTAAAAGCTCCCAAGGTAAACAGCGTGCTCATCCACCCAGCTATTTCCCTCCTAGGTGTGGACCGAAAGGCATTGAAAACAGGCACCCAAACAAAAAGCTGGGTGTGCACGTTCACGGCTGCTCTGGTCACTGTGGGCGAAGGGTGGAAGCCACCCAGGGCAGGAGGAGAAGGCAGTCTGTGCCCGCGGCGGGATGCGAGTCGCCGTGGAGGGGATGGAGGACTGAGCAGGCCTCGGCGTGGAGGAATCTGGTAAACACAGTCAGTGACCAGACTCAAGTCAGGGCTCCCTCTGGGAGAAGTGTCCAGAAGGGGCCGATCCAGAGACCGAGCAGCCGAGTGTTGCTTTGGCTGGGGGAGGGGAGGCTGGGGAGCGACTGCTAATGAGGACCTGCTGGGGTGTTGAAAATGTTCTGGAACCAGGCGGTGGTGACAGCTGTACAACACTGTAAATTCATTAAATGAGGCTGAACTGTACGCTTCAGAGTGGCTTAAATGGTGACTTTCGTGTTATGCAATTTGATCACAAACCCCCACCCCTGGCTCCTCAGAGGGTTCTTGGCAACAGCCCCTGGCTTGGAGACAGGGAGAGGCTCTCTGGCCCCCTGAGCCCTCGTCAGCATGGACCCGAGGGTCAGGACCCAGACGACGAAGACCCTGCAGGGCTGGGCACACACCCGCCACCCTGTGACTCGGCCTCCAGTGGCCGCTGACACCTCTGGATGAGGGCGGGGGGGGGGGTGCGTTAAGGCTGTCGGAAGATGCTGCCCTTCGTTTTCAGACGCCAAGGAGCAGCTTTCTCTTCCTTCATCCAGAGCAGGGCCTCTGGGTCATGACTCAGGGCTCTGGCTCCGCAGTGGAGGAAGGGGCCTGTCTTACGCAGAGGCCCCGGTCTCTGCTCCACAGAAGAGACCCCTGCTGCTGAGCCTGAGGTTTGGGGGGTGGGCACTGGCCTCCAGCCTCTCCGGGGTGCCTGAGCATCAGAACTCCAGGTGCTGGGTGTGATTTCCTGCTTCGCTGTAACAAGCTACCAGGGAGCAGTGGCCGCAAACACCTTTCTTCCCAGGGGTGCTGAGGGCAGAAGGCCAGAATCAGGTGGGGCAGGGCTGGTTCCTTCTGGAGGCTGCAGGGGAGACTCCATTTCCTTACCTTCTCCGGCCTCTGGAGGCGCCCGTGGTCCTCCCCCACCTCAGTGTGGCTTCTGTTGGCCCGTGGCTCCAGCTTCTGCCTCCGTGCCCACATCTCTGCCCTCTGACCCCTCCCTTGACCCTCTTCTCGGGACACTGAGGATTTTTAGGGCCCACCAAGGGCACTCGCCCTGTCTCAGGGTCTGGACTTGCCCTGGTCTGCAGACTCCCTTTTGCCACGCCGGCTGACGGTCCAAGTCTGGCACTAGGATGAGGACATCTTTGGGGGCCTGCCCCCCCAGCTGTCGTAACTCCCAGAGGTTAGCTGCTGCCCTGAGAAGTCCTTGAGCTCCTGGACCTGAAGGCCTGAGGCTTCATTCCTTCAGCGTCTGGTTCACTCCACCCGGCATTTATTAAGCCGCCTTCTGAGGGCCCAGTTGGCGCAGAAAGCTGAAAAAAAGAAGAAACACAATCCCTGCTTGACCGTGTCCCACATAAAATCCCTACAAATCCTGCACGTCGGCCGTGACTGGCATTCCGCGTGCCCCCCCAGGGCGTAGCTGCAGACTAGCGGCCAGCGTCGGGCCTGTGGCTGCTCTGACAGCGGCGCGTGGGGGGTAGTTGTTTATTGGGATCAAAGTGGGAGCTGGAAACTGGAAGCGAGAGAAGGTTGCATTCCTCGAGGTCCCACTGAGGACCGCCGCACCTGCCCCTCGCTGGTCAGGGCTGTGCCGGCTTCCTGACCTCCAAGCAGCACGGAGCCTGAACGGGGATTTCTTTGCCCGCGTGGGCGCCCATGCGCTGAGGGTCTCAGCTGCGTGTACTTGGGGCTGAGCCCGTGAGGACGGATGGGGCCGCCCAACCCTCCCCGGGCCCGCGCGCGCGTCCGCTGCCGACCTCATGAGCGTGCCGCGCTGTAGCCTAGTTACGGCTGCGCAGAGCACGCTCCCTGCACCTTCTCCCGTCCCTGCGCCTCGTTATTCCTGACCCCGTAAGTGCCTGGAGGCCCTGTCCTCCTGGGAGGTGGACTTGGGGGTGTGCCTGTGCAGGCCCCCTCCTGACCCACACTCCCTCGCTTCTGAGCAGGAGGCCAAGCCGCGGCCCAAAGCTGTGGCCAGAGGGGGACCTCAGGGGCTCAGAGCTGTGGCTCCCCACTGTAGGGCACGGGAGCGCCCTTTGGGGAGATTCATAGTATTCCGGGTGTCTGGCCTGCTCTGACGGCTCCTTCTGATGCGCCGGGGGTGGGCCTGGTGCTGTCGGGGTGAAGGGTCCCTCGGGTATTGTGCAGCCAGGGTTCAGAGCCTTGTCCTAGAAGCACATGGGCAGGCAGAGGTGAACACAGACACAGACAGATGATGGGATCTGTCACGTGAGTAGCTCAACCACAGGAGCCCTCGTCCCCCTGGGGCCCCCCCCCCCACTCAAGGGCCCTGCAGGGCAGGGCGAGACTGTTACCACTTTTCACAGGTGACCCAGCGAGGCCGGGCTCACAGTGAGGGACGAGGTTGCCGTTCAGTCCCAAGCACTCTGGTTTCTGGGACCTGCCCTGTCTGTCTTCCAGAACTTTGTAACGGATGTGAGCACACAGGTTCGCAGAAGCCAGCTGAAGTCACTGTCTCTCTGAAGTTCCCAACTTGTGAGGGGACCAGTACCCTGGAGACGGAAAGGAGGGGCCCTGGAACATGCCTTAGTGGGCGTTCCCTTGGATGGCGACACCCAAGTGCCACCAGAGCCACCGGCCCACTCAGTTAGGCCCCGCTGGCTGTCTCTCCTCCGCCCGCCCCGCCCGGAAAGGTCACACTGCAGAGTGCATGTAAGAGCCCCTCAGGATTAAGAGGTTTTCCCCATTGAGTGGAATTTCACAGCCCAGTGGCCAATTTCTAAGTCATGCAAGTTAATGGGCAGCTAATGAGGAACCGGGCAGGACAGGGAGGTGCCCGGGCCCCTAGAGCCGAGATTAAGGAGCACAAAGCCAGGCCGTGCCGTGAGGGCTGCTGATCTCCTTGCTCGCTGCTGGGGGTGGATGTGGGGAGAGCGCCCAGAATTCCACACCCCAGCCCCCGCATCCTGCCAGCTCCTTGCCCTTTTGTTCTCTCGTTTATTCATTCAGCCCCATGCGGCATCATTGGTGGCAGGGAGGCAGCATGACACTGCCGGTTGTGAGATGACCCAGGCCTGTCATTTGCTAGCAGTCATGTTTTGAGCACCTGCCCCCGCCTGTATGAGCCCAGCTCCTGCTCTGTGCAGAGTGACTGTGGTGACAGCTCTTAGGATTCGGAGGACTCAGGGAGCCGTCCAACACTTGCCAAGAGGCCTGGGTCACAGTGAGCCCTGCTCACATGGGGGCAGCAGAGCTGGGGCCCCGGATGCCATCTGGCTCCTGACTCCTTTTCCACCGGCATCTGTGGACAGGCCAGCCACTCAGCAGCTCCGACGGAGTTGCTGCAGGGAGGTGGCATAGTCAGGGCGTTGAGAGCGTTCGAAACCACAAGAAAAGCCCTGGGAGCTGATGGGGGAGGCACGGAAGAGGCTTCATCTCAAGCAGCAGTTCCCAAGATGGGGCCCCGGCCCGCAGCATCCTCATCCTCTGGGGGGCCGCCAGGAATGCAGATTCCCAGGCCGTGCCCAGACCCGGTGAGGCAGACACACTGGCGGTGGACCCCACAGTCTGTGTTTCCTTCCATGTGCCCTTGCGGGGATTTGAGCTTGGGTGCCAGGAATAAACAGGTTCACCTCTAAATTCCAGATCTGACTCTTGGAGTTCCCGTCGCAGTGCAGTGGTTAACAAACCCAACTAGGAACCATGAGGTTGTGGGTTCAATCCCTGGCCTCACTCAGTGGGTTAAGGATCCGGCGTGGTGTAGGCCAGCAGCAACAGCTCCAATTAGACTCCTAGCCTGGGAACCTCCATATGCCGTGGGTGCGGCCCTAAAAAAAAAAAAAAAAGATCTGACCCTCATGGGTGACATTCCGCCATCCTAGCTGACTGTGGTGGGTCTCAAAGTGTGACTCTGCTCCACGTGTGGTCCGTGGACCAGCAGCACCCGCCTCCCCAGGGCTTGTGACGAATGTGGCATCTTGGCTTCACCCAAAGTGGACAGATCAGCGCCTGCAGTTTAACAGGAGGTCCAGGTGATTTGTGTGGAGCATCTCGGTGAAGCACCGCCGGCGGCCCGGGCCTTTGGGTGCGGGGTCTACAGCCTCCACGGGGCGAGCTTGCGGAACCTCTTCTGCAGGTGGGAAGCTGGGCTCCACGTCCCTAGCAGGTCCCTAGCAGGTGACGGGTGCCGAGCTCCAAGCTCCTTCCATGCCGCTCCCTCAGACCGGGGTGGGGGCGGAATGGGGGGTCTGGAGAGGCATCCTGGGGAGGAGGCATTGGAGATGCAGGCCCAGGTGGCTTTGGTGAGAGGCCGAGGTCGGTGCAGCTGCCCCCTGATCCCTCCCAGCTGAGCTCCCTGCAACCTCGGGGCAGCTGGGGAAGCCCCGCCCCCCGAGTCTTAAGACTCCCTCTCCCGGGACCAGGAGTCTCAGACGCGGCAAGTTCTCAGGACCAATGGTCCTGACCTCTTTCCCCTATCCCCCTAGGATTTGAGCCGTGACCCTGACCCATGCTCTCTAGGGCTCCCATAATTCCTGACTCATTTGCCCACGCTGGCGGAGCTAGAACCTTCCTCCTCTCCAGGCTCTCAGGAGTGAGCCCGAGACCCCATCCCTAATGGCCGAGGAGTGCCTGTCTCCCTGAGGACTGGACCGGGCGGTAAGGACCAGGGGCTCGAGCACCGCCAGCGGGCTGGAGGCAGGGCGCGGGTGGGAGCAGCCATGGGGAGGAAGGAGTTGGGGGTTTGGCTGGGAAAGGGGACGGGCGGCCCCGGTGGCCTTGGGTGCCCATAGACGGGGGTGGCAAGTTTTGGGGAGGGGGTGAGCGTTTGTTGTGGGGGACAGGCGTGAAGACCAGAAGTCCCAGGGCAGGTGTGTCGTGCTGGGGACGGGGGTCTGGGCTGGGCTGGTTGAGGCCGCCTCGGCTCTGGCCCCATCGGGGAAAGACTGTCCCAGCTGAAAAAGGATGCTGTGAGCCGAGACCCGTTCCGCCCTCTGTGCTTCTAGCCATGGAGGGCCCGACCCCCGGAGGCCGAGGCCATGCGGAGAAGCCAGTGTCGGCGGCTGCTCGGCCCAACCTGTCCTCACTGGGCGCTGTCTTCATTCTCCTCAAGTCCGCGCTGGGTGCTGGCCTCCTCAACTTCCCGTGGGCCTTCCACAAGGCCGGGGGGGTGGCCCCCGCCCTCCTAGTGGAGCTGGTAAGCCCCCGGGGGCGTCTGGGGGGGCTTCTGCGCAGGTAGGAGCTGGATTTAATTTTTCCAGGCAGGGTCCTGGGCAGTGCGTCTGCAGAGCTGTCTTGACAATGACATGGGGGGGGTGTGATTTTTACATCCTGCTCAACTCGAGCAGGCAGGAGGGAGCGAGTGCCCCTGCAGACCCGGGCCGAGAACATTCTCTATGCGGCCGAAGGCTGCCCAGCCAGGCGGCGGTGGAGGTCGGGGGCGGCAGGCACCTGCAACCAGTGACCCTGGCCTTTTAGCCGCCGGGGCGGTGGACGTTCCCTGCCTGCTGGTCTGGGCTCCGCAACTGAAGCCCCAGGCCCATGGGCAGATCCGGTCAGGACCGAGGCCACTCTGACACCCCACCCCATGCCGAGCCGGGCTCTGCCGAATCAGGGGTGTTGGGCCACTTGTGTTGCCCGTGTGGCGAACCCGAACTCCCTTCCCAGAAAGTCCAAGGGCTGAAGAGCCTCGGTGGGAAAGAGCTGCCAGCCCGCAGCTTCTTTCTATTTGCGGTCTCTCCGCTGCGCTGATGGCAATCAGGCCTTTGGCGGAAATAAGCTCTTTGATGGGCATTAGCTCAAATGCTTTCTCCTGGCAGCAGGCTGATCACGGGTGCCTTCTAACCACTTGTGGGCCCTCAGGGCCCTTCTTGTCCTTCTGGAAACTTCCAGAAGCTGCCCTGTGTAGTCAGGGTGACCTGGGCCACCCCCAGCCCTGGCTGAGCACCTGTCTGGCTGAGACAGTGTGGTCTCCGTCCTCAGGAAACTTGTCTTAATGGGGAACTCGGACAGGGTTCAGGAGGTCAGGTGCGATAGTGTCAGACGGCAGGCAGGCCAGGAGGGTCGTGTGGCGGGGGGATGACAAGGGAGGGGAGTGAAGGCCCCTCTGAGGCGGTGGCGAGCCCCAGTGGAGATGAAATGACTTGGCCAGGTGCCTGTGGTTGGATGCTTGCAGCAGCAGGCCACCCTTCCAGAACTGGGGCCCGAACCCCAGCCATGAAAGGTCAGCAGCAAAGCAGGTGCGGCTGGTGGGTGGGTGCGTGGTCAGGCAGACAGCGCTTGTCCCAGGGCGGCAGACAGGGCTGCAGCTCCCTGCACCTCCGGCTCCATGCAGGGTCTCCCAGCACCTCCAGACAATGTGGGTGCTGCCTACGCAGGCCTGGGTGGGCCTGAGATCCTGTGGTTCCGACAGGCTCCCAGGTGAGACGGAGGCTGCCAGGGAGGCGGGGGGCAGGGGCTTGCTCTTTGCACAGGCTGCTCTCAAGATCCAGCCTTGAGCAGCCTTAGGAGAGGGGACCCCAAGTATGTGTAAGGGGAGCCTCCTGACATGGAGGAAATCAGGCTTGTAACCAGCGCCCCCCTCCCTGTCTGCTGACTTCCCCGCCCCTCAGCCTGAGACACCTCTGCCCCGCCCCCAGCCACAGGCAGGAGGGATTTTAAACGCCCCCACCACTGGGAGGTTTGGGGTCTCTAATTGCCCCTAAATTAGCAGTGGAGGGTTAATGCAATTAATGAGCTGAATCCTTGGCAGCTCCAGAGAGAGACAGGCCTGGCCCGGGGCACTTTTTGCTGACAGGCTGCTTAGAGGCTCGGGGCCCCTCCTGCGGGCTGCCCACTCCTGTGGGGGGACAGATCACCGCACTCACCGCCCAAGGCTCGGGCTGGCCCTCTGCCTGCCTGACTTTCTCCGCAATTGGCTCCTGAGCCGCTGCCGTGGACGGGCACTTGCCTGGGGCAAGACGTGGCTCGAGCCTCCAGGGCGCTTGGTCTGGTGGATGAGAGACAAGGATCCGCATGCCCTGTGCGCCCTCGAGCGTGTGCCCGCGGCCACTGGCCCCAAGGACCTCACACTGGGCAGCTCCAAACAAAAGTTCTCCCACATCCAGGGGAGGGTCCTTCCTGCCTGGCCAGCTCCTGGTGGCCCAAGGTGTCCCTGGCTTGTGGCCGCATCCCTCCAGTCTCTCTGCCCCACTGTCACACGGCCTTCCCTTCTGTGTCTCCTCCTTTTCTGTCTCTTAAAAGGACACTTGTCATTGGATTTAGGGTCCACTTAGATAAGCCAGATTGACCTCAAGATCCTTGATGACTTTTCAAAGACCCTTTTTGTGTAATTCCACCTTCGTGACTGACATCTGTGTGGGTGGCTCTCACCAGGTCCTTTTCACCGGTTCTGGAGACAGGCTGTAGACTTAGCTTTGGGGGGATTCAACCCACTACAGGGAAAAAGTGTGGCCTGGAGACGGAGGGTTGAGCCCCCCATGCAGATGAAGGGCTGAAGTGGGGGAAGGCTTCCTGGAGAAGGTGACCTTGGAGAGAAGCGGGGAGATGGGGAGAGTTTGCCCGGGTGAGGGGTGGCGGTGGAGGCAGGAGGGTGTTCCAGGCAGAGGAACTGGCCCAGACGAAGGCCCAACAGGTGGGAGCACGCATGTTCCTCCTGGCTCCGAACTTTCGCGATTGTCTCACGGCCCAGTTGGATGTCCTCAGCAGCCCTCGTTTTGGCTTCTGGCGCAGGGACAGACCTGCTGTCCCGTGGCACAAGCTGTGTGTGAAGACGCCCCCCCCCCCCCCCAGCTCTCCCCAGGCTTCTTGGCCCAGCACCTCCCAGCTCCGTGTGCCTTGTTTTCCTCCATAGACTTGTGCGGCGGGACTTAGGGTGTGGGGACCTGGTCTGCCTTTGGGGCAGGTACCCGTCCCTCCTGGAGAAGCTCAGAAACAATGAATTGGGGGGGGGGGGCAAGTGGGGCTCCGATGGGGCCGTGTCAGGTGGCACAGATGCCTTGGAGTCAGTCCAGCCCTTTCTTCTGGAGTGAAACACGCGTCTTCCCTGTGGCCCAGGAACCCCATCCCTGGCTGTGAGTCCTGGAGAGTGAAGCGTGTGTCCTCAGAATGATGTGGTCTAGGACGCCCAGCCCTGTGTTCACAGGAGCCAAAAACGAGGAGCCGCCTGCACGTCTGGCAGCAGGGGTCTGGTTAAGACAATCTGATCATGTCCACACCGTGAAGCTGCTCTCAGTTAAAACAGGAAGGAACGAGCGAGGCACGCAGTGGGGCTGGCTCCCCTGAATGGCGCTGCTCCCTGGAGAAGCCAGACAAGAAAATACGTAAAAGGGGAAAACACCAGAGTGGGTTTTTTTTCTGGGTACAGGATGGGGACAGAAAGTGGGAGGGGACAGGAGGAACCTTCAGGGACGTGGTGATGTTTTGTTTGTCTCCGTGGGGGGTTCGTGTTACCACGTATGTTGGTTGTACCCTTTCCAGGGATGGAGACGTATACACTTAAGATTTTGTGCATTTTGCAGTTTCCCGTCGTGGTGCAGCGGAAACGAATCCAACTAGGAACCATGAGGTTGCGGGTTTGATCCCTGGCCTTGCTCAGTGGGTTAAGGATCTGGTATTGCCCTGAGCTGTGGTGTAGGTCGCAGACAAGGCTCGGATCTGGCGTTGCTGCGGCTGTGGTGTAGGCCGGCAGCTGTAGCTCCAATTCAAGCCCTAGCCTGGGAACCTCCATATGCTGCGTTTTGGCCCTAAAAAAGAAAGGAAGAAAGAAAGAGAAAAATATGGCACAAATGGACCCGTCTACAAAATAGAAACAGACTCAACAGACATGGAGAACAGTCTTGCGGGTGCCAAGGGGGAGGGAGTGGGATGGACTAGGAGTTTGGGGTTCGGAGATGCAAACTGTTACTACAGAACCGGTGAACAACAGGGTCCTGCTGGAGAGCACAGGGAGCTGTACTCGGTCTTCTAGGATAAACCATAGTGGAAAAGAATATTAAACAAGACTGTAGATGTATAACAGGCACTTTGCTCTACAGCAGAAACTAACCCATTATAAATCAATTATACTTCCATAAAAAATAAATTTAA
This sequence comes from Phacochoerus africanus, assembly GCF_016906955.1. Taxonomy (NCBI): domain Eukaryota; kingdom Metazoa; phylum Chordata; class Mammalia; order Artiodactyla; family Suidae; genus Phacochoerus; species Phacochoerus africanus. The sequence goes on from NC_062551.1 coordinate 4,540,967, forward strand.
AACATAGAAGCAGGGAAGACGAGAACCAGCCCTGTGATATTAGAGTGGAATTGGAGTTACCCTCGTAAACTCTGTGTATGTCTTATCTTGAGAGATACAGCAATAACTACACGTAGGTATCTAAAAAAAGATTTTGTGTCTTTCATTTTGTGTCAGTCTCATCTTCCCAGAGAGAGAAGGGCTATAGCCAAGCCTCAAGGCTCTAATTAATAACATGCATGTCAGGGTCTTTGGGGAAGTTTACTGATGTATGAAAGTTGCTTTGAAATGTACCCCCAAGTGTGGATGGATGCACGGGCTCGTGGCAGAGCTGTGAGGACAGTGACCTCTTCCTAGTAGAATCTGACGGGTGAGTACAGGGTATAGACTGTAAAATGCTTCCAACTTGGCCTAGATGTTTGATTTTTTTTTTTTCTATTTTTAAAAGCTTTATTGAGGTGTAGGTGATGGGCAAGGCCGTGACACTTTCTGCTGTACAACAAAGTGATTCAGTTATGCATATGCACATGTGCATCCTCTTTCAGACTGTTTTCCTACATAGAGGATCACAGAACATTGGGTAGAGTCCCCTGGGCTGACCTGTCATTCCATGTACCTCAGTGTGCGTATGCCAGTCCCAAACCTCTAGTCCATCTCTCCCACCAACCTGTCCCCTTTGGTAACCGTGAGGTTTTTTTGTTTTTAATTTTTTATTGCAGTGGATTGACAATGTTGCTGTCCATTTCTGCTGTACAGCAAAGTGACTCAGTTATACGTATATATATACACACATTCTTTTTCTCACATTATCTTCCATCATGTTCCATCACAAGTGATTGGATATAGTGCCCTGTGCTGTACAGTGGGATCTCATTGCCTGTCCACTCCAAATGCAATAGTTGACATCTTCTCACCCCAAACTCCCAGTCCATCCCACTCCCTCCCCCCTCCCCTGGTAACCATAAGTTTTTCAAAGGCTTATGAGTCTGTTTCTGTTCTGCAAACAAGTTCTCTTGTATCATTTTTTAAGATTCCACATATAAGCGATATCATATATTTGTCTTTCTCTGACTAAACTTAGCGTGATAATTTCTAGTTGTATCCATGTCGCTGCAATGGCATCATTTTATCCTTTTTCATGGATGAGTAATTCCATTGTATATGTATGTATGTCTTTATCCATTTTTTCTGTCAATAGACACTTAGCTTGCTTCCATGTCTTGGCTGTTGTGATAGCACTGCCATGAAATCGGTGGTGCATGTATCTTTTTGTGTGAGGGTTTTTTCCAGAGAGATTTTTAGATAAATTTGATCTGACAAGAGAGAGAAGGGATATAGAGAGACATCAGGCTCTAATTAATGATATGCATTCCAGAGTCTGGGGGGAGTTGACTAATATATGCCTCTTGCTCTGAAATGTACCCCCAAGTTTGGATTGGATTCATGGACTAGGTAGAGGATGCGATAACAGCAAGGACGGTGACCTGCTTCCCAGTAGAATCTAGTTAGTGGGTACATGATGGTCACTGTAAATGCTTCCAACTTTCCCAGAGGTTTGACATTTTTTCGTAGCGTTGGGAAGAGTTGAAGCTGAGGTAGAGTAGAGCACTGGAAATGGAGTCCGGAGAATAAGAATGGCCCTCACTTCTTGAGCAGTTACCACATGCCAGGCACTGAGCTGAGTGTCTCATGTGCTTTGTTTGGTCCACATGCCTCATGACCCCTCCCTAAGGTAGATGGTATTGCCCCTATTTCCCAGATGAGAAAATGGAGGTTAGTGGTTGACCTCTGGCCACAGGGTAGGTGAGTGGCAGATTTGGAATCAAACCCAGGTAGGCCTGCTTCCTAACCACCATGCTTTCTGGCCTCTGTACCCACAGCCCATGTGACCTTAGGAAAGTAGTTTAAACTCTGGGTTCCTGATGTCTCCTTGGTGCCACTGGTGTGGGATGGTGTGAATCCCCGATTCACAGCCTTAGAGCCTGTGCGATCTCTGAATCCACCTGCTCTGTAGCTCTGGGTTCAGGACAAGGGGGTGGTGGCTCTTTGGGAAAGGCCCCTGGCCATTGGCAGCCTCAGCCTCTGCAGGTGAGGCCTGGGGCAGAGGGGGAGCAGCAGCCGGCTCAGGGTGGCTGTGGGTGGGCCTGGCCCCACTCTCCTGCTCTGTAGGTCTCCCTGGTCTTCCTGATCAGCGGGCTGGTCATCCTGGGCTATGCTGCCTCCGTCAGCGGCCAGGCCACCTACCAGGGCGTGGTGAGAGGGCTGTGTGGCGCCGCCATCGGGAAGCTGTGTGAGGCCTGCTTCATCATCAACCTGCTCATGATCTCCGTGGCCTTCCTCAGAGTGATCGGTGACCAGCTGGACAAACGTGAGTACCTGCGCTGGAGTCGGGGCTGGGGCTCCTGGTGAATGAAGAGGTCATGGGTGCTGGGCTGGGCCCCTGGGGAGCTGCAGAGGCCGAGACCACCCCTAGCTTGGAATGTCATGGAGAATTGAGACCTGGGACTGGTAATGACCAGCACCGTGAGAAGTCCAGTGGGGACTTCTTTCACAGATGGGGCGGTGGAGCCAACTGCAGAGATGCCCCTGTGAGAGAGAACCAGTAAGGCCTTGAATTTGGGGACGTCAAAGACTCTCGGTTCCATGTACCTTTGGCCTCTAGTCCTCCACTAACAATTTTCCTCTAAGAACTGCTTTGGCTGCATCCTACCCATGTGTTCCATTTCATTTCATTCAAAATCTTTGCCACTTTTTGCTGTAGTATCTTCTTTGATTCATGGGATGTTTAGTATTATGTGATGCATTTTCCAATCATTGGGGAGCTTTCTAGATCCTTTTTTGGTTTCACCTTAATTGCATCATGGTCAGAGAACACACCTGTGTAAGTTGGCATTTGAGATGTGCTCTGTGGCCCAGCATGTAGTCTGTCTTGGTGAGTGTTTGACATGCTCTTAAAGGGTATGTGTTCAGCAGTCGTTGGGCGCAGTCTTCTAGAACTCTCCCTCAGGTCAAGGTGGTCCATGACTTTGATCAGACCTTCCTTAGTCTTGTTGATTAGGGTGCGGGGAGACGTTTGATGAGCCTGGTTACTCTGTCAGGGTGAGAGAGAGGAAGTGCTAAAATCTCTAACTGTGATTGTGGATTTGTCTGTTTTTCCCTTAAATTCTCTCCATTTTGCCTCATGGTTTTTGAAGCTCTGTCATTAAGGACGCACCTGTGAATTGCCCTTTTGCTATCAATATCCTAGTTTTGTCTCTGGTGATACTTTGTCATTATATCTGCCTTCTCTGTGATAACCGGAGCCTCTCCAGCTTCCTTCAGACTAGTGTTTGCACAGAATTTGTCTTCCCACTCGTTTACTGTAGCCTAACGGTGGCTTGAATTTTAAAATGCATTCCATGTAGACAGCATATGGTCAGGTCTTGCTTTTTTATCATCTTGACACTCTCTGGATTTAATTGGAATGTTGAGACTTGAAATTGGAATGTAATTATGATATGGTTGGATCTCCATTTACCCATTTCCTGTTGGTTTTATCTGTTCTATCTCCTGAAGTGTGCAAAACAATCCCTGGTGCTGGAATAGTGAAATTAAAAGCTTCTACCACGTACTGGGAAACTTCTTATCCAAAACATCATCGAACTCGGAAATTGTGAACCTTCCAGGGGCAGATAGGCACAACAATGGCCTTGCCTGGCAGTGGCCAGTAGAGCTCATGTCAAGTCTTAGTTCTGGTCAGCTGCTGCTGGTGCTGCTGGGTTGAGAAGGGTTCGGAGGGGCTGCCTTGCAGTGCCGAGGAGGATTCTGAGGTGTTGAGAAGGATTCTGAGGTGCTGCTGTGTTGTTCAAAAGGATTCTGGGAGTTGCCGTCATGACTCAGTGGTCAACGAATCTGACTAGGAACCTTGAGGATGCAGGTTCGGTCCCTGGCCTCGCTCAGTGGGTTAAGGATCCGGCGTTGACGTGAGCTGTGGTGTGGGTCGCAGGTGCAGCTTGGATCCCGCACTGCTGTGGCTCTGGTGCAGGCCGGCGGTTACAGCTCTGATTAGACCCCTAGCCTGGGAACCTCCAAATGCTGCAGGTGCGGCCCTAAAAAGACAAAAGACCAAAAAAAAAGGGGGGGGATTCTGAGGTACTCTTGTGATGACAAGGAAACTGAGGTGTTGCTGTGATGAGAAGGTTTCTGAGGGGCTGCCACGTTGTGTTGAGAAGGATTCTGAGGTGCTGGCGTGTGGTGTTGAGGAGTCTGAGGTTCTGCTGTGTTGGAAGGATTCTAAGGAAATGGTAGATGAGAATTTTGAGGTGCTGCTGGGTTTATAGAGAAGGGTTCTGAGGTGCTGTGTGTTGTACTGAGAACAACTCTGAGGTGCCGAGAAAGATTCTGAGGCACTTTGTGTTTGTTGAGAAGGGTTGTGAAGCGCAGCTGTGTTGTGTGGGGCAGGGCTCTGAGGTGCTGCTGTGGTGGTGTTGATGAGGATTCTGAGGTGTTGAGAAAGTTTCTGAGGCACTACTCTGTTGAGAGGGATTATTAGGTGCTATTGTGTTGTTTTGAAAAAGATTCTGAGATGCTGCTCTTTTGAGAAAGATGCGAAGGTGGTGCTGTGTTTTGTTGAGAAGGACTCTGAGGTGCTCCTGTGTTGTGCTGAGAGGGAATCTGAGGTGCTGCTGTGTTGAGAAGGATTCTGAGCTGCTGCTATATTGGGGTTGGGGGGTGGGAGTGGGGCAGGGAGTGTTGGCCGAGAGCAAGGCATGTGGAGGTTCCCAGGCCAGGGATCAAACCTCCACCACTGCTTTGACTGGAGCCACAGCAATGACAAGACTGCATCTTTAAGCCACTTAGCCACAAAGGGATCTCCTGCTATATTGTTTTGAGAAGGCTTTTTTTAATTTAAAAAAAATGTTTAGTTACTCAATGAATTCTATTACATTTATAGTTGTACAACAATCACCACAACCAAATTTTATAGCATTTCCATCCCAAACCCCCAGCGCATCCCCCCACCCCCAACCTGTCTCATGTGGAAACCCTAAGTTTTTCAAAGCCTATGAGTCTGTATCTGTTCTGCAAAGAAATTCATTGTGTCCTTTTGCAGATGCCACATGTAAGTGATAGCATTTGGTGTTGGTGTCTCACTGTCTGACTGCCTTCACTTAGCATGATCAGTTCTAGTCCGTTTGTGTTACTGCAAATGCCGTTATTTCTTTCCTTTTCATGGCTGAGTAATATTCCATCGTGTTTAAGTGCCTCATCTTCTGTACCCACTCCTCTGTCGATGGAAATTTAGGTTGTTTCCATGAAGTGGCTACTGTACATAGTGCTGCAATGAACACGAGTGCCTGCATTTTTTCGAGTCGTGGTTTTCTCTGGATAGAGGCCCAGGAGTGGGATTGCTGGATCCAATGGTAGTTCTATTTTTAGTTTTCCAAGGAATCTCCATACTGTTCTCCACAGTGGTTGCACCAATTTACAATCCCACCAGCGGTGTACTAGGGTTCCTTTTTCTCCACACCCTCTCCAGCTCTTACTGTCTGTAGACTTTTTCATGATGACCGTTCTGGTCTGTGTAAGGTGGTACCTCAGAGTGGTTTTGATTGTGCATCTCTAATAATGAGTGACGTTGAACATCTTTTCATGTGTTTCTGGCCATCTGTATGTCTTCTTTGGAGAATTGTCTGTTTAGATCTTCTGCCCATTTTTTGATGGGGTTGTTTGTTTTTTTGGTATTGAGCTGCAGAAGGTGTTTATAAATATTGGAAATTAATCCCTTGTCGGTTGCTTCAGTTGCAAAGATTTTCTCCCACTCTGTGGGTTGTCTTTTCATTTTGTTTAGGGTTTCCTTTGCTGTTCAGAAACTTTTAAGTTTAATTAAGCTCCATTTGTTTATTTTTGTTTGTACTGTCATTACTCTGAGAGGTGGATCTGAGAAGATGTTGCTGTCGTTATATTGGGGAGTGTTTGGCCTATGTTTTCCTTTAAGAGTTTTATAGTGTCTGGTCTTATAGCTAGGTCTTTAATCCATTTAGAGTTTATTTGTGTGTATGGTGTTAGGAAATGTTCTAATTTCATTCTTTTACATGTGGCTGTCCAGTTTTCCCAGCACGGCTTATGGAACAGGCCGTCTTGCCTCCATTGTATAGTCTTGCGCCTTTGTCATAGATGAGTTGGCTGTAGGGTTTAATTCTGGGCTTTGTATCCTGAGAAGGCTTTCAAGTTACTGCTGTGTTGAGAAGGATTCTGAGGTGCTGCTCTGTTGTGTGAGAAGTATTCTGAGGAGGTACTGTGATGAAAAGGATTTTGAGGCAGCTATGTGGTGTTGAAAAGGATTCTAAGGTGCTGCTTGTTGAGAGGGTTTGACGTGCTGCTTGGTGAGGATTCTGAGATGTTTTATTAACTGACTCTGAGGTGCTGCTGGGTTGTGTTGATAAGGCTTTGAGGTACTGCTGTCTTGTGCGGGATTCTGAGGTGTTCAGAAGTTTTCTGAGGTGCTGTTGTATTGTGCTAAGAAGGATATTGAGTTGCCACTGTGTTGAGAGGGTTTTTGAGTTGGTGCTGTGTTGTGTTGAGATGGATTCTGAGGTGCTGCTCTGTGTTGAGAAGGATTCTGAGGTAATGTTTATGAGAAGAATTGTGAGCTGCTGCTTGTTTCATAGAGAAGGATTCTGAGGTGTTCAGTGTTTGTTTAAAAGGATTCTGAAGTGCTGCTCTGCTGTGTTGAGGATTCTGAGGTGCCGCTGTGTTGTGTTGACAGGGTTCTGAAGGGCTGTGTGTTGAGGATTCTGCAGTGCTGAAGTGATGAGAGGGATTCTGAGGTGCATCTGTGCTCTATTAAGACAGATTTGAGGTGAGGTTGCATTGAGAGGGGTTAAGAGCTGCTGCTGTTTTGAAAGTGATTCTGAGCGGCTGTTGTATGTTTTTGTGCTTTGTTTCGGTTTGGTTTTTTGGCCCCAACAAAGGCCTGTGGAATTTCTGAGGTGCTGCTCTGCTCTGTGAGAAGTATTAGAGGGGGCTGCTGTGTGGAGAGGGAGCCTGCGGTTTTGATGGGGATTCTGATAACGCTGCTCTGTTGGAAGGGACCCTGGGGTGCCCTGGGCCGAGGGGATCTGAGGTGGAGCAGTGATGAGAGGGATTCTAAAATGCTGCTGTGCCGTTGTCAGGAGTCTGAGGCGCTGCTGTGTTGAGACTGGTTCTCAGGTGCTCCTTGTTCTTCAGTGTGTAGTTTTTGGCCCCGACCAAGGCCTGTGGAAGTTCCCGGGCCAGGTTTTGACAGCTTTGACCTGAGCCATGGTAGAGATGATGCCAGGTCCTTAACCTGCTGAGCACGAGGGAACTCATGCGATACTGTTGGGAGAGGCTTTTGAGGTGCTGCTGTTTTGTGTCGAGAAGGATTCGGAGGTGCTGCTGGGTAGTGTTAAGAAGGGTTCTGAGGTAGAGAACCCTTGTGGCGCCCGCAGCCCGTTAGGGACCCGGGGTTGCTGCGGCTGTGGCGCTGGCTGGATCCCTGAGGGCCTGGGAATTTCCACACACTGTGGGGGTGGGCGTGGGGGACACACAAAAATAAAAAAAGGAGGATTTTGAGAGAGCGCTTTGTCGTGTCGAAGGATTCGGAGGTCCTGCCTCGCGCAGAGGGACGCGGAGGTGCGGCTTTGTTGTGTGCAGGTGGATGCTGAAGCGCATCCACTCCGAGATGGCGTCTTCTCTGCGCTCCTGAGGAGGATCCGAGGCGCCGCCGTGCTGTCTGGAGAAGGCCTTTAGGTGCCTCCGTCGGGAGGAATTCGCCGATGCTGCTGCATTTAGAGGGAGTCTGAGGTGCTGCCGCGCTGAGGGACCTGAGCGGTGCCGTGTGTGTTGAGGTGGGTTCTGAGGTGCTGGTTTGCTGTGTGAGGAGGCTTCGGAGGTTCGGCTGGTCAGAGGAGGACTTGGGCTCGGCGGGAGGGTACAGGAGGGGAACGCTGGCGGGGACACAGGCCGCAGCAGCAGCGCTGGGGGGACGGGCTCGGGGTGGAGGGAGCCGGGTCGCGTGTGGCGGTTCGATTCCTGGGACCGGGGCGGCTTTCCGGAGGCAGGGCCCGGCCTCTCTGGAGGACGTGGAAGCAGCGGCTGCCCGACGGCGTGCAAAGGACCGAGTGACGGTGCTGAGGCCGCCGGGTCGGGGCCCCGGACCTGGAGCTGCCCCCGCGTGCTGCTCCCGTGGAAACCAGCCGTGCTGCCCGGGCCTTGCCGCCCTCGCCTGGCCGGCTCCGTGGAGCCCGGGATGCGAACACAGCCGCCTGGGGGCAGCGGCGCAGCATCCCTCGCGGGCGGGACCGGCTCTCAGCACCCTCCCCGGGGGCCTGGGGGCCACGGCGCCCCCACTGTCTGGCTGCCTCCCCCCTCCTCTCCCCTCCGCCAGCCATCTAGCCCCTCAGACCCGCTCCAGATTCTCCGTCTTACTGCGACGGAATGAAAACAGTCCCAGATTCCTGGGCGTTTCTTCCGTTGAGAAACTGGCGGGGGAGTTCCCGTCGTGGCTCAGCAGAGGTGAATCTGACGAGCATCCATGAGGACGCAGGTTTGATCCCTGGCCTCGCTCAGTGGGTTAAGGGTCCGGCGTTGCCATGAGCTGTGGTATAGGTCGCAGCCGTGGCTCGGATCCCAAGTTGCTGTGGCTGTGGTGTAGACGAGGGGCTGTAGTTCTGACTCCACCCCTAGCCTGGGAACCTCCATATGCTACAGGTGCGGCCCTAGAAAGACAAGCAAAAAAAAAGAAAGAAACGGATGGGGTCTGTGACTTCTCCCCTGAGCAGGCTCAGGGATTCAGGGATGGCTTGGCTGGTAGAGATGGCACATGGGACTCTGCCAGCTCAAGGCCTGGGCCTTAAGAGGATGGCCGCTTCCACCTGCATCTCAGGAGCCTCCGGCTGCCATGGACTAGCCTGCGGGAGGGCCCCCAGGGAGAGACCCTGGGCCTGCAGGACCCCCCAGCCAGATAGCCCCAGGGGAGCCCAGCTGCTAGCAAGTGGCACAGAAGTGGCCGGCTTGGCCCTGCGCTGATTCTTCTCCTGCGGTTCATTCTGTGGACTCAAGGCGCTGCTCTCGGTACTCTTTGGGGACTGGATCGTGTAGCCCCTGAGTGAGGACCGTGGCTGTGGCGGGCTCCCCAGCACCCACGCCAAAAAGCTGCTCTAGGCCCCGGCTCCACCCACCCACTGAGCTCTCGAATAAAAAGGGTCTTTGACCAGAACAGGGGGGTCTCGGTGCCCCAGGGCAGGTCTGCGTCTTTCGAGGCTGCTTGCAGCCCTTGGGGCAGCCCCTCCCTGGGGAAGGGACTCCGTGAGTTTGTGCAGAGCGCCCTTCATCCTTGTGGCCCATGACAGGGGACCCATCAGCCTCGCCATCCCATCCCCTGAGGCTCATGGGGCTGACCTGGGGCCCACAGTGAGCCCAGCCAGGGCCCCTGAGCTCGGGACCCCTGGGCCTCACAGGGCTCTCCCCGCTCCCCCAGTGTGTGACTTCCTGCTGCCCGGAGCCCCGCCGGCCCCGCCGCCCTGGTACACGGACCAGCGCTTCACCCTGACGCTGCTCTCCCTGCTGCTCGTCCTGCCCCTGTCGGCCCCGCGCGAGATCGGCTTCCAGAAGTACACGAGGTACGGGCCTCTGACCCTTCCTGGCGGGTGATGGCTGGTACTGGGTGCCCCCTTGGCTGGTGTTTATGGGGTGGTTTCTGTCTGCTTGAAAAGGGGAGCACTGATCGCCCCATTTGGAGAGAAGGGGAAATTACTTACTTATGTATCGATTTGGTCTCGGTGTGAGGGATCTTGACGTGGGATCTCAGGTCCCAGACTGGGAGTCGAACCCAGGTCACAGCAGTGAACACTCCAAATCCTAACCACCAGCCCACCAGGGAACGCCCACTCTTTTTATGGGGAGGGGGGGTGTAATTCAGTTATTTATTGATTTTCGGCTGCCCTGCAGACACATGGTGTCCCCAGGTCAGGGGTCAGATCCAAGCTACAGTTGCCACCTATGCTGCACCTGTAGCAACGCCAGATGCTTGAATCCACTGCGCTCAGCTGGGGTTCCAACCTGGGGTTCCAACCTGCGTCCTGGTGCTGCAGAGACGCCGCTGATCCCCTTTTGCCACAGTGGGAGCTCCAGGGAGATTTAAAATGATACAAGTCATACATGGTCGTGATAGAAAATAGAGATAAACAAGGAAGAAAACATACCTTTCGTGTCAGGACCCGCACCTGACAGTTTGTTATTTAATGATGCCCGGGCTTTTCTGTCCTCAGACGTGCAAAGGCACAGAGACGGACACGCAGACACGCACGCCCTTCATTTTACAGTCTGAGGTTCTGTATAAACTTTTGAAACAGTTAACTCTGGCAGAAGTCTCGACACGAGTTTCCTGCTGTGTAGCAAGATGGAGGAGCAGAGAAGCAGTGGGCAGGGTCCCGGATGCCCCCAGCCCTCGCCAGCTGAGTCAGGGTCCTCCTTGCTGCCAGGCTGTGGGCTGAGCGGGTGGTGTCCCCACTTAGATGCTGAATCCAAGCGACTGAGGGAGTGGCCGTTACTGGAGAAACGGGGGTCCGGCCACCCGGCTCAGGCCAGCCCTGCCTGCCTGCCTGGGGTGGCCTGGCCACTGTCTCCCTTGTTCAGATACGGGGCTTGAGCTCGCCAGGGAGAGCTCTGCCTGACACATGGCTAGTGTGGGCCGAGCTGGCCTTCAGACTCTGGGTGGCTCCCCTGACGCTGCACCATCCCTGTGTCAGCATCCTAGGCACGCTGGCCGCCTGCTACCTGGCCCTGGTCGTCGTGGCGCAGTACTACCTCGGGCCCCCGGGCCTCGCTCCTGAGCCCCTCCCGGCCGTGAGGTGAGTCTGGGGGCGGCGTTCCCTGGGGCCACTGGGAGGGGATTTTAGAGGGGGGACACGCCCCCGCTGCACGGAGCCCTGGCTCATCCTGTGAAATCCTTCACGTCTCGCTGCCGCCGAGCCCAGCGAAACTCCTTTCCTTTTCCACAACGATAAAGCCGTGGCTAGTAGAGGACCGGGACAGGCTCAGGGACACGGGAGCACGAGACACGCCAGCCCAGAGTTCCCAGGCCTTTGCAGACGTGTCCTCTGCTGCGAGGAGGCTGAAGAAGCGGCCAACAAGGGGCAGGTGCCGGGTGGAGGGAGCAGGGGTGCACAGAGGTCCGTGTGGCCCAGTGCGGGAGCGCAGGTGTCCCGTAGGGACGTGGGGCTGGGTGAGGACTGGAGTTTGGCACAGAAGCCCCTGCAGGGTTTCCACCACAGCCGGGGCTTGAGAGCAGATCTGCTGGCAGCAGGCCAGCTCCACGGGCCTGTGACCCGTGACGTCAGCCAGGGAGGGGAAGGGAGGAGTGGCAGCAGCTGGGGGCACAGAAGCCCCAGCACGCGTGTACACTGACGGGGTCGTCCCTCAGGGAAGGAAACTCGATGGGGGGAGAGGGCCAAGGCCACTGCTGAGCTGCGGCCTGGGGTCCACAGAGCAGGGCTCGTGTGCTCTGGAGACGCGGTCCCCAAGGCTGGAGCCCACATGGTCTCATCCTCACAAACAGGAGGGGACAGGGCATGTGGCCCAGGCGACGAAGGCCAGCAGATGGAACAGGGGAAACGTGGGTGCTGTGCCCGTGGTTGCGGATAGCAAACTGGGCCATCAGTTGACAGTGACATTGAGGAAAGTCTGGGAGGGCGGGGCTTGGCTGGGAGGCTCTGTGACCTGCATCCAGAGTTAGGAGGCCACCGGAACACAGCACAGAAGGGGGATGCCACTGTGCTAGTGTCCTTTGCTGCTGCAGCAAATAACCTTCTGCTCGGTGGCTTAAAACCATACAAGCTTATCATCTTCCAGTTCTGGAGTCAGAAGTCCCAAACGAGTCTCACTGGGCTAAAAATCAAGGTGTCAGCAGGGCTGTGGTCCCTTGGAAGCTCTAGAGGGGCATCCCTGCCTTGTCTTCTCCAGCTCCTTGAAGTGCCCACATTTCTCAGCTGGTGGCCCCTTCCTCCATCTTCAAAGCCAGCCACGTTCCAGGTCTCTGATCCCGCTTCTGTGGGCACAGCTCCCTCTGACCACAGCTGGGGAAGGTTCACTGACTGCACTGATTCTTGTGACAGGCCGGGCTTAGGTGGTCTAGGTCATCTCCCATCTCCAAGTCCTGACTTTGATCACATCTGCAGGGTCCCTTGTGTGATGTAAGGTCACGGGTTCCCAGGAGTAGGATGTGACCCTCTTTGGGGGCCAGTATTCCACCACAACCAGGAAACCGGATTCTACAGCAGTGGCTGTGTGTATGCCTCCTTCCGCTCTGTGTCCCCACAGATGCTGGAAGATGGCACCTAGAGCTCCTTGTCAGAGGGAGCTGGGAGGGCTACCCTTCAGGGACCATGGAGAGGTGTGGACCTGAAGATTCTGCGTCACACTCACCTCAGTCATCTTTGGCGGCAGGGTTGGAGGTCAAACCATCCTTGTCCTGTTGGTGTCTGTCAGATGAATGCTATCTGTGCCCCCAGTCCCTAACCTCCTTGGGAGCAGGCAGCCTCCAGCCTGGGAGATCCTTCTCGCCACACCTTGCCACATCCTGCCAGGGCAGAGGAATGTCAGTTTGGCAAATGTTGGCACAGGTGTACTTAGCACAGCATTTAACATGCAGCCTTTCCCATCCCTGCAAACCTGGCAGCAGACGTGGTTATTAAAATTGCTCTTATAGTCCTGCTGAATTACATCTTCTGGTATTAAAACTCCTTCAGAGTTCCTGCGGTGGTGCAGTGGGTTAACAATCTGTAGCTGGGCAGGTTCGATCCCCAGCCTGGTGCAGTGGGTTAGAGGACTCAGTGTTGCTAAAGCGTAGGTCTGCAGCTGCAGCTTGGATTCAGTCCCCTGGCCCAGGAACCTCCATACACTGCAGGTGGAGCCATAAACAAAAAAACAAAACAAAACAAAAAACCACAATAGCAGCAAAAAACTCATCTTCAAGTTGGAAGTTGTTTGGAGTTTAACTTTTTGTAATAAGCACCCATTCTCATCTGTTTTGCAGTCCTCCCTCCTGGACCTCTGTGTTTAGTGTCTTTCCTACCATCTGCTTTGGATTTCAGGTAATCTTGGCGTCATGTTGAGGAGGGTGGCATTTGCAGGCTCTGGGGACCGCCTGCTCCCTGGGGAGAGCGTGGCTGCGGTCTGGGGAGGCGGTGTTGAGACGCCTTCTGGGGCGAGATGGGCTGCCTTCTAGAGACGTGCATGTGGGTTGGCGTCCGGGCTCAGTGAGCCGTGAATTTTCCACTTGAACCTGGGAACCCGGCCCTATGGACAGCCAGCAGCAGCAGCAGCACGTTTATTGTTGGGTCTGGGATCTGTTCCCTTCTCGGCACAGTCCTTGTAGCAATGTGGCCGCCCTGGGGACCTGGCGCCGTCCACTCAGAATGCCTCCACGCAGATGGATTCTGCTGCACGGGCCTGGAGGCTCTGGAACTGGGAGTGTGGAGAGGTGTGCAGGTGGGGAGTGCCTGGCGGAAGAGAGAGAATTTGATAGGAATTCCGTGCGTGGACTGGGGGGCGGGGAGGCCTTCCCATGCAGCCCTGGGTGGGCGGGTTCAGAGATGGCCTTTTCGAGGCACTGGTGCCAAAAGGGAGTCTTGAGGAACGTGTGGGGGGCGGCCAGGTCGGGGGGTGTTTCAGCTACAGAGAGGGGCACGGAGAGCCACACAGGGGAGGTATCCCCGCTGGATGGGTGCCATGGGGGTGTGGGCTCTGCCCCCTGCCTTCTGGTCCCTCAGGGTTTCCCTGCCTCCTAGCAGGTGGCAGCTGCCTCCCTCCTCCCATTGTGTATTTTAGGAAAGACTTGCCTCTCTCCTAAAAACAACCTCCTACCCCCACACCAGCAGCAAACCTGCCCAAGTGAAACCAAGTTCGCAAGGGCTGGCGGCTCAGGGCCGGCTGATCTCCACTTCTCAGCACCAGGGTCTTCCTCCCTTGGCGTCAGCCCGCTCCTCTCTCAGTTCTTCTTCTGGTATTTTCTTTGAGAACCATTTTTGGAAAAACAAATCCTGAAGCACTTCCATGTCGCTCTCAAATAAATGAATCTCGGGATCGCTTCTGGCCCTTAGAAAGCCGCTTACAGAATTTCTCACATTTCTTCTCACCCACCCAATATTTTGAAAGATGTAAAGCGATGATTTTCTGTCAACTGTTTGTCTGGATGGAGTTTTACCAGCTTTCTCCCCGGTGCCTGAGCACATATGGTGTGGCAGGCTCGCGCTGAGCAGGGGTGGGGGACTGCTTTCCAGATGCTGAGTGGGGGGCGCTCCCTTCACCTTTGCCTGGGCTCCCTCATCCGAGTCTCCTAGCAACCAAGGCCTGGGCTGCAGTTTCCAGGGACACGGATGCCGAGCCGGGAGTTAGGAAAAGATGTGAACTGCAGGGTGGGGGTGGGGCCGAAGACTGGTTGCTGAGGCCAGAGGCGGGCTGCCAGCATCCAGCTTGGGGAGTCAGGGGTCTGGGGTGGGGGAGCAGATGCAGGTGAGGGTGGGAGGAAGGAGGGGGAGGAGAGGAGCCAGGCTGGAGGGGCTATGTAGGGAAGAGGAGGTCACCTGTCATCACGAGGCCCTCTGGCCCGCTTCCAACACCCCCCTCCCCACACGCATAGCAACAGGGCACCCCCTTGAGCCTGCGAGGGGCCTGAAAATGGGGCGGGGGGGTGCAGGCTCTGCTCCCGGCCAGCCTGGCCACACTCGGTACCTCTCCCTTGTTGCTTTTAAACAGCCTTGAGCTGTAACTCTTGTGATATACAACTCACCTCTCTAAAGTGTGCAAATTGAGTGGTTTTTAGTATAGTTGCAGGGTCAATTTCAGAACATTTTCATCACCCCCCAAAGAAACTTGGACCTGTCACCAGCCACTCTCCCTTTTCCCCCCTGAGCATCCCCCAGGCCGTGGCAATCACGAATCTGTCTCTCTGGATGTACCTGTTCTGGACACTTCATATAAGTGGAATCATACAGTGTGTGGGGTCCTTTGTGACTGGCTTCTTTCCCTCAGCTGGTGTTTTTGAGGGTCATTTCTGCTGTACATGTGTCAGGACAGTGTCCCTTTTCATGGCTGAATAATATTCCACTGTCTGGTTAGAGCACAGTTTCTTTTTCCTTTCCTCACCTCATGGACAATTGGGTTGTTTCCACTTACCCACTACGTGTCCCTCTGCCCTGCATCCCGTCACTTAGTGACCAGGGACCACGCCACCATCCTAGATACCTGCCCTGCCCTCAGAAGACGAGCTTTAGTTCCCAGAGCAAGAGCAGGAGAAAGACAACCCAGGCGTCTTGGGACAAACAGGATTCAGGGTGGGGCTCCATCCTGCCACCGGTGAGCATCCCCCCGCCCCCGGCCCCCAAGTGTCTGGGTTCTGGTACAGGAGGCGAAAGTGTTGATACTGAGTTCTATTGCCTGTTGGTTGAGTGAGTGAGTGGGTGAGTGTGTGTGTGTGTCGGGGGGTTTAAGCCCCCAGTGCTGAGCCGGCCTGCAGTCAGCGAGCTCTTGTGACGTCGGGGAGGTCCCGGGGCAGAAGCCCAGGCTCCCTGACTCTAGCCATCATTCAAGGTGTGAGCAAGCTCGCCCTGGACTGGACGCTGCCTCTGTGGCTGGAATCAGCCCCTCCTGGTGTATGATCCCTGAGGGTAGGGACTGTGGGGGCCTGTTGCTGGGTACCCCAGACTTGCTCCGAGGGGCACTGACCAGCACGGAGGTGGAGCAGCAGGATGGTTGGACATCTGACCGTGGGGTGTCCTTTAGCCATGGGCCAGGCTGTGTGCCGGGAGTGAGTGGGGCAGCTGGATGTGTCGCCATGGAGCTGAGCCAGCAAACCCAAATGTGCTCACAAGGGGGGGGGGGGGGGCGTAGGGACATGGGAGAGTGGACTCGGCTGGGAGGGCTTTCCCAAAGGAGGAGTAGGAGCTGGCTGGACTGGGGGGGGCCAGGCAGGGCACACAACACAGGCAAAGGCCCTGAGGCAGCGAGTAGGGACAGGGGCGGACGGAGCTCACTGTGTGAAGGGGGCAGGCCTCTTGAGCCTGGAGAGTGGGCGGGAGAGAGGATCATAGGGTTGGTTTGGATCAGCAGTAAAGATGCGATGGTGAGAACTGTGTCCCGGGAGCCTGGGAGGGAACCAGAACCCATACGGCGCAGCCAGATGCGGCCGCGCCTCTCAGCCCTGGCTGCCCAGGGTCTCCCCGGCTGCTGGTAAAGCACCACTGCCAGGACCTGGCCCAGGTAAATACAGTCCATGTCACATGTGCGCTCTTGGCACTGGCTATGCGGAGTTTATATTTTAAAAAAGTTGTACTTGTGGAAGTTCCCTTGTGGTGCAGCAGGTTAAGGATCCAGTGTTGTCATCTTCAGAGGTTGGATCACTGGCCCAGGAACCTCCATATGCTGTGGGTGTGGCCCCAAAACAAACAAAGAAATTGGCTTTGTGGTGGAGTATCTGGGAAGACTATAAATTACATGTACTCCTGTGAAACCATCGCTCTGGTCACCGTCACCCTGGTGACGACATAGATGGTCATCAGCACCCCAGAGGCTCCCACCCACCCACACCACCTCTCTGCCCTCTGTCACTCTAAGTGGTGGCTCTCATCTGGGGGTGATTTTGCCCCCAGGAGACATTTGACGATGTCTGTGGAATTTTTGATGGTCATGGGAGGGGGCGCTCCTGGCATCTAGTGGGTCCAGGCCAGGGCATCTGGTCACATCCCACAGGGCACAGGACCGCCCCCCAGTGTCAGCAGTGCTGCACTTGAGAACCCCCGATCCTGGCTGGTTTGGCTTCTCACTTGAGCTTCACGTACCGGGAATCATTCCTCTTCTCTGGCTGCTTTTGCTCCACGTGTCAGCCATGGGGCTCTTCTGTGTTGAGGTGTGTGGTCGTGATCACCCTTTTTCAGTACTGTGTAATAGTCCATATAGGAAAATCTGATCATTTACCTCTGCCTTCTACTGTTGGTGGGCACTGGGTGGTGTCCCATGTTTGGGGGCCATTGAGACTTTGAGATGGTGCCAATTGATTCTGACTCCCAACTGGTCCATCCCACTGAGCCCCGCTTCTGCCTTCCAGTGTCACGAAGCGGCTGTGTCCATCTACTGCAGCATGCGCAACCAGAGCCTCTGGCACTGGGCCCTGGTGTCCGTGCTGTCCTTGCTGGCCTGCTGCCTTGTCTACTCGCTGACAGGTGAGGCCTGCCCTGGGGCACCCCAGACCTGGCGTGGAGCCAGAGGATCTGGGATAATAATAGTGTTTATACAGACCTTACCATGTCCTGGGCACAGGGCTAGTCTTTTGAGCACCTTTGCTCGTTTAGTCCCCAACTAGCCCCCAGGAAAGTCCACGATCCTTGGATGAGGACCCTGAGGCTCAGAGGGCTGCCAACTTGGTATGGCAAAGCTGAGATGCAGCCCTGGCCTGCCTGTCTCCAAACCCCTGCTCTTAACACCCGGCCCCCAACCCCAGCCTTGCCTGTCTGATGGGATGGTAATAGTGATGATAGTGGTAGCATTAGCATCTGGAGAGTGGTTTCCAGAACACTCTCTTGGGTGCAGTGGATTTGGGCATTCACAGCTGGCACGGTAGGCAGAAGGTCTTCAGAGGTGACTCACAGGAGCTGTGCCACACCCAAGGTCCCATGGCACATCCAGAACACAGCCCAGGGTCTGGCTCAGGTTTTTCTCCAGGCCAGCAGCTCTTTCTCATTGGCCTGTTCCTGGAGCCTCGGATTCAGGAAATCCTGCAGCTCCACAGAGATCAGGCTCTTTGGACGCTGCGGTTATGCAAGTAATGTGCTCAGTGACCTCGGTCTAAGCAGCGGAGGTCCCTGCCGAGCTGTGATTTCTGAGTTGGACCCAAGGATTGTGGATCCTTCCAGATGGTCCAGGGCTGGAGAAGAGCCAGAGCTCTTGGCCAGAGATGCTGTCTCAGGACAGGGGAGGGACCTGACTTCTGCCGTAATGAGCTGTGTTATTCCAGAGAGTTGTCGATGCCCTGGGCCTTGGTTTCCCCCATCAGGAAGATGGGTGCAGGGCCAGCTTCTTTCTCAGGGTGCTGTGAGAGTGGGATGGACGGGGCACGGAAGGCACAGCCGGGTGTTCAATCCACACTCACAAGAGCGCGCCTCAGATGGGCCCACGAGCTCTTTGGAAGGACGAGGGAGGGTTGTGCCCGGAAGGAGTTTGAGTCAAAAGAATGGAGGGTCATGCAGACTGAGAGCAGGAAAGCCTGGGGAGATTCTAGAACCTTCTATCTGCTCCTGGGGAAAAACCTCAGCAGGGGTAGAGCCAGATGCTGTCAGTGTGTCAGAGCTGAGATGGGGCAGCGGCGTTTCTCAAATCAGCTCTCCGGGCCTCCCCCCTTTCCACTTGCAGGCCTTTATGGCTTCCTGACCTTTGGGACGGAAGTTTCGGCTGACATCCTGATGTCCTACCCTGGCAGCGACGGGGTCATCAGTTGTCGCCCGGGTCCTCTTCGCCGTCTCCATCGTGACCGTCTACCCCATCGTGCTCTTCCTGGGGAGGTGAGGCCAGCTCGGGGGACACCTGCGCCCCGCTGTGGCCCTGCCCTGCCGAGCGGGTGGGGTGACGGGGGGGAGACTCGAGGCCACCAGGGGTGGCAGGGGGCCGGGGGCAGGGCTGCAGCCCCCAGGAGCCCGGGAGTCCCTGTGGTGCGTGGCCCCCAGGTCGGTGCTGCAGGATTTCTGGAGGAGGGGCTGCTGCTGGGCCTGCGGGCCCCGGGCCCTGGTCGAGCCCTCAGGGCCGTGGGTCCGGATGCCGCTGACCGTCCTGTGGGTCACCGGGACGCTCGCCTTGGCCCTGTTCCTGCCCGACCTCGGCGAGATCATCGGCATCATCGGCGGCATCAGCTCCTTTTTCATCTTCATCTTCCCAGGTGAGGCACCTGCTTCCCGGGCTGCCCGCCTCTGGTCCTGCCCCGTGACTGTCTGGGGAGGCCCGCCCCGTGTAGGGGTCCGTGTGTTGGGGGCGGAAGCTCCGTGTAGACAGGGTGGCTCCCAGCCCCATTTACTGAGCCTGCGCGGGGCCAGGGCTTCACACACCTTCCCTCGCTGACCATCTCAACAGCCCCCAAGGGATGTACCTGGCTGGGCGAGGGGGTGCTGTTATCACCCCGTCCTACTGATGAGACGACTGAGGCCCGGAGCCCTCCTGGGTGGAGTAGCTGGTGGGTGCAGAGCTGAGTTGAACTCACAGCTTTGTCAGCCCTCCCACTGCTGCCACTCGCTGTGGGATTTGATTTTATTGAAGTGGCTTTTGGTTTTTGTTTGTTTTACTGCTACACCTGCAGCATATGGAGGTTCCCAGGCAATGGGTCGCATCAGAGCTGCAGCTGCCGGCCTGCACCACAGCCACAGCAATGCTGGATCCTTAACCCACTGAGTGAGGCCAGGGATCGAACCTGAGTCCTCAGGGATGCTAGTCAGATTTGTTTCTGCTGAGCCACAATGGGAACTACGATTTTATTTAAGCGTTTTTGATTACGTGAAACTCATATGGTTCAGAAGCCCCCCACAAACGTCTTCCTCGCCCCCACCCCAGTGAGGCAGACACAATTTCCGTGATGAATGGCTCCCTAGGGAACCTTCCCAGCCTTAGTGAAGAGGTGAAAATCCGATCGAATCGGCCTGAGGGTTATTCTTGTCTGGAGACCAGGGAGGCCAAGGCAAGGGGGCGCTCATGGGGCCCCAGACCCCTGCAGCCCCTGGCACTTTCAGATGTGGGTGGTGGGTCCGAGCGCCTGGCCGCCTCCCTTGACTGCGCCCCAGCCCTATCCAGGTCTGCGCTTAAGTCTCCCACACACAGTGAGCTGGATGCCCACGTCCTGTGGGGGCCTTTGAGCCGTTTTCTCGTGCCGGACAGGACGGGAGCGACTAGATCCACAGGACCCTCAGGCAGGGCCATCTGGCTTCACATTCCAGCAGCACTATTAGAAAGAAAGGCGCTCCCGTCGTGGCTCAATAGTAACAAATCCGTGAGGATGCGGATTCGATCCTGGCCCTGCTCAGTGGGTAAAGGATCCAGCGTTGCCATGAGCGCCGGTGTAAGTCGCAGGCGCAGCTCAGATCCCACAGTGTAGCTGTGGCTGTGGTGTAGGCTGGGAGCTGCAGCTGCTGATTCGACCCCTAGCCTGGGAACCTCCATATGCCTCGAGTATAGCCCTAAAAAGCCAAAAAAAAGGAAAAAAATGACAAAGCCAACTGCCCATTGTCAAATGGTTCCCAGGTGTCCGGCCCCAAGGTTGGCCTTTGACTCACACCATCTCATCAGAGGCCCTTAGCAGGGAGGGCCGGGTCATTGTCAGGATGAAGGCCAAGGCGTTAGGGGGTGTTGATGCAGACCCCACAGCTGTGTCCTCTCGTCAGAGGCAGGGTGAGCCCATGGGCCACTTCAGGCCAAGGCCCTGCTGGCCTCTCGGGTCCCTGGGGACACCGGGTGTCAGCTGAGCCCTCCTGAGTTCAGGGTTGCTTGGGTTCAGCAATGGAGAGATGGGGTGACCACGTGCCCCCTCCGCAGGTCTGTGCCTCATCTGCGCCATCAGCGTGGAGCCCGTCGGACCCCAAGTTAGGTAAGTGTGTGCGAGGGCTTGGCGGGCGGGCCGGGGGTGTGTTTCCGGCCTGCGGGGCTCCTGCTCTCCTACTGACAAGGGAACTGCTGGCCAGGCTGGGAGGAGGGCCTGGGGTGGCGTGGCTGGGCCAGGACTCGATCCCAACCCAGCACACTGTGTTCTCCTCACTCCGCACGAGGCCCGCCCTTCCACTCCCAGGCTTGTGGTCTGTGGTTGGAGCTTGTGGACTTGGGGTCTTCCCGGAGGGCCCCCACGTGCATCCTTCTCCATCCTGCATGCAAACCCAGGAAGGGTGGGTGCAGGCTGGATCTGAGGCCCACAGACTCCTGAGTTACGGCCACTCCCCAGGCACCAGGGCAACATATCCTGTTAGGGCGACGGCAGGTCCTGGTTAGATGACGCCTTGGTGCCAGGCCCCACGTCTGTGCTAAGCCCTTTACCCTCCTGCGCCTATGGTGCTGGGACATTTCCATCCTATAGGCCCAGAGACGGACACTGGCCCGCAGGCGGGTGGCGAGTAAGGGCAGAGCGGGGGTTGGCTATGGAGCCACACACTCACCGCCTCCCTCTTCTCGTTGCTGGTTGGACATGAGAATATGGACCATCCCTTTTTCAGCAGAGCGCCCTCCTCTGGGTCAGCCTGTGATAGGACTGGGCCCTGTGCTCGGCATTGAGGGGCCCAGTCGGACCCTCTGAGAAAGGGCGTGTGCACAGCTGTCGGGCCGCAGCTCAGCCAATGCCGGGGACCTGGGAATCTGTGTGGCTCTTGATCCCATTTCAGAGATGTAAAAATGGAGGCCAGTTTTTGCATCTGTGAAACAAGAGACACTACTCGTTTTCTAGGGCTGCTAGGAGGTTTAAATCAACGGAGACCTATTTTCTCACAGTTCTGGAAGCCTGCAGGTCAAAATGAGGGTGTCAGCAGGGCTATGCACCCTCCACAGGTCCTGGGGGGATTCCAGACATGACTTTTTCCTGTTTCTGGTGGCTCCAGGTGTCTGCGGCCCATGGCTGCATCACCCCCATCTCTGCCTCTGTCCTATGAGGACACCTGTCATTGGGCTTCAGACCCCACCCCCACCCCCGCCGCAAGCCACAGTGATCTCCCTCCCACATCTTTAACTTCATTATGTCTGCAGAGACCCTATTTCCATCCAAGGTCATGTTGCCCAGTTCCAGGTGGATGTGAGCTTCAGGGACCATCATTGGGCTCAGTACAGCGGCTCCCACCTGCGGCCTGGGCCCGTCTCCCCTCCCCCAGCCCCCTGGAGCTGAGCGCCCTCTCCCTGCTCTCCCTGCCGCGGCGGCAGGACAGGCTCGGCCTCTTCCCTCCTGGGTAGAGAAGCATTTTTCTGGATGTCTCTAAAGCTGACTTGAGCTGAGCACCGCCTGATTGCCTGGCCCCCAGTGTGGTTCATTCCCTGGCGCCCCTTTCATGTCGAGATGCTTTTGTGTGGGGCCTCTGCCCGGCTTCACAGTGGTTTTTACTGCTGGGCTTTTTAATGGTCTTTTTAACCCCAGCGCTGCCTTAGGGCTCTCTGATCCATCAAAGCTGCTGCGAGGAGCCTGCAGCCCGATCACATCTGCCTTTCTGCCCCCTTAAGCTGGCAGTGTGGATCGCCCTGAGCTGCCTCTCTGTGATGCTGCTTGACTGGAAATGGCCTTTCCATGACGACAGGTCCTTGTGGCCTTTGTTAATGGGGCCATAAATACCCCTGCTGTTTCACCAGAATCTTATTATCGCGGCCCCTTCGGCACCACTTCTCCTTATGTTATGGAGCCTTGAGGACATGGCCTCGTGGCCACCAGCTTCTGCTGCCTCTGCTCTGGTCTCCCAGCTGTGGTTCCCATCTGTGTGACTTAGGGCTCTCTTCTCCATCCTTACTGCTGGGGGGCTTTAACTCCCACTGCCACAGAAAAGAAGCAGAAAGAAGGGGGTTTGGAAACTAGCAGCTCCCTCCCTGCATTTGTCTTTGATAAAATATTGGGGAGAAAAAAAAATACTGGGGAGGAATGAGACTGTGAGTAACAGATGGGGTGAGCGGGTTGCTGGGTTTTGTTTGTTTGTTTAACTGCTTGAGTACTTTACTCCCCATTGTCTCAGAAACCCATCCCGACAGGTCAGGGAGGATAACTTGAATTTTTTCCTAATTGGCGACTCCATTGGGCTTCCCGTCCCGTCCCTTTTTTTTTTTTTTTTTTGGTCTTTTTGCCATTTCTTGGGCCACTCCCGCGGCATATGGAGGTTCCCAGGCTAGGGGTCGAATCGGAGCTGTAGCCGCCAGCCTATGCCAGAGCCACAGCAACGT
Source organism: Phacochoerus africanus (assembly GCF_016906955.1). NCBI lineage: Eukaryota > Metazoa > Chordata > Mammalia > Artiodactyla > Suidae > Phacochoerus > Phacochoerus africanus. Next base: position 4,563,872 of record NC_062551.1, read on the forward strand.
GGGATCCGAGCCGTGTCTGCGACCCACAGCTCATGGCAACGCTGGATCCTTAACCCACTGGGCGAGGCCAGAGATCGAACCCGCAACCTCATAGTTTCTAGTCGGATTCGTTAACCACTGAGCCATGACGGGAACTCCCCGTCCTAAGTTTTTTACATGCGATCGTCTCATCTGTGCAAAAGTCCGGCACAGCACGTGTTGATAAGGGTTTTTTGACTTGGCAGGTGCTGCCTGGAGGCCTGGGGCGTGGTGTCTGTGCTGGTTGGCACGTTCATCTTTGGGCAGAGCACGGTGGCTGCCGTTCTGGAGCTGCTCTGAGGGGCGGCCTGCTCGACTACCGGCGTGCAGCCGTGACAGCGGTGTACTATCACGATAAAGGTGCTGGAAAATCATACCTTCCGCCTTTCCCGGCTTCTCATTTGGGCATCTGCTGGTTTGGAGGGTTTTCTGGCACAGTGGTCAGGACGGTCTCAGGGTCCTGCGGCTGCCCTGCCCGTGACCCCCAGCTGGAGGCTTCCCGCAGTGGAAATGCCTCCCCTCACAGGCTGGAGGCTAGACGTCAGGGGCAAGGTGTGGGCAGGGCCGCCGGAATTCCTACAACCTCAACTTTGCTTGATCACTCAATTGGGACCTGCAAAGATCCTATCTCCCAGTAAGCTCACATGCACAGGTTCTCAGGGTTAAGGCTTCAAGGTAGCCTTCTGGGGGCACAGTTGAACCCATAACCTGAGGTAGAACCCTGCTCTGGGGTGTTGGGGTCAAAGACACGAGGTGAGGGCATGGCTTGATGGACGAGAGCCCAGGGGAGCTTTGGGGTGGCACCTATTAGGGATGGTAGTGCCCTCAAGCTGATCTCCGGCCAGGGCACAGGGATGCCAGAATCCTGCCTTTGACCAGGAACTGCCCAGAGCCATCCACACAACCTGTCCATGGCCCCTCTCTAGAAGGGGTGCCCCAAGGAGAGCCTCCTCCCCTTCCCCTGGCTGGATCCGAAGAGCCAGGAGGCCACGTGTGCTGTCTGGTCCGTGGTTCCTTCCTGACCCCACCCTATTCCGGGGTGAGAGGAGCAGGGGTCTGCCTAGGGCTGGGGTGGGGAGGAGGATGGGGCCAGCTGCTCCCGTGTCGCCATGCTTGCCCGAGCTGACCCGGCCCGGGACCCCCTGGATGATGTTGCTGGATTCAGGCCACTCCTCCTCTGTCCTGGGATGTCTTCCAGAAACCAGCAGTGCCAGAGCCAGAGCGGACACCTCCCTCCAGGTAGGCAGCAGCCATGCTCTGTGTGTGTGTGTGTTTGTGTCTGTGTCCAGTTGGTGGTGACAGAACCATTTTGGAGTTGTCTTTGTCCAGCCTCTCCAGCTGTATTGCATTTTTTTGAGATGTAATTAATTTACATACCGCAAAGCCCACCCTTTAAAGTGTCAGTTCAGTGTGTGGCAGATGCACAGTGATGCAGCCATCCTGATAGCTAGCCTGTGTGTTACCATCGCCCCCGAAGAAACCAAGGACTCATGGCCGCGACTCTGCATCCCGCCCTCTCTCCAGTTCCCAGTAACCAGGGAGCTGCTTTCTGTCTCTAGGGATTTGCCTTTTGGGACCTTCCATACGGATGGACTCACAAGATTTGTGGCTTTTTTGTGGCTTAGCTTAACGTTTTCAAACGCATCCATTTACAGGGGAATCAACCGAGGCCTGAGAAAGTCCAGGCCGCCTGTCCTGTGAGGTGCAGGGTTGGGGTGGGGACTGATTTGGGGTTAAATTACATCGTCTGTTTCCTTTTCACTCCAGGGAGTGGCCAAGCGGGGGTGGGGGCAGGGATGGGGCTCTGCCCCCCAGTGCCGTGGCTGTGGGGGAGACTCCGACCCCATGAGGGGGACACGGGACTCTTCTCTGAGTGCTCTGTGACCAGCCCCACCTGGATCTGCCACTCCCTGCAGGGGTCACAGCGTCCTCTTGGACGCCAGCCTCGGAACCTCCACATGTGCCGGGAAAACGGAGTTTATGGAGCATTTCCCACCCTGGCAGTGGCAGCGGCCAGTCGGCCCGGTCGCTCACTCGCCATTTCTACCCGGGGACCCCTCTCAGGAGGAAAGGGTCGTATCCTAGAGTGAGGCAGAGCGAGTTAAGTGGCTTCAGAGTCTGACAACTGGTTTCAAATGTTCCCCATTTGCTTTCTCAAGATTTGGGAAGTTAATGAGCCTCTCCTAAGAATCAGTCTCCCCACCAGCAAAACAGAGCAGGCTGCTTGTGTACCACGTGACCTGGGCTTACTGTGTGACAGCTGAAGGCGATGTGTGTCCAGCAGCGACCGGGGGACCCAAGCGCCGGTCCTCTGCTTTCCAGAAAAACTCGAGTAGTCAGTGAGCACTGAGCCTGAGCAGCCCAGGGAAACGACGTGGGCCTCGCCCCCAGGCAGGAAAGCAGTGGGGTTGGGAGGGACCTGACTCGGGTGCTGAGAGGAGATGAGGGCGGGGGACAGGGCTTTCCATCTCCATTTCTGACAGGCCCAGGCGTGCCCCCGCTCCGACCGAGCTCACATCAATCACGAGGGCCAAGGACGGACCATGCTGGTGCCCCCTGACGTCTGAGCTCAGGGAGGCAGGTAGGAACGCGCCCCCCTCCCCATGTCCTGCCCCAGCACTAAGCCCCCGCCACCCCCCCCCGAGTTTGGGACAGCGGTCGGCGGGGGAGGAAGGGCTCCAGCGGCGCCGTGCACGGGATCTAGGTGGTATCACTGGGCTCCGAGCACGAGCCCCGGGTCTGAACACCTGAGCCGGCTGCCAGCTCCTTCCCTGCTCTGTGACCTTGGCCCTGAAAGGCCCTCGTCCTCAAGGTGTTGACACGGTGAAAACCTCTGCGTGCTATTCTTTCTGCGTGCTATTCTTTCCGCGTGCTATTCTTAGCCTCGGTGTCCTTCCGCGGACCTAGAGCAGCAGCCTGCCTCTTCCCTCCCTTCTGGCCTCGGCTTTCCATCCTCTTTGTTCGCTCACCCGAAGTTAGGGCAGCCCCTCCCTCCCAGGACAGCAGGAAGGGTGGGCCGAGCCTGTCACTGGATCCCAGTCCATGGTGACCCCTGAGCTTGAGAGTAGAGCCCTGATGTCTCAAGGGGGAGCTGTGAATGGGGCCAAAAGCTGTTCTCAGCGGCTTGTTCTCCTGTTTGGGGTGGGTGGGGGGCTGCAGGGCACTCCTGTGACCTGGGCAGGTGCTTTTGCACTGGCCCCAGGCCCCCACACCACTGCACAGGGACACGGCCCCGGGCGCGATTGCCCCAGCACCTTAGGAGCTGCCCATGTCCCACACAGGATGGTGACCCCATGCCTCCTGGGGAGGATTTGCGTTTTGAACTGGACCTGGCCAGGAACCCAGGCGAACATCAGTTTGGACAGGTGAGTTGAGGGTAAGTTTTAAGAACTGAAATTCATGTAACCCTAAATTCACCATTTACAAGTGTGCAGTGCAGTGGCACTGAGTCCACTCGCAAGGTGGGGTCACCACCACTTCCGTCTGGTTCCCAAACGCCTCCCTGCTCTTGCCCCCTAGTCCTGGCAACCACTGATGGGTTTGCATTTCTATAGATTTGACTCTTCTGGCCATTTCCTGGGAGTGCCTGGCTTCTTCCACTCAGAATAATGTTTAAGGGTCACCCATGTCAGGGCCTGCTCAGTACTTCATTCCTCTTTTATGGCTGAATAATATTCCACGACACAGCTAGGCCCCATTCTGCCCATTCATCCACAGGTGGGCATGGGTGGTGTTTCTGCCCTTTGGCTATTGCGAATAAGCTGCTCTGAACATCTTTGCACAAGTACCTGCTTAAATGCGTCTGTTCTCTTGGGCATTGTATATACACCCAGGAGTGGAACTGCTGTGTCCTAGGGTAATTCCATCTTTAACCGCTTTCAGAGCCCGAGGGGGTATCCTAATGCATGAACATGGGGCTGTTGCTCCCCACATGTCTACACTGTGGGGGGAAGTGGTTGGAGCACAGGACTGGAGGCAGACATCTGCTCTGGGTTTGGAGAGCAGTGCCGCTTGCTTGCTGTGTGACCTCCGGTGAGTTGCTTGCCCTCTCTGGGTCTCGGTTTCCCTCCCTGCCTGTCATAGGATGGCGGTGGAAGCATGGCACCCACCCAGTGCCTGATGCTCTGCCTGGCACTGGAGTATATGTAGTGGAGGCTCACACCTTTTTGGGTTGAAAAACTTCTCTTCAGATCCTTTTCCACCCACTCAGAATGGGGGAGCTCTAAGTGCTCGTGGGCTGCCGTCGGCACAGTTTCACATGATGGGGAGAGCTCGGGCAGGCGGGAGGCCCGACAGCCCAGTTCCAGTTCTGCAGCTGCGCCTCCAGGAGTCTACCCGCCCCCCACCACCAAAAAGTCTTCTTCAAGGAGCTGAGCTGCTCGGATGGTCCCAGCCTGAGGACCCCCTGCAGTGGCCTGAGCCAGGCAGCTCCTCATCCCCACAGTAGGGGCTTCTCCCCACTCTGCAGTTGAGAAAACCGGCTCTGAGAGACTGGCTGCAGGGACTGCTCGGGGGCACAGCTGGGACTTCATTCTGCATTTCCGCTTTCAGCAAGCCCCCGTGGCTTCTTGGTTTTGTGTGAGCGGCTGCCTCAAACCCTGAGAGCAGGGGGTGGGGCCCAAGGCGGGAGCAGGGCCCTGCCACAGCGAGCAGGGCCTGCAGGGCTCCAAGCAGCTGGACAGGACAGTGTGACAGAGCCTCCCCCGGAGGTGGTGGCTGCAGGAACGACCCCAGCTCCCAGCTGGGGCTGCGTGTTCAGAGCAGGAGCTGGAGAGTGGCCCGCCTGCTCCAGCCCTCAGCGTGGAGGCCCTTGTTCCCTCCGCTCCGCCAGCCGCCCTCTCCTTCCTGTCCCGAGACTTCTGAGTATTGTGTCTCTCCTGCTCCCCCAGAGAAATAGGAGCGAGGGAGTTACAGCGACAGAGGATCCAGAATTGGACCGCAGTCCTGCTGAAGCCTGGGCCTTGGTCCCCTTTCGTGCTGAAGCCTTTGTGTTCGGCTCCGAGCGGGTGGTGACCTTGAGGACCTTGGCACAGCCTGATTGAGTGGCTCGGTGTACCCCGGGGCCACTGGGCAGCAGCTCCGCCTCCAGAAGGGCTGTAGGCTAAGGTGAGTCAGGACCCACCCCAGTGGGAACAGATCACTGCGGCTCTGGTGTCCCTGGGGGCGGGCAGTCACCTCCCTGTCACACACCAGAGCTGGGAGGAGCAGGTGGCGCCTGCACCCGTCACAGGGAGGGGACCACCCTCAGCCTGGCCTCTCCTGGACCCTCCCCTGATTTCCGTCTCTGTCCGGTTGCTGACATAATCTGTAACCCCGAGGACAGACGCTTTGCTGAACGAAGTCTTACTGAACCAGGAGAGGGTCTTAAGGACCCCCCCAAACCTGGCATTTGTTGAAATACGTACCTCATAGTTATCACTTTACAGCTCAGAAATCTGGGGTGACGGGGCTCGTCGGGGCCCCCATGCATCCTGGCCACAGCACACTGCCCAAGCTTATCGTCATCAACTAGAAACCGGGAGACAAACACGCAGCGGTCCCCAGCGGGATTTTATTTGGTTCTGTCCCGGGCTGCTTGCCTCACAGGGCACTGGCTACTCGGGATCTACGGCCGCCTGCGGGCTCGGCCCGGGCCTAGGGCGGGCACTACAGGGTCTCGGCTCCTACCAGGTAGAGTGGCAACCAGGAGGGGGAAAGGCGGGGAGTCCTGCTGAGGCCAGGCCGGCCGGGGACATGGGGGCTGGTCATGCGATGGGGGAGGCAGGGGCTGCCTCCAGGAAGCCCCCCCTCCCCACTGCGCTCTGGCTCCAGCAGGGCCCCAGCAGCTCAGATGGTGCTCTGCCACCAAGGGGGGGGGGCGGGAGCTGGGGGGGCCCTCCTTCACTTCTGACAGCAGGAGAGACATTGGTATTTGGAGTATATGGAAAAGAGCTCGGATACCAAAGGTGCTAGAAAAGAGTGGTCGTCCTTCCTCAGAGGGAGCCGGGCGGGTGGCAGGCTCGTCCATGGGGCCTCAGTCGTGGCCCAGGGTGCACCAGGCGGCTGGGAGGGGACAGGAGAGAGGGGGTACTGAGGCTATGGGACAGCAGCCCCTTCTCTGTGTCCTGTCCCTCCCCTAGCCGGTGCCAGCTCTGCAGAGAGCGCCCTGGGGATGGTGGTGCACAAAGCAAGGCACAGGGTCCCTGGAGGGCGTGAGGATGCTTGCCTGTGGTCCCAGGGGCAAGTCTCGTGCCCGTGGAAGGAATGAGGGTGGGGACACCACCGCAGGGCCTGCCTGGGACGTGGGGAACTTTCTGGGCCTATGGCAGGCCCACCACCTGCTGGGATCGCCCCCCAGCCTTTGGTCGTGCCTGAGGCCTGGCCTCCCTGCCCCACCACCCTTTCACCCCCTGGGGAACTCAGCTGGGGCTCCAGCGCCAGCAGCTGAAGGACAAAATGCCAGCAGCTGAAGGACAAAATAGGAGTCTGGCAGGCCTGGGCCTCAGCCCGCCACTTCTACGTGGCCTGGGGCGTCCCCATTCCCTGAGGCCAGGCTTCCCCGTCCCCTACCTGGCACCGCGATCCGGGAGAGCACCTCGGGCTGGCTCAGCGTGTCCACCTTGACGTGGCGGAAGGCCTTGCACACGGGGCTCTGCAGGTGCCTGCAACAGGGGGAGCCACCGGTGAGCCGCCAGGGGCCCCTTCTGACCCTGGCTCTGCCGGGGCTGGGGGCTTAGACACCTGGCAGGCGAGCCCAGGGCTGACTGCTGGGGGCGCGGGGAGAACAGCCTGGTGCTCGCCTCCCCACGACCAACCTTAAATGGAAGAACTTACTTGCAGGATTTGCTCCTTGGGCAGTTTCAAAATAAGAACAACTTGGGCCTCAGCTGCCACGGCTGGTCGGGTACCCCGATTCAGAGCCCAGCCTCCGAGGGCCATGAGGGGTCACATCGCCTTAAGAAAGGCCACCCCCAGCTGCACTGAGGGCCAGCATCCTGAGTGGTGGGCGCAGCTGGAACCCCAACTCTGATCAGCAGCCCCCCGCCCCCCCCCCCCCGCCCGCACCCGCTGGGACTCAGGGCCTGGAAGCGGGGGCCAGCCCGCCCCTTCCCCGCGTCCCACCAAACCCACCCGGAAGCCTCGTCAGCCCCGGGCGCGGCCAGGCTCACCTCTTCCACTCCTCCTCCGTCTCCCAGAACTCGTAGACCACGAAGGTGACACCGTCTGCCAGCCTCACGGCCGTGACACTGCAGGGAGACGAGAGACCCGCATCAGTGGAGGGACCGGGCTGCCACCTGCCTGCTTGTTCAGGCCCCTCCCCTCTGCACCAGACGGGGCGTCCTCAGAGCCAGTCCCCGGGGGGCTCTGAGACCCTGGAAACGCAAGGTTGGTAGAAGCCACAGTGGCAGGAGTGGTCCAGGACAAGCGACTTGTCCCCACCCCGAGGCTACTTCAGAACATGTGACCTTCCTCATCAGAACCACCCAAAGCCTCCACATGGTCTGGGAACCTCCACTTGCCGTGGGTGCGGCCCTAAAAAGACAAAAGACAAAAAATGTTAAGCAGAGGAAGGGGGCGGGGATGTTGCCAGTGAGAAATTTCCCAGCGGAGGTTGGTTGAGAGGTTTTAAAAGAAATAGGCTCAATTTTGTTTTAGTTTTGGTGTGACTCCCTGAATCTTCAATAAAAGTCTACTCAAAAAAATAAAAGTATCTCCCACCTGCCACGTTTCTCCTTCATCATCCCTATTTTTTTTTTTTTTTTTAAGGCTGCACCTGGGGCATATGGAGGTTCCCAGGCTAGCGGTCGAATCGGAGGTACAGCCACCTGCCTATGCCAGAGCCACGCCAGATCCAAGCTGTGTCTGTGATCTACACCTCAGCCCATGGTAATGCTGGATCCTTAACCCACTGAGCGAGGCCAGCGATTGAACCTGCATCCTCATGAATTCGGGTCAGATTTGTTTCTGCTGAGCCACGACGGGAATTTACGTAATCCCTAATTTAATCCTTAAAAGTAGGAGCATCAGACGTGGTCCCAATCCCAGGGGACCAGTGGCTTACCTGTATGAACCGCAGACCATCTGCCTCTTTGGAAACAGGACGGATAGACCCTGGCTGGAGGCCCCCCCCTGCCCAGGGGAAGGAGCCTCCAAGGCGGTGGCCCCCTGGAGAGGTGGGGGCCAGAGTCTCATCCTTTAAAGGCGCCCCATCTGCCCTCTCACTGCGTTCTGGGTCCCCGTCCTCTTTCCTGTGCTCAGCAGCTCAGAGCCCCAAGCCTCCCCTCCAAGGGGATGTCCTGCCCTGGGGGGGGGGGGGTGGCTGCCGTGTCTCTACAGGCAGTTCCAGGTTCTGCCCTGTAGGACAGAGCATGGAAACAAGGCCGCATAGTGTCAGTAGCTCATTGCGTTCCAGCCTATTATCACCCGTGAGGCTGAGAGAAGGGGGGCTGGGCATGCAGGGCCCCCCACTCCCACGGCCCTTCCAAAAGGCACACCCCCATTATGGGTCTGGCCCTCTGTTGACAGAGGTCACCGAGCAGCGTGGTTCATCTAAGCCTGCTTACGGCAGCAGGGCGAGGGCAGCAATTATGCTGACTGCATGCTCTTGGCCAAGGCACTGATTGCTTTTCAGTGGGGGCAGGGGGAAGAGACCTCTGGGCAGATGGGGAGACACAGCAAAGCTCGGGGTGCAGGGAGGACACGCAGTCATTCAACAAACAGAAGGGAAACTCCGAGGTCTGCTGCCTCCTCTCGTCCCCCCTCAGCCCCCTCTCCTTCCACGTTTTCTCCCGTGGTGACCACACAGCTCCTGGGACTCTAGGTGACCTCTCTTGCACCCACCACGCACAAGGTCTCCCCACCTGCAAGTCAGCACCTCCATGGGCATGTGGAGTTGAATGTGGCTCGTGTGACATCCCCGCCCCCAGCCCTGACCTTCCCCGACTTCCCAGCTCAGCACGCGGCCCGAGCCTCGATCAAGTTTCTGAAGCCAAAGAATCTCGGATTCCACACGCCGCCTCCTTCTACACCGGCCCCATCTCAGCCACGGCCAAGTGCGGTCAGCCTCGCTCCAAAACAGATCCCAGCTCTGCCCAGGGCGGGCCAAGGCCAAGTGCCCCTCTGGGGGCGGGCAGTGCCTCTCTCCCTGGCTGCCCAGCAGCACGCTTGTCCTCACCCCTTCTTCACACAAGGGCCAAAGGGTCCCCTCCTGCCTCATCCTCTCCCAAGTGGTCCCTGGTACCTGGACCAGGCAGAGGCTTTGGGTGGACACGAGAGGGGCCTGTCACCGCCCTGGCCCTCTCCCACCCTCGCTCTGTCGTGCCACACCGGCTGCTGGCTGGTCACCTGCCTCCGGTTCTGGGGCTGCTCCTCACTCAGGCCTCAGTGCAGGTGCAGCCCCTCCCCTGAGCCCCCTCCTCCCTAGGCTCTGCCCCCGAGGCCTGGAGTCTACAGCTACTGTCTGCTGGGCACTGAAGGGGGGTTGGGGGGGGCTACAGATGGGAGATGGGGCTCTCGCTCCTCTGGGACCACCCCCAGCACGGAGGAGAGCTGCCGGCCTCTGGCTCTGAAGCCACGGGCAGCAGAGGTTGAGGCCCCTGAGGGCAGCCGCACAGCAGCTATAGCAGCTAATATGGAGCGGGCACTGGGGTGGCACTGGCTACCTGCCTCCATGGTCCTGACCTCATGGATGCCTCCAGCCACCCCAGGGAGCGGGTCCTGTGAACGGTCCCACTTTACAGATGAGTAAGTTGAGGTCAGGGAGAGGACGGCAATTGCCACGTTTGCACAGCAAGGAAGAGCCTGAGCTAAGACTTGAAGCCAGCGCCTGTCACCACCCAGCTCCTGCAGCGACCCTGCTAGGCACTTCTCTGGGGTCTGGAGTGTTCTTAGGAGTGAGGCTGGTCCCCCGGCCCCCAGTCCCCCACCCCCGGCCTACTCACTGGAAGCAGTGCCTGGCTCCGGAGGTGCCCCGCAAGTATTGACGCAGGGAGCCCAGGAACTCCCCCAGCTGCTCGGGACACACGGCCATCTCCTGCCGGATGAGCTGCAGATGCTGTGGGGACACGGGGCGAGTCAGCCGGCCCTCCCCCACCCAGTTCCCATCCCCCAGGCCGGGACCCAGCCCACCCCCCCCCCCCCCCCCGGCAGGACAGGGCAATTTGGCCAAAGTAAAACCCACCCCACTGCACACACACTTTTCTTACACATGAAAACTGGTGAAAAATGAGTAAAATTAAGATTAAGCCAAATGCAGGAAGCAGTCCCATCAATGCTGGAAAACAGGCAAGGCGGTTTCAGGGGGTTCTAGAGAGATTGGGAGCTGCCTGCAAGACACCGGGTCCGAGACAGCGCAAAAGGAGTGACCCGGAAATTGTTTCTGATTTCATCAGTGTTTTGACATCACTGTCTTTCTGACCCCACTGCACCAGGCCAAACTGGTCACAGCCCTGGAGCCTCGAAGAGCATGCCTGGGGGTGGGGTGGCCAAGTGTGGGGGCTGCAGGTGGTGGTCCGGGGGTGGGGGGAGTTGTCAGGGACATAGAGCCACCTGCACCTTGCATCCTGGCTCAGGCAGGGGTGGGGCCCCGAGGTCCTCACCATATTGGTGCCTTCTTCATCCAAGAGATGCTGCTGAAGGTCAAACCACAGGGTCTGTAACAGCAAAGTGGGAAGAGGTGCTGGAGACAGAGGCCACCTCTGCCAGGGAGGCTTCCAACAGCATCGCAATGACCTCCGAGCACCCAGGGCCATCACAGAGCGCCAGCCCCTCTTCCCCAAGCTTCAGGGGGCTCTGGAGTCCCTGAGCAGGTGGGAGCTCCCAGGGGCCATGGTCAGCCCAGGCTCCGGGCACAGGGCTGGCTCAGAGGAGATCCCTGAAGCCAGGCTGGCAGACCAAGTAGAGGAAGTGGCACAGATCGCTCATGGCTGTGGCATCTGGGGGCAATGGAGCCACAGAGGCCAAGCAGAGCTGCTTCAGAGACCACACAGGAGGCTCTGTTCTGAATCCATGATGCTGGGTTTTGGCCCCAATTGTGGGCAACAGCATTGAGCTTCTGCCACAACTTCCAAGTCACTGCCAATTGTAACCCCTGGGGCCTCGTGGTCCGAGCTCGCTGGCCTCCCGCAGACCCTGGGCTAAACACTGTATACCTAAATCTTACTAAACTTTCCAGACTCCCTGAGGCCGAAGCTGCCCCACCGTGAGCTCTATGGAAGCGGGAACCCTATAGGCTCTCTTCCGACCACGTGCTGGCATCTGTAATGGTGCCTGGTACCGCATGCACACGCAGGGGTCACTGTTTCAGAACAGAGAACCTCAAGGCCACGAAAAGGTCAAAGGTCAGAGCCCGAGTCTGAGGCTGGGCCCCTCGCCGCCTCATCCACAGAATCATGAACCTTCTTCCTTTAACTCGGGCACCCCACTCAGTGCCACCTCTGTGCCCACCTCTGTCCATCCAACACCAGGACGGCCCATGTCTGTGACACGATCCCACACCCAGGTCTGTCTTCCCTACACAAGCACGTGAGTGAGGCACGTCAGCTGGTTGCTGAGGAAAACAGAGTGGCAGATGCGCAGGCCCCAGACCCTTGCAGTCACCACCTGCAAATTCTTTTTTTTTTTCTTTTTTTAGGGCTTCTCATGCAGCATATGGAGGTTCCCAGGCTAGGGTCCAATCGAAGCTGCAGCTGCTGGCCCACACCACAGCCACAGGAATGTGGGATCCAAGCCATGACTTTGACCCACACCATAGCTCACGGCAATGCTGGATCCTTAACCCACCAAGTGAGGCCAGGGATCGAACCCGTGTCCTCAAGGATACTAGTTGGGATGGTAACCTGCTGAGCTGCAATGGGAACGTCCCTGAAATTCTTAATATTTGAACCAAGGGTCATACACACTCATTTTGTGCTGGGCCCATGAATTACACAGCCAGTCACAGGGAGGGACTGACTTTTTGGGGACATGGGTGTGGATGTAGGTTTTGTTGGTGGCCAAGGTCTGCCTAGCAGGGCATGTCTTTCCATCATTTTAAAACTGTGTAGCTATTGGAGTTCCCGTCGTGGCGCAGTGGTTAACAAATCTGACTAGGAACCATGAGGTTGGGGTTCGATCCCTGCCCTTGCTCAGTGGGTTAATGATCCAGCGTTGTCGTGAGCTGTGGTGTAGGTTGCAGACGCGGCCCGGATCCCGCGTTGCTGTGGCTCTGGCGTAGGCTGGTGGTGGCTACAGCTCTGATACGACCCCTAGCTTGGGAACCTCCATATGCCTTGGGAGCAGCCCAAGAAATAGCAAAAAGACAGAAAACGAACAAACAAAAACAAAACAAAACAAAAAAACTGTGTAGCTATTCATTTTCTATCCTGAAACTTTACCAAATTCATTAATGAGTTCTAAGAGTTTTCTGGTAGCGTCTTTGGGATTTTCTATGTATAGTATCAAGTCATCTGCAAACAGCTACAGTTTTAATTCATCTCTTGAATTCCTATACACTAACAACAAGAGATCAGAGAGAGAAATTAAGGAAACAATCCCATTGACCATTGCATGAAAAAGAATAAAATGCTTAGGAATAAGCCTACCTCAAGAGGCAGAAGATCTGTACTCTAAAAACTACATGATGCTGATGAAAGAAATCAAAGATGACACGAACAGATGGAACAATATACCATGCTCTTGGACTGGAAGAATCAACACAGTCAAAATGACTGTACCACTCAAGGCAGTCCACAGATTCAATGCAATCCCTATCAAATTACTAAGAGCATTCTTCACAGAACTGGAACAAAATTTTTTTAAATTTGTATGGTAACACAAAAGACCTCAAATAGCCAAAGCAATCTTGCAAAAGTAAAACAGAACTGGAGGAATGAGGCTTCTAGACCTCAGACTACACTACAAAGCTACATCGATAAAAACACTATGGTACTGGCACAGAAACAGGAATATCTCAAAGGAACAGGAAAGAAGGGCAAGAAATAAACCCAGGCACCTATGGAAACTAATCTATGACAAAGGAGGCAAGAATATACAACGGAAAAAAGACAGTCTCTTCATTAAATACTGCTGGGAAAACTGGACAGCTATATGCAAAAAAAATGAAATTAGAACATTCTCGAACACCATACATGAAAATACACTCAAAGTGCATTAAATTTAAGTCCAGGTACGATAAAACTCCTAAAGGAAAAAACAGGCGGAACACTCTGACATAAATCACAACACTATCTTTTTGGATCCACTCCTAGAGTAATGAGAATAAAAACAAAGATAAACAAATGGGACCCAGTTACAATTAAAAGCTTCTACACAGCAAAGGAAATTATTACTCTTTTTTGTTTGTTTTTTGCCTTTTCTAGGGCCGCTCCCATGGCATATGGAGGGTCCCAGGCTAGGAGTCTAATCGGAGCTGTAGCCACCACCCTACATCACAGACACAGCAACACCAGATCCGAGCCATATCTGCGACCTATGCCACAGCTCACAGCAACGCTGGATCCTTAACCCACTGAGCAAGGCCAGGGATCGAACCCACAACCTCATGGTTCCTTGTCGGATTCATTAACCACTGAGCTATGACGGGAACTCCAAAGGAAACCATTTTTTTAAAAAATGAAAAGACAACCCACAGAATGGCAGAAAACCCCTGCAAACAAGCAACCAACAAGGGATTAATCTCCAAAATATATAAATAGCTCATGCACCTCAATATCAAAACACCAGCAATGCAGGAGTTCCTGTAGTGGCTCAGTGGTGATGAACCTGACTAGGATCCATGAGGACACAAGTTCAATCCCTGGACTCACTCAGTGAGTTAAAGGATCTGGTGTTGCAATGGCTGTGGTGTAGGCTGGCGCCTACAGCTCTGATCTGACCCCTAGCCTGGGAACTTCCATATGCTGTGCATGTGCTCCTAAAAAGACAAAACAAACAAAAACCCCAGCAATCAAGGACACTCTACTCAGCAAGGTTATCATGTAAAATATAAGGAGAAATAAAGAATTTCTCAGACAAGCGAAAACTAAAAGAATACAGCAATACTAAACCTATCCTAAGAGAAATATTGAAAGGTCTTCTCTAAATAGAAAAGAAGTAAGAAGATATAGGATGGAGATATTGGAAGCAAGGAGATACAGATACTGGAAAACTGGAAAGCAGTCACTTAAGTAAGCGTGAATACATATCAAAGAGAAAAAAAACTATTTGTGAAAGCAATAATAAACAAAAGGAAGAACAAAAGGATAAACATGAAGATGGAAAAAAGGACAGTCAAAATCATAAAATGTGGGGAAGGAGAGTAAGAACATCTAGATTCTTTTCTTTAGAATGTGTTTGAGCCCATAGGACTACAATACAAAGTAAGCACATATAGGAAAGGTTAACATACTTACAGAGCAACCACAAATCAAAAACAAACAATAGATTCACAAAAACAAAAAAGAACACAAGCATAAAAATAAAATGAAATGATCAAACCACAAAATGAAAGGAACCAAGAAGAAACATAGAATCAACTGGAAAACAAGGTTTAAAACAGCAGTAAATACATATATATCAATAATTACCTTAACTGTTCAATGGGCTGAAGGCTCCAACCCAAAGTCAGAGTGGCAGATTGGATAAAAAAAAGAAATAACCAACAGTCTACAATATACTGCCTACAAGAGACTCACCCTGGGGCAAAGGACACATAAATTGAAAGTGAGGGGATGGAAAAATGTTTCATGCAAATGGAAATGGAAAGTGGGAGTAGTAATACTCTTATCAGACAAAACAGACTGTAAAACAGAAGTCACTGAGAAAGATAAAGGACACTATTTAATGATAAAAGGATCAATTCAAGAAGAGGACATTACACGCGTCAATATATATGTCCCTAACACAGAGGCACCCAAATGCATAAAACAAATATTAACAGATATAAAAGCAGAACTTGATGGGAATACAATTATAGCATGAGACTTTAACACCCCACTCACACCAACAGACAGATCTTCTAGACAGAAAACCAACAAGGCAAGAGAGATCCTAAATGACACAATAGAACAGTTAGACTTAATTGATTTTTTCCAGGACATTACATCTAAAAACCCCAGAATATTTAGACTCTTTTAAAGTGCACATACAACAATCTCTAGAAATGACCAGATACTAGGTCACAAAACTAACTTCAACAAGTTTAAGGGTATAGAAATTATTTCAAGCATCTGCTCTGACCACAACAGCATGAAACTAGAAATCAACCAAGGGAAAAGAAGTGAGAAAAAACCAACTATATGGAGACTAAACAATATTCTACAAAACAAACAAACAAAAAACAAAACAAAACACAACACAATAGGTCGATGAGGAAATCAAAAAGGAAATTTAAAAATACTGTGAGATAACAAAAGAAAAGCCAAAAACCAAATGATCATCTCAACAGAGGCAGAAAAAGCATTACAAAATCCAAAATCCATTCATGATAAAAACTTTTACCAGGAGTTCCCGTCGTGGCGCAGTGGTTAACGAATCCGACTAGGAACCATGAGGTTGCGGGTGTGGTCCCTGCCCTTGCTCAGTGGGTTAACGATCCGGCGTTGCCATGAGCTGTGGTGTAGGTTGCAGACGCGGCTCGGATCCCACGTTGCTGTGGCTGTGGCTCCGATGAGACCCCTAGCCTGGGAACCTCCATATGCCGCGGGAGTGGCCCAAAGAAATAGCAAAAAGACCAAAAAAATAAACAACAACAACAAAAAACCTTTTACCAAAGTGGGTATAGAGGGAACATACCTTAACATAATCAAAGCCATTTATGACAAATTCACAGCAAATATAATACTCAATGGAGAAAAGCTGAAAGCCTTCCTGCTAAAATCTGGAACAACACAAGTATGCCCATTCTCACCACTTTTATTTGGTATAGTATTGGAAGTCCTAGCCACAGCGATCGGACAAACAAAAGAAATAAAAGGTATCCAAACAGGAAGAGAAGAGGTAAAATTGTCACTGTATGCACATGACATGATTCTTTATATAGAAAACCCTGGAGTTCCCGTCGTGGCGCAGTGGTTGACGAATCCGACTAGGAACCATGAGGTTGCGGGTTCGGTCCCTGGCCTTGCTCAGTGGGTTAACGATCCGGCGTTGCCGTGAGCTGTGGTGTAGGTCGCAGACGTGGCTCGGATCCCGCACTGCTGTGGCTCTGGCGTAGGCTGGTGGCTACAGCTCCGATTCGACCCCTAGCCTGGGAACCTCCATATGCTGTGGAAGCGGCCCAAGAAATAGCAACAACAACAACAATAACAACAACAAAAGACAAAAAAAAAAAAAGAAAAAAGAAAACCCTAAAGACTCCACACAAAAAGTACTTGAAGTGATCAATGAATTCAGCAAAGTAGTAAGACACAAGATTAACATTCAGAAATTGGTTGCATTTCTGTATACTGACAATGAAATATTAGAAAAGGAATATAAAAATACAGTATCACTTAAAATTGCACTCCCCCAAGAGTTCCCATTGTGGTGCAGTGGAAAAGAATCCGACTAGGAACCATGAGGTTGCAGGTTCAATCCCTGGCCTCATTCAGTGGCTTAAGGCTCTGGCATTGCCAAGTGCTGTGGTGTAGGTTGCAGACACGGCTTGGATCCTGCGTAGCTGTGGCAGAGGCTGGCACCTGTAGCTCTGACTTGACCCCTAGCCTGGGAATCTCCATGTGCTGTGGGTGCGGTCCTAAAAAGATAAGGAAGGAAGGAAGGAAGAAAGAAAAAAAAATCCAGCCCCCAAAATTACATACCTAGGAATAAACCTGACCAAGGAGTGGAAGGACTTAAATGCTGAGAACTATAAAACATTAATTAAGGAAATAAAAGAGGATTCAAAAGAAATAGAAAGATATTCCAGGCTCCTAGATTGGAAGAACAAATATTGTTAAAATGGCCATCCTACCCAAAGCAATCTACAGATTCGATGCAATCCCTATCAAATTACCCATGACACTTTCCTTTTTTTTTTTTTTTAGGGCCACACCCATGGCATATGGAGGTTCCCAGGCTAGGGGTCGAATCAGAGCTACAGCTTCTGGCCTACACCACAGCCACAGCAATACCAGATCTGAGCCATATCTGAACCATAGAAGACTTCTATCTGAACCATAGAAGACTCAGAATTGCCAAAGTAATCCTGAGGGGAAAAAACAAGCAGGAGGCATAACTCTCCCAGATTTCAGATGATACAATAAAGCTCCAGTAATCAGTACAGTGTGGTACTGGTGCAAAAACAGACACACAGACCAATGGAACAGAATATAGAACCCAGAAACAAACCCAGATGTGTATGGTCAATTAATCTTCGACAAAGGAGGCAAGAATATGAAATGGGAAAAGTGTCTTCAGCAAGTGGTGCTGGGGAAACTTGACTGCTCCATGTCAATCAATGAAACTAGAACATACCCTCACACCATGCCCAAAAATAAACTCAAAATGGCTTAAAGACTTAAACATAAGACGCGATCAAACTCCTAGAAAAGAACATAGGTAAAACATTTCCTGACATCAACTGCACAAACGTTTTCTTAAGTTAGTCTCCCAAAGCAATAGAAATAAAAACAAAAATAAGCCGATGGGACCTAGCCAAACTTACAAGCTTTTGCACAGCAAAGGAAACCATTAAAAAAAAAGAAAAAAAAAAAAAAGAACCTACAGAATAGGGGGAAATGTTTCCTTGATGCAACCAAGAAGGGCTTAATCTCCAAAATATACAAACAACTCATACAACTCAACAACAACAACAAAAGAACAACCTAATTGAAAAATGGGCAGAAGACCTAAACAGACATTTCTCCAAAAGAGACATACGGATGGGCAACAAGCACATGAAAAAATGCTCGAGATCACCCATTATTAGAGAAATCCAAATCCAAACTACAGGAGCTGGACTACATCCTCTCTGCCATGTGAGGGCACAGTGAGAAGATGGCTGCCCACAAACCAGCAAGAGAGCCCTCGCCTAGGAGTTCCTGTCGTGATGCAATGGTTAATGAATCCAACTAGGAACCATGACATTGCGGGTTTGATCCCTGGCCTTGCTCAGTGGGTGAAGGATCTGGTGTTGCTGTGGCTGTGGTGTAGGCCGGCAGCTACAGCTCCGGTTAGACTCCTAGCCTGGGAACCTCCATATGCTGCAGGCATGACCCTAGAAAAGACAAAAAAAAAAAAGAAAGAAAAAAAATAGAAGAAATCAATAAAACCAGGAGCTGGTTCTCTGGAAGGGTCAACACAGTGATAAACCTCTGACCAGGCTCACCAAGAAGAGAGGGAACCCCAATAAGCCAAGTAAGAAATGAAAAAGGAAAAATCTTAACTGATAACTGCAGAAATACAAAACACCTTATTACTATTCTCATTTGTCTTTTGGGGCCACACCAGTGGCATATGGAGATTCTCAGGCTAGGGGTCTAATGGGAGCTGTAGCCGTCGGCCTACACCACAACCGCAGAAACATGGTATCTGAGCCGCGTTGGTGACCTACACCGCAGCTCATGGCAACACCAGATCCTTAACCCTGAGTGAGGCCAGAGATCGAACCCGTGTCCTCATGGATGCCAGTCGGATTCGTTAACTATTGAGCCACGATGGGAACTCCCAAAACACCTTGAAGGAATGAATGCTATGAACAATTATATGCCAACAAATTTGACAACCTAGAAGAAATGGACAACTTTCTAGAAACATACAGCCCACCAAAATTGAATCAAGAAAAAATAGATTTCTATTTATCAGATGAATTACTAGACATAAAATAGAATATGTAATTTAAAAACTCCCTACAAACAAAAGTCCAGGACCAGATGGCTTCACAGGTGAATTCTACCAAACACACAAAAAACAACTTTACCCATTCTTCTTAAACTCTTCCGAAAGAAGAGGGAACACTCCCAAAGACATTTTATGAAGCCATCATCATCCTAATAACAAACCAGACAAAGCTATCACCAAAGAAGAAAATTATAGGGCACCATCTTTGATGAATATAGATGCAAAAGTTCTCAACAAAATTTTAGCAAATCAAATCCAACAACATACAAAAATGATTATACACCATGCCCAAGTGGAATTCATCCCAGGTTCACAAGGAGGGGTCAACATACACAAATCAAACAATGTAATACACCACATTAACAAAAGAAAAGTAAAAAAAAAAAGTGATCATCTCAATAGATGCAGAAATAGTATTTCACAAAATCCAACATCCATTCAGAAAAGAAAATCTTACCAAAGTGGGTACAAAGGAAACAAATCTCAACATAATAAGAACCATCTATGCAAACCTACAAGCAATATTTTATTTTTAATTTTTTTTTCTTTAGGGCTGCAGGTGCAGCATATGAAAGTTCCCAGGCTAGGGGGGTTGAATCAGAGCTGCGGCTGCTGGCCTATGCCACAGTCACAGCAATGCCAGTTCTGAGCCAAGTCTGTGACCTACACCACACCTCTGTGACCTATACTGCAGCTTGTAGCTATGCAGGATCCTTAACCCACTGAGTGGGGCCAGGGATCAAACCTATATCCTCATGGATACAAGCTGGGTTTGTTTCCACTGAGCCAGTATGGGAACTCCCCCCACAGCCAATATAATACTCAACAGAGAAAAGCTGAAAGCCTTCCAGCTAAAATCTGGAACAAGAGAAGGATTCCCACTCTCACCACTTTATTCAACAAAGTAGCGGGAATCCTAGCCACAGCAATCGGACAAGATAAAGAAATAAAAGGTATCCAAATTGGAAGGGAAGAGGTAAAACTGTCACTAAATGCAGATGACATGATTCTATATATAGAAAACCCTAAGGACTCATACAAAAACTTCCCGACCTAATAAATGAATTTAGCAAAGGAGCAGGATGCAAGATTTAACATTCAAAAACTGCTTGCATTTTGGTATACTAACAATGAAATACCAGAAATGCAATGTAAAAAAAAAAAAAAATTTTTTTTTGTTTTTTGTTTTGTCACACCTGAGGCAGATGGAAGTCACCAGACCAGGGATTGAATCTGAGGCACAGCTGTGACCTATGCCACAGTTGTGGCAACGATGGATCCCTAACTCATTGTGCCAGGCCGGGGACTGAACCCATGCCGCAAGAGAGACAATGCTGGATCCTCAACCTGCTGCACCCCAGCAAGAACTCTAACTATACCTTTTAAAATCATACCTCCCCAGTAAAATACATAGGAATAAAACTGACCAAAAAGGTGAAAGATTTATACACAGAGAACTATAAAACATTAATCAAGGAAACTTAGGAGGATTCAAAGAAATGGAAAGATATTTGACGCTCTCAGACTGGAAGAATTAATATTGTTAAAATGCCATCCTACCCAGAGCAATCTACAGCTCTAATGCAATCCCTATCAAAGTACCCATGACATTTTTCACAGAACTAGAACAAACAATCCAAAAATTTATAAGGAACCATAAAAGACCCAGAACTGTCAAAGCAATCCTGAAGGGAAAAAAAAAAAAACAAAAAACAAAGCAGGAGGCATAATTCTCCCAGTCTTCAGGCAATTTTACAAAGCGACAGCAATCAAAAGATTGTGTGGTATTGGTATAAAAACATATATCCAGATCAATGAAACAGAAGAGAGACCAGAAATAAACCCAGATATGTGTGGTCAATTAATCTTTGACAAAGGAGGCAAGAATATGAAATGGGAAAGACAGTCTCTCCAGCAAGTGGTTCTGGGAAAAGTGGACAGCTCCATGTCCATCAGTGAAAGGAGAACACACCCTCATACCGTGCACAAAAATAAACTCAAAATGGCTTGAAGACTTAAACGGAAGACAAGACACCATCAAACTTCTAGAAGAGAACAATGGCAAAACATTCTCTGGCATTCACTGTACAGATGTTTTCTTAGGTCCGTCTCCCAAGGCAACAGAAATAAAACCAAAAATAAGCCAGTGGGACCTAATCAGACTTGCAAGCTTTCTGACAGCAAAGGAAACCATAAGAGAAAAACAACAAGGAAAAGACAACCTATGGAAAGGGAGAAAATAGTTGAAAATGAAGCAACTGCCAAGGGCCTCATCTCCAAGAATATGCCAACAACGCATACAACTCAACAACAACGAAACAACCCAAGTGAGAAATGGACAGAAGATCTAAATAGACATTTCTCTAAAGAAGACACATGGATGGCCAGTAGGCACATGAAAAGGCGCTCAACATCACTAAATATTAGAGAAATGCAAGTCAAAACTACAAGGAGGTTATCTCATCACACAGGTCAGAATGGCCATCATGAATAAGTCCATAAATAACAAACGCTGGAGAGGGTGTGGAGAAAAGGGAACCCTCCTGCACTGAATTAGCACATTACGGAGGTTCCTTTAAAAACTAAGTATATAGAACTACCCTACAACCTAGTAATTTCACTCTTGGGCATTTATCTGGAGAAAATTCAAATTCGAAAAGATACATGCACCTGTATGTTCACTGCAACACTATTTATAACAGTCAAGACATGGAAACCACCTAAATGTCCATCACGAGAGAAATGGATAAAGAAGATGTGGTACATATACACAATGGAGTATTACTCGGCCATGAAAAACAATGAAATAATGCCACTTGCAGCAACGTGGATGGACCTAGAGATTAAAATGCTAAGTGAAGGGAGTCCCCATTGTGGCGTAGCAGAAACAAATTCAACTAGGAACCATGAGGCTGTGGGTTCAATCCCTGGCCTCAGTGGGTTGAGGATCCGGCGTTGCTGTCGGCTGTGGTATGGGTCACAGACGTGGCTCAGATCTGGCATTGCTGTGGCTGTGGCATAGGCAGGCAGCTGCAGCTTCAATTAGACCTCTAGCCTGGGAGCCTCCATATGCTGCAGATACAGCCCCCACTCCCCCCAAAAAAACTAAGTGAAGTGAGTCAGACTAAGACCAATATCATTGGTATCACTTATATGTGGCATCTAATAAAAGTGATACAAAATCTTATTTATTAAAGATAAACTCAGAGACCTCAAAATCAAACTTAGGGTTATCAAAGCGGAAACTTTTGGGGGGAGGAGAGAGAAACTGGGAGGGTGGTATTAATACATACACACTACTACATACAAAATAATTAACAAGGACCTACTGCATAGCACAGGGAGGTCTAATAAATATTCTATAATAATCTAAATGGGAAAAAAGAATGGATATATATATATATATTTTTTTTTTCAATTCTGACTCACTTTGCTGTAAACCTGAGGCTACTACAACATTGTAAATCAACCAAACAACAACAAAGAAAAAACTGTGTACGTGGGCTCCTGGAGAGCAGGGGCTGCAACGGGTTCCCTAGGTTTCTCTTGGCCAGCAGGGCTACGCACGTTTGAGAGGATGAGGTAAAGATGAGGGGTGGGGGGAAGTCTGTGCCCCCCTCTCGCTGCCTCGCTGCCCCAGCCAGGGCTCCATCCCCAGGAGCGCTCAGGTTGGCCCGTGGAGGGTGGGGCCCAGACCCGGCCTCGGATTGGTCGCTGCTCGAGGCCCGGGCCAATCGGAGGCCGCAGAGGAGAGCCCCGCCCCGTCTCCAGGACGCCCAGGTGCTCCTCGGTTTCCAGCCAGCTGGTTGTTAAGGCGACTGAGGCGCTAAAAATAAGCTTCAAAGAGCCTCCCTCTGGGGGCACCCACAGCGTTGTTATGACAACCGGGCCTCAGGGTCTTGAAGAGCCTTCCCACCGCTCCCACCCAGCAGCCAGCTTTAAGGGGGTGGGGGGAATGGGGGAAGATCCCACCTCGGTGTGAACCCTGCAGGAGGGGTCGTGGCCTCTTACCCCTATATCCCTCCAAGTCCGGGCCTCAGCCTCCTTTTGGGGAGCCCACCCGCTGCCCTCACAAATCCCTCAAAACGAACCCACAAACCCATCAAAGCACTTTTTTTTTTGCCCTTTTGCAAAAGGTGTTAAAAATTCAGAAAAGTAGGAGAAATGTAAAAATGCCACCATAACCCTACAGCCCTGAGATCCTGCTGTCTTGGTTTATGAAGACTTATAAGCATGGCATGTGCACGTGTACAGGTTTGGGTATCAGAATGTTTAATAATAACTGCTAAATAACATTAACTACTAACTATGCTGTAGGCTCTGTGCTAAGCCATGAAGACATCATTTAATCCTCACAATGACCCTGTGAGAGGTACTATTCTTATCATTTTCTCTATGGTTAGAGGAGGCCTCTGAGGCTCAGAGAGGGTAAGTCACTGGCCTAACGTCACACAGCTATTAGGTGGTATAACCAGGATTCAAACACAGGCAGTCGGATACCTGAGCTCATAGGTAAACCTTAAGGCAAACTGTTTTCTTTCTTCCAACAAATGGTTACTATGATGGGCTGGGTTCCCCCAAATCCATCTATTGAAGTCCCAATCCCCAGTACCACAAAACGAGACTATAGACAGAGAAAGGACCATTGAAGGGGTGATTAAGTTAGAATCAGGTCCCACGGGCGGGCCCTAATCCATTATGACTGGTGGCCTTCTAAGAAGAGATCAAGACACAGACACACACGGGCACCGGGAGAAGACGGCCGCTGCATGCCAATGAGAGAGGGCCTCAGAGGAAACCAGCCCTGCCAACCACTTGATTTCAGATTTCTAGCCTCGCTCTGTGAGAGAACAGATGCTGGCGTTTAACCCCCAGCCCTCCAAACATGGTTCTGGCAGCCTGGGAAACTCACCCGGTCCCAAGTACCTGCTGAGCCATGAAATGGTCTCCAAAAACAAGATTCCTCAAAGGCTGTGCCGTTTTCTGTCCTGTGTGGACGTGCCGTGTCACCTCTAAAAGTCTTCGCACGGCCGGTGGTTCTGCTCTCTCCGGGGACATCAACAACCCTCCTCAACCACCTGCCAGGACTGCCCCGCCTTGAAGTCCCCTGAAGCTCTGTCCCCCTGAAGCTCTGTCCCCTTGAAGCTCTGTCCCCTCGCTGCCCAGGACCATGCCAACTGCGTTCTGCTCCTGGCTGCTCGCCCACCCCTCACAGCTCCTCCTCTCGGGCCTGTGTTCCCGAGGTCCCCCCTTAGTCCCCCCTCCACCTGGGGGATGTCCCCCATCCCAACTCTGCACTCCCTGGGGGCCGGGCAGGAGGACAGAGGCGGGAGCTCCGGGGGCTTACCCTGTTCTCCAGCCGTCCTATCAGCTCCGCCAACCTGCTGACCTGGGCTTCCAGGCCCTCCTCTTTGGGGTCCGAAGTGACTGGACAGAGGAAGAGAGATGCTGATGGAGGGGAGGGGAGCCCCCGGCCTCCCCTGGCACTGAGTCCTGCCCCAGCTCGCCCAATCCGGTCCCTGGGGGAGGCCCAGGCCCCCACGGACCAGTCTCAGAATTCCC
The DNA here is from genome assembly GCF_016906955.1 of Phacochoerus africanus. NCBI lineage: Eukaryota > Metazoa > Chordata > Mammalia > Artiodactyla > Suidae > Phacochoerus > Phacochoerus africanus. The sequence continues at coordinate 4,588,226 of NC_062551.1, forward strand.
CCAGGGCCCCCATCCAGTGCCCCCTACCCCAGGCCGATGCTCTCTTACCAGGCGGGAAGTTCTTCCCCTGATCCGTGGCCACGAACTTGTGGTTGGGGGCGTAGGGGGGAGCCGGGCTCCCAGACCAGGCCTCCACCATGCTGTGGCTGGGCTTGCTGTGGTTCTGCCTGCAGTGCGAGTGGGAAACACACACAGTGAGGGGGCTGCAGGGCCCTGACCCCTTGTAGCAGCCTTGACAGACATGAAGCACCAATATGCACAGAACTCGCTCTGTGGAGCCCCATCCCTGTGAAGCGGGCATCACAGTCTTTGTTTCAGAGGAGGACACGAGGCCCAGAGGCCAAGGCCACACTGCTAGCGGGGCAGGGTCAGGACCCGAACTCGAATCCATGCTAGGAACCCAGGATGTCTCCCCCAGGAAGCTCGGTTCCAGGGCTGGCGCAGGGCTGAGCCAAGCCTCCACCCTTCCCATGACTCATGGCTGCCCCTCCGTGACCCTGCCAGGAGCTGCTTCGGTGTCCTGTGCCCTCTGGGGCAGGGGTCTGGGTTTGCTAATGACCCTCTCCACAGAATGAAGCCCTAAGACACAGTCGAGAGCAGGCAGCTAACAGGGCGGAAAAACGTGATCCTGACCTCAACGTGGCCCCATCTCCTGCACTACAGCCCCGCCATGGACACTGACGAGCACCACGGCACGGCCCTGGCATGCCCTGGCACACACACGGCCCACCACCATGCCTGGCACATAGCAGGGACTTGACAAATGCTTAAGAGAATGCTCGGACCCCCATGTGCAAAGGGATGCTGAAAAACTCACCAGAGACACACAAATACACAAAGACCCACGTATCCATAGGACACACATACTCTTCTGTGTACGGCCGGCAGGCCTGGCCCCAGCCCTCTTGTCTTTGGGCAGCTGCCGGGGTATGTTCTGGAACTTGTCTCCCATGAACCAGAAGCACCCCCTGCCACCTGTGCAGGGGGCCAGCAGCCCCCTGAGCTGTAGAGGGCCAACCCCACTTCCCCGTGGGAGGAGAAAGGCTGGCAGGGTCTTTGATGCATCAATCCTGGTCACTCCACAAGCCAGCAGCAAATCAAATGTGACCTTCAGACCATGAGCAGGTGCCGTGGGGGGCCCCCAGGGTGGCAGGGTCTGAACCAGTGGCTCTGCCTGGATCCCAACCTCCCCAGGGCTGGGATACAGGAGGCCCGGGGGGCCTGCAGCTGGGAGCCAAAATAGCTGAGATTTGGGCGGCTGGAGGTGGAGGTGCGTATGAAGCAGATGTGTCACCCCATTGCGGCGTGCCACTGCTGCCACCAACGTCCCCAAGTAAGGTCCCCCAAAGGGGGGTGGGGAGGCGTAACCACTGGCAAGTAACAGAACTGGCACAGTGCAGGAAATCAGCCATGAAAATCGCACAGCGGTCTTATCTGCTCTGCGGCAGGATAGAACCGGCAAGTCTTTTAATCACGAGAGTGACAAGAAAATGAAGGAAATTGAAGTGACAGCTTCCAGAGCTGTGGCTGTTAACCCTAGCGACCCTCAGAATCACAAGACGGATCGCGGATGCAGAGTCCTGGGCTCAGCTCCCAGGGACCCGAATCCAGTGGGCATGGCCTGGGAATCTGCACTGCGCATTTCCAAGGTGATGAGGCTGCAGATGCTCAGAGCAGGTGCACTGTTGGAAAAGTGTCATCGAGCAGCCTTGGGGATCACATCTGACTGGGACCCAGGGCCCCGCCAACCCAAAAACAGAGGCCCAAACCCCCACCCCCAGCAACCAACATCCCGCCGCGCCGGGCTTCTGCCTGGGAAACCCACGGCTGCGGCAGCAGTTCGAGGCTCGGGAACACCAGGGCACCTGTCTCTCGCTCAGGTTGCTCTCTCCTGCTTCTCTTCCTTTATTTCTCCCTCCCTCTGGGCACATCAGCTGTTCTGGGAAGAAAAGGCACAGCGGAGCTGGCTTCAACTCGGCTCAACTAGGAGGGCCTGCCTGCAGTCCCCAAGGGCTGGCCCTGCTGAGCTGGAAGAAGACTGCTCCCCTCTGGACCCCAGGCTCGCCGCCTCAGCAGGGCCCCCACCCCCCCAAAGAGGAGGGATCCTGGGTGCTTTTCCCCGGCTTTAAGGACCTGGAAACAAGACTATAAATAACACTAGGCAACATTATGAGAAAACCCGTCCATCTCACTGCTGCTTCCACCTTTTTGCAGCCACGACTCCATGTTACTCTTTTCCACGGCCAGCTACGATCTCACAGCCTCTCTTTTTTGACAAAGAAGGAGCAGGCTTCAGGGTCCAAGATGACTGCAGGCACCACGCATCACTCACAGCACGTCACACCAGTTTTTTTTTTTTCCCCTTTTCCTTAAATGGCTGCACCCACGGCATATGGAAGTTCCCAAACGAGGGACTGAATCTGAACCCACCCAAGCCAGGGATTGAACCTCCGACTGCGGCAACGCCAAATCCTTAACCCACTGGGCTGGGCTGGGGATTGAACCTGCGCCGCCTCAGAGACAACACTGGATCCTTAACCCGCTGCCCCCCATCAGGAATGCTCTGTTTTCCAGTTACGGTAATCACCAGTACGGCTTCCTTTATTTATTCCCAGTTTTTAAAAAATGAGTCCAACAATAGGATGGTTTTAGGTGAGCAAAAAATGTGAGCAGTACGGGGATGTGGCAAAAGTGATGGGAGTCTAGGAACTCGTCATAACTCTATGGGGAGGTAGGTCTACAATGTCCCCATTCCACAGCTGGAGAAGTGGAGGCGCAGAGACGGGCAGCAGCTTGCCCAAGGTCACCCAGCTCCCAGGGCCCCCACCAAGCAGCAGGTGAGCACATACACCGCCCACTCCCACAGGACCCCTCGAGGTCCCACCAACGCACCGGATCTGGCTGGTCTGCTCTTCGATGGCCTCCACCGCGCTTTCCACCGAGCTCAGCAGGGACTGGATCTGGTTGGCCGTCTCCTTTAGGAGGAAGCGCGTCACAAACTGGTCCACGTTGCTTCCCCCCTCATACACCTGTGGAGGGAAGAGAAGCAGCACAGAGAGGACAGGGGTTGGGATGGGAATGAGGGTGGGGACCTGGTGCAGAGCTGGGGGGACACTGGGGCTCAGTGTCTCTGCTTTGCCGTGGGCTGGGGACCCCTAAGGGCTCCTGTGTGAAGGTAGGGGCTATGGACTCGGACACCAAGGTTTGAGCCGTGGCTTCCTCACTTACTGGCTCTGTGACTTCTATGACCACAGTCGTAACTATCTTTCAAGGCTGCAGTGAGGACTGGACGGCAAAATGTTACCTACGGTTGTGTCTGTCACACGGCAAATACTCAAGGTGCAGTAGCTGCGATGATGAAGATGATGGTGAAGACGACGGTGGTCATGGTGGTGGTGGTGCAGCTGGTAGTGGTGCTGGTTGTGAAGACAGTGACGACAGCGGCAATGGCTACGAGGATGGTGGGGCTGATGGTGACGAAGATGATGGTGGTAGCGATGGTGATGATGGTGGTGGGGATGAAGGTGCTGATGGAGATGAAGGTGGCGGTGGGGACGGTGATGAAGGTGGGGATGAAGATGATGAAGATGATGGTGGTGGGGATGGAGATGATGATGGTGGGGATGGAGATGAAGGTGACGGTGGGGACGGTGATGAAGGTGGGGATGAAGATGATGAAGATGATGAAGGTGGGGATGGTGATGAAGATGGGGATGGAGATGAAGGTGACGGTGGGGACAGTGATGAAGATGGTGGGGATGGTTATGAGGACGATGATGATGGTGGTGATGAAGATGGGGATGGTGATGGTGATGAAGATGGTGGTGGTAGTCATGAAGGTGATGAGGATGATGGTGGTGGGGATGGTGATGAAGATGAAGGTGACGGTGGGGACGGTGATGAAGGTGGGGATGGAGATGATGGTGGTGGGGACAGTCATGAAGGTGATGAGGATGAAGATGGTGGGGATGGAGATGAAGGTGACGGTGGGGACAGTGATGAAGGTGGGGATGGAGATGATGAAGATGATGGTGGTGGGGATGGTGATGAAGATGAAGGTGACGGTGGGGACGGTGATGAAGGTGGGGATGGAGATGATGGTGGGGATGGTGCTGAAGGTGGGGATGGTGCTGAAGATGAGGGTGATGGTGGGGACAGTGATGAAGGTGGGGATGGAGATGATGAAGATGATGGTGGTGGGGATGGTGATGAAGATGAAGGTGACGGTGGGGACGGTGATGAAGGTGGGGATGGAGATGATGGTGGGGATGGTGCTGAAGGTGGGGATGGTGCTGAAGATGAGGGTGATGGTGGGGACGGTGCCATAGATGGTGGGGATGGTGATGAGGACGCTGATGATGGTGGCGACAGCGATGAAGAGGAGCGTGAAGGGGGTGGTCTCCATGTAGTTGGGGACAGAGACAAAGTATCAGGGAAGAAGCATGCGCAACCTCCTCTCCGTCCTTCCTCCTCCAAGGTGGGTCCTCTGGGCTGGGTGTGGTGGTGCGCGCCTGCAGGCCCAGCTCCTTGGACTACGCGGAAGCAGGAGGACCACTTAAGCCCAGGAGTTCGGGGCTGCAGTGCCCTGGGCCTTAACTTTGGCACCAACATGGTGACCTCCTGGGAGTGGGGGACCATGGTTGCCTGAGGAGGGGTGACCCGCCCCAGGTCAGAAACAGAGTCGGTCAAACCTCTGAGTGGATCAGCAGAGGGGGCACACCTGTGAATACCCACTGCGCTCCAGCTTGGGCCACATGGCGAGACCCGGTCTCTCTTGCTAAGGGAAGCCTGCACCTCCTAAATGTTCTGTATGTCCCCTAAATCAATACTACATTTTTTGCCTTCAAAAAAACCCAGTGGATTCTTTGGGGTCTGGGCCTGCGTGCTGCTACTCAGAGAAACGGCAGAAGAGAATTGAAAGCGCTGGAAGAGATGTGACTGCCTCCCCAAAGAAAGTTGCCGAGACTCAATTCCCAGGGGCAGGGATGGAAGGGGAGCCCGAGCGGAAAGAGAGGGAGGGAGGCTGAGCAGTCACGAGAGGAGGACCTCGGGGGATTAGATGAAGAGGGTGTCCCGTGAATTTCGCTCTGTGGTGCAAGACAATGTCCCCTTTTGTCAAGAGTCAGCAGCAAAGACATTTCTGGAGCCAGATGAGTTTCCTCTGGATTCGGAGGACTTTACAGTGAAAGGGAGAAGACTGTGGCTTGGCCAGGTCACTCCCAGACGATAATGATCAAATGATGCCGTGCTGGGGACCTGGTCCCTCCGGCCCGGCTGCTCTCAGCACCTCCTCTGCCAGGACCACCCCTCTGCCCCCTGCCCAGCCATCTTCCCTGGCACCTGGAATTCTGCCCAGTCCCTGGCAGGGCGATGGGGAACAGGGCTCTCAAGCAAAGAAAATTAAACCATCCATCACTCTGACTGGGAATTAATTAGAGATAATTGCACAAGGGAACCTCAGCTAGAGACAGAGAGTCTGAGAAACGGAGGCAAGGGTGGGAAGCAGGGAAATCCGGGTTGGGGGTGGAGAGACGCCGAGAGGATGGGTGCACAGACGGGCAGTGTGGACCTCCCATGCCAGTGGGCAGACCAGAAGATGAAATGACCAAGCCCATCAGGCTCTGGAAGCCTAAGGCACTGTGGTGATGGATTCTCCTTCCTAGCAGACAGCTGAACTCAGTCTGGTGATCAGCGGGCTCTGGACAAACAAATGGCTCAGAAAGAACAAGAGAGAACAGAGTTAAAAAAAAAAAAAAAAAAAAAAAGAATAAGATAAAGGCTGCCAGAAGCCATGGAGCAGAAAAATGAGCTGGCGTTAAGTGTGTTAGAAGCCTCCTGATATAAGGGACTCAAGATGCAGTAGTCAGGGATCGATATGCGTAACTGGATAGCTGAGTTGAAAAAACAAAACCAAACAAGTGATTTTCCAGAGAGTAAAAATGCACCTTTTGCAGTTTGGTCCTCCACTACCACCGATGCCTCAGCCAAGAGGCCAGCTCCACAGATTCCAGACGGAAAGGGCCAGATGGAGGGATTCTGCATTACGTGGACAAGTTATTCACAGGCAGATAAGAGACAGATCTTCGGAAATCTGCAAATCCCTCCAGGTTTCCCAGAAAAGAAGCACCTTTCAAAAAAAAAAAAAAAAAAAAAAAGAAGGCCTAGGAACTTCTCCCAAATCTTCTAGGTCTGAAGCAGAGAAAAAAATTCTAGAATACAGATGTTGTGAAAAAAAATTGGCGGTGATCACACAAAAATTAAAATTCAGGGAGGTCCCGCTGTGACGCAACAGGATCGGCAGCATCTCTGGAGCACTAGGACACAGGTTCAATGCCCGGCCCAGCACAGTGGGTTAAGGATTGGTGGTGTTGCCGCTGTGACGGAGGTCGCAGCTGCGTCTCGGATTCAGGCCCTAGCCTGGGAACTTCCATGTGCTGCGGAGCAGGAAATGAATAAGTAAATGTATACAAACATAAGATCAAGGTTACAGAGGTCAGGAAATAAGAACCACAGAGAGTTAAATTTGACTGACTTTGGAAGAGGTCCATAAAGATTGTCAAAGTACAGAAAAGTAGCCAATCATCTCAAAAAATGTTGTAATTTCACAACCGGGAACAGAAACTGTTTTTTTATGAGCCGGTATAAAAACAGGATTCAGAGTGTTGCCGACGCATCTTTCCAAAATGCCTACTGAAGTGACAGCTAGATGATTCACCTGTGAAATCATAATCAAGGCTATAAACAAAGCAGACCATCAAAAGGCAAAATGTCAAAAAAGACAAAGGATCATGAAAAAAAACAGGAAGCATCAAAGATTCTGACGGCAGCCAGGCCAGAGAGATCATAATTACGAAAAAATTGCCCCATGTAAAGACACAGTCCCAGATTTGATTAAACGAGATCCATCTGGAGGCATAAGCAAAGCAGCACCAAAGGATTTGCAAGGAAAAGCCGGTGCAAAGCTTCTGCTACCAAATTTGACTGAATGCCTAGGACAAGTTGCAATATCACGATCAAGGCAGAAGTGAAATGGGAAAGTATTACATAAGAGGGGTAAGAAAAAGTGACAAAAGACATAATGCATTACAAGGACATGACATTAAATCCTTGGCATTATTAAATCTTTGTGCAATGCGAGAGGATACTGCTCTAAGTATGGCTACAGAGGGACCGGATGGATATAAGCACTTTTTAAAGCAACTCTGCTTTGCGCCAGAAGCCTCACACTGCTTGTATTCCTTGACCTAGTAATTCTCCACTTTTGATAATCTATCCCTAAGAAACAATGCAAGATGTAGACAAGTGTTTATGTTCCAAGGCTAGTGTTATCCAATAATAACAAAAACCTTGAAAAATCTAACATGCCCCAAAAGAGGAACAATATACAAATTTAAGTAAGAATACTTAAAATGATGCCTTTATCGCCATTTATGCCAAACCCACAGCCAATTAAATACTCAATGGAGGAATCAACATTAAGGCTGGAAGCCTTCCCACTAAAATCTGAAACAAGGAGGCCCACTCTTACCACTTTTATTTAGCATAGTATTGGAAGTCCCAGCCAGAGCGATCAGATAAAAAAAAATAATAATAATAAATTAAAAAAATAAAAGGGCGGAGCTCCCGTTGCGGCGCAGTGGTTAACGAATCCGACTAGGAACCATGAGGTTGCGGGGTCAATCCCTGGCCTTGCTCAGTGGGTTAATGTTCAGGTGTTGTCATGAGCTGTGGTGTAAGTCACAGGCGCGGCTCGGATCCCGCGTTGCTGTGGTTCTGGCGTAGGCTGGCGGCTACAGCTCCGATTCAACCCCTAGCCTGGGAACCTCCATATGCCGCGGGAGCGGCCCAAGAAATGGCAAAAAGACAAAAATCAATCAATCAATCAATCAAAGGGATCCAAATTGGAAGGGAAGAGGTAAAATTTTCACTGTATGCTCATGACATGACACCATATATAGAAAACCCTAAGGACTCCATATATTAACTACTTGATCTGATCAACAATTGTAGCAAAGCAGCAGGATATACGATTAACATTCAGAAATTGGTTGTATTTCTGTCTACTAATAATGAAATAATAGAAAATAGAAAAACAATACTTTTTAAAATTGCTCCAAAAAATAAAATACCTGGGAATAAACCTGACCAAGGAGGTGAAAGACTTACACACTGAGAACTGTAAAATATTAATCAAGGAAATTCAAGGGGACTGAATTTGGATTGACATGGAAAGATATTCCATGCTCTTGGATTGGAAGAATTAATATTGTTAAAATGGCCATCCTACCCAGAGCAATCTACAGCTCTAATGCAATCCCTATCAAAGTACCCATGACATTTTTCACAGAACTAGAACAAACAATCCAAAAATTTATATGGAACCATAAAAGACCCAGAACTGTCAAAGCAATCCTGAAGGAAAAAAAAAAACCAAAACAAAAAAAAAAACAAAGCAGGAGGCATAATTCTCCCAGACTTCAGGCAATTTTACAATGCGACAGCAATCAAAAGATTGTGTGGTATTGGTATAAAAACATATATCCAGATCAATGAAACAGAAGAGAGACCAGAAATACACCCAGATATGTGTGGTCAATTAATCTTCGACAAAGGAGGCAAGAATATAAAATGGGAAAGACAGTCTCTCCAGCAAGTGGTTCTGGGAAAAGTGGACAGCTCCATGTCCATCAGTGAAAGGAGAACACACCCTCATACCGTGCACAAAAATAAACTCAAAATGGCTTGAAGACTGAAACGGAAGACAAGACACCATCAAACTTCTAGAAGAGAACAATGGCAAAACATTCTCTGGCATTCACTGTACAGATGTTTTCTTAGGTCCGTCTCCCAAGGCAACAGAAATAAAACCAAAAATAAGCCAATGGGACCTAATCAAACTGACATGCTTTTGCACAGCATAGGAAACCATAGACAAAAGGCAAAGACAACCTACAGACTGGGAGAAAACAGCTGCAAACAATGCAACTGACAAGGGCTTCATCTCTAAAATGTGCAAAGAACACATGCAACTCAACAACAATAATAATAATAAAAAAACCTAATCAAAAAATGGGCAGAAGACCTAAATAGACATTTCTCTAAAGAAAGCATACGGTGGCAAGCAGGCACATGAAACAAGGCTCAACATCACTAATTATTCAAGAAATGCAAATCAAAACTGCAGTGAGGTATCAGCTCACACTGGTTAGAATGGCCATCATTAACAAGTCTACAAAAACCAAATCCTGGAGAGGGTGTGGAGAAAAGGCAACCCTCCGAACACTGCTGGTGTGAAAGTAAATTGGTGCAGCTACGATGGAAAACATTGTGGAAATGCCTCAAGAAACTGAATACAGAACCACCATATGATCCAGCAGACCCACTCCCGGGCATATATCCAGACAAAATCGTAATTCAAAGAGATACATGCACCCCCGTGTTCACTGCAGCCCTATTCACAATAGCCAAGACATGGAAACAACCCACATGTCCTTCGACAGAGGACTGGATTAAGAAGATGTGCTACATATATACAATGGAATAGTACTCAGCAATAAGACAACAAAACAATGCTACTGGCAGCAACACGGATGCAATTAGAGACTCTCATACTAAGGGAAGTCAGTCAGGAAGAGAAAGACAGATACCATGTGCTATCACTTCTATGTGGAATCTAATATGCGGCACAAATGAACCTACAAAACAGAGACAGGCTCAGACACAGAGAACAGACTTGTGGCTACCAAGGGGGAAGGTGGAGGGAGTGGGATGGACGCGGAGTTTGGGGTTAGTAGATGCAAACTATTACATTTAGAATGAAGAAGCAAAGAGGTCCGACTGTACAGCACAGGGAACTACATCCAGTCTCCTGGGATGTAGGAGCTCCGGTTCGACCCCTAGCCTGGGAACCTCCATATGCCCGGGAGCGGCCCAAGGAATGTCAAAAAGGTGGAAAAGAGTATCAATAAAGAATGTGTATATATATATACACACACACACACACACACATATATATATATATATGCCTGAGTCCATGTGATGTCCAGAAGGAATGGGCATAACTACCCATACGTCAAAAAAAGAAAAAAAACCTATCATTGAGTGAAAGTATCATTCAAAGATGAGTTTCTAAAATTTCAAACTGTATTAGCTCCCAAAATTTAAGCATCCCATTACACACACAAAGTATAGCAACACCAATAAACCTAAGGAAATAGGAGGTAGGAAATAATAATAAAAACTCTAAATACTGGAGAAAACGTACTGTATCAATGAAATTTAAATACACGTGTCAGGGGCTTGTTACGAGGAACAAGTAATTAAAACAGGCCAAAAAACTGTCAAATCGAAGTTTAAATGTAGCCAAATAGCACAAAAATTAAATCAAGACCTGAGCTAGACCAGCAGGTTTTTTATTGAATTTAATCTGCATTATGTGTCTGTTTTGTTTCAATGTTTCAGAATTAAAAAAAAAAGAATATATTATAATTGATCATAAAATTGAACATGTTCATGGCAGTTTTGTTTAAAAATGTACTAAACTGAACTTAATGAAAATTAGGATGGACTTTAAAAATCACTATTAAAATAACCCCCTCCCTGGTTTAGGACCTCAACCCAAGCCTATGGATTCATTCTATTTTTGAACAGAAAAATGATTCTAAGGTTGAGCAGCTGATTCACACACAGAAAATATTCAAAGCCACCTACAATTCACTCCCAAAGTAACATCCAATCTCAGTTCCTGATAGAGACAGAGAGAAAACAAAATGCTCAGCTAGTGACAGGGATTCAGCAGCGTGGTAAGAGAATGATGCACCAATTAGGATTTATCACAGGGAGCTAAGGACTGTTCAATAGGAGGGAATCTAATAATAGAATCCACCCCATCAATAGCTTAGGGGGGAAAAAAAATCATATGATCCCTGAAAAACAGCAAAAAGGCATTTGGAAAAAATTCACTACCACCCTCTAAGGCCAAATGCAATGACGAGAATGCAAAAATATTTTTTAGCTGGCTGAAGAGGATTCTAAAATAAGAGCTGGTATTAGTATTATAATTAGTGAAGAAATTACGAGAGATGCATTTGAACAAATCAGGAGCAAAACAAGGAGGCCTGACGTAGCGCAGTTACAATGTTTGAGAATTGGCGTGGGGCAGGGGACACACAGGACACGCAGAAAAAGAAGGAGCCCATGTTGGAAAAAAGATGGTAACTACGCTAGTTAACAGGTCCCCTAGGACCGCCTCCCAGTAAGAGCGAACGGGTCAAGCTCAAAGTCAATGGATGCAAGAGAAGTACGTGAACTCATCAACCAGCTGCACTTCTCCAAACAAAAACTGGTTAGAAAACACGCCAGGAAGAGAAATGCCAGTCACTGCTGTGACAGTCGACCATTGCTGCCCCTGCCACCAAGCATGGGCCAAAGACTGCACGATTTCCCGCAGCAAAAAATCCCCCAAAGGGCTCTAAGTTGTACCGGTAGGTGTTAAAATCCTCTCCTTGATGGAGACCCGTGTTATGTCTCTGAACAGTTACGACCAAAGCCCACGAAACAGGTACACCTGTTATTAATGCCCAGACCACAGTGCTGGGCAGTGGCCCTATTCGCAGGTGAGAAAACTGAGGCAGTGGTTGCAATGGCAAGCTGTCCCACGTGGACTGATGCAACTCACACAGCCCGTGAGGAAGAGAGGTGGGGCTGACAGCCTTTCTGTGCAGGGGTTCCACAGTTCGGGGTCTTTCCATGCTCCCCTCTAAACCATCGCCCAGCTTGATCCTGCAGAATATCAAAGAGTGTCCAAGGAGAAACACTGAAAGGGAACTGGTCTCCCACGATGTTAAAACATACTTTAGAGAAACAGGAGTTAGTGGAGGCTCAGGTTTAGGTCCGGCTGCTTTTGGATCCCTGGGAAGAAAGGGATTCTTTAAAACCTGGCAAAGCAGGAACCAAGGAGCATTTGAAAAAAAAAAAAAATACAGATTTGATCTTTGCTTTGTCTGAGCATACAGTAGGAGCCTAATGATCAAAATGAACAGTCACCCCTGCTCTGCACCGGGCCCTGTGCTAAGCAGCTTAGAGACCTCTTACTTGGCTCAGTCCTGGTAAGGACTCTTGAGGTGAATGTTCCCATTCCACAGATGGAGAAACTGAGGCTCAGAAAGAGAAGTGACTGAGTGGGGGGGTCCTTCAGCCAGGTCTGACTGAGCTTGCTGGCCTCAACCAGCAGGTGGATCTGGCCTTTTCTGAGCTCCCACAGCCCGGGTAGGCTGCATGCCCTTGGGCATCATGTGTCCCTACCACGTGGCCAGCATCCCGCTCTCTCCCTACATGCCCTGGTCAGCGCGCCTAAGCAGTTGCCCCCACTCCAGGCCCCCAGCTCCACACCTTCTGCAAGGCCCCTGACTCAGTTTCCCCTCCTATGTTAGCAGCAAGCTATGCTGTCTGGCTATGACTCAGCAGCGGTCACCTTTCCGAGCGTCCGTTTCCATAGCTCTGGGGGGTGGGAGAGTGATGGTCCCCACCCACGGGGTTGCCATGGGGATTAAAATCAGCCCTTAATCCTGGGCGGCACAGCCCCTGGAAATCCACCGTACCTCTTCTCTGTGGATACAGAGGAGGAATGCCCCCCAACCACGCCCTCCAGCAGTGCCAGCCCAGTGCGGGTCCAGACCCAGAGGTGGGAAATGGAGCTGGGGCAGGGTGCTGTTTAAGCCCCTCCGAGCTACAATGGCAAAGGCGCAATGATGTCCAGCCCACACCTCCCCCTCTCCCTGCCTTCTGCCCTCCTCAGGGCATACAGGCCAACAAGGAGGTGACAGGCCCGTGGGAACAGACTCTGAAGCCACCTCTCAACCCAGTCATCCTCAGGTTCCCAGTCAAGCTGAGATGCTCGAATCCACCCCTCTCCCACCCCACCTGTACCACACCTATAACCCTGCTGGACAAGGCACAGGATGGTCAGATCTGACCCCTGTCCAAGGACCCTGGGGAGCTCAATGCGACGGCTGCTCCCTTCCTAGGACCCCCACCCTGGGATCACGCTCCCAAACAGACACGGCGGGACAGGGCCATTCGCCAAGCTGCTCCACTCACTTCACACTTTACCTCACTCCCTCTCAGAGCCCCAAGAAAAGCCACCTCAGAGCCAGAGTCGTCACAAACCCAGGCACGCTTGGACAAGGACGCTCTGGGGAAACGGAGACCCCAACCAGCCCCCGCACCCGCTGACCTCCTTGGTGTAGCCCATGGCCTTCAGGACAGAGTGATTCAAGGTCTCCAGGGAGGCCAAGACGTCCTCGTAGTCCCCCATGTGGTCCACAAAGTAATCTGGGGGAAGGGAAAGCAGAGATCAAGGGTCTTAGGAGGATCACGACCCCCCCCCCACCGCCCTCCCACTAATCCCATCTGTGCTCCTTGTTCACAGCCCCTCCCCAGCCCCGACCCCTAAAACACACCACGCCCAAGTCTTGGTCCCCACAGGGCCTGGCACCTACCACACAGCTCCTTGGTGTCCACATGGCTGCAGAGAGAGAGAGAGAAAGGGGGGGACTCAGGGGCAGGCAGGGCTGTCCTGTACCCTGCCCCCGTCCTGCCTACCCTCCGCAGCAGGGACAGCCCAGCACGGCTGGCACAACACCTGCCATGCCTCCTCTCTCCATCCTAGAGCAGGCACCGTGAGCCCCGCTTTATAGATGAGGGAGCTGCAGGATCCACATCTGTGCGCCTGTCTGACCCCATCACCAAGCCACCCACCCGGATCCTCTCCCGTCGTGAGCTGATGGGCCAAGCCAGGGGCTGGGAAAAGGGCGGGCAACAGCCTGTGACTGTTACAGACTGTTGACAACTCTTGTGTGACACGCGCCCCAGGTCCCGGGCTCTGTCTGCGGGTGGGGGTGGGGGGTGCCCTCTTTGTCCTCATTTGAGCCCTGGGGTCCCACATCCCTATTCCTGTCCTTCCTCAGAGGAGGCTGAGCACAAGAAGGCCACCCCGGCTGGTGAAGGTGCACGAAGCAGCCTCAGAACCAGAGGCAGCGGTGCCACGCCCTAGGGGTAGGTGCCCAGGGACTTGAGTCTTCCCGCAGTTCTGCCAACCTTCCCTTTCTGGGCCCCAGTTCCCTCACTGAGAGAGGATGGCCTGGCCTAAAGAGCGTACTGGGGGAACCCAGCTTCCACAAGATGCTTCTGGGCATAGGCTCCCGGTTCAGGGGCTCCGTGAGCCCTGTCTTAGACATTCCCCTGAACTGCATCACAAAGTAAAGGTTCTGACAAGTCCTGCAGAGAGGGAGCCTGTTTGTACTTAAAGTAGCCTTGTACCAATCTGAGTCAGGTGGACTGTTTTGGGTGGAAAAACCTATTTAGAATCCCGAGGAGGGAATGTTGGAGAGAAAACACTTAAAAGATCTGAGCTCTGACCTTCGCTAATGGGAAACCCACCCCACCTGCAATCACACAGCCTCCTGCCAGTGCCTCATCTCCTGACCCAGCTGCCCAAATAAGGATGAATAAACCAGCAGCACCTGCCTAGCCCTTTCAAGCTCCCCAGGGGGCTGCAGGAACCGCTCAGAACCTCCATCTGGCTCCAAAAACAAAGCCCTCCCCTGGAGTCTGCAGCAGGAAGCTGGTTCTTTGAAGTGGCCTTTCCAGGCCACCTGCTCCACCCTGGCTCCCAGAACACTCAGCCCCACCTCTGGTCCAGGCCACCCCATGCTGGGTCCCCCGCCTATGGGCCTGGTGGCAGCTCCCTATCCAGACCCTCTCTAGGCTGTCTTTGCCAGCTTAGCAAATCTGCCCCCAGCAGCCCCCAGGAACTCAGGTCTTCATCACGTGAGTGGGGCGGAGAAGGGGGCTCCACCCTCATCCTGCCTGGGGGGTCCCACAGAGAGGGCGAGGCTGAAGTTCAAGTTGGGAAGGGTCGGGGCCTTTCAGTACAATGTGTACAGTGCACTTGACTTAGCGATTGGTAAAGGCCAGGGTTTGTGGTCAACTGAGCTGCAGACTAGGGTTCTCACTGGAATGCAGAAAAGGCAATTACTTAGGCACGGACCGAGGAGGAGAGTTAAGGCCTGGGTGAGGATCAGCTGACCCTGGGATCCCGTAAGGCTCAGGACCACAGAGTTTATAGGAAGGCGGCAGATAAGCACGAGGCACTGGGGACAGAACTGGGCTGATTTCTCTAATCCCCCACTTTGTCATCTTGTGTATATTCTGCAAAATCCAGGGCCTCTCTCTGCGAGACCGCGTGTGCCCGGCACAAACACTTGCCAACGCGATATCGATCTGTCCACTGCCCAGATGGCCCTGGCCAGTGGGGACCAAAGAGATCTGACTTGCGGGTGAGTGAGTTTGGGGACTTGGGGGTCTCCTGCCCCTCCAGGGGAGTGGAACAGTGGAGACGGGCCACAGGGGCGAAGGAAGAGGCCGCCCTGCTCCAGCCCGGGCTCCTGGCTCACTTGGTGTTGTCAGCATCGATGGTGTGGAAGAGATTCTCCAGTTCCTTCTCGTTGAGGACGCCGTCTGCAAAGAAGAGCTGGAATTCCTCCAAGGACAACTTCCCGTCATCTGCGAGGAAGGGGGGGGAGGGGGAGCAGCTGGTCTAAGAGATGGGACACCCCCAAATCCAGACAGTTCCCAGCTCAACAGAGAAACTCCAGCCAGGTCATCCCCACCCGCCCGCTAATTCCCCAACTAGCAGATAAACTCCAGCTGGGCTCGTCCGTGCTCGCCGCGCTCACCCAAGTGAACCAGCAGCCTCCAGGTCACAGAGATCAACTCAGCCAGCTAATTCCCAAACCCACGGACCAACACCCACTTACAAATGGTCCCCAAACCCACAAATGCTGGGGCTCATTCTACCTGCAGTCAACAAGCGGAGCAGACCTGCACCTGCCAGGCAATCTCTGCTCATCCCCCGCCCGCCTGGAGGCAAGGGTTACAGCCCCACACCTGCCAGAGGCAGTCTGGTGACCGCTCTTGCTTCCTAAAGCCCAGCTCATCTCCGCACTTACATCATTGCCAGCCCAGCCCCCAGGCCCTGCCTCTGGGGAGGGAACGACCGCACCCCACTCTGCCTTTGCAGGGTCCCATGGGAGCCCGCTGCCCGCAGTGGCGAGGGGCTCTCGGGAGTTCTCACCGAGCCACGGCTGCGGCCCTGAGGATGCCCAACCACAAGCGGACGGGTGCCAAGCCCGGGGCTGTGGCTTTGGGATGGGAGGGGCCCCACAGCGGACACAGGCCACCTGTCCTAGGGCTTCCCCCCAACTCACCTCCCTCCACGTGTCGTCACCCTGGGCGCCAGTGTCTGCTGGGGGCCGGCTCACGGGTGGGGGCAGCCTGGTCAGGGAGGGAGAGGCTCCCAGCAGAGCTGTGTGGACCCCTCAAGCTTCCGGCCTCTGCTCCTCCCACCGGGGCAGTGCTGCCCAACACCCACCTCCCAACCCCACCCCCGCAGCCATGCCCCCTCCTCAAGGATCTTAGACCACTTCCTGCTCCTCCTTAAAGGAGCCGCGTCTGTCGGGGTGCCATGGAAGTCGAGGCAAAGGGTGAGCCCGCTCCTCCCCCTGGGACCTTAAAGTTAGTGCCCATGAGGGGCTGTCACCAGGGTTCGTGGGGACATGAGGCCTGTTCCCAGCAAGCTTCCCGGGGCTGGTGAGAAGGAGGCAGCCCCCCCTCGGCCTTTTGCCCCAGGGACTGCCTGGGCACACTACAGGCTCAGCTCTGTGACCTCAGCCCCGTCACCACGCTCTCTCAGGGCCCGTGTCCCCAGCTGCAGGTGGGGAAAATCCTCCTGGCACCCCAACTCTGGAAGCCGTCGTGGGGACACGGGGACGGGGTGGGGCTCTGGTCTTGGCAGCTGCTGGGGGGAGTCAGCACACCCTCCCAGCAGCTGATGCGTCTGAGAGCCTCGTAAACAGGCCTTGATCTGTTAATAAGTTCGAGTCCCACCCCGCGTTTCCCGGGGGTTTCCCAGCTGGTGGGGGGAACGGCAGACCCCCTTCTATTACATCCAGCGAGTCTGCAATCCACACCCTCGAGAGCCCACGTGGCATCAGTGCAGATGAGAAAGAAATGCCCCTTAGTGAGGCGCTGCTGAGCATCAGGGCCTGCGGGGGGAGGGGAGGGCGGGCCAGATCTGAGGCCCTCAGTTCTCTCCAGGTCCGTGCCTGGGTGCAGGGCACCACCTGCCCAAACAGATGTGGCCGACCTACCTGGGCCAGAGCAGAAGTCCGTTTTTAAAGGCTCGGGAGCTTAAAGCAGGGCAACAGGGGAGAGAGACCCTGACACCTTGCGCCCTCGTGGTGGCTCCCCTCTGGCGACCCCGACCACGTGTGCACAAGATGGGCAGGGGCAGCAGCCAGTGTGCTTCCCAACACCCCGGCTCAGGTTTCAATGTCACAGGCAGAGAATGAATTTCTAACTTTCAAAAACCACCCCCCCCTCCCCGCACCCGATTCACACACAAAGCAGGCACAGAAGCCGACCATGAAAAGCGCAGGATACCAGCTGTGAAATACATAAACCCTCAGTTGTGGCTTTTCTGCGAAAGAGACTTTCCAGGTTGCCTCTGGCAGGACTGATGGTGACCCAGAGTGCAGAAGTGGGGCAGAGCCACGAGCTCGGCGTGTTCGCACATCCAGTCCTCTCAGCATTCCCCCCGCTTCCGCCCCCCCCCCCCACGACAGAGCAGAGCGGCACAGAGTGGTTATGGGGCTTGCCCAGATCCCACAGCGGGAGCTCAAATCCAAGCCCCCTGGCTCCTGAGTCCATGCTCCCAACCCAAGCTGGGGCGGGGTCTGGTGGCAAGACCCCTAGCCACAGGCCTCCACGGAAAAGGGGAGGCCAAGGCCGGACTCAGTGGAAGTGGGTGGGATTGACTGGTCATGTCTGCCTGTCCTGGAACCTCCATCCCATCTGCACTCAGAACAGGCAGGGCGGCCCGCCAGGCCACCTGCACACAAAGGCTGCTTGGTGACATTTCCCTCGAAGGTCCCACCACAGCCCTAACGAACCCAGATCGGCTAATGAGGGAAGCAGCACCTGCCCCCGCCTCTGTCCAATTAAGAGAAGCGAGCAGGCCTGGCCCCTCCGGGACCTGGGGTGGCGAGGTGGGCCGTTTGCTGGTGTCCTTGCTCATTAGCACGAGTTCAGCCTCAGCTGAGGTGACCTTTCAAATGCCAGGAGTCTGCCAGTGTCCCTGTCCCCTGGAGAGCCATGCAGTCTGGCACTCACCCCTCCGCGGGCAGCCACACACCCTTCTGGGCCCCAGAGGCCAGGCTGCCAGGCAGGCCGCCCACTTTCCCTGGGGGCTCACACCTGGTCTCCACCTCCAGGAAGAGGCCTCTGTCCTGGGAGCCACCCCCGCCCTTGCTCTGGGATCGCAAAAGCTCCAACCTGAGGCCCAGGGCGACCCTGCACGCCCCTCCTCCACTCCAGAGCCTCTCTCTGTTGTGGGCGCCCGGGGCACAGCCAGCACCCACCTGTGTTAAACGTGCGTTTGTGCTTGCACGCCCGCCGTGCCCACCTCTGTCTACACGCGCACTCCGTCCACACCTGCTCCCACTCCCTCGCCCTCACAGTGTGTGCAGACTGTGCTGGGCTTATCAGAACTCCCTGTCCTGCCCTCAAATGAGGGTCTGCCATCATCCGCTTGTCCTCTAGGACCCTAGATCCTGTCACCTCTGAAATGGGGGTGACTCTCCTTCTCCCACCAGGAGCCCATGGAGCATCCACGAATGAGGAGGTCGAGTAACGTCTTGGTGCCTAATGGATGCTCCATGGCCACGGGCGGTCCCCCCCTAGCTGGGAAACCCCCGGGAAACGCAAGGTGGGACTCGAACTTATTAACAGATCAAGGCCTGTTTACGAGGCTCTCAGACGCATCAGCTGCTGGGAGGGTGTGCTGACTCCCCCCAGCAGCTGCCAAGACCAGAGCCCCACCCCGTCCCCGTGTCCCCACGACGGCTTCCAGAGTTGGGGTGCCAGGAGGATTTTCCCCACCTGCAGCTGGGGACACGGGCCCTGAGAGAGCGTGGTGACGGGGCTGAGGTCACAGAGCTGGTGGGTGGCTGAGCCTGTAGTGTGCCCAGGCAGTCCCTGGGGCAAAAGGCTGAGGGGGGGGCTGCCTCCTTCTCACCAGCCCCGGGAAGCTTGCTGGGAACAGGCCTCATGTCCCCACGAACCCTGGTGACAGGCCCTCATGGGCACTGGCTTTAAGGTCCCAGGGGGAGGAGCGGGCTCGGCCGCTGCAGAGGCTGCAGAAGTCACGTCAAGGGTCCCTCCAGCTGTGCTCAGGGGGCCTCTGATTTGGGGGGCACAAGCAAGGAGGATGAACCCCATCTCTGTCTGAAGGGTGATACCCACCCACACAGACACACACTGACACACACACACACCCTCGGTATGCACAGCAGTAGTTACAGAGAGGGCCATTCCAACCCCCAGACACACACTCACCCCCCCCCAAAGCACGAGTGGAGCCGCAGAGCCAGGCGCACACGGCCGCACTCCCAGCAGGGGGCGAGTCCGTCTCCTGTAAGCCAGCAACCACTTACTGAGGACCTACTCTGTGCTCAGAACGGGGCTCATGAGGACGGGGACAAGCCCAAGTCCCTAAATGTAAAACCTCAATCTGCCAAGGACCGTGGCCAGCACAGCCGGCCTCACACTGAAGGTCATGAGAAGCTGGTGGCAGGGATCCAGCCCCCAAACCCCTTCTCAAATCTCGAGTGTGGTCCAGCCACGATGCCATGACAACGTCTCAAGTGCTGCCAAAGTCCCCACCGCATCCCTCTCCTTCCTCCTTGCTGCTACGGAGCTGCTGCTGAGGTCCTGTGTCCCAAGAGGCCTGAGAGGGGCCACTGTCACATCCGGGGAGGGGGTGAGATGTGGAGACCCCTGGGTACTGGCTGGCAGCCCAGGCCTGTGCCCCAAGGTCTCCTGTTTTCCCCCCATCACCAAGCAGGGACAGGTCAAAGTAACTCCCAGGGCAGGAGGGAGGGGTGCGGGGCCGGGTGGGCGCTGGCCTCTTGACCTCCAGCCCACACCCCTGTTCCCATCCCCACCAGCATGGGCCTTGATACGAAGTATCTTCTCAAGGAAGGAACAAATAAACTCTGAGCACCGCCTGCCTCTCTTTTGAAAAGTCTGCCACCCATGTCTCCTCGCTGCGTTTTCCCCACAGCCCGGGGAAGTAGACAGGGTAAGTGTTATTGCGCCACTTTACATATGGTGAAACTGAGGCCTGGAGAAGGAACATGCCTTGGTTACAGTCCACGGAGAGCTGCTTCAGGCCCGAGAAAAATGACCATGGTATTTATACAAAAGCTGGAATGCTCTCTGTGACCACAGGTTCAGGTGGGTCTCAGGAAGCCCTGTCACCCTCTGGCCTCCCTGGAAGGTCAAGGGTGGAGCATCTCTAGGAGGTCAGGAGTGGCACGTCCTGAATTCACTGGCCACAACGACTGTGGTTCACCTTGCTGGGGAGGCTGCATGACGTGCGGAAAAGCTTCCAGGGGAGGTCCATAAAGCCTGCCTTCAAGCAGCTGGGTGACCCTGGGCAAGTCACTGAACCTCTCTGGGCCACAACAGAGTTGAAAGAACAGGGGCCACATCGCCGACTCTATCAGGTGGCTGTGAGGAGGAAGTGTGCCAGGGCCTAGGAAGGGCCTGGAGAGAGGCTGGCGGCTTTCTGGGCCCCGGCCTGGGTTGCTCTGGGCCAGCCCCACTGCACGAGGTTAAAGCACGCTGAGCAGGTCCCCAGGCATCACAGACACCTGCTCACTGAGTCTACATGGCATCCCTACTAAGAGGAACTACGGGAGTCCCGTCGTAAGATAAGAGGCACGGAGCAGAGGCACCCTCCGAGGCCCGCTCTCCCAACCAGAAGGAGCCAGGTTCTCATGTGGGACAGCCTGGGGAGGAAACTCACCATTTTTGTCCGCACGGCGGAAAATCTGCAGAGAAGAGAGGTCAAGTCAGCGTAGGCCCCCCCCCCCCGGGGGGGCCACCCTCCATTGGCTTCTGACAGCTCCACCCCAGGGTGGGCTGGGGGAACCTGGGCCCCTCCTCCCTTCCTGGGGACGAGACCCCCGCTGGGATCCAGGGGCGGGGAGGGTGTTGCAGGCAGAGGCCCTCCCCGCCAACACCCACACGGAAGCAGCCGCCCACCCTCCCTCTGTGCCGCCAGCCTGCCCACAGCCGGGCTGACACACGCACACATGCGCACGGATACAGGCGCACACCCATCACATGCTCGCGGGCGTGCTTCCAGAGCCAAGGGTCCAGGCGCTGCACCCAGTGGGGGACACTCGGTCACATACACGCAGAATTCCTGCCCCACGGATGCAGCCACTACCCTAGGAAGCCAGGTTTTCTCCAGGGAGGTTGGGTTAAGTCTGAACAGAGGTGTCTGCTAAGGGAGCCTGGAAGCCTGGCGACTGGACCACTCAGGGCGGGACTGGATTATCTGGGGAGGGGGTGAGGAAGTGGGTAGGAGCAGGCAGCCAGGAGCTCGGATCCAGGTGCAAGGTTCTTACTCCCTCAGGGGAGATGGGGGGGGGGCAATCCCCCTCCAGCCTCAGCTGAGACCAGGTAACTCCTCCTCCTGGTGTTTTGGGACAAGGTAAGCCTTGCTGATGGAAGGAGGAGGGGAGCCACCACCCGCCCGCAAGGTGTGACCATCATGCCTTCAGGGACACATTTCCCGGCCCCTCCCAGTCCCTCCAAGCAACTGGGCAGCATCCCTTATCAGGCACCTGGGGCTGTGACAAACTGAAGTGGCAGCTCAGGAAGGCTTCTCAAACATCCCCCTTCCCTTAGCTGAACCCTGAGTCCGGAGCACTGGGTGGAGCCACCGTGGCTGGGGCAGAAAGGGGAGCAGTGATCAGAACCCCAGCCTGAGCAGTCCACACACCAGCTCCTGACCGCAAGGTTCCTGCAGGCTGGGGTCCCCCTTTCCGCGCCTGCGCCAGGCAGGGGTGTTAAACAAGTGAGTGACACCATCACACGATGTGCCCCCTCACACTCGCTCATCACCCCATTTCACAGATGAGGAAACAGAGACCGATGACCAGCTTGGAGGACTCTGGAGCCCACCTCCTGTCCTGCGAGAACCAGGAGGGCAGCCCAAGGCTTCCAGCTGTGAACGGCGCTGGGGCTTTGAGAGAGGGAGGGCACCGCTGTGCAGGTGCATTCAGGCTGTGTGTGAGCGTGGGTTTGGGGAAAATGGACCTACAGGCAGTCGGAGCACAGACGCCCCTTTCCTGCCCATCCCCCTCGTCCCAAGCCCGTTATGGGCTCTGGGAGGAAGGGAAGGAGAAGGAAAAGCCACGCTCCCCCACGCTCACAGGGATGTGTGGTCCACACGCGCATACACGACACACCTCTCCCAGAAACCCATGATGCCCGCACCCGGCACCCCATCCCCAAGTCACCTGCCACACAAGGCTCTCAGTGGGACATGCACACCCCAGCACCATGCTGTCACCTGGGGGGCAAGGCCCCCTCCACCCCTCCCTGCACTCCCCGGGGGGATGGCTCCCACCCCAGCAGCCACCCACCCTGAAGAATCTCCCGCTCACAGTGGGGTGCGGGTGGAAGGGTGAGGTGGGGTACTTTGGGTCCCAAGAGGGGATGGGAAGGGAGGAGAGGGAGGGCGGGGAAGGGAAGGAAGGATGGAAGGGGCTGAGAGAGGGGTGGGGGTACCCAGAGCGTTCCAGGCTCAGGGCAGATGGAGGATGGTGCCAGCTCCGCCGAAAGGAGAGAAGACATGGGAGGGGGCTTCGCTTTTCAAGAGGCGGTGCCCGGGCCAAAAGGGTATTTGGGGATGAAAAGGCAAGCGCTTAGAGTCTAGAGCCAGGATGGGAAAGGTGGGGCCAGAGCTACTAGGGGTTGGGTGGGCGGGGGAGAGGGTCCCAGAAAAGTAGCCACTGCCGCGGGGATCCGGGCTGGAGGAGGTCAGGGGCTCCCGTCCCGGGAAGGGATGGGCGCAAAGGGTCAAGCGCGGGGCTGCGGAAAAGATGAGGGTTTGGCCCGGACAGAAGTAGGGGGGCGGTGGTCGCGGTGTTTCCGGGTCCTGGCTCAGAGAGGTGGGGATCCCGAGAAGTGGAAGGAGAGGTGGGAGAAGAGGGGGTTCTCCCGGTCCAGAGACGAGACTGGACCGGCTTGGAGACCGGCCGGGACGCCGAGGGGCTGGGAGCAAAGCTCTGGGACGCGGAAGGGCCGGTGCGGGTCCTGCTTCGGGCCGCCGAGCCGAGGGATGTGGGCCGGGGGTCCTTGCTCTGGGAGAAGGGGGTCCCGAGGGTCCGGAGGAGGGCGGCGTCGGGGTCGCCGCCGTGGGAGGAGGGGTCCCGGGGTCCCCGGGGTCCCGGCCGCTGCGTACTCACGTCCAGGATGACGGCGGTGCCCCCGCGTGGCGAGGCGGGGCCCGGGCCGGGGCCGGGGTCCGCGGCGGGGGCGGCGGGGACGTCGGGGGCCAGCGGCGCCCGGGGCTCGCCCATCCTGGCTCCCACCCAGCGCAGCAGCCCGCCCAGCGCCCGGCCCTGCGGCGGCGGCTCCCGGAGCAGCCTGTGCGCGCCGGCCCTGCACAGGCGCGCCGCCCGCTCGCACATCGCGCCGCGCCCGCCGCCGCCGCCGCCGCCGCCCGGAAGCCCGCCGACCCCCGCCCGGTCCGCGGTCCGCCCCCACGCGACCCTCTCCCCGGCGCCGCCGGCGCCGCCCGCGCGCCCCGCCCTCCCTCCCTCGGCCCCCGCGGCCGCGGCCACGCGGGGACGGGCCGGCGCCGGGGGACTGGAGCGGGGAGGGGGGGCCGCTCCGCCCGGACCCCGAGCCACGTGCCTGGTGGTCACCGCCCCTACCCTCGGCGGCCGGGCGCGGCGGGCGAGGTGCTGCCCGTGCGGGCGCGGGGTCTGGGGGCTGGACCCCGGTCCAGCCGCCGAAGGGGTTGCTCAGCAGGGGCGGGGTCGTGGGGGGTCTGGCTGCGGGGGTGTGACCCGGGGGGCAGCCCCCCAAAGTCTGCAGCTGCCCTCCCTTCCGAAGGTGCCCCCCCCCCACCTCAGGGGCCGGAGCGCGGTGTCCGGCGAGCCCAGAGCGCCCTCTGCCGGCTCCCGCTCCGGGGATCAGCGCCCACGCACGGGGGCCGCCTCCGCCACTCCGCTGGTACCCACTCTTTCCCGCCACGCCCGGGCACGCCCCCTCAGACCTCCTTCGCCCTTCATGCAACGACCAGAGTCAATCTTCACCCCCGACACCCTCTTCCCCTCCCACTCCTAGCATTCTTCCCTCCATCCGCCGCCCACTAACCCAAAGGATTATAAGAGCTAGGTTTGGACACTGGGTTCCGAGAACAGGGAAAACAGAGGAGGTTTAGTCTTCTGGCGCTCACATCGAGGAACCAGAATCTGGAATGATTCCAGAAATAAATGAACAATTAAAGCCGAACTGCTAGGAAGAGGTGGCACCTTGGGCTTTGAGATGCAGATTTGCTTAAGGCCGTGGAGGGGTATGTGTCAGAAGCGGCTTCCTGAAGGAAGCAGTCCTTAAGCTGTGAGAGTGGAAGGAAGAGGAGTTAAAGGGAGGAGAGCAAAGTGCGTCTGACTGGAGATCACCCCATGCAAAGGTCCTGTGGCAGATACACGTGTGGGGAATAGGATGGACCCACCGAAAGGAGACTGACTGTGTGGCTGGAAGGGAGAGCGGGAGGGGTGGGGGCTAGACTGGAGGGGTGGGAGGGGGCTGGGAGAGCCTCCCCAGCACCCATTCCTTCAACACACCCTTTCCTGACTGTTGTGCTCTGCTCCCACTCAGCGGGCCTTCCACTTGGGGCACCATCCGGCCGTTGTCCCCCCAACCCCCTGGCCCAGGACCTCCTCCCACATGGCCCTGTGCTTCTCCCCGCCACTCCCACTCCCGGCTCCCAGGGCAGGATTCCAGGCACCTGGCCTCCCCAAGCACAGAATCCTCAAGACACAGGCGTGGAAGCAGTTGCTGGTTTTATTCAGGACCCGATTCTGGAAAGAGTGGGGCCCGGAGTCCTCCTGGCTCGGCGCTCGGCTGGTCTCGGTGGTCCCAGCTCACACTGCCAGCTTTTACCCCCAGTTACAGGTCTAGGCCTACCCTGGCCTGCGGTCACTGTTCCCACCCTGGCCTCAGGCTGGGCAGCTGTGGTTTCCCCACGCTTCATCTGAGAGGCCTGTAGCATGGGCTCATGGCCACTCCTGTCCCCTGCCAGGAGAGGTCCCCCTTCCATCACTGGGGCATCCTGGGCCTGGCTCTCTGTCTAGGAGGGCCGTGGGGATCTTCCCTCCACTTTAGGGCATGGGTGCGAGGATGTCGGGCCAGGTGCTAGGGCGGCTTCCTGCCCTCCTTGCTCAGCAGGGAGCTGGCCACAGCCAGGGCGCCGCCCTGCACGAACCGCACGAAGTTGTCCCCGGCCAGCGGCCCCATGGCATACAGGCCCTCCTGGTGGGTGCTCTGGTAGGTGAAGGGGTCCACGTCTATGGGGTTCCTCTTGGCGCTCAGGGGCTGGTCGGGGTCCACGGCGAGGTCAGCTCCGGCCCCCGGGAGGAAGGACAGATCGGGGTGGGCGCCAATGAGGCCCAGCACCAGGGAAACGCCGAAGGCCTTCTGGAGGCCCTGGGGGTTCCGGAACACAGCCTGGCGGTCCTCCTTGAAGCGCAGCACCTGGTGCTCGGGGAGGCTGCAGTAGCCCTCATAGGGGCTGGGCGACAGGATGGACTGCTCCCGCATCATCTGGTGCACCTTGTGGTACTCGGGGTACAGCATCTTGGGCAGCTGGTTGAACACCAGGCCCGGGTCGTCCACGGGCCGGCGGAAGGCGTGGATCACGGGGACGTTGTAGTGGCGGGCGTAGAGGACCGCGTCGGCCGCAGACAGCCCCGCCCCGATGATGAGGACGGGGTCCGAGGATGGGGTCACCTTGCCTGCCCGCGTGGCCGCCTCCAGGGCTGACAGATGATGGTGGACGAAGGGCAAGCCCTCTCCGGGGATGCCCAGCCGGGCTGGGCTGTCAGATGTGCCTGTGGCCAGGACCACGTTGCGGGCACACAGGGAGAAGGGCTGTTGGCTCTGGTCCTCGGCGGTCACGAAGCCGCGCACCTGGAAGAGGGGGCTGGGGTCCTGGGTCCCGGGGCCGCTCGGCTCGGGCATCCCCCAGTCCACGGCCGTGACCACGGCGCGGGACACGAAGTTGTGGCTCAGGCCCTTCTTGATCACATAGTCCCTGTAGTAGTGAGCGATGTCCCCCGCCGTGGCCCGGCTGTTGCGGAAACCTCTGGGGGAAGGACGGGGGGCAGGGTGTGAGTGTCAGAGAGGGGACTTGGTGGGAGTGGACTCGGGGTTATCAGGCAGAGGGGCTGGGTCAGGCCCGGAGCTAGACAGGGGCTGCACCACCGGCAGGCACAGGGCTTTGGTCGAGTGGTTTGTCCCCTCAGGCCCTCAGGCTTCCCTTCGGGAAAACGGAGCTGAATAGGGTGAGGTTCAGAGTGTGGCTGCATGGTTTAGAGTAGAACAAGACCATAAGCGACCGAAGGGTCAGCCAGTACCGTCCCCTCTAAGGACTAAGTCGTATTCTACATAGAGGGGTAGGATGCTGTTTTTATAAAGTTCAGAAACACTCGAAACTCATCTATGGCGTTAGAGGTCAAGAGAGGGGTTCCCTCTGGGGAGAAGGAAGGGGTGGTGATTGGGAGGGGCTCAGGGGGGCGTCTAGGAATAGAGGATGTTTTTTGAGTCTGGGTGGATGAAATGAAGGTATATCTACTTTAAGACGTTTCATCCACCTAGATGCATATGATCGTGTATTTTTCTTTTCTTTTTTTTCTTTTTTTTTGTTTGTCTTTTTGCCTTTTCTAGGGCTGCTCCTGCGGCATATGGAGGTTCCCAGGCTAGGGGTCCAATCGGAGCTGCAGCTGCTGGCCACAGCCACAGCCACAGCAAGGCCAGAGCTGAGCCGTGTCTGTGACCTACACCACAGCTCACGGCCACGCTGGATCCCTAACCCCCTGAGCGAGGCCAGGGATCGAACCCATGTCCTCGTGGATCCTAGTTGGGTTCGTTTCCTCTGAGCCATGACAGGAACTCTGAAAATTGTTTGTAAAAGGCTGTCCTAAGCAGCTGTGGCTTGGGGTTATTTGTGATAACGGAGCGCTGGAAGGAATGACAACGCCGTGACTGGCCAGAGGGACCACTCGTGGGCAGAGAGCACGCCTGTCCTGGCTTCGACCTCCTCGGCACAAGGCCTGGCATGTAGGAGTCACTCCGTGGAGATGCCTGCCTTCCCTCTGGAACATTCCATGGCCGTGTGAAAGGATGGGTGTGACCACTGTGTGGTCCTGCGATGCACTGTTACATTTTAAGAGCAGGAGAGAAAAGCTACGTCTACAAGCGACGTTCCTGTCAACATCTCGCCACACAAGCCTCAGTGTCTTCCTGCCAAGTCTGCAGGGACCGTCTTTGTGTCAAAGAGACAGACAGTAAGCCCTGGAGAGGCGGAAACTGAGTTGCCGTAGAAGCCGACTGCCTAGGGGGTGCAGGGGACAAGCACCCGTCAGGGCCCCCAGGGTGGAGGGAACGCTGCCCAGGCGGCGGCCCTCTGCCCTGACCCCGGGCAACTTTCCACCCTGCACCCCCGGCCGAGCCGGGGGTGGCATTCGCCCGGCCAGTGATGCCACTGCCTCTGGGGCTGCAGCGTGGTCATCACGCAGCAGGAAGAGATGTGGCAGCACTGAGGACAAGTGTGGCCTTGGGGTCACTTGTGTTTCTTTTCTCAATTTTCAGTTTTCTACAGTATAGTTATGTTTCTAACACAAAAACATTGAAAGAAAAAAGTTGGAGTTCCTGTCACGGCTCAGTGGTTAATGAATCCGACTAGGAACCGTGAGGCGGCGGGTTCGATCCCTGGCCTTGCTCAGTGGGTTAAGGATCCGGCATTGCTGTGAGCTGTGGTGTAGGTCGCAGACTCAGCTTAGGTCCCGCGTTGCTGTGGCTCTGGCGTAGGCTGGTGGCTACAGCTCTGATTAGCCCCCTAGCCTGGGAACCTCCAGGTGCCATGGTGCAGCCCTAGAAAAGGCAAAAAGACCAAAAAAAAAAGTTGATCCTATTAGCTGACCTAGGGAAAAAGAGACTGTTCCAAGCCAGAATAAGTGGGAGGCCAGAGGACGGGAGCCTGGGCAGGGCGTGGGGGGACAAGGCCAGCTGTCACCCCCTCTTAGAGCCTGGGAGGCCACAGGGAGGTTGTGTGGCAGAAGCACTGGGCAGCAAGTCCTGGAGAAGCCAGTTCTGCTGCTCTTGCCCGCGTGGTCTCGGGTGAGTCCCTTCCCTGGGCCCAGCCTCAGCTGCCCCCGGAGTAGCAGGAAGGGGGGGCTAGATGAGCTCAAAGCCCCTTTACCTCTGGATCCCAGGTTCAATGTCAGGGGCGGGCCTGGGTCTTCCCTGCCCCCCTTGGGCTTTCCAAGGAGGCCTTACCTTCGCTTCCTGCACATCCAGTCCTTGACCTGCAGGTCTGGGAGCCCCATCCACTGGCCTTGGCTCAGGGTCACCATGGAGCCTTCAATGGACTGGGAGGAAAGCAGACCAATGTCAAGGCCTTGGCTGGCCCCCAACCCACTCAGGGCTAGAGGGCGTCAGGGGTGGGGGCCCTTAGCTGGGGCTGTCAGGGGAAGGGAGCAGGGCGGGGGCGGGGGGGGGGGGGACGAGGGGGAGGAGAGGAGGCAAAGGCAGGGAATGGGAGAGTCCTCACCCCAGTTACATCTACCTAAGACGACCTGTCGATTCGGCCCAAGTCCCCACTCACATGCCAGGCACCCCCAGGCAGGTTCCGGCCCAGGACCAGGTGGGGGATGGCTCGCTCCTTCTGGTACTTCCAGGTAAGGACAGACTCCGTGTTTCCCCCAAAGTCTGTGTCTGGGCGCAGGAGGGTGTCAAAGAGCAGGGCCACAGGGCTTTGACTCCGGCCTTCAAGGCCTTCGGACAGATAATCCAGGTCCTGGCACAGGGTGGTAGTGGGGTGTGGACACAAGTCAGAGGGGCCGCCAAAGGAAAGTGACCTTCCCACAATATCAGAGTGCCAGATAAGCTTGGGAAATGCTGCCTTTCAGAAGGAGATAATACATGGCAGCAAACTAAAGGCACTGACAAGTCCTGCAGCTGTCATGTATGTATAATTTCACCAAACCCAGTGTCTCTCAGCTATACTGGAGTAGGAACATTTTTCTCTGCCAGTTATTCTGAGGAGCTGGTGTCCTGTAGAAGGCATTTTGAAAAATGCCCATCTAGACCAAACGTGGGCTTACTTCCTCATCAGCTTGACCATGGGAGGGGACCGGGGGATAGATGCAGTCTGAGGGGGAGGTGGACGATGAGTGGCCTCCTGGAAGCCAAGGGCATGGGGACGGGTTGGTAAGCCCTCTTGGGCAGGGGTTCTCTGCTTTGGCACCACTGGCAGTTGGGCTGGTTAATTCTCTGTGGCAGGGCTGTCCTGTGTTGGAGGAAATTTTACAGCATCCCTGGCCTCGACCCTCTGAGCCTGTGCTACCACCACTCGGGTTTAGAATCACTAGTTTTGCAGAGGTCAGGCTGGTGTGTATTTGTAAGTGTGTGTGTGTGTTTGTTTGTTTTTTTTTTGGTCTTTTTAGGGCCAAATCCATAGCATATGGAGGTTCCCAGGGGGCCAGGGGTCTAATAGGAGCTGTAGCCACCGGTCTACACCACAGCCAGAGCAAATGGGATCCGATCCACATCTTCGACATACACCACAGCTCACGGCAACACCGGATCCTTAACCCACTGAGCAAGGCCAGGGATCGAACCCGCATCCTCATGGATACTAGTAGGATTCGTTTGTGCTGCACCACGATAGGAACTCCCTGTATTTGTAAGTCTTAAAAGACAGCTCTGATTTCTCTTTGTCCAGCTTCTGCCTTTGGTTCCGTGGCCTCTCACACATTTGGTCTCGTGTCTCGCAAATGCATCCCTTTGAGCTTAGCCTTGGGCAGGTGGGTCTCCCTCCCGCCTTGCCTGGAGCTCTGGCTCACCTGGTCCATGATGGAGACCCCTGGCGCCTCGCTGAGTTTCCTCTGCAGCAGAGGGTGAGGGTGGACGGCATCTGGCTTCACATAGGGGGTGTAGCCTGAGAGCAGGTAGGACAGGCAGATGCCCGAGGGACCGTTGCCTGGGGGGAGAGGGCCGCGTTTTGGGGAGAGGGCGGGGTCAGAGGGGCAGCATTTTTTGGGGGGAGAGGGCAGGGTCAGAGGGCAGCGTTTTAGGGTGTGAGAGACCACCGCCAGCCAGGGCTTGGGTCTCCGTGTCTCACTCACTCACAAAAATAAAAATAAAACATGTATTAAGCCCTTCGCATGTGCCAGGCGTGACAACAACTGGTAACAAACTAAGGGAGAGTTGCCGAGAGCCGACCAGGGCCAGGGGCTCTAGCGCAATACTGCTTTGGAAACAACCACCGACCTTTCCCGAGTGCTTACTATGTGTCAAGCTTTGTGTGAAGTCATTTTAATAATAACAAAATGATGAGAAACCGACAGCCCCTGCTCCTGTACCAGGCCCCTCTGAAGCCCTGAAGCGCAGGCATTAACCCACGGAGCTTTCCCAATGATTTCAGCCAGGCGCATGCTACCTTTTCTCCTTGAGGAAGCTGGGGCACAGAGAGGTTGAGTGACTTGTCTGTGGTCACACAGCAGTTTGATGGAGATCCTGAGATTACTAAGAACTAGTCCAGTCCTCCAGCACTGACGGTGTGTTCAGTCAAACAGGTGTGCAAAACTGTTAGAGCCACAGGCGGCTACATGCTCTGGGGGACTAGCATGGGGGCCGGGGTGCTCCGGAGGGGTGCAAAGCCCTCTGTCGGGCTGCCTGCCTCAAGGTCTGGATGAATTGCCTCGCTTATCAGTGGCACTTCTTGGGCAATTAAGCTCATGACATCACTTCTTATCTGTCTTTTCCCTCTCTTTTTATCTGTCTTTTCTCTCTCTTCTTATCACGTGCTGTTCTGAGACTTTCTTACACGTGGACAACGGGATGAACCATATGAAATCGCACAGGCTCAGCTGTTTTGTTTGTTTGTTTGTTTGTTAGTGTTGTAGTTGGTTGGTTGTTTTGGCTGTGCCTGCAGCATGTGGAAGCTCCCGGGCCAGGGGTCGAAGCTGCGCCACTGCAGGAAGCAGAGCCACAGCAGTGACAATGCTGGATCCTTAACCCACTGAGCCACCAGGAAACTCCTCCAATGTTTTTCACTTACAAAAATGGCCATTTCATGTGGTTCAACCTG
This sequence comes from Phacochoerus africanus, assembly GCF_016906955.1. NCBI lineage: Eukaryota > Metazoa > Chordata > Mammalia > Artiodactyla > Suidae > Phacochoerus > Phacochoerus africanus. Next base: position 4,619,523 of record NC_062551.1, read on the forward strand.
CCCCTTGCCTGGAGGGAGGGGCCACCCGTCCCCCATTTTTTGCAGGACCCCCTGCTTTGGCTGTGTCCCTGTCACTCGGCAACCCGGGCACAGGGAAAGCATGGGACAGCGCAGGCTTTGCACCAGGCCCCCCTCGCCCTGGCTGGGCAACCTCTGCAGGTCACTCTGCTCTTGCCTCACGGGTTCCGGGAAGGACCACGTGGAATGTTTGCTAAATTGTTATGCACAGCACCGGACGCATGGTGAACACCCGTGGCCTTGCCCACTCCTGACCTCTGACCCTCGGGGCTCAGTGCAGCCCCTCCCCCACCCTGGGCGGCACTCACCGATGATGACGACCGGGAGGGGCTCCGAGCTGCTGGCACCGAGGTGGTCCTTCCTCCAGTTGCTCATGGCCGTGGCTGGCAGGGCCTTAGGGCTGGCAGCCGACCTGGGGAAGGGGTGGAGGGGCCACTCGGTGAGCCTGGGTGTCACACGGGAGCTTTCCAGCTGCAGGGTGGCCCTCAGGACCAAGTCCAAGGTCCTCCCTCAGTCACCAGGATGACACTCCCCTCTCACACCGCTGCATTCGAAATGGGCCCAGTTATGCAGGGTTCTCTTCCCCGGCCTGGTCACCCACTGTGGGCAAGCCCTGCCTAGCACTTGGGTGACGGCCGCCACCTCCACCTCACAGTCCAACCCTCAGGTCTTTGGTGGACCTGGCCCTGGAGAGGCGCCTCTGAGCTGGTGACAATGGGCCCATTCCCAGACCTCTCTGGGTCTCAGTTTCCCCATCTGTAAAGTGGAGATAATGTCTCTATCCTTGTAGGGTTGTTGGAAGGAGGCCACACTGAGGGGCTGCACATGACGCCCCTTGCCTGGAGCAAATGTGCCTCTGGGAAAAGACCAGAGAGCTCCCTGCCTGCTCCAGGGCTAGGGTAGAACAGGCCACCGAGGGGAATCTGCAGAAGCCTGAGCCCCTTGGTTGGGAGAGAAATGCCGCTAAACCAGCTCGTCTCTGGAGCACCAGCGCCACCTGCTGGCCACAGGCTCACACACACGAGGAAGGTGCAGACCCACCTTCTAAACACACACACACACACACACACACACACACACACACACACGGAAGGTGCAGACCCACCTTCTGTATACACACACACACACACACCCAAACCCAGCTAATAGGTGCACCGACCTCACCCACTGTCCTGCAGCCTTGCCCTCCCCAGGGCCACAAAGCAACATCCGCACTGAGAGTGAGGAATGGGTGAGCATTTATACTTCCTACGGCCCAGGAACTTGCCATCTTTTTTTCTCCCATCCTCCTCACACTGACGATGCAGAAAGCACCTTGGGGCTGTTATCCCACTTCACAGGTGTGTAAACTGGGGCTTGGAGAAGTTGCACAAGTTGCTCAATGTCATGCAGCCGTTTTTCAAACCCAGGGTCATTGGGGCCAGGGCTTTGCCTGAATGCACCCCTCGGCCTGTCCCTAGGGAGACCCGAGCCAACAGCAAGTAAAAGGGTGTGTGGGGGCGCAGGGGATGGAACCCCAGGGGCAGCCAGGGATAGGGGACCAGGGCTGCTGGCCCTCAGAATTCTCCCAGAGGAGGTGGAAAGCTGGCTTTTGCTCTGAATTCTCTGAGTTGGAAAAGGGGGCAGCTAACTCACATTTTTAGAAAACCTCGAACAGGCTGATGAGACAGAGCCAAGGCCAGCACATGACCTCTGATGTATGCAGAGTGACAGCAACACCAGGCGGGCAGGTCCCAAGCAGATGGACAAGGGACAGCTGCTCAGAGAGGCCAGCGAGAGGACGGGGTGTCACTGCCACAGCAGCAACGGGTCTTCCCACCGCCCTTTACACTTTGCAAGGAGAGAAGCTTGCATCTAAGTGACAGCACTGTGGCCTCCCAGGCAGCCTGGGAGGTGGGTGATGTCACCTCCGTCTGGCAGGAGAGGAGAGGGAGGCTCCGAGGGTGAAGGTCAGGGATAGTGTGGCCTTCTCCATGCCTGGATGCCTGCAGGGGCCACATCGTTTGCCTGGAGAGAGGATTCTGGGGCGACTGATGACAACACCAGAAAATGACAAACATGTCCCTACTTCTTTGGAAGCTGGCTAGGTGCCAGGCAGGCTCAAAACACTTCATGCGCCTTAAATCATTTCATCTGTGCTAACTGGGTGGTTACAGTAGTCTCACAATCTCTCCCATATTACAGATGGGGAAACTGAGGCCCAGCGAGCTTCTCACAGCTCTGGGGAAGAGGGCTGTAGTTCCCAGAACACTTCCACTGCTCCCTTCAAACAGCCCAGGGCCCTGCACGCCTCTCCCTCACTGTCCCCAGGACAGGCGACAGCAGGACGCCTGTGCTGTGTTTGCTAAATGCCCCCTAGGCCTCAGCTCCTTTAATCTTCATGGAACCCACTTTACAGATGGGAAAACTGAGGCTCAGGGAAGTGAAACCATGCCCCCGAGGTCACGGAGCCGGTGAATAATGAAACCAGAGTTTGGTCCCTGAGGGCTGCGACCACCTAGACACCCCATAGACACCCCCCCAACTCCCGCCGCCCTTGAGCGTGCCAACCCACCCCTGGTACCCACGCGAGGGTCCTTCACCTCTCTTGTCCCTTTGAATCCTCCCACCGAGTAAGGAGGGCACTGGTGGACAAGGAATCAGAAACCACTGCCCCCTTTTCACTGTTCCAGGAGGCAGAGGGGCCCCACTGACCCCCAGGGCTTTTTTGGACTCCAAGCCCAGTGCTCACTGCCAGAAGCTTCTGGATGCCACACACATGAGGTCACCACCCAGAGGCTGACCTGAGAGATCACTTCCTGTGCAGTGATGCAGAGACCTGAGACTTAAAGCTATCAAACCTTTGTACAAGAACGCACGCTGCCAAATTGCATTTGGAAGTTTAACTTCCTGTTTCTTTCATGCTTTTAGTTTTGTGGAGTGGGAACGGTCAGTTTTTAATGTGAACTCTAGGTTGGAGTCCCTCTGGTGGAAGACGGCAAACGCCGCCGAGGGAGAAACAGTTCACGTTAAAAACTCATTCAAATTCACACACACAAATGAGCTTTAAAAGGAATGGGAATGATTGCACCTTGGAAGGATGTTTCTTTGGAATTTGTGGCATTGCTGGTTCCAGGGTTGTGAAAGCTTAAAGCTGCTCTAAGACTCGGGACAGCTGCGGGGCTACATTTATTGAGCATGCCTGGTGGCTTTTTTGCTCATTTCACTTTAATGACAACCCTCCCATCCCTTTTGCCCAGAGGGAAGAACCCGGGTCAGGAGGGAGCAGGTGTCTTTCTCAGGAATGTCGGGAGGCCACGCCCCCAAGCCCAACTCCTGCCCCGAGATACCTGGCGGAGGAACACTGTACGACAGGGGGAGGATGAGAGGCTGCTCCCTCAGCCCCAGTGCCACCTGCCATTAGTCACCAGGATGAGCCCTCACCTCCCTCCAGAGCCTCCCGCATCTGGTTCCCCGGACCCCTGGGACCCCACTCCGCATTCCCGGCAGCCTCAACCCTCCTGCGAGACGCCAGGTCCCAGGTGCCTGGGGGCTCTGCCGCCTGAGAGCAGGAGAGGCGAGGACCGAGGCCAGTACCCAGTCTGCCAGCGGGACCCAGTGGCCTCGGGCGCCGGGCAGCCTGCCCAGGCTGGCCACACCTCTCTTTCCTACCAAGAGCAGCGTCACGTGGGCTGGGGTGTACTCGGGCAGGGCAGCGGAGGGTGCCGGGCACCTGGAGATGGGCATGGCCAGGAGGGGTGGAGGAGGGACCCGGGGTGGGAGGGCGACCGTGCCGGCCGGGGGAGCCAGGTGGGCCGCCCCTGGGGGCCTCCTGCCTGGCTCCCGGCCCCTGCCGGTGATGGGCCACCTTCTCCCGCCCCCATGCCTCGCCCTGGCCACTCACCTTATTAGGGGGATCGAGGACACCGGGAAGCTTGGCTGAGTCAGGCACTAGGAGAACCAGGGGTCACGGCGCGGGCCGAGGGAGCAGGACGTTCAGTACCCCGTGGGGATCCAAGAGGCTGCAGGAGGCTGGGAAGCCAGGGTATTTCAGGGCCTGGGAAGAGGCGGGCGGTGGGCGGGGCCAGAAAATCACTTTCATAAGCGTGAGTCAGCAGGGGCCCCTGGATGAATGAACTTGCCCTTCTGGAAGGCAGGAGGTCACGTTGCCAGCCCTGGGGACGGACTTAAAGCGCCCTCCGCCCCCACCGCCACCCCAGGCAGGGGCCCGTGGGTGGCCCCGCTGAGCCTTTCCCCTTCTGGAGGCGGGACCGTCCTGCCCAGCACGCAATCAAGGCGGCCCCTTGAAGTGGAGAAAGAAGTCCCGGCCCTCATTCCATCTGGTTCTACAGGTGTCTCCCCTCTCTACCGGCCCCCGCCCCCCCATAACATGCCCCCTGATCCCAGCTCAGCCACTTCCGGAGCAGCCTGCCTCAGTTTCCTCATCTGAAAAATGGGCTACGGGCGTACGTTACAGCTTCCTCTCCTGGATGGATGTGGTTTCGACGATGTGGTTCTTGGTGACCAAGCCTAAAACATGAAGCCTGCTCCCTGGTTCCTGTCTTTGCGCCGTTAATCTTCCTCTCTAGCGTGTAGCGATGAGCACCGCGCCTGGTGCCATTTCTTATTATTTTATTGTCGCTCTCTCCCCATACCAGGGTTCTGGGTGGCCGGGAAGTGTAGGTGTGTCTGCTTTAGCCCGTGTCTGCGACAGCGCTCGGCACATAGTAGGTCCTCAGGAAGGAAAGGAAAGGAGGGCGCTTGGTCGGTCCTCCGCCCCTAAACCTCCGTGCCTTTTAGCTGTTACTTCAATATGGATGTGACTGTCCCTCCCAGGCTCCTCTCTTGCCTGGGGACTTACTTCCTGCCAGCCCGGCCCTGTGGCTGGTGGGGGCGGGGCGGGGCAGGGCGAGGCTGGGGGGGGGGGGGGCGGGGGGGGGGGGAGTTGCTAGGAGCGGTCCCATCAGGGCCAGGACAAGGGTGAGGCCAGCGAGACATTCACCTTGTGTGCAAAACTTAAGGAGATGCCCAAAACACCGTGACCAAGAAAACAATATTTTGATGCAAGTGAGAAAAAAAAAATTAATGGCAAAAATCCAAGATATAAGCATGTTACCATTTCAAAGGTGGGATCCGTAACCATGCCACGCTGAGCTGGACTACAGCCTGATGCAAAAAGAAAAATCAGAATACTGAAGCTGTCTTGATTTAAAACTTTGATATTTTGTTCATCCTGGATTTGGGGCATTTTGATTTTTAAAAACATCATATGAACACACGAAGGGCCTTGATTAGGGAGTGTTTTGCTGCCCCTTGCAGTTTGTGCCCGAGGTGATGTCTGTCTCCTAGTTCTGGCCCTGGTGGCCCCAGGGCACAAGGGCCCTGTCCCAGAATATGCACGGGAGGGCGGGGACCTGGCCTGACGGCAGGGCCCCTTGAGGAACAGGGGGTGGGGCCCTGGCCAAAGGTGGCTCTGAAGTTGCCCAGAGCTGCTGGGACCTGGAGTTGGGGGTGGGGGAGGCTGAAAGGCTGGTGACAAGGGTTTGGGGGCAGTATGAGGAGCTAGGGTGAGGAGGGAGACCCTGGGGCACCCAGCCCCACAAACCAGGTGACTGGTCCAGACTGGGCTTCGCCCAGCGTGGCATAGTGAGCGAGGGCTGCTTTGGGGGCTGGATAGGCTTGGGTGAGTCACTGTCCTCTCAGGGCCTCCCTTAACCCAGGAGAGACAGCACTCATAGCACTTTCCTCCTGAGGTCCTAGGCAGCCCTATGACTGTTTCACAACATGCAGGTGCCAGCAGGAAGCCTATTGCTGGGGGGGGGGGGGGGCTCAGCTCCCTGGCTGGCTTCAAGCTGTGCTGCAGGTGTGCTGTGTGACCTTGCGCTGGTGGCATACCTCTCTGGGCCTCTGGGCCAGTCATAGCCTTGTTACCAAAGCTTCCTGACGCTCTGAGGTGCACCCTGCGACAGACCAGGACCTAGCCGGGGGTTTGCACATACACACCCGGAGCAGCTGGGGAGCATGGCTGTCCTGGGATGTCTCTCTGGCGCAGGTGTAGCTTTCCCAGCCGCGCCCCCCCACCCCGACTGTCTCCACTTCCTGGTTGTGGGGTTGGGGGAGTTTGCAAACTGAGGCACAGACACTCTAGGAGCTCATGGAGTGGGGCGAGGCTGAGGCTCAGAGCGGGAGGAAGAGCCTGGAAGGAGATGGGCTTCAGGGACCCTCATTTCTGAAGCGGGCCGGTCCTTCTTCCCACCCTGCACCAACCGCCCCCACCGGCCCTGACCCCTATTCTAGATTTGGAAAAGTTGCTGATACGGGAGAATCGTGGGCGAGATATGGACTTTCTTCCCCCTCGCTTGTTTACCTGACAGCTGATTATCAGAAATAAAATGTGTTGAGTGGCTTCCAGAAAGCTCGACTGAGACAGAGACCGATAATGTCACAGGCAGACCCAGGGGTTAAGGTTAGAGGCGCCACAGGGAGACAAGGAGCGAGATGGGTCTTTGCAGGTAATTCTGGGGGACCGGCTCTCGTGGGCTCCACCAGGTGCCTTGACTCCTCTAGACCTGGCCTGTCTCCTTCTCTGCCATGACTTCACATAGCTGTTCAGCCCCTGAAGTGTGAGCCTGAAAGTAGGGTTGCAGGTGCAGAAAAGAAAAAAAAAAAAAGGCACCCGGTAACTTTGAATTTCAGGTAATCAAGAAATAAACTTTGAGTGTGTCCCACCCAATATCTGGGATATTCTTCTGCAAAAAAAAAAAAAAATTGTTTGCATTGTTTATCTGAAATTCAAAGTCACCTGGGCAGCCCATATGTTATTTGGCAAATCTAGCTGTAAGTGCAAAATGTATACCAGATCTCAAACGGTTAGTGAAGACCAAAAACACGCCCCAAATAAAAGGTAAAATGGCTCAATAAATCTGATATGGATCCCACGTTGAGATGAAAATCATGAACATATTTTGGACATTCTGGATTAAGTGAGACACATGATTAAAATTACCTTGCCCGCCTCTTTGTTTAATGAGGTTATTGGAAAAGTCACAGTTACACGAGCAGTGGTCGCTGGGTTTTGGCGGGACGCTGGCACCTGCTGCTTGTGCAAACTGGAACATTCCTGGGTTTAGCATCGAAAGCCCCGCCAGGTTCCAGGAACCCTTTAGTCCTGGGGAAACCAGGAAGGCTGGTCACGCAGGGGCACTGCAAGCTGCTGGGAGCCATCCTTCTGAGGCTCAGTTTCCCCTCCTGGGCACTGTACTGCCCATGTGCGGCTGGCAAGGTGGTAACAGCTGGTCCTGACAGCAGCCCATGCTTGGTGTACAGCCCCCGCCCCTAGGGGTCTCAAACCTCTCCGGGTGCTCAGGGGCTGGGGAACCAGTGGAGGGGAGGGCAGGAGTAGCCTCAGGGCGCTTCCCTGGGGGTCCCGGCATTGAGACAGATCGCCCTTCCCCATATGAAACCCACCCTCCCCCCCTCAGAAATCCCAGGACTGATCACAGGGGCACCTCGAGGTCCCTCCTCATCCCTCTCCTCTGTGGCGGCCCCCACAGCTCTGCCACGTGCTGGGCACCTCCAGGTGCTGGGCACTGTGGACAGAAGTTTCTTTACATGAAGCTGGCACTCCGAGATGCCAATCTTGGGCCTGAGGTCACACAGCATGGGTGGCAGAACTGGGGCTTGAACCGGGGCTGCAACCACAGAGCCTGGGTGCCTCTGGGAGAAAGGCTGACAGCCAAGGAAAGGAGAGTGCCTACTTCCTGTCTCGGCCCAAAGGTGCAGCCACGGAGTTCCCCTGAAGACCCTGCCTAGCTCCACAGCTGCCCCCTTTAAAAGGTGCCCACATTGCATGGCGTTTTGGGGATCCATGCACTGGACCTGTTAAGCATCCGGTGAGCAAGGCATGGTGTTCTTATCCTCCCATTCCATAGGCGGGGAAACTGAGGCCCTGAGAATGTGAGAAGTGGCCCCGAGTCCCTGCAGGTGGCAGAGCTGAGGCCGGGACTGGGTTCTGCCCGGTGCCCTGGCAGGACAAGAGCGGGCCTGTCCAGCGCGTGACAGGAGAGCTAATATTTGCCCTCCCCGTTTACAGAGCCCCGTCACCCCCCTTATCTCACCCATTCACTCCCCTAACCCACAGAGGTGGGCAAATATTTTCAATAAGTTCAGTTTACAGATGAAGAAACCCAGAGAGACTTGCCCAAGGCCACTGGGCAATGAAGTCGGGGGTAGGAGACATTCAGACTTCACTCTGTGTGGTGCCAGAGCCAGCTGCCAGGGGTCAGTGCAGGTTCATGCCCAGGTAGTGAGCATAGACCCCCCCTGGGAGGGGGGACGTGCCCAAGCTGGGGGAGCCTGTGCCCCCCCCCAACCCTCACACGGAGGGAACGGGGCTCTCCTGCCCCAGGGAGGAGCATCTGCCCGGGGCTGAGCCTGGGGTCTCCAGACACAGTCTCTGCTTCCCTCCTCTTCTTTTCCTTAAGAGCCAGGGGGAACGTTCTGGCAGGAGAATGAATGTGTCTGCGCAACAGTGAGGGTGTGAAAGGCCTCCACTTTCAAGTCAGACCAACCAAGATTCTGGCTCCATCCCTCTCAGCTGTGTGACTTTGGGCAAGTGACTTAACCTCTCTGAACTTCTGTTTCCTCGTCTGGGAGCTGTGGATTATGGGCAGATCAGTGCTTCTCATCCCAGCTGCACCTCAGAATCCTTTCCAGGCTGGCAGGTGGATTTAAAGAGACACTAAGCCAGGCTCCCGTCCCAGAGATTCTCATGTCTGCTGGGATGTGGCTGGACAGGGGAAGTACCGCCGTGGTCCCCAAGTGCAGGAGGAGCTGGGAGCCTCTGTTCCTGCAGCTGCTGGGAGATGAGCTGAGACACAGCCTAGGGAGTGCCTGGCCTATGGAGGTGCCCAGTACACTGGACTCCCTTCCACCCTGGCGGCCCATCTTCTGGTAAATCACAACCGTGATGCTTTGCAGGAATAGCCTTTGTGAGGTTTAAAAGAGTCGGGCCACCAGGACAGCAGGGGCCAGCTGGTGACCCTGGTGGGACCTCCACCAACTGGCTGGACCGAAACGTCACCTTGCTCATTTACTCAGGTCCCCCAACGTGGTTCTCCTGACTTTGACCTTGAACTCCTTGGTCAAATGGGAGGCCCTGACCTTGACCTCCGTGGCTTTTCATCTTACTCTCCATATGCACGGCCATCCTCTGGGCCGGAATGCCAATCCTACGGGAAAACCCTTAAGTGAGAAATGGCCACAAAAGACAAGGAGACACCCACCAAGAAGTGATAGTCGCAGTAAAAGCTAAGCACCTTCGGGAGTTCCCGGGTAGTCTAGGGGGTTGGGAGTTCCCTGGTGGTCTAGTGGTTAGGATTCGGTGCTTTCACCACTGAGGCCCAGGTGCAATCCCTGGTCTGGGAAACTGAGATCCCACATCAAGCCACTGCATGCCACAGCCCCTAACAAAAAGCAAACCAAACAAACAACTAAGCAACTTCTGTTCTGGCCACTGAGTCCAGTCCAGTCAACGGGGCCAATGCACACACAACGAACATAGTGTAGGCTTTAGAAATGGCAGGTACAGAGCTGGGAAGCAACCTGGAAACCCTTTATGATAGAAGCAAGGGACGCAGACAATGAAATTGTGGGCCTGTGGGCAGGAGCTGGAAAAGAATCGGAAGAAAGAAAGGAAGCTGGAATGTTTGCCGGAGCCAAGGAATCATAGATGGATTTCTAAAATTCGTATTTTCATTATCTTTGCGTCATCAATAATAACATTCATGAGAGAATTCGAGACAAGAAATATCTGTTTCACTCTGTTTATTGATGTGCGCCTAACACAGGGCGTAGGACACAGCACTAGCTCAATAAACACTGACTGAATGACTGAATGGATCTTGCTGCTTTCAGACGTCCCCGGTGGACTCTTAAAAGATTTTGAGCATAAATGGCCTCTCGATGCTTTGTAAAAATGTGCATATCATTTGGCATGCCTTCTGTATATTTAAATCTTTGATGACAACTTTGAAGCGGTCAAGGTTAAAGCCAGAGCCCTGTGGAATACCATTAGAGACCCTTCCACCCGTGGCCACGGCTGTGTCATTGGCAGAGTGGGGAGTGGATAGGGTCCTGTCTGTGGCATCAGAGACTCTGGCTTGTGTCTCTGGAACTTCCTAGCTGTGCATCCTTGGGCAAGTTGCTTCACTCCTCTGAGCTTCCATCTCCTTGTTTAGAAAACAGGGACGTCTGTCGCCAGGGCGGCTCGCGGTTTCGCACACTGAGGGTTCTCAGTAAATGTGGGTGCCCCCGCCCCTGCTTCCCACCATCTGGGCATTTTCACTCTGGCAGAGTCATTTTCCAGTCATTCAGCCCACATATCTACGCCTCGCCTGAAGCATCCTCTGGGCCAGTGGTGATCAAAGTGAGGTTCCTGGACCACCAGCAGCCTCAGCAGCACCTGAGAAATCGTTAGAAAGGCAGCTTCTCTGGCCCCAGCCTAGATGCACTAGATCAGAAGTGAGCCCAAGCCATCTGCGTTGCCACAAGGCTTCTGGGGGACTCTGAGCCACGGCCACCCTCCGGACCCGTCTCATGGCCCCACGAGACAAAGGAATGCCAGCCATGTCCCTCCACCGCTCCTAGAGACCACGAGCTGAGTCCTGGGGCCACTCCTTCTTTCTCCCTCTGGCTGGGAACCCTTCAGTTTGTGATCTGAGCACCTGCCTCCCTCTTCCCTCAGAAACTTGGGGCCCATCTGCTTGCTCCTGACCTCCAGGGTCCTGCTGGTGGCCTATGAGTCCTTTAAGGGCATGTCCAAGGGGCTCGGCGGCACCAGGAGCTGTTGGACCTGTCCCTCCCACAAGCTTCCTGCCCTCCCAGCAGGTGCGTGGCTCCTTCTGTTCCAAGTTCATTGTCCTGGAAGGAGAAGCAGCCCTGGGGCCACCGAGGAGCGAGGGCATCACTTTCTTTGTTACTTTTGCCCCACATGCACTAAAAAAAGCCCTGTTTGCTGTCCTTATCAGGTTTCACAAACCCTTCAGGCTTTGCCTTCCTGGGTGCAGGGGTCAGGCCTCCGACTGTAACACAAGCAAGACCTTTCATCGGGACCAGACCGGATGCGGGGGCTGGAAGAAGAGCCCCGGAGCATTTCACGTGTGTCTCCGCAGAGAGCACCTGTGAAGTCCGGGGTTGGGGGCTGTGGGGCTTCAGGGCCTCAGGAAGCCGATTCCAGACTCTGTCCTTTTCCCACGGAGGCCCCACCGTCTCCTGTGAACTTATAAACTGCAGAGCGGACCCTGGGCCACCTCCAGGGGGTCCTGGATGCCCTCATGACTAGCAGGCAGGCCCAGCAGGTGCTGACCTAGAGGGGTCCCCTGCCCTCCCCAGGGTCCCCCAGGTGCCCAGGGCATCCCAGCTGAGAGGACTGGGAGGGGAACACACTGGGGTGAGGGGGGGAGCAGGAGCTGTCCTTCTGTGCTGAGAGGCCATTTGACCTCTCCCCTGGGAGCAGGAGATGTTGGGGTGTCGGGACCCAGGTGTCTGGCTGGAGTGGAAGTGTGGGTGCTTTAAGCAATGGGTGGTGTTGAAAGTCTGGGGATGGGAGGAGATCAGAGAAGCGGGGGCGGGAGCGAGAAGAGGCTAGGATGCAGCCGAGAGGAACTGCATTGTCCCAACACCTGCTCAGGTGCCCCTGTCCCCACTAACCTGGGTGACGGAGGGGGGCGGGGAGGGGGGGAAGCCCTGCTCCTCAGAGCCCAGCAGTGCTCGGAGGGTGCGTCTTCACAGGGCCACCGACTCTGGGCCACCGTGGATCACAGGCAGACCCCAGGAGGATCTTGCAAGGCAGCGGAGTGGCCCCACTGGCTCAGCCTGAGGTGACAGGGCAGCCCAAGGGAGGGAGGGAGAAGTGACCGCCGTGGCAGAGAGCAGCCCGAATGGACAAAACAGAGAGGCAGACGCTAGGCTGGTGCTCAGTGCTTTGTGTATGCTCAATGCTTACTTTTTTTTTTTTTTTTGGCCTTTTCTAGGGCTGCTCCCGCAGCAGGTGGAGGTTCCCAGGCTAGGGGCCTAAGCCAGAGCCACAGCAACGCGGGATCCGAGCCACGTCTGCGACCTACACTACCGTTCTCGGCAACGCCAGATCCTCAACCCACTGAGCGGAGCCAGGGATCGAACCTGCAACCTCATGGTTCCTAGTCAGATTCGTTACCCAGTGCGCCACAATGGGAACTCCATCAGCCACATTTACAGAGCAGCAAACCAAAGGACAGCAAGGGGCCGCGCCAGGCAGCTTAATGGCAGCAACACCTCCTACCTTTCTGTCTTTTGTCTATCTTTCCAACTGTCTGTCTGTCCAGTTGCATCTGATTCCTTCTCCAAACACAGAGAGAGGCTTCCTTGGTCGGGGTTTTGCTTTGAGGTCCTGAGACAAGCTTGGTCTCCTCTGATACGATCCTGAGGTGAGACCAAACGGAGCAAGAGCTGGCTTCTGGTCACTCGCTGTCATCATCTTCATCATCGTCCCCGTCATCCATCGTCGCCTCCATCACCATCACCACCTTCTTTTTTTATTTTTATTTTTGCTTTTCAGGGCTGCACCTGCGGCATATGGAGGTTCCCAGCCTAGGGGTCGCGTCAGAGCTGTAGCTGCCGGCCGACACCCCAGCCATGGCAACACTGGATCTGAGCCGCATGTATGACCTACACCACAGCTCAGGGCAGTGCCGGATCCTTAACTCGCTGAGCGAGGCCAGGGATCAAACCAGCCTCCTCCTGGATACCAGTCAGGTTTTTAACCCGCTGAGCCGCCCCGGGAACTCTTTGTCATCCTCATCATTTTCATTGTCGCCGTCACCTTCAGCAGCAGCAGCAGCAGCAGCAACATCTTTAGCAGCAGTTCCACTGAAGAGCAACCCCAGGAGGGTGCTTTATACATGGTTCCAAGTTTCCTGCCACGGCCAAGCACCGCTTGTCCATTTAAAGGGGGACATCCGATGGTGGCCCCGAGGCACTATGATGAGCCCTGGGGTAAGGACGTGGCTGGGACGGGGGGGGGGGGGGGGGCGGGGGTGCCTGTCCACAGAGGTGAGAGCTCCACCTGGCTCACAGGCCTGCACCCAGCAGGACCTGACAGGCTCCTTGGCCCGACTGGGGAGCTAGGGTGCCGGGCAGTCTGCCACCTGACCCCCACAGCTGCCCGCCTTCTGCAGTGGTGGGGTGCGGCCCGCAGGCACAGTCAGGTCCGGGCAGGGCCTGGGAGGCTCTGCATGTTTGGTGCACGGCTGCAGGGAGAGGAGCAGCCTGGCTGCCTGGGCTTGGAGAGGAGACTTGCCCAGGTGTGTGTGCAGGGGCCCCAGCCAGCCTCACCCGGGACAATGGTGCACGCCCGGCGGTGACACGTGAACACTGGAATCCCAGGCACTGGGGCTCGGGCATCCTCAGGCTGGCATGGCTCTGCTCTCCCCACCAGTCTGTGCAAGGATGGGCTTGTCCACCTCCGGCCATCAAGGATTCTGGACCTGACTCCAGGCCACCATGGCCTTCTTCCTCCTTCTGGAACGCAGCCTCCATCCTCTTTGTGATGAGGGCGGACAGATGCTGTCTCCCCAGCCAGGCCATAGGACCCATCCTTTCTGGTCTTGGGCCCTCCTCCCCTGGGACCTCTGGGGGTCCCCCGAGAGCCGAGGTGCAGGGTCATGGGCACCAGGACATCGACGTTCGGGGGCACCATCCCACGGGCCCAATGCCCTCTCTCCCAGCTGGAGAAGCTGAGGACACGAGGGGGGTGGGTCCTCTAGGGCCACACCCAGGACTGGGCCCTGGGGAGCAGCTTCTCTCTGCTGCCTCCTGGAAAGGCCATTACCTCTGGGGAGGCGGGTCCAAGTCCCTCTGCCCTTCAGAGGCTCAGTCAGCAGGAATTTCCGCACAGCCCGTGCTAGGAGATGGGCAGGGGACAGTGGAGGAAGAAGCAGGTCTTGCCCCCGAGGAGACGACGACCCAGCGGGGAGAGGGGCAGACGAGCGCGTGAAGAAACGTCCTGCCATGGGTCTGGGAAGGCCCTCGGGGGGACACCTGGGCCTGGAGCCTGGATGGTGAGGATCCACTGCACTAGAGGAGGCCTTCCGGGTGGGGCCGTGGCAGGTGCAAAGGCCCTGAGGTTGGAGGAACCATCCTCAAGAGGGGGCAGGCGTGGGACTGAGGGCCTCAGCCGAGGCCGGGAGGCCAACAGCGGCCAGGCCACGGAGGACTTGGCAGCCGTGGAAGGCATGTGGCCTTTCTCCTGGGAGCGGAGGGGAGACCCAGAGGATGACAGAACTGGAGCCGCTTTTGAAGAGACTGTGGAGGAGGAAAAGGTGAGCGTGCGTCAGGGGCTTGGGCATCAAGGTCACGGCCATGTTCTGTCCCCAGGAAAAAGCTCCCCTTGGGACAGGCTGTGTGTGTGTGCATGTGTGTGTGTCTGTGAATATACGTGTATGTGTATGTGTGTGCATGTGTATGTGCGTGTGTGTGCGCGTGTTGATGGGTATGAGGTGCAGACAGGAGCGGTCACTTTCCAGTGGGTGGAGCCTGCTGAGGCCTGAAAGGTCGCAGGGCTTGTGGGCGTGGTCTGTCCTCCTTCCCAGGGTCCAGACCTGCCCAGTGTGCTCTCTGCTCCCTGAGTCCCCGTGGCTGCACTGGGACTGGTGTGTGTGGCTGCTCCTTCCTCGGGAGCAGAGAGGACTGGTCTCTGGCCAGGGCCTGGGGCTGCGGAAGCCCAGCCCCATCTATAGCTCTGCAGGAAGCTTTGCGTCCACGGTGCCCACCGACACAGCTGTCTCTGGGCTGGCACCGCCTCCAGGGACCTCGAGCAGAAGAGAGGAGCCCGAGTCCCCACAGGATCTGGGCCCTGGGAGTTTCCTTCCCCAAAACCATCAGAAATACATCGGGAACCTCCTTCCGTCCCTAGCAACCGTGTGGATGCACGTGGGTTGGGATCCCAAGCCCCCACACAGCTGTCCTGGTTCAGTCGTGGCATCCTCTACCCTACCCCAGGCAGCCCCCCTCCCAGGACCCTAACCACAACAGGCTACAGAATACCAGGCGGGAGCAAGACGGTAGCGAGTCCTCCTGTTCAGTGATGATCAAGAATCTCAAGACAGGGAGTTCCTGTTGTGGCGCAGTGGTTAACGAATTCAACTAGGAACCATGAAGTTGCGGGTTCGATCCCTGGCCTCACTCAGTGGGTTAAGGATCCGGCGTTGCCGTGAGACGTGGTGTGGGTCACAGATGCGGCTCGGATCCGGCATGGCTGTGGCTGTGGCTGTGGCTGGCAGCTACAGCTCTGATTAGATCCCTAGCCTGGGTACCTCCATATGCTGTGGGAGCGGCCCAAGAAATGGCAAAAAGACAAAAAAAAAAAAAAAGAATCTCAAGACAGGAAACCCTCCTGCACTGTTGGTGGGAATGTAAACTGGTACAACGCCTATGGAGAACAGCATGGGGGTTCCTTGAAAAACTAAAAATACAGCTGCCATAAGGTCCAGCCATTCCACTCTTTGGCATGTATTGGGAAATGACAGACACTCTTATTTGAAGAGATATGCACCCCAATATTCACAGCTGCACAATGGTCACTGACAACAGCCAAGACATGGTGACAACCTAAGTATCCATGGACAGAGGAATGGATTAAGAAGATGTGGTAAATAGACACAATGGAATACTACTCAGCCAGGAAAAGAACAAAATAATGCCATTCGCAGCACCAAGGATGCACCTAGAGATTCTCACACTAAGGGGAGTGAGTCAGAAAGAGAAAGACAAATACCATCACTTCTACATGGAAGCTCACATATGACACAAATGAACTTCGATGAAACAGAAACAGCTCGCAGACATAGAGCACAGACTTGTGGTTCCCACGGGGGAGGCAGGGTGGGGGAGGGAGGGACTGGGAGTTTCGGATTAATAGAGGAAAACCATTGTATATCGAATGGATAAACAACAAGACCCTGCTGTGTAGCACAGGGAGCTGGCTCGATTCGATGCCCTGGAATAACTTGCAATGGAAAGGGATCCGAAAAAGGGAGAATCACTTCGCTGTACACCTGAAACTAACACCACTTTGTAAGCCGACTATGCTTCAATCGAAAAAGTCTATCCAGACAGCAAGAGCAGAGCTTAAACACGCTGAGGGCGTTCTGAGCCCTGGAGGCCTGTAAAGCGGCCCTGGCCCCACTTAGAAGGGCAGGAGTGGGGGTCTCCTGGTCAGGCATTTCCAGGGTCAGGGGTCCTGCCCAGCAAAAGCATTTCCCAAGAATCTGGCCCTGACCGCTTTCTCTCATTCATTCACAACAGGATCGGATTCGGAGCCCCTTCCAGATAGCAAGTTCCGCAGAGACCCAGAGACTGCAGGTGTGGCTGATCCTGACCCTGGCCTTGGATGAGTGCCCCACACCCAAGGTCTCCACGGCCCCTCCTCGCAGGCCTCCTCTAAGACCTGCCAGCCCAGAGGTCCTGGCAGGCATCTCTTGGACACAGTCCCAGGGCGTGGGACTTGATGGCTGAGCGTGCTGATCCCCAGGAGGGGGCCCCCAGAGCAAGGGGGGCAGGAGGTCCTGTCACTTCCCTGCCAGAGACATCCCCATCTGTCCCTCACTGTGGGTGCCTCCATCTCGCGCCTGCGTTGTCCTGCAGGGCACGAACCTACATCATCACTGTTTATACAGCCAGGTGTCATTTATAACTTACAGGGTCGGGCACGATTCTTTTTCTCCCCCCTTTTATTTATTTATTTTTTGCTTTTTTAGGGCTGCACCTGTGGCATATAGGAGTTCCCAGATGAGGGGCTGCATCAGAGCTGCAGCTACCAGCACATGCCACAGTCATGCCAGATCTGAGCCACATCTGTGACCCACAACCACAGCTCACGGCAACGCCAGATCCTTAACCCACTGAGCGAGGCCAGGGATCGAACCCACATCCTCACGGGTACTAGTCGGGTTCTTCACCCACTGAGCCACAATGGGGACTTTGTTCTTTTTTTTTTTTCTTTTTATGGCCACACCTGCAGCATATGGGAGTTCCCATAGGGGTGGAATTGGAGCTGCACATGTGGTGTAAGCCACAGCCGCGGCAACACTGGATCTGAGCCACATCCGTGATCTATTCTGGCAGCTTATGGCAACACAGGATCCTTAACCCACTGAGCAAGGCCAGGGATTGAACTTGCATCCTCACAGGGACAATGTTGCACCTTAACCCACTGAGCCACAATGGGAACTCCTGTTTTTGGTCACCTGCAGCATGCAAATTCCCAGGCAAGGGATCGAACTTGTGACACAACAGTGACCTGAGCCACTGCAGGGACAACGCCGGATCCTTAACTCGCTGAGTCACCAGGGAACTCTGAAATGCATGCTTTTCAAGTTTGCAGCTGTGCAAGCCTGTGTGACCTCCACCCAGGTCACAACGTGGACACGCCCAGCCCCCAGGACACCTCTCTTGTGAGGCTGGCCCCTGGGCATTCGTGTTGCTTGCTTTCCATCTTGCCATCGGTGGAATCACACAGAAGGTTCTCTCTTATGTCTGGATCTCTGGCTGGACACGGTGGCCCTGGGAGCCGCCCACACTGATCTGGGGTTGCGGGGCGGGGGGCATCTCTCCTTTTTACCGCTGCACAGAGCCTGACATCTGTGCACACCCCCACCCCAGCGTGTGGGTGCACTTCCTGGACACAGGGCCGTTGCCAGCTCTTGCCGTGACCGTTCCCGAGCCCGCTTTCGTGTGGACACCTGTTTCGTTTATTGGGGTAAATGCATGGAAGTGAACCTGCTGGGTCCTGGGGAAGGTGAGTGTGTGTGCGTTTATCAAGACGCTGCCCTTGGCTTTCCCCAGCCCTGGCACCAGCCGCCTTCCTCCACGTGAAGTGGCCACGCCAGGGCCTGGCTGGCTTTGCAGGCGGCCCCTGCCTTGGAGGGGGGGGGATGTTCCAACTTCCTCCGCGGGGCCCTCCGCCGCCGCCCGCCCTGCCTCTCACCGCAGCCGTGTCTCTGGCTCCGTCCCACCCCGAACCTCACGTTCCAGCTGCATCGAAGGCCCACAGTTCCCTGCACACACGTCATCTCTGTCCTTCTGCACGAACTGTCCTTTCCACCGGGAGCACGAGTCGCCCTCCGGGGGCGGCCGGCTGCTTTGTCTTCTAAGATCTAAGAGCACGTCTTCTAGGACCTGCTGATGTCTCCGGGTCCCGCCCCGCATCCTGAGGCCCACATCTGGCTGCCGGCTCTGAGCTGCCTTGGTCCAGGGAGGGCCTTTAAACCACACCGCCTCCCCTTCATGCTCAGAGCCCAGTGGGATGCCTGGCACGTGGGAGGCCTCAGCAAACGTGCCATAAATGACATGGTGAAGCCGGGTCTAGGTGGACATGCGCATGGGCGCACGCGACTCCGTCCGTGAGGCCCACACATCCAAAGCGTGCAGCCTTGTGGGTCCGTGCACATCTGTGCCCACCCGCGTGGCCACGCCCGGGTCGCTGACTTTTCCCCAAGAGATTGGTGGTGTCGGTTCTCGACATAAAAGGAACGTTCTTTCTGCATCTGGCTTCCTTGGCTCACTCTAGACGTCTGCTCTGAGAGGCGCAGCTGTTGGCCCGGATCCCTCTGCCTTGGTGGCCGGTGTCCTTGGCAGCAGCACTGCCCCCCCCCCACCTCCATCGTTTTCCTCTGTCTCCCCAGATTTCATTTCCTGCTTCTGTCCTCAGCCCACGTGTGGCTTTGCCTGGGAGTCCCTGCTTCCAGCGCGGGAGGGGCCCTTGTCTTCCCGTTATCAGCAAGTTACCCTTGAAATTCAGGGACCCTCGTTGCCCTGGGCAACTGTCCAGGCCTCCCTGGTGCCCGGGCCTCCCTGGGACCCCTCTTTGCAGCCCCATGGTGGGTCAGTCACCGTAAGCTCTGGCTTGGGCACGTCGCCGTGGTCGACCTGGCCACACCCCTGAGCTGAATTCCCCAAGCGGGATTCCCAGAGCAGCAGCATCAGCACCACATGGGAAGGAAGAGATGCAAGTTCTCGGGCCCCGCCCCAGGCTCACTGTCCAGGGGAAAACACAGTTTCTTTCCTTGAATCACAGAGCCCTCTGACCCCCGGGGGTGCGGGTGTTGGCCCCCAGAGCCTGAGTCTCAGACACCCGCTGGGTGTCCTACAATCCGGTTCAAACCTGCCACAAAGCAGAGACGGCACAGACCCCACAGGAAAAGGGCTGCCTCCCTTTTACCAGGCAGGGGGTGCGCTGGTAACCCCATTCTGTCCACCCTGGCCCCAAATCGGAGGCTCCCACGACCCCCTCCATGGGGTCACGAATCTGCTGGAACAGCTCACACAGCCTGGGAAACTTACTACTGTGGATTTCTTAGAGCGGACACTTGAGTGATTACAGACGGGCAGGCACATGAAGAGAGAGCGTGAGGTGTGGAAGGGTCCAGAGCACAGGTGGCCTGTCCCCCGCAGAGCCCTGTGCGTCACCCGCCTGGCAGCTCTCCAGACCCCATACTTTAGGGGTTTTTATGGAGGCTTTGTTATGTATCCGGGTGCCCACTCACGGTCCTGGTGATCAGCCCCCACCCAGAGTCACCTCATGGAAACAAAAGATGCTCCCGTCACTCAGGAAATTCCCAGAGTTTTGGGGGCTCTGTGTCCAGAACTGCGGTCAAAAATCAATGTTGCCTCAGAGGTGCTGGTCGTGTGTGATCACTTTGGAAACGACAAAGGTTTTAGGAGCTCCGGCCGGGAGCCAGGGCTGAGGACGGATGGAGGCATTTCTCATTACATCGCAATATCATGGTCGCTGAATCAGAAACTTGGGGGGTGAGGCCTGGCAGTCTCTGTTCCCAGACACCCTCCAAGGCTTCTGATGCGGCGCAAGCATGAGAACCACTGATTCCTGGCTCGTGAGCATGGTGGCCACGAATTAGTCTTAATGGGAACACACCGTTCCCGGAGTAGAAGTGCGTTACTGTTGCTCGACCAGAGTCGCCAAGGGGTTCTGGTGCTCAGGGCTGCCGTGGTCTGTGACACGCTCAGAGCACGGGCCCGAGCTCCCAGGGCACAAACGCCTGCCCCGCGAGGAAGGGGGTGTGGATTACATGTCCTTTGTCTCCCGAGAGCAGGGGCCACACGCTTATAGCGGAGTGCAGCCAGGTCATGAGGGAGCGATGAATTCTGAGTATTATCTTTGCTTTGAATGTAAATTATTAATTGCAAGTTCATATCACTTAGTGGTTAATGATGGGTGTGCTTCGAAACCGGTTCACAAAATTCCTGGATGTTTACGAATCGGCTCTTGTGGGTGGGGGAACATCACGGGGCCAGGGGATCGGGGGGTAGGGGGACATGGCAAGCTTCTACAGGACAGAAGGGTACTCGGTAAAAGCGCCTGCGTCCCTCAGGGAGCGAGGGAGGGCGCAGTGGCGGGAACCCTGGCGGGAGGCGCTCTGGCCAATCTGTCATGATGACAATGCAGGTGGCCTTGGACCCAGCAGGGCCTGGTGAGGTATTTGTTTTAGAGACAGACTCACACCTGTGTGGAATGATCTTTGCCTCAAGTTATTCATTATGGCGTCATTTAGAAGACTCTGGGACACAACCCAAGTGCCAATCATCCAGAAACTCATTAAATGGGTTCTGGCACATTCTTAGAGTGCAATATTCTGCGGCCATTCTTCGTCTTTTTTTCTTTTTTGGGGGGCCGCACCTGTGGCATGTGGAGGTTCCCAGGCTAGAGGTCTAATTGGAGCTGTAGGCACTGGCCTACGCCACAGCCATAGCCACACCAGATCTGAGCGGAGTCTGCAACCTGCACCACCGCTCACGGCAATGCCGGATCCTTAGCCCACTGAGCAAGGCCAGGGATGGAACCGGCAACCCCATGGTTCCTTGTTGGATTCGTTTCCGCTGCGCCACGACGGGAACTCCTCTGTAGCCATTCTTTATGTGACGGCTAGAAAGGTGCTCCAAGACCACGAGTGAAAAGAGGACAGCCGGACGAGGGGCGGAGCTTGCTTCTCTTTGTGGGGGAGGCAGGGGGAGGGGAGAGGGGGGAGGGGAGAGGGGAAGGACGGGGCTGCTGTCTGGAGGACACACCAGCGCCTGGCAGCAGGTGTCTCTCAGGGAGGGACCTAGGCAGCTGGGGACTGACTTCTCACTATAAACCCATTGGCACTTTCTGGATGTTGTGCCATTTTCATGTCCTATGTGGTCAATAAAGAGACACAATTCAAATGTGGAACTTAGCAGATGTCTCCTCCTGCTCATTCGCAACTCAGCCCTATCACCCTGGAGCCCTGAACTTGAGTTAGGGCCAGGCCCCCCAGCCCCGTGCTTGCTGACCAGGGTGGAGGCATCCTTCCAAGGCCCCCTAGGACTTCCCGCTTGGCAGGAAGGACCCTGAGTGGTCACTTTTCTCTTATCTGATGGTTTCATGTCCCCGCTCTCTCCCTGCCCTCCCCCTGCGCAGCTCCCACCTGAGAAAGAGGGAGGGGAGAGCTGGGCTCCGGTGTGGGGGGGCACGTGGGCCTTGCACACCCTGCGGCCTCTGCCCCTGCTCGGGGGAGGCTGGCAACGTCTGCGGATTGACGGACCGCTGGACAAGGACCCAGCTGGTCTTGGTTGAAACAGTCCTTCCAGTAACTTCTATAGGAAGCCTGACTTCAGGTGATTCTGCCTTCCTTTCCAGGGAAAGGACGGTTTCCATCCAGACGCATCTGGTGAATGGACGCAGGGGGACGGCTTCACGGCAGCGTTTCCCAAACTCACTGACCACACACCCTTTCCTCATGGGGCATTTTGCAGAACCAGTGTTCCCGAGGACACACTTTGGGAACCCTAGGCTAGACAGTCACATAAACAACCACTGCCACCCTTCAAGGCCTGGAATCCAGGCACTTGGTGAGCTGAGAACAATGGACGGGTCTCAGAGGCCACAGGACACCAGCACCTCCACCTCTCAGCCCTGGTCACCCACTGTCATCACCCCGGGCCATCTCCAGAGATGCTGATTTAACTGGTATGGGGTGTGGCCCAGGAACTGGGGTTTCACAAACTTGCCCAGGTGATTTCCATGTGCAGCCAGGGTTGAGAACCACAGCTCCAGAGCTAGGATCAGCGGGGGTGGGGCATGACTGTGGTCCTTTGTACCACAGTCTCAGGTCATATTAATAAAGACATCATCTACAGAATGTGGGGGGTGATGGTCCCGCTTGATTCCGCACCGATCCATGATCAATGGAAAGAGAGGCTCTCTGAGGCAGGCACATCCCCACTAAGACCCGAAGGGTGCGTGAGGGGTCTCCAGGCAGAGAAGGCAGCATGGGCAAAGCCCCTGGGGCTCGGCTGGGAGGGCTCCGTGGGTGTGAGGGCAGTGTTGGCGCCACGGGTGCTGGATACCAGGGTGAAGAATGAGGGTGCTGGGGAGGAGGCTAAAGGCCAACCGCTCCGGGCTCTGAGAGGCAGTGTGGTGAGGAACTTGCCCCAGGGGCTGCTCCCAGCTGTGTGTCCTGGGCCAAGTGACTTAACCACTCTGGCCCTCAGTTTCACCGCAGGTAAAATGAGGCTAAAATTACTGCACAGGATTGGGAAATGGCTCGGAACACTGAGAATTTTTCCTGACTCATGGTGAGCTCTGCAGAAATACTAGCTGCCATTATATTATTATTATTACTATTATTATTATCATTAATGGAGATGCCCAGCAGGCAGAGCCACGCCTAAAACCAGCCTAGGGTCTCTTCCCAGTTGCTTCCTACTGCTCCCAGCACACATCCCCGATTTGGAAGCATCTGCCATTGGCAGGGGCCCAGGGTCTGGATTCCGTCCAGGCCCCTCATTGGGAGCTTCTGTGTCCTTAATGCTGTGACCACATCCCTCGAAAGAAGGCCACCCGCCTTCCCTAGAAAGAAGGCCCTCCATCCCTGGAGAGGAGGCCACCTGCGTGGGTGCCAGAGCTGAGCCGGCTCCCCGCTCCCCGCCTCCCCGCCGACTCCCTCCCCAGAAACGCTCTTCCTTCCCGCAGCTGCGCAGAGGCAACCTTTACCCCCGACCCAGTCAACAGACCCCACCAACTGCACCTGCAGGTAGATCTGGAGTTTGGCCGCTTGGCACTGCTTCAGCTGCTGCCACGTCTCTGTCCTGTGTTGCTGCCAAGCCTTGGAGCTGAATGGGGCGCCGGCACCCTGTCTTGCTCCAACCGGAGCGTGTTCTTGGCGCAGCAGCGAGGATAATTACGCCAGACAAAGCCAGGTGGGGTCCGGGCCTCTGACGGCCTCCCTCTCACCTGGGGTATAGGCAGTGCTTTCCGACCTGGCATCACCTGTGTGATCATTTCTCCCACCTCTCTGCCTTCCTGGGCCTCTCCCAGGCTCGCTCCCACCACAGGGCCTTTGCACTTGCTGTTCCCTAGACGGCCCTTCCCTCAGCCAGCCACGTGAACTGCTCCTTCAGTTCATTCAGGTCTGGGCTCCGGCGTCTTCCCCGTGGCCCGAGCACTCTGTATGACACAGCACCTGCTACCCTGCCCACGCGGCCCTCGCCACCACTGCACACGCCACACAGTGACTTGTTCATTTGTTCGAACCCCCACACTGGGAGTTCTGATCCGTTCCCTGGAGGACCTTGAATGCCTAGGACGGGACCTCGCCCATAGGAGGTGTTCCCCAAATACCACTGCGTGGATTGAGCCGACAAGCATTCATTAAGCAAGAGGCAATTAAGAGCAGAGTCCCCTGGGTTCCTTGCCCCGGGAGCGACCCTTCTGGCCCTGGAGGCACAGCATCAAAGTGTCAACTCTCACTGGGCCCCTTCAAACCCCTGGTTCCCCCCGGGACTCTCGGTCTAAGAGGTTCCAGGTGTCGGTTCTCCCCTCAAGGGGCTTGGGAGTGGGGTGGGGGTGACAGGAATCCCTGCTCCAGATGGAAGCTTATCCCCATGAACTGCTAGGCGGCAAACCCCGTGTGTCTCCAGGTCAGGGTGGGAGGCCCTCACATCCTGGGGAGCGTGGCCCCCCAAAACACACATCCGAGCTCTAACCCCAGAAGCCCGTGAACGCAGCCTCAGTGGGTAAAAGGTCTTTGCCCATGGAAGTTAATCAAGTTAGAGATCTCGGCGTGAGACCAGCTGGATTCAGATTGGCCCTAAAGTGTCCTTGTCAAGGCGCGAGGGAGGTCTGAGGTCATCAGGGAAGGCCATGTGACCGCAGGGGCGGGCACTGAGGGAGGCGGCCACAAGGGAGGGAGCCTGGAGCCCCGGGGGCCGGAGGAGGCCGGCGGGGCCCTGCCCACGCCTTGCTGTGGGGCCCTCAGAAGATAGACCCACTTCTGTGGGCTTAGCCGCCCGGCCTGTGGGCCTTTGCTCCGGTTGCCCGGGAAACGCTGGGCAAGGATTCGGGGGATTACACCTGCCGGGAAGTTGCTTTTGTTGAGGAGAACCTTTCCTTCCAAGTTTCGGTCCGGGCTTTAGGCAGGGTCCCGCCCGGGGCTCGGCTCGGCGCCCCAGTTGGGTCCTGGGCGGGGCACATCGGGCAGAGGGGGCTCTGGGCACAGGATGGCACCTGCTCCCTCCTGCCCCCCTGCCCCACCCGACTCCTGGGTGCTGTGTTTGCCAAAGGCGGAGCCGAGGGAGTCTGGGACACAGGACAGCAACCTTGGAGGCCGTTCAAAACAGAATAGAACAGGGGTGCACAGAGGCGGGGTGCACCCCAGGAGGGTGGGAGGGCGGTGGGCACCCTTTATGGGCGACTCGCCTCGCGTGCGGGGCTCAGCACTTTCACCTGTATCACATCAGGGCATCTATTTCAGCTTCCAGCCAGGAAGCTGCAGTTACAGGCCTTTTACAGGACGGGAAACTGAGGCAGCACGACCTTCCCGAGGTGACCGGCCCCAGAAGGCGGCACAGCTGGGGAGCGGCGAGGTTGTGGGGAGCAAGAGACTGGGACAAGGGTGACTGCGGGGTGGCACGGCTCCAGGCCAGCGGCGTGGTCTCTGCAGTGGCCCTGGGGAGGGGAGGGTGGCCGCAGCCTCTGCCCAGGACCCTGGTTCGGGTGGGGGTGGGAGCAGGGTTTCACTGCTCTTTAGAGAACCCTGGCTGATTCTCACGGGCAGCCCGGGGCTGTGGCTCCAGGGGGATCTGGATTCAAACCCCAACCCTGCCCTCCCCGGATGGTGCAGGCGGTGCCCTGGCCAAGCCCTGCATGTTACCTGAACGGGGTTCACTGGACAGAGAAACCCAGCGTGGGCCAAGGTCAGGAAGAAGCCAGTGAGGTCACAGTGCCCCCCATCCTGGGGCGGGTGGAGGGGCCGGCTGGGCCTTGCGGAGTCTTTGAGGGCTGCGGTTCTGGGGGCGCCCAGTGCAGTGAAGCGCAAGCTCTCCTGGGGGCTCAGGGGCCAACGACTCCCAGTCAGGAAGGAGGGCCTGTCTGGGCCAGCCTGACGCAGAGCCAAGGTGGGCACCTCGGGTCTGGAGGGACAGCTCAGGAGGATGGGTCTGGCCACCCCCTCTCCCGGGGCCCAGGGTCGCAGGGGGAGGGGACGTGGGCCAGGGCTGCTTCCTGCAGAGGCTCCCCGGGAACCGGCGAGCTCCGAGCGGGGATGGCCGAGGCAGGGGTGATGGTGGTCACTTCTGATGGCCGATGACAAGGGGCGAGGACGTGTTTTGGCACCTTCTGCAGAGGCGGTAGCGGGGAGCAGGCCAGGGCCTCCCTGGGGAGCTCCCTTCACCCTCCCGGCAGCCTTGCAGGGGAGGGACCAGATTAGCCCATTTTACTGCTGGGGACACTGAGCCTCAGGGGTCACGGCGGCGCTTTCCTGAGATCGCACAACAGCAGGCACAGCCCCCGGGGGCCCACCCAGACCACCGGAGTCCACAGCCCACGTGTTTATCCTCCTCGCCCCCGGCCTGAGGGCCAGACGGCCACCTTGCCACAGCCCCCTCCTCTGCGCCGGGCCCCCAGCGCCGCGGGCCGCCCTCCTTACCTGATGGCGAGCGGGCGGGTCTGCAGGGCTGACCGGGGCGCAGCACTGGCCAGGCAGGAGTGGGCACAGTGGAGCTGGCCCTCCCCTGGGGGACCACCCCCCCCCACCTGGATGTGGCAACAGGGGAGCTGGGGACAAGAGGCCGGCCTGGCCCGTTTGTTGCATCACAAAGTCCTGTCCTGAGCGGGCCTGGGGGTCTGTGCGGGGAAGCCTCTGAGAGGCTCTGCCCAGAGGCCTGGCCAGGTGCTCAGCTCCCTCCCTCTGCAGCGCCACCCCCACACCATTCTCGGCCTCAGTGGGGGCACCTCGAAAATGGGCACGTCTTGCCAAAAGGAGCCTGAGGCCAGTGGAGCCGGGTAAGAGGTCCTGCAGCTGATGCTCCAGAACTCAGGTCTGGGGGCAGACCCCCCCCCAAGGGCACCCAGTGCCAGCACCTGCTTGAAGGGTGGCCTGGAAGACTCGGTTCCTCCCCTGCAGCATGGGCACATGCTGGGACCCCCGCATGGGGCAGGTGTCCCTCTAGTGACTGGAGCTGTCTGGATGAGCTGCCTCAGGAAAGAGATGGCGGCTCCTTCCAAAAGGAGGTAGCCGAGGCCTGGGGGCATCTCCCTCATGCCAGCTGCCACCCCGAGGGCAGAGAGTGGAGCAGGCAGAGGCAGGAGGCCGCCCAGACTCCAGGCTGCCGCTGCCTTTTGAAAAAGCCTGGAACTTTCCACCCCTAGCAGACACAGAGGCTATTAGTCAATGGAAAAGGCTCACTTGCCAAGTTGATGTGAAAAATTCTAAACTAAAAAAACTTATTTTGGCAGTTCTTGTCGTGGCTCAGCAGTAACGGATCTGACTAGTATCCATGAGGAAGTGGATTTGATCCCTGGCCTCGCTCAGCAGGTTTAGGATCCTTTGTTGCTGGGGCTGTGGTGTAGGGTGGCAGCTGCAGCTTCGATTTGACCCCTAGCCTGGGAACTTCCATTTGCCGCGGGTGCGGCCCTAAAGAAAAAGCCAAAATAAAATAAAATAAAACCCCACAAAAAAAGACCTTTCAGTGACAAGACTGTTTTGAGAACTGCAGAAATTGGCACCAAGGGTTTTGGGAGGTCTGGGGCTTGTTTCAACAAGCCAGTCTGTCTCCATGGTCGCACCCCCCCAGGGAGGGCGCTGAGTCACCCCGACGACAAGCTGCATGAGGTCAGAGTTTTAGGTGGGGAGGCTGCTTCTGCTGTGGCCACAGAGCCCCCACGTCTGAGGGCATCTTGCTTGCAACAGGCATCACGCTGGCCCTGTCAACTCTCTCACAGCCCCAGCAGGGCCGCGGACACCAGCATCCGTGCAGGGAGGGGATGTGCTGACCTGGCTGCAGATTTTTAATCTCAAGTTTACTAAAATGTTTGCAGGGCTTGGTAGGTGCAGGGTGCTAAGCCAGGTGGGACTGGGGGCTGCCCAGCTCCTGGCCCTGAGGGCAGCCTCTCCAGCTGGGCCCCTGGGTTCTGAGCGTTTTCCTTCTGGCCCCCGTACACGTCGCTGGGCCCTCCATGGCACGTCTCAAGGAACTGCTGTAGGTCATCCTGAGGGGACAAGTTCACTGTGTGTGTCTGGAGACGGGCTCCGTCAGAGGTTTCCGAGAGTGTGAAACACAAGCTTGATCTTTTGGCTCCTGGACAAAGCCAGCATCTCACTGAATCCTTCTCTGAGTCTCATTCTTTCAAAGATGTCCTGGGGACTTTCATGTGTAAGTCTGTCTGGGCCACGGTCTGTCTTTAACATGCATCACAGAAGGCAGCCACATCTAATGAGAGCTGAGTAATCCTGCTTTCTTATTAATGGATATTTTCACTCTTAACGTCTATTTATTGATAAGAGATACGGAGTATTTATGGCAGTGATATAAAAATTGCCATGGTGGTCAGCCTGCATGGAGATGCTCTGAGGGGTATGGGTGGGGGGGCCAACAGTGTGCACAGCACCCACGTTCAGATAGTGAAGGGGCTACGTCGCCATCCAGTGGCCAAAAGGGTGCACAGCACCCAAGAGGAGGAAGGAAAGGGGCTAGGTCGCCATCCAGTGGCCAACAGTGTGCAAAACACCTAAGTGCAGGAGGGAAAGGGCTATGTCGCCCTCCAGTGACCAATAGCAAGCACAGCACCCAAACACAGGAAGGGAGAGGCTAAGTCACCATTGAGTGGATAACAGTGTGCACTGCACCAGCACGCAGGAGGGAAGGGGATATGTTGCTATCAAGGGTCCAAAAGTGTGCACCCACGTGAAGGAGGGAAAAGGCTAGGTCGCCATCCAGTGGCCAAAGATGTGCACAGCCCCCAAGTGTAGGAGGGGAAAAGGTTACCACGTCATCCAGTGGCCAACAGGGTGCATAACACCCTAGTGCAGGAGGGGAAGGGGCTACGTGCCATCCAGTGGCCATCTAGTGTGGGAGGGGAAGGGGCTACATTCCATCCAGTGGCCAACAGTGTGTACAGTACCCAAGTTCAGGAGGAGATGGGGCTACGTCGCCATCCAGTGGCCAACAGTGTGCACAGCATCCAAGTTCAGGAGGGGATGGGGCTATGTCGCCACCCAGTGGTCAACAGGGTGCACAGCACCCAGGTGCAGGTTGGGAAGGGGCTATGTCGCCATCCAACCGCCAACAGTGTGCACAGTACCTAGGTGCAGGAGGGGAAGGGACGCACCATCTAGTGGCCAACACTGTGCCTAGCCCCTGTCATGTCCACTGAACGGGATCCAGACTCAGAACCACTTTAGCATCAGATAAGTCTCTGACCCTGAGACACAGTGGGGGAATTTGTGACCTACTTGCCTCTCCAGCCAAGGCAGGTCATCCACGGAGCCACCACACCTGAGAGAGCTTGCATGCTAGGCTCCAGCCCTACCTGTCCCCTCTCATAGCCCCAGGAGGGGCCCGTCACACCAGCATCCCATGCAGACCTGCACTCACAGCCAGGCGGGGACTTGGGGACACTGTCTAGCTTGGGAGAGGTGGAAGTGGGGCTGTGAGGAGAAGTGTTTTTTAACTTAAAGGGAACTTGCCCTGGCAGATCTCCCTCTGGGACTGTGGTTCCTGGGCAGGAAGTGGATTTGGAGGAAGTGAGGTTTTTTGGGTCCTGTGGGTGGAGTGGGCTGTGTCCTGTTTCCACACTGCAGCTTCAGGTGGCAGGACTCTGCGGGGAGAGCCAGGGCAGGGGACCAAGCCTGGCCAGAAAGACCCTACCCCTAAGGGGCCGTGAGCGCTGGGGTGCTGGCAAAGCCAGGGCTCCCTCTGTCTGGACCGGAGGAGGGCCCAGGGCTCCTGGGTGACCTGCAGCCCAGCTCATGCCAGGAGTGTGGCAAGCTGGTGCAAAGAGACAAGCAGGGCCCCTGCCTTCAGGAAGCTTCCAGTCTGAGTGGGCACGCATGCGTGTGTAAACACACACGTAAGAATGCCTCTCCCAGGGGGTTACTAGTAAGGACAGGTCCCTGATGCTCGAAGAGCAAATAATGGGGAGGCTGCCTGACCGGGAGGCTTCCAGAGGAAGGGACAGGGCAGGCTGGGGCATCTGCACTTCAATATAAGTCTGCAGGGCTCTCCCCCTGGGGGTTGCTGGGGGCCTTGGAAAAGTTGGTGAGAGATGGTGGCATCTTGGGAGCCCCAGGTGGACCCCAGAGGGAGGTGAGGCTCAGAGTGAGTGCCCACAACCGTCCTCTCTGGAGCAGTGGAAGCGCCTCATCTCTTTCCCAGGACAGCAGCATTCGCAGTATTTAAGGCGGCTCTCTGGTCTCCCTCCTTCCACGCCAGTTATCAAGGAGGGACTAAATTATGCTCAGGGCGACCTAACGCACACGCATGAGGACCGCCTTTCTCCCGCGGAGGGCTGTGCCCACCGCTGCTCTCCTAGGACCTGCACCCCCCACCTCCAGCCATCTGTCATCTCCCATCACCATGAAAACAGTGGACGCCAACTGCTCCACTCGGCGGGTCCAGAGATGGGGTCGGCTTCCAGGTGGGCCACTCACAGGATCTGTCCCCCTCTGCAAACCGGGCCCTCGTTGCTGTGCCCCTGCCGGGGCTGAGTCGGGGTACAGAGCGGGGGCAATCCAGAGAGGCTGTCTCCGTGGTGGTGGTGCAGTGGGCAGACCCCAGGGCAGCAGTGGGTGTGCCGGAGGTGGCCCAGGCCTTGAGGGGGAGCGGAGAGCACGGGGAGCTGGCGGGGTCCTGGGCGGGGAGCTGGTACTCTCCCCCACACCCCGCCCTGGGGCCTGACCTGGCACATGGGCGCCACTGCCCGGCCTCTCAGTGGACTGTGGAGCTGGGCGTCCGCCCCTGACCCATGCGGAAATGCTGCGTGCTTGGATCTTAGAGCAGGTACATGATTCAAGCCTTCCCCAGAGCCCGCCTCCTCTCTGGAACTTCGGGGTCACGGCAGCCCCATCTCCGGTCACCCTGCCCGCCTGGCTGCCTTTCTCACCCCATCCTCGCTCCTCCCGCCAGGGCGCTGGCCGCCTGCCCGTGGCTTGGCAGGCAGTCTGGCCGGGAGGTAGGGCAATGCGGACAGCCCTGGTCAGGCGCGGGCTCCGGCCCCAGCTCCAGCCTCGACCGTGGGCTCGGCCCTCCCTGAGCCTCAGTTTGCTCATCTGTAAATGAAAATCCCTCCCTCAGGCTTCAGGGCTGGTGGGGAGGTTGGAAGAAGATCTGGCCCAGAGCAGAGGGAAACGGTCCTTCTGCCTCCTTTCCCCGGTGATTCGCAATTAGCTAGCTGAGAAATGCACATGCAATTCGGGGAAAAAAAAAAAAAAAAAGACCAGGGGTCACTCTACCGATTTTGCTAAATTGAAAACAATGCAGCAGCTTTCTGTGGTGAACAGAAAGCAGCAGCAGCTTTTGTTTCTAAGAATAGGTCAAAATGGACTTTTATATTCCAAGGAATGCCTGAGAATCCAATTAAAAATCGGAAAGACATGTTTGCACCATTTAAATCTTAAATGCACTTTAGGCCTAATTTCCTACAAAACTCAGAATAAGCCGAGGCCTAAAAAATTGCTAGGGTATTGTCCCCCACCTTAAGCCACACACAGAACAAGGACAAAGTGGCCCCCTCTGGCAGAGGTGTTATGCCCCAAGATGGCCAGGAGACGGCAGAGCTGTGCAACCCTAAGCGGCTCTAGAACTGGAAGGCAGAGAGGGTTCAGCCCTCTGAGATGGAAGATGCGGGGGGAGGCAGTGTGACACGCGGGGGAGCTTCAGAGTGACTCCAGCCAGCACCACAGAGCTGGTTCAGGCCTTGTTGGACAAGGGACCAGCTGGGGGAGCCTGGGCCAAGCCCCTTGGCCTGGGGCTCCTCGCCTGGGTACTGAGTGCTGAGGATGCCTCAGGCACAGAGCAGAAGTTCCTGTGAATGAGTTAGTCCACTCAGGCACCTTGTAGAATAGAAGCCAGAAAACCATCAAAACTCTAATTTCCAAATAAGGAGATGACAGATTCCAGAACCTCATTCAGGTGGGTGTGAAGCTCCCAAGCCCAGCTTTATATGCACTTTCTCCTTTAAGCCCCCTGGCAGCCCTTCAGGTCGATGCTGTGGGTGCCTCCATTCAAAGATGGGAAAACAGGTGGAACAAGGGTGGGTGGCTTGATCCAGGCCACCCAGCTGGGAAGCGGTGGGGTCAGGATTTGGGCACGGGCTGGAGCCAAAGCTGGTGGCTTCAGCCATTATGTCACACGCTGCCTTTCAGAACAAAGAGGGCCCACGAACAAGTCCGAGTGGGTCAGCCCCAAGTCCACTGGTGTCCCTCGGATCGGAATTAATCTGCATTCCAGCAGAGCCCCAAGTGAAACCCCTTGGGGTGGGCTGGAGAGATCTGGGGTCTATCTGAACCTCACACCCCAAAACCACGCATAGAGGTGAGCCATCCACGGCGAAGGAGGGGAGAGCAGCCGCTCGCCAGGTGGGGGGGTCTGTGTGTCGGGGGGAACACAGGAGGAGCAGGCTCTGTTGCAGGGAGGGGTGGAGTGTGGCTTCAGCTTTGAACCCGGGGCACTATGGAAACTCACTACTGTGACCATGTGCTGAGCACCTGCTGGGAGGCCACTGCATGGCAGGCACTTTACGGAGGAAGACCCGGTGGTCGGAGTGGTTGCTTGAGAGCACGCGGGACCGAAGACACGTTCGGGAGGCACCGTCTAGCCCGTGTTACGGTGCTATAAGGTATTCCTTCAGTGGTGCGGACCGAGGCACCGACCAGGGAGACCCGCGCATCCGCACCCATCCACCTACAGCCGCCACTTCAGATCTGCCGCGCTGCGACAGCAGAATTACCAGGCTGGGGGGCCTGAGAGACAGCAGAACCTCCCTGTTCACAGGTCCAGAGGCTGCAGACCCGAGATGGGGAGGGAGCAACCACCTCCCCCGGTCACAGACCTCTTCTGGGGGGTTTCGCGAGGGCTCTTGTGTGAGGGCACGAATCCCACGTGGGAGGCCGCCACCCTCACAACCTGGCCACCTCCCAGGGGCCCCACCTCCTCACGCCACCACCTTTGGGGGCTAGGATTTCAACGTATTTTGGCGGGGCGTGGCGCCGTCCATATCCATCCACCCTCCCTCCCTCCACCCTCCAGCCTTCACCAAGCACCGACACATTAGGCGTCGAAAACAGAGTGAGATAAGGTTTGACGAAGTGGACAACCCCCGGTGACTGGGGAGGCGGGGTGCTAAGCGCACAGGATCTGCTCTGCACTTCCGTGTGTTTTCTCCGAAGACCCCCATGAGGAGAGATTAAACAGAGAGAAGGCGTGGAGTGTGGGCATCAGGTGCTGCAGGCTCAGGGCCTGCCCGCCGCACGGAAGCAGCCGATGCCTCACCTCTTTGCAGCTCCTGGAAGGGGGCGGCTTCAGGCCTGCAGAGCCCGGGGCTTTCAGCATTAGCCCAAAGCAAAGCCGAGAAGCACAGGACTGCTTCCACCGGGACAGAGGAAAGGCACAATTTCTAGCCGTGACCGTGGTCACGCCGTTTGTCACCAAGCAACAAGTGACATGCAGAGGACGACAGAGAAGGTCCGGGGACGAGTCTGGAAGGTAAAAGGCAGGGAGCCTAATGGAACATCACACCCCCTCCTTCCGCACAACCAGCAGCGCCTGCGCCTTCACCTCTGTCTCAGGCCACACGCGCTGGGCTGGCTGCAGAGAGCACCAAGCCTGCCGACGGCGTGGCCGGGGACCACGGGCACAGCTACTGAGGTCTCGGACCTCAGAGACGACCAGCACATGATCGTGAATAACCACGTGTTTAATGCTGCACAGAACAGATCTGTTCTTTGCTATTAAGTCATCACGAACCTGAATCACCGTAGCTATCAAGCCCATAACCCAGCTCAAGCCCCAGGTGACAACAGCTCCTGCCTCTGATAATTTAACTTAGTGAGGTTTGTGCCAAGTCACAAACCTTTTCAGACCCTGACGATCTCGGAGAGGAAACTAGGGAAATGGAGCCCAGCCCTCTAGCCCTCTGCAATCCGTGGAGAGAAGTGGCTAAAGGAGCCCCGGCTGGGTCGCGTCCTAAGCCGGCAGGAAAATGCGCTCTCACCGTCTGCCTGAGACGGTGCGTGGATCCACCCTGGGAGCCAGCAGAGGCTCTACGGGTCTGGAAGGCCATCCCAGAGCAGGGAGCCAGGCCGAAGGCCGTGGCAGAATCTTCTGGAGAGGGCACAGCATCTCCGCGCAGCCCGTGCCCACCTGTGCCCACCACCGCCCAGCGGCAGGCAACGCCTCTTCCTTTGCACCAAGTCGGGGCCCCGCCTCGCGGTGTGAACCTGTCATAGGGCTGGAGACCGCGGCTGAACTCTGCTTTACTTTAAAAGCTCCTCTGGCTACGCCCCCGCCCCCGCCCCATCCAGAAAAATCCTGCTTCTTCGAGCCGGGGGAGGGGCCCGCTGGTTTAACAAAGGTTACTTCAGAGTTTGCTGTTCTTCTGAAACTGGGCCACCAGGCTGAGGACCTGCTCGGAGGCCTTGATGTTTTGGGAGCCGAGGTAGGCGACCCTGTTGGCGGCCGTGTCCTCCAGGAAGTAGCGGTAGTTGACCATGAGGCCGCAGGAGCCGGTGATGCCCTTGAGGCTGGCGTCGCCCATCCAGTTGAGGCGCCACATCACGGCCCCGTTCTGCAGGTGGAAGTTGGCCACCGGGTTGAGCGCGTAGCCCCGGTGCTTCTCCCCGTACAGGTACCAGGCGCAGAGCCGCATCAGCGGGGCCTGGAGCGCCCGGACCAGCCTCTCCGACTGGACCCACTCGCCGCTGCTGAGAAGCGCCCTGAGGGTCTCGTTCACGGGACCGCCGCCGGTGACCTCGGCGATTTCTCTGCACTCGGCGTCGGTGAACAGTTCGCTCCGCCCGTGCTCCTTGGCTTTCGACTTGAGCAGCCCCTGAAGCCACTTGGTGAATCCAGGGATAGGCGACAGGCTTGAGAACACCCCCAGGTGAGGAAACTCCTTCTGCTGGGCGTGGACGGGGTGGGGAAGGAAGGTGAGAAAACACAATTCATCAGCGCCTGAGTCACGGATACAGAAACTCCTCCTCCCTCAGCGCTTCCTGTGCGCTTTACAAAGCGCTATTTCATGTGCACTGATGTCCTTTTCTCAGGGAGCGTGAACTAAGAATCGGCTGTGTGCTGGATCCTGGACGCATCTTGAGTCCCCAGGACAACCCTGTACGATGGTGTCCCAGGAGCACCACTATCCATGCTGACAAGTTGGGGTGCGTGCCTGAAATCGGAGGGGTGGGCTGCGGCCAGGCGGGGTGCTGTCTTCTGGCGACAGGTCGTGTCTTCCTGGCCCACCAGGCCCCTCCCCCGGCTTTTGATGTGGCCACAGAACCTGGATGGGGGCTCTGCACGCAAGTACCCAGTGACTGTTTGTTGACTGAACAAGCGATCGCCCAACTCTGTCACAGGGGGTGCTCCACACCAGACAACATGGTTCAACCATTGTTGTTCCAATGACAGAGAGCTCTCAGGGGTCATTTTTAAAAATCCAGGATGTTCCCGTTAAAGGCGTAAGACGTAAGCCATGCCCCCTATAGAACAAACTTCTGCAAACGTATGACAGAAGCAAAGAAACCACCATACCGCGCTCCTCAGAGATGAGGGGGGGTAGAGGGTAACTCCTTCGGGTCTTTAGGCAGGTTTTACAAGGATGAGACAGGTATTTTCCTATCAGGAGCCCGTGAATCTGTATCACGATGAGCATTTTCTCCTTTGCAGCCAAAATTCAAAACCGTAACTTTCACAACGGAAAACTCTCGGAAGACACCACGATCCCCTGACTCTCCTCGCTCTGTTCTCCCACTGGGCGCTGGAGGTGGCTTCCTCCCCACCCCACGAACACTCGTGTGCGGCAGAGGGGGGCTCCCTTCCTGATTCTCTGGTGACCCTCCCGCCCACAGCCCAGCCGTGGAGCAGCCGCCAGGAGGCGGCAGAAACAGGGCCTGCGGGTGGCTCAGCCGGACCCAGACGCGGCCTTTCTGACCGTCATTCCAAGCCCCCGCCTCAAAGAAGCAGGAGAGAAGAGGGAACTCAGCACAACCAGATGTGGCTTTTACCACCTCTGGGGAAATGCGGCAGGCAGTGGTTCTAACTAAGCGATGCCCAGCCGAACCCCGAGTTCTCAGATGGAAAGGTATGAACGTAACGCGAAGCCTGGAAACATGTGGCTTCCACCCTGTCATTCCCCGAGGAAGGGCTTCTCTGCCAGGTGTCTGTGCTGAAACCACCGGAAGCCCAGAACAGAGCTCTGGGAGCCAGGAATTAACAATCTAATTATTTTACTGAAAAATGGGGTTCTCCTCCTCAGGGTTCACCCCAGCCCCTCATGAGACAGACTTAAATGGCCCAGAGCCAGGGTGGGCCTGAGCCTGTGTTTGCCAGGGCTACCGAGAAGGCAGTTGTGGGCCAGAGCATTCGACCTCAGGCTGCTGGCGTGACCTCAGGCCGGTGAGAGCCTGAGCCTGCGTAGGGCCGGGCAGAGGCCAGAGAGTGTGCGTGGCGGTGGGTGGGGTGGCCAGGCCCGGCCGCGACTGGACAGTGGGAGCAAAGGGGCCCTGCTGGCGACTAGGCTGGGACGTCGCGTGCCCATCAGGGGTGGCCCTGGCCAGGTGGGTGCAGCGCTTCCACAGAAGACACGTCTGTGTTTGGGGGGTCACGAGACGCTTTTGGGGACCTTTTCTTGGCACGGCTCCACCCCCCCACCCCCAGGAGTCTGAGGGCTCTCAGGACGTGCCAGGGGCATCGGGCACTTCTCTACCCTCCTGCTTTTGCCAGCCTGGAGCTTCACCCCATCCTCAGGGACCAGGGCAGGAACCACAGCCGGCCCGAGACTGGGCCAGGACACAGACTACGCAGCACCCACCTGCAGCTCCTTCACCACCCGCTTTATCAGGAAGGTGCCCAGCTCCACGCCCTGCAGCCCCTGCTGGGCCAGGCTCAGCGAGTAGAAGACGGCCGTGGTGATCCTGCTCTGCTCCTCTGCCTCGGCCGGGGGACACTCCTTCACTAGGATTGTCTGGAACACAAAGAGGATGCTGACAGGTGCCCGCCGGCAGCCCCCATCCCCCCTGCCCCAGGGGTTGGGAGAGGGCATCCCTCTGCCTGAGGGCCAGGCTCCGGAGACTGAGCCCTCGGCTCTGTGCTCCTTCACGCTCCTCAGACCCACGCCTGTCCCCTGCCCTGGTGACGCCACACTTTCCCTGCTATGAGTTCAATGTCCTACAGCCCCTGGCACTGCGAGTTCCCGCCCACACTTCGGGCCTTTGTGCAAACTGCTGCCTGCAGCCCAGCACCCCGGGCAGAGGCCGCCTGGCGCATCCCCCCCCAGGGGTGTCCCCTCCTCTGAACCCTCCTTCTCAACAGGCTGTTCGCGGTCCTGCGTACTTTCTGTTTGCAGGAAATGCACCTTTTTGGTTTGGTGCCACGTCCTCGTGCTTCCACAGGGAAACGCCACGTCTGCGCAGACGCGTGCGAGGAGCAAGCTGAGGATTGGATGGACTCGAACTGGAAGCCCCGTTGCCAAGTCTGATCTAGCAGCACTGGGAGCACTGGGAGTTGCGTGTGGGCTGTTCCGAGCCTCAGTGCTCCGAGGGCCACTGGACAATCCTGGGACAGCAGTGGTGACCTCTCGGATTGCTTGCAGGCAGGCCTGCCCGTGCTTCTGAGGGACAGGCTGACGCTGCTCTAACCCCACCAGCCGCCCTGGACGCTGATGTGGGAGGGTGGCCCAGGGCGGAGGCTGAAGTCTGTGGCCCACAGAGCTTCCGAAATTGCCAGTGGGACCTGCAGGTTTCATGCACCCCCTTGGGGGAAACATCCTCAGCTGCCACCCCTGCGGATGCGCAAAGGGTCTTTTGCGGGACCCTGGGAAGTCAGAAACCGCCCCACTCTAAGAAAAGTGGGCAGCTGGTGACACAGAGGTGGCGACGTCCAGGCCACGCCAGTCCCTCCTGCCTCCGCAGCAGATGGGGGGGACCTCTGGTCAAACATCAGAGCACCCCCCTGCCCGCGGGCCTCATCTTGTGAAACTACCTCCTTTGTTTATCAAGACGTCTGTAGGTTCTCTGTTCCGGATTTGAGAATCTCCAGCAAATCTTTTTTTTTTTTTTAAAGTTTTTCCCCCAAAGCCCCTCCAAACAAACGAATCTTTCTTTGATTATGCAAATGAGAGATGCACAATATCAAAGAAGCAAGAAACGAACACATGGAGAAGAAATCCCAAATGACTCCAAAACTAAACTCTGGCCCAGGAAATTCTGCATGCTGGGGGCGTAGCCACCCCCCCCCCCAAATCCTGCATGTTTTATATTTTAATGGTTATGGCCAAGCTGCCTCCAGAGGGGCTGTGATAACTTCCAGGGCTGGAGGGGCCTGTGCCACAGACCAGGCAGAGCTCGGGGCCCGGATCAGGCACTCAGCACAGCCTACCTACAATTTTCTTTTCTTTTTTTTTAAAGGGCCACGTCTACGGCATACGGAAGTTCCCAAGCCGGGAATCGAATGGAAGCTGCAGCTGCTGGCCTATTCCACAGCCACAGCAGCGCCAGACCTTGAGCTGCACCTGTGACCTACACCGCAGCTCGCGGCAACGCCAGATCCTTAACCCACTGCGTGAGGCCAGTGATTGAACCCACATCCTCAGGGAGACAATGCTGGATCCTTAACCCACTGAGCCACAACAGCAACTCCCTATTTTCAATGTTCTAATCAGGCGTCTTTTGAAACTACTCATAGGCTCTTAACAGATGCTGAAGAGGTGAGTGTCTCTCCCTGCCTCCTCCGTAACAGCCTGGACCACGTCGCCACTCAAGGTCCACACACGCGGGCCCAAAGTCTCCTGTCCCATCACTGTCCTCGCACTGCGCGTCTCCACTCTGTCGTGCAGGTTTGGAGACTGACTAGCCCATCCAAAGACCCATACGAGCCGAAAGCAATTGTTCTTTTTTTAAAAAAGGGGAGACAACCAAGTTAAAATAAAAAACTTAAGGGACTCCGGCCGCCCGCCCTGTCCTGCAGGGGCCGTGCAGGCAGGTACCTGGATGGTGTTGGAGATCTCGCTGGTCAGGGCCACGTGCAAGACGATCAGGGGCTCCCCCGGGGTCGAGCAGTGAGAGAAGAAGTAGCACCTGCGGTAGGACCCCACGCGGCGTTTCATATCCATCCAGTTTTTAACGGGATGCACAGCCTCAGACCTGACGGGAACATTATACGGAGTCAAGACAGAGGTACAATCCTGAGTTACAAAACCGTGGCTGATTCCTGCTCCTATTAGTCACTCAAGTCAAAGAAGCCCTTTAAATCCAGCTTCCATGGACTCTTCGGGAAATTCAAGGAAAATCGCTTTGGCCAGAAACAGCCCTGACGGAGAGGCTTAGGGTTAGGGGTAGGGTTAACCCCACATCCTTCGGGGCCTCTAATCCCGGCAGCGCCTGTGGACACGCCTGGCCTGGCTGGGTCCATTGGTCCAGTGACCGCGGCCACTGCTGTTTCGTCTCAGCAGGGGACCTGGCAGCAGCACATGTCAGGCAAGCCTGCGTTTCACGCTGTCTGGGGAAGGGGCTGCAGTCATACACGCCTTTGTGAATCTGGAGATTTTTATCCAAGAGGAAAATACTAACAGCTGGATGATAGAGGCTGGCTGGGGTACCAGTGCCAACACTTGGTCCGGTGACTCTGGGTGGCTCTGATGACGGGGCTGTGGGGAAAGGGGGGCCTGTGGGCTTTAAATACGGGGACATAACTGAGATCCCACGTGCAGGGTCACCGGCAGAAGGGCTGGTTTTCATCTGTGCCCTCTCCTCCTCTTTTGCTGTCTTTTTAGGGCTGCACCCGCGGCATATGGAGATTCCCAGGCTAGGGGGCGGATCGGAGCTGCACCTGTTGGCCTACATCACAGCCACAGCAACGTCGGATCGGAGCCCCATCTGCGACCCACACCACAGCTCACAGCCACGCCGGATCCTTAACCCACGGAGCGAGGCCAGGGACGGAACCCGAGTGAGTCCTCATGGATGCTGAGCCATGATGGGAGCGCCTCCGCCTCCGCCTCCGCCTCTTGACGTCCCCTGCCAGGATGGCCACCTTCGTGACCAAGGTGTTTGGCCCCGTTCGAGTGGCATCCACGGGAATGGACACCGGCTGTCAGTGAAAAGGGCAGAAACGTGGACACGTCACACTTACTTGCTGATTTTCTGGAGCACTTCGCACGGCGAATGCCAGGTGACCCGCTCCAGGTTGAGGAACCCGGAGGCAAACCACTCCGAGAGCATGCTCTTCAGCACCCCGTTCATTTCCTGCAAAAGGGAGGAGAAAGTGCCGGCTGTCCAAGGGGCCGCCCTCCAGCCCACCCTGTTGTCACCACCAGCGCCAGGAAGGAACACCGAAATGGGGCGGGGGGGGGAGAGAGCGTCTGCAAAGAGCTTGTGCTGTGACAGCGCCCCCGAACCCTCCTGTCCTCCCGCTGGACCGAATGCAGCCGTGGCCTTTCTCCCCCCAACCTATGAGACGAGGAGCAGAAGTGTTCGGGTCGGAACGTAGTTGACCTGACCCACGAACTTGCTTCCACTCACGGGCCACAGTGGACATGACAACACATGACATCAGCCTGATGCTTAATGCGGTCTTGGGGAGGAAATGCCAAGGCCCGCTCAGGAACATTCTCTGATGCGTCAGAATGTCCTTTGTTTCCCAAGAGAAACTAGTACTGGGTCCAGGCACTGCCTTTCAACAACACGCCCTCCTATTTTAATGTCTCGGAAGCCAGGACGCGTCTTTTGAATGATGGTGAGTCAAGGTTTGATGGTTTGATGGGCAGCTCTTTCTCGCTTAGTGGGCCACAGGTAACAGTATCCCTGGAAATCAGTGGGTTTAGATTTGATGAGATTATTATTATTATTGGTCTTTTTGTCTTTTAGGGCCACACCTGCGGCATATGGAGGTTCCCAGGCTAGGGGTCTAATTGGAGCTGTAGCCGCCGGACTATGCCACAGCCACAGCCACGCTGGATCCGAGCTGTGTCTGCGACCCACACCGCAGCTCACGGCAACGCCAGATCCTTAACCCACTGAGCAAGGCCAGAGATCGAACCCGTGTCCTCATGGATGCTAGTCGAGTTCGTTAACCACTGAGCCACGGCGGGAACTCCAGATGATGAGATTATTCTAATTTCGCTTCAGTTATTGAAATCTTATCTAAGCTAATTTGAGTCAGCTTCACCATCAGAAATACAGCTGCACTGAAACTTCTCAAGCAAGACCACAACAAGAGGTGCATGAGGGGAGCAGAGGAGACAGGGGCAGAAGCACCCCAGTTTACCTGCAGCGACCGCTGGCCAGGTAACAGTGCTAAGCTCTGGGGATGTCCAGGGCATGAGGCATGGCTTGCTGTTTCTCAATAGCTGTGTACCTTTCTTCCAAATGAACAGAAGTCTCACTTTCTAGTTGCGTGCATGGCTGTTCAGAGTAAAACTTGCACTGTAGCTATAGGCCAATTGTGGGACCAAGTTCTGGCTCATCGGATGCAAGCAGAGGG
Organism: Phacochoerus africanus; assembly: GCF_016906955.1. Classification (NCBI taxonomy): domain Eukaryota; kingdom Metazoa; phylum Chordata; class Mammalia; order Artiodactyla; family Suidae; genus Phacochoerus; species Phacochoerus africanus. The sequence continues at coordinate 4,660,563 of NC_062551.1, forward strand.
GTCCTGAAGCAGCTTTGGGGAACCTTGAAAGATGGCAAGAGCAGCCCTTTGCCCATCTTTCTCTTTGTCTTTCCCAGAGCAGGATGGAAGGTGGCGTGATGGCTAGAGCTGGAGCAGCCATCTTGGGCCATGAGGTAACTTTGGGGGATGAAGGCTTTTCAGGGAACAGCAACAAAGGAGAGGCTGGGTCAAATGAGGACACTGCAGAGCAGGGTGAGCCCTGGGCTGGCCACCTCCAGACTTCTGTTTTTATTCAAACTGCTAAGGCTTCAGTCTGTTACTCACAAATGAACCACATACTAACAGATACGCTGAATACTATTATTGAATAACAGTAAACATGTGAGTGCAGAACTGACCTTATGAATCTCTGTACAGGAATCACAAAGACACAATGGATAACACCTGTAAAATTGTGTTATTGAAATTGTGTTTATGAAAGCCATAAAGCTGTTACAGGGCCATTTCGCAATTTAATCGCTGGTAAAAGGTCAAAGGACTCAGAGCTTTGTCACTTGAGGATATGCTGCAGGCACTGGCTTGGTGGCTCAGAAAGGGCTTTAGTGTGAAGCGTGGTTCATCCTTAAACACTCAAGGCCCGGAGCACGGAAGGGGCCACGAATCTGTGCTGTGAGGCTCCTGGGGGCAAGGAGAGGGGGTGAATCTATGGCCAACTGGGGAAGGCACAGTCAGACGTAATGTACAGAAGATCTCTGAGTAGCCAGGGCCGCCCAGAGGTCATCCTGGGGATAGTGGCCCTCCCCGGGGGGCAGGATGGAGCACAGGCTGAGTAAGAAGAAGGCAGAGAGGTTAAAAGGATTTACGCATTCACGGGTGGCTGAACTGACCCCCCCCCCGTTCCCTTTCACTCTTCAGCCTTTACTGGGTGCTCTGCTCCCTAAGGGCAGAGATCATTTCTGATCCATTCACGTGCCCAAAGCACTCAGTGGGGGTCTTCCACGTGGAAGATGACTGATAGATGGCTGTCAAATAAACAAGAGGAGAAATATTGGACCACGGTGGCCAGGAAGCAGCAGGAAGGGAGGAGATGGCACTTGCTGGGCGGTACAGAACAGCTCCTCGGAAAACTCTATTTCCGGCCTTGACCTCAGTGGCTCCCGATCTTCCTGGCCCCTCCCACCCTCGAGTGTTGCCAAAACCCAGGCACCCTGTCCCCAGAAACATGCCAACATGATCCTAAAATGCTGTGTACAGCTTCCTGGGGTTCAGGGACCGCGGGGCTGGGGAAGCTCTGTGCTGCAAGGTTCGCAGAGGGGGAGCCCAGTTCCATGCATCGCCTGGCATCTCCAGGACAGGCCTTAGAGGAGGTGGTGGGGAAACCTTGCTGCCACCTGAATTCAGCACTCACAGTGGGCGAGATGGCTCAGCGGAGGCAGGTGCCTGCTCTCGAGGTCGCTTCATTCTATTTTGGGCTACTGACAGCTATGAAGTGTGACCCTGGACACGAGAACTTGGAATCCAGGGTAAAGGTTACACATCTCCGGGCTCCGCGCTAGCAGGACTGCTGAGCTTCAGGCTGGAATCAAGCACAGAAGGCAACAAGGTTCCTGGATCTCAGGTGGCAGGGGGTCGAGCGATCGTGCACGCTTCACGCTCACTCAGAAATCACCTGTCAGCAATGCAGGACTCAGAAATGCAATGGCTGGGTCAACTTTCCTACCTAGGAAGAGGTCCATTTTTTAGCTGAGCTAAGCGCAGAATTTAGTAGGTCCACAAGGACCACTAGGTTAGCTGAAAACCAGGAGGAGTGGAGTTCCTGTCGTGGCGCAGTGGAAACAAATCTGACTAGGAACCATGAGGTTGCAGGTTTGATCCCTGGTCTTGCTCAGTGGGTTAAGGACCCGGCGTTGCCGTGAACTGTGCTATAGGTCGCAGATGCGGCTTGGATCTCGTGTTGCTGTGGCTCTGGCGTAGGCTGGCAGCTACAGCTCCGATTAGACCCCTAGCCTGGGAACCTCCATATGCCGTGAGAACGGCCCTAGAAAAGGCAAAAAGACAAACAAACAAACAAAAAATACCCAAAGACAGGAGTTCCCGTTGTGGCCAGCGGTAAGGAACCCATGATGATGAGAGTTCAATCCCTGGCCTCGCTCAGTGGGTTAAGGATCCGGCGTTGCCATGAGCTGTGGGGTAGGTCACAGATGTGGCTCAGATCCTGCGCGGCTGTGGCTGTGGTGTAGGCTGGCAGCTGCAGCTCTGATTCGACCTCTAGCCTGGAAACCTCCATGATGCAGGTGTGGCCCTGAAAAGAAAAAAAAAATGTCCAAGGAGAGAGATTCTGCCCTGCCTGGCCTCCTGCCTTGGGCTTCACACTCACATGGAATGTGAGGCTTCGTTATTGCCCTACTTGCAATAAGCACAGCCCTGGGTCAGAGACCAAGTACCTGACAAAGCGCCTTCATTCCTATCTGTATTTTTAGCAAAGCTCCACACCGTCCCCCAGGGCATTTCTTAGAAGAGAAGCAGGCTGACCTTGGGCAGACTGACCACCAGTTGAGCCGCTGGCCTTGGCGGCAGGGCCCGCTGGCTCAGGACCATTAGGGAACCTCAAGTCGTGCCTCTGACCAGCAGACAAAGGAGAGAGCACTGCGAACGGGCCCTCCTTCCCCATCAGGTGCATCTTCCGCTGTGTGAGAGCTGGTCTAAGACACCTGATCAGCATCTTTTGGGGCCTCACCCTTGCCCATCACCCTGAAAACGCCTCTGCTCTCACAGATTCAGTAAACGAGAACCCATGCAGGGAACCCAGCGGACTGAATGCCATCCGCAGCGACGCCCACGGCCGACGAGCATAGCATATCCTCCTTCACCTGATGTCACTGGGCAGCTCCACGGTCAGCAGGGGCCGGGGAGCACACCTGTGTGATGGGGTGCTGTGTGCACAGTCAGGGGTGCTGAGATCGGAGGCTCCCTGCTCCCCTAGCATCTTGGGGCAACACGGCCCCCTGGGGATCCGGGGCTCCTGATCTAAAGCTTCAAGGGCCAACCTTCTGATGGTTTCCAACACTGATTTCTTAAAGGCAAAAAGTTCTAGCTGTGTCACTGCTTTAAGTGAGATGCAAAATCCAGAATGAAATAGAAGCAACAGACTGCACACAGCCATGCTGCTGCTGAATGACACTACCAGGGCCCAGGAACAATTTCTAAGGATTAAAAAACCAATTCTCTGCATGATAGGGATTGGAAAAAAAAACAAAACAAAACACCAAAACAACAACAACAACCAAACCTCACTTAGCCGTGTAGAGCAAAGGGAAAGGGACCCACTAGATTTAGCTACTCTTGGTTATAGGCAGTGAGGACAAGGCCAGGGTTTCTAGGTCGAGAAACAGGAGGGCTGTGATGGAGCCATCTGGAAAGCCTCCTGCACCCAGCAGTTTGAGACCGTGTGCAGAGGCCAAGGTCAGGCTATTGTCGCTCACTCTCTGCTCAAGAAGTATCTTTTTTTTTTTTTTTTGTCTTTTTGCTATTTCTTGGGCCACTCCCGCGGCATATGGAGGTTCCCAGGCTAGGGGTCCAATCAGAGCTGTGGCCACTGGCCTGCGCCAGAGCCACAGCAATGCAGAATCCGAGCCGCGTCTGCAACCTACACCACAGCTCACGGCAACGCCGGATCGTTAACCCACTGAGCAAGGGCAGGGACCGAACCCGCAACCTCATGGTTCCTAGTCGGATTCGTTAACCACTGCGCCACGACGGGAACTCCTCAAGAAGTATCTTTATGCCACGTGACTTCTGGCCTGTGGGTACATACTATTTTTTCCCTTATGGGTGTAGACGGCCTTGGTTAAAGAACAAGGGAACCGCCTGATAGGAGGTCTCGAGGCTGCACAGAAACCGTCATGGCCTCTGGGCCCCGTCCTAGGTTCAGAAATCTGAGTGGAGCAGTGCGGCCTCAGGACACAAGGGAGCGGTTAGTGGCCAACTTCGCTGGGTGGCGGGGCACCTGGAAATCTACCTCGGGCTTCATTCACCATTTTGCTACACAAGCCAAGGTCTCCGTTTTCAAGGTCTTAGTTTTCATCTGGTGGGGGTGGGGCGGGGAAACAATACATTTCAGATGCTCAATTCTGGGGTTCATGTCTAAAACGCAAGTGAGAGGCACAGACACCTGAACATCTATGAAGAAGTGAGGGAAGCTGCCCGGGGGGTGGGGGGGGCTGGAGTGGATGTAAAAGCCCAGCAAATGAGCCGGAGTAGAGGTGGCTCTTGCTCTCACAGGACTCACAAAGGGAGGCAGGTTCAGGAACTTTCCATCCAGGTGCCAGCCTGGCTGAAGAGGAGCTCAGTGGAGGGGAGCTGGTGATGCTGGGTGAGCTGGGACATCCAGGATGCCTGGAGTGCAGCAAAAATGCCAGAGGGAAGAGAGTGGGTGTGACGATTTTTCAACAAGAGGAGAGAGACTGACCTTTGGCTTCGGAGAAAGGTGGGCGTTGAGGTTGCTCATGAATCCAAATAAAACAATGCTATTAATCAACTGGGTTGTTTGACCTCTCCCTCAGTTTTAGAGAAAAAACCCAATTCTAGGAGGATAAACCCACTTTTGATCCGGTGAGGCTGTTGATTCTGTGTCAGTGTGCTGTGAGCAACACACAGGTCATGGAAACCGGGCCTGGCCTGAGGCTCTCTCACAGCTCCCTGCTCTGGGCACCGCACTGGCCCTCACCTGCATGCCAGTCCCTAGGTCTTGCTGAGGATGAAACGAGCAGGTGCATGAAAGGCATTGACACCTATTGTACCTGCTCCTAGCTCTTCCCACACTTGCAGGGAAGCTTCTGGACCAAGTGACCTTGGAGCCCGGAGCATGCCTGGTACAAAAGGAACACCCAATTGCTGCGGATTGACTGGATGGATAGACGGATGGAGGAAGAGTTTCATTTTGGGACAGGTGACAAGCACCCTACCTAATCCTCGAGCCTCCTCTGCAATGAGCATCCAGTCTCAAAAGGGTTTCAGGAGCACTGGTCTCTGGCTCAAGAAAACAAAAAAAGTCTACTTGGATGGCTAAATGTAGGCCTCTCTTGAGAGGAACCAGGTGGCTGTGCATGCAGTGTACGGAACCTAAGGTCTCAGCCAGGAGGATTCAGCGGGGAATGTGGTCAATTCGACACACACAGGCTCCAGCACTGATCTGGTGCCACTGCAATAAACAGCCGAGGTTCTCATCCAGTGAACCTCACAGCTCAAGGCTCTCTGGCCCTAGGTAACCCTGAGCATTGGAGATTAGTCAGCTATTATGAGGAATCAAATCAGAGCCACTATTATCATCCTGAGATCAATCAATCCTCTTCTAATCACACCCAGTTTTTATGCATCTAAGGCTACAGAGCCAAGACAGATGACAAAGTTTCTCATGAACGCAGCTCACAGGGCAGGATGAGGATATAAAGTGTACCCCAAAGAACCAGAAATTTGCATTCAGATGGATGATCAAAGACATAACTTCTTTGCTCTGAGTTCTGGGCAAAGTCATGAGAGCTCACAGGACCCGGTTCCTTTCCTGGAAAAGACAACACGCTCATCATGGACCCCAGAGTGCAGTGGTGAACATGAAAACCCTCTGCCAGTGTTAAGAGTGCTTAAGAGAATTAGGACGTAATCGTTCAAATGCTTGATTTTTTTAAACAGCCAATTGCACCTAACAAGAGGTCTGCATGTCAGAACATCCCCAACCCTTCACGTAAGTTCTGGTTCACTAAAAGAGCCGGTGAGTGGTCCCATCGTATTTCATATCAATAGCACAAAAGGACTATCTTCAACTACCAGCCACCTTTCAAGCCATCATTATTGAAATCTTTAAGTATTTATTCACATCTAACAAGACATCACTGTGCGAAGAGCCTGATTATCTCCAGAAGACAAGTTCGAGTCCTATTTCTGGGCTGAACTCAGGAAGGTAAAACACCCTGCCCAAAGTGACTGGCAGAGAGAAGACAGAAGGCCATCGGACTCCTAGACCTCAGCTTCTAGGCACTTCTGTGCATTTCACAGGACTGCTCAGGACAAGGGCTTACACATAGTGGGTGCTGCAATGAAGTTTTGCTAACCACATCCAGGTTGTTTTGGTTTGTTTTGCACCATGTGTGCGGATGAGAGGTTCTCAGGCAGAGGATGGAACCACAGCAGTGACAATGCGGGATCCTTAACCCATTCAGCCACAAGGAAACTCCCTATCCAGGCTTTCAGAAAGCTGCCTGACACATCAAGGGTACCAAAGAGAGGTGAAACCTCTCAGGTAAAGTAGAAAAGAGACTATGGAGCACGCTCACCAGCCAAGAGGCGTGACAGTCACCTTAAGAGTAAGCGAGTTTCTATAGACTGAAGCGAGGCCAGACTAGCAGAAGGCAAGGATTCAGAAAGCCTGGGAAGACAGGGGTCAGTGTTCAGAGACTGCGACTTAGGGCTAGGTGTGCAAGGCTCCCGGCATGGGAAGATGGAGTGTTTGGGGCTCGAGGGGCAGCTTTGAACCACACCCGGAGGTGGGGGTGGGGTGGGGACGGACCACCGAGATGGGCGGTCCCAGGGGCGGTCCGGGCGGGGCCTTACCCGGACGTGAGGCCCCTCCACCAGCTTGAGAGCCTGCGCCTCGAGCAGGTCGGCCCGCAGCTGCACCAGGAAGCGCACGCCGCCGTCCAGCTTGCTGATGTGGTGGAAGAGGCTGCGGTAGCGCGGCACCAGCGCGTAGCGCAGCCGGTCCTCGGCCTGCAGCAGCACGGCAGCCTCCCGCGGCTGCTGGCGAAGCTGGAGTACGCCGGCGCTCTGCTCGGCCACCTGGCTGTGGTCCACGCCGAAGCCCCGCGCCAGGCGGCTCAACAGCTCGGCGCGCTCGGATGCCTCGGCCAGGCTGCCGTAGAAGCTCATAAAGTCCGCGCACTGGTTTTCAGCCGGGGCCGGCGTCTTCTCGCGCAGCTCGTAGGCTGGCATCGCTGGCACAGCGCGGTGCAGCAGCTCGTCCATGGCCCGCTTCAGGGCGCCGGCCGCCGCTGCCCGCCCGTTCGACAGCCTGGGTCCGGGTGGCCGCGGCGGCCTTGGGGGTAGCCACAACCCGAGGAGGCGCCCAGCTGACAGGCCGGTCCCGAGGACTCGCATGGCACGGGGCGACAGCTGCTAGGGATACACCACCACTTTTGGGGGGCTTCCGGCTTCCGGCACGCGCCCGTCCCATTGGCCGAGCCCGGGGGACGGGCGGGGCTGCGGCCAATCGGAGGGCCGAGCGGCGGGGGTGGGGCGGAGCGCGGCGCGCGGGGCCAAGTGTGGTCAAAGGTAAGCCTGGAGGGGACCAATCCGAGGGCGGAGCGGCGGCGGCGGCGTTGGCCCCTCGCCCTGTCACTTGGCCATAGGAAGTCACCGCCTCATTCCCTCTCCTCTAGGGCCAAGCTCTCCAACCCCAGGGAACAGCACAGCCGCCCAGGGAACGTATTAACGGACGCAGATTGCTGGCCCCACTGCGGAGATTCTGATCCAGTTTGCCTGGGGGGAGGCCGAGGAATCTGCCTAGGAAGTATTCATGGTGTACTTCCCTGGCGAGGAAGGCTTTGTCTTGACCCCTGCCTAATGAAAGGCGGGTCTCACTTCTACAGAAAGCTGTGCACAGGGCTCTCCTAAGCCTCTTGTTCCCCAACCTGCCCCTCCTCCCTTGGTCCTCATTCATTCATTCGACAGAGTATTTATTAACCACCTGGTACGTGCCACGTCCCACACTGGGCACGGGGATAAAAATGAACCAGACAGACCCGAAGCTGCTCCACGGAGTTACAGTTTTACAGTGGAGACAGAGGATACATAACTACAAATGGTGACAAATGCTCTAAGGGAAATAAACAGGGTGCCGTGAGGTAGCCGGGCTGGCATGGACTTCCTACTGTGGACAGGGGCATTAGGGAAGGCCTCTCTGAGAACGTGACCATAAACTGAGACCACAGGCTAGTTACGTGTAGAGAAGCAGGGGAGATGGGGAGAAGCTGTCTTATCCATTCTTCCAAGTTCATGATGAGCGTTGTTCGTGTGTGTGTGTGTGTGTGTGTGTGTGTGTGTGTGTGTGTGTGTGTGTTGTGGGTTTTTTTTGGGGTGGGGTGGTTTTTTTTGTTTGTTTGTTTTTTTCCCACAGCGTGCGGCAGCTTGATGTGGGATCTCAGCTCCCAGAACTAAGACTGAACCCAGGCCACAGTGGTAGCAGTGGCAAATCTTAACCACCAGACCATCAGGGAAGTCCCCAAAGAACCATTTTTGTAACCTCTGCCTGCTCTTTGTCCCGCCATCTAAGTTTTATTGATCCTACTTTAAAAAGACTCCTGTGTTCCTGCTGTGGCACAACGTGCTATTAGCAGCGTCTTGAGAGAGCTGGGATGCAGGTTCGATCCCCAGCCCGGCACAATGGGTTAAGGAACCAGTGTTGCTGCAGCTTCAGCTTAGGTCTTGACTGCAGCTTGGATCTGATCCCTGGCCCAGGAATTCCAGAGGCTGCGGGGCAGTCAAAAACAAACAAACAGTCAAAGAAAAAACCAAAAAACCAAAAAACAAAAAACAAAAAACCCCACCCCAAAACACTCCTGCATTTATTTTCTCTCTGGCCCACTGATTCTGTAGCCTGTGTCACTTCTCACCAGGACCACAGAGGTATCCTCTCTGCTTCTAGGTCTGACTGCTCCAGTCCATTCTCTGCCTCAGCCACTGGGTGATCTTTCTAAACGACCCGTCTTCTGTGTTCCTCACTTATTCAACAAGCAAATGCTTTAGCATAACTGGCAGAAGCTGGCACCTACGGCCCCTGCTCCCCTCACCAGTCCTGTATTCTCTCTCTCCCTACCTCATATTGGAATGGGGAAGAACAGCATGACTCCATAATAGAGCTCTTCCTGTTACCTTCACCTTTGTGCTCTGTTGGCTGTGCTTAGTCATGCTCCGCATCTTTTGTAAAAGAATATTGCCCATAGCTTGAAAGATACAGAAGAGCCAAACCACGACCTGATCACATGATCTGACCTATATGGACAGCTACAAGAACAAAGGAGGAACACAGAGAACACCTTGCCTCACCTTGCCTGTAAAAGGCTTTGCTGAAAGCCTTCAGAAAGCTTGGGCTTTTAAAGGCATGAGCCACCTGTCTCCTTGCATGGCCCTGCAATAACCTTTCTCTGCTCCAAGCTCCAGTGCTTAGGTATTGTTTGGCCTCAAAGTGTATCAGGCACATAGACTTGCGTTTGGTAACAATATTACTTCCTCTGTGTCCTGGAGGTGCCCAGAGTAAGGAATACGCTTGGTTTTGTTTTTATTTTTTTTTTTGCTGCTGCAGCCTGTGGAAGTTCCAGGGCGGGAATTGAACCCGTGCCGCAGCAGTGACCTGAGCCACAGCAGTGTCAATGTTCAGTCTTTCACCTGCTGAGCCGCCATGGAGCTCCCGGGGATCCGTTTTTATTTGTTTATTTAGTTTTTTGTTGTCTGGTCTTTTCTAGGGCCGCACTGGTGGCATAGGGAGGTTCCCAGGCTCGGGGCCTAATCAGAGCTGTAGCTGCTGGCCTATGCCACAGCCCCAGTAATGCCAGATCCGAGCCACATCTGTGACCTACACCACAGCTCACGGCAACACCGGATCCTTAACCCACTGACCGAGGCCAGGGATCAAACCCACAACCTCATGGTTTCGAGTCGGATTCATTAACCACTGAACCACGATGGGAACTCCCCTGGGGATCCATTTTTAAACTCTGGGAAGACACACACAGGAAGGGTAGGGGGAGGTTGTCTTTGGTGGCACTATTGTTGGCAGTGGCTGGCATCACCCTCTGTCTACAGCCTCTACACACACCCCCGCTTCAGACAGTCCCACCTTCTGGGAGTGAGCTTTCTGCCATGGTTAGGGAGAGGCTAGAGGGAATTTGTAGGGCTTGATACCAAATGCAGGGGAGTCAAGAGGAAAACCCAGCCAGGATGTCTCTGTGCTCTCGGAGAAAAAGCATCGATCTAGGACAAAGGATGAGGGCAGCATCAAAGAGTCTGTTGAGAAGAGATGGGGGGCAGCGTGGCGGGGCAAGGAGGCTCTGGGGCAGGGCTGTCTTGTTTGGGAACCCACAGGGCACCCAGGGACCGGTGGGGAGGGGACCCTTCCCTTCCTTAGTCACACAGCTGTCAGTAACTGATGTCCCACCAAGTCCCTCTGATGTCCCCCGTGCCTGTGAGGGGAGACACGTGGACAGGCGCTGGCTGAGCCCGTCACTGTCCCCTGTACACTGAGAGTACCACCACTTCTCTTAGCACTGACTAAATGCCATCCCTGTTCTTAGCACTTCAGTGTGTTATCTTAGTGAGGCCTCCCCGTAACCCTGTGGGGCCAGAACTATTACTCCCATTTGATGGAGGTGGAAACAGAGGCACAGAGAGATACAGGGACTTGCCCAAGGGCTCACAGGAGCACATGCAGCAGTGGTCCCTGAGTCTCTTCCAGAGTGGCATGTGGAAGGACCATCTGGACCAGGCTGGTCTTGAGCTAGGGGGTGCAGGTGCCTCTGGGCTGAGAACAGCTGGGACTTGTTAGGCCGAAGAAACTGGGCCTGGCTTCTCTTTGACACATCCGGGAGAAAGTTCGTGGCAGGAGCTGAGCTCTGCTGGAAGACAAAGATGACCAGTTCAATCGCTCCTGGGCTCAAGGAGACCTCCCCCGTAACACCTGGGTAGAAAGACTCCTAGGAGTCAGCAAGGGAGGGCGTGCCAGACCACAGCAAGTCCTGACGCAGGTCCAAACCCCTCTGCTCTGGAATCATCTGCGCCAAAAGAAGATGGGCGTGCAGCTGCAGTCAGGTGTGAGAAAGAAACAGGATAACGGGCCAGAGATAAATGAGGACCCGAAAGACCTGTTCTGCCTAAGTGATGACCTCGGCGCCCTGGCGCTCTCCTCCCTGAGGGGGACCCCCACACCGTACTCCCCCTCAGGGTGCCGCTACTGCTTTCCTTCTGCCCTAGACAAACATACTACGTCTCTGTGTGCTCTCCCACCTGCTGGGCAGTGTTTCTAACGATAAGCCAGGACCTGTTTTGACCGTCTTCGCTTCCTTGAAACAGAGGGCAAGAATCAGAGCAATTCTAGGATTCCTGGTCCTCACCCAGGCTGCCCAGGTTCAACCCCTGAGCAAGGACTTAGGATCTCGCGTCAAGCCATGGCTCACGGCTGTCTCTCTGAGATCCCTCCAAAGCCTGTGCTCTTTCCACCCCAGGATCCTGCCTGTGCTAAAATGAAGATTCCTGCCTTATTTAGGACTGAGTTTGTTTTCTAGGCTGAAATGTGGAGGGAAACAGAGAAAGGACAGGATTCTGCTAAATACCAAATCCCTCCGCCGTGGCCAATGGTTGACTCATGTACTCCTGACATTGACTCTGTCAGGTAACTGTCCCCAACCACAGATGAGGCTGAAGCTACTTATTTTTTAATGGGGGAAGGCTCGAAGGGGGGCCAGTCTTAAGAGATACTAAAGTTTATGAAGTCCCAGTAATGAAAACAGAATGAACAAACATCTATGGACATAGCAGATGGTTCTGAGAGAGCCTTGAGGTGCTCAGGTACCAGGTGTGTGATCACAGGAGCATTGCCAGTGACTGGGGGGAAAAACGAAGGTTCCCAGGAAGAAGAGCAAAGGTAGGTCCCAGCCTCACACTGTTCAAGAGAAATGGCAGATCTTTAAAGGGTTTTTTTTACAAAGTGAAATAAAAGCATGAGAAGAAAATAATCTCAAAGCAAGACAAACCGTTTGAAGCCTGACACAAACCCAGACTCCATAAAAGATGGTTAACTTTCAGTGTATAAATTTTTTGAAAGTTCTTTCTGCTTAAAATCAAAAGACAGACACTACCTTGGAGAAATATTTGCAAGTTATATCACATAAAAATGGCTCATCTCTGTAACATATAAAGAACTACAAAGCACCCTGGGTGAAGACTGTCGATCCAACAGAAAAATGCAGAAAAGAAATGCAGAGAGGTCTTTGAAGAGGAAATCCAAACGGATCTTAAAACTGTGAAAAGTGCTCAACGTCACTCCTAATAAGAAAATGCAAATTAAAACCCCAGTGAGCTATCGGTTTTGATTTACTGCACTGTAATGACACCCAATGCTCGTGAGCTTGTGGGGAAGCAATCACGCTCTGCCCCTGCGGGTGGGCACTGCCCCTTCGGGGGGTGCATTCTGCAATATCTACCAGCATTGAAAATGGCCCCAGCAACTGGCACGGATACGTCCTGAAGCTGCTGAGTGCCAGGCTGATCAGACAGACCTGGGCTCTCAATCAGCAGGACCAGGATTCAGGTGGGGGGCCCAAGATGACAACAGGGTCCCTACAAGGAGATGCAGGAGGGGCTGAAACAGCCATCTCTGGGGCTAATAAGGACTCAGGTGTTCTCTGAGTTCCCTAGTGGCCCACCAGTTGGGGGAGTCCAGCACTGTCACCGCTGAGGCTCCGGTCACTGCTGTGGCGCAGGTTTGATCCCTGGCCTGGGAACTTCGGCATGCTGTGGGTGCAGCTAAATAAATAAAGAGAAAAAAGAATGAAGGAGCATGAAGAGAAATGCTAAATGAGATGCTAATAGTAACAATAAAATTCAAAAAAAAAATCCTTCAGATGTCTCAATGAACAAGAAACAGAAAAATGAAGGTGGGGGAGGGGCTCGGTTGGAGCCGCCACATCGTCGCAGACGAGAGCAGGTGCAAGGAGGCAGGACAGCACCTTAATAAAGACCATTGGCTCTAAAGTGCATCCCGGGCCCCGCCGCTCTCTAGTTCAGTGACCTTGAGTAGGTTTCATCGGCTTTTAAAGGCAGTCTCCACGACTGGGAGATGTAGCTGAGAGTAATTAGGTAATTTGTAGTTAGTAACTAATGGAGGTGAGAGGATGGAATGAAACAATCCCTGTTAAGCGCAAGGCAAATGAAATGGTAAACACTCCACAACATTCTAGGGAAATTATCATCAGTAATAAAAAGGCAGTATTGGGGGGGGCAGGTATTTGCGTACGGCCAACATGCGGCACCACGCTGATCCCTGGCAGGGTATTTCTAACTCGGAGATGCCCTGACTCCCGTGCAGCTTCTTCCTGGAATTCCGGAGTAAGTGAGGCAAGAGGCAGCTGGGTGGGAGAAAAGAGGGGCAGAGTGAGTCTGAGAGGCACCAAGACCGAGAGAGAGGCCGGCATCTCCATGAACAGCGGCCAGGATAACACAAGATGTTTCTTTGGAAACAACTTTCAAACAGTCACAGTCAGCAAGAGAGGTTCTTCCGCCCTCTCGGGAGTGGGGCTCTGAACTCCCCTCCACTTCCTCCTCCTTTGCCTTCCCACCCGCCACATTTATGGAGGAGAATATCCCACTGATGAGGCCTCCCACAAAGCAGAGCTGCAGGAGGCCCTAGGACTAGGTGGGACTTGCCAGCTGCTCAGACAGAAATATGGCGCATCTTTGGTTCAGGTGAAGGGGAGCCAGGTACCTGGCTGACTATCATCTCTAGGTGCCAGAACTTCCATAGGTAGATCCCTCTGGTCCAAGCGTTACAGTACAAACACACGGAGAGGGGGCACTTTACAGGGCCGGGCTTTGTAAGGCACGTCTGATCTCAGGGAGCTTCAGCAAACTCTGGCTCCTGCAGAGACAGAGACGCACAGAGTCTCCTGTGGGCTTGTGGAAGCACTGGGGCAATGCCAGTTGCTCCTCGCTCAGGAAGTGGTGAGAACTCATCACCAGCTGATGAAAGACCCTGCGTGGTCCAGACAGGTGCCTCGGGCGCGTGTGCCCACTTTGCTCGTCCCACGTGTTCTCATTTATCCCAGGCCCTCCAGCCCTTCTGCAGAAGCCTTGTCCACTTTAAGTATTTGCCTCAAGTACAGATCTCCCTCTGTCTCCCTCAGCTCCCCCGCTTCTCACATCCTTTCTTGATTCTGCTTTCTCTGTGCTGATGCTTGTTTTTCTCTAGGTGTCAATGGCCATTCTCTGCTTCTGTTTTTGCTACAAAACACTGCCCTAAGCCAAGACGGAATTTGAGAGAACAATTCCATCTACAAGAGTATCAAAAAGAAAAAAAAAAAAAAACCACTTAAGAACAAATTTAACCAAGGATGTTTAGGACACGGACCCTGAAAATTACAGAGCACGGAAATGAAAGATTTACATCAATGGAAAGACATCCCATGTTCATGAGTAGGAGCCCTTCATATTGTTATGATGGTAAAACTCCCCAAATGAATGTGCAGATTCAATGTACTCCCCATCAAAATTCCAGTTTGTAGACATGGAAAAGCTGATGCTAAAATTTATATGGAGGAGTTCCCGTCGTGGCGCAGTGGTTAACGAATCTGACTAGGAACCATGAGGTTGCAGGTTCGATCCCTGGCCTTGCTCATTGGGTTAAGGATCTGGCGTTGCTGTAAGCTGTAGCATAGGTCGCAAACACGGCTCAGATCCCATGTTGCTGTGGCTCTGGCATAGGCTGGTGGCTACAGCTCCAATTCGACCCCTAGCCTGGGAACCTCCATATGCCATGGTTGTGGCCCTAGAAAAGGCAAAAAAAAAAAAGACCAAAAAGTAAAATAAAATAAAATAAAATTTATACGGAAATGCAAGGGGCCCTGAAGAGCCACAACAAAAAGAAGGAACACTTGGAAAATGAGCACTTCCCGATTTCTAAACTTACCACAGAGTTACGTTAATCAAAACACTGTGGTCGTGGAAAAAAGGCAGATGTATAGATCAATGGGACAAAACTGAAAGTCCAGAAATAAACCCACACATCTTTGGTCAACTGGTCTTTCACAAGGGTTATAAGACCACACTGAATGGAGGAAAGAATAGTTTTTTCAACAAATGATGCCAGAACAACTAGACAGCTATAGTCAAAACAAGGAATGTGCATGTCTACCTCGCACCACACATAAAAACTCAAAATGTCTCACTGAGCTCAATGTAAAAGCAAATGCTATAAAACTCTCAGAATGGAAAGCAGGTATAAAACTTCAAGACGCTGGACTTGGCAAGGATTTCTTAAATATGACACCAAAAGCATCAGCAACAAAAGAAAACCAGATAAACACTCTCATACATCAAAGGACCCTGTCAAGAAAGTGAAAAGACAGCCCAAAGAATGGGAGAAATATTTGCAAATCATACATCTGATAAGGATCCAGCGTCCAGAATATACAATGAGTTCCTCCAAGTCGACACCAAAAAAGCAAACAAAAAAACAACCCAATTAAACAATGGGCAAAGGAATTTGAACGGAGGATATGCAAATGACCAATAAGCACATGGAAAGATCTGTTCACATCAGTAGTCACTGGGGAAATGCAAATCAAAGCCACAAAGAGGTACCACTTCAAAACCACGGCTATGGCAATAATCATGATGAAGATGAAATAAATGCTGATAAGGATATTGACAAACTGGAACTCTCCCACTGTTGGTGGGAATGTAAAATAGTGCTGCCATCGTGGAAATTGTCTTGGTAGCACCTCAAAGAGTTAGATGCAAAATTATCATACAGCTCAGCAACCCCAACTCCTAGGTAGTCAAGAGAACTGTAAACATATGTTCGCAGAAAAACTTGTACACGAATGTCCACAGCAATATTATTCATAAAGATAGTCAAGAAGTGGAAACAACCCACACTCACAACTGGATGAAATAAACCAGACATCATGTATCGACACAATGGAATATTAACAGACATAACAAAGAATGAAAGACCGGTACATGTTACGAGACAGATGAATTTTGAAAAGAGTCTGCCACGTTTCAAGAAGCCAGACACAAAAGACGATGTGCTGTATGAAATGCCCAGATAGGCAAAGTGAGAGAGACGGAAAGAAAATTAATGGTTGCCTAGTGGTGGGGGGTGGGGGGTTGGGAGGGAGAGCTAAGGGGCATGGCCTTTCTTTTCAGGGGATGAAATGATTCTGGAATTAGTGGTGATGTCTACACAACACTGTGAATTTACTAAAAACCACCAAACTGCACACTTTAAAATGGCTAAAAGAGGCACAGAGCTCCAGCTTCAAAATAAATGAGTCACAGACAGGTGTTGTAACCAAGCAGGGCCCTGTGGGGCTCCTGGGCACAAAAGCCTTTCTGTTCTTAGGGAATGAGCCTCATTTCTTGTTCTAAATGGCCTTCCTTCAGCCTCCATGACCTTCCCTGAGTTCCTAGGGGCAGGTTCAGACAGTTGCTGATCAGGGAAGGAACAGGATGCAAAGACAAGGGCGCAACAGTCAAGAAACGATAGTACCGCTTGGGGACACACATAGTCATATAGGCATCTTATATACCTGTTGGAGGCTTGCCAGATATGCATGTCTACAGGCCACAGTGCATCAAAGAAACTAGATGGCGCTTGAAGAATGACGCTAATCTAGGCTTGCAAAATATCTAAGACTTTCCTAGACCCCTGGCGGAAAGGGAGGGAGACAGGAAATGTACATCCTTACGAGTGGCTGCTTGAAAGCAAGTTGCCAAATACTCCAGATGTCAACGGAAAGCCATTGACATTCTTGTTCTCAAGACCAGAACCCTAAGGGAGTTGGAGGAAAGGGCATAACAGCCTTAAGCATAAGCAATATAATCTTTCTCTGGAAGGCGAGTCCTTTATAGCATCTATGAATACAAAGGGTCTGTGCCTTGCATATCTGTAGCCTTGATCAGTAACAATGTAAATGACACCCGTGATTCTGTAAGCACAAGGGAGTAGAAAATAGTAAATAAAATCATGAGTTGGCTCAGAGGGTGGCTCTTGCCTCTGGAAGGCGGTAGCCCCCTGATCCCCACTCTGTTTCTTTGTCTCTTCTTTTTTTAAATCTGCGGCACTGCTGACTTTGGGACCTGAGTTGACAAGCAGGTCTCATCATATACGTAAGAGAACATGTATTCCTTACGCTTCTTTTTAGCAATGAATACTTTTAGCAATGAATACTGAACAGCTTAGAGTCCTTCCTTGTGCTTCTCCCTGGCTTAACAGAACTCTAAACACAATCGCCCGCAAGCTAAAGATTAGGCACCCTGAGCACAACTGCCTGTGGGTTAGAGATCATTAGCACATAATGTTTTTCAGGAACTTTGCTAGTCTGTTCTAATCTCTGATCTATATGCCCTGTTTCTAAGGGCTGTTGTCCCAGGCAATAACCCAGAAGGCCACCACCACGGTCATGCCGAGATCTTTGGACACCAGCTTTGTTGGCTAAAATGCCCCCAATCCAGATTTGTATCTGAAAACCTCTTTTTTCTCCTTTTCACTCTAACACTCCTTGAAATGCTTTCCAATGGGGGGCACAGTCTTTAGGGCACTAGCCTGCTGTTGTCCCCCTTTGCCTGGTAGAGCAATAAAGCGATCTTTTTCTCCTTCACCCCAAACTCTATTGCTGCATTTGTATTTGGCACCGGCAGACAGAGACCAAATTTCGGCAATAAGCGTGGGCAGGCGGCCCTGCAGGGCTCTCGGCTGGACCGGAGGCTCTGAGGCTTCTCTCCACCCCAGTCTCCCCTTGGGGGAGCAGAAGGCTGAGGGACTCTTTCAGAGGCCAGATCGCTGAGAGTTTCCTGCCACAGGGCCAGGCCCTGAGCAGACCCAACTGGTCATCTCAGAGGCTGGAACTCTGGGGTGGGGAGGTGTTCGGAAGGCAAGCACCATCCCAGCACCTGTCGGGGGTCCGCTGGTCTCTGGGGAACTCCTTTCTTTCCCTCTGCTCCTGCTGACCCAGACGTCCCACTGCAAGAAACCTTTTTGGGAAGGAGCCAAGTAGTATCCGGGACATCCTGACACCTCTGCCAGCATCTGGCTAAGTTCCCAGGCGTGCATGCCGAGGCCCCTTGGACCTTGTCCGTCTGGGGAAACTCTGGTTCCCGGTTGGGGATTTTCCTTTGGAAGGTCCTGTCTATAAGGCACCGTGTGGACTAGGAAGCCCATCTGGGATCTGTGGCTGCCTTTTGTATGGCGAGGATTCTGATTTTGCTTTCAGTGTTGTGTGTGAGTGTTTAATGCCATCTGACGGTAGCCTAGGAAAGATCTTGACAGAGGGTCGAGCCTAGGCCCCAGTTTTCTGCACTAAGGAAAACAAAGCCAATCTGGGAAACATCTCTGAAATTCCATCGGGTAGCTCCCAGGGGGCGATCGCAGGCGACTAGTCAACTTCAGCTATAAACGGATGACTAAGGTATCGCGGCTGGCTTAGTTAGAAGAGACTGGGGGGTCTGGGTCTATAGAGAGGACTGCAGAGAAAACCACGCTCACATGGAGGAAAATGACACCAGGACGAGAAGACAATGACATAAGGAGTACATAGCTGGCCCAGGATGCTGGACCTGCTGATAACCACGATGGTTATAATGTTTTCCTGACACCTTGAACTTTTGTGCAAAAATCGAATGTTCTTCCATCAGGAGCACTAGCCTATATGCTACTTTTAACCAGTCTGATTGTTGGGCTTGGGGCCAGTTACCTGTGTCTGGTACTTCTGGGTTTCCTTGGCTCTGACTAAATCTCCTCGAGGAAATGTATTTGATTCCTGGGTGGGATTTTTCTCACCTGGCCAATTAAAAATTTTACCTGCTCTGACCCTGACCATAAATATGAATTTTCATTTAGAGTCACTCAAACTCAGAGCAACGAGCTAAGTCTCAATCAAACCTGTCACCTCCTGTTTATTAGAAAGGGTTAACCCCAGGCTATGGCCATTTAGGTTTAAAGGCTCCTCTGAGTTGGGAACAATTAATTCACACTAAGAGTGATCAGCCTAGCCTAGCCATATTAGGAAATGAGGCTGGGTGCCTTATGGACAATGCCTAGATTTTATTACCCCCAGAGATCGTGGCTGGTGTGAAACAGACTGGGTCAGATCACTTGAGATTCACTGGGTTGCATGTGATGGAATTCAGTGAATCTGCAGCACTAATTTATGGCCTTGCTTTTCCACCAGGATGGACAGGAAGATATACTCTAGGACTCCCTTGGACGCAAGGTCCTACGTGTGACAATTTAAAGATGACCCCAACCAATCCACCATTAGTACAAACCCAATGGGTCAAGAGTTGTGTATTCCACTGGGATGACACTCAGCAGCTATCTTTGTCCTGTCAATGGGATTGGTGCCTCTCATCAGCCACATCAAAGTCTTCCGCAAATTCGCGAGACGGATTTCAAATGATCGTAACCAGGGCGATGAGTGCTGAATTCTGAAGTCCTAGGCTGCTTGAAGTGACCCACTCCCTCGTCCTGACAACATCTTCTCCAACTAGTTTGGTGTAGGAAGCTATTGGCTTAAACGTGAGCTCAAAACTCTATTAGCTGTACTGCTTGCATTTTGCTTGTCTTATGAGATGGTGTTCCTCATATTACCAAATGCATGACTGAACCTCCAAGAAGAATAACGATTAGGTGACTTGAAGCAGCTAATTGAGTATACAGTTCTTTACCAGATCAGTGATTGTAATGGCGTAACTCTAGATATGAGAAGATGCAACAAGAGGGAGTATATTCCTGGACCATCACCGACTAGTAAGACCGGGGGGCGGGGGGGGGTCTGGAGACTTCTGGCCTAGTCCAATAATATCACACTGAGTGGCCTCTCAGCGAAATCGTTGCCAGACCTGGGAATGAGCACTCCTAGCACCGCGGGATGGAAAGGTCATGCAATGCCCCCCTCCCCCACACTGTGGTCGAATGTATGACCGTGAGGGAGCCCCGAGAACTGGAGATCAGCATCTGCCATCTGCCTCGACACGGATTAAGTCATGAACCACCATGACTGCTGCACCTCAACACCCACAGAAAGAGGGCAGGGTGGAGATCTTTGCCTGGCAAAGCAGTAAGGCGATCTTCTCCTCCTTCACCCCAAACTCTGCCTCTGCGTTTGTATTTGTCACTGGCAGACAGAGACCAAATTTCGGCAATGAGTGTGGGCCGGCGGCCCTGCAGGGCTCTCGGCTGGATCGGATGCTCTGAGGCTTCTCAGAGAAGGAGTGAGGCACTCTGTGCTCTGTGGAAAAACTAGCAGAACAGGTCTTTAGACAGATATTTTCAGAGAATATTTTATGAGCCCAGTGCTTGCATCTCCTCATATCTAGAAAAGCACTAAATCATTAACAGTGATATCTGCCTTGGCCATTAAGGAAAATACTAGTCAGAGTCAAAATGGAGTAGCTGTGGTTCAGACATCCACAGTAATACCAGGTGGCATTAGGATTGTGACTTCAGATGAGTCCTTGTATTGTTGGGATCTTGAGTTTTCTGAGCTCCGTCAGACCTGGGATGCCACGAGCCCATTCTTAAAGTAATGTCTGCCGGCAGCTAGTGGCTGCAACCTCACAGTTTCAAGATATTTTCTTCTATTTAATTTTTAGACAGTAGGACAGCTTTAGATCAGACATTAGTAGGGAAAAAGGAAATACATAATGGCCAATAGCTCTTGCTGTGTATATGTCAATACTACACTGGGAATTAAAACCCTACTTAGACAAAAGTAGACAACTGACCACCTGGCTACAAGACGTCTCCCCTAAGTGACAATTCCAAACCTGGTTTGGGGCTAATGCTCCTGAAATCTTGGGGAAGGAGATCTATTTTGTCTATTAAAGTTCCAGTTGTCACTCTTCCTACTTCTAACTGGGCCTGTTGTGCCAGAATGTTCAAGGCACTGAAATCATAATCATACAAAACTCCAATCCAGGACTTGGATCTCAGGAATATGTCTTTTTTGTTTTGTTTTGTTTGTCTTTTTTGTCCTTTTAGGGCTGTACCAGCAGCATATGGAGGTTCCCAGGCTAGGGGTCTAATCAGAGCTGTTGCTGCCGGCCTACACCACAGCCATAGCAACGCCAGATCTGAGCCGCATCTGCAACCTACACCACAGCTCATGGCAACACTGGATCCTTAACCCACTGAGCGAGGCCAGGGACCGAACCTGCATGGTTCCTAGTCGGATTCATTTCCACTGCTCCATGATGGGAACTCCAGGAATATTTCTTATTTGGTGTCCATTCCCCAAACGGAGGCAGGACTATGCCCCATTTCAGCAGGAAGTAGCCAGAGCGGTCGTTGCTCCGCTCCCTGGAAGACTTGGGGAAGAAAAAACAGAAGGGGATTTAAAACTAGGTGCCCCTGAAACCGAGTTCCTTGGCCAAGTTCATGGTTAACATCTCTATCGAAAACGGTTATTCCCTTTCTTTCCCAGCACCCTGTTCTCCCCAAGATTGAGGAGCCTCAAAGAAAGGGGGAAATGTAACCAAGCAGGGCTCTGGGGGGCTCCTGGGCACAACAGCCTTTTGGTGTCCCCCATTGCTTGTTCTTAGGACACAGGCCTCCTTCAGCCTCCCTGCATGAACTTCCCTGAGTTCCTAGGGGTAGGTTCAGGCAGTTGCTGATCAGGGAAGGAAGGGGATACAAAGATGAGAGGCAAGAAACAACAGTACAGCCTCAGGGCAGGACCCTGGTGCCCTCTCAAGGGAGACACACAATCAGAGAGGCATCTCATACACCTAAGAGAAAAGGCATATTCCTTATGCTTCTTTTAGCAATGAATACGTTAGAACTGAACAGCCTGGAGCCCTTCCTTATGCTTAGTGGAACCCTGAACACAATCGCCCGCAAGCTAAAGATTAGGCACCCTGAGCACAACTGCCTGTGGGTTAGAGATTATTGCACATGATGTTTTTCAGGAACTTTGCTAGTCTGTTCTAATCTCTGATCTATATGCCCTGTTTCCAAGGGCTGTTGTCCCAGGCAATAACCCAGAAGGCCACCACCATGGTCATGCCGAGATCTTCTCACTCCAGCTCTGATGACTAAATGAGTCATTTTTACTCTAACACTCCTTGCACTTTTTTCCAATGCGGGCCACAATCTTTAAGACGTTCGTCTGCTGTGGTCCCTCTTTGCCTGGCAAAGCAATAAAGCGATCTTTTTCTCCTTCACCCCAAACTCTGTCTCTGCGTTTGTATTTGGCACCAGCAGAAAGAGGCCAAATTGTGGTAACAGTAAGAAATGTACACAGCAGGGAATATAGCCGATAATTATGTAGAATCTTTGTATAGGGACAGATGGTAACTTGACTTACTGTGGTGATCATTTTGAAATACAGAGAAATACTGAATTGCTATGTTGTGTGATAGGAACTAACATAGTGTTGTAGGTCAATTACACTTAAAAAACAAACCCAGTCACAGAACGAAATCAGATTTGTGGCTACCAGAGGTGGGGTGGGGGGAGGGGGCACTGGATGAAGGGAGTCAAAAGGTACAAAATTCCACCTTTGAGATCGATACATACTAGAGATGTAATGTACAATACGATTAATATAACTGACTCTGCTGGATGTTATGTATGAAAGCTGTTAAGAGTAAATCCTAAGAGTTCCCATCATAATGGAAATTGTTTCTATTTCTTTTACTTTGTATCTATGAGGGGACGGATGTTCGCTAAACATACTGTGACAATCACTCGTGATGTAGCTAAGTCATTATGCTGTACACCTTGGTACGCCTTAAACTTCTGTCAATTATAACTCAAACTGGAAGAAAAAAACCAAAACGATTAAAATAAAAGTGAATTTTACACCATGTAAATTTAATCTCAAAATTAAAAAAAAAAAGGCTATCTCGGAAGGATCTGCATCCCTCTAGCCAATTTCAGCTGAGAGAATCTGATTGGTCCACCTTGGGTTAGGTCACCAGGCTGGGAGACAGGGTCACATGGACCAAATGGGGCTGGGGAGGATGCACCTTTTTGGGTGAGGACACAGTGTTCAGAAGATAGGAGTATGGGCTGGGCAGTTGTCTCAAAAGATGTCTACTAAGTATTAAAAAAAAAAAAGGAGTTAAAGAAAATCTTGGAAAAAAAATAAAACCACCGTAATTCCAGCATCTTAATTACGGCAGTTTTTATTTCTTCAAATCCTTCCAGTATTTGTCCACAGGCCAACATATTTTTCTGAGATGTAATCACTGTGTTTGTGCTGTTTATTTCCTGTTCTTTTCACTCCCCATCATATTACCAACATTTCCCATGTTTCTAAATCACCTTCATAATCATCCTTTTTAATGGCTGCATAACATTCAATTGGGTTGATGTACCATAATCTCTTAATCACTGCCATTTCTGGATATTTACATGGCTTCTAATTTTTTTCCCTGCTAATATATATATCATGCTGCAGGAAATACTTTCATGCATACTGATTTTTTTTTTTTTAACTGGAGTTGCCCAAATTGCCTTAAGAAGACCGAACAGGATAAAATTTCCCATGATATGTCTAACTAACCAAGAAACCTAGCATGGAGATAGACTTGCAAACTCACCAGGGCTGGCTGCCAAGGTTGCTACAACTCCTGGGGACCCCCCAACCCCGCAGGGCAGCTCTGTTCCCTCATCTCTGGTGTGTTTATGTCTCTCCCCACCGCCAGTAGTTCAGTCAGTTGTCTGTGCTGTGAACACATGAATGCAGATTTATCTCATCATCTGTGCTGCATCTAGGTTGCTTTGTTTTTGCTGTTACTGTGCGACCGTGTGCATCCTTGGACACGTCTCCCGGTCCTGGAGCACACCTAAGGGTCTTTGTTGGGTTTCTCACCCTTGACATGACAGACATGTTGGGATGGATCATTCTTTGTGAAGTGATGGGGGTGGGTTGAGGGGCTGTTCTGTGCGCTGCAGGATGCTGAGCAGCATTCCTGGCCTCTACCCACCAGATACTGAGAGCAGCTTCCAGTTGCAACAACCAAAAATGTCTCTGGATGTGGTCAAATATCCCACGGGGACACAGCTGTGCTCCCACCATTGGGGACCACTGCTCTATACTAGTGGTCCTCAAACTTCGCTGCATTTTAGAATCAGAGAGGGGAGCTTTGGAAATATCCCATGCCCAGACTGTACCCGTGAACCTCTGGGGAACACTGTGGGACACTGGTTCTCACATTGAATGTACAGTGGAATCATCTAGGTGCTTTAAAAAATGCTGATGTCCCAGCTGCACATCTAGAGGTTCTGATTTAATTGATCTGGATGGGGCCTGGGCACTGGGATTTTTAAAAGTAAAGCCTTAGATGATACACAGTAACATTTGAATCCACTGGGGCAAAGGCCTTTGAGCAAAATTGCTGGGTGGTGGCAGGGCTCCATTTAACGAAGTCAAGGGAAACTGCTTTCCCATAACTTCTCTATACGAGTCTGCCTTCCCTCCCCCCGTCCAGGGCTCCATCACTGAGCTCAGGGCAGGTAGGGTCTGTGTCTCATTTAACGTTCAATTTCTGTTGCCCAGCCCAGCACACAGTAGCTGCCTTACGTATACTTGTCATTGAATGAGTGGAAGTGGGGTATCATTTTGCTGTCCTTTAAATGCTAGAGAGGGTGTGGAGAAAAGGGAACCCTCCTGCACTGTTGGTGGGAATGTCAACTGGTGCAACCACTATGGAGAACCATATGGCGTTTCCTTAAAAAATGAAAAACGGAGTCGCCACAGGATCCTGCAATGCCACTGCTGGGCATCTACCTGGAAAAACTCGAATTTGAAAAGATACATGCCCCCAGTGTTCGCAGCAGCGCTATTCACTAGAGCCAAGACATGGAAGCAGCCTAACAGTCCATTGACAGAGGAGTGGATAAAGAAGATGTGTTTCATGTACACAAATGGATTATTACTCAGCCATAAAAAAGAGTCAAGTGATGCCACTTGCAGCAACCATGGATGGACCTAGAGGTGAGCACAGTGAGGTCTGAGATGACCATATTAAGTGAGTTAAGACAAAGACAGGAGTTCCCGTCGTGGCGCAGTGGTTAACGAATCCGACTAGGAACCATGAGGTTGTGGGTTCGGTCCCTGCCCTTGCTCAGTGGGTTAAGGATCCGGCGTTGCCGTGAGCTGTGGTGTAGGTCGCAGACGCAGCTCGGATCCCGCGTTGCTGTGGCTCTGGCGTAGGCCGGTGGCTACAGCTCCGATTCAACCCCTAGCCTGGGAACCTCCATATGCCGCGGGAGCAGCCCAAGAAATAGCAACAACAACAACAAAAAGACAAAAGACAAAAAAAAAAGACAAAGACAAATATCATATGCTATCACTTATATGTGGAATCTAAAAAAATGATACAAAAGAACTGCTTTAAAAAAACAGAAAGAGATTCACAGACATAGAAAACAAACTCAAGGTTACCAAAGGAGATAGCGTAGGGGTGGGCAGGAGAGGGGAGAGAGAAATTAGGAGCTTGGGGCTAACATATACACACTATATAAGATATACAACAAGGTATACCTACAGTAGAGCACAGGGAACTATATTCAACATCTTATAATAACCTTTAAGGGAAAAGAATCTGAAAAAAAATACATATATAAAACTGAAGGGCTTTGCTGTACACTTGAAACTAACATATATATATATATTTGTTTGGTTGGTTGGTTTTTTTAGGGCCACACCTGAGTCATATGGAAGTTCCCAGGCTAGGGGTTGAATCAGCGTTACACCTGCCGGCCTACGCCACAGTCACAGCAATGCGGGATCCAAGCCACACCTGCGACCTACACCACCGCTCATAGCAATGCTGGATCCCTGACCCACTGTGCAAGGCCAGGGATCGAACCTGCATCCTCGTGGAAACTGGTCGGGTTCATTTTCACTGCACCATGATGGGAATTCGCCTAACACAGTAATGTGTGTTAACTCTACTTCAATAAAAAAATGAAGTTATTATAAAATTTTTAGCACCTCGATGTTAGAGCTAGCAGAGAAAGCAGCAGAACTGTAGTGATGGGAGGTGGGCGTCAGCAGCCCCACGGAGTCCTTGACACGCCCTGAGTCAGGCTACGGAAGCTGGTTGGGATCCGCCAGAGTGAGGGTGGTGGGTGCGTCACTGGAAATGGCCACCAGACCCTCCCTGCTGCAAGGGAGGAGCTGGGGCTGTGATGGGGAGGCTGAGCAGAGGGACTCCCAGGTACCACTGTGTGGCCGGGGAATGATGTCCCCCGACTATGACCTCGTCCTCAGCGAGGGAACCTGGGACTGTGTGACATTAAATTGCAAGTTCAGGGGACTGCCGGTGGACGGGGGCTGCTGATCAGCTGCCCCTAAGATGGAAGATGATCTGGGTGCAAGAGGGAGGAGTCAGAACTGGAGACAGATCTGAAGCTGCTGTGCTGCCGAGGGAGAGCAGAGGAAGGGCCAGAGACCAAGGAACTCCAGCAACCCTTTGTTTTGTCTTGTTTCCTTGTTAGGGCTGCACCTGCGGCATATGGAGATTTCCAGGCGAGGGGTCCGATTGGAGCTGCAGCTGCTGGCCTACACCACAGCCGAAGCCACATAGCATCTGCGACCTACACCACAGCTCAAAGCGCCGCTGGATCTTTTAACCCACTGAGCGAGGCCAGGGATCGAACCCACATCCTCATGGATGCTCGTCGGGTTCATTACCACTGAGCCACAATGGGGCACTCCTCCAGCAGCCTCCAGGAGGAACCCAGCCTTGCAGCACCTTGGTTTTAGCCCCAGTGAGCCTCGTGCTGGAGTTTTGACTCCAGGATCCGTGTTTTTTTGTTTTTGTTTTTTGTCTTTTTGTCATTTCTTGGGCTGCTCCCTCAGCATATGGAGGTTCCCAGGCTAAGGGTCTAATCGGAGCTGTAGCCACCAGCCTACGCCAGAGCCACAGCAACGCGGGATCCGAGCTGCATCTGCAACCTACACCACAGCTCACGGCAACGCAGGACCGTTAACCCACTGAACAAGGGCAGGGATCGAACCCGCAACCTCATGGTTCCTAGTTGGATTCGTTAACCACTGCACCACGACGGGAACTCCGATCCGTGTTGTTTTAAGCCACTAAGCTTGCAGTTATTTGTTACAGCAACAACAGGACATTTCAACATGTTCTATGGTTTGCTTTGTTTCAAAAGGAAATTTGACCAGAAAAGTATGTTTTGTATCAAACTCTGGCCTATGTTAATAGTAAGAACAGCTACTGTTTGGTAGTGAATGAACAAGGAGCCCGCCACTGTCCTATGCTCCACATAAACTCGTTCACTGAACCTCACAGCAAATCTGAGAGGTAGGTTCTGTTTTTAATGTGCGTTTGTCCTGATCGTGTAAACAGAGGTCCAGGCAGTCTGACTCCAAGTCCACACAAGATGTTGCCAAGCTTGCGGCTAGTTACACAAAAGATCAGGGTCTCTCTGCTAAGATCTCTGCCTTTCTACATACATGGTGGGCACGACCGTGGGGGGCATGTGAGAGGAGCAAGCCTCTGTCCCTGTGGAGCAAGCAAGCTTCTGCACCTGCAGATGAGGCTGAAATGATGGTTCTGTGGCTTCTTAGCTGTGAGACTCCAGGCAAGTTAGTTAACCTCTCTGAGCTTTCCTTTCCTCGCCAGCAACAAAGACAACATAACTCTGTCTTAAAGGGTTGCCCTATCAGTGACATAAGCACGGTATTAGCAGACAGAAAGTGGATTTCCATTTCTTGCCCGACCTGGTTGTGTAACGTAGCGGGTAGGTTAAGTGGTTGAGAGTACGATACTGCGTCTTAGTTCCTGCGCTCAAATCCTCGAGTCGCCACTTGCTTACCGTAAGCAGAGGCAAGTTACTCACCCCTCTAGCCTCAACCTCCTCATCTGTAAAATGGGTGCAGTGGAGCTAGTATTCCCTTCCAGAGCAACTGTGGAAACTGATCAGGGTATTACAGGCAGGGTACTTGGCACAGTGCTGTGGACTCAGGGGCTTGGTGGGCAGTGATCCTTCTGCCCGCCTGTGTTGGGAGGAGCATAGCCGATCGCATCCTTCAGCTGAGAAGGGGGACGAGAGTCTGGATGCGGGTGGGTGTGGAGGAGCAAGAAGGGCCCTGTGAGAAGCCATGGCTGATGGGTACTCAGAGGGGGGCGCTGAGCAGGTCAGGGGCGGCGAGGGAGCTGGAGGACCAGGCGTTTCCAAGGACAGAGTGTGGTGGCTGGAGCTTCAGCCAAGCCTGCAGGAACCTTTCAGGGTGTACAAGCAGTGGTTGCGCAGAGGATGAAAGAAGAGGGGCCGCTCAGGGTCCCCCCTCTGCTTGCCTGCCCCGCCGTCACACTGGCAGCCTCATCACAGGGATAGAATGTTGCCACGTGAAAAAGATCCACTTGCAAAACTCTATTCTAGCACGATTCTTTTTTTTTTTTTTTTTGTCTTTTTGCCATTTCTTGGGCTGCTCCCTCAGCATATGGAGGTTCCCAGGCTAGGGGTCCAATCAGAGCTGTAGCTGCCAAGCCTACGCCAGAGCCACAGCAACTCGGGATCCGAGCCGCGTCTGCAACCTACACCACAGCTCACGGCAACGCCGGATCGTTAACCCACTGAGCAAGGGCAGGGACCGAACCCGCAACCTCCTGGTTCCTAGTCGGATTCGTTAACCACTGCACCACGACGGGAACTCCACGATTCTATTTTTACTAAAAAAGAAAAAAAAAAAAAAGGCACTCACATTATGAGGAAAAAAAAAGGAAAAAAAGACATTCTGAAAAAAGTTCGCCAAAATGGTAATTGTAGTTATTTCTGGGTGATAGCTTTTCTTTTAAAAAAGAACTTTATACACACACACACACACACACACACATATAAAATATATATTGGCTGCACTTGCTGGATGCAGAAGTTCCCAGGCTGGGGATCACCACAGCACTGACAATGCTTAACAGAACCTTAACCCATTAAGCCACCAGGGAACTCCTACAATATTTTTAAAAATATATCTTTGTGTTGCCTGATTTCTTCTTTTTGAAATTACCATGGGTATGCATGACTTTTAATAATAAGAAAAAGCCCTGGAGTTCCTATCATGGCTCAGTGGTTAACAAATCCGACTAGGAACTATGAGGTTGAGGGTTTGAGCCCTGGCCTCGCTAGTGGGTTAAGGATCTGGCGTTGCTGTGAGCTGTGGTGTAGGTCATAGATGCGGCTTGGATCTGGTGTTGCTGTGGCTGTGGTGTAGGTCATAGACTCGGCTTGGATCTGGTGTTGCTGTGGCTGTGGTGTAGGCTGGTAGCTACAGCTCCGATTCGACCCCTAGCCTGGGAACCTCCATATGCCACAGGTATGGCCCTAGAAAAGACAAAAAAAAAAAAAAAAAAGGAAGAAAGGAAAAAAGAAAAAGCCCTATTTTCTTCATTTGCATTTTGGATGGAGGCAAAAGAACCCACATCTATCTAGCATCATAATCTGTGCATCTTCCAGGAAGCTAGTTGGGTGCTCTCAGCTGCAATTTGACTTCACGGACACTTGCAGGGCATCTGCTGAGCTGAGCTGATGAATACAGCTCAGCTCCTGCGTCCAGACAGCTTGGGGGACCCCGGTCATCACTGCCCGTGTTTGTAACGTCTCTCACGTTCTGCTTTAATAACTGGCTTAAACACAATTCAGTCTCTTCTTAGTAACTCAGTGTTCACCCCGAGGCCCAAGGTGAGGGGGAGATAGTCTGTTGGGCTTCCGTTCCTGTGTTGGGACATGGACTTCAGCCCACACCAGGCAGCTTCTGCAACACACGGACTCACGTCTTTCGAGGGAGTGGTCCCGGACTCTCTTGATTTCTTGCTCTTCAGTCCCAAGGGTGAGGAATAGTCCTATCTTTGGGGCACTGACTGCATGCGAAGAAAAGTGCAAAGCCACTCACGTTTCATCTCATTTAACTCTCAGATACCTCCCGAAAGAGGGGCTTTGTTATTCCCCCGCTTTACCAAGGAGAAAACTGAGGCTCAGACAGGTTAAGTAATGTGCCCAAAGTCACACGGTTAGGCAAGTGCCAAGATCTGAACCCAGGTCAGGCTGATTCTAAGGCCTAAAATGTTCGTCTCTGGGCTCTACCACTTTCCTACAGGCAGAGAATTTTTACGGGCTGCAGCAGACCATCTGTTCCAAAGACAGAGGTAGTAATTCCTATTCTCCTCCCGAATCTGAGTGGGCACATGTGGCAGCCACACAGGTAGCTGCCCAGATCCGCCTTCAGGAAGGAACTCAGTGTCCAGGGCCAAGGAAGGCAGTTTGCCCCTCAGCTTTCAGGCCAAGGCCACGCTCTTCCTGGGCAGTCCTGACAACAGCTCAGCAGGGCGGGGGGCCCAGGCCTGGCCGTTTCTGTCCAACGAGGGTGTCTTCTAGCAGCCAACTTGGTCCAGAGAGTGAGGTTGGGTTGGCCACAACTGTCCAATCTATCCCGCCCTCTGGGGCGCCCCCTGCTGTCCTGCTCGTCCCACTCCTTCCCCTCCTCGGGAATCAGAGCCACACCGTGGCTGGATGGCTTTCCCTGCCCCATCCTGCCTCTTCCCCCAACAAACCTCTTGTATCCCCAACTCCATCAGTGTCTGTATCCCAGAAGCCTCCTCTGACATAGCCTACTGCTATCTTTTAACCAAGAGAACGCTGTGGAAGTGGGGCCAGGTGACTTCCAAGGCTGGGAAGGCCTCCACACCGTTCACTGTTCCCTTGCTCTTGATGCCTTCAGCTGCCATGAGGCCGCCATGCTGTGAGGAAGCCCAAACCAACCCATGCGGAGAGACCTCATGGAGAAGCCCTGAGATGACACCAAAGGGGTGGGGGGGAGAGACAGTGAGAGGGGCAGAGAGGATGGGGGAGGGGACAGATGGAGGGAGAGATGGATGGATGGATGTGCCTGGTCAGTCACCACTTACTCCAATCCCCTCCTATTCTAGTTCCAGACATCACTGGACTGAAACCACATGGGAGACCCTGAGCCACAATGGCCCAGCTGAGCCCTTCCAAATTCCTGGCACATGGAGACTGTGAGAGGCAAAGCATTATTGGTTGTTTCAAGTCACAAAGTTTTGACTCATCTGTTAGGCAGCAAGAGATGACTGGAACCAGGCACCTGTGGACAGAGGGGTGTGAGGTTGAGGCTTGTCCTTTTCCCTAATATTAAGCATCTTTGCTGCTGTCTGAGAGCTCGCCACTTCATAGGTGTTCAATATACATTTAGTATTGCTTCGCATGTTCCATACGATTGTAAGTACGGACTGGATCTCAGCTGCTTGGAAATACATGCGTAGCAGTTGAGAAAATTTCCTTTCTAATTAAACTGTGAGGAGGATCTATTCTCAGACACCCTCCACACATGTGTTAATTAGAGAAACAGAAGGTGCTTCTGAGAACCGGGGTGGAATTTATGAGACAATGAGACTCAAAATTAGGAAATCCCTCAAGTCAAACGAGGAGCAACAAGTGAGAGGAGGTACTGCCTCCTGATCAATATCGACATAAAGACAAATGCAACGGATACCAAGCAAAGCCAAATGGTTCTTGAGTCCCCCTGGCCCAACCCAAATCCTGACACAGGCTGTGATGCCTTGAAAAAAGCAGAGACAAAAAGAAGGAAAGAGAAAAGAAAGGAAGAGGCATGATATAGTGGAAAATTCTGGGCCCAGGAGTGTGTGGTTTCAGACACTTGTGGGTTATCTGATCTCGTGGAAATCCTTAACCTTTGCGGGGCTCAGTTTTCTCATCTGCAAATAGGGAAGATTCATAGTAGCACCTCCCTTAATGGAGTGCTGTGGGAATTCAATGAAATATTCATGGGAAGAGTTTTATGGCTTTCAAGTACTTAGCACGGGAAAGCTTTGCTCATTTAAAACTACTAAGAAGTAATAAGTTCAATTAGGTCCCATTTGCTTATTTTTGTTTTTATTTCTATTGCCTTGGGGGGCTGACCTAAGAAAACATTTGTACAATTTATGTCAGAGAATATTTTGCCCATGTTCTCTTCTAGGAGTTTTACGGTATCATGCTTAAGTCTTTAAGCTATTTTGAGTTTATTTCTGGGCATGGTGTGAGGGTGTGTTCTAGTTTCATTGATTTATGTGCAGCTGTCTGGCTTTCCCAGCACCACTTGCTGAAGAGACTTTTCCCCATTTTATATTCTTGCCTCTCCTGTTGAAGATTAACTGACCACAGGTGTATAGGGCTTATTTCTGGGCTCTCTGTTCTGTGTCATGGATCCATAGGCCTGTTTCTGTGCCAATACCACACTATTTTGATTACTGTAGATTTGTAGTATTGTCTGAAGTCTGGGAAACAAATGTGACCTAATCAAACTTAACAAGCTTTTCACAGCAAAGGGAACTATAAACAAGAAACAATAAGACATAATAACCTATGGAATGGGAGAAAATATTTGCAAATGATGCAACCAACCGGGGCTTAATCTCCAAAATATAGAAACAACTCATGCAACTCAATGACAAAAACCAAACTACCCAATTGAAAAATGGGCAGAAGACCTAAATTGACTTTTCTCCAAAGAAGAAAGACAGTAGGAGTCCCCGCTGTGGCTCAGTGGTTAACGGATCCAACTGGGAACCATGAGGTTTTGGGTTCAATCCCTGGCCTCTCTCAGTGGATTAAGGATCCGGCGTGGCCGTGAGCTGTGGTGTAGGTCGCAGACTCAGCTTGGATCCTGTGGTGCTATG
This sequence comes from Phacochoerus africanus, assembly GCF_016906955.1. Taxonomy (NCBI): domain Eukaryota; kingdom Metazoa; phylum Chordata; class Mammalia; order Artiodactyla; family Suidae; genus Phacochoerus; species Phacochoerus africanus. The sequence continues at coordinate 4,693,014 of NC_062551.1, forward strand.
GCTCTGGCATAGGCCAGTGGCTACAGCTCTGATTGAACCCCTAGCCTGGGAACCTCCATGTGCCGCGAGTGCGGCCCTAGAAAAGACGAAAAAAAAAAAAAAAAAAGACAACCCCCCCCCCAAAAAAACAAAGAAGAAAGACAGTATCTAGTAGGCACATGAAAAGATGCTCAACATAGCTAATTATTAGAGAAATACAGATCAACACTATAATCAGGTACCTCCTCAATAGGTCAGAATGGCCATCATTAATAAGTCTACCAATAACAAATGCTGGAGAGGGTGTGGAGAAAAGGGAACCCTCCTGCACTGTTGGTGGGAATGTAAATTGAGACAACCACTATGGAAATCAGTATGGAGGTTACTCAGAAAAATAAAAATAGACCTACCATATGATCCAGCATTCCCACTCCTGGGCATATATCTGGACAAAACCAGAAATCAAAAAGATACACGCACCCTCCCCCCCCACGTTCATAGCAGCACTATTCACCATAGCCAAGACATGGAAATGACCTAAATGTCCATCAACAGATGAATGGATTATGGAGATGTAGTGCATAGATACAATGGAATACTACTCAGCCATAAAAAAGAATGAAATAACACCATTTGCAGCAACATAGATGCAACAAGAAATTATCACACTAAGTGAATTAAATCAGAAAGAGGACAAACACCGTATGTTATCACTTATATATGGAATCTAAAAATATGGTGCAAATGAACCAATCTACAAAACTAGAAACAGACTCTGAGACATAGAGAACAGACTTGTACTTACTAAGGAGGGTGTGATTGGATGGACTGGGAGGCTGGGGTTAGTAGATGCAAACTACTACATTTAGAGTGGATAAATAACAAGATCCTACTGTATGACACAAGGAACTATACCCAATCTCCTGGGATAGACTGCGATGAAAAGAATATAAAAAAACAGCCGTGTGTGTGTGTACGGCTGTTGCCAGAAATGGGCGCAACACTGTAAATCAACTACTTCAATAAAAACATTATAAAAATAATAAAAAATAAAACTACTAGGAAGAAGTATGTGTTTTCTTGTGGTAAACACCACTCATAGAGTGTAGGAAGCAAATACTGCAGCTGAAAACATGAAGATTTTTGGGCTGGGTGTACCTGGGTTGAATCCCATCTTCACCAGTGTACATGTAACTTCGTTGATAAAACTGTTGGTAAATCTACTAGAGGTGAACTGATGCATTCCACATGACCCAGAAGTTTCCCCTAGGTATGCACCAAACATACCTCGGTTTTCACCAAAAGGCATGTCCTAGAATGTGCATAGCAGCCCGGCAGTTTAAAAGCTCAGACCTGGATGTTAGCCAAATGTCCGCTGTATTCATTTTTTATTGCCACAAAATGAGTGGCTTAAAACAACACACAGGATTTATCCCACAGCTTCAGTAAGTCAGGAATTTGGGCACACGGGCTTTGCTTCAGAACCTCGCAAAACTGCCATCGGGTATCTGCTGGGCAGTGGTCTCGTTCCAAGGCTTGACTGGGGAAGGGTCCACTTTCAAGCTCAGCCGATTGTTGGCAGGATTTAGATCTTTGTACCCTGAGGCTTCCGTTTCTTGCTGGCTCTCAGCTGGAGGCTGTCCTCAGTTCCTTGCCACCCAGGTCTCCACAAAGCCAGCAAGGGAGAGAGTCTTGTGCGAGACAGAGGTTGCCATCCTATATAACCCAGTCACAGAAGTGAACTCCATCACCCTTGCCATATTCTAGTGGCTATAACTGAGTCACACACCGTGCCCACTATCAAAGGGAGGGGCCACCTTAGCATCTGTCCACCACAGCCATCAGCAGTAGAATGGAGACATGTGGCATGGAACGTCCCACCACAAAATCCTCAACAGCAAATTCTACCTCATACGACAATACGGACAATGCTCCAAACACAGTACAGAGTGAAAGGAGCCAGACACCAGAATGAGTCCATTATATCAAGTTCAATCCCTGTCAAAACCATCCTCTGCTGTCAGAAGCCAGGATGGTGGCTACTTGGGGGTGAGAGGTGGGGAGAGCTGTGACACGGACTTTGAGGGGTGGCAATGTTGGTTCCTGACCTGGATGCTGGTTCCAGGGATGTGCCCACCTCCTGAAAACTCATCGTGCTGGGTTCACTCCTCTGCCTGGACCATTTCTCCTCCCTTGTCAGCTGGCAGGTGCTTTCACAGCATCAGCTCTCCCCGAGGCCCATCCTTGTCAGAACCCTCGCCTTTGCCCTTACTGCTCTGCTGTGGGGGGAGCCTTCTGTTTCCACCACAGCACACCTCTCACACATATGGGGCTATTTAATGGATTGATTTTTAATTTCATTTGCATCTCTCTCCTTTCCATTAGGATGTAAGCTCCTTGAAAGCAGGGACCACATGCGTCTTGCTCTCTGCTGGATCCCAGGGTCTAGAGCAGCGCCTGGCCCATGGCATCTGCTGGGGGAATAGCCACACACAGTCATCTCCCGTCTCCCAGTTCATGTGGCTCCTGAGATAGACCAGGAGAGGCTGAGAAGCATCTCTGAACCACTGCCAGATTCTGAAGCTGGTGGACGGCCCTGAACACAACAGTGGTGGCCAGAGGAGCTGGGCTACGAAGTGGTTCTCTGAAGGCAGAGGATGTAAACGCCCTGAAAGCTCGGACAACATCCCCCCCAAGCTTCCATCACACACTTCTTCATCCCTGGAGCCCACGCTGACTCCATCCCTCTCTTTTCAGGTTGGATTTCTTTGGCCAAACCAAGATTAGCCTCTATGTCTCTTCTCCCCAGGAGGCAGTGACAGGGAGCCAGGCCCCCACGTGTTGGCACAGGCTGCAGGGGACAAGAACTGCGCTTCTTGCATTCCCTAGTGCCTGGCTGTGCAGAAGAAAGGCTGTCACCAGAGGACGGGACATGAGTCTGCTGCATTCATATCATTTCTGACAGAGGCAGGGCAAAAAGAAACAGATCCGCTCCTTGAGCTGAAAGTTTAATTCCAGCTGTAGGCTTTTCCAAAATAGAATGAGAAATGGCAGGAGTGAAAAAGCACAACAAGCCAACAAACAAAGCGTGGGCATTCTCTTTTCTTGATTACACCCTCTCTGTGTTCAACTGCCAAGCACAGGGCTGCCCTAAACGAGGGCATCAGTTCAGTCCCAGAAAAACCAGTATTCAGCTGCCAGAGGGATCATTCCGAAATTCTAAACGGCTTCATCGCTCTCTTGTTCAAAGCCTGTCAACACCCCTGGTCACTCAAAACAGATTTTTTGGCACTGGCTCAAAGTTCTAACACTTGGGTTTGGAGCAGTTGCAAGTTATGTTCTAAATAACTTGTAACTGCTAAAAGTTAAAATACGGCTGTTTTCAGATGCCTTAAAACATTTTTTAAAATTATAAATTTCTGAAAGGTATATATAAGAGTGTTTATAACATCACAAACTGTAAATGGCTCAGGTGTCCATCAATAAGGGAATGAGAAAAAGACTGTAGTCTATTCATACAATGGAATACTACTCAGCACTGAAAAAGAACACATTACACGTCTAATAAGAGCACGGATGACTTGTCTACATGTAATAATGAGCAGAACAAACCAGATACAGTGACCATGTGATGAATGCTCCATTTACAGCAAATGAAAGACCAAGAGAAACTAAGCAACACAGGTCAGAACAGGGATTCGATCAGTGAGGGGTGTCTTGTGTCCCCTGCAGAGGAATTCTTCCGAGGTGTGGGAAAAGTTCTGTATTTGTATTTGAGTGGATTCCATAGACATGCATGTAAAAACTATAGAAATACATCCCTAAGATTTACGCACTGTAGCCCACAGAAACGAGGGGCTTAAAGCTATTCACATGTTAATCATTGCATCACCCTCACTTGCATTCTGAGAAGCTTCTTGGGGGAAGAGGAGAAAGGATGAAGCCAGAGTCAATGCACCTGGAACTGCATGAATGCAGAGTGCCCACCCAGGCTGCACGCCTCTGGGAATAATATTCACCCCTCTGTAGAACACGTGGAACCCGTGGACCTAGAGAAAATCATGGCTCTTCATAAAGCCCTTTGGGATCTGGTCCCTTCTTACCCCACAGCTCTGTCACTCTCAGCTCCCTGAGCACTCCCTGGGGTTTGCGACTTCCAGAACTACAGGGGGACACATTTCTGCTGCTTTACACCGTGAAATTTGTGGTAGGTTGTTACAGCAGCCACAGGAAACTGATGTAGTTATTATGATTATTGCTGATATTATTATTTTCTGTATCTCTTCTCTCCCCCCACCACAGTCTTTTTTTTTTTTTTGGTTTTCTTTCAGGAAGATGTCCATACACAAAAATCAACACAAAGTGGATTAAAGACCTGACTATAAGACCTGAAACTGTTAAGAAAACAGGGAAAACCTTCTTGACATTGGTGTTGGCAATGACTTCTTAGATACGATACCAAAAGGACAGTCAACGAAAGCAAAAACAGCCAAGTAGGACAACACCAAACTAAAAAACTTCTGGAGTTCCTGTCGTGGTGCAGCAGAAATAAATCTGACTAGGAACCATGAGGTTCTGGGTTCGATCCCTGGCCTCGTTCAGTGGGTTAAGGATCAGGCGCTGCCATGAACTGTGGCGTAGGTTGCAGACGCAGCTTAGGTCTGGTGTGGCTGTGGCGTAGGATGGTGGCTACAGCTCTGATTAGACCCCTAGCCTGGGAAACTCCACGTGCTGTGGGTGAGGCCCTAAAAAGCCAGGAAGACCAAAAAAACTTTAAAAAATTAAAACAAAAATAAAAAACTTCTGCACAGCAAACAACCCACAGACTGAAAAGCCAACCCATGGAACAGAAGAAAATATGTGCCAACCAAATATCCAAAAAGGAGTCAGTATCAAAAACATATAAGAAATTCCTACAATTCGACAGCAAAACCCCAAATACCTTGATGTAAAAAATGGTCAAAGGACACAAAGAGACACTTCTCCAAAGTAACGTGGCCAGCAGATTCAGGAAAAGGTCCTTAACTTCACTAATCTCAGGGAAATGCAAAGCAAAGTCACAATGAGACCACCTCATGCCACTAAGGCTAAGGATGGCCTTCATTAAAAAGGTAAGAGGTAACCAGTGCTGCTGAGGATGTGGAGAAACTGAAGCCCTTCTGACTGTTGGTAGCCATGCAGCTGCTTTGGAAAACAGTGTGCAAGATCCTAAAAAAGTTAAAAAGAGAATTACCACACGATCCAGCAGTCTCACCTCTGGGTATCCTTCCAGAAGATCTGAAAGCAGAATCTTGACATCTGCAATCCTATGAGCACTGCAGCACGAGTCACAACAGCCAAGGTCTGGGAACATCCCAGAAATCCACTGACAGATGAATGGATAAAGAAAATGAGCTGTACATATACAGCGGGGTATCACTCAACATGAAAGAGGAAGGAGATTCTGCCACTTGCCCCGACACGGGTGGACCTGGAGAATGGTACGTGACATCAAGTCAGACAGCGAAAGGCAAGTCGCTCACAACTCCATTTACAGGAGGCGTCTAAAAGAATCAAACTCACAGAAGCACAGGATGACACTGATGGTGGCCCCGGGGCTGAGGGGTGAAGCGAACGGCAAGGTAATGTTCCACTGATGGGATTCTCGGTTATGTAAGACGATTAAGGTTTGCACTCTGCAGTAGGACACTGTGCCTGTGGCTAACAATACTTCATTGTGCACTTAAAAATGCGCAGGGGGGCGTTCCCGTCGTGGCGCAGTGGTTAACGAATCCGACTGGGAACCATGAGGTTGCGGTTCGGCCCCTGCCCTTGCTCAGTGGGTTAACGATCCGGCGTTGCCGTGAGCTGTGGTGTAGGTTGCAGACGCGGCTCGGATCCCGCGTTGCTGTGGCTCTGGCGTAGGCCGGTAGCTACAGCTCCAATTCGACCCCTAGCCTGGGTACCTCCATATGCCGAGGGAGCGGCCCAAGAAATAGCAACAACAACAACAATAACAACAACAAAAGACAAAAAAAATGTGCAGGGGGTCCATCTCATGTTAGGTGTTCTTACTGCAAAAAAAACAATGGGAAACAAAGCAAACGGGACCCAAGGAAGCATCTGGAGGTGATGGCTCCGTCCACGACCTTGACTGCGGAGATGGTTTCATGGGTGTATGTGTTCCTCCAAATTCACAGAAGTGTACACATAACATAGGTGCAGTTTTTATATCAATCACACCCCAGCAAAGCTGAACTTAGAGATTTTTGATACTTAAAGAAGTGGATTTTATTTTTTTTTTAAATTCTTTTCTATTTAATGATTTTTACGTTTTTCCCATTAGAGCTGGTTTCAATGTGCTGTCAGTTTTCTACGGTACAGCAAGGTGACCCAGTCACACACACACATTCCTTTTTCTCACATTATCAGGCTCCATCAGAAGTGACTATAGTTCCTACCGCTATACAGTGGGATCTCATTGCTTATCCATTCCAAAGCAATAGTTTGCATCTATTAACCCCCAATTCCCAAGCCATCCCACTCCCTCCCCTTGGCAACCACAAGTCTCCACGTCATGAGTTTCTTTTCTGTGGAAAGGTTCATTTGTGCTGTATATTAGATTCCAGATGTAAGTGATACCATATAGTATTTGTCTTTCTCTTTCTGACTGACTTCACTTTGTATGAGGGTCTCTAGTTCCATCCATGTTACCACAAATGGCATTATTTTGTTCTTTTTATGGCTGAGTAGTATTCCATTGTGTGTATATAACATATCTTCTTTTTTTTTTTTTTTTGTCTTTTTAGCTATTTCTTGGGCCGCTCCCGTGGCATATGGAGGTTCCCAGGCTAGGGGTCAAATCGGAGCTAGAGCCACCAGCCTACGCCAGAGCCACAGCAACGCAGGATCCGAGCCGCGTCTGCAACCTACACCACAGCTCACGGCAACGCCGGATCCTTAACCCACTGAGCAAGGGCAGGGACCAAACCCGCAACCTCATGGTTCCTAGTTGGATTCGTTAACCACTGCGCCACGACGGGAACTCCTCATCTTCTTAATCCATTCATCTGTCGATGGATATTTAGGTGGTTTCCAAGTCTTGGCTATTGTGAATAGTGCTGCAATGAACATGCGGGTGCATATGTCTTTTTCAAGGAAAGTTTTGTCCGCATATATGCCCAAGAGTGGGATTGCTCGGTCATATGGTAGTTACATGTATAGATTTCTAGAGTACCTCCATACTGATTTCCGTAATGGTTGTACCAGTTTACATTCCCACCAACAGTGCAGGAGGGTTCCCTTTTCTCCACACCCTCTCCAGCATTTATTTGTGGACTTATTAATGATGGCCATTCTGACACCTCCTAGCAGTTTTGATTTGTATTTCTCTAATAATCAGTGATGTTGAGCATTTTTTCATGTGCTTGTTGGCCATCTGTATATCGTCTTTGGAGAAATGTCTACCTCAGGTCTTTTGTCCATTCTTCAATTGGCTTTTTTGCTGTCGAGTTGTATAAGCATTTTTTATTTAAAAATTTTTTTCTATTATAGCTGATTTATAATGTTCTGTCAATTTCTGCTGTACAAGCCAAGTGATCTGGTCATATATATATACATTCTTTTTCTCATATTATAGAGATTTCTTGAACTTGAAAATCTCCCCCTTTTCCTGCTGAATCTTCGGAGAGGGAGAACTTCGATGCCTGCATTTATCTGTCACACTATCCTCCTTCATCTAGAATCAGTGGAATTCTCCTGGGATGTCCTGGTGACTCACGGGGACAGGCAGAGGTGGGCACAGGGGCTGAGGGGGTTTAAATGTAGATCTGGGTTCCACTCCAGACTTATTCTACATCTTAGAGGATGGAAATGGGGGTACGAAAACCTCCATAAAAAAAATAAACCCAGCACCTGGGAAAATTGTGACACACACAGAAAGTTTCAGAGCCACCCATGTGCTTGCAAGGTGCACTGCAGCAAAATCTACCAGTTCCAGCAGAGGGGGATGTTACTGCACGTAAGAGAAAGTCTTTGGCAGGAAAACGGGGTTTGACGAGCCCCACTTTGCAGCGTAGGAAGATGAAGATGTTTCCTCTGAAAGGATCCAAACCTGTGGAAGGGCTTCTCCGCCACCCACCCTGTTAGAGGTGTCAGAAGGGAACCCCCGCATTCTGTCAAAAAAAATACTGGCTGATTTTGTTCCCATTCGGAGGGTGCTGGAAGTTGTTAGAGCACAATGCTGTTAAATTAGTAAGAGCTTTGTTTTTAAGAGGATGTTAGGGAAATGATTTTGACACCAACTGCCATGTCAAGTGTGCGTTTTATTCTTAGTTTTCCGACGTTCACCGCCATGAGTGGCTCTCTTTGGAGGAAGCCCTGAAGGAAGTGGTATGTTTCTTAATCCCTAGATGAACCGAGAAGCCACTGCGAAGTGGTGTTTACGCTTGGACTTCATTTGCTCTCACGTTTCTGCATCTTTACAGACAAGCCTGGTTCCCTGGATGCAGAATTGCAGAGATGGAAATTCTTTTTGGGTGGGATTGTTTCTGAAGCTGTTTAACATCCTTGTTCTTTGAAAAATGTTTAATAGTATAGTTCATTTACCATGGTGTGGTCATTTCTGCCGGACAACAAAGTGATTCAGTTATACATGTACACGATCCATTCTTTTTTAGATTCTTTTCCCATTAGACTATCAGACTGGGTAGAGCTCCCTGTGCTATACAGCAGGTCCCCTTTGGCCAAGCATTCCATATACCATAACATCCTTAGTTTTTTGGCTTTTTTTTAAAGTTTTATTGAAGCATGGTTGATTTACAGTGTTGTGATGATTTCTGCTGTACAACGAAGTGATTCAGTTATGGAGATGGAAATGCTTCCTGGAAGAGGGAGAGAAACACATTTCTACACAGCCCCTTGTACAAGTGGTGCATACACCGTAGCCTTTAGCCTCTTGGCCATCCTGCCAAGCCTGGACTAGGTTCTCTCTGTTCCAGAGAGAGGGCAACTCAGGATCAGAGGGGCTGGGGATCTGTCCAGATCATACAGGGAGGAAGAAAGAGTCAGAATCAAGATCTGAACCACAGTCTGACTGCATAGAAAGCAAAAGAAATGATCCTCCCAACCTATTACCTAAACAGAGGAGACTGATGACTTTTAGTTACAAGGACAGAAACGTGATACAGGAGATACCATATGCATTAGCTAAAGATGAGGTCCAGACACCCCGCAAAGCACAGCCCGGAAAGTCACCTTGTGGAAACCGCCTAGAAGGGGAACCTTCACACCCAACCTGGCCCTGGCTGTCACGCTTTCTTTCTTCCAAGGTCTTTGTGGCAGGCTGCATGACGGTCTCCTAAACACGTCCACACTCTAAACAGCAGAACCTATGAGTATGTTTCCTTATACGGAAAAAGGGGCTTCCTAGATGTACCTGAGGACCATGAGTTGCAAAGATGGTCCATTTGGGTGGACCCAATGTCATCACAAGGGTTCTTATAAAAGAGAGGCAGGAGGCAGAGTCAGAGAAGGAGATTAAAAGCAGGGTCAGGAGGCTCCAGAGAGAACACAGCCCTGCCGACACCTTGATTTGAGCCCAGTGAGATCTGTGTTGGACTTCCGCCCTCCAGAATTGCGAAACAGTAACCCTGTAGTGTTTCAACAGCAGCCATAGGAAACTGACACAGTCTCTAAACATTTTTCATCATCCACATCTACCAGTAAAAAGTTTATGTGGCACAGATTTATTAGGTACACGATAAACAAAACATAGAAATTAAAAAGGATAAAATTAAAAGGCATAAGAAATATTTCAAAATGCATCTTTAAACTTCACAATCGAATTTGTGATTACCCAAGGGTACATGTTGGGGGGAGGGCTAAATTAGGAGGTTGGGATTAACACACAGACACTATGCATAAAACAGATAACTAACAAGGACCCATTGTAGAGCACAGGGAACTCTACTCATATTCTGGAGTAACCTATATAGGAAAAGACTGAAAGAGAATGGATACATGTTATGTACGACTGATTCACTTTGCTATACACTTGAAATACAACACTCTAAGTCTACTATACCCTAATGAAAATTAAAAAAAAAAAACCCCAAACCCCAAAATGCATCTTTAAATGTCTTAACAGTACAAGAGTCCTTTTGGCTATCATTACAATTATTTGTATTAAAATATTAATAATATTTTTAGAGGGAAGGATTGACTATGCTTCATTTCATTTGCATCGCTTTAACACTTTCTTTGGATACCAAAATGTAAGGACCTGATTCGGTTCAGTAGATTTTAATACATGGTTTGAAAGACCGTATCATGACTGAAAAATAGTCCCCACAGTTTGTAAGTAGCTAATAATCACTGTCCAATCCAACCACCAAATCATGCAAAGGTTTCTGTTGACCTTCAGCCGCTAAATCTCTCCATTTCCTGATCTTGGTGTTGTTCTTGCCAACTAGATGCAAGGTATTTCTTTCGATGTTTTTAACAAGTGGGTTCGAAGCCCACGAAAACTTTTCCTGCTAAATTCCTCCTACTAACTTTTGGAGGGATTTTGTAAATAGTGAGAATGGTCTGTTTCCAAGATCTTAGGCATGTGGTTATGGGCACTTTTATAAAGTAATACTTTAACAGTGGGCTTCTGGGCGGCGGAAGGAACAGTAAAAAACTTCCCTCAGATACTCTCACACACTCTCTGCACAGCAGGAGTTTCTCGAGAAAAGCATTTCCTTTCTCATTTGTATTAAAAATGGCATCTTTAATGGACAGACCTAGAGATTATCATACCAAATGAAGTAAGCCAGACAGAGAAAGTCAAGTATTACCAGACAGCCAAATATATGTGGAATCCAAAAAAAAATAACACGAATGAACTTATTTACAAAACGGAAATAGAGTCACAGACAGAAAACTTCCGGTTACCAATGGGGAAGGGAGGGAGGGACAAATCAGGAGTTTGGGATTAAAATATACACACCTCTCTCAACAAGGAGCTGCTATAACGCACGGGGAACTATATTCATTATCTCCAAATAATGTATAATGGAAAAAATTGGAAAAAAAAAGTGTCCAACTGAATCACTTTGCTGTACACCTAAAACCAACACAATATTGTAAATGAATATACCTTAAAGAAATGGAATTTTTTTTTTTAATCTTTTTAGGGCCGCACCCGAGGCACATGGAAGTTGCCAGGCTAGGGGTCGAACTGGAGCTACAGCCGCCTGGCTACATCACAGCCACAGCCAGATCTGAGCCACGTCTGCTACCTACAGCACAGCTCACTGCAATGCTGGCTCCTTAACCCACTGAGCGAGTCCAGGAATCAAACCCGCGTCCTCATGGATGCTGGTCAGGTTCGTTAACCACTGAACCATGGCAGGAACTCCTCAAATCATATTTCTAATGCAAAGTGCTGGGCTAGATATTAAGTCCTGCACATTTTTGACCTTGTAAATGTCATCTCCCATGCTGTCCCCTTTTAATAAAAAGGGGAAACATTTTATTCACGGTGTCCTTTGTTTTTGAAAAAGCCTTGATTTTGATGTAGCCAAATTCATTGATTTTTGCTGCTTTCTGGCTTGTGCTTTGAGATGTGTTTTGAAAATTTCTCCTCTGTACTGGCCCACAGATCTGTTCCTACATTCCTTCTATTAGTTTTATGGTTTCATCTTTCACTTTTAACTCTTTAATTCATCAGAGTCCTCTTTTATGTAAGGTGTTACATGGGGATCTTGTGTTACTGAGTTAGTTTTCCTTAAACCATCTGTCAGGCAAGCTACATTTTAGTCACTCATTTGTGGTGCCACTTTTATTGTATATTAAATTCTTCACACACACACACACACACACACACACACACGGGTCTGAGCTCTTCTATCTCATCACTGCTTATACTTAAGACAGCTTTTCCATAAACCATTATTGTCATGAAAGAAGCAAAATACGGAGTAACCGTCGTAGCACAGTGGTTAACAAATCCTACTGGTAACCATGAGGTTGCGGGTTCGATCCCTGGCCTTGCTCAATGGGTTAAGGATCCTGTGTTGCTGTGGCTCTGGTGTAGGCTGGCATCCACAGCTCCAATTAGACCCCTAGCCTGGGAATCGCCATATGCCATGGGAAGCGGACCTAGAAAAAGCAAAAAAAAAAAAAAGCAAAATACTATTCAGGCTATGTATTCCCTGCAACGTCTTTCATTTAATGGCTCACAAAAAGTGGTCTTTGTGTATTTCTTTACTGAAGCAAAATCGAACAAATACCATCAGCTATGACATGTGTTTTTTGGTTTTTAAATCTATACTCTCAACCGGTGGTATAGAAAACCTCCCACACAGCTCCCTTCTCTCTAATCCAGTTTGTTCAAATCCTCGGCATCTTCCACGCCTTTTCCAAAGGCAATGCCGACAGAGATAAATTTTACTTTTCACATTTTTCTTTATATTATTTTACCCACTGTTACTGCAGTGGAAGAACAGGTATTTCCCCAATGGCATGCATCTCTCTTGCCTTTTACTAAGAACTCTCAAGAGAGACTTTGGTATATTTATAATTACATTCAGCAATTTTACAAAGAACTAAGTATTGTCTGGTTTTACAGACGACTGGGAAAAAAAATGTGGGGGTTTGTCTCCACAGCTTGGCAGCTTCTCACAGCCCGGGTCACTTCGACTCTCATTAGCTAATATCTATAGGCGTGATGACAGGTGGGCTGAGAAAGGCGTGCTTTGCTGACCCAGCCTCCCTTCCTCCTTCCCACCACCCCCACCTGGACTTGATTCCCAGTAATCACCCCCTTTTAATCTCACATGGGGTTTTTGTGCAACTGACACCAGCCCACCCGGAGGCGGGCATGTGGCTCAGGCCCAGCCAATCAGCCTACTCCATCCTCCTGGTGCTGATGGGCTCGTGGGTGGGCACATGACCCAAACCAGGCCACTGAGATTGTTGGAATTTAGGAAGAAGAAGCTGCCACTCCCTTGAGGACGCTGAACCTGAGGCTGGAAGCCTGGATCACCAGAGAAGACTGTCTGCCTGAATCCAGAGAACCTGATGCTACAGTCTGAATTCCTTCTTCTGCCTTGCCTGTCCTCTGGGATGTGGACCCCAAATGCCCCCTTTTTTGATATATAACAATTTGGGTTGTTTATGGTCATGTTCAAACTAAAGAAAAATCTGAGCAACCACTCCATCCTGTTCTTCACCCTCCAGACTCTTTCTCTGTTTATAAAGGCCAAGGCACAGGGCAGCGTGGACTGTGGCATCCGAGGCTCTCCTGTGGGTTATCGATACCCGGCAGGTTTCCAGGTGGCCCGGATGGAGAGGCCACCCTCCAAGCTTGACCTGATGACATCCATGAGGAGTTCACCAGCTGCCTGCCCACCTCCCAGGTTGTGTTCACGAAGTCACAGGTAACATTTCTGTATCGCACACCTGAAATTTCCTAAGAGGGTAGATCTTAGGGGTTCCCGTCACACAGCCAGAGACACACACACACAAAGCAAATGGTAATGCTGTGAGGTGATGGTGACATGAATGACCTTGACCGTGGTGATCACTGCACAATGCACACTTACATCCCGACAGGGAGGGGTACACCTTCAATCGGTCAGTTATACTGCAGCAAAACTCATTTAAAAAAAGAGTCAGAGCTGCAGTGCAAGTCCCTGCCTCTTCTGCTCTTTGCAGATGTTCTGGGCAAAGGGAGGCTTTGCCAACTCAGCGACCTTCCGTGCACCTAATTACCCGGAGGATTCTGTGTTGCAAGGTCATGACACAAGCCCTGGAGAAGCACAGAAACCCAGGCTTGGAAGCATCCTGGAGATTCTGATCTGCAGCCTCATCAGAGGACGTGGGTCGCCCTCACAGAAATCAATGCTCATGGACCATTTCATGGCCAGACGCTTGAGACAAAGGCCCGGAGGTTTTGTTTAAAATGAAACATCCACCTACTCGGCAACCAAACAACTCCAGCCCTAGCTTTTCCTGAAGAGAAAGAAAAACGTGTGGTTACACAAAGACAGGTGCACTAATGTTCTCTGGAGCTTTACTCGCAACCGTCCCAAATTGGACACAGCCCATGTGTCCATCAACTGGAGACTGAGTTATTTTTAAGTGGTATATTCAGACAACGGACTACCACTCAGCAACCAAAAGGAGGGAATGGCTAAACAATCCAATGAGGAAATGGGCAGGGGAACAGGAAAATCATTTTTCCAAAGACCTACAAATGGCTAACGGTACATGAAAAGATGCTCAGCATCACTCATCATCAGGGAAAAGCAAATCAAACCCACGATGAGCTATCACTGTGCACCTGTCAGAATGGCAACCAGACAAGCGTGAACATTGGAGAGGGTATGGAGAAAAGGGAACCCTTCACTGCTGCTGGGAACGTAAACCAGGGCAGCCGTGACAGAGGACAGTATGGGGGCGCCTCAAAAAAATTAAAACCAGGAGTTCCCGTCGTGGCGCAGCGGTTAACGAATCCATGAGGTTGCGGGTTCGGTCCCTGCCCTTGCTCAGTGGGTTAACGATCCGGCGTTGCCGTGAGCTGTGGTGTAGGTCGCAGATGCGGCTTGGATCCCACGTTGCTGTGGCTCTGGTGTAGGCCGGTGGCTACAGCTCCGATTGGACCCCTAGCCTGGGAACCTCCATATGCCGCGGGAGCGGCCCAAGAAATAGCAAAAAGACAAAAAAAAAAAGAAAAAAAAATTAAAACCAGAACTCTCTTACAATCCTGCCATCCCACTTCTGGGTACATACACAAAGGCAATGAAAACCACATCTTGATGAGGTACCTGCACTCTCAAGGTCACTGCGGCACAATTCACAAGAGCCCAGACAGGAAAAACACCTTAAGGGTCCATCTACAGATGAATGGATTAAGCACAAGATAAGTGTGTACCTAAACACACAATGGATTATTATTCAGCCAAGAGAAAGAAGGAAGTCCTTCTGTTTGCAGCCACACAGGAGGACCCCGAGGGCATCATGCTAAGTGAAGTTAAGTCAGCCGGAAAAAAACGAGTCCTGGATAATATCGCTGATATGTAGAATCTGAAAAGACCTGTAGAATCTGAAAAGAGCTGAACTCAGAGGAACAGAGACCAGAACGGTGGTTGTGGGGGGTGAGGGGGCGGCTGGGGGTGGGTGGGGGGTGGAGGAAAACGGGAGAGGTCGCTCAAAGGGTACAAACTTCCAGATACCAGATGAATAACTTCTGGGCATCCAGCGTACAGCGTGGTGATTATAGTTAATAATACTGCATTGCATACTTGACAGGAGACTAAATGTGCTCTCACCGGGAAAAAGAAACGGTCTGTATGTGATGCGACGCAGGTGTTAGGTCTGGGGTCACCACATACGAGCGTATCACATCAACACGTGGTCGACCTTAACCTCGCAAAGGGCTCTGTGTCAATTACACCTCCACGAAGCTGGGAAAAATAAACGGAATCACTTCCTGACAAACACAGCAACGCAGACGCAGACGCAGACGCATCTCAAAAACATGATGCTGGATCAAAGGGGCCAGGCCCCCGAAGTGCACAGGGTGTATGACTCTGGTTACATGGAGTCCTAGACAGACAAATGATCGGAGGTGACGAAAAAGTGGGACTGCAGCTCCGGATCCATGGCGGGCTGTCCCGCAGAAGCTGGGACCCTGGGGCCACTGCCAGAGATGGATCCAGAAACGCTCTGCCCTCTCCCTTGCTCCCGCCCTCCAAGCACGGCCTGCGCCTTCATTCCCCAGACCAGCTGGATCCGGATACCGCCAACATCACTGCATCAGAGGTGAGAGGCTATCCCAGGTCTGCCTTGTTCCTAAGCGCAGGGTGACAGATGTGGCAAATAAAAATACAACTGTATTTGAATTTCAGATAAACAACAAACGATTTTTTTAGGCTAAGTGTATCTCACGCAATAGTGGAATATGTGCAGTATCTAGAGTTCAAATTTAGCTGTGCATCCTGAATTTTATCCAGCAACCCTACTCCAAGCACACGCTCCTTCCACACGCTGTCCCACCATCCCTTATAGGGAGAGACCACGCTGCACAGAGCATCCTACTGAAACCAAGCAGGGCCCTTGGGGGCGGGGGCGGGGCTCCTGGGCACAAAAGCCTTTTGGTGTCCCCCATTGCTTGTTCTAAGGACATGGGCCTCCTTCAGCCTCCCTGCATGAACTTCCTTGAGTTCCCAGGGATAGGGTCAGGCAGTTGCTGATCAGGGAAGGAAGGGGATGCAAAGATGAGAGGCAAGAAACAACAGTACAGCCTCAGGGCAGGACCCTGGTGCCCTCTCAAGAGAGACACACAATCAGAGAGGCATCTCATACACCTAAGAGAAAAGGCATATTCCTTATGCTTCTTTTAGCAATGAATACGTTAGAACTGAACAGCCTGGAGCCCTTCCTTATGCTTAGTGGAACCCTGAACACAATCGCCCGCAAGCTAAAGATTAGGCACCCTGAGCACAACTGCCTGTGGGTTAGAGATTATTGCACATGATGTTTTTCAGGAACTTTGCTAGTCTGTTCTAATCTCTGATCTATATGCCCTGTTTCCAAGGGCTGTTGTCCCAGGCAATAACCCAGAAGGCCACCACCACGGTCATGCCGAGATCTTCGGACACCAGCTTTGTTGCCTAAAATGCCCCCAAACAAAGAAGAATGCATGTTTGTCCCAATCCGGATTCGTATCTGAAAACCTCTTTTTCTCCTTTTTCACTCTAACACTCCTCAAAATGCTTTCCAACGGGGGTGGGGGTGGGCACTGTCTTTAGGGCATTAGCCTGCTGCGGTCCCCCTTTACCTGGCAAAGCAATAAAGCTGGTTTTTCTCCTTTACCCAAAACTCTGTCTCCGCATTTGTATTTGGCACCTGCAGACAGAGGCTGAATTTCAGCCACACTATGAGTGAGATGCCCTGTAGATCACACTGGCATTTTGGCTTGCACTTCCGCAGGGTCACAGTTTTCTTGGTTCAGTGACAGACATCCAACGTGAATTAATTAACCGAAAGGGCAGCTCATGACCTGATGTCAAACCTAGGAACGACAGCCCTGGGGACTGGAACCAGGAAGCCCTGCCCTCTCCGGGCCGCCCCCCCCCCCCCCCCCCGCTGCCCATCACCGGAGTCTAGTTCCCAGACTCACGTTTTTCCAGGAGCAAGAGGGTGGCATCTTCCATTGAGACAGGAAAACAGTCCAGGAGAAAGGCCGTCATGGGTCACGGGGACGTACCCCCACACACCACTGGTGCTCAGAACGTGGCAGCGTGGCCCAAGAACGAGGCATCAACCGGGACCCGTAAGAATCCTCGGGCAGCTGCGAGGTGAATGCGAATCCGGGTTAAAAGCCTGTACGTGACTCTGACGCATGCTCAGAGCTGAACACCCCTGCCCTAGAGAAAGGGGAGCTTTTTCTGGAGCAAAGCAAGAGTTCTGGACGGAAAACAGTACATGGTTTTCCATCACACCAGCCTCTCGGACCCGGGTGAACATGCCTTCCCAAGTGTTTCCATAAAGGCGTCGAGGAGCTTGAGGTGCGATGACGTCACCAGGACCGGAGCACGGGGCGGAGGGGCACCCAACCTGCCTCCCCCAGGTGCCTCTCAATCCTCAGCCCCACCCATCCTTGTCCCTCCATAATTAAACTGTAATCGGCCTATCATTAGCATCCAAGTCAGGTCAATTAAGTGGTAAAAATAAGGGTGCAGCCTCAGCTGTCCCTTTTAAAGACATAACAGGGGCCTTTTTTTGCATTTTGTAAAAACACGCTGCTGTATTAATATGCCTATAACCTGATTATGGTTCTTCAGATGCCTTTTTCTTTTTCCGCGGAGGACATTGAGGCGGACATTTTAAACCGTATCTTCGTGCATCGCCCACATTAACGAATTATTGGACACTAATTGCTCTGGGTTCCCGCCACCTCTCCAAACAGACTAAGTTTTCCATTTGTGGAATTTAAAACGTAGCAGAGCAATTTGTGTTCCTTAATAGCTACAGATTTGTTAGCCTGACTCAGAAGAGCAGAACCTGGGAAGCTATTATGTAAATACAGATAATGTCTCTCCAGCGATGGTAATTAATGCAGAGATCTCTAGAAAGGCGCTGTCTTTAAGATTGGGTCTGTAATGGCCAGTGTTTGAAAGCCTTGGGTTGGGGGCGTGGCATAAAGAGCCCCCAGAAGATTTTCCTGGTCCCCTGGTGGTTCTTTCTGAGTCGGAAAAAGCCCTTCATTTTCCTTAAAGGGAGTAAGAAACAGATACTGATGCCCCAAAGCTAAGTGTGAGCAGACTGGCCTTGGCAGCTGGTGAGCACCCCTCTCCCTGTCTGCCTCCCTTTCAAAGCAGAGTGCTGTTTAAATGCCTGATGTCACTTAACTTCTATTGAAACCAGTGTCATTACAAGTTGTGTTCAGTCTTTTTATTTTGGCCATATCCTCGCACGTGGAAGTTCCCAGGCCAGGGGTCAAACCCACACTATAGCAGCGACAACACTGGATCCTTAACCGGCGGCGCCACGAGAAATCTCCAAAAGTTGTGTTCACTCGATGTGCATTTGCAGGTAACTTTGGGCAATGCAGTTCAATTTGCTAGGTCAGGAAGGGCCTTCTGCATCAGCTGACCTAACACTTGTGTTTTGGGGAAGGGGAAACGGTGGCGCCAAGAGAGCACCTGACTCAGGAAATGAAAGCATTGGTGGGTCTGGCAGGGACCGGGGAGCCTTGATTGCCGTTCCCCGCCCCCACCCCCCAACCACAGACTGGTCTTTACGGATTCTCCTGACTTAAAACCTCAATGGAAGGCGCACTCTGGGAGTGTGGACGGGGCTTCCGTGACTGTGCCAGGTGCTGGAGGATGTGATCTTGGTCTTCAAGGGGCTTTCAATCCAAATGAGGGTCAGGCGTGAAAAGAAATTGGCAAAAATGTAAGGCAGAATGGAAAAAATAGTGCCCTCTCTTAAATGTGTCACCCTATGTGCCACAGGGCCTTTACACATGCTATTCCTCTGTCTGGCTCACTCCATCTCCTTCCACCTAGTTAACTCCTACTCTTTCTTCCTCCTTCCATCCTCACTTCCTTTCCTCTGGGAGGGGCCAGAGCTCCTCCTATGCGCCCTCCCTTCCTTAACCAAAGGAACCTTCCTTGGCCGTCTCAGCTGCATCTTGGTTGTCTGCCTTTGTACTCATCCACGTAATAGAAACCAGTGTACTGCATGGGTATTAAAACCGTGTAACAGATGCCTTGAGCTTACAGGTAAGCAGGAGTGTCCACCTTCAAGGATGCCCATCCATTTTTTTTTATGCAAAAGAACTTATTTCCAAAATAGAAACAGAGTTACAGATTTTGAAGAAAACAAGTGTATGGTTACCAGAGGGGAAGTGTAGGGGTGGGGAGGGATAAATTAATAGTTTGGGATTAACCTATACACACTACTATACCGAAAATAGATAACCAACCAGAACCTACTAGACAGCACCGGGACAACTCAATATTCTGTAGTAACCTGTATGGGAAAAAATCAGAAAAAGAATGGATATATGTATAGCTGATTCACTTTGCTGCACACCTGAAGCTAACACAACATTATAAGTCGACTACGCTCCAGTAAAAAAAAAAAAAAAAATGTCTTTTAGCGAGTGCCTATCCAGATAATGGAAGGTCTCCAAGGACAAACCATTGTTGATTGTCCCCTTCACTGCAGGATATCGAGTCCCTCTGAAGCCACTGCCCCCACCAGACATTGTGACAACCCTGAGAAAACTTCCAGAGCACCTCCTGGGGTGACGACTCCCCCATTTAAGAGCCACCACGACAGAAACTCAACAGAATTGGTGCACCTGCTGGGCAAGGCAGGGTGGAGCTGAGGTGCGACAGCGTGGCGTCATTTCTCGTGTGTGCGCACGCTTGTTCTGGTTGGGCACTGGGGACCCAGGGTGAGCGGAACCTGACACCGTCCGTGCCTTCATGGGGCTTGAGACTCAGAATTCTCACGCAGGCTGTACGGAGGGTCTTTGATACCTGGAGAGGGGCATTCACCATGACTGGTTAGAACGTGCTGGAAGAAGGAGTTACAGAGTGTTGGCAGGACTTTGCGTGTTGCAGGCAAGTGTTGGTGTGCTGCCCAGAGGGTGCCCTGATCAGTGTGCTGGACAGTCGTGTGTCCGCCCGTCTGAGATGAAACAGAAGACACTTATCAAATTTGAAGAACTAAAAGAGATGGCGCTTGTCTCGGAGGAAAGGATTAAGACAGAAAAATCTTAAAAGGTTGGTAGGATGACAGGAAAACAGCTAGAGTAAATCAGATGGGGGTGAATGCTAAGATTTAGTCTTAAGTATCCCCAACCCCCACAAGTGTAGGACAGAGGAGACCTAGCTTAAGGGAGATTCATGTGAAGAATTCCTGGGAGGTTTAAATACCCCCAGATCAGCAATGGGGCACGGCAGCCATAAAGTAAACCCGCTGGCTATATTAAAAAAGGTATTGGGTCCAGATGCAAGGAGGAGATAGTCACAATGGAGAGGCAGTTGTTCTGGACGTGCAAATCACACTAGTGCTGTTATTGTCATTGAGGGTCCCCCCCCCTCAAACCCCGCCATCACCATTATCACTGCCCCTCTCACTCTGAGCATCTTACTAACACACTAAAATATCGGGGCTTTGAGAGAACCTGGGCTAAAGCCCAATGGGAGGGGAGTAGCCTTCCTAATCACCTGCCCCTGTGAGTCTCAGTCTCACCGCTGCTTAGCTGATGACAGTGGCCAAGCTAGTTCCCCTCTCTGAGCCTCCGTTCCATCACCTGTCAGGTGGAGATAACAATACGTGGGGATTAAACGGAACAATGTATATGAAGCATAAAGTTAGCCTTCAATTGCTCTGCAGTCCCTTCCCTATAATTTCTGGGCGGGATGTGATTGCCTTTCTTCTTTCCTTTTCATCTAGATTTGAGGGATGCTTAAAACCTTCCATGGAGTGAAAGCGACCGTCTTGTCACCAGTCCCAATTAGGTATTACAAAAGCCCCATAAATCCGGGTGAGTATGTTACAGGGAATTGAAAGCTGAAATTGTACGGCTATTGCTCTAAAGAACAGAGCAATCACGCTCATCAAGCCTTCGTGTAATTCTTCCAGCCAGCCGGCCCTGTGCATCTATCAATAATTGGTGCATTATCGATTTCCTAACCCCGAATAATGCAGCTAACGGCTGCCACTTTCCCAGCCGGGATGAAATGAAGAGGCCCGGGCGCGCTGAAAGGGGGCTACTTGCCCGATTCTTTGGGGGCATGTTCATCCTTGGCCCCGTGACCTATGCAGAAGTTGGGAGTCTCTGGCTCTGGAGGGTGGAATTGAGTATTGATTTCTATACCATTCTCTTCCTGTTTAATTAAACGGCCACAGCCCCTGAGTGCATGCTGCTGACCCCGACTCTTACTCATTAACAAGCTAAATGGCTTCTCACACCGCACCGGAGACATCGCACCTGTCATAGTCCGTATGCATGGGGCCCGTGGCTCCTCGACGATGGGGAATGGAATTTATAGTGCATGTGCCACTTTCTGGGTACGACCAAGTCCATTCAGATCTTTAGCAAATGACCTTGCTCCACAGGATCAGGCAGGTGGAATGCGTGATGGTTCATTCTCTCTGTCAAGGTGACTGGGCATGGGGAGCCCAGATTAAAGCCTATTCTGGGTGTGTCTGTGATGGGATTTCTGGATGAGGTTGGCATTTGAGCCTGTAGACTCTGTGAAGGAGACGCCTTCCCCGGGGCCCGGGGACCTGGTCTAATGTGATGAGGGTCTGAACAGAAGGCAACACAGAGGAAGGAGGAATCTGCCTCCTGTTTTCCTGCTCATTGCTTGAGCCAGGACATTACATTTCCTGCCCTGTGCCCAGATTTTCAGCATCGGCTCCCCTGGTTCTCAGATCTTTGTGGGGTTTTCTTGGGTGGCGCCCATGGCATGCAGAAGTTCCTGGGCCAGGGATTGAACGTGCACCACAGCAGTGACCATACTGGGTCCTTAACCTGTTGAGCCACCAGGGAACTCCTAGACCTTTGGATCTGGACTGAATTAAACCACCTGCTTTCCTGGGGCTCCAGCTTGTAGACAGCCCCTCATAGGATCACTCAGTCTCCATCACGCATGAGCCAGTTCCTCATTATGTATATAATATGTGTTTTATATATATATATCCTATTGGTTGTGTTTCTCTGGAAAATCCCATTACTTTTAAAATAATTGAGTTGATTTACACCGTTTCAGGTGCACAGCAGAGTGATTCAGATATCCATATCCATACAAACACACATATTTTTTTCAGTCTATTTTCCATTGTAGGTTATTACGCGATATCGAATATCGTCCCCTGTGCTCTACAGCAGGTGCCCGTTGGTTATCTGTGTTACATCTAGTAGTGTGTATATGTTAACCCCAAACTTCTGATTTATTCCTCTCCCGCTTTTCCCCTTTGGCAACCCTAGGTTTGTTTTCTATGTCCGAGAGTCTTTTTTTCCTTTTTTAGGGCCACACCTGTGGCATGTTAGTTCCCGGGCTAGGGGTCAAATCAAAGCTGTAGCTGCTAGCCTACACCACAGCCACAGCAACACCAGATCCTTAACCCACTGAGCGAGGCCATGGATCGAACCCACATCCTCCGAGAGGCAGTGTCGGGTTCTTAATGCACCGAGCCACAGTGGGAATTCTATTGCTGTTTTGTAAATCAATTCGCTTGTATCGCTTTTTTTTAGATTCCACATATAAGTGATATCATGTGATATTTGTTTTTCTCTGACTTACTTCACTTTGTATGATCTTCTTTGGGTCCACCCATATTGCTGCAAATGGCATTATTTCATTCTTTTTTATGGCTGAGTAGTATTCCATTGTGTAAATACACCACGTCTTCTGCACCACTCCTCTGTTGATGGACACCTGGGTTGCTTCCATGTCTTGGCTGTTGAAGATCCTGATTCATTACTTTCTGCTTGGAAGGAACTGGGAGAGACTGAGACTGCGAGTGTGTGGGTGCTGGAGGAACCTGGCGGCAAGGTCGGCACCTACGGTGGAGGACACGACCTGCACGCCATTCTCCCCTCTTCCTGCTCTTGCAGCGCATCCCTGTGGCTGGAGTGGGCTCCCTCCGCTGACTTAGGGCTCAGCCTCATGACTTGCATTTGTCCAGTGGAACACAAGCTGCTATAATATGCACCACATGTGACCAGAGTCTTTACGGGAGCTTCCTGGTTTGGCCTGGCCTCTTGTGCTCCAGTTCTGGCCTTGAGTAGAGCCTGTCCCAGAAAGCCATTGGCCCTTCAGGAATAAAGGATCCATGAAGCAGATGGATCTCAGCCCATGGAGCTGGGCCTAGCGCCTCCGCTGATGCATGACTGAGAAATAAATACCTGTTGTAAGCCTGGAACTTGGTGCAGCTCATTACACAGCATTACTGCAGCAAAATCTGACACTGCAGTGGCTGCATCAGGGCTGGGGGACCGGAAGCAAGAGGTGGGGGAGGAGTGCGATTGGGGACATGCCTTCCGGGGGCCGAACTCTGAGCCACGAGCTGTGTTTGAGATTCAAGTGGTGGCGTCCTGCTCAACACGCCTCCTTCCCCCCGATTTATTACTATCATGGTAGACATGCCTCTGGGCCGTGGTCTTGCAGCCGTGGGCGGGGACAGTTCTTGCGGCGCCGCTTGTCAAGAGGAACAAGGTGGACGTGCATCACAGGAGATGGGGTGACATCCATGGGGAGTGTGAAAAGGCAGACGGAAGGGACCAGAAGCACGCACACCTCCTGGGAGGCGTTTCACAAACCACGTGGAGCCGAAAAAGCAAGTTGTGGGATGATGTAGGCTGAGTGACAATATTTGCATCAAGATTACAAACCTACAGCAATATCGTATGTTGCTCACAGATGCGTGAAGCTGTGTGAGGAGTATGAGGACATCTCTGGAGGAGGAAGACCAAACGGATGATGGGAGACCCTCCAGCCGGGGGAGGAAGGGCTGGAGCAGGCACGCGGCAGGCCTCCACCCCATCCTTGATGCTGCCTTCCTTAAAAGAAACCCAGATCTCGGAGTTCCCGTCGTGGCCGTGGCGCAGTGGTTAACGAATCCGACGAGGAACCATGAGGTTGCGGGTTCGGTCCCTGGCCTCGCTCAGTGGGTTAAGGGTCCGGCGTTGCCGTGAGCTGTGGTGTAGGTCGCAGACGCGGCTTGGATCTGGCGTTGCTGTGGCTGTGGTGTAGGCCGGCGGCTACAGCTCTGATTCGACCCCTAGCCTGGGAACCTCCATGTGCCACGGGAGCGGCTCAAGAAATAGCAAAAAGACAAAAAGACAAAAGAAGCTGAGATCTGAGCAAGCGGGACACTGGGCTGAGACGTGACAAAAGCTGTGTAGGGCGCATGGGCATGCCCCACGTCTCTTGGTGTGCCCTGGAAAAATTTCCGATAAAACTGCCTTCAAGGAAGGGGTGCCTGTGGTATGTCACGTGCAGGGAAAGGACAGGGGTGATGGTGGAAGGGAAACGTGGGTGTGGGACGGGAGGTGACAGGGACGCAGCTGGGGAGAAGGTGCCAGCTATGGGTGGCAGCTGGCATATGGGCGTTTGCTGGGGGGTCCTGGGTCGGCACTGTGGGGGGAGGGGGAAGCTTGGCCAGTCCACCGGGAGCTGAGGTGGCCCTCAGAGCTGTCTCCACCTGGGCTGAGACAGCCGGACCTTGATGCGCCAGCATCGGTGGGTCACTGAGTGCGGGCTGCCTGGCAGGGGCCTGACCTCGGGTGCGGTTGACCCCGACAGATGAGGTGGCTGCTGACAGCACTGCCAGGAGTCGAGACCCATCCCCATTGGGGGATGTGGGTGGCCCCACAGGTCACCTGTCACCACTGGTCATTTGGGGCAAATTCATGGAGGACTCAGGCATCTAGACTTGGTTCTTAGCATTTCCTTAACATGTGTGGGGATCCCACCTAGAATTTCAAGTAACACTTAAAAAAATGATTAGTTTGAAAAAAATTCAAACCTGCGTAGAAGCTGCGAGAACAGGGACCACCCCGTCACGTGCCCCACACCCAGATTCACCACCTGTTAACGCCGCAGCCAACCATCAATATCCTTGTCATTGTCCCAGGAGGCCTCCTCCCTCGTCGACCTGAGGATAGGTGGCAGGGTCAGGATTCTAGCCTTTGAGAAGTCACATGGGTCCCCTGAGAACAAGGACCTCCCCTCCTATATCAGGCACAAAGATCAGCTTTAGGAAGTTCAATATGACTCTTAATATGACTATTATTTAATAATAACCTACGTTTCATTACCCAATACCATGCTGATGGCAATACTCCCCGGCCCCACCTCCCCCAATCCAGATTCAATCCAGGATCATTCATTGTATTTTTCTCTCTCTCTCTTTTTTTTTTTGGCCATGCCTGGGGCATGTGGAAGAATGGAATGCCTTTAGAAAGCTATTTAGGGAGTTCCCTTGTGGTGCAGCAGGTTAAGGACTGGTGTTGTCACTGTAGCAGCTTGGGTCGCTGCTCTGGTGGGGTTTGATTCCTGGTTCAGGAACTTCCAAATGCCATGGTCACAGTCAAAAAAAAAAAAAAAAAAAAAAGAATAAAATAAAGGAACAGTACTTTCTGCCTTTTTTTTTTTTTTTTTGAAGTTTCCTGACACTTCAGATTCAGCTCAAGGAGAGCCTCTCCTTAGAAGATAAAGCCATCCCCTCAAACCTCGGCTGGCCCTGGCGTGGGAGGGTCCAAGCCCAGGCCCTCTCTCCCTCTGACCCTCCTCTGTCTGCTCCTCGACAATCCCGGATGCTAGTGGCGACCTGGGGAAGGTGTCGCCTGGCTCTTTCACTTGCTGTCGCTTCCCACAGCAACCAAGGAGTAAAGCAAATACCTAAAACACACATGGTCACAGACACCGTCAGAGATGCTTCCAGGATGGGACAGACATTTTCACACACAACTCACCACTGGCATGGCACATGTGGCAAAAATTACACATCCCTTTGTGAAAACCCCTATTTGTTTCAGCCACTGCAGTTGGAGTTTCTGTTCCACCTGCCAAGCACGCCTAATGGATATAAGTTCTTGCAGGTACAGCTGGCCGGAGCCTGAAGTTCCAGCAACGGATGCTTGCTCTATCATCTGTTGCTACTAGCAACATCCTGCAGTCAGATTCTGGCCCAGGAGACAGACTGCTTGGGTTCAGATCTTGATGCTGTCCCTGAGTGACCCAGGTCAAGTAATGAAGCCCTTTGAATCTCCATTTCCTCATCTGTAAAGTGCCGATAATAAAATGAGAACTAAGTGAACCAGGGCAGTAAGCACCTCGGCAGTGATGGGCTGGTGAGCACACACCCTGCCAGCTGCTGGCAGGTACCAACACAGAGATACATTTTTCAGTTCCCATTGTCAAAGGATTGCATCGAGCTCCAGTTTTGGGAGGACTGCAGGAAAGTGCATCTTATCCCACACTGCTAGTGGGATTTAAAATTTTTGTCTTTCGAGGGTCAAACTGGCAACATCTCTCAGGGCTTTCTAAGCATTCAGTGTCTGTAAGTTTATCTTCAAGGAATAATGATAAAGGGAGTTCCTGTTGTGGTGCAGTGGAAACACATCCGACTAGTGTCCACGAGGATGTGGATTCGATCCCTGAACTCAGGGGATCAGGGATCCGGTGTTGCCATGAGCTGTGGTGTAGGTTTCAGACGAGGCTTGGATCCTGCGATACTGTGGCTCTGGCATAGGCTGGCAGCTGTAGCTCTGAGTCCACCCCTAGCCTGGGAACCTCCATATGCTGGGTGCAGCCCTAAAAAGCACAAAAAAAAGAAAGAAAGAAAGAAAGAAAGAAAGAAAGAAAGAAAGAAAGAAAGAAAGAAAGAAAGAAAGAAAGGAAGGAAGGAAGGAAGGAAGGAAGGAAGGAAGAAAGGAAAAGAAAAGAAAAGAAAGAAAAAGATAAATGTGCTCAAAGAGCTTTGAGGAAGTTCCCTGGCTGCTGCTTATGATAGTGAACAACCGGATTCAACCTAAATGTCCAACACAAGGGGATCATTTAAATCATGACATGTCCACACCATGAACAAGCGTGTGCCTTTAGAGAGAAGCAGACAAAACTGATATAGAATGTATCCACAATTGATTAAGTAAAAAAACATTTTAAATAAAAAACTGTACATACGGTAAATCCATTTGGGTAAAACATGACAAGGATATTTTCACAAAGGTAAAATATTTAGAACAGTCCAGGAGTTCCCGTCATGGCTCAGTGGTAATGAACCTGACTAGTATCCATGTGGATGTGGGTTTGATCCCTGGCCCTGCTCATTGGGTTAAAGGATCCGGCGTTGTGGCAGATATGGCTTGGATCCTTTGCTGCTGTGGCTGTGGTGTAGGCTGACAGCTGCAGCTCCAATTTGACCCCTAGCAAAAAAAAGAACAGTACACCCCCAAACTTTAACAGTGGCTCTCTTTGAATGGTAGAAATATGGATAATTTTTATTTTCTTTTGATTTTTTTCTGTTCTAACTTCTCTATAATTTTATTGGCATCACATTTATTTTTAAGTAGAAATAAATTGTGGTGACCTGTGGAAAGTGGAATTGGATAGGCATTGATGAAATACTTTTTCTTTTTTTTTGGCCATCCCACGGCAGATGGAGTTCCTGGACCAGGGATCGAATTTGAGCTGGAACTGTGATCTACACCACAGTTGCGCCATCGTTGGATCCTTAACCCAGTGCAGTGGGATTGAATCTGTGTCCCTGCTGCTCCAGAGAGACTGTCAATCCTGTTGTGTCACAGCCAGAACTCCTGAAATACTTCGTCTTAATACACTTTTCAGAAAGTGGTAATAAGCGTGGTTCCTCTACTTTATTTGGAGTCTTTTTAGTCTTTTTCAAACTTAGAGAAGGATTGGGAGTTCCTGACGTGGCATAGTGGATTAAGGATCCAGCACTGTCTGTGCAGCGGCTCAGGGGGCTGCACAGGTGCGAGTTTAATCCCCAGCCTGGTGCAGTGGATTAAGGATCCAGCATTGCTGCAGCCACGGCATAAGTCGAAGATGCGGCTTGGATTTGATCCCTGGCTCAGGAATTTCCATATGCTGCAGGTGCAGCCAAAAAGAGAAAATAGAGAAGGATCCAGTTGTCTAGGGCGCAGTGTCAATTCTCCCAGGGGAATTTAAGGGCTTAGTAATTAAAATCCTGACACGTAATGCTAGAAACTCACTGAGAGTTTCAACCTTTGTCTCACCCTAAATCCAACAAAAAAGTGAAGACTTCTGCTAAGCAGAGTGTTCATTACACAATAAGTTGAATGTCGCCACTGAAAATATTCATGCAAATATCTTCATTAGTAAAATCACGCAATTAACCTGAAATATGTGCTAAATGAAGCAGCCAAATTGTTGCATATTTTCCCAGCTCTTAATTATAATTTTGGTAATCAATTTTTCTTCTGATTACCAAAAAAGAAAAAAAAAAAAAAAAAACCTTTCCGCGCATGCACGGATCTGAGGCTGAGTTGGAACTCGAGATAAAGCCCCGAATCATTTCAGCAAAGAAGGCCATTAACCTTTCCGGTGTTTTTGTTCATTGCAGGCATTTCCTGCTAATGCTCATTGCGGAAGATGATTGGATTTTAACAAGAGCTTTTTGGATCAAGCGTCAGCCCTTCCCGAACTGTACGTTTTGCAAGCGCCACTGTCATTAAAGGTTACCAGCACTTCCATTATCATCTTCCTGGCGTTTATTTCTTAAATGGCTTTTGACTGCAGGGTGCAAATTTTCCCTAAGTGAAAAGTGACATCAAGCTCACACCCTGAGGTTCTCAGATGGCCCCGTCCTTGGGGACGCATCTCCCACCTTCTCTGGTCTCTCATTCCAAAGTCCCGAGTTGGGGGATTTGAAGGTGGGGAGAGCACACAGCAGCAACACTGGGGAAGCTGCTTAGTCCCGGGGAGCCTCGATTTCCATTTTCTGTAAAATGGGGGAGGGAACGAATTCACTGGCCAGTGAGGGCTGACATGGGACAAATTTCAAGCACAGGTGAAGGAGGAAACATATTTGCAGACATTTACGTTGACACCTTTTAGCACATTCTCCTTGCAACAGTCCATCCCCTGAGACTAAACAGAAGGCATCACCTGCAGACAGGACAGGCAGGTGGTCACTGACCTTTCTAACAAGATGTTGGTTTTGACCGCTTGACCTGAGAGGTCCTCCCAAGATGTTGAAATGTCAAACGCTGTTTAGTCATGAGAAGAGAGCTGGGAAGAACACACATGAATGATAAGGAGAGCAAAGCCAGGAAGGCAGGGCCCGGGAGAGCAGGTTGTGCACTGCACAAAGACATCCTCTAAGGGGCGCCTGCTGTCCATGGCAGAGACGCTGCACATTTGTACACATACCCAGATAGTTTTCTGGATACACGATCGGCACATTTCAGTGATCTTCTGCTGGACGGAAGTGCAGTATCCTAAGGAAGGGCTTCCTCTTTCTAAACGGCACAGACACTGTGTGAGCTGCTGCACGGGGCAAGCCCTCTCCTGCTGTCGATAGCAGAGGGGAAGGTCAGGTGTGTGGGTCCTTAAGAGGAGACCCCGGTTGAGGAATTATGGGGAGCCTGGGGGGGGCGGTGGAGGGCTTCTGCTTGGCTGCTGCCTAGGATCTGGAAGGGGGCTGTGCCCTGGGCAGTCACAATCATATCAGGTGAAGTTGGTGATGCAGCAAGACTGGAAGAGGAGGCCTGGAGTGCTGGGCAGGCTTCGGGCAGGAAGCAGAGGGTCGGTTCGGGCGGGGAACTTGAGGAAGATGTGGGCAGAGCAGAGGGACAGTGTGGGGCCTCAAGTCAGCAAAAGCAGGGAGCCCTGGCCCTCCTCGGCCTCTGAGCGCCAGTGGGGGAAGCTGGGCAGACAGGTTGCCAAGGAGCTGGGCTCGGGGAGAGGACTGGGCAGGGAGGAAACCAGACCCATTCCCCACCACATCATCCCCCCGTCTGTGTGTGTGTGTATGGGGGGGGCGGTTCTCAACAGGAACCAAATATGTAACTATAAGAGCTGGATTTGGTGTGAGCGCCTGTCCCAGGGCCCATGCTGTGACCACTAGGCTCTACTGCCAGCCTCAAGGGAGGAGCGCCCGGGGAGGGCTGCACCTGGCCCTAGAGCCTTGGGTCAGAGCACAGGGGTGGGCTCTCCACCAGGGAAAGTGTGCAGGAGAGACCTGCCCACAGAATGGATCTGGGGGGCCAAGAATGAG
Source organism: Phacochoerus africanus (assembly GCF_016906955.1). Lineage (NCBI taxonomy): Eukaryota > Metazoa > Chordata > Mammalia > Artiodactyla > Suidae > Phacochoerus > Phacochoerus africanus. The sequence continues at coordinate 4,723,254 of NC_062551.1, forward strand.
GGGTGAGTCCAGATAAAGGGCCTGGGGCCCAGCTGGGTTAAGGGCACGAGGTGGGAAAGAGCACGACATTCAGCACTGGCATGAAGTTCAAGGTCGCCTGGTTGGCAGAGGGGCAGGAGAGAAGCGGGCTGGGTTGAGTTTCAAGCACGTGGACTTTCTCATCAAGCTATGGACAGACGGACAGGGCTCCAGACCAGGTACACCTCAAACCCCCAGAACCAGAATTTCAGAACTCTCCTTCAAGCAAATGCGCCTTCGATCTTCCCAGAAAATGCCCCTTCTGGAAAACCTCTGTTCGTAAGATGCAGTAAGGGGGTGTGTGTGTAACGGGGGAGAGATGGTGGGGGAGGGGGAGGAGGGAGACCATGAAATCCAGCCTTTCTCTAATGTTCAATCCCAGAAACTTAATTAAGTGATTATGGTACCCTTGTAATGGAATGTTCTAGAACCATGGGAAAAAAACCTCATTCCTGAAAGATATTACACATCAACAGCACTCGTAATGATAGATGCACAACTCTGGGATAAAATTTTGCCGACCAGCATAAAACAACTCATTAGGGAAGAGTCGCCTCGACCACATTGGCTTTGTTCTTAATGTAATTTATCACTGAATAAGAGGGACTGTTTAAAGGCGTTAATAATTGAAGCAGAAAATTAAGAAAAATAAGTTTCCATGCCCCCTTTTCGTAGAGGCTGGAAAAATAAGTGATTAAAGGGAGTCTTCTCTTAACACAAGGACCCTCTGCGAGAGAAATTCAGACCCAGCGGAGGCTGGAGGGACGGCGTGTGTGCTGGGCCTGGCACGCCCAGCCTCAGCCTGTCCGTACGGTTGAGGCAGAATTTAACTCGGGTAGTCAGAGGAGGAGCAGGGGCTTCGCTGCACTCTTTGCTGTGGCCATTGATGAACTTTTGCAGCTTAAGGGCTCCAGGGAGTAACATTCCCACAGGCCTTGTTTTATTAGAAGACAGGCACATTCCCCACAGACTTTGTTTACCATAGAAAATGCGAATCTCTAGCCCACTCCTCAGCTGAGAAAAGAGGAATGAGAAGGGAGTTCCCGGCATGGCGCAGTGGTTAACAAATCCGACTAGGAAGCATGAGGTTGCGGGTTCGATCCCTGGCCTCGCTCAGTGGGTTAAGGATCCAGCGTTGCTGTGGCTGTGGTATAGGTCGCACATGTGGCTTGGATCCCGCGTTGCTGTGGCTGTGGTGTAGACCGGTGGCTACAGCTCTGATTCGACCCCTAGCCTGGGAACCTCCAGATGCCGAGGGGTCGGCCCAAAAATGGCAAAAAGACAAAAAAAAAAGAAAAAAAAAGAGAGAGAGAGAGAGAAATGAGAGGAATGGTAAAAGAAAAAGGCAAAAAACAAAACCAAAACAAAACCAAAAAAATACCCCATAGAACTTTCGGGACATTTCCAACCCCAAAGCCCTACTGGCCAAGGACTGATACAGGTAACTGAACAAGGCCAATGGGAGAAAACCACATCTTTCTGGACCCCACTTTGGTGCCTCTCTCCACCTTTAAGAGATAAAAACCTCTAGAGGACAAGCGAGAAAGGGGGCTCTTCTCCCCCCTCCCAGCAACCCTGGGAGCGATCTGCTTTCCTTTAATAAAAACTGTTTGCTCGCTGCCTGTGTGTTCGCGGAGTTCATTCTTCCACTGCCGTGAACAAGAACCCAGATTCTGGTACCATCTTTCCGGCATCACGGCCACGCGCTAAGTCACACTCTGCTCGTGCCCTGCCTCACTAGCCTCACCACCTCCTGTTTTCCCTCTGGCTCCCTCGCTGGCCTCCCTGCTCTCCTGGTATCTGCCAGCTTCACATCTGCCACAGGGCCTTTGCACTCACAGGTCCCTCTGCCTAGAACACTTCCCCCACCCTGGATATCCCCATAACTGGCTCCCCCACTTCGTTGAGGTCTCAGTGCAAATGTCACTGTCTCTGCAGGGGCTTTCTTGGGAAACCTATCTGAAAAAAAAAACAAGCAAGATCCTCCCAGCTCCTCCCAGCCACCTCCATCTCTGCTCCCTGCATCTGGCTTTGCCTCCTTCATCTTCCCCCGCATACCACATCCTCAGTTACTGTGAGTCTGCCTCCTGCGGCCAGAACATGAGGTCCACGGCCAGAACATGAGGTCCACGAAGGCAGGGCCTCTGTTGGCCCAAGAACAATGCGAGACACAGTAACTGCGCAGAGAGTATCTGCTGCATGAATGAAGGAAAAGGCCAAAGAGGTGCCACTGGAGAGGCAGTGACATCTGCAAATTCTCCGTTTCAAATCTTTGGCTTTGGAATTCTGCCTGCCTTGCACTTAAGCATTTGTTTTTGAAAAATTAAGTATGCACCTGGCACAAAACTCGACAGGGAAGCAGACTTCAGTACACACAGTAAACACTAAGTGCCCCTTCCCACCCTGGGAGACTCCTCCCCTTGCCAACCCAGAGATAGAAAGGGCAGTTCAAGTGTCTTTTTTTTTTTTTTTTTTTTTTTAAGAGCTGCACCCATGGCATATAGAGGTTCTAAGGCTAGGAGTCGAATCGGAGCTATAGCCGCCGGCCTGTACCATAGCCACAGCAAGTCAGGATCACAGCAACGCTGGATCCTTAACCCACTGAGTGAGGCCAGGGATAGAACCCGCATCCTCATGGTTTCTAGTTGGATTCATTTCTGCTGCACCACAACGGGAACTCCAGTTCAAGTGTAAACTTAATCTACATTTCTCTTTTCCCAAATAAGATGGAGGGATTTAAGAGCAGTTAGCAGCTGTTTTTTTTCTGGGGACTGTTGATAGCCTCACTCATTTTTTCCCTTATTGATTCATAGGAACTCTTTGCATATGAAAGACATCAGGCCTCTAGATGTGCAAATAGGTTTCCCAACCTGTGATGTCCTTTGGCTTGTTTGTGGCACGTGCTTTCATGCAGAACAGGTTCACTGTCCTGTCAAATGTATCACCTCCTCTATGGCTGCTAAGCCTTGTGTCATACTTGGAAAAGCTTCCTTTACTCAAAAATTATACATGATTTCTTGTGCATTTTCTTGTGATCTTTCTCCTTGCTGTTTGCATTCACAGGAGGAGTAGACTCCACCCGGCGTATCCCATGCTGCAGGCCAGGAACTGAGACTTACATTCACCAGGAGCCCACAAGTCTGTCCCAGGCAAACACCAAAAACCGAAGCCCCGGGTATGTAGTTAGAAGGTGTTTCTACAGGGGCTGCGGGACGGGCTGTGTGCATGGGCCGGGGTGGGGTGTGTTCTGCAGCCGCCCTGTTGGTGGTGCTCCCCGGGGGCCCCAGCAGAATACTGTGGATGTCACGCCCTGTGACAGGTCTCCAGCATGCAGTGTTCTGGAATTTCTACCTCCCTCTTCAAAGAGATAGAACTCTACGTACTAGTGAAGCAGAGAGGACTCCTGAGGGTGGGAGAACTTGCAGGGCCCTTTCTCGGAAGCTTGGCACCCTCTCGGCCGTGGGAGGGTCTGTCTCGATGCCCATGAGCTCACTCCTTCCCAGGCTTCAGGGACAGCCTGGCTTCTGAGGAAGGAGACGCTTGCTCTCCTTGGAACCTCTCCCCTCCCACTGGGTCATTTCCTCTCTGGAGCCACAGCAACCCTCTATGTGCGCCTTGCTTCCAAACTCATTATCTCTGCTGCCTTTTTTTTTTTTTTTTTAAAGGGGCATTGCAATGTTTATGTCAAAGCTCTCTCCCTCCCCCGACCTTTCCTTTTTGGCCACACCCACAGCACATGGAATTTCTCAGGCCAGGGATCAAACCTGGGACAGAGCAGCAACCTGAGCCACAGTGGTGAAAAGGCTGGAGGCTTAAGCGGATAGCCCACCAGAAAACGCTCCCTGCTGTATTTTTTTTTTTTCTTCCCTTTTCTAGGGCGGTACCTGCGGCATATGGAAGTTCCCAGGCTAGAGGTTGCATCAGAGTCGGAGCTGCACCCGGTCTACACCGCAGCCATAGCAACAGAGGATCTGAGCCATGTCTGCAACCTACACCCCAGCTCATGGCATCACTGGATCCTTAACCCACTGAGCAAGGCCAGGGATGGAACCCACATCATCATGGATACTGGTTTGGGTTCGCTCCTGCTGAGCCACAACACAAATGCCTCAGCTGTATGATTTCAAAGCCAGACACTTTGCGGTGGAGGGCTAACTTGGAGGAAACTAGGAAAAATATTTTAGTTATCTGTTTTCTTTCCTTTTCCTTCTTTCTTTCTTTTCTTTCTTTTTTTTTTTTAAAGTTAATACCTTTAGTATAAGGCCAAACTCTGTTCTAAGTGCTTTACATAGAGTCAATTCTCATTATTCACAGCAGCTATGTTCTATGAAGTTGCTGCAAACAGTGAATTAGTGAAAACTGAACCCTCGTTCCTGAGGGAAAATATAGGATTTGGTTTCTATGAGCCTCTGGTCACAACGTTTTCGTCAACTGATCATGATAAAACCTTGCTTTTAAAAAAAAGCTATTCCATTTAAAGTTTCACAAAATGATACATAGTTATGTTTTCTTTCTCTCTTTTTTTTTAATTGTCTTTTTAGGGCTGCACCTGCGGCATATGGAGGTTCCCAGGCTCGGGGTCTAACTGGAGCTGTAGATGCTAGCCTACCCCAGAGCCACAGCAATGCAGGATCCGAGCCATGTCTGCAACCTACACCACAGCTCACGGCAACACTGGATCCTTAACCCACTGAGCGAGGCCAGAGATCGAACCCACGACCTCATGGTTCCTAGTTGCATTTGTTTCTGCTGAGCTACGATGGGAACTCCCTTTTCTTTTGTTTGTAAAGAGTAAATGTGGGGGGGAGCAGTTAGGATTTGGTGCTTTCACTGTTGCAGCCCAGGTTCAATCCCTGGTCTGGGGACTGAGATCCCACATCAAGCTGCTCTACTGTGGGGGAAAAAATGGGAGAGGGTATTTTCTTCCAGTTTTACTGAGATATAATTGACATAAAATACCAGATCAGTAGAAGGTGTACAATGTAATGATTTGATAAATGTTCTTATTGCAACATGCTGACCGTAACACGCTGAGGTATCACCCCACAGTTACTACTTTTATTCCCTATGATGAGAACTGTTGAGTTAACTTGCCCTTAGCAACTTTCAAATACACAATAGAGCATCATTGGCTAGAATCCCTGTGTGGGACAAGCCATCCCAGAAGCTATTTCTAACTGGAAATGCGTAGCTTTCAACCACTGTCACCCATTTCCCTCGGCCTTTACCACCTGTCTCTGGCAACAACAAATCTATTCTGTGTTTTTTGAGTTTTTTGAAGGGAGTTCATACAATATTTGTCTTTCTCTGTCTGATTTATTCCACTGAGCATAATGCTCTTACTATCTACACATGTTACTTCAAATGGCAAGATTTCCTTCTTTTTCATGGCTGAATCATAGTCATATATAAATATATACTATGTATTATGTAATGTATATATCACATTTTCTTTATCCATTCATGCCCTGATGGACACTGAGGCTGTTTGCATATCTTAGCTATTGTAAAAGTGATGCAATGGGACAGAAAATTAATACACATATCTCTTGCATTCCTATACACTAACGATGAAAGATCAGAACAAGAAATTAAGAAAATAATCTCATTTACCATCACATACAAAAAAATAAAATAGCTAGGAATAAATCTACCTAAGGAGGCAAGAGACCTGTACTCAGAAAACTCTAAGATGCTGATGAAAGAAAGCAAAGATGACCCAAAGAGCAGATGGAAAGATGTACCATGTCCTTGGACTGGAAGAATCAATATTGTTAAAATGACTCTACTACCCAAGGCAATCTACAGACCCAATGGCATTTGTCACAGAACTAGAACAAAAACTCTTAAAATGTGTATGGAAACACAAAAGACACTGAATAGCCAAAGCAATCTTGAGAAAGAAAACTGGAGCTGGAGGAAGCAGGCTCCCTGACTTCAGACAAAGCTACATTCATTCAAACAGTATGGTACTGGCACAAACACAGAAATATAGATCAGTGGAACAGAATAGTCCAGAGATAAACCCAAGCACCTATGGTTAATTAATCTATGAGAAGAAGGAAGAATATATAATTGAGAAAAGACAGTCTCTTCAATAAGTGGTGCTGGGAAAATTGGACAGCTACATGTAAAAGAAAGAAATTAGAACACTGTCTAGCACTATATGCAAAAACAAACTCAAAATGGATTAAAGACATGAACATATGGCCAGATACTATAAAACTCCTAGAGGAAAACATAGGCAGAACAGTCTCTGACATAGATTGCAGCAATATCATTTTTGATCCACCTCCTAGAGTAATAAAAATAAAAACAAAAATAAACAAATGGGACCTACTTAATCTTAAATGCTTTTACACAGTAAAGCAAATCACAAACAAAATGAAAAAACTCACAGAATGGGAGAAAATATTCACAAAGTTACCGACAAGGAATTAATCTCCAAAATACACAAACAGTTCACGTAGCTCAATATTAAAAAAAAACAACAAACAACCAACTCAATCAAAAAATGGTCAGAGGATCTAAATACACATTTCTCCAAAGAAGACAGATGGCCAAAAGGTACATGAATTGATGCTCGACATTACTAATTATTAGAGAAACGCCAATTAAACCTATAATGAGGAGTTCCTACTGTGGCTTAGTCTTAGTGACTAGCATGACTAGTATCCAAGAGGATGCAGGTTTGATCCCTGATCTTGCTCAGTGGGTTAAGGATCGGGCATCGCCATAAGCTATGGTGTAGGTCACAGAGGCAGCTCAGATCTGGCGTTGCTGTGGCTGTGGCTGTGGCATTGGCCAACTTCTGCCTTTCTGATTCAACTCCTAGCCTGGAACTTCCATACGCTGCAGGTGCAGTCCTAAAAAGAAAAAAAACCAAGACAAAAACTATAATGAGGTATCACCTGACACTAGTCAGAATGACCATCATCAAAAAGCCTACAAACAATCAATGTTGGAGAAGGTGTGAAGACGAGGGAACCCTCCCACACTGTTGGTGGAAACGCAGGATGGTATTACTGCTCTGGAGAACCGTATGGATGGAGGTTCCTTAAAAACTAAATGTGGAACCACCGTATGATCCAGCAATCCCACTCCTGGGTCTCTATCTGAAGAAAAATGTAATTCGAAAAGACACATGCACCCCAATGTTCATTACAGCATATTTACAACAGCCAAGACATGGCAGAAACCTAAATGTTCTTCAATAGAGGAATGCACAAGGAAGATGTGGTACGTGTGTAGAATGGACTATTATTCGGCCATAGAGAGAATGAAATAATGCCGTGTGCAACAGGGATGGGCTTAGAGATTACCATACGAAATGAATCGAGTCCAAGACAACTATTATATGATGTCATTTATGTGTGGAATCTAACAAAAAATGATACAAACGAACCAACTTATAGAGCAGAACAGACTCAGACTCGCAGATCTCAATGTCAAACGTATGGTTGTCAGGAAGGAAATGTGGGTGGAAGGGATAAATTGGGAGTTTGGGACTGAAATATACACACTATTATACATGAAATAGATAATAACAAGGACCTATGGTACAGCACAGGGAACTCTGCTCAGCATTCTGCAATAACCAAAATGGGAAAGGAATCTGAAAAAGACAAGCTATGTATATATGTATGATTGACTTATTTTGCTATACACCTGAAAGAAACACAACGTTCTAAAGCAACTATGTTCAAATAAGATTAAAACAAAGATAGGAGTTCCCGTCATGGCGCAGCAGAAACGAATCTAACCAGGAACCATGAGGTTGTGGGTTCCATCCCTGGCCTCGCTCAGTGGGGTAAGGATCCAGCATTGCCATGAGCTGTGGTGTAGGTCGCAGACGCAGCTCGGATCCCGTGTTGCTGTGGCTATGGTGTAGGCCGGCGGCTACAGCTCCAATTAGACCCCTAGCCTGGGAACCTCCATATGCTGCAGGTGCAGCCCTAAAGGACAAAAGACAAAAAAAATAAACAAAAAAATCCAAAGCTACAATGAACAAAGTTACCTATTTTTTTTAAAGTGGAAAAATGTATAATGTGCAAAGAATAATGACCGAGAAAAAAAACACCCTTAATACCCTACTCCCCCAAGTCAATCTGCATTATCAGTTTTTGGCCTCTGCTCTGTGGATTAAAAAAAAAAGTAATATACTTTGTAGCAATGGGGGGGACTTTATTATACATACTATTTTTAATGAGAAAGCATTTGATTTTACTTAAATTTCATAATAAAGGAACCTGAAGTTAAACTAAAGAAACTACCACCTTTTGGGTACCTGCCTACACACCAGTCCGCACAGACACACAAAGACACATCCAAGAGAAATAAGTTCAATATCCCTTTAATGTTTGGAAAAAGGTTACAAAAATCATAGAAGCTTTAGTCACTAACTTTTTCTAAGACTCCATGTTTTAACACTGGATGGTATTTTATTGACTCTTGGGCATGAAAAATGAGAAAACTGTACCATTTATTTTTTTCTTCCTACTTCCTTCCCTGCCAGCCCCAGGAAATCATTTTTAAAAAGGAAACTGGGTTTTATGGTAGTTGATTAACAAATGTTTATGCCATATAAATCCTCAAAATTTAACTATTGGCTGCATTTAAATGCTGAAAATCTGGGGAGTGAAGCAAATTAGATAATTACAATTGTGACACTTGAATTAATTAATCTGTTTTGTCTCCTCAACTGTCTTAAAGCCGAAATCCGAGAAGACACGAATGCAATTCAATGGCTTTGAAGATTTTTTTGCCTTCTGGTTTGGCCTCAGGAGGAAGAAGAACTGAATACATGTGGAAAATTAAGATTTCTCTTCTACACGATAAACTAAAGAATTCCATAGGGTTTGAATTATTGTCAGGGTTCCCAAATGGCACTTTTTATCTGCGGTTGAGGGAGAGAGAAATATCAACCTTACTAATAGGTAAGATAACCAGTTCGAGTGTAATTTCCTGAAATGTATTAATGGAGGGTTTGGTTTTTAAAGCAGTCGGGGGACCTGGATCTGAAATGTGGATGTTCTTTTACAATCCAGAGAAAAGTCATGACAAATTGTGCTAATGAGATTAGAAGATTATGTCTGATCACATTTCTCTCCCTGAGCACAGAGTCTATGAAACTGGCAATTAAAAAGAGCTCACTGTTGTTGTAACTTGATCCTCCTATTCTGTGGATTTAATCCATCCAACAGAACTAAAGGGTTGTTTCCCTCATATCTATCTTCATTTGTTCATTCATTCATCAGTTCTTTCTTTTGCTCACGGACTCACTCATTCATTCCATAAATATTTATTGAATATTTCGTGGGGCCAGCCCCACACTAGGCATGAAAGAAACAACGATGAATTTAACAGGGTTCGTGGGAGTAATACGTTGCGCTATTACTTACTACTGAAACTTTGAGACAACAGTGATATTTTATTACTTATGATTCTTTGGGTTGGTTGGTAATTCTTCTGCTGGTCTCCCAAGGGCATGATTACATTCTGCTGGAAGTCAGCTGGGCTGGAAGTCCTGATACAGCCTCACTCGCCTGCATGGTGGCTGGTGATGGGTGTGGTGGGATACCTTGGTTACCCCTCAGCTGAAGGTTAGGTTAGCCTAGTTTCCTTAGGGAGCAGGATTCCACAGGAATGAAAGTAAAACCTGCAAGGACTCTTAAGGCATCAGAGATTACAGACTGTCACTTCTGTCTATTTATCTGTCAAAGCAAGTCATGAGGCCAGGGGAAGGGAACTAGGACTCCATCTCCAGACAGGAGGAATGGCGAAATCATTCTGCAAAGGGACATATGTACCAGGATGAGAGGAATCTGGGGCCAGAGTCTCACAGGGCACCAGAGTCAGTGAGACGGATGGGGTCCTGCCCACACCCAGCTTAGAGCTGAGTAATAACAACTCGTAACACTGGCTCGCATTTTCTGAGCTCTAACAATGCCATGTGCCAGGCACTATTCTAGATGATTGACAAGTACTAAGACATGTAATTCTCACAACATCATTATGGCGTAGAGTATGAGCCCCGTTTTTAACATCAAAAAACAGAAGCACGAAAAGGTTACATGACTCTTAGGGTCTAGGGGAGAGAGATACTGAATAAATGAACCACTTATGAAAGTCTAGGTAGTCTGCACGCAAGTTAGGAAGATTTCTCAGTTGAACTTAACCACAGAATGGTGGTATAATCACAGTTATGTTGAGTATGAAGAAACATGGTACCCAACGCCATGAGGATACACATCACAGAGGGAGCTGTCCTGTGCTGGGGGTTGCTACAGAAGGCTTCTCCCCAGAAGGGAAGATCAAACTCCCATCTAAAGGAAGTAAGTTTTCTCCAGAGAAGACAGACAGATGGCCAAAAGGCACCTGAAAAGATGCTCCATATCACTAGTTATTAGAGAAACGCAAATCAAAACTACAATGAGGTGCCACCTCATGCCAGTCAGAAAGGTCATCATCCAAAAGTCTATAAACAATAAGTGCTGGAGAGGGTGTGGAGAAAAGGGTACCCTCCCTGCGCTGTTGGTGGGAATATAAATTGGTACAACTATGGAGAATGGTATGGGGTTTAAAACACTAAAGATAAAAATACCATATGATCCAGCAATGCCACTCCTGGGCCTCTATCAGGAGAAGACCACAAATTGAAAAGATACATGGACACCAGTGTTCACTACAGTGCTAGTTACAATAGCCAAGACATGGAAGCAATCTAAATGTCCACTGACAGAGGAATGGATAAAGAAGATGTGGTACGCAGATACAACGGAATACTACTCAGCCACAATAAAGAACAAAACAACGCCATGTGCAGCAACGTGGATGGAACTAGAGATGATCATACCAAGTGAAGCCAGTCAGACAAAGACAACCACCGTACGATATCCCTTAAATGCGGACTCTAATGAAAATGACACAAGTAAACTTATTTACAAAACAGAAACTTGGTTACCAAAGGGAACATGTGTGGGGAAGGGATAAGATAGGAGTTTGGGATTAACATACATACACTACTACATATAAAATAGATAACCATCGGAGTTCCCGTTGTGGCTCAGTGGTTAATGAATCCAACGGAACCATGAGGTTGAGGGTTCAATCCCTGGCCTTGCTCAGTGGGTTAAGGATCCGGCGTTGCCGTGAGCTGTGGTGTAGGTCACAGACACAGCTCGGATCCTGTGTCGCTGTGGCTCTGGCATAGGCCGGTGGCTACAGCTCCGATTCGACCCCTAGCCTGGGAACCTCCATATGCCGCAGGAGCGGCGCAAGAAAATGGCAAAAAGACAAAAAAAAAGAACCACCAAGGACCTACTATATAGCGTAGGGAAATCTACTCCTCTACTCAATATTCTGTACTAACGTAAATGGCAAAAGAATGTGAAAAGGAACGTATATGCATAACTGAATCCCTCTGCTCTATGCCTGAAACAAATACAACATTGTAAGTCAACTACATTCCAATAAAATGCAAGTTAAAGGATTTAACAAATACTTAGGGAAAGGGAGAGGGGTGGGGAGAAGGGAAGGGTTCCATGGGCACAGTCACCACTGTCCGTGAATCACCACTGTGGACACTACGGAGGGAAGTCTTGACCAGGGGGAGGACGCCGCCAGGCTGGACAGAAAAAGGGTTACCTCATGGGAAAGCCTCCTCCCTGTCTCAGGAAAGTCACTCAGAGATTGCGAAAATCGGTTGTATTGTTTAAAACTCCAGAACAAAACTACAAAGGCAGATGCCAGATGGGAAAAAATACGAGCCACGTGTGTGTGCACGTGCGAGTCCAAGCATTAATTCATTCAACTATTGAGTATCGAACTAGATTCTATAGCTCCAGACCTATTCCAAGCATCTAATTAGTTTGGGGCGGGGGGGGGAGGGCATTCTCTAACATGACTTCAAACTTGATTCATTTTTTTTTTTTTAACCACATCCCCTCCTCCCCGCCCTCATCAAGTCTTTTTTTTTTTCATCTTTTGGACCGCTCCTGCGGCATATGGAGGTTCCCAGGCTAGGGGTCGAATTGGAGCTGCAGCCACCAGTCTACACCACAGCCACAGCAACGCGGGATCCGAGCCATGTCTGCGACCCACACCACAGCTCACGGCAATGCCAGATCCTTAACTCCCTGAGCAAGGCCGGGGATCGAACCTGAAATCTCATGGTTCCTAGTTGGATTCGTTACCCACTGCGCCACAAGCGGAACTCCATCGTGTCTTGATAAGTATCATCAGTGTTGGTTGATCCAGCTCATTCTTTCTAAGTATATGCATGCTATTGTTTATTTCGATCTTGGTGGATTTAAGGTTGTTGTAATATGCTCCCCTTTGCAACAAAGGCTACCAGAAACATCTTTGTTTTTTTGTTTGTTTTTTTTTGCTATTTCTTGGGCCGCTCCCGCTGCATGTGGAGGTTCCCAGGCTAGGGGTTGAGTTGGAGCTGTAGCTGCCAGTCTACACCAGAGCCACAGCAACGCGGGATCCGAGCTGCGTCTGCGACCTACACCACAGCTCACAGCAACGCCGGATCGTTAACCCACTGAGCAAGGGCAGGGACCGAACCCGCAACCTCATGGTTCCTGGTCGGATTCGTTAACCACTGCGCCACGACGGGAACTCCCAGAAACATCTTTGTTCTTGTCCCTTTGTGGGTATTTTGTCTAATATCTAGGCATGAAGTGGGGGCATTCAACACATGCGAATAGCTACTGCCACAATACCTTCCAATAGAGCTGTAACAACTCGTGTATTTATCAACATGTTCTGAGAGTAGACCCTTCCTTGCCAATACTAGACATCATCAATCATTAAAATATTTAATAAACTGAAAAGCCAAAATAACCCCAATACCAGCCCGACAACAACAAAACGACTAAACCCCTAATTTATCACGGTTGACTTAGTTTAAATTTGAATGGTCTTACTTTTCGGTGTAGTCCTTCTCAATTTTGGTTATTTTTTGGATGTCTTTATTCCTTACCAGTTTTAAAGTGCCTGAGCTTACGAGGCACGAGCTCCCATTTCAGGAGTAATTTGCTTTGGGACATGGCCCAGTTTTCTCTAAAAGTTTGTGGATACATTGAGAGTTAAACGGCCTCCAAATGACGTTGAAGGTTTATGGCAAAATGTACAGCTCGGAGGGAGATCACAGTTATGGCTGAGAGCAGTTTCAAAGTACTTACGCACACAGCTCCCATCACAATAAGCGCATATACGAACAGGGATCCACGCTCTGTCTAGGGCTCACTCATTCCAGAACTCCTTTGGCGGTAATAACACACACGGGCAGGCCCCCTCTCCTTCTGAGCAGAGTCAACGTAATAAGCCCCATCTCTTGTCTGCATCAAGGTAGGATAGCGGTATCCACGTTGGCGAATGCGGGCTTTATCATTTCAGAAGCTGGTCATGAAAAGAGTGACTCAGCAGGAAAGGCAAATGGGAAACCACATGAAATCTGAACTGGGCTTTTGACTGACTGGAGCTGGCTTAATAAAAGCCATTACGTCTTCCTTTATACCTAGGCATTTATATTTTAAATTTAATCAAGTGGCAGTCTTAAGCGGCTAATTGTATTAACTATGGAATGGATTGAATACAAAGTTTTTTTCCCCCTTTAAAAATGCCTCCAAATCAGACTGAAATGATCCTAAGGGCTCAGGACGAGAACACGTGGTGAAGTCGCTGGTGGGGAGAGGGAGCGTCCCCAACCAACAAGGGCCTGACTGTTACACAATTTCATGTGATGTTACCCACGCAGCATGTGGTCACCCCTCTCAGAAGGCCCAGTGTTTTCTGTGGCTCTGGGGTGTGATGACTACAAAAGTGAATTTAGAAAAACAACCATACAACATTCAATCCATACAACGAATTTCGCTCTCGTATGGAGCCATCCAATCCATCAAAAACTCCTGTTGAGTCCACCTCTCGAATATACATCTCCTTCATTCAGTTCCCTAAGTGTCCACTGCTCACCTGGGCATCATCACCTCTTGTCTGGACCACTGTCTGGAGCAGGGGACCTGCCAGGGGTCTTCCGGCATCCTCTCCAGCTCTGGGTGGGGATGTACTTTTGGGCCAGCCTGGCAACCACCTCCCTCCTTGCAAAGATCAGCCCCTAAACACAAGAGTGTCACCCCACCTTCAACCTAGGGGCAGATCCGGGGTACTCTGAGCCAATCAGCTGCTTTATCACTGTTGATATTGACCTTGGACCTGGGCTGAGGTGTGTGTGTCAGGTTTTTCCCACTGTGCCGTTTCTCTTTGGGTGGAAGTCACTCTGCACTGCCCGCCCCTAAGGAGAAGGGGGACTTTGCTCCCCCAGAGGGCAGTTTCAGGGAAGGCCTGGCAAGGCTGTGGGGGAGTCCACCGGCCTGGGTCACCTGCCAGAGGAGTCCTGTGTTCTCCAGGAGGGGGCCAGGCTCGATGTCTCTGCCAGGCTCCGTCACCTGCTGGGCACAGCCCATGGCAGGCGTGGCTTTAGTACAGATGTGCCAGTGGCGTTCAGGATGTGGCATCTGGGGCTGAGGAGCAGTCACCCTCCCTGTAGTGGGAGATCTTGCAGGTCACCCCTCATGGAAGCCCTGGCCACAGGGCGAAGCCACGTGTAAGTGTTCCTTTGACAGTTCCAGCCAAGGGCCCAGCTGAGCGCCAGCGGCAACCATGGGAGAGAAAATGCCATCTGTCTCCGAGCTTCCCAGCGAAGGTGCTGGCATCACAGAGCAGTGACATGCCCTTCCTGCTGTGCCCTGTCCAAATTTCTGACCCACGGCATTTCCAAGCGTTAAAAAAGCAGTCGTTAGACGCCACCAGGTTTGGGGCCAACGTGCGCTGCTGTGCTGGGATGTGGAACACTGCCCACCCTCACTGCCAGGGGGGTAGCCTCTCTCTTAGGAGCCAAGCTCCCCTGTTTGGCTGATGTGGCCCTGATGGCTTCTGTGACATCCACCCTGGAGTGTCTCACTGAAGACCCTCTCCGGCCTGTGGTTGAAGCAGTCGCTAGTGCTGCTGCTGAGAGCTGCTGAAAAGAACATTCTGACTTTGACAGCAGCAAAGACTGCACGACCACTGAGAGCGCTTCCAAGCGTCAGGCTCAGGCCACCTGGGCTCAGGCCCTGGGTGTTTCTCCTCCCTGATAAAGGCACTTTGTAACGCACTCGAGGATGCGTTCAAGTGAAGGGATTGGACAGTTCCAGGAGAAAGGTAGGCGAGAACCGCTCAGTGCCCTGGGGGCGAGCCTATGCCCTAACTGGTTCCATAAGAAGCACTTTCCCACCCGAATGGAAAGGCTCAGCCTCTCCTGGGCAACACAGATTGGAATGGAGAGACCAATCCTTTGACACAAAGAGGTTTCTGGCAAGGTCGTTAGGGCTGCTATTTTCGGCTTACATAAAGAAATTGAAGCATGATTTTGCGCAAACAAGATTTGCTGATCTCTAATGCATCACGGAGTGTTTATTCATCACCTTTCAGAAAATTAGAATTTCTGTTTAAACAAAAGATTTTCTTCTCATAATCTATTTATGGCTCTGACATTGCAAAAGTCATTTTGGAACATGGCTCAAAGAGCAAGAAGCAGAAGGAGGGGACAGGGCAGAAAGGATGACAAGGGCCGCCGAGATGGGAGGGGAGCAGCTGTCCACTTTATACAATCACGCATGGGGCCAGGGGGCCAGGAGAGAGGGGGAAGGGGAGGAGGGAGAGGGGAGAGGCCACTCTTGGCACCTCCTGGGCAGCCGTCCCAGCTCTTCTTCCTAAAGGCACTCTGATTCCACTCAGCATCTAGCCCATCCTCAAAGCAAACACCCTTCAGGAGACGTTGTGCCCACCCCCGGCTCCAGGATGGGACGCATCTGTACCAACCAAGGGCGCCGAGAGGCAGCTGGTTCTGGTGAAAATCCCAGCTTTTCCGCTTAGAAGCTGTGCAACCTTGGCCAAGTAACCTAACTTCTCTGAGCCTGAGTTGCCTCATCTGTAATGCGTGGCTAGCCATTACACCCTTCCTACAGGGTTGCAAGAAGGCTGAGTTAGTACTGGGAAGTGCTCAGGAGGATGCCATACACAGAAGATGTGTCTCATTAAATAAATAAAAGCCTGTCTCCTTCGCTTTACCGGCATTTGGTTCAGGAGTGGATACATGAGTGTCTCTCGCCAAATACACAGCAAAGGGAACTGAGCCCACTTCTGACTGACTTCTTCGGTGTGAGATAAACACCCACATCTGCCTGACCAAGCCTCAAGGGGCCCTGACTGTCACCCCTGAAGCCTCCCTAACATAATCATTTCACCATCAGGGCCTCAGTCTACGGCTGCCTACGAGCTCTCGGCTGTTACCTCGCACAGGAGGGCCCTCTCCTCATGTGAGAAAACAAAACTGCAACTTCCTCTCACATGCAGTGACATTCTCAGCCTACTGGGACCATTCACAAAGGTGGCGCAACGAAGTATTTCATAAATATTTACTTAGACACGGGTTAGTCTTCACAATTTCCCTTTCGAATCTGGGGTCCACGCCACTTTTCTTCCTGGGGCTCACCACGCCTATACCTTCTGGAAAGTTCACAGGCCATGCACCCTGCACCACAGGGCCAAGAGTGCTGGGGGGCGGGGAGGGGAAGGGGCGGAGAAGAGTTTGGTCACGTGATGGCTCTGTCAGCATCCCCCGGGCACAGACAGCCCCAGATGGGCCTTCCATCCGCCAAGATGAGCTCAGAGTTCCCGCGGGATCGCGCACTAACGGACAAGACCAAGTGCGAGTAACAGACAGAAACGCACGCACCTGCGCGCCAGGCCCACGGCCCAAGAGCCTCAGCCTTGGCTTCCTGGGTGTTCACCCTGCAGATCTGTGGCAAGCAGCTTCTGCGTCTCACGGTCCCCACGCGGGTGGCGTGGCCCAGGCTTGTCCCTCAACGCCCAGGCCCAGAGCCCCTTCCCGTTGGCCAGAGCCAGTCACGTGGCCGCACCCCTAGGCAGAGCGTGGGAAGCACCATGCCCACTGCGGGTCCCAGCAGGTGGCTGTGACCTGGACCGCACAGCAGGCGAGTGAGGAACTGGGGTGTCAGTCCAACCAAAGCTATTTAGGGTTGCTCGCGGTGGATGTGACTTTGGGCTGCCCGCCCCCTTGGCGAGGCTGCTACAGGGCCGAGTAGAAGTAACCAGAAGCTCTTTTAAAATACAGATTTCTCATCATTCCAGTGCCTTGGTACGAACACCTAGTTAGGGGCTTCTCCCTGCTAATCACTGCCGCTCCGTTACCATGGGAAAACAGTAGGAGAAGGGTGGAGTCGGGCTCTTGTGCAGGTCGGGGATTTAAAAACAAAGAACGATGCATGAATATGCCCACTGTCAAATTCAAACAATAAAGACATGTACAAATAAAGATACGAACTCACTCTCTAGCCTTTTCCCTGCCTCCGCTTGCCTCTGCCTCCTTGCTGTCCCCGAACTTGCATTTCTCCAGAATCCAGGGGTCTGGCCAAACCATCTGCGTGGTCTTGAAACTTCTGTCCTGCAGAGTTGTAAGGAGATGAATTCGCTCTTTCCCCCCAGGTTGCTCTTGCCTCCCTGGAATTTCTGAAGTCAGAGATGGAGGCTTGTAAAAATACTCCTGGATCCCTTATACCGACCAAAGCACGGTTTGATTGGGCTTGTCTGAGGGAAGAGCTACGCCATGCTGCACGGGTCCTCCCTGTGGTCAGAGGCCAGGGCTCCGATCCCTTTTTGCTCGTGTTGACGGGCCCTGTGTCAGCCCTGGAGCCAGCACATCTTTACCATCCCATAATAGGCAGGTGCACAGCCACTTCTTTCCTACGCTTGTGCCCCAAGAGGTGACACTGGCTGGAGCTGGGGGTGGGGGTGGGGTGGGGTGGGGGAGTTGGCTGCAGAGGAAGGGTGGTCTGGGCCGCGAGAGCTCAGGACCCAGAGGTCCGGTGTGCAGTGTCTGACTCTGCCCTTCAGCTCCTGCCCGACCATTCCCTTCTCTTTCAACTCAACCAAGTACTGAGTATTAGAAATGTCTCTGCCTCCACAGGCTTGAAATGATTACCACTCGGAATAGTCTGGACTTGCCACTCTCTTCCTTGCTAAGGAGGACCCTGGCAGGGACAGCTTAGCTTAGCTTTCTCTGCTACCAAGCTGGCAGAGGCGGTGGTGGGGTGGGGGTGGGGGGGCGCAACGACACACCGACTGGAGAAAAGGAGGGAAACATATCTGGTGGCATTTGAGCGCTGCCACACCCGGCTAAAAATCTCGGCTTAGCCAACTGCTAATTGTGGGATGGGACAAGGAGGGTCTTTCAAGCGGGGAGCACTGGGTGGGAATTTTAATCACCAGTGGTTAACAATAGTCATGCTTTAGAGGGCTGCTGGCGCTGCTCAACAAGGTGACACAGTCTGCGGCAGAGCTCACCCCAGAAATCATTCGCTCATAGTCTGGAGGCCAGGAGTCTGAAGTCAAGGTGCTGGCGGAGCCGCATTCCCCCTGGAGCTGCTGCGGAAGGGCCCTCCTTGCTGCTCCTGGCTCTTGCCGGCTCCTGGCACCCGTAGTGCTCCCTGGTTTGCAGTAGCGTCACTCGGCCTCTCTCATCCCTTGGCCCCTCCCGGCTGTTTTGTGTCTGTCCAAATTTCCCTTCTATAAGGACCCCTGGCATTGACCTTCAGGCCACCCTAACCCACTATGACCTCATCGTAACTTAATGACCTCTGCAAAAACCCTATTTCCAAATAAGCCCACACGCAGAAATAGCAGGGGTTAGAACTTCCAGGTACATTTTGGAGGGACGAAATTCTAGTCACTGTAGTGCCCTTCCCAAATGCCCACCTTTGCCTCTTCAGTGAACACCAGCCTGGCTCCAAACTTGCCAGCACCTTGACCTCTTTGCCCAAGAGCCTGTTCTCGCGCCTGGAACCTACGTGCCCCGAGTGCCACTGGTGCATTAACACCGCCCGCTCCACCCCCAGCGCTGCTCAGACAACACCGGATGGAAGTCAGTGTATAAATATTCCAGCACCCTTCCCCCCCGGGAGGCAACCCAAAGACATGCCCCAGACGGGCTCCCAGATGCCCCAGGGCACCAAGCGCCAGGTGCCCGCAGTGGAAGCTGGCATGATAACCGAACCCTTTACTAACCGCTCCGCCTCCCTTCCCAACTCCCTGCTGAGTTTCATTTCTCACATGCTACTAGCATCTAGTCAGGGTCCACTGCTGCGGGAGCCCAAGTAAGACGGTAACAGACACTCAAGAGTCCTTCCCCTGGGACGGGAAGGCGGGAGGTGGCACAGCCCTGTAGGGCTTAGCCAAGCAAGCATCTTCCTGAGTGACCAAAAAGGCATTTGCTGCTCTCTGGCTAAAGAAACAGGGAAGTTGGCAAGAGCATGTATGTCCGGGAGTAGCAGGTTCTGGCTGGATTAAGGAGCTGTGTGGCCTGGGGCAGGTCACTTGCCCTCTCGGTGCCTTCATTCCCCCTCTTTAGAGTGGCTGCGGGGCCCAGATAACCTGGAGAATCTTTTGTGCCTAGGAGACTCTGGAACCCCTCTACCTGCTCCCCCTGCCCCCAACTTTCAGCAACTTCTTTGCCTGGTGCATCTATTTATGATAACATTTTTTATTTATTCATGTTTTTGAAGCTGAGAAGGCATAGAAACTAGGGTTTGTCTCGGAGGGGCAGGTTCATGTTTTATGTATGAGTTCAAAGAAACACGACAGGAGAACACAGTGCAAAGTTTTATCACTGGAAGAGGAAAAAATGATTTTCTTTATCCTATTTGTAACTGGTATTTTCTCGAACTTGCCAACAAGATAAAGTGGGAATGTGGACTGACCCGGGGTCAGGAGATCTGGGTTGAATGCCAGCTCTGAGTCTTCCTAGCTGCCCATGAAATACAAATTCATGGTCATGGGCCCAGCAATATCCAGGACGTTGGAGAAACAGGGGCAAGCAAATTGGTGAGTTCCTGCCTTCCTGGTGCTTAGTGAGAAGGACTTTAGTCTGATAACCACAGATATACCTACACACCGTGAGAGGGGCTCTGAAAGGTAGGAACAGAATGACTGCTATAGAAGCGATAAACACGGCAAGGTCTAATACACACACACACACACACACACCCGTGAAGAGTGACGTTTGCGCTGAGATGCAAGTTGATGTAGGTGTCAGCCAGGTAAGGAGTGGAGTGGAGGGACAGCTTTTCAGGCAAGAAATAGCACATGCAAAGGCCCTGTGGTGGAAAGGTGTCAGTGCATGCTGGGACAAGCTCTGGGGTGTTACGTACTTTTCTGTTTAGAAACAAACAAATATATAAAATGCCTACTCTCTAGTCACTGTGAATATCAAATGAAACCTCAGGTGACTAAGTGCCCATTAAGTGCTTCCTGTTCCAGTCTTTTTTTTTTTTTTTTTTGCTTTTTAGGGCGCGCCCACAGAATAGGGAGCTTCCCAGCCTATGGGTTGAATCGGAGCTGTAGCTGCCGGCCTGCACCACAATGCTGGCTCTGAGCTGTGTCTGCAACCTACACCACAGCTCACGGCAACACTGGATCCTTAACCCACTGAGCGAGGCCAGGGATAGAACCTGTGTCCTCATGGATGCTAGTCAGGTTCGTTAATTGCTGAGCCACGACAGGAACTCCCTGTTTCCAGTCTTGGGAAGGCCAGGCAGGTGGGGCCCTGAAGCTCCTTACCATGGGAAGAGAGGAGTGGGGGACGTTGGGTCAGAGTTCCCGGGAGAGCCCTACTTCACGCTGCCTCTTTATTGCACTGGGTCACATGCCTTGTGCTTTAATCTGTTTATCATTCTGGTCTCCTGCTGAAGGTCAGGGATGGGTCTTATTTCTTGGGTCTTTGTTTGCTTTAGTTTTGAGAATCAGGAGTAAATCATGCAGGCTCCTGGGCATTTTTTTCCCTGCAAATAGCTCTCCCGAATTTGGAGGTTGGGGCCCTGCCAGCCTCCTGGGGCCTTAGTTGCCCAAAGCCGCCCTCTGTGGGCCACAGCCCGAGGTCTGGGTCGGCTCAGGCCTGGGCTGGACACCAAGATTATCTTTCAATTTGTGGGTAGAGATGCGACCCTCCTCTCACTCTGGATGGTCAGCGGACCTCCCTTCCTGTCTTTCCTCTCCTTTCCTCTGCCCACCAAATGGGTACATGAGCCTCCTCCCTCTCCCCCCTTTCCTAGCCTCCCCCCGGCCCGGCCCCGCACTCCATGATCTCACTGGGATGTGCATAGCACCCCCTTCACAGAAATGAGTCAGGGGCTCGGGGGTCAAATGACTTTCCCAGGAATGTGAGCAATGACGCTGGGGCGGCTTCACCTTCTGCAACCTGTGCACAGCTCACCCCTCCGCCCTGAAATTCTTAATAGCTTTTGAACAAAGGACCAGCATTACCTTTTGCGCTGGGCCCACCAGTAATGCAGCCAGTCCTGCAGCGAGAATTGGGCTTCAAACGGAGATCGACTCCCATCCAAATCCAGTATCCTATTTCTGACTCAACTCTCTTTTTAAAACGCACGCCTGTTACCTCCCTAGTTAGTCTGCAAGACTTTACCGTAGGCGTAGGACAAAGTATCTCATTTCTTAGTGCAGGGATTCTTAACGTCGGCTGTACACATCTGGAGGAGGGAAAGTGGGGGAAAACACGGAGGCCCTGGGCCATCCGCCCAGAGCAACAAAATCAGAACTTCTGTGGGCAGGGCCCTTGCCTTGTTGGGCACATAAGTTTTCCAGTTGGTTCTAAGGAGTAGCCAGGCTCAGAGTTTATCAGGCAATGGGGCAAGCTACCTGGATTGGCTGGAGAGGATGGGGGCTCAGTGGAAAATGGAAGAAAAGAGTGGGAAAGATCTGGAAATTAGAAGCATCTTCTTGAATATGTGGTTCACTCTTTGTGGGAAAGAGCGCTGGATTCCATTCCAGCAACGCTCCTTCCCTGGTCTCAGTTCCAGCGCTTTGAGGAGTGCCTTAATCCTGCTCTGATCTCAGGGGACGGCCTTGACCCAGGCCTGGCCAATCAGCTTATGCCCTCCTTCTGGGCTACTGTGATTGGCTCAGAGATGGGCACGTGTTCCAAGCCAGGCCAATGAGAGGTGAAGGCAGGATGTTTGTGGCGATTCTGGTCAGGGACGCTTTCTCAGGAACTTCAGGGTCACCACCACAGAGTGTTGGATGCAATCTGCAGCTGCTGGTGGTCATTTTACCACGATGGTGCGACGCAGTGCTCAGGCCCTGAGAGCTGCCTGGTCGTGAGCACCTGACTCAACCATACTTGACTCCACCCACAAACTCCCATTTACAAGAGGCCGCAAATGCCTTTTCTTGCATCCATGAGTTAGGGTAGATTACCAGCCACTCACAGCTGGAAACAGGATGGTGATAAGGAATCTAAATACCCTGCTAGAGTTCGCAGTCACTTGGTTGGTGATTCACCTGCAGGAATTTGTGGGGAGCTGAATATCCAGCCCCAAGAGAAAGGAGATATGTTTGCTTCGGGGACATTGGTTACCTTTTCTTAGGTAGCCAGCACCGGAGTGTCCCTTCAGCCAAGATAACATCTTGAGCATCTTTCTGCTCTTGAGACCTTTGAGGATGACCATCAGGGTCCACTGTTGCTCTGACTGCAGCTTTCCCCTGCACACGTGAATCCCACCATCAAACGTTTGCTGAGCACCTCCTTTCTGCCAGGTACTGTACTGGGCACAGAACTTCGAAGGCAATTGTATTTCCAGGTCAGCCTGGAAAACCCAGTGCAGCCGTTCAGCCTTTTTTTCTTCTTCTTTTGGCTATACCTGCAACACCTGGAAGTTCCTGGACATGGGATCCAAACCTGCACCACAGCAGTGACAACCCCAGATCCTTAACCTGCTGGGCCACCAGGAAACTCCCTGTCAGCCATTTTCACAACTACAGGCTGGAGGGTATGGAAGCATTCTTTACATTTTTTTTCATTAAAATTTTATTTTTACTTAAACTGTAGAAAAACATAAACCTGCACTCTTTAAAAAACAGGTAGGGAGAGTCCTCAGAAAACTAAACATAGAACTACCATTTGATCCAGCAATCCTACTCCTGGGCATCTATCCAGAGAAAACTACGACTCGCAAAGACACATGTACTCCAATGTTCATTGCAGCACTATTTACAATAGCCAAGACATTGAAACAACCTAAATGTCCATCGACAGAGGAGTGGATCCAGGAGATGTGGTACATAGACACAATGGAATATTACTCAGCCATTAAAAAGAACGAAATACCAGCAACATGGATGGACCTAGAAACTATCATGCTAAGTGAAGTCAGCCATACAATGAGACACCAACATCAATTGCTTTCAATGACATGTGGAATCTGAAAAAAGGACAGATGGAACTTCTTTGCAGAACAGATGCTGACTCACAGACATTGAAAAACTTATGGTTTCCGGGGGAGACAGTTTGGGGGGTGGGGGGATGTGCCTGGGCTGTGGGGTGGAAATCCTGTGAAATCAGATTGTTATGATCATTATACAACTACAGATGTGATAAATTCATTTGAGTAATAAAAAAAAAGGAGTTAAGAAAAAAAAAAAAAACACATGTTAAACTTTGTCAATTGACTATATAACTCCCTGTAAGTAAATCTGTCTCTTTCATATAAAAAAAATAAATAAATAAAAAGCAGGTAGGTAGTTGGAAGCCCATTTTTACTACACGCATCATAAAATCAAACCGACAAAAAGAAGAGCATGCAATCCTTTTGCTGATTTTGGGTGCTGGTGTTACTGGAGAAGATGGGCGTGTCCCCAGGGGTTCAGGTGGCAGTGTGTGACTCTTTAAGGCTTTGGATGTTGATGACATAGGTTCTTTTGAGGACAGGTTGACACATCTCAGTGGGTGCCTGGAACCTTCCTCTTCTGATGCCCCCCACCCCCTGCATGTTGCCACACCAGATCCCCTGAGTTAAGCTAAATGACAGGCTATGTCCAGACGGAAAGGTAGCACAGGCCGGTTCAACCCTATCACCTCCCCACTTAGCACAATATTTAGTCTTCAGTGTTAAGCCTGAAAGGCAGTTCGTGATGGTGGTCAAGGCACAGGAAGCAAAGCAGGCAAACAGAATGGGGAGAGCAGGGGGTCTTCCAGGCTGCATCCCTGCAGCCTGGTTTTTCTGCGCTTTGCAAACAGTTTCTGTTCCGGAAACCCCAGAACACAGCCACTTCTTGAAATTCACATCGGACATTCGCAGGGCAAAAGTTCTGAGAACTCCCCTTGGAAAGAAGTCTGTGCCCATTTTTAGGGCACTGTTTCCCCAACTTCTCCACTCAGCTCTGGTTTTTTTTTTTTTTTTTTTGAGTTGCTATTTTTATCCACTCTTTAGAAAAACACCTGCTTAGACATGATATTGTTTCATGTTTCTAGTTGGAACAGAATGAGAGCCACAATGCGTATTTGCGCCAACGTGTATGGGCTTGTGCTGGGTGCCAAAGGGAACCTGAAGATAGTAAGACCAAGTTCCCAGAGGTCCCCAGGGTCTCTCAGTCAGTGCAGGAGACAGACACACGGCAGGGAATCTGAGGACAATGTAGCAAGTGTCAAAAAATAAAGTGCTGTTTAAAACACTATGGAGATTGCAAAAGAAGGCTAACTCTTTTAGAGAACGGAGGCTTTTTTCTTCTGAAAAGCAATACTTGGGTTGGGGACAAACCTCAGGGGCAATGAAACGGAGAAATGTGTTGGCAGAGGGTGGGTTGGAGATGAGGAAGATTCAGATTTCACTTCCAACACGTGAGTTTTCCCACACAAAGCAATCCTCGCTTGCAGCTGGGTGTCCTACAGCTCAAGCCGATTCTGATACCATCTCCTCAGAGGCAGCACTCACTCCACAGGTTCAGGCTCAGCCCTACAAAACCACCCTGCTTTCCAGGCTCCAATCACAAACTCAGAGGATCACCTGTGACCTGCAGGCTATGAACCAGGGGACCCGAAACCCTCCTCCTTGGGTTTAAAGGATTCGCTAGAGCGGCTCAGAGAACTCAGAAAAACATGTTACTTACTAGATAACAGCCAGGAGGAAGAGCTGCGCAGCGTGAGGTGTGGGGAAGGGGTGCGGAGCATTCAAATCCTCTCCGGGCGCCACGCTCCCGGAACCGACGCCTCTGCACCAACCTAGACTCTTTCTGAGCCCAGCGTTTCTGGGTTTCTACGGAGGCTTCGGTACCAGGCATGACCGATTCAATGGCTGGCCAGCCCCTCGCCTCCTGGAAGCGTGGGGGGTGGGACTGAACGTTCCAAGCCTCCAATCACAGGGTTGTTTCCCCTGACAACCAGCCCCATCCTTAGTGATTTCCAAAAATCACGCATTAACATAAACTCAGGTGTGGTTTGTTCTGGAGAGCTAGACACCTCTTTAGCTCTCACCACTGAGGAAAAAATTCCAGGGGTTTTAGGATCTCTGAGCCAGGAAGAGGGCACAGACCAAATACATGTCTTATGTCAGGCTATCACAGCGGCGGGGGGCCAGTTGTGAAGGGTTTCTATCCTGGGCTGATGAACTTGGAAATTAAGTCTCAGTCTGCACTTTCCCTCCAGAGAGTCCCCAGAGCAATGTGGTTATTCATCTAATTACAAAATTACTTCTCAGGTGGGGAGAGAGTTGGAAAGAGACTCGAACTATGATAAAGCCAGTACTGTCATCATGTGCTGACTGGGGTGGCTCGGGCACAAGTACTTGCTGGAGAAATTCTTTGAGCTTTGCCGGATGTTTGAAAAATAGTCATAATAAAATGTGCGGTAGAATGAGGCTTGTTGTTGTTTTTGCTTTTTATGGCCGCACCCTCAGAGTATGGAGGTTTCCAGGCTAGGGGCTGAATCCCAGCTGTCGCTGCTGGGCTACGTCACAGCCACAGCAACACAGGATCCAGAGCCATGTCTGTGACCTACACCACAGCTCACGGCAACACCGGATCCTTGACACACTGAGTGAGGCCTAAGATCAAACCCACATCCTCATGGATAGTAGTTGGGTTCCTAACCCATTGAACCACAAGGGGAACTCTGAGTGAACTCTTAATTCAAACTTATTATTTCCCTCTTTCTTTTGCAAAGCTCAATTTTTCTTAAGCGTCTCTTGGATTACAGAACTTGCCAGCACCAGAGCAATTACATCCCTAAACAAGTTGTCAGAAGCCTCAAATGAATTTTGGACCTAATTCAGTTCCCAATTTAGTTGCTTATGGAAAAAAAAAAAAATCTTAATCTCTTCAAACCAAATCAACCCTTGACGTAGTAATTGATTTCTTTTAAAAAGCTGGCTGTAAATGGCTAAGCCAGCCACCTGGAGAGGCCCTGTGACTTGGAGAGGTCTGGCAGAGAAGGGAGGGCTCAGAGCTTCCTGGACAAGGGCAGATCCCAAGCGGAGAGCTAGGTGAGCCAGAGTCCAAAATCCAGGTGCCCTGGAGTTGGCTCCTTTTAGATGCTGTGAGGGAGACTCTGCTCCTGCCTGTCTCCCAGCTGCCGGGGTAGCGGGCACTCCTTGGCTTGCAGACGCACCTCTCTGGTCTCGGCCCCTGTTACCACAGGGCGCTGTCCCTGTGTCTGTCACTATCACCATGTTTTCTCTTCTTAAATGGAGTCCAGTCGTTGATTAGGGACCACTGTAATCCAGCATGCCAGCGTGACCTCATCTTTTTTTTTTTTTCCCTGCAAGGTCATAAACTTTCCAAAGTTTTTTTTTCACCTTATTTTTAATCACTCAATGAATTTTACTACATTTATAGTTGTACAATGATCATCACAACCCAATTTTATCAGCACGACCTCATCTTAACTTTTTTTTTTTTGTCTTTTTGTCTTTTCTAGGGCCACACCTGCGGCATATGGAGGTTCCCAGGCTAGGGGGCCAATCGGAGCTGTAGCTGCTGGCCTACACCAGAGCCACAGCAACAGGGGATCCAAGCCGCGTCTGCGACCTTCGACCACAGCTCACAGCAACACTGGATCCTTAAACCACTGAGTGAGGCCAGGGATCAAACCCGCAACCTCATAGATCCTAGTCAGATTTGTTAACCCCTGAGCCACAACGGGAACTCCCAACTTTTTTTTTAATGGCTAAATCTTCCACACATGGAAGCTCCTGGGCCGGGGATTGAATCTAAGTTGCAGCTGTGATCCATGCAGCAGCAGTGGCAATGCTGGATCCTTGAACCCAATGTGCCAGTCAGGGGCTCGAACCTGTGCCTCTGCAGCAACCTGAGCCTCTGCAGTTTGATTCTTAACCCACTGTGCCACAGTGTGAACTCCTGACCGCAACTCGATGACTTCTGCAAAGATTGTTTCTCACTAAGGCCACGTTATGAGGTCTTGGCTAGGATTTCATCGTATCTTTTTTTTTTTTGGGGGGGGTTGTTGGGCTGTCCCCAGATGTGGTGGGTGGAGATACTATGTCAGGGGGAGGGCAAAGTACAGAGCAGCCAGCCTGGAGTCAGGATGGAGTGGGACTGACTGATGAAACACCCCAGAAACTGCCGGCCTCTGGACTTCTCATTTTATGAGGTCATTAAATATCCTTTACTGTTAGAGCCATTTTTTAGTCATTGCTTGCAACAGAAACTATCCTGATTTTTTTAATTATCAAAACAAACTATTTTGCCATAAGTACTTGAACTCAGTGCCTTGGTTTTGAGCCTAAGCATTAAATGCTTTCTTTCCTACCGATAAGAAGAAGAAAAAGTCATGCATTAGTTATTTCCTTCAGGATGGATGACTCAAGAGATAAGAAACTTGCTCTTTTTCCAAAACAGCAAACACAGTTTCTTTTTAAGTACATGAAACTCTTCTTAAAACCCTCCTAGAGTTGTTTTCAAAATGAAATTTTATACACCTCTTTTTTATTGGTAAAATCTTGTTACTTTCACAAAAACTCTATTTCAATAGATGTATTAGGGAATCATCAACGCACAGCTTACTTGTTGTGAGAACAGAAAAGAAGTAGGCCCACATGAAAAGAATGCATTTTCTTGAAAATAAAGATAAATTAACTAAGAAATTACTGGTTTTTAATAAATAATCTCCTTAGTGAATAACTCACCCTTCTGGTAAAATATTTACCATGCTCTTTAAAACCTCTTTAATCAACTGAAACACTCAGGAAGCTTTCAATGATTGGCTATCCTTTCGTGGCTGAAGAGTTGAAAAGGTTTTTTATTCAAGTGCATTTTAATAAGAAGCAAATTGATTTAAAATGATTCAAGACTTGGTGGAGTGAGGGCTCTTCATGCTCAGCTCCTTGGACCCGAAAGGTCACTCTCTGGTCCTATGCGCCCACGTTCTGGGTAATTAAGAATCAATTCCTTTTAAGTTACCTTAGGACCGGCCCTGGCCAGAGTGACTCAGAGCAAGAATATTTTCCCTGCTGCCTCGTTTCTCTGTGCAGTGTTTTCCTGTGTAGGAAATAAGATAACAAAACAAACTGGAGAACTGACCGCAGAGACGGATCCCCAGCCCCTGTCCCATGTGTACTGGATCAGGGTCTCCCCAAGTCGCTGAATTGGCATGGTAATCGTGCCCCAGGGTCTTGTGTTTCGACTCTGGGCAGGGCCTGGGAATAATGCTTCGAACAAGTTCCCAGGGGATTCGGCTGCCATTGGCTGGGGGACCACATTAGAAGAACCACTGTCCTGGGGTAACTCTCTCTGAGGGAAAAAAAATGCTCTCGAGGTTATGCTTGTTTAAACCCAAGGCAATTCCCTGTGCTCAGACCAAAATGTGAAAAATAGTGTCAGCAGCCTGCAGAAGAAGGACTATTGTTGGCGCCTTGGTGATCTGGTGGACAGGGCCGGTGTGAAGGAGGTACACAGTCCAGAGCAGAACAGTCGTTTGGTCCCAAGGAAGGGAACACAGAGTATCTTCCTGGTGCGAAATCCGGCATCAGGCAGACGGAGGACCACGTGAAGTTAATTTCGAAGACTCCCTCCCCAGCTCACGATATTACTCAGCACAACAAAAGCTTCTTTAAGGTCGGCACCTGCCGCACCGTAAATTGTTATAAGTCTTACTAACGGATCTTGCCCAGAATTGTTCTGGAATACAGATCAGCTTGAATAGACCCAAGAAATTTCTGGCAGTTCGTGGGGAGGAAAAATGTTCTCCATCTGTGAGGCCAGAAATACTGGCTCAGCTGCCCTGGGGCGGGGGTGGGGGTGTCCTACAGGCTCAACCCCCAGGCTCCGCTGTTCCTTCTGGGGAGGCCGGAGTTGAGTCACAGATCACTGTGAGGCCTCGTCTGCGCTGCAGAAAATGAGATTGACCCATGGAAAGAATCTTACCCTATTTCCTTTGGATGATGCTGGTATAAAAATGCATGCTTCACACAATCAACCTTTCCGACAAAGGATTCTGACAGAAGGTCTGGCCACAGTGATGAGGGCAACACGGACCCCAAGCCCGTCCGCCTTTTTGAAATTCTGCTGGTAAGACAGCCTAATTTTGACAGCTGGTTTCAAAAGAGTCTTTCTCGTTAAGATTCTTAATTATGGGGCCAATGAACACAAGTTCTGACTGAGGAGCGTCTGAGGTTGGCTGGCATCAGAGCTGTCTGCCTATCCAGGGGGTCATCTGATTTCTTTGGGGGACGCTGTTTTGCAGCTTTTCCAGCTTTAAAATCTGTGTCCCAGACCTCTCCCAGCCTTCTGTTCCACCAAGAATTTGGGCCCGTCTTTTGGCCTCGACAGGATTTTGGAACAGAACCATTTAAGTGGTCTTCTAGTCTCAGGAGAATGTATCATTAAAAGAAACAATCACATTCTTTAAATTTCCACATATGACTTTTCTGATGATTACCTAAAGCCCATTAACTGACTTTTCTTCTGCCTAAGAGGGCTGTGGTTTTAAGATGTTTAATATTTAAAGTTTCTTTCTGGAAACACTGGGTTTTGATGGCTACGCCTAAAGACCCATACACGCTGAGAGACAGTAAGGCCCCAGCGATGGTTTAGGAATGGGCTTGGAAGGGCTGATTCAAGGGAGACAGGTTCCAGCTGGAAACCTCTTCGATGTCAGGGACCTTTGGAAGCTCCGAGGAATGGAGACAGCGAGGGTGGAGCCCCCGTCTGCGTCCAGCAGGGCAGGCAGGCTCTGGAGTAAACGGGAAGATGAATCTGGCTGACAAGACATCACCTGTCAGGGGTCAGAGATCCTTCTGTTCTCACCGCAGTGGCACCAAGCAGCCACTGAAGCAAAGATGACACGTGATTTGAATGGAAGACCCCATCACTGAGCCAGTCTTGACGGCGCAGGTCGCAGGTCGGGTGGGCTGGCTGCCAGGTGGTGCCTGCACGGGTCCCTTTTTAAGGCTCTGTACTCACTGTCATCTCTTTCTTTAACGAGGAGACCTGACAAGCAAAGCAGCCAGTGGGGGAGGGACTCTTTTTTCCTCCAAAGTGGGTCTCAAGGGATAATTTTTGACTGAGGAAATGAACGTGCCAACCAGTAGTCAGCATTCCCCATGGTTTGTCAAGGTGAACATTTGAGAAACTGAACTGGACCTGTTTCTCTGTTTGTTTCCAAATAACTTAGGGGGGAAAAAAGATGCTAGCCCAGGAGCACATTTCTCCTAGCCCTGGATAGCGTAACTCTGAAAATTACTCACATCAAGCATGTGTATTATTCACCTTAGGTGATGTGGAAACTGAATTTCAAGCTCCACTGAGGTAGCAGGTTGTTGATTTCAGACAGCCCGGCCGTGGGCAATCGCAGCTCTCGCCACCATGTGGGCCAAACAGCTGGGACACGGAGCACTGCGGTCCCACAGCTGTGGGTGGCGATTCCAGGGTCACTGCCTTCCAGCTGTGGGACCTCGGTCAATTGTCCCCTGGAACCGGGTTCTTTCTGACTCTCATGAGGATTAAGCCGAATAACACAAACAGAAGGCTTGCACAGCGCAGTGGTTAATAACACGCGCTTTCATAGGTGCTAATAGCTGTGACTCATCGTTAACTGTTGCCAGCTAATTTTCAGGGCTGGATCTGACAACGTCTTGTGCAAATTCCTTCATTTTAATCTAATTAAAGATATATAAACTAGACAATGCCAAATGAGAAAAAGGGACATAATCATCCATTCTGGGAAGCTGCAATTTACACACTGGATGCTAAGTTCACTGCAAGGCGTGTGTTGGCCTTTCTGTCCCCATAGCAATGACGCTCTAACTGCTGTTAGGATTCTAACAATTCACAAAGGCAACTGAAACTTCAATTACCTGACATACTGCATGTTTGCTCTGCTAGGTCAAACACAATGGCCCTTCAGACATGAAGCAGCAGAAAAATGAAACTGATAATACTCGAATATTTAAAAACTCTGTGGCTTGAATGAAAGCAGGACCAGCTACAGGCCAAATGAGGAAGCTGGTGGGGCCTCTGAGCTTGGGAGATGCGGGCATTTAATCAAACTTAAGGCTGCTTTGCTTGGTGCAAGCACCTCCACACTAGCTATATTTCTTGGCTCTAAGTAGGATCTTCATTGGCTTGTAAATTTGAACAAAAAATAGTTGGAGAATAAGGTAGACGGATTGCGCGGCACCAAAAGCTAGAAAGGGGCAATGCTGACCTGCTGGAAGCCTGCAGAGCAGAGGCTTCAGGGCAGAGAGTAGAGCGAACCCTGCTGGGGAGGCTGGAGGGGGAAACAGTCATTTCTCTAGCGAATCCAGGTTATGCCATAAAGGCAGAGAAAGGCTGGGAGGCTGTAGCTGGAGGCCCTGGCTGTGGCTGTGAGGGGCATTTGGTATTTTCCAGGGATTGTCTGAGGTGACTCGAGGAAAAGCATCCTTTTGCACAATGTGAGGGCCTCGCCAGGGTCGGAGGGCCCCTCTCACACAAAGCAGAGCTTCGCCTGGAGGCTGAGGAATAAGTGTCAAGTGGCTCTTGATGTGCAGGCGTTTAAGAAGTGAACCCCAAGCCATTTAGTGGATTTCTTTCACTGCTATCTCCCCAGGTGTGTTTGACGCCAGAGGCTGGTTCAATGAAATCCTTACTTGGTGCTAAGTGCGGGGGGTGGGGGGATCCTTGGTCAAGTAACTTGGAAACTGGCAGGAGTTAAATCCCATTTCTGCTCCAGAGGCCGAGGCTCTCCTGTGCCAATTCGCACAGTGAACTTTCAGCAGGTCAATTACATGAACAGCAGAGTCTACACCCCCAGAGAAGCACGACCTCTCTCTGCTGGAGAGGGACCGCGCGTCCTGGGAATACACTGGCAGGGCAGGGGCCCTGCTGGAGGGCAGAAGGCCTGGCTCTCCGTGGCCGGATGTGGGAGGCCTCTGCACTCCCAAGCGTCCCTTCCAGCAGCACAGTCCCCTCGTGGTACCCGTTCCCACTTGGGCTACTGGTACTGAATCCTTGTAGAGGTTCGAGCTGATCATCTAAAATGGTATGAAAACATGGAAAACCAAACCAATCACTTACGACACAAAGGAAGGAAGCGTCAGCAGCAGGATTCAGGCACCTTTATTCACAGCAGGTGTTTCTGGTCTCCCGAGCTTGCTCTGACACCTGCCCAGGACTTAAGGAAGCTGACGCCCTCTGCCCGACTGTTCCCTTGCCACATCCCAGCCCCGGGCGCATCCCACACACGGCTCCGTTTAGTCCTCAGAATCCAGCTGGCTCCGGGCTCTCAGGGCTACACCTCGGAGCATGACCTACTGGCCCGGCAAAGGAGTTTCTGCGGCGCCGTAAGGACAGTGGGGAATCCATTTCATCCCAGAAGAAATCCACTCCTTTGTGTTCCCCGTATAATTTATAAACAGGACAAATTATTCCTTAATATTATTATATATGTGCACTACAAACAATTGAGACTGGTGACACAGGAAGACTCTGAAAACACACACCCTGTTGACGAAGGGTTTCCCTCTCAAAAGCACAATGGCCATTGCTCACCCCGCCGGGACGGCCTCGCGGGCCTCCTCCTGTCAGCGCTGGCCTCCAGGCTCACCCTCCTGCTAAGCTGCAAGGGTGAGTGTCTCCCGGCACCCATAACAAAACCATTGCTCTGCTGGGATTTAGGTAAGAAAGAGTTTTCAGAAACAGAGTTCCTTAAAAACTCGAGCCTCTAACAAATCACTTCTCATCTCCTAGCCAAGTCACTGGCCGGACTGGACACGGTCTGCTCTCCTTGCCTGTCTCTTTGCCCAGCCAGGAGCTCAAGACACGAAGCAGCAGAGTCGTCCAATCCCGCCACATTTCCTATGGGAACTACTGCCGACGGACAAAGCACGGCCTACTGAAGTGCTCAAACGTCATGCAAAACTCTAACTACGAAAGGCCTCCGGACACCAGGCAATTTTGCTACTTTCCATATTTAAGAATTCTAACCTAAGTGGCAGTGGTCACTCTTTGTCACTGTAGCATCTGACCTCAGGGACTCGGACATAAAATCACGGTTCAATTCCGAGGTTGGGTGGCACAGTAGTGCCAGATATTTCTGAACACACAATTTGACATGTTTTCAACCACCTGAAACTCTATCAGCACACTATTTGGTGTTCATTGAACAGTCACGGTCTGAGAATTAAAGAACCCTAACTATAAATGTTTCACTTCACAAAACCTAATTATAACTGAGGATCTACTCCACGTCTAATTAAAAGAACTACACAACGACTTTCATCCAACAGCAACTGCTACGAAGGGAAAGATAGGAAAAAACCGACTGCACAAAAATACACTAAAAAATTGGACAATTGTTCGCAGGAACTGCCAAAGTTTTAGTGTTTAATAGCACAACTGACCAAGGGCCAAGATATGAAGTTACCATGTTCAGGAAACACGGGGGGTGGGGGGGAGAGGTCACTCTATAACCTAACTCTATAGTATGTGGCAAGAAGAATGCACACTTTATAATATAAAACCTGTCTACACATAGTAGTTAGTTGCAAAAAGCCATCCGTCGTCTCTTGGCTTGTAAAAAGGGTGCTCTGGATTTCAGTGCAATTGAGCCACCTGTTGGAAAAGGGAAAGTCATCAACGTGCCAGTCGTTCTCTAAGGATAAATAAAAAATAACACACAGAATCAGCAGCCAAGTTCTCAATCCTAGCACAGTATCCTAGCAAAACACAAGGGAAATCTTTGTTAAAGAGATGACTGTGGATCTTCCTCCTCCTCCCACTCTCTGCCACTGTTCCCCGCCCGTGACATTCCTCAGTCCTCCCGACGGTGTTCTCATTCACTCCGTGGGGTTTCTGATGCCGAATGATAGTGAGAGCCAGAGAAACGCCTAAGACGGGCAGGACTCTGCCCAAGGTTCCTGATAAGCCCCGTAAAACTACTCTGTGATTACTTACATAGTGAATCCACCTAAGCTACTGTTAACAACAAACTGGAAAGTCTTTACCTCTCAAACCTCTATTTATTTTCTTGGACTTCTGAGTTGCAGTGAGGTAACCACCACTCTCAGGAAAGGGCTTCTCATGAAAGAAACCCTGGTGAAAAGAAGGCAGGCACCTGTGTGTCTAGCTATTTTGCTACAAAGGGCATTTTTGATGACCAGTCTCCAGGCTGCTATCTGTGACTATACAATGGAAATTTACATCATCTCCAGGATGAAGGCTTAGTGTGGCCATGATCCAGGTCATGTGAGTCACAATCAGCCACTCTCCTGGCATTTGTCTAGTGTGGGGGCATTTCCAAGAGAATCCTCACAACTTACGGCAGCAATGAAGATGGCAATGTGGGTGTTATCTTTAAAAAAAACCAACAAACCAACCAACAAACAAACCAAAAACCCACTGGAAAAATCTGCCAGGGACCAAGAATTTTCAGGCCAACAAAACAGACCTCTTTTCTTCTGGCTGTAATGATATAAACTCAGTGGTTATCTAATATTAACCAATGGTCTTAACTAATAGGGATCTAGGTCTAATTGACAAAAGTAGGGAAAATAAATTTTACATAAAGAATTAGTTGAATCCACGAGGGTGGGGACATGAAAGGCCTCTTATCCAGTGATGCCTGCTGGATCACCGCTAGGCTGTGGACAGACCGTGAGAAAGTGTGACTACATCCACATCACACAGACACACACCGCACTTCTCCCGCCCCGCCCCTCACCTTCAACTCTTCTGTGTGGCGGGGATCTTGTTGTCGCCTTCCAGCTCTTCCACCCCAGCCTGTGTCATGAGGTCTGCAATGTTTTTTTCCAGGTCATCAATGCGACTGCTCATGTCATCAAGTGGGGGAGTTAAAGACAATGCACCACAGCTGCCATTTCTTCGCCCTCTCCTCCAGGGCCCTGCAGACCACAGCCTTCAACACCAGTGCCTTTTTTTTTCTTTTTCGGCCACACCCACAGCATATGGAAGTTGGAAGGAAGTTGGAAGTTCGGGGGGCCAGGGATTGAATCCAAGCCAAAGCTGCGACTTACGACACAGCTGTGGCAACACCAGATCTGTTAACACACTGTGTGGGGCTGGGTATTGAACCTGCACCACCACAGAAGACAACCCTGGACGCTGAAGCCACTGTGCCACAGAGGGAACTCCAACACTGTGTTGTAATGAAAGTGGTTTCCCAACCTCCTTTGGATACTGTTGGAATTTGGTTAAGAGCACAGGAGCCCGGGCTAAGGATCCAATCCCAGCCCTGCCCTTTACTAGTGATGGGACGTGGGCAAGCTCTTCACTTCTCTAAGCTGCCTGTTTCTTCACCAGCTACATAAAGGTAACACTATAACCTCCTCATCAGGTTGTGGCCAGAGCAAAGCAGACGATAATTATTATAAAACGCTTGGCTCGCAGTCAACAATCATACTCGACAGTGTTACCAGTGGACTCGAAGTTCCTTGGGGCCAGGGAGCTAGGTCGGCTGCAATCCCAGCTCTTTCCACTGGACACTTTGGGAAGAACACCTCCAAACTCAGTAAAAAAATGTAAATGACTGGCGGAAGTTGACCTGCAAACCACCCACTTATTGCCACCACTACCGGGAAATTGGGATCCAAAGGCCCATAAGAAGCTGCCTACAAATAAAGGATATTTCTTCCAATGATCTGGTCGGACATGGTCTGAAATTTATCTTGCATCTGTTGCAGGAGTGTCTGCACCTATGAAACAACAAGACACGACACCCCACGCTTATCCTGAGACAACTTCACGGGACAGGGTGGAGGCCCTGGTCCCAGGGGGACATGAAGATCCCGCGATCCAGCCCTAAACCTCAGCAGCTCCGTGGCCTTCAACTTCCCCGTCCGGGCTCCAGTTTCCCCACCTGTCAAATCAGACGTGGGGGCGGGGGGGCCGGTGAGGCCCCTTCCGGTTGGGGCCCGCGCCGATTCACGGGGCGTTGGGTCCTCTGGGGTGGGGCGTGCGGGGCGGCGAGGGTGGAGATGGGAGCTGGGAGACCCGGGGTCACCGAGAGTGAGCGGGGGCTGGGAGGGCGGAGTCGGGCTAGGGGCTAACAATCAGCGGCCCGTGGGTCAAGGTGGGGCAGCCTCCGCCCGCGAAGCCTCTAGAACCGGGGCCTCCAGAGACCCGCCCCGCGCGCCCCGAGGGGGCGCCTGGGTCCGTGGGGGCTGGCCGGAGCCGCCCGGGTTGTCGCGGCCTCGGGCGCGCACAGCCGACCCTTACCACCGAGGTGAGATCCTGCACGGTCTTGGGGTCAGTCTCGGCCATCTCCCCGGTTCCCAGCTTGGCGGTGCTGCCTCAGACCGTCACCTACACTTCCGTTTGTCCGCGCAGACGCCCTAGCGTCTTCTTCGCGTGACGGCGCAGGTCAACCGCCCGACCGCGGGGCCTTGTGGGAGCTGTAGTTCGCGTCACTCGGCGGCAGGGCCTGCGGCCTAGCGCTTCCGTTCGGAGCCGAGGCCCCGCCCCTCCTCTCAGCGCCTTGTGGGCCCCGCCCAGCGCTTCTCCGCCCTTCCACTAAGCTCCGCCCCGTCCCCGCCCCTCCAGCGCCTTGCCCCATCCCCGCCCCTAGCCCCCGCCCCTCGAGGAAAAAAGTGGCACAAACCTGCAGTGGGCCAAACGTGGGCGGTCCCCTTGGCGTCTTGCTGTCGTTAAAGGCTGTGCTGGCCTTTTCTGGGTGCCCTGCAAGGGGCCTAACCTAGACCTGTGTTGACGCCTGCCCTCCAACAAAACTCCACAAGCCATTGGTGGGGAAACAGGTCCCAGGGGTGAGAGGTGTGCCCACCAAACCCCCAGTGTTTTTCCTTCTCCCTACGAGGGTCGAGTGGAGGTGCAGGGGCCGTGGGGCAGGCTGATTTTTATTTTTAAGAATGAATTCTAGATGGTGTAAAAATCCTAAGTGACTTTTTACAAAGTCCTCATACACTTGTGACTGTCCCAGGTCAAGAGTCGTGACCAGGCTCTTCCCTATCAACCCCACCTACCCACTCACCAGGGTGCCCAGCGTCCTGATTTTTAACACAGTTCGTTTTACCAGCCTCATGTAAGTGAACTCCAACGAGTGCCTTAGAGCCTGGCTTCTGTCATTCAAGGTGGTATTCCACGGTGTTGGGGTTGGGAAGGTTTCTGGTTTGGCCAAGGAGGGAGCCGCGTGCGGGATTGGGAGACTGGATTTAGTGTTTAAGAGGAGGGGGTGGGCTGCAGACTTGAGACCTTAAGTTCCTGCCTGGCAGGTGGTCTTGAGATGAGTCTTACTGGCAAGTGGGGTAGGAGACCCCCAGGAGGAAGACCTGGCGTGTTTCAGCAACTTTCACATTCCTTTTCTCATTTAAGGACAGCCTTTGGGGGTCAGTTGCAGCTTGGTTTTGGCGGCAGTGTGTCTTTTTGGAGGGGCACGTCAGTCCATAGCAGGTGACACATTTGCATCATGCTCACCATTTTATAAAGTGCTTACACAGAGCTCCAGAATCCTTTAGGATGTAAGTAGCCAGGGCTGGCTAGGATGGCAGGCCTCTTCACTTTGGACCCCAGTCAGTGGGACTCCCAGATCCAGCACAGAAGTCTGGCTACTCACGCCTGGGATTTCTAGCCAGGTCTGCCTTATGGCTGTGAGCAACACAGAATGTGAATTAGTGTGTGTGTGTGTGTGTGTCTGGCCAGAGACTTGAGGCCTTTTTATCCCAACTGAAATTTTCTTTACATAATAGCCAGCAAACTTGACACTTTTTCAGTGGAATCTTTTTTTCTTTTGCATTTAAGGAGAAAGCATACTTTCTCTTTGCAGAGACCAAGGTCTTTTAAACAGCTGCTTTGTGCCAAAGCTCCACTAATTTATAGTCATGGCTGATATACTTACTTTGTGGGGTTGAGACACTGAACCAAACTGGATATTGTTCCATTAACAGAACTGCTCTATTATGTGTGAGGCACCAGCAGTTAACCTTTAAAACTTTGGTTTTGAACAATCTTCATTTTTCTTTAAGTATTGTAGCTGTCTTATCTCTTCCGAGCACTTTTTTTTTTTTCCTCTTTCTAGAATGACTGGGTAACTGAAGTAAGTCTCTTCTCTCCTTCCAAGATGGTTTGGGTTTGTGCGGGCTCAATCTGGTATTTTTATGATTGCGCTTTGCTTTAAGCTGGGCCCTGGTTTCCATATCCCCTGTTGTCAGATGTGTATTAAGCAGGTGTTGATGCGCACGTGTCTACACTGCAGTGTTGGCCTTATGTGAGCAGAAAAGGAATAATTAGGGTTTTTTTTTTTTTTTTTTGTCTTTTTGCCATTTCTAGTGCTGCTCCCATGGCATATGGAGGTTGCTGCTCCCAGGCTAGGGGTCTAATCAGAGCTGTAGCCGCCGGCCTACACCACAGCCACAGCAGTGCAGGATCCAAGCTGCGTCTGCGACCTACACCACAGCTCAAGGCAATGCCAGATCCTTAACCCACTGAGTGAGGCCAGGGATCGAACCTGCAACCTCATGGTTCCTAGTCGGATTTGTTAACCACTGCACCACGATGGGAACTCTCATTGCAGGGTTTTGACGAACTGTTTGTCTGCGCTGCTCTGAGCCTGCTCTGAGCTGCTGTGCACCTGGGGTGCTTTTCGCCCAGACCGCCGAATGCTGCTGAGAAGCACACACCTGCTGGCTGGGCCCTGCAGCAGCATCAGAAAGTGACACTTCATCCTTTTGGTGGCCTGGGCTGTGCTGGCTCTGGTCTTTAGTGAACATTCCAAAGCCTTCTAGTCTCTTCAGACCTGGTGTTTCATCCACCTGGTTCTCAGATGATGACCTTAAACTATGCTCTTTTGCAGCCAAAATAGAGACTGTTGTCAAACCCCTCGGTCGCACCCTCCTGACCTTTATCTGTCTCTCCATCAACCCCCATGTCCCTTCAGTCCTTTCTGTCTCCGAGGAGGCCTCCTTCTCCAGCCCAGGCTGGATGTGTGTCCAGGGCAGAAAGCTGGGCCTTGCTCCCCTCTCCTCCCACCAGCTCTGGGAACCGGTTCTCTACTCAGCCCCCCTTTCCACGGACTCCTTCCTCTTGGCATATGAAAGTGGCGAAAAACCAAATAGAAGAGTTCCCGTTGTGGCACAGCGGAAACGTATTCAACTAGGATCCATGAGGTTGCGGGTTTGATCCCTGGC
The DNA here is from genome assembly GCF_016906955.1 of Phacochoerus africanus. Taxonomy (NCBI): domain Eukaryota; kingdom Metazoa; phylum Chordata; class Mammalia; order Artiodactyla; family Suidae; genus Phacochoerus; species Phacochoerus africanus. The sequence goes on from NC_062551.1 coordinate 4,762,775, forward strand.
CTTGCTCGGTGGGTTAAGGATCTGGCATTGCCCTGAGCTGTGGTGTAGGTTGCAGACGTGGCTCGGATCCGGCGTTGCTGTGGCTGTGGCGTAGTAGGCTGGCAGCAATGGCTCCCATTACATCCCTAGCTTGGGAACCTCCATATGCCTTGGGCGTGGCCCCCAAAAGACAAAAGACACCCACACACAAAAACAGAAAACAAACACATCAACCAAGGTGAGCCTGTTCCTTTCCTGGGCTACCACTTCACAGCCAAGTTTCTAGAAATGCAAGAACATGCTGCCTGCCATTTCTGGATCTGCAAACTTATCTTCTATTCATGCACTTGTGCTTGTTATGTTTCTCTGAGAAAGTATTGAAGTGGTTTTCAGGTCATGGATAAGGCGCCACACCTGTGAGACTCACATAGTAGGCGCTTGTTTCTTTTTTCCATCTCTGTCTCTCTTTGCGTGCTTGTGACAAGCAGCGGTGTCAGCCATGTCACTGGGTCTGACTCCTGGAGGATCTGTATTCACCTCTCAACACAGAGCAGTCTCACTCCCAGACCTTCAGTAGACATACTATCTAGCCAAGAGGCAGTCACATTTTTTGGTTTTCATCGTACATATTTTATTTTATTATTTTTAAAAACTTTTTTTTTTTGAGGTATGATTGACATGTAAAAAGCAGTACCTATTTAATGTATTCTGCTGTGAGTCTGGAGGAATTATAGGCCTATGAAGTCATGATTATCATGAAGACCATAAACATATCCATCACTTCCCAAAGTTTCCTCCCGCTCTACTATTATGATTATTATTTTTATGTGTGGTAAGAACACTAAGCACAACAGGTCTACCCTGTTAGCAAATTTTCAGTATACAATACAGCATTGTTGCTCTAGGCACTATTCTGTACAGGGACTCTCGAGAGCTTGTTTGTTCTGTGTAACTGAAACTTTGTGCCTTTTGACACCATCTCCCCATTTCCCTCCCAGCCCCTGGCAACCACTGTTCTGCCCTCTGCTTAGATTCCACATGTAAGTGAGAGGAAATATTTGTCGTTCCCTGTCTGGCTTATCTCGCTTAGCCTGATGTCCTCCGGGTCCATCCATGTTGTCATAAATGGCAGGGTTTCCTTCTTTTTCAGGGCAAGGTAATATTCCACCGTATGCAGACACCACATTTTCTTTTATTCATTCATCCATCACGGGACATTTAGGTTGTTTCCTCGTGTTGGTTGTTGTAGGTGATGCTGCAGTGAATCTGGGAGTGCAGAAGTCACGCTGAGATCCTGATTTCAATTCCTTTGGATTGATAACCGGAAGTGGGATGGCTGGATCCTATGGCAGTTCTCTTTTTAATTTTTTTGAGGAAACTCCAGACTGTTGGTGATGAAGACCATAGGCCGGGCAGCAGAGCTGTGGCCAGTTGTTAAGAATCTTGTGACCAGTGGCATCTTGATCCATCTCAAATTGTTTTGTTTTCGGTTTGGGGAGTTAGTTTATGTTTCTTATGCTCGTTGTGGCACTCTTCCAAATTAGTGTCTCTGTAACTGGCTGATAATCAATTCCCTGTTTCTTTACTAAAACTAGCCATTTCCCAGAGATAGACTACCCAGGAAGAAGGAACCCTTTCTTAGAGACTTGCAAATTTGGTGATGGCTCTGCTTTGCCGATCCTGTCATTATCTAATGGTTTTGTCATCATTAATTTCATGTATTGTGGGTGATGATACAAATGCGGTTCCATGTATTCTTGGTGACGATGGATAACTGAAAAGCTATTGATGTCAGGAGGTCATATGTGCCACTTAGGAGGAGCGAGACCTGGTATAAGATGGCTTTCACTTTGTGAACCTCATTTTCTCATCTGTACAGTGGAGATAACCTCTACTTCAATATGCCATGAATTATATAAATTATATATATAGTTACATATTACATTTAAAATGTATGACAGTAACGTGTACGTACACACATACATACATGAGTATGTAAAATATCTCACCCATAGGAGGTACTTATAAAGTATTAGCACCCTCCTCCTCTTTTTTGTTAAGGATCTCACTAAAGGGATCTTGTTGATGTCTATCTATCCTGTATCTCTTTTTTTTTTTTTAATTTTTTTTATCTTAGGGCTGCACCTGTGGCATATGGAAGTTCCCAGGCTAGGGGTCAAATCAGAGCTGCAGCTGCTAGCCTACACACAGCCACAGCAACTCCAGATCCTTAACCCACCGAGCGAGGCCAGGGATTGAACCTGCAACCTCACGGTTCCTAGGCGGATTCGTTTCTGCTATGCCACAATGGGAGCTCCTATCCTGTATCTCTTTATCTCAGTGTCTCCCTCTGTATCTAAGTATGTCTGCCTATCTCTCTCCCTATCTATCTATCTATCATATATTTTTCTATTATCTGTGTTTTTTCCAAATCAGAAGGACTTGACTATTATGAAAGAATAAATGACAGAGTTCACTGGGGGCACAGTGGGTTAAAGATCCTGCATTGTCACTGCTGTGGCTTGGGTCATTGTTGTGGCATGGGTTCGATCCCTGGCCTGGGAACATCTGCATGCCATAGGCACGGCCAAAAGAAAAAAAAATAAAAAGATGAAAGGAAAGAATAAAGGAAAAGAGTTAATTATCAGGCAGGCAACACTGGTTTTACTCTTGGTCTTTAAATATTATAGTGCAACCAGAGAGAGCGCCATTTGAAAACATTTACCTTTGCTCTGTCACTGTGTTTAAACTGTCTGAAAGCTGGTCTTAGACCAAGTACACACATTAAAAATCCCAGATAACCTTTATGTGACTATTTCACAAGTTACACATTTCTTAGCAACTAGACAGTAAATCAAATGTTAATTTACAGCCCAGAAACAGTCAGCAATTCAGCAACTAGAGCCCAAAGGTACTGTATCTGCAATAGAAGGGAAGTATTTTCAAATGATAAGCTTTTATCCTTTTTAAGTGTTCATGAAAAAATTCATTTAAAATTTCTGAAAATTTTTATCTTGGAGGGAATAAATAATACTGAACACCAGAACAGTGTTGAAATGTGCATGACAACGCAAAGCTTTTTTTCATACAGGCTTTCATTTTCAACTCTTTAATAATCTGAAAGCATGTCTATTATAAAGAATGTCTTTATTATTTTCTAAAGGAAAAGCTTGAAAAAAAATAGCAGAAAATGGAAATTTTAAGCATATACTCGCAGGCCTTCCATGAACCACCTTCTCAAAGGCTTAGCAGCTTCATAGTGAAAATTACTGTGGTTTTACTACACCCATTGCTTCTTACTGTATCCTACTGCCCAGCAAGCCCTTGGGAGCAAAACAAAATTTCAAAGGCTTATCGGGCTTAGCAACCTGCTAATGATTGATGGTCTGATAGGGATGCGCCATGAGCAGCAGAAAGATCCCTTTCTGCTTCCTGAATTTGATGAATATCTAAATGATTTCTGCTTAAATCATAGGCTTATTCTCAATTTGTAGAAATAAAGTTCTTATCTGAAATCCTTATTCACACATTCATCCGCACTGTTTTTTTTTTTTTTCTTTCTTTCTAGGGTTGCACCTGTGGCACATGGAAGTTTCCAGGCTAGGGGTTGAATCCGATCTGTACCTACTGGCTTACACCACAGCCACAGCAACACTGGATCCAAGCCACATCTGTGACCTATGCCACAACCTGAAGCAACACCATATCTTTAACCCACTGAGCGAGGCCAGGGAGAGAACCTGCATCCTCATGGATACTAGTTGGATTCTTAACCCACTGAGCCACAATAGGAACTCCCATTCCCATTATTTTTTTTTTCTGTCTGTACATAGTTTGCATGTGCTTTTATATAGACATAGTCAAAACTAGAGAATTTTTTTCAACAGTGGGTTAATGTATCAGCAATAGGGAGGATGATAAGGGTAACTCATTTTTCATAGCAAAAGCATTCTTTTTAATTTGCTTTCCAGGAACAATCACGAAACATCCTACCATCAGATTAGGAGAAGTTCCAGATCTCAAGAGCCAGATAAGGGGAGAAGATGGGATGTATCGTTTTGGGGAAACGTGTGGGCAGATCATTAGGTTAGTATTATTACTCTTGTTATTGTTATTACTGTTATTTAGAAAAGGCAGTTTGTTCTTTCTCAGTGCTCACCTGTCTCTTGCTATGATGTTTTTTCTCTGTGGTGTGATTTAGCTGTTGATTCCTGCTTAAGCCAACTACACATCAGTAGCTTACTGTGCTCCATTGCCAAAATCAGAAACTGCTTGGAGATCCTTTAGAATTTGTCTACAGCCAAGCACAGGACAGGCTCTTGAAGATCCCACATGACTTCCTCCCTCAGCTTTCCCTCCCCTGGCTTGGTTTTGCCATGACTGGGTACGTGTTGGGACAGGCATTAACTGTGGCTGAGACGTCTGCTTAATCTAGTAGGAGCCCCTCCTGTACCTGTTGACAAGCCATAGAAGGGAAGGGAGGAAATATTTAAGAAAATTATGAGATCCCGTATAGGAAAAATCTTGTTTCCAATATTATTTCAGAATAGTGTTAACAGTTCTTAACAGAAAGTTCTTAGAATTAAGAAGTCATAGAGGAGTTCCCATTGTGGCTCAGCGGGTTACAAACCCGACTAGCATTCGTGAGGATGCGAGTTCAATCCCTGTGTGCTGTGGCGTAGGTCACAGACATGGCTCAGATCCCATGTTGCTGTGGCTGTGGTGCAAGCTGGCAGCTGCAGCTCCGATTTGACCCCTAGCCTGGGAACTTACATATGCCATGGGTGTGGCCCTAAAAAGACCAAAAAAAAAAAAAAAGACCAAAAAAATTTTAAAAAGTCATGGAAGGTCTGTTTAGTTGATCTGGATTGATGGTGATGCCACTTGAGGCTTCACACTAGGGTTTGCTGGTCTGAAGGGGACATTTTGTCTGTGAATCAGGGCTGGCATCTGATACTGTGGGCACAGCATGAACCCTGGAGTCACATGGCCCAGCTTCAACAAGTCAAGTGGTTCTGGAGGCCACTTACTTCGGGCAAGCCACTTGATTTTTTTGAGCCTCAGCTTTCTTTATCTGTAAGGTGGAGAAGATGACAGAGTTGCCTCATATGGTTGCTGTAAGGATTCAATGAGTTAATAGGTAAAGAGGATTTTATACAGTGTGGACAAATAAGTAATCAATACATGTAAATTACTATTATTGTGTTTTTTAATTTTAGAAAAATACGGTTCTTTTTATGTATATACATATTTTTTATTAAAGTACAGTTGATTTACAATGTTGTGTTAAGTGTGTTTTTGTACCCTGTTCATACACACCAGGAGAACCATAGCTCCTTCTCTTGGGAATCACCTGGATAGCTTGTGTACAGGTGCCGCTGCACTAAACCCAGCATCACACACGGCCTTGGTAACGTTTTTTTTAGCTGCTGCATCTTAAGATCAAGACCCAATATATTTATTCTGGATAAAATGCAATCTGCTTGACTTCAAGAGTTCAATGGTAGATGGTTATTCCATGTATCAGATGGTTGAAAATATCAAAATCTGAGTGTTCTCAAAATTTCTGAAAAATGTTTCCTGGGAGTTCCTGTCGTGGCGCAGTGGTTAATGAATCCGACTAGGAACCATGAGGTTGCGGGTTCGGTCCCTGCCCTTGCTCAGTGGGTTAACGATCCGGCGTTGCCGTGAGCTGTGGTGTAGGTTGCAGACGCGGCTCGGATCCCGCGTTGCTGTGGCTCTGGCGTAGGCCGGTGGCTCCAGCTCCGATTTGACCCCTAGCCTGGGAGCCTCCTTATGCCGCGGGAGCGGCCCAAGAAATAGCAACAACAACAACAACAACAACAACAACAACAAAGGACAAAAAAAAAAAGTTTCTTAAGAATCAGAGTCCTTTTTTTTTTTTGGCTTTTTAGAGCCACACCCACGGCATATAGAAGCTCCCAGGCTAGGGATTGAATTGGAGCTACAGCTGCTTGCCTACACCACAGCCAGAGCAACACAGGATCCGAGCCACATCTGCGACCTGCACCACAGCTCGTGGCAATGCCAAATCCTCAACCCACTGAGTGAGGCCAGGGATTGAACTCGCAACTTCATGGTTCCTAGTCAGATCCATTCCCACGGTGCCACAACAGGAATTCCATGGATCAGAGTCTTACTTGATACCTACCATGAAATTTAGCTGGATTTATTTTGTGAGGATGTTCAGATTGGCAGGTGTTGGCCAAGAGTCAGCAGGTCTACCTACCTGAAGTGATGCCTGTTGGGAGAGAACTGGCAGTGTTCAAGTTAACTTTTATTGAAATTAGAAAATATTTGCAGAGGCTTGTTAAAACAAATCATCTGAAATAATTAATTTATCATATGTAAAAGGGGGAGAAAATGTAATTTTTAATGAACTAAGGTGGGTAATGCACTGATCAAAAGAATGAAGAAGGTGTGACTCTGTTCGATGAAAGTAAAATCCTCAGTCTTGTGCTTGCTTAGTCATCAGGAAGAGCAATTTCTGGCTCTTATTTTGACTTTCTTTCCCCCAACAACTTGGGCTAAAATAAAATGCATTGATAATTATGAAATAATCTTTTGATTCTACCTTTGTTTCCAGGACACCATAATAAATGTATTCCTGCAAGTTAAAAGCATCCTATCATTCAGGAAACACTACCACTTTGGCTACTAAGAATTGGTCTATTTCATTGTTGTTGAGGGGATTAGACAGAACAACGTGATAGAAAGCTCTCTGTCCTGATAAGCGCTCTGGGGACGGGGAGTATACTTAAACAGGGGAAAATGAAGGCATATTCTGCTTGTTGACAAAGGATGCCCTCTACTTGGAGTTCTCTGCCTTCTACGCTAAGTTAAGCTGCCGGCTTGAGAGAAAAGGGCGAGCCTAACACTTGTGTGCTTAAACAGAGGGGTTATTCAGTGCCTGTGTCCTCCCCGAGGAAGGCCCCGGGTCAGGAGGGAGGATGAGCTTTCTGATGGTTAGTTAGCTCCACCTGGACCACCCGGCTGCCTGAGGATGCTCCTGGATGTGGTCCAGGTGACCCTCTCCCTGCCTTGAGGGAAGAGGGGAGCGAGGTCCACCATGGAGACACAGGCTGTGGCCTATAAAGCCAGGAGAGGAATCCGGTAAAGAGTGACTGGGCGGGCTTGGACCCCTTGCCCCGGAGCCTGCTCCGTGCACGTGGGGGCTTCTGGCTTTACAGACTCACCCGCCAAACAGGAGATACCAGGGGACGTCCATGGCCAACCAAGAACATGAACCCAGCATCAGTGACATTCGAGACAACATAGAAATCAGAGAAAGCTACTGTCCAGCAGTTGTAACCACCAATACCCATTTATTTTAATGGAAACAAAAAATCTCTGCATTCTATATGCTCCAAAAAGATTTACCATTGAAACAAATACAATATATGGAACTCTATCTGCGTAATTTCACTACAATATAGACAACATATGACTTCTATTTCCTACAGAACGTGAACTGAAAAGCACAGGTGCAAACAGAGATTGCATAAGAAAGCGTGTGCGCCCGCATGTGCGCGGGTGTGGTTAAAACCTTTAGTAAGCAACTGCATTAAAATATGCTAAGACACTTACCTTACCCTAGGTCGTGGCGAGCTCTAAGAAAAAGCCGCAGGCTGTCACTAGTTTGATCTGATAGAAAATTTTGGTGTGAGCTTTGATGGTTCATTTACAGCTTAGCGACAAGAAGATCATCTTGGTACAAGCATTCGCCTGCCTCTTAAAGCTCACAGAATCAAAATCGAGTACTTGGCATCCAATAACGAACATCTTTTATTTTCAGGTTTGCAAACGATGGTCGTCGGTTCACACAAAAGGGAGCTTTTAAAACTACCTGTATTTACTCTATTGTATGCATGTATATATGAAACAAAGGCGTGGCTGTGCATAAATGTATGTCTATTCACGTGGGCCTATATGTGTATACACATGGTACCTGGTGACCTCTTCAAAAGCATGTTTGATCTCCACGATGCCATTGGCTGTACACATACCGAGGAGGGCCAGATGCTCTATCACAATCTGCATCCTCAGAAAACCCACTGGGACTGTGGATTCGGACACGTACAAATGCAGACAGATGCCCATGCATTTGATGGTAAAATGCCCAGCTCTGCTCCTCACCGGGATCATGGCATAGGATGGCAGTGAAAAACAGGTCCTCACTCTAAAGAGAAAGGGCTCTGTCTTGGGGCTCCGCCTCTGCGGACCTGCCTGGCTGGTGGTGGCAGGGCTCAGACAGAATGGGTCGGTGAGAAGTTTCAGGTCTGTGTTCTGCGCTCGTGTTGAGCATGATGCTGAGGCCCTGGAGGGATCAGCTGCCGTAGCTTCTACTTGTTTGCTTAACCTCTCAAGGAAGGATGACATGTCAAAACCAAGCTTCTCCCATAGAGTCTGTCTATAAATACTGGGTATATACACATACAGATACGCACACATATACAAATACTAACCCACTGACAAAACTGGATGTGCGGAGCGCGGACTAGCAACATGGCAACACATCAGAAAAGGGAGTCTTTGTTCCTGCTCTCAGGAGGTCAAGTTATATGCCATGATCTTTAAACACTCAGGGAAAATTCAGAGGATTCCATTAATCAAAGGAGAAAGGAAGATGCTGTCGAAATGGTAAAGCATAGACTAAGTGAAATTGCAAAGAAAACGAAAATCTGGAACAATTGAGGCCTAGTTGTGAAGTTCGAGAGCTGTAAACTGCAATCTTCAGATTTGGATTTTTTTTTTTCCTCTTTTTCCTGTTGCTATGGAAACTTGGTAGTCAAGCTTCAGATGTCAGGAGTTCTCACAGACCTGAATGGAAGAGATCCAGAGTCAAGTCAAGGAATATAACAAGTCAATTCAAAACATTTTAGCTAAATACTAGATAAATGACTGACAACGTATAATAAATGCATTTAAAAATATCACACTACCTTGGGGGGATTTTTTTTTCTTAAGCATAGCATTTGAAGGGAGAGTGAATCATTCTGCGGCTTTGTGTATTAAAAAGCTGAACTGCCCTGAAAAGGCGAATGCCAAATATCTCATCACAGACCAACTGTGGCCATTACCACTATGCATTGAGCCCTAGCTCCTGCAATAAGCTGAATTGGTAGCTTAGAAATTAATGACCATCCCAGATGTGTGTGTGTGTGTGTGTGTGTGTATTTATTTATTTTTTGGCACAGAGAGGAGCAAGATAGTAATCCGTGGTTCTCTAGGGAAGGGGTATGAGTTTCTGACGGCTGCTGTAACAAACGACCACAAACACACTCTTCTGGAGGTCAGAAGTCTTGCGGGGCTAAAGTCAAGGCTCTTCTTTTGGAAGCTCTGAGAGTGCAGCCACACCTTTGGTTTCCAGCTTCCAGAGGCTGTCTGAGTTTGGTTTTGGCCCCTTCCTGCATCCTCGTGGCCCCCAGTGTCTCATCAAAGTTGACTGAGGTTGCCAGACTGTGCTTGTTCTCTAGGTTTTACACCAGCCCAGGGACTCTGATCTGCCTGGTGATAGGGTGAATGGAAGTAGCTCGGTTCTCTGCCAGTTGTGCTTAATTATTATTATATCTTGGATTTGTGCAGGGAAATGGTACCACTAAAAACTCCTGTTAGAGTCAAAGAAATAAAAGTGTGTAAAAGGTCAACCCACGATGGAAGTGTAGCTCATTCTGGAATGAACTGATTAATGAACTGATTAATAATGGGTTATTCTCAAAAGCTTAGGGCTTTTCACTCTACATCTGTTGAGACGAAGATTACTATGTAAAACTGACCTACCTTCACTGCACCCTGTTGACTTGAGAATTTAAAGCAGTCATTTTACACCTGTTTGGAAAATTTAGAGCAACAGCTCTAACTTCTAGAAAAAAGTCTTTGTAATGTGACTCAAGTATAAATAAGATGATATTGAGAGGCTTAAGGGTAAAAGCTATTTTAAAGAAAGGGCCATGGAAATTCATATGTTAATTCAGATGCAAGTTTTGGTTATTTTGCCTACCTAGGGACCTTTGTAGTGAATTTCTTTGTGGTTAGGAGTTTTCTGAACACAATTGATTTCCTTTTTTTTTTCTTCTTTTTTTTTTTTTAGTAGAATATTTTATTGCTCTTGCTACCATCACCTTAAACTCTTTGGGTATTTGGGCTGCAGTAAACTACATCCTTCAGATCCACCCCTATTGGCAGAAAGACTGGCAAAGACTATATTAAATGGCATCACTAATTATATTTCAAAATATTTTCTAGTGTGGTACCAATAACTTAAAATAATCACTTTGGGCATTGAGAAATATACAAAAATTTTTTTGGGTGAGTAAGACCTACGACATTTAAAGTCCCCAATCCCTGTTTAAGTCAATTTAGACCATAGCATTATCTCCTGGGACTGAGGAGTTGATTACATGAAGTAGGCCATGATTATGCCATGTTCTCAGCTGTGCATGTGCATGGCAGATAGAAAGGCCTGGAAGGTTGGAGGTCCACTCTCATAGCCATGGAGTTGTACCACTTGGAGGGACCAGCTCTGTCTGCAGGCAGAGGACACCCTGCTCTACCCTGGCCCTGTCTCTGCCCATAACTCATTTCACAATAAAAAGGAACAAAATATTGATACACTCCATAAATGGACTCTATAATAATGGACTGCGTGATTCCATTTATAGAAAATTCTAGACGAGGCATGAAGTTTGTCAGAGAAAGCTGATCGATGAGAGCCTGGGCTGGGGGGAGGATTTAACAGCAAAGGGGAAACAAGGAACCAGGTCTTTGTGGTGTGGCCATACAGTGGTATACTCTTACCCAAATCCATCAAACTGTACACTTAAAACAGGTACATTTTATGGAGGGCAAATACTACCTTAAGAAAAGGAATTAGAAAGAAAAGCATTTTCAATGGCTGTTTTTTGCTCCTCTTGGTCACCTCTTAAAACTTCTTCACTGTGATCGAGGTTACGATGCAACGCCCGCTCCTGTCCAGTTAAAATGGCTCACCTGATCCGTCCTTTTATATTCTTGCGGTGGCTGATTAATTAGGCCTAAAACAATGTTCAAAAAGGTTTCAGCGCCATATCCTTCCCTGAACTTGCCCGGTCACACCACACAGAGCTCTACAGAAACCCTGAGGGAGGCGCCAGCTTGCTTCACTGGGAGGGTCCTGGGGGAGCATTCTGCACCCCCTCAAGGTCATCGACACGTAATTGGAGCAACAAAATCGGCAGTCAAAATAATTTCATTTACATTTGTTATTGCTTTCAACGTCATTAGTTTCATTTCCTTTACTTTTAGACGTCAAAGAAGGAAGGGTAGCCCTCTCAGTTCAACGCTCAGCTGCAATAAGGCCACCTATGGTATCACAATAAACTGAAATGTTTTTATTATCTTTTTCCACAAGGGAGGCCGCCCTCACTGCTCACTCACCCCAGGACCTTTCTGAGCATCAGTGTCTCATTTACTGAGCGGCATAAAACCACCAGGGCAGTGAAGGCAAGAGAGAAAGACCACAGAATACAGGGTGTTGGTTAATGCTGGGCTGCCTGGATTGAGGTATTATTTGAGGAAAGAGGAAAACCCACTTTCTCTTCCCACATTGGATGATGTGATCACTGAAGTTTCATGAACAAAGCTTTTAAAGAGGCCATTGAGCCACTTCTGCCAAGAGCCAGACAGCAAATATTTCTGGCTTTTCAGGCCATAGGGTCTCAGTGGCAACCACTCAACTCTTTTTTCATTTAATTTTTTTTTCTTTTTTGGCCACTCCCACAGCATAGGGAAGTTCCCAGGCCAGGGAGTGGATCTGGGCTGGAGCTGTGACCTACACCACAGCTATAGCAACACTGGATCCTTAACCCGCTGTGCTGGGGCTGGAACCAGCACCTCCACAGAGACAAGCTAGATCATTAACCACTGTGCCACAGCAGGAACTCCCCAGCTCTTTGTGAGGTAGTGGCAGAAAGCATCCACAGGCAGCCTGTAAATAGATGAACCTGCTGTGTTCCAATCAAATCTTAAAAATGGGAAGTGAGCCTTGGCTGGCCCCTGGGCTGTAGGTTGCCAACTCTTGCTTTAAAGAAACATCAAACAGTTTCTACCAGAGCCTGAGACTCATTCGAGGACAATGGCTGAGTGGACAGTTGTCCTACCTTTGCACTTTACAATTTAGTTTATTGCTTTTAGGACCCCCTCCATCCAACCCAACCTTGATTCATGTTTTAGGCCCATTTCTGTGTGCCCTCTGACCACTGTCACCTTAAGAGCTGCACGGGTAGGTCAGCCACTTTGACTTTGCTCCCAGGGGAAAGTCTGAGCTTTCGGACACCCATGGTTACTTATTCCTGCTCTCACCCAGTTTCTCACCCACTTATTAGTTACAGTCTTCTTCTGTTAGGAAGCACATGTGGGCTAGCTCTACAGTAGAATAAGAACCATTATATTTGGCAGGCGTCTCTGATGTTCAAATGAACAATCTTAAATAATCTTTTGCCTTTGATTTTTGCCAGACTGTGGTTTGTCTGGAAGTCAAACAGGTGGCTGGCGGCCCCTTTCTTAATGGTCCTGGGGTCTGAAACTCTCTGTCTTGTGGAGCAAAACCTGGGAAGGTCCACCGAGGACCTGTCCAGTTGTGTAGGGGGATTCAGGGCTCCTTTCTGAGGGTGATTTTGGCCTGACCTCTGGGCGCCCTCCCCCTACGGTGGTGGGATACCCACGTGGCTCCCTCTGTGGGGGAGAGCAAAGGGCATGGCTGCTATCTCAGACCCCGAATGCATGTCTTTTCTCCATGATGCTATTTTGAGTGTCAAATGGGCATGAGTTTTTTGGGAGTTATCAGGCAGTTCTGTCCTGGATTAAGTGAGACCCAAGAGCTCAGATGGAAAATATGAGGATGAGCCATTTAGGGGAACACGCTCACTATGGGTGTCTGCAAGGTCAGGGGTCTCCAGAGTAGGGGACCCAAGAAAATCCCTTGCTGGTAGGAAGCAAATGCTGCCATGGCAATTTATATTCCTTTTCATCTAAATAGGTACACTACATCTTCCTAATATTTAATGTGGATTTGGAGTAGCAGATGTGTGTATGATCACAAAAAATACTGTGTAAAAACATGCAACTTTTCACATCTGCCTGCAGGAGGGTGCAGGAGGCCACTGTCGTCTGGGATGCTGGTTCCAAAGGATGCTTGGGCTTGAGAATCTGTAATTCAACAATCAGCAGTAGGAAGTCTCCATTTAAAAAACTCACTGGTGGTCTAGATAGATGGCTTCTCAAGTGAGCGCTAGACAAACAGCGGGCTCAGCCCTGGGTCCAGGTTCTGGGACCCAGTGGAACTCACATATAGCAGAGTCTGGATCAACCAGGGGGCAGTCCTTCCTGGGTGATTGTACAGATATAAAAATGCTGTGTGTGTCCATGTAGGCCGGTGTGTGTACACATACAGAGAAGGTCCTTGAGTAGCCACTCACACAGCTCCCTCTATAAACGCAATTACAGGACATCAAAGCCTGACTCTTGATGAACAAAGGTTCCACCGGCCCCTGCTCGCACTGAGCCTGATGCTCTGCAGCTCTTTTTTCTTCTCCACATTACACATCCAAGCTCCATCTATGTTGCTGTAGGCGACAGAGGCCTCCTGCACCCTCCTTTCTGGAGAAGCTGGTGGAAAACAGATTCCACAGGGCTGCTGCAATGGAGTTGGTCATAGCAGGACACGGTAAATAATCCCCATGGGCCTGCTGACAGGGGAAGAGGCTGCACCGTATTCACATGACGGATGCTCTCTAGCAGTCGCAGTGGTCACTTCACTTTATTTACCAGCCCAGGGGTCACTGGCTGGTGGCCATAGTGCATTTGTATGGCTCTCGAGTGCAGAATGGCTTTCACGCGTTTCAAGGGTGGTAAAAGACAGACGATGGAAACAACAAAGCCATAGAAAAGAAGACGGGACAGAGACCTGATGTGGCCCACAGAGCCCCAAATATTTCCTGCCTGGCCCTCGATGGAAAGAGCTTGCTGACCCCTGAACTTTAGCAACACAGAGGGAGCTTGGATGTGCATGCGGGGAGGAAGGGAAAAAGGGGCGCAGAACACCAGGCTCAATACATATGGATTATATCAAGTCTGGCCAACTGCACAAAGTAGAACTGCATGGGGTGTGTGGGGGGGGCGGCGGGCATGAAGGATATAAAACAACATCCACACACACTCTGGCTCATGATACCCATTGTCTCTGGAGAGAGAGAACAGAGAATGAAACTAGGGAGAGGAACACGGGGGATTTCAGTTTCAGCTGTACTATTTTATTTCTTAAAGAAAAAGGGAGGAAGAAGAAAGAAAAAAAGAAAGATGAAAAGAGTGAATATATATTTTCTCCCTCCCTCCTTCCTTCCTCCTTCCTTCCCTCCTTTCCACATTCTCTCCCATCCACTCATCCATCCACCCATCCACTCAAGGAGATACTTCTCATTCCAGAGTCTCCTCTTCGGTTCTACCCCCAGGTCGCTGGCTCAGCACGGGGGGTTGAGGGTCTGACGTTGGAATGTGTGGTTTCCTGTTGACTCCACTCACCACTGTCACTGGGATATAATAGCTTTTCTTCTTTATTTTCTAATCATCAGTTTCTCAACCTCCTAATTCACAGCTACACTAATAACCTTCTCAAAAGGTAACTACAGAGGCCCGGAAGGCTTTTGAATGACATTAACTATATGTGAATAACTGCTAAGGTTAAAACTGGACTAGTCTTCCATAAATGGGAAGTATTTGATACACGTATCTATTCATCTTACACTCACATCGATATTACTCGGCATAATTCACTTGTTTAAAATCTTCATTATGTCAGAGTCATCACTACCAGTCAGCGAAAAAGATGTGTGCATTATGCATTTATCTCTTTTCCTGCAGCCTCACCCTCCATCCATCCATTCTCATGACTCTTCTTAAAAAGGTACGGTGTCTACTTTAACTTTGCTAAAGACTATTCTCCATTCTTCCTTTCTTTTTTTTTGGTTGGATGGTCTCCTGTTATTATCTGCTTGAGTGTATTTTTTTTTTCATTTTTTGGAAATGCAATAGTTGCTTTTGGCTTGTGGTTGCCCTGTTTTTTAAGTATGCTAACCCCTTCCCATAATTGTGTGTTTTAGCCCGATGGTCCTGTAAGTTCAAACACTTCATTACTATATTAAAATTAAGAAGAGAAACATACAAACAAACAAACAAAAAGGGTTATTTACTTCCTAACATCCCTTGCCCACATTTTATGGTTTTGATGACTCTTTTTTATTTTTTTCTTTTTAATTTTATTTTGTTTGAAGCATGTTCATGATTAAATCTGTATGCTGGCTTATTTGAGTGACTGCTCTCTGATTGCAGTTTCCTCAGTCCTAGTTCTTCCTCTTCTTCTTTTTTTTTTTCTTTTCTTTTTTCTTCCCTTTCCTTCCTTTCTTTTTGGTTTAGAGAAGCCCTTTCAATATTTCTTTTAACCTGGGTTTTGTGTTGCTGTATTCTTTAAGTTTTTGTTTGTTGGAAAAAATATTTACACCCGCATGTTCATTGCAGCACTATTCACAATAGCCAGGACATGGAAACAACCCAAATGTCCATCAACAGATGATTGGATTCGGAAGATGTGGTATATATACACAATGGAATACTACTCAGCCATAAAAAGGAATGACATAATGCCATTTGCAGCAACATGGATGGAACTAGAGAATCTCATACTGAGTGAAATGAGCCAGAAAGACAAAGACAAATACCATATGATATCACTTATAACTGGAATCTAATATCCAGCACAAATGAACATCTCCTCAGAAAAGAAAATCATGGACTTGGAGAAGAGACTTGTGGCTGCCTGATGGGAGGGGGAGGGAGTGGGAGGGATCAGGAGCTTGGGCTTATCAGACACAACTTAGAATAGATTTACAAGGAGATCCTGCTGAATAGCATTGAGAACTTTGTCTAGATGCTCATGTTGCAACAGAAGAAAGGCTGGGGGAAAAAATGTAATTGTAATGTATACATGTAAGGATAACCTGACCCCCTTGCTGTACAGTGGGAAAATAAAAAAAAATTATTAAAAAAAAAAAAAAAGACTATTCTGCACTCTGGTAGACCAGTTAACCCATCTGGGCACATGTGTATGAGCGCAAGTTCAAGGGCATCTGCAGGAAGTTTTCTCACCACCGGGTCTGTGGGACAGCATTGAGGGCCTCTGCACAGTTCCTCAGACGGCGGGGGGCGGGGGGCGCAGGGGGATGTGAAGGTGCCTTTCAACATTAGTTGGAGCAGTTTTACAGGTAACACTCTCTGCTATACAGACATGAACTAAAAAATGAATGTTTCCTCTGGGATAGATTTTTGGGGAAAGACATGAAAAAACAATGGCTCTGGTGAAGTTGTTTTTGTACTGTGCATGCACTGGGCTTTGGTCAACTTACGAGCTAAGCTGAAGAGGGACAGGAGCAGGACGGCGGTCGTGCTGAAGTGCGGGGCCCCCGCTGCGTTGCAGTCCACTTTGGAATTCTTGCAGGAACACACTTGTACCCTGAGGTCTGTGATGTTCGTCATGGGTGGTTTCCCTGAATCTGTCACCATGATGGGCAGGTGGTAGTTGGCTTTGTTCAGATTTTGAAGAAGGCTCACCAGGGCATGCGTATCTATGAAGACAAGCGGGGGGGGGGGGGCCTTCATGAGAGAGGGTTAGAGTGTTCCAGACGAAAGAGGACTTTGGGAGACTAAACCCACACAAAACATTCATTTAACTGGGAGGATATTTGAATTTAAATCCATTAACATCCAATATAAATTCAAATTCAGTTCTTCAGCTGAAGTAGCTACTCTTGAGTGTCTGGCAACCACACCTGGCTGGTGGCAGCCACACCAGACAGCCCCAGATAAAACGTTTCCATCATCAAGGAGCTCTGTGGTGCAGGGCAATTATAGTCAGGTGCAAGGGGACCCACTTTTGTAAAGATGATTGATGACTCCTCCCTGCAAACATTAGGCTATCAAGCCACCTTCACAAAGATCACGCTAAACATCTCGAAGAAATAACGTGAACAACCACTCTCAAATCCTCCTATTATATGTCATAAATACATACAATTCTTATTTGTCAATTTTAAGTCAATAAAGCTGAAAAAAAGAAAATTTTTATCTTAGAGCATTTTAATACACAAATCCAAATTCAAATAATCAACATACATTCTTGGAACAACAACAAAAGTCCACTCACCCTTGATGTGAGCAGGCCCCCTGTTGCCATGGGGAGGCCTCGGCCCAAACCCCTAGATTTGGGGGGAATGCAGAGCACAATCCACAGCATGGAGATTAGCTCTTTAAGCCCATGTTTGGTGGGATTATCTGCCATTACCCAGGCCAATGGGCAGTGCTCAGAAGTGGCCAGGCCACCTGGCCACTGTTCTTAGCCTTGGGCTATTTTCTTTTCAGTCTCTTAGATGAGCAGGGATTTAAAAAAATTATTTGAATTTATTTCAAATTAAGTTTTATTTATTTATTTTTACCATGCCCAAGGGCATGCAGAAGTTTCCAAGCCAGTGACTGAACTTGCGCCACAGCACCAACTCCAGCCACAGAAGGGACAACACTGGATCTTTAAGCCCCTGAACCACTAGGGAACTCCGGGATTTGTTTTTTTTTAAAAATTGCTCCTTTCTAGGCATAAACAATGCTAAGTATTCAGAAAAGATTCTGGACAGGAAAAAGAATTTAGGAGGCATCTTGTCTACATAAATAAAACCAGGAGGGAAGTGAGTATGATGATACGAAAACAAAAACAGATGAAGCATTATTCTAACCAGAAGGTGACAGCAACAGAAATAAGCTATATGGATGGCAGGTTAATGCTAGAAACATTCACTAATCTCCCTCAAGTAGAGGAGAAACTCTCAAATGAGCCAGTTCCAGCTGGAAAGAACCAGGGATGATTATTCAAATCAGCTACAGCCACACGCACTAGCAAATAAAACACTAACCCCTCAAACAAGAGGAGGGCTGTTTTAATTAAAAATAATCAGTGTAACAGAATTCATTCTTTAAAAAGCAACACAATAGACAAACAGGCAAATAGAATCAATAATAAGCGAAAGCACTAATAAAATGAGATATGAGATAAGGCAGTACCAATAACATATGAGATTTTTTAATAGAAAATTTTATGTACAGATGTGCAATACATTCAAAACTTAATGAAATGGGTAATTCCCCATTGGTCTCAAAAACTCTAGCACCGAAATCAGAAAGAGGGAGCCCAGCCCTGACTGGGTCAATCCCAGAATAAATTCACACTTGATGGCCAAGTGTATGTAACAAATGCGTGAAGTCTGGCTTGGGGCTTTATTGCAAGGCAAGGTGATCTCAGCAGTGAGGTCGTACTGATGGTGGGGAGGGAGGTGGGGGAGGTGTTGAGATACAGGGATACTTCATAACTCAGACTTGGATGTGTCGGTCTTAATACGGCAGATGGTAAATGTTGGGCCAAGTTTTAAATGCCACGGGTCCATGTGGAAGGACTGGAAGAAAGGGACATTGCCTGCAAGTTTCATAAATGAGGACAGGTGGGAGAGGATATCAATGTCAAAAGTCAAAGCCAAGGTCATTTGAAAGACAAAGTCAATTCTGAGATCTGCAGGATAAAATGGAAAATGGAAGATTAGAGGTTAAGACTTTTGGAAGAGTCTTTTCCTTGTGCTTCTCTTATGAAAGCGAGTGTAGAGTGGACAATCTCCAAATGCTGGTGAGAATTAATGCTAACACAGTCATCGGGGAGAGGAGGGGCAGCTGAGCCCAGACCCCCAGGTTGTGAAGGCTGAGGTAGAGAAGAGAGTGTACAGTACACAGTGTACAGTATAGAAACGCTGAGAGAGGAGGCAAAAGAGAAAACCTTCATATCTGCATTTCTAAGGGGCTGCTATGCAATATTTATACAAATTTTATTCACGTGTTGTTGGAAAAATGGTCAGTATCTGTCATGTGTGAATAACTCGGAATAAATCCCAAGAGGATACAGGAGAACACAGAGGAGAAACAGTGTGGGAACAAAAACCAAGCCAGGGAAACTAGATTTCAAAGCGGAAGAATAACCACAGAAGGTTAGGCAGACTTACTGTTGATCTTGGAGATCTTCCAGACTTTATCAGGAACAGTTTGTTTGTGGATTTCAAATTTGAAAGGATCTGTGTTTGGGTGAAGATCCTTATCCGACGCTCCCAAGATGACTACGCTGAGGTTTTTGGCGTCATCGCACACCTCTGCTACCGTAGGGTAAATGAAGGGCGCGTTGTCATTGACATCTTCCAGGGTTATCAGCAAAGTCCCAGTGCCAGTAGCAGGAGGGTTGCCTACAGGGAAAGGGGGGAGATATTAGCGCAGGAGGCGCAGCGCAGCAGGAGCTGTCCATGGTACCCTTTCCTCATGTGCTGGATGCCTTTACTGTCGTCCAGGTTTCAAACGGATCCAAGTTCAGTGATTTAAAAAGCCTTTAGTACCATTTCTAGGTCCATCCATGTTGCTGCAAATGGCATTATTTCATTCTTTTTTGTTTGTGGCTGAGAAATATTCCACTGTGTATACATACCACATCTTTATTCATTCATCTGTCGAGAGACATTTAGGTTAGGTTGTTTCCATGTCTTGGCTATTGTGAATGGTGTTGCAATGAACATTGGGGTGCATGTATCTTTTTGAATTATAGTTTTCTCTGGATATATGTCCAGGAGTAATACTGCATTTAGACTATCATACTAAGTGAAGTACGCCAGACAGAGAAAGAAAAATATCCTATGATATCACTTATACGTAGAATCCAAAAAAAAAAAAAAAGCCTTTTATTGGGAATTCCCACACGGCTCAGCAGTAATGAAACTGACTAGTATCCATGAGGACTCCCTGGCCTTGCTCAGTGGGTTAAGGATCTTGTGTTGCTGTGAGCTGTGGTGTAGGTCACAGACTCGGCTCAGGTCTGGTGTTGCTGTGGCTGGCAGCTGTAGCTCCAATTCAACCCCTAGCCTGGGACCTTCCATATGCCACAGGTATGGCCCTAAAAAGGCACACACATGTAAAAAAGCCATTTATCATATGTAAGATTTCTGACGAAAGTTCTTCAGGCTTCACCTTTAGAATGCTAAGCTTTAAATACACGAGTTATAGCCACATATTGAAAGTCGCTCAAAGAATGGAGGTGAAAAATAGAACTTTTTCTTACTTATGGAATTAAACCTTCCACTAAATAGCCAACTATTTGCATGTTGGTGATACTGGGAGGATGGAGAGTCCCTGAGAAAAGACCACGTTCCATATGGAATAGCTCTCTACTGACTGCAAGGCTAAGACGGGAAGACCTACTCCAGGGTTTTCTTTTGCGGATGATGAAGGGCCTGGGATGGCTGATGATGTCCCTGGGGGGTGGCATGGCTGGCCTGGAGCACGGGACAGATTCAGAAAGGCGGGTTATTATTATTTTATTATTTTTAACAATAACGTTTTATTACTTTATTTACGTGGTGCTTTTGCAAGGCGCTGTAGTACGGACTAGAAAACTTGGAATGACTCATGAAGAAATCTTGGAATGACACATGAAGGATGATAGGAAAAGTCAGTACGAGGCAGGATGCTTTCCCGAATTGTTTTTAACCAGTGTATCAAACATCAGGAATGAGTTCAAGCTAAACTTCACAGGAGATGGTTACCAAAGGCGAAATGGTGGGGGATGGATAAATTAGGAGGTTCAGATTAAAATATACACATTATTGTGTATATAATAGATAACCAGCTGTATATAACATATGTAACAGATAACCTTCTGTATAGAGCAGGGAGCTATACTCAGTATCTGGTAATACCCTATAATAAAAATATCTAGAAAATAATAAGTGAATCATTGCTGTATACTAAGACAAACACAACATTGCAATTCAACTATATTTTAATAAAAATTAAAAAAAATCCTCAATAGAGATAAAATTAATGTTCTCATCAAACAAAAACACAACAATTCTCTGCAAAAAAAATTAAGGCAAATTAGTTATGAGAAATGAAATCACTGACTCCTGATGCAGTTGAAGCAAACCATCATATAATCCTTGGGACTTATTTCTTTTTCTTTTTTCTTTTTATGACCGCACCTGTAGCATATGGAAATTCCCAAGCTAGGGGTCAAATCAGAGCTGCAGCTGCCAGCCTATGCCACAGTCATGGCAACGTTGGAACTGAGCTGAATGGGTGAATTACACCACAGCTCATGGCAATGCTGGATCCTTAACCCACTGAGAGAGGCCAGGGATTGAACCCACATCCTCAGAGAGACAACGTTGGGTCCTTAATCTGCTGAACCACAACGGGAACTCCCTTTAGGCCTTATTTTCAAGGCCTTATTTTTTCAGTATTTCAGCCACTTCCGGAAATGTTTTTCATTTTTAGGGAATGTTATTTTAAGATGTCCTTATAATCACCTATGTGATAAAATCTTTCACTTAAAGAAAAGGGTGTTTAATCTTAATGAGACTTAGTGTGTCTTTATTTAATTTCCTCTACATTCTTTTTTAATCATCTATGCATTAGAGGTTTTGCTCTCGGGAAAAACCATTCATTAATAGTTTCTAATTTTCTGAGAGAAAAGTTCGAGCCAAATTTGCAAGCCACACGTAGTAAATGTATAGATTTGCTTTGTTCCAAAAGGGATTTGATGTGCCTCTGAAATGATGGTACTCTAATCTTGAATACTAGGGCTAAGCTAATGTCTGGCTCTCCCCTCCTCCCGCCCTGCCCCATCTTGTCTGCACTTAACCAGATTCCCAAGCTTAATTTTATTTTATCTGGTATTATGTTTATTTCTTGAAATGCTCCTTAAGTTTAAAATTATGAACCACATGCCGGTTGAAAGAGGGGTGAGTGTCTGAGCTCAGAGTACAGGTGTCAAGGGCAAGGGCAGCAAGATCTGATAGAGCCCTTTGTAGATTCATGCAGTTTGTTAGTCACAGAGACACTGAAAGAGTGAGTAGGCAGAGGTGGCCCTTGTGCAGATGATGCCAAAATGAATGAATGAAGGGATGCCCTGTTGCTGGGGAGCCAAACTCAAGCTGCTTTTCAGCAGTTTTATAGCTGTAGCTGCAGCCAAATAGGGTGGGCAGGAAGCCTGGGCCCTTTTCAGAAGCAGGAGGGTGATGAGACATTGTCTGTGCCAGCCTCCCAGGGGACAACAGGAGGTGTGCAGGGAATGGACTGTCACTGTGCCTCACCAGCCTTAGTGCCAGGAGGCTCCCAAGAGTTCTGTCAATGTTCGAACTGTCTGTGGCTATGGCCTTCCCTCCTGGCCCTTGTGGATGTGCTGTCATCAGGCACCACTGGGCAGCTGTGTGTACAGCATGGCGCACAGGATGGCCCGAGGACGAGGCTGGAGATGGCAGTTTGGCTGGGGATGGTGGCCTTGCCTGTCAGACTGGTTGTTTGCACCAATTCTCCAGACTCACAAAGCCACCAGAGGTTTCCAGAAAGGCAGTGGAACCATCTGATCTGATGGATTTGTAGAAACACATAATGGTATGGACAGAAGATGCTGGGCACTGGCGGCAAGAAGACCAGCAAAAGACTGAGTCACAACGGGCAGTTTGAACAGGAAAGGAATGTCTTTTTGGGTGATGATGCACTCAGACGAGGCTGCCAGAAGAAAAGCAGAAGGTGGTGGGGAGAAGGAAGAGCTTCGAATGAACTGAGCTTTCATGGTACTAAAAGCCCCTCGAATCAGTGCATTCCCAAGAAGAGCTTGGGAGAAATGCCAGGGCCGAATTAGTGACTGGGGAGCTGTCAACAAAGATGCTTTCAAAACCTTTCTAGCAAATTACGTTCCTCAAAAACTGAAAGTGCAGAATGACAGAGGAGTGGGGACCTAGGAAACCCCTAAAAGCAGATTCACAAAACAGAAACAGACTCCAAGATTTTGAAACCAAACTTAAGGTCACCAAAGGGGGAATGTGGGGAGGAATAAATTAGGAGGTTAGGATGAATATACACATACCGCCATATATAAAATAGCTAAGTTAACAAGGACTTACTGTAGAGCACAGGGAAAACTACTCAATGCTGTGCAAAAACCACTGTTCTATTTACTATATAACCACAGTGTCTGAAAAGGAATGGATATGTGTGTACGTATAATTGATTCACTTTGCTCTACACCTGAAACTAACGCAACACTGTAAGTCAACCATACCCCAAGACTTTTCTTTAATTTAAAGAGCAGGAGGTAGTTTACAGAAGATGTGGGGGAGGTGAGCTGGAGAAGGAGGCAGCGATCAGGAGGGTCAGGAGTAAAGGGAGGTTATGGGATTTTACAAGGAGAATGTTACTGGCGAATTTTGGGGGGAGTGTTTTCCATTATTAGGGAATTCACCAGCTTGAAGGAAGCTATTCATGGATTCATGACGCTATGAGAACTCTGCAGTGGGGCTGGTGGAAATTTTATTAGATCAACACCCAAAGATGGTTCCAGAGTAAACATTCAAATAAGACTCTGCTAAAAAAGGAACATAAGCGTAATTAATTGTCAGAAGGATGGCTATTTCTAAGAGTTCTTGTTTTAGCCCAGGAACTCAAAGGAAATGCATAATTACTTTGAAGTTGGTCTTTCACTGTCAGCTTTAGTCATTTGGTTGAAATAGTTGAATATCTCAGAGGAATCCATTATATATATATATATATATATATATATATATATATATATATATATACACACACACACACACATCTTTTCCACTCTGAATATAATATGAAGTCATTTGGTGGAATGGATGAGAAGGCATTATAAGTATTTGAAATATGGCCATAAGAATCGGCCTTTTGTGAACTTAATTACACTACTGTCTTCAATTTCCCATGTGTTATTCCCAGGCCAGGCTGGTGATGTCTTTTTCTGACGTCAAGTCAAGTGAACTTGTTTTCTTTTTTTTCATTGAGAAAGTGAAGACTGGATTCTCAAGATCCCCAGGGAAAGCCTCTCCCAGTTAATGCACAGGGGAAACATCACTATCCAAAATTGAAATGTAATTCAAAATGTAATGGTTCTTCATAAGCCCTTTTGGCTCCAACAGTTCTGGGGCCCCAGGAAATACTGAACCTTCTAAGTGTTCTCCGCACTCAGCCAAAACCCCTCACCCTCCTCTCCCTCTTTCCATCGGCAACCCCCAGCAGCCAAGGGGCCACTCTGCATGACCAAACATCAGAACCAAAGCACGACTGGAATTCACCCCTCTCTGTGGATTTTCTTTTTTCTTTTTTTTTCTTTCTCTTGTCTGTGTCTGAGGCATGTGGAAATTCCTAGGACAGGGATTGAACCTGAGCCACAGCAGCCCCCCAAGCCACTGCAGTGACAACACCGGATCTTTAACCCACTGAGCCACCAGGGAGCTTCCCTTTGTGGATTTTCTATTACAATAGGCAAAAAGCCTCAATTTGAGCAAAACTTGCAGGATGTGGAGCTGGATGCACTTCCTCTTCCTGGCAGCTCCTCAGCAGAGCCCACAGCCACAGTAGGAATGAGAGGAAGTCCTAACCTGTGGAGGCATCGCCCGTGTCTGCAAGGGCTTCTGTCTTTAAAACATCAGGAGGTGCAAGGGCCCCTGAGAGAGGAACCGTCTCTGTCGGTGGGTCTTAAATTGAATGGGAGGTGGGTTCCCCTTTGGGAATGTGATAAAGGTCATGGTTCTGCCTCCAAGGAAACACACTTCCATTCACACTGAGGGGTCTGCTGTCACTGGAAGTACAGCCTGGGCTCTGGGCAAGGTCAGAGCTGTGGACCTGTGGCATCTTGCGTTTAGGTGTTGCAAGGCGGATGCCTAGAGAGGTCGAGGAAGGGCTCCATCAATCTCAGGCCTCTTTCTCTAGAGCAAGTGTTAACCTTTGCTTCCTCTGTCCGAATTTGCACTGTTGCAGCTTGATTCTTCTGGGCTCTCATTACAACCACAAAAGCAAGCTAAAATTCCTACATTATGGTTTGGGGTTATTATCAGCATTATTATTATTTTTTGTATCTTTTATCGTCTCTACTTTATGGTAAAATATTCATAACATTCACCATTTTAGCCATTTTTAAGCATACCGTTCAATGGCATTAAATACATTGGCATTCTGCAACCATCACCAACCCCATCTCGAGAACTTCTTCATCTTCCCCCACCTGAAACTCCCCCTTAAATGACCTCTCTCCCTCTCTTCTCCCCACAGCCTTCACATCTTGGTGGGTCATTCATTTGGCTTCGAGCTCTCATGTTGCCACCCAATGGCTTGACGTGGCCATCACTTTCTTTCCAGGATCTGAATGCCTGAATTTGTTCCAACGAGATGACTGTGCTTTAAGACCACAGAGCTGCTCTGACATCATGAAGCTGGTGCCCTGGACCACTGCCTGTTCCCATTTCTGGCTTCATCATTCTCCCTGAGCACTCACAGCTTGCAGTACCTCACACAGCACATGATCACGAAAGGACCAAATTGGTCTGCTGCTTGATTTTGAACCGAGGCAATTTAAGCTGCATTTTTCCACTTGGGTGGTAATAACTTCTTTGTGAGACGGTCAAGTGGGTGTCTTGTCCTCAACACCAGCTGGCCTGGCCAAACCCTCGGTCTGCTGGTTCGGTATTTGACGCTTGGACTTTTGTGTTTAGTGGGGGCAGAGCTGTGCATTTTCTAAGAGAAGCAAGATCCCATAACTAAGGAAGGTGAGGCTTTATGGAGAGAAAATGAATACCTGCTATTATATTAGCCAGAGTAGGAAAAGTCCAAGCAAAGCAGATAGGTCGCTGTTTTGAGCCTGTGGGGTTCTACCGTCTAGTTTTCCTCCAGAAGCAGAAACTGGGGCTCAGCAAGGTTAACTCGTCCAAGGCACTGTAGCATCGCTGTGTCACCTGTTTGCAGGCTGTGGCCCAGGAGACATAGTGTGCCCATGCTGTGTGTGCTCTGGGTGCTCCAGAAAGGGGGTGGAATGATTGCCGGTCAAGCACATCGACCGTCTGTGTCAGGCTGCAGCGCACAAAGCTCAGGTACTTTGGCGCTTGTGGCTGGCACGAAGCGTTGGTAGAAAGGGTAAAGAATGACCTCCAAGCTTTCATTACTTAAATGACCAACAATATACTGCTTTTTGTGGAGTGCAGGTAGGGCTAAGCCCTGTACCCAAGGAAATGTGTCACACCAGATCCCCTGACACTGCTTTGACGTTGTCAGTGGATGGAACGAGAAGCAGGGCTGGTTTTTTATTTTTCATTTTATTTATTTAGTTATTGTTTAGGGCAGCGCCCACAGCATAGGGAAGTTCCCAGGCTAGGGGTTGAATCGGAGCTATGGCTGCCGGCCTACACCACAGCCACGGCAACATGGGATCTGAGCTGCGTCTGCAACTGACACCACAGCTCAAGGCAATGCCAGATCCTCAACCCACTGAGTCAGGCCAGGGATGGAACTCATATCCTCATGGATCCTAGATGGGTTCATTACTGCTGAGCCACAACGGGAACTCCCTGGGCCAGTTTTTTAAACTTTATTTTTTAATTTTTAATTTTTTAAATTTAAAATCATGGGAATGTTATTTTATTCAGAACCCTGATAAAACAGGATTTCTGCTTTGCCAAAAAACACTGAGATTTTCTGATAGGTTCCTTTATTCATACACATATGATGTGTGTATATATATATGTATGTGTGTGTGTGTGCATGTGTGTATATACATTTATATATATCTTGATGTGTATAATATCTATCTATATATCTGTATCTTGTCAGTAAGAGACAAAAACAGTGTGATCCTCATTAAAAAATAAAAAATGATTAGGAAAGAGATTAGAAAGAAACATACCAAAATCTAAATAGCGATTATCCAGGTAATTAACATTAAACTAATACTTTTTTCTATTTCTTTTATAATAACCATGCTTACTAAAATAACCAGAAAAAGAAATGTAGACTCAAAAGTTATACAGGGATTTAAAAATTTTTTCCAATTCTACTTTCTCTTCTTTATTTTTACAATGAATTGATGTTTAGTAAATTTACAGAGTTACAAAACTACCACCACTACCTAATTTTAGAATATTTCTATCACCCCAAAAGAAAACTGGGCCCCTTTTCCACTAACTCTTCATTCATACCTCCTTCCAGTCCCAGGCAACCACTAATCTACTTTCTTTATAGATGTGGGTTTTTTGGACTTTTCTGCAAATGGCATCATATAATATATGGCCTTTTGTGTCTGGCTTCTTTCACTGAGCATAATATTTTTGAGGTTCATCCTTGTTATACCAAGTACTTAATTCCTTTTTTAGAGCTGAATACTATTCCATCCCATTGACTGACCATGTTTTGTCTACTCATTACTATTGAATGGACATTTGGGTTTAGTTCCTACTTTTTGTCTGCTATGAGTGATGCTGCTATGAAATCTGCATTCAAGGGACCCGATTTTCACATGCACCAATGTCCCTAGATGAGTGAGAAAGGACTTGCAGTGCAGCTCCTCAAGAGAGTCTCCTTGGAAGAACAGGGCCCCTGGCCTTGCCACAGTTGGTTGGGTGGCTTCATATGCAGAGAAGAACTTTCAGAAGCTAGCTCTGAGAAGCACAGGACGGTAGTATATGTTTCCTGTTGCTGAGCCTGGAGGGGTGCAGCACTGGATGCAGGAGGAGAGGGGAAGAGGAAGAGACAGGAACCTCATTTCTGAGCTCCATGGTCTCTGAGCATCAGGACTATTCTCCGTCATTGCCCTGTTTTAATGGGTATCTGGGAGAGTGTTTTGTTTTTTGTGATGAAGGGAAATGCAGTTGATTGTAAAGTGCCATACAAAGAGAACAGGTGGCTCAGGTTCAAAACCCCCAAACTCCCTTGGTAGAGGTTGATTTTTATTAAATTATTTTAGGATGATGTGAAAAAGCTAAGAATGTATTGCTCTTTCCATACATGTCATCATATATGTTTATATTTCCATAGGTTTCCTTCTATTCTGAGCATGGTCCATGGGCTTCCCTTAACCCACCTAGGGGAGAAACATGGGTGTGTGTGGGGTGGGGTCTGTGGAACCTGGGGCTCAGAGCAAGGAGCTCACGCCAGGGACAAGGAAGGAAGGAGACCTCAGCTGGGTGTCTCAAGAAAGCTTGAGGCCAGAATTCTGGGAGGAAAATCAGAAGATGGGCCGGTTAATAAGGAACTGCAGTTCCAATGTGGCCCCTGAATGAAGGCTAGGCATTCCTGCTATATTTTGAGGCTTGTTTTTATTTATTTATTTATATTTTTTGCCTTTTTTTTTTTTAATTTTTAGGCCTGTACCCGTGGCATATGGAGTTTCCCAGGATAGGGGTCGAAGGATCGGAGCTACAGCTGCTGGCCTATGCCATAGCCACAGCCACAACAAGGTGGGATCTGAGCCGCGTCTGCAACCTACACCACAGCTCATGGCATCCCTGACTCACTAAGCGAGGCCGGGGATCGAACCCGCATCCTCAAGGATACTAGTCAGATTTATTTCTGCCTCGCCACGAAGGGAACTCCGTGAGGCTTGCTTTTAGGGGCAAGAGGCATGACATTCCCTCTGCTTTTCTGCACATCCCTTTAATCTTTGCTAAGTGGCTGTGAGCAAAGAAATCCAGATGTTTATTTCATGCAAACAGGACTCCAAGCCACCGTAACCTTTGCTCTGCAGTGGGAGTTGCCAGGGTTCTCCTTTGGATGGTTCTTCTTTGTGTTGTTTCATGCATCCTGTGTTTTATTTACTATGACTTGGCAGGATTGATATTTTACAGACCCCCTCACCATTTTTTTGGCACGTGTCTCATAAGTCCAGAATTTTTTTTTAAATTCATAAGCATTTTTATTGCTTTGTTAATAGAGATCTTTCCATTTTACATTTTGAAAACATTTCATGGTAAACTAAATAAACCTGGTAGAAAGCAGATTTGCAAAATGCAGTGCCAGGCTTCCATGTATAATATGGGATGTGGAAATGAGGCGATTGTTCACATAATTCAGACTCAAAAATTCTTCTGGAGGAGAAATAATCTGGAACCTGAACTCTTTTGAAAAAATTCCATCTTTTGGCTTTTTTGTTTCCTTTTTATAAACTTTGGAGGAAAGGCAAAAATAGGGGAAGAGTTGATTCTGAGGCTGTGTTTAAACATGACAGTTTCACTTGATTCATTCAGCCAATAATCATTTACTGGGACTCTGCTCTGTGCCTGGCTGGATATCTCACAAAAGTGTGCCTGCTCTGGAAAGGCTAACATATCTGGCAGGAGCAGATATGTAAACAGATTCAGGACAGCGCTGTAAGTGCAGGAAGAGACGTGGGGATAAAATGCCATGGGGACTTGGGGCACGGAATAATGAGCTGTCTGAGGCTACATCAGAAGGCTTCACGAAGAGAGGGCTAGAAATGAGAATTCTTGGTGTATTCTCAACCTAGAAGGTTGTTCTAGGAGGCAGAAATAGTGTGACTGCTTTGTGAGAAGAAGTTCATGGACTTTTAAGGAGATGATGATGGCTTTGATAAAAGCAGGGGGTGCTGGAGGCAGGGAAATAGGGGGGACTTGAGTGAGGAGAGGCGCACGGAAGACCAGCTGGGATGCCCGTGTTGTAAAGGGGACTTCCACTGAGGGCTTAGGGGAGGGCGATTGGGCAGGGGCTGGATTCAGGAGGCAGAACAGCCTGTGCGAACTGGATTGGGAGTGGTGGGGTGGGAGCATCAGGGGAGACGGGTTCTAGCTTGGGGACTGAGTAGGCGGTGATGCTATTTATTACTCAAGATGGGGAGGAGGGCATTCAGAAGTGGACCAGCTAAGAGACACCTTGGCAGGATGAACCGAGCTGGCATAGATGGGCACTGCAGGCAGTATTTTCATGCCCAAATTAATTTCTTCCCAATGAATGTTTGACAACATTATGTTTAAGATGATTGATTTGGCTGGTCACTGTGGAAATGTCCTGCTGTCAGGTGGATGAAAGTCGGCTTAGGTCTCCCCAGAGAGAAACAAGCTCTATGAATTGATGGTCTTGGTGAAGGCAGCATTTTCTGGTTACTTTTCTGATTTAGAGCCCTACTCTGAGTGGAGGGCTCTGTGGCCCACCCCTACTCTAGAAAAATGCTGAGACCACCAGCAAAGTGGACACCAGATGGCGTTTATTGTTGGCTGCAGATGCTCGTGATTTAATAATAAGTTGAGGAAAATCAGTCCATAATTCAGCTCAAGTCTGTTGACTTCAATATTTATTAGGTGTTTACGAGACACTGGAAATTTTGTGTTCATGATGTCCAGCCCTTGTTAACAACTCAGCAGGGCAGATGGCATTATCTTGGCTCTGCAGGTGGGGAGACAGGCTGAGAGGACATGCCTCATGCTGCTGGTGGCACCGGTGAGCTGGGGAGCTGGCTCATTTTGGGGGCACAGGAGTACCAGGCCCCCACTCTCTATGCAGTGTACATACTGCCTACAAATGGCTCTGATCAAAACCTTTCTATCACCAGATCTCAAGAGTTCTTTTATTGGGCCATTTTGTCAGTGACAAAATTCTGGCTGCTATTTTCAATGTGATTGATATTTTGCTGGTCCTTTAAATAACAAGGAATGATGGTTGGGTCTTTCATTTATTTTTCTTCCTCCATTACTATAACAGCTGAGGTAAGGGGTGTTAAACTGGCTTAATTGGGTTGCCATCATAACTAATGGCTTGATTTTATCCAAACTAGCATCTTTTAAGTAGAATTAATCTAAATAATCTTACTATAACCCTCATGCAGTCTTAGTTGATCAATAAAAAGAGAAAGATGATTAATTGATGCATCTTTTTGAACTTCAGATCCCCAGTTAGCCTCAGTTTGGGGGCTGTTGTTATCCAGTAGTTCAGGAGTTATTTCACTTATGGGGACAAATAACTTTTTTTTTTTTCTTCTCATCAATCTAAAAGTACTTTGCACAATATTTCAATTTTGAATGAGCTGGTGTTATGAGAACATCTATTACAGAGGAGACTGAGGGAAAAGACAGGTTGGGACAGGATATGTCTTAGCCTAGGAAAAATCATTATCTTCATCTATTCCATTTTAATTTTACAGCTGTTTTTCTGGCTTCTCTCTCTGTATTTTCTTCGTAACTCACATCTCATTTTTCACAGACAGTCTTCAACATACTTTATACAAGTTGCTAAGTCATGAAAACATGCTGCTGAGTTTCGCAATAATTGGGCTTGTTTTTATATTATCATTCCCTTCTTTTTTTAAATGAAAATAGATGGGGATGTGACACTTTTGATAACCATGTAAAGACTTAATAGGGACGCTCAACAGCAGTACCTGTTTCCTGTTTCAAATTATTTCGTATGCATTGAGCCTTAGGAAGAATAAAAAGGGATAATATATTTTTTTCTTTTTTCTTTAAACTCTGCATGGGCATGGGTGCTGGAAGGAAGGACATATGAACGTCTTGAAGCCAAATATTTGTCTTTGACATCTGGAGTCACAATTCAGATCTTCTCTGAGGGCATAAGGGCCATTCAATAACAATCGTGGAATGCTGAACCCTGTACAATTTCAGAACAGAAGAGGAGTGAAAGATGAGGTTATAGGTGAGAAGGAGGCAGGAGACCAGCCTAATAGAATCCTGAGGAAAAGGCAATAAGCCAGAAGGCAGCAGCTAGCTTGGCCTTTCCTGCCCACGACAATTCCCAGTGGGATTCCAGAACTCTTAGGAGAAATTGCTTGTGACAGTTTTCAGCCCACATAAGACACTGAGACTAACATTTGACCTTTCTGATGATTACCTGAGCAGGAGTGATAACCACACTGGGATTTGGCCCGTGCTAATTGCTGCTGCTTTGCCCCACTGTCAGCACATCCCCAAAGGGATTCCATCTGATTGCATTCCCGAAAGTTCTCTTTCCACCTTGCTAGTTTCCTTAACAGTTACTAGTTTTCCCCCCTTTCTTAAGACAGACCAGCAATTCCAAGCTGAAGTCTTTCATAAAGGAGTTCCTTTACTCCGAAGGCACTGTCTTAACCTTTTCAGAAAATCTGGACCACGTAAGGTAAATGATGATATTCACCTCTAAAGATAAAATGCTTGCCAACATGAAAGGTCATACTTTATTAATCTATAGGAATAAAGGCTTTATGCTTCTAATCATTTAACCACAGCCAGGTCTGCTTTAGCCAAACAAAGGTATTTCAGTTATAATAAAACCATGTTGTCAGGTAATGTATAGCTCATTAAAATTGATAATAGTTCACGAAAAGTGCTTTATACATCCTTGAGTGTTCTGAGTTACAATCCGCCTTCTACCTATAGGGAGTGACTTTTCCTCCCCAAATCATCTATAACCTAGGCATTATCAATGTTATTAGGAAGCGTGATTCTAGAATCTATATAGACTCGCTTTGGGGCCCCAAGGAAAGAGTCCAAAGGGTTTTAAAATTTTTTTTAAATTTAAATTAAAAAAAAAATTTAGCAAAGAGTTTTTAATTCCTATTAACTTCAGAACAGATTTCCAGCCCTGCTTCTGACTATCTTTTGACGTTCTGATCTCACATTTTCTAGTCTCCAGTCTCTTTTGGTGCTGCCTGACCATCATTCTGAGCTGAATAAGTCAACTGTGTGCAGGAGGGGAGATGGTGTCACTTCTGCTTTTTGCAAATTGTTATGGGGACTGTGGAGGGAATGCTTTGCTGTGTTCTCTCTGCAGACGTGCTGTCACTCACCTTTCCAGGTAGTGCTGGCCTCCAGCAGTCGGGGACGGTCCTTTCTTAGAATAACAAGATGCTGAGAAGCTAAATCTAGGGTAAACAGGTCTTTAGGGAATATATGGATGGTTACAGCCTCCCGGGGAAGGCATAATGGACCAGGGCCCCGCTCTTTGTGTTGTCATATACATTTTTGTTACGTTTTATTGAAGTAGAGAAATTTCCATGTTTCCATAAATATACAGGTTGAAGAATTTTCATAATCGGAACACACTCACGTAGTTAGTCTACTACATACAAGATCAAGAAACCCCTCCACAAGGTAATCCTGAGGCAAGGATTAGTTTCGCCTGGGTTTGACCTCTGTGCGAATGGAATCATTCAGTATGTGACTTTCTGATTCAGCCCTTCTTTGGCTTGAGGTTGTTTGCAAGATTCATCCACGTCGTGGGAGTAGCTTCAGATCACTCATTCTCAACACCGTATAGACTCACCGGTGTGACTGGACCACCATTTATTGATTCTGTTTTTGTTGGGCATTTGGATAGTTTCCAGTTGTGAGCTCTCATGGATCGTGCTGTTATTAACATTCTGGTTGGTGAGTTTTGGTGAACAGATACACACATTTCTGTCGGGTGTACACGAGGCATGTAATTCCTGGATCATAGGGGATACATGTGTTCAGCCTTAGTTGATACTAGCGGTTTCCAAAGCGGGTGTAGCGGTTTACACTTTTCCCAGCTGGAGATGAGAGTTTCAGGGAGTTCACATCCTTGCCAGCACTGGGCATTTTCCATCTTTTCAGTTTAGTCATTTTGCTGGTATGTTGCGTATTGAGTTTCATTGTATTTCCTTGATTTATTTGTATTTTAATTTGTATTTGGATAAGTTAATTTTATTTCCTTCTCTTCTGCATGGTGACTCCCCCCCCAAAAAAATTCTTACCTCTGTTTCAGTCCCACGTTGCCACTGGGACATCATCTCAATATCTACCCCATGAAGACACCATGGGAACAAACCTTTGAAACCAGTTTCAGTTCTGTTAATGGAATAAGCGTTGCTGGTTTCTGACTAGAAATCTTAATAGCACCTTTCTCTATTTCACATTGAGTATGTGTTTTTTTCACAGACTTTTTGCCATCCAGATGTTTTCTAGATTCACCTTTTTCCAGTTTGTTTCTGTTGCCACCAGGCATACCCTGATCCCTTCAACTGAGACACCTGCTATGGCTTTCAACATATTTCCCAGCTCTAGACTCACTCTACCTGAACAAATTTGACTGCTTCTCATACCCTGATTTCTGCCATGGTTTCTTTTTCTTTTTTGTTTTTTGTTTTGTCCTTTTAGGGCCGAACCTGCAGCATTTGGAGGGACCCAGGCTAGGGGTCTAATCAGAGCTGTAGCTGCTGGCCTATGACACAGCCACAGCCACGCAAGATCAGAGCCGTGTCTGTGACCTACACCACAGCTCACGGCAACACCGGTTCCTTAACCCACTGAGCAAGGCCAGGGATTGAACCTGCAACCTCATGGTTCCTAGTCGGATGTGTTTCCGCTGCGCCACAACAGAAACTCCAGTTTCTTTTTTTTTTTTAATTTAATTTTATCTTTATTAAAGTATAGTTGATTTACAGTTCGTGTCAATTTCTGCTGTACGGCACAGTAACCCAATCATACAAATATATATTCTTCTCATACTATCTTTGATCATGTTCTCTCCCAAGAGATTGGATATAATTCCCTGTGCTGTACAGTTGGACCTCATTGCTTATCCATTCTAAACGTAATCATTTGCATCTACCTGCCACAGCTTTCTCATGCCCCCATGCCTCATGGTAATCTGATGGATTTTCTACACTGCCAGGGGAGCTATCTTTTGAAAGCACAAGGTTTATTCTGGAGGAGTTTGATAATCAAATCAAACTCCTGGGCAGAGCCCATGCAGCACTTCATCGTCTATCTTATGAGCTGTGCCTCAGATACATGAGGGCCTCCTTTAAGTCAGGCGCCGTGACAGGAGCTGGGCATTCAATGCAAGACGGAGGTCCCTTTTCTTTGCACATATGAAGCCTCCAGTAATGCTGACCAACACTTCTGTGTCTCATATAACCCATCCTTACTTTTTCGCAGCTTATCCTTTTTCTCTTGGTTTGGAGATCCCCTCAACCAAGAAGCTCCCCGTGACCACCGCTGAGGCTGCATGAGGGCCTCTTCTGGGCTTAGTTCCATTAGGGCAGTTGGGACATTCTACTGCCATCTTCTGTTTACTAGCCTACCTCACCAAATAATTCATTAGCTCACTGAGCACAAGGACAATACCTTACTCATCTTTCGTCTCCAGGACCAAGCACTGCGTCTGGTTCAGCTCTCTGATAATGAAGGTCCACGTGTTATTTCATCATGTCAATTTCCTTCCCAAGAGCTCATGAGATCCTTGGGGTGTCTGTTCCATCAGATGACTTACCTGGATTTTGAGATGTTCTGAAGATATGTTTTTCCATATATATCCAAAAAGATTTCGACATATTTACTCTTTCCTTTTCTTACTTTCATGCCACACCTCCTTTAAAATTTTTTGTTTTTGTCTTTTTGTCTTTTTAGGGCCGCACCTGTGGCATATGGAGGTTCCCAGGCTAGGGGTATAACTGGAGCTGTTGCCACCGGCCTAGCCAGAGCCATAGCAGCGCTGGATCTGAGCTGCATCTGATACCTACACCACAGCTCACGGCAACGCCGGATCCTTAACCCACTGAGTGAGGCCAGGGATCAAACCCAAAACCTCATGGTTCCTAGTCGGATTTGTTTCTGCTGTGCCACAATGGGAAGCCCCCATTTTTATTTTGATTCTTCTGCTCTACGCTCTCAGGCACTTCCACCTCCTTCCACTTATTCTAATCCTCCTAGTCTTTCAAGGCCAGACTCCAAGGGTGATTTCATTGTGAAGCCCACATAGACCACTCACTTTATGGCCACATGCTCTCTTACTTGGTTTGTGTGTAAGTACCCAGCCTCTGAGAATTCTTAGTTCAACCATTATTGAGTACAGTGAGGGCATATATCAGGAACTCTATAAATATTCATCTTTTATTTCTAGGGCTGCACTCGAGGCATATGGAGGTTCCTGGGCTAGGGGTCGAATCAGAGCTGTAGCTGTCAGCCACAGCCACA
Source organism: Phacochoerus africanus (assembly GCF_016906955.1). Classification (NCBI taxonomy): domain Eukaryota; kingdom Metazoa; phylum Chordata; class Mammalia; order Artiodactyla; family Suidae; genus Phacochoerus; species Phacochoerus africanus. Next base: position 4,798,660 of record NC_062551.1, read on the forward strand.
GCCACAGCAACATCAGATCTGAGCCATGTCTGTGAGCTATACCACAGCTCACGGCAATGCTGGATCCTTAACCCACTGAGCGAGGCCAGGGATCAAATGTGCATCCTCATGGATGCTAGTCAGATTCGCTTCTGCTGAGCCATGATGGGAATGCCTAACTAGTCATCTTGATGTACATATAGGACTCAAAACTGAATCTTCAGCTATGAAAAGCTGGCTTTTAGGAATGACAGGGAGAGGAAAATTTCTTGTGTGATGGACATATTAGACATCTCCGCTTACCATACCCCCAAACCAACTCTGATCCCTGCATTTCAGCCACTGGCAAATCCTGTTAGCTTTGTATCTGAAATACATAGAACATCTCCAGAATCTTATGAATGGTCCAAGCCACCACCTTTCCTAATTGTCATCAGTCTCCTAAGAGAACTTTTCCTACTTTTGCCCTCGTCCCCCATGTCTCATCTCCACAGAGCAGCAGAATGATCAGGGCACTGGGAACCCTACCCAGAACTTGCCGATGGCCTCCTATTCCACACAAAGCAGAAGCCGAAGGCCGAAGAGGGGACCACGTGACCCTACTCAATCCACCTCCCCATTTCCTCCACGGACCACCACCCTCTCCGCTCCAGCCCCACAGCCTCCTTGCTCTGCCCTTTATCTAAGTAGCTTCAAGGGTCCCATCCCCACTTTATGATTTACTCAAATGTCACTTCATCAGTGAGCCTCTCGGGGCTGTCTAGCTAAAACTGTTAGCTTCCTCAGTTGCTACTTCTCTTCCCTGTTTTCCTGTTTCATACATAAACCACATGATTCCCTTCTTTCCACAAAGTATATTCCACGTTGTACTCAACTTCCTTCCTTTTGCTATGAGTGTGTCAGCTGCACAAGGACAGTCATTTTGGTTCGTTCACGACTGTGATACAGAGTCTGAGTCTGAGCCAGAGTCTGGTTTGTGGATGCTGCCTTATTAGCTCCTGAATGGAAAGCAGTTGTTTTGTGATGACAAAGCTGCTAGAGGAGGGGATCTCATGTCTTTCCATAGTGTACATCAGAAGAGGCAAAAAGCTGTGGGAACCATTCAGTTGTCGGGGTTGGTGACGTCCTCCGGGACTTTCTTTCCACTCACACTTGGGAAGAGAACCCTCCTGGTCATGCGACCGTGACACCCAGATGACGGACGTCAGCGTGGCTTCCTAGCCTTGGTGCCTGCCCGAGATGGAGCAGAGTGAGCTCACTGCTCGCGACCCGGGAATTCTGGGACTTGGGGATTTTACTGACTCATAGGGTGCTCAAGCTTTGCTTTCTTGGACCTCACACATTTATATCCCTCCCAAGAGCACCTCTAAGTATACCAGGAGAAATGCAAAAATGTACAAATATACTGATAAGTGAAAAGCATATACTCATTGGCATTTAAAAAATTACCCACCACTGTCGATTGCCAGGAAGAGGGCAGTGTATACGCTGTTGTGGACGAATGGTGACTCGCGGTCCAGCACAGCCATGGTGTCAACAGTCCCATTGATGGGGTTGATATTCAGCCAGCCTGCCGGGTCCTTGTAAATGGAATATCTGAAAGAAAAAAAATCCCCGAACAATGTCAAATTACATTCAAAACAGATTCGGGAAATGTTCACGGAGTGCTGGGCACAGCTCCCCTGGTAGCTTCCAGATGATTCTTAATACACATCCCAAAACATCATGACAGTGCAGGTGTTCATTGAGAAAGTCATGATTGACCATTAACTCTGGGCCTTCCTGTGTTAAATATTTCCTTTATTTCTCCTGACAAGGCTGGAGGAAGGAGCTCTTCTCTGCCCAGCTCTCATAGAGGCAGAGCTCACAGCCAATCTCTTGAACTCAGGTCTAGTTTTTTGTTTTTTTTTCTTTTTTTCTTTTATACCTTGGATGCATCTTGTGTGCAGACCAGGTGGGAGAAGCACTGTGTTGAAGGTACAGGCAGGGACCTGGATGCTTGGAGGAAGAACTTATCACCTCTAAAGGACGGTTACCCTGGGCTCCTCAGAGAAGATGCAGCACCCGAACTAGGACGCGAAGAATGGGGGGCTATGGTCAGAGGAGGAGAGAGCAGATGTGCCAGGAAGAGAGAAGAATGTGGATGAACATGTGGGACAGAGATATTTATTAGGAAGTTCCGCAAGAGCAAGGATATTTGTTCACGGTCCTGACCTCAGCTCCTAGAACACTGCTTTGCACATGTACGACACTCAAATAGTTGCTGAATGAGTGAATATTTAGGGACGAGAAGGTAGACGTTGTGGTTGGAACTCAGCTTCTCTAAGGGAAACTGAAAGTACATGAACTTGGAGAGGCAGATTATAAAGAACCTATAAGGGGTTTGGATTCTAGAAGATGGAAAACCATCAAAGAATTTAAAATTTTTCTTCTTCTCCTCCTCCCTCTTCTCCCCATCCTTCTCCTTCTTCTTCTTCTTTTTTATTTTTATTTTTTTAGGGCCTCACCTGTGGCATAAGGTCGTTCCCAGGCTAGGGGTTGAATCAGAGCTGCAGCTGCTGGCCTACGCCCACAGCCAAAGCAACACGGGATCCGAGCTGTGTCTGTGACTTACACCAGAGTTCATGGCAATGCTGGATCCTTAACCCACTGAACAAGGCCAGGGATCAAACCTGCATCCTCATGGATATTAGTTGGGTTCATAACCCACTGAGCCACAACAGGAACTATTCTTACTATTTTTTAGGTTGTTGGAAAAATAATACAAGCTCATTGCAAGAAATTCAAACAATGTAAAGTATGAAATAAAAGTCTTATCGATCAGGAAGACTCCAGCTGAACTCGACTCAGATTTCCTTGAACTGGGGGGCTTGGGAATTACGGACTGTGCCAGGGACACGTTACTGGTACTCCAGCCACTTTTGTATTTGAGCCTGAAAGATGCTTGTGCATGTTTTCCTGCCACCCTCCCCAATGCCTGGAACACACGCCCTTTAAACAGACATGAGAATTATGAGCTCATCAGTCTGATAAAGATGCCTGACGTTGTCCATCTCTGTCTTATACCGCCAGCTTTGGTTCTCAGATGTTTAAAGCCAGATTTAACTAACAAGACTGCACATCTCTGAGGGAAGAGTTGGGGGTGGATTGCTCTCCTAGTCTTCCTGGTGGAAACGATATCCCTGTCTTAGTTCCAGGAACCTGTGGATGCAACCTTACCTGTCAAAAACTCTGCAGGTCTAATTGAGTTAAGGATCTTGAGAAGGGATTGATGGCATTGGATTATTAGGAGAGGAAGTAGCTAAATGCAATCGCAGGTGTTCTTGTAAGAGGGAAAGAGAGATTTGAGACACACAGAAGAGGAGGAAGCCGTGGGACCTTAGAGGCAGCGACTAGCAACTAGGGGGAGGTAGTGACCGAAGCTGCAAGGGACACAGAAGGGTTCTCCCCTAGAGACCTCAGAGGAACATGGCTCTGCAGACACCTTGATTTTGGCCCGGTGAGACTGATTTTGGACTTCTGGCATCCAGAAGTCCAAATTTCTAGCTACCACGTTTGTAGTCATTTGTTAGGGTGTTAATAGAAAATTTAGGAAATTAATTGAGTAGATACAACACCCCCACTTACAGATGAGGAGACGGAGGGACAAACCACACAGCGACTAAGGTCCTAGAATCAGGATGTGGACCCTGGTGGTTTCACCCCAGAGCCTGTGTTCTGAACCCCCGTGTTAGGGCGCTTTCCAGCTAAGTTATTGGTGGGCAGTCAGAAGATACTTCCTGAATGTTGAGAAAAAGTTAGTTCTGAGGATAGAATCAGCGTTCCTCAAAGAGCAATGGGCCCGATCATTCATGTGTCAGTGAGACGAGGTGCTGTCCACCAATGTGTGGTCAGGCAGCCGGGGGGGCCCCCACGCTTCCTCATCTCTGACGCGGAGGTCATCCCGGACAGCGGCAGTGTGACTGTCGCCTGAGGGAGGCTGTGGTCACTGAAAGGAGGGGTGGTCAGCTGTGTCCTTGGGAAGGGGAACTGAGGAGTAAGAAAACATGCGCTGTCCAAGAGGACAGGCATCTGAGCAGCCTCCAGGAGCCTGCTGGTAGCAGCGGGGCCGCCCCATGACAGGCAGCACGCCACCTGTGGTCCCAGCCTGACCCTCCACTGGCTCCCAGCTGTCCCTGCAGCCTCAGTACCAACCTCAGGAAGCCTTTAGGCTTCTGAGAGGCACTGTCAGACCCTCTTACATGGCATCATTATTTTAATTCATAGAAAGGCGCTCTGGTTTATTTCAGTTCCGTGTGAATTTGAGTCACGTGAACAGACCCAAGCACCTCTGTCCACACTGATCAAACTGAATTTGCATCCTGAAAGTGGAAGAGCCAGGCCTGGGACTGCAGAACAACCCCAGGGAGAGGGCTCTGCAAACGCTCCGTAGAAGGCATCGGGTCTGGTCTTCCCTGCAACAGCCTTGGGGGCACAGCACCCATTTTATAATAACAGTATCAACACAGCAGCATCTAATGTCCAACTGGGCATTTGCGATGCGCTGGGTGCTGTTCTAAGAGCGTCCCTTATCTACTCTGTCAGCCCTCGCGTCAACCCTGTGGGGTGGATAGCATTATTCCCATTTTACAGATGAGGAAACTAAGAGGATGCTGGATGCCATAGATTGTTTAATTGTCTTAATGTTTTTATTATTAAGCCACAAGCTATAGATTTCTTAGTTCTCCCCAAACTCTGGTCATTTTAAACTAACTTGAGTATTAAAAAAAAAAAAAAGATCTTAAGTAGGATGTTTTATTTTTAAAAATGTAGCACTTTGACTTTTTGCCAAGGAAAAAGATAAATATTATTCCAGCGCAAAAATAAAACAGCAACACCAAAACCCTGGAGAGAGAAATGCCTTTGTCAAGGTCAACAGCATGTGTACAGCAACACTGGGATCTGAACCTGCCTGGCGCCAGGACCCTACCTGTAACCTCCACACTAGCCCTGCCCCCTCACACACGTCAGCATCACATGGGAGTTAGAAGCATGGACCAGAGTGAAAAAGACTCGGATTCCGGCTGTGTGATCTCGGGGAGCTGGTCTCTGATTCCGCTCCTCCCCTGAGAGGTGGGACAATCCTGTGACCCCCAAGGGTGGCTGTCACAGCAAAGGGAGCCTGACTCCAAGTGGCTCAGGGGGTCCTCTGGGTCAGGCCCGATGGGGTCTCTTTTTCTGTGACCCACACCATCCCCCAGAATGCTTCGGAAACATCTGACTCAACGAGCCCCGGGGAAAGGAGGTTGTGCAGCTGAAACAGGGAACAGATGGAGAGAGTGAGCGAGGCTAATGGCAGTTTCCCCACACTCCCTCTCTCGACACCTCGGCGATCATTTCCAGAGTTCTCAAAAACAGAAGAAATACATTACTCGTGAGAATGAGCTGCTTTAAAAACACCAGGCTTTCGTTTTGATAGTATATATGCTTCCACCTGGCAAAAGGGGAGTTTCTAAGACCCGGGGGAAACATCTCCTCTCTGTCACCCTGTAGGAGTCCCCCAGGTAGAAGAATTAGTCACGCCATCCCCAAGGTCCTCGCTGGGCACACATATAGATGAAAATACCTTTAAGTGCTTCGCAGGGGCTCTCACAGGTCCACTGCCTTCACCAAGCGTCTCAATGTCGGGATGAGGTTCAAGTTGGCTGGGCTGATGCATGTGTGCTGTGCCTGGCTCTGTGCTTGCCATTCAGAGTCAGCATCACATTCATTTATTTTTGTGGTTCCCAACAACTTGATAAAATGAGTATCACCCCAGTTTTCAAGATGACATAACCAAGATTCAGAGGGGCTTAGCAATTTGCCCAAAGCAGCACAGCTAAATGGTAGAGCTGGAATTCAGCACAGGTGTGCCAGATTCCAGGCTCCAGAATGTCGCCAGGATACAGAGTGTTTTTTCCCAGGATCAGGCGTCAGCCATTCTGCGTCCTCAGGGCTGAGCAGAGTGCCTGGCACAGGTGGCAAAGCTGTTAGATGTTACTGCATCCTTTCTCTTTACGTTGGAACAATTACAGAAATGGAAATGCAGAGCAAGTTGGTATTTGTTCCCCAGCTTAACAGGTAACAAGTTCACTGTCAATCCAGGAGTGATGTATAGTGATTCAATATATTTGAAATAATGAAAAATTTAAATCAACCATATTTTATTCCCCCATTACTCAACTCAGACTTTAGATTATAAATAAAAACTGGGAGTTCCCACTGTGGTGCAGTGGGCTAAGAACGAGACTACAGTGCCTTTGGTTGCTGCAGAGGTGTGGGCCACAATGAGTTAAAAGGATCTGGTGTTGCCATAGCTACAGTGTAGGTCACAGCTGCAGCTCAGGTTCAATCTCTGGCTTTGGGAACTTCTAGATGCTGCAGTTGCAGCCATAAAACAAAAACAAAAACAAATGACAACTGGAGCCCACTGTGGTGCAACGGGATTGGTGGCACCTCTGCAGTGCCAGGACACAGGTTCAATCCCCAGCCTGGCACAGTGGGTTAAAGGATCTGGTGTTGCCACAGCTGTGGTGTAGGTTGCAGCTGAGGCTCAGATCTGATCCCTGGCCTGGAAACTCCAGAGGCCACGGGGCGGCCAAAAACAAAAAAAACAAAACAAAACCTGAATGAAATAATCTACCTTTTCATGCTGGCAAAGAATGCTCTTTAATGCTCCTGTTTTTTTTTTTTTTTTTAATCTTACATTGCGATAGTTTTTTGCAGTACAGTGAACATATGAGCATATTTACTTCTTGTATAAGGAGTAGTTATATTCAATAAAAAGCTGTTAATTGGAAGCTGGCCCCTAAGAACAATGCCCCAGTGGTTTAGGTCTTTACCCAGCATGTTACCAATGAAAGCAAGAGCTTGAGTGGTTTTATAAGAGAGCATATCCCGCTATTTTATTTTTTTCCTTACAAAATCATCGGTCTCCATAGCTGTGTTACTGAATTGTGTTCTGCTGGGCTCTTTGTTTCCCTGTGTCAGCTGATGCATTTTATTTGCTGCCTCTTCCCATGTCCCACATCTCCTCAATGTCTGTCCATCTTCCGGCTTCTACCCAGAATCACAGCCACTGAGACAGGAGGACGGGGCCCACCCCTGGGTTTCCCTGCGCCCATGCCCTCCAAACTAAATGCCGTGTGGAAGCCCCCTGGTCCTCCCCAATCCTGGTGCTTTCTACCCCAGAGGGGAAAACAGCTCAACACCTGTCAATCAGCCTGCCCTTTCACCCCCCGGCTTGATGAGCCATTTTGCCAGATCAGCCCTCTGGACCGACTGGCCAGGTGCTCTATGAAAGTTTCTGAATTTTCAAAGCTGTCTGTTTAATAACCCTTCAGGTGCAAAAATACCAGCATGCAAGATGTTTTCCGTGCATCTTGGCCTGGAAAATGCATATGCCTTATTAAATTGGAGTTTCCAGGCAATTTATCTGTAATGTGAACTTTGCTTGTTACAGGAGAAGAAACATCAAATTAAAAACAAGACTCACTTCAGTCTGCATGGAGCTGCACAGAGGCTGCTCGCGCACTTGCCAAGGCTCAACCTCCTCTGGGTGTCAGCATCAGACGACATGGGGCTGGCTGGTTAGTGGACTGGGGTGTGGGGAGGTGGGGAGGGGACCGTCTAGCTGTCCCTGCTGTGGAAGGAAGCGGCCAGACCAGGGGCCCCAAGCCTGGAGTTGACCTCCAGAGCCAGAGCTCAGCTGCCCTGGGGCCTTGGTGGCAGTGGGCAAGAGTGGAGAACTCAAGACTCTGCCATCTTTTCAGATGCCTTTTGACCCTTGGGCATATCAGAATATACATAAATGCTTAGAGAGAGGTCTGGGTGTCTACTCAAACCAGTGGCACGGATTGCCCTGGGGAGGAGAGGTGGGTTGGGACTGGCGTCAGAGAAGCCAGCCCAAGATCCCCAGGGCTCTGTAACTATGGAGCAGAAGCGCTGATCTAGAACATACACTCATGGGGAACCAGCAGAAATATCCTGGGTGAGGTCAAGTATTGTAGGGAGGGTTGGTTTTTTAGAGACTGCAACTCCTTCTCAAAGAGCAGTCAGTCATGATGGGAAAGACGAGGAGAGCCTGGAAAATGAAAACCAAGAGAGGGGACACTGAGGGATTTTCTACTCCTCCTGAAGGAAGCGAACGACCCCAAAAACTGCAGGGAAGGAAGGAAACAGGAGGTATATACTCAGCTCCTCACTTAATTCCAGCCCAACGAGCCCCGTCTGTTAGAGGAAATACCAGCTTGGGTGATTTGAATCAACCATTTTATTTAGAAACAGAACTAGAAAGAATTCCCAGCAGACGGAAATACAGTGTTCTAAAAATAGCTCACATAGCTCTCGCTCTAAACACAAAGGCACATTTCAATTTTTCTGACAACACGTATCGAAGAGAGAGAAGGACCGTGGATTCCAGAATCCCAGTTGAGTTAGACAGCACAGGCCAGCACTGGGTTTGTGAGAGCAGGAGGGGGCAGTGTTCTCTCCCTGGCCCGGGGAACCAGAGCCAGAGGAAGCAGTCTCCAAAGGATGGAGAGATGCCACCACCAGCAGACGTGGGCAGGGAGAGCTGGCCAGTGAGTGGCCAGGGCAGGAACTCTTAGGGTTGGGGAGGGGGAGATAGGGCCTGCCTGGCTTCGCATGGGGCCATGACCTTCCAAGGGGACAGGGGAGGAGCTCTTGACACCTGCAGGCCCTTCCCTGGACCCCCCCTCCCAGGCATCCCAGGGCCCCTCGTGGGAGCCTGGGGTCATCCTGCATGAGATGCCACAAGATTACAATTCCGACCGTCACACTTTCTTAGCAGCTGCCACCCTGTGATGTCACGTGGACCAAAGCTTGATTGCTTCCTTACAGACACTGTGACCCCAACCACGACAACAAGCAAGGCCCAGCCATACCTAAAGAGCTCACTTTCTCCCTTCCATGGACCAAAGCAGGTTTGGTGTGAGTCCATTCTCTCAGGTCTGTCACAGGAAGTAGGAGGTGAGGTCACCAGGGATGATGTTTTGCTTGGACCATGGCAGTGCCCCTGATTCTCTGCTTCTATGCTACTTGCTAGAGTCAGTTCTTCAAAGAGCAGCCAATTGAACACTGCCCGTTTTCAACTTATACCTTATATGCCTAAAATCCTCCAGTGACTCCCTCCGGGCACAAAATACAATGCAAACTCTTGACCACGTCTCCAAGGCTTTGCCTAACTCTCTGCTCTCCTTTCTGATCTCTTCCCTCTGCCTCCCCAAGCTGTAAACACACAAGGATCCTTTCATTCCTGGGAAATACCGAATTCATTCTAGTCTCAAGGTTTTCTATTTGCCCCCTGGGTCGTGGTTGCCTTAGATTTCCTCGTGGGCATCTCATCTTCATCAAGATTTCAGTCCCAATACCTCTGTGTTCCCTGGACAGACCCCTGCTGACTGCCCTCTGGGAATTCTGTCTCCTTTTGTTGCCCCGCCTCCCAAGCTAGAGCGTAACCTCCTTGGGACCATGACCTCATCTATCTCATTCAGCTTCCTGGTACCTAGAAGGGTGCTTGACACCCATGGAGTAGGTGCTTGGTTGTTGGACGGATGAATGAATGAATGAAAATACCAGCTTTCTTAAGCTCTGATTGACCCAGATCCTGGGTGACCCAGAATTCTAAAGGAACTTTGTCCAGAGGTGCCCACTGATGCCCTGCCTATGGACAGACTTCTCAAAGAGGCTAGACCATCTTTCTCATTACAGCCAAACTCTGGCCTAAATGCCACTTCAGATGTCCACTCATTGGGCTCTGACCTCACATATGCTGTCAAAGGGGCTTCGTTAGATTAGCCTGTGTGTCGGGGGTCTTGAGGACCACAGCCAGCCGCAGGTTCACTAGAAGGACCCATAGCCCTCAGGACCTGGTCACACTCCTGGCTGAGATTTATCACGGGGAAAGCATGCAGAGTAAGGCCACAGGGGAACAGGCTCATGGGGTGACGTCTGGGGAGATCAGGCACCAGTTTCTAGAGTCTTCTCCCAGGACAAGCTTACTTCTCCAGCAACGTATCATGACAGCATGCATGAAAGGCTGTCTGCCAGGGACGCCCATTAGGGACTCAGGGCCCAGGGTTTTATTGGGGGCTGGCCACATTGGCATCCTCTTCCTGGCATGGAGCAAAACTGTCGACTTCCAGAAGGAAAGCAGGTGTCCAGTGTGAACCAAGTCTCTGGGCACAAACCCCTCACGTACAATCAGCCCCGCTTCCCAGGAAGGATGCTGGAACCTTCCAGAAAGCCAGCTTTCCAGGCATCAGCCAAGGACCCACCTTGCTAACAGGCCTTCTAGGGATAGCAGTCTTAGGCCATCTATGTTACCTTTCTTCTGTGCGGTTCATGGTCAGAACAAGGAAACTGGTGGATAAAAAGAAATTCCTACTTATTCTTAGAAATTAGTTAATGCTTGCAATTCTAGAGACCACATATCCAAACCCCGGAGGAAGCTGGAAATCAGGAGGAAACACGTTCTGTAGGCCAGGTGATAGCTGGCTTCTACCCTCTCACATTTATCCGACAACACGTGGATTAGGCCTCCTGTGTTTATCGCAGAAAATTCAGGCAATGTGAACGCAAAAAAGAAAATAAAAAGCATCCTCGTTTACCTTCAGATAAGCACTATTAAAATTTGGTCTAGAGGCTTCCAGCCTAGGTACAGATATATATGTGCACACGTGTATGTTTTTAATGTGATTTTGAATAAATATTTGCTGGGTGTCTTGTGCACCAGGCACCAAGTGTGGTGCTGAGTGGGTGGCAGTTGGAACTTACATGCAGCAGGGAGAGAGGATTGTTAATTAATAATCACACAATTGGTTATTTAATTACACTGGTGATGGGGCAGGCCACAAAAAAACACATCACGTGCGGGGAACGTTTTTCTATTTTTCAGTATTTGCTCTCTGCTGTGTCTAGAACTGGAAGCACACATTCCCTGATCACTGAGGAGGTGCCATATGATGTGGGTACATTCTTGCCTGTCATCGCCCCATCAATCTGGGAGGTAGATATTATCATCTCATTTTACAGATGAGGAAACAGAGGCTTAGAGTGGACCAGTAGCTTTTAAGTGGCAGAGCCGTGGTTGCAATGCAGAGTCTCTGTCTTCTGAGCATCGTCTCTATTTTTGTTTGCTTTGAGAGTAGCCTGTGAGGGTTGGTATTTTTTTCTATGCCATTGGCTCTGCAGTTCTGGTGTGTATGAGGGTTACCGGGTGGTTGAGTGTGACGGGGCCTTTCCATTTTTACAAAGTCCACCAAAGCTTGAGATCCACCACTGTACCCGCAATGATGAAACCCAGATTGGAAACCCTGGGGCCATGTCCTATGCGTGGGCTTTCCTTACGGGGTAAATTTAGGAACATGGGATTGGAACCTAGAGAATGGTAACATTTCTTTAAAAAAAAACCTCACTATTAAATTGATATACCGTGCTCTCAGAATCCTATTTCTGTTTATAAAAATTCATACACCCTTGAGAAAGGTTTAATATAACATAGCACATGTGTATGAATTTAATATCTTCATCACTAGAAAGTCTCAGTTAATATTGGCTTAAACTATTCTTTTATTGGAAGGCTCATTTTGACAACTTCTAAGTCAATCTTCGGGACTTATCACTGGGAGAAATTACTCAGTTGTGATGCAGAGATCAGAGGGAACAGAGGTCTGAGAATGATTTACTCGAAAGAATAGTCACTCTCGTTCAACACCTGCTCGCTTCGCACTGATGGGAGAGAAAGGGGCGGGGCCCAGCGGGTGCGCTACTGACCATGCGCGAGATTATCAGGCTGATCTCACCGTGGCGTCCCTCCAGAAAACCCTTTCCTTGTGGCCCCTACCTGTTCCGGAGAGTGATTGCCCTGCGTGCACAGGGCCTTCCCTGCCAAAAAGAGGGGAAGTGACATTTCCTGGGCACCAGCTACCAGCCGGGATCCTATCATCTCCAAACACCCACCGCCCACCTGTATCAGGCAAGGCGACGCGGCTCCTGGCCTCTCTTAGCAAAGGTCATGCCTGCTCTCTGGTTTGAGGCCACTAATCCTTTGGTATAATTGATTGCAGGTGTCCTTATAAAGACCCCAATAAGGCCTCTTGTGCCTGTGACATGACTTTGGGACCAGGATCTTTCCGGTTGGAGCTTCAACCCCATTCTGCAAACTTATTTCTGAAGATGGTTCCTGTAGCCTCCCAGGCTGTCTTTGAAACTTACAGGAACTCAGTACTTACTTTAAAAAGGAAGCAAAGTCCCCACAGCCCTGCGTAGGAATGTCTTGAAGGATCCCTTCACTCTTGACTCAGGCCAAAACGCTACCAAGAAATAGAAATCTGGCAAGACAGATTCAGTTGTGTAAAGCCATGCATTTTACAATGTCAGGAAAGTCGGGAAACTGAGCTCCTGCTAGAGTAACTGCGTATGTGGCTCTTTTCAGTCGCAGGCGGAGACTTGAGAAACTACCAGATTCCTGAAATTCAAGAACACACTTGTCAGCTCTAGAGGAGGAGGTGAGCTGACATCTCCGGTGTTGGTGAAAGAAGTGTGTGAAGAGATGCTTTAAAAGTGCAACCACAAATTGGCTGGCATCACGAATGATCATGATAAGAATTACCGATTTCATTATTCATGATCAGGTCCTGGCTCTTCCTATGTGCACCGAAAGTCAGGGTCAGGGCTCAATTTCCCACCCCTGTGTATCCATGTTGGGTGGCTTTTCCCAAGCAGTAGAAACTGCACTCAGAAGGGAACAGGGTGACTTGGAATGTGGTGCAAGTGCACCCACTTGTTCCCTGGCCCGCTCATTTTATGCAGCGTCATCCCGCTGTCTCTGTGTTCCTGGGTCCAAGAATGCAAACATGAACGAGACCTGCAAGACTGGTTCCTCGTCTGACTAGTCCGCGGGCCACATCACGAATGAACTTTGGATCACATCTAAAATCGTCTCTAAAAAGCTCCCCCGCTTAACCCTGGTCAGCAGACTCAGAAGGAGTTGATCCCTCAGTGACTAGAACCATCCAAACACATGGCAGCCAGCGCAGGGTGCAATGGGAGCCTCGCGGAGGACGCAGGGCTCCAGGAGGAGGCGCAAAACGATGCCGGATGAAGTAAACCCCGGACAAGTGAGGAAGCCACAGAAAGAAGCCAGTCACTGTCAGAAGAGAAAGGAGATTGAGTTTACCGGGAACTCAAAAAGAGATGATTTGCAGCACATATGTGTGAACTGTTCTAGGTAAAGAGGCTAAAACATTGAGTGGGAGGTTTCACTACTGCTATTGGCAAACGAGGACAGAAAAAGCATGTGTTTTTGAGCAGACAGATGCTTCATAAAAATTTTAAAAATTATAATAGGGCATCACTTATGATGGAGCATGATGGAGGATAACGCGAGAAAAAGAATGTATATGTGTATGTGTGACTGGGTCACCTTCCTGTACAGTAGAAAACCGACAGAACCCTGTAAACCAGCTATAAAGGTGAAAACAAAAATCATTTAAAATAAAAAAATTATAACAGGGTTAACCGATGAGAGCATAGTACCTCAAACTTGAGTGACATGAGATCCTTTAAAAAAGTATCTTAGAAAAAAAAAAAGAAAAAAAAGTATCTTAAGAGCTGTGTGTGTGGGCTAATATATTTTCCGATGATTTATTTTACATCATAATAAGCTATATTATGATGTAACTGAAATACTTAGGTGTGTACATAATTCCTGTACAACTGTTAACACCAAAACAAATGTACAAATACAAAACCGCAGAGCCAGTTAGCATCATCAGCACGTGATCTGAGCAGTAAAGGATTAGGAGAGGCCCTCTGGCAAGTGGACGAAGCTCCGGAACGTTCTGGAAGGACCCCTCTTCACAGATGTGCCTGCAAGCTGAGCATGAAGGGTAGCAAAAAGTTGTGTCAAAAGCAAAACAACTCTTGCTTCATGCGTGTTCACTCTGAGAATAGCTTATGGCTGGAGTTAAAGCAAACTTAGAAACAAAGTTATTCTCCTTGTTGATTTTTCCAAAATAAGATCGCAATCAAATCTTCTTTTTTAGTTTTGTTTTTAGTTTTGAGTTGGATTTTGCTTTTTATTTTTTTTTTATTTTTTTTTGTCTTTTTGCTATTTCTTGGGCCGCTCCCACGGCATATGGAGGTTCCCAGGCTAGGGGTCCAATCGGAGCTGTAGCCACCGGCCTACGCCAGAGCCACAGCAACGCGGGATCCGAGCCGCATCTGCAACCTACGCCACAGCTCACGGCAATGCTGGATCCTTAACCCACTGAGCAAGGGCAGGGACCGAACCTGCAACCTCATGGTTCCTAGTCAGATTCGTTAACCACTGAGCCATGACGGGAACTCCTGAGTTGGATTTTGGTCCCCGCTTTCTTTACTTAATTTTAATTTTTTTTGGCCACACCTGTGGCATGTGGAAGTTCCTGGGCCAGGGCTTGAACCTGAGCCACAGGAGTTGCAACACCAGATCCTTAACTGCTAGGCCACCAGCAAATGCCTGGTTTCCACTTTAAGTCAATTCATCATCAGAGGCCCTTTTCTGTTCTCCATCTTCTCTAGTGGTCCCTGCTCTCGAACGATCATGAGTTGGAGAACATGAGCTGAACAAAGGCTGAGGAGGCAGGAGTTCAGGGGTCCTGATGCCCATGCTGAGACATGTCCTATGAAATGGCTCCGGGCCCACAAGTCTCCACCTATGACCATCAAGATGGAAAAAAAAAAATTTTTTTTGGGGGGGGGCATGAAAACAGTACTTGCCAGGTCTAACCCTAGAGAACCTGCCACTTCTTCCAGGAAAAACTCACTGCTGTGAATAGTGAAAGCTAAAGACTCTGCTCTTGGCACCAGGCTCCTCTTGCCCATGAACCAGCCCCTCTATGTTGGTCATTTTTAATACGATGACAGATTCTTCTGTCCCGCAAGCCCATCTGCTGGGCCAGGCCAAGCCAGGCTGGAAGGCGGGCCTGGCCCAGGACTGGAGGTGGGATTTGCAGTGAACGCCATGACTCAGCGAGGACAGAGAGAGAGCTCCCTAGACACTCACTTTGCGAGACTTAGGGTGGCCAACCTGAAACCAGGCAGCCTCTCTCTGATTTCCAGGCAGAGGCTTGGATTTCTTCCTGGCCCTGCACGCATGTAGGTGTGCCCAGCTCCTTATCCCTGGTCCGTGGTTATCCAACTTTACTACACTTATTACAGGGCAGAAAGGCAAAATAAAGTAAAATGGTCTTGAGATGTTTCAGAGTTTGGGGTGGATTAAGTCCCCTGCAGCTTGTGGCCGGGGGTGGGGGCTCTCTGCCCAGGTCTCAGGGCTGTACAGCTTGCAGGTCTAGCTCAGCTTCTGTCCACTAAAGCCAATGGCGTGATAGTGTCTAGGCTGGGTGCTGTTTTCCAAGATGCGCGGTCTTAAACAAACATGCTCCCTGGCAGAGGAACCTGGGAGGTCAGAAGACAGGCACGGCAAAGTGAATCAACCCCCCCTGCATTTGTTCTCGGAGTTTAATTTTATTGGGCGAATAATTGACAGGCCATGGCCTTTGCTCAGCACCTGAGCCTCAGCTCAGCTCACATCAAGCCGAGCAGAGGCATCAGCATTTCTGAGAAGTTGATGAGCAAGGCTGCTTGGGGACCACAGTGAGATAAACAGGTGGCTGAGCCCGGTGTTATGCCTTGAAGGTCCGTGAGCACGGCCTGGGAGCTGCCGTGGAGGTTCTTACAGGTGCCTGCCTGGCTTAGGGGATGGGCCTTTTCCATGTGGGGGAGCCCAGGCTGTAAGCGATCACAGATGCTGTTCCTTACAGAGGCTGGGCTGTGGGCAAATCTTCACGGTTCTTCAGAGCCAAGAGTGTCTGGGCTTCGCATGGAGAGACCTCACCTAGGGCTCATTTCCAGGGTCCTTGGCATGGCGTGTGGTCTAGCGGAACTGTCCCCCAAACAGGGGGTTCTTCTTTGCTGGTTCCTTGGTGGGAAGCAGCTGGCAGACATCTCCTGCTGCAGAGCGCTGGACCACACAGGCTCAGCCCTGGGCGCTGAGTTCCTACATTGGCTCAATGCATGTTTCTGGAAGACCTGCCAGGTGCCCAGAGCTGAGCTAGGGGCTGGGAGACTGCAGGAAGCTTCCTGCCCCCGATGCCAACCCCCGCCAAGGGCACGGATCCCTCACATACGGCACTTTGCACACGAGGTGGTGAGTGGAGGCTGTCTTCCTTTCTTCCCCTGTCCAGTGATTTGTCACATGTCTGGTCCATCACAGGTCTCCGTCAGGGATGGAGCCAGTGGGCAAAACACCAGTGCGTGAAAAGCAAACGGGAGGATGAGCTACAGAATTCCGAGTCATCAGTGTCCCAGGATTTGCAGGGCTGCGTGAGGATGGCTGTGTGCCTGGTCCATGATGTGTCGTGGGCCTCTGAGCGTCCCGTTGCCCGAGGATGCCAACCGTCCCCTCTCGCCTCCCCACCATCCATTTAATCTTCCCCCACCCCCGACCTGAAGCCCCTTGTCCTCCACCCTCGAAGCCTTTGTTTTAGCTGCTTTTTTGTGCTGGGAATCCTGTGTCCTGCTCTCTGCTTGGCTGGCTCATTATCAGCCTTCAGACCTTGGTTCAAATGTCGCCTCCCTCTTAGCCAGCCCATCGAAGGGGCCTCTGCCACCCACTCCCCATCACATCACGCTGTTTGCTTTCCGAGCCACACGCTGCAGTCAGCCTGGTAATGCTGTTAGGTATCGATTTACTTGTTCATTGCCTGTCGTCCCCCTGGAACGGAAGTTCAACAAGACTACGGAGTCTAGTTCACAGCTGTCCTCAGGGCCTCGTGAGCTCCCAGCTCGTGGTGCAAGTTTTACAAGTGTTTACTGAATATATAAATAAGCCAGCATGGTTGCATTGAAGCAAAATCTAAGAAAAGTAGTTAGCCCATCTAAAACATGTACTTTGAACCTTGTTTGTTTTATATCAAAAGGAGCATGTCCAGTGGGCTTTGCTCAAGGGCCTGCCACGTGTCCTCTAGTGTTAAAACCTCCCGTGATCCTCTGACATGGTTCAGATGAGAGGCTCTCCCTCATTTTACGTATTTTCCTGTTTGAACTCTAGGAAAGGAAACGCACCCTTTCTGAATGAATCAACCTCTTCCAAATGGACTTCCCAGAAGACTCAAAAAGAATGCATTTGTCTTCATTGCTTAAATGTTTCAAAAGAACATCCCCTATACTTTTCGTGTCTTGAAATTATCATCTAATTGTGATGAAAAGAAAATCTCTGTTTAGCCCAGAAGGAAGAGTTGTCTCCAACTTTAACAGTTTCTAAAGTGACATTCCTAGAAGGAAATAAATGAAAATTCCTTAAAACTCTGTATATTCTTTGATCTAGAAATTCCTTTGCTAATAATTTAGTCTGAGGAAATAGCAAGGGAGCAATTTCCAAAATTTGGGGAGGCTGGGTTCATACTATCCAAACTTCCTCTCTTTTGCAGGACTTCTCAGAGCCTTGAATATGCACATTCATGCAGTGAATATTTGGGAAAGGGCCTCAGAACAAAGAATTACTCAGATTTTTTTGGCAGAGTTGTTTAACCCTTAAGAATGTTTCTTCCACCACTGTTTACTATAGAAAAATTAGAAAAAAAAAAAAACCAGGTAACTGCCTATCAAAAGTGATTCGTTATTCAGATTATGGAATGTTATACTGACATGAAAAGGCATGACAGATAGAGCATGGCAAGATGACAGGTCAAAACCTTACCTACATAGTATAGGGGTCCCAGGTAGACCAGAGAAGGCCCACAGGCAAACACGGGGTGTCCTCACCGCCTTCTTACAAACATCCGTAACTGATGAGATCATTTTTCCTTGTGAGTCCAAGTTCAGCTTCAAAATCCCTCTCCACACTGTACCCTGTGTGCCAAGCCCTTCTTAAAACATGCCTAGGTGCATAATCCCAAACCCATTCACCAGCCGGGCTGAGATAATATCTTGGAGGGAATACTCATGGCAGCCATATTAAGAATTACCACAATGATGATGGTAACAATAATAAAACAGACGATAATATTTTTTTGAGCACTTACTTTGTGCCAGAAACTTCCTAAGTGCTTTATATGGGTCAATTCATTTAACTTCTACAACAGCCTTATGGTGTTGGGATTATTGCCCCATTGCACAGCTGAGGACACTGAGGCACAGGGAGCTAAGTAATTTGCTCCAGGTCACACAGCTGGTAAGTGATGGAGCGTGCAGCCCCAGAACCCACACTCTTGGCTGTGATGCCTTGCTGGCTGTGTCTGGATAGTGATATTTACAACTTTTTTTTTTTTTTTGGTATTTTTGCCTTTTCTAGGGCCACTCCCGCGGCATATGGAGGTTCCCAGGCTAGGGGTCTCATCGGAGCTGTAGCCGCCGGCCTACACCAGAGCCACAGCAACGTGGGATCCGAGCCGTGTCTGCGACCTACACCACAGCTCACGGCAACGCTGGGTCCTTAACCCACTGAGCAAGGGCAGAGATCGAACCCGCAACCTCATGGTTCCTAGTCGGATTCGTTAACCACTGCGCCAAGACGAGAACTCCCACAACTTTTTTATTTTTGCTTATCAGAAATTCTAAAATTTCTACCATGAGCCTGTAGTCCATTTGCAACAAGGTTTTTCTCTTTTTCCCCAATAAAAACAATATAAAGATGTCTTGAGTAAATGTTGGTGGGAATATAAATTGGTGTAGCTTCTGTGGAAAAGAGTAGGGCAATTTCTAAAAAAACTAAAAAATAGAACTACCATATGACCCAGCAATCCCTGGCAATACCCAGCTGGGTATATATCTGAAGAAAAAAGAAAACCCTAATTTGAAAAGAGACATGCAACTCCATGTTCATAGCATCACCATGTGTAACAGCCAAGCCATGGAAACAACCTAAGTGTCCATCAAGAGGTGATTGGATAAAGAAGATGTGGTACATATGCTCAATGAGATGCTAGCCACAAAAAAGAATGAAATTTTGCTATCTGCAGCAACAGGAACAGCCTGGGAGGGGATTATGCTAAGCGCAATAAGTCAGATAGAGAAAGATAAATATGTATGATGTTGCTTATATGTGGAATCTAAAAAATACAACAAACTAGTGAATATATATAAAAAAAAAAGAAGCAGGCTCACAGATCTAGAGAGCAAAGTAGTGGCTACCAGTGCATGTGGGGAAGGACAATACAGATCTGGGGCAGAGGGAGGTACAAGCTACTGGGTGTCGGACAGGCTGCAAGGAGGTATTATATAACATGGGGTATATAGCCAGTATTTTGTAATAACTGTAAGTGGAAAGCAACTTTTAGAAAGTATATAAAAATCAAAATTAAAAAAAGATGTCTTCTTTTAGGTCCCCACGTCTCCTCCACTTCCCTGTTGGCACCCTCAGTATTTCTCCTCCTCCAAGCAACCTTACCGTGATAGATAGGATATGACACGCATGGTCTGCATGTGTGCACAAAAATATGTATGTATTATATTGTATATGATATTTAACACTACACAGGGTGGCTGTACACATATAGAATGTAGTCACTACATTCTTGTTAAGGATTAAATGTGTGCTGAACTGTCCCCCCCCCCCCCCCACCGAATAATTCATACGTCGAAGCCCTAATTCCTAGTGTGGCTGAGTGTGGAGACCGGGGCCTTTAAGAAGTAAGAAAGGTTAACTGAGGTCACAAGGGTGGGGCCCTGATCTGGCAGGATTAGTGTCTTTATAAGAAGAGACACTGAGAGCAATCCCCCCTCGCCCTGAGCATGCAAGGAGGACAGTCCCCGTCAGGGCTCAGCAAGAGGGGAGCCACTTCAAACCAGAAAAAGGGTGCTCACAGGAAACAGAGTTGGCCAGAACCTTGATCATGGACTTCTAGCTTCCAGAACTGGGAGAAATAAGCATCTCTTGTCTAAGCCTCTAGTCTGTAGCAGCCCTGGCAATCTGATATATTACTATATAAACGTTAGGCTCCATCATGAGGTTGCCATGGTATAGGTCAAAACCCATCAAACAGCAGTTTCATATGGCCCAGTCTAAGGGTATAGACAATAAAAATGACCACAAAAACTGTGCGTGTCCCCTACTGGACAGAGTTCTTTGAGGTCCAGGAGACATGTTTTATTTACCTTTGCTTTCTCGGCTCCCCAGGCATCTGCTGGCAAGTGGTGAACACTGGTGAGTGAAGAGTAAATTACCACGATGAACATTTTGAATTCCTGATCCAAGAGAAGCCTTAATATGGTTTATAGCAAGGCTAGTTCTCTCATTAAAAAGAATTACCTTGTACTTATCGGCAGGAGCTATCGAACTGTTTGCCACGACCTTTTCTTCTCACTTCATAGGAACACAAATTAAATACACAGCTGTGTGGGGGCAGAGGGATAGAATGGGCACCTGCCCCAGGCTCCTGGGCTGGGGTGGGGGGGGGCACCAAACTTGAGGTCAGGGATGGACTGGGTGGCAGAGAGTATGTGGGTATGCTCCCAATGCCCGCCTGTATCCTGACCCCTCTCTTCATGCATCATGTCTGCTCCTGCCTGTCCAGATGACAACCTGTGTCATCTGAGCCCGTGGCATCTGAGGTGCTAGGCTCCTCCTTCTGGGAGGGGCCCAGGCTCTGGTGCAGTCACGTTTCTAAAAGCTTTTGCTATCAAGGAAAATGAAACATGCTTCCCCTTCAAATGCATGAGTCAACATTGACACTTAAACCCTTGAATTGCAAAAAAAAAAAAAAAAAAAAAGCCAAATTAGCAGATGCAGGAAAAGGTTGCCACCTCCAGAAACTCTGGTTCATTCGCTCCTTGGCTCTCCCAGCATGGACTGTTGAGCCAGGCTATCATCTGGTCCCTTTAGGACACTGGTTGGGGAGTTCCCATTTTGGCTCAGCAGGTTAAGAACCCAACTAGTCTCCAGGAGGATATGGTTTGGTCCCTGGCCTCGCTCAGTGGGTTAAGGATCCGGTGTTGCCGTGAGCTGTGGCTGTGGTGCAGCTCAGATTCGACCCCTAGCCTAAGAACCTCCAAATGCCGTGGGTGCAGCCCTTTAAAAAAAAATGAGACTGGCCTTCCCCAAACCTGGTCAGTCCTCGGGCCTCCTGTCTCTTGGAAAGGTATTCCAAGCGTTCTTCTCTCTTTGAATGTAATTACATAATTTTGTCTTTCAGGGCCTCTGATGTCAATTTGCTAACATTCCTGGCTTTTAAAATCTCCTACATTGATGTTTTCTTTTTGCAAAACTGAGCAGTTTTCCTTCTCAACCTGAGAAGGTTGGAAGTTGCTGCCTTGAGTGGCCACCACTAAGATGATGGCCAAGCGGTGGATGGGAAGGTGTGTGATACAGGAAGGAGAGGAAAGTGGGAGCATCTGGGGCAGGCGTGAAGGAACGCTGGCTGTAAATTTCTTTCAACATTTATGTGCGTTTCCAGCGTTCATTAAGTTGAGGAAAAAAAGGACAAATGTGTCTTTTCTAGAGACAGTGAGCAGCTTCTGGTCCCATAGTCATGTCTTTCTATAAAGGGATCAAGAACCTCGAGGAGGTCACATACTGTAGGACTCCATTCATGTGAAACATCCAGTCTCGGCAGACCCGCAGAGTCAGAGAATCGGTTAGTGGGAGATGAGGAGAAAGATTATTGGCTGCCGATGGCAGAGGGCGGGAGGATGGAGGTCATGGTTCAGGAGAGTAGATTTCCTCCCGGGGTAATGAAATATTCTCAAATTGACAGTGGTGATGGTTGCACCACTCTGTGAATGTACTAAGGACTACTGAATTGTGTATTTTCTTTTCTTTTTTTCATTTTTTTTCTTTCAGGGCCACACCTGCGGCATGTGGAAGTTCCCAGGCTAGGGGTCCAATCAGAGCTGCAGCTGCCGGTCTACACCACAGCCACAGCAACACCAGATCCAAGCTGCATCTTTGACCTACACCACAGCTCACGGCAACACTGGATCCTTAACCCATTGAGCGAGGCCAGGGATCAACCTTGTGGATACTAGCTGGGTTCATTACCACTGAACCACAATGGGAACTCCCTGAATTGTGTATTTTAAATGGGTGGCTCATGTGGTGTATGAATTACATTTCAATAACGCTATTAGAGATAAGAAAAATACCTTCGAGGTAGTGAGTTCTCCATGGTTTCCAAGGTGATTAAAGTGAACAAAATAAGACAAAACCCAAACCCTTCTCATGATGCTCTTTAGAATATTCTACTAATGGACTGCAGAAGGCCCCAAAATGCTAGGGGCATTGTGACTTTTCTTTCATTTTTGTCTGCTTGACATAAGCTGAGTCAAGCGAAGACCTCTCTGAGTCTCATCTACGGGATCTTCATTCTTAGTTGTAAGGACCACAGCAGAATGGGCCAAAGCCACTAGCTGCCTGGTGAATGAATGAATGAATGGATAATGAATGAATGAATGAATGATGAATGAATGAATGATCAAGCACCTTGCTCTCGCCTTGGCCTTTCCAATCAACTCACGTCACTGTCTTTGAATGAATGTCTCCCTTATTCTTATCCGTGAAGGTTATAGCTGTTTCTTCACTCTGTTAAGTATAGAACGTTTATTTCTCCCAAACCCAAACAGGAGCCTTGTTTGTCACATATGTGGCCTGATGACATGACTGCCATTCCTGGGCTTTGGTTTCCTATCTCTAGAATGAAGGACAGGTTAAACAATGGTCTCCAAGTTTCCTTCTAACTCTAGTGAATTATGACAGTTTTTACCCAACTGAGTTATTCATAGAGGAGCAAAAGTTATAAAATTATTCCTGGTGGGCAGGTTCAAATTAAAGTCCTGGGAGTTTTTTCTACAACGAGTGACATTTTACAATATAGTCTAAGTGCGGAGGGTGAAAAGGCAGTCATTAAAGGTGAGAAAAGCAAACAGCCGGCAAAAAATGCCTGTATAAATTGCTCACTCTGACTTCAGGGGGATAATTTTTTTTTAAAGTAAGATCATGAGAAGTAGATTTATGTCCCCGGATCCAATGCAAATGCAGGATTTGTACAATAACCATTTATCAGCTCCCAAAGAGCTGATTTATGGCCCAACTGCCCTACTTTGTATTCTGATGGGCTCAGAAAGTTAACTGACAACACGGGGAGAAATATCCTCCGACTCATTGCAGATGACGGGTTAAAAATGAGCACAACTTGATTTCCTGCTCTGGAAAATTAGAGTTTTGAAACTCTCATTAGAAATTAGTCGCGAAAGCTGTTCCCAAACTTCACTGTTTGGCCCACAGCTTTATTGTTGTTTTAGTCATTTAATTTCCTGACAGCGCTGGGCAGGGAACCCCCTGTCTTTGCTTTGGAACATTCTAAGTCGGTGGCTTCTTTTTCTAAATTTAACACCCCATCGCCAGCCAGACTGTGCCCAGGACACATCACACTGCTGGCCCCTGCACAGATTTTGTACCCACGTATGATGAGGATGGTGACGTAGTGCTGGTAGCCAGCAGGTGACAAGGGGGATGATGGGAAATCCATCCAGGACTGTGCCCTGAGCCCCGATCTGTTCTGCAGAAGGCACTTGCCTGGAGCAAGTGGAGACAGAGGAATGACTTGGCTCCTGATCCTCCTCCCCAAATATCAGCAGAGATACTGAAGTAGTGTTTCCCAGACTGGGGTGCCTTGTGGTCCTAGTCCCCAAAACACCCACAGAATGAAAGATATAGACTCCCAGGCCCTGACATTTGAGTTTTTGATCTGATAGGTCTCTGGTAGGGCCTGAATATCTGTGATTTTTAACCCCTCCCATGGGTTTTTGGTGCAGCTGGTCCAGGGGTGGGCATTTGGGATTCCCTGGAACCGAGGGCTCTGCAGCCGTAAGACTAAGGCACTTGGGCCAAGCATGGGGTCCAGTGTATTTGATCTAAGGGGGACCAGCAAGCAGGTCAGGACCATCTCCCCAGCTGGGGCATGGCCACGAAGCTTCCCTTTTCCTTTCCCGTTCAGTTAATCACCAAATCATTTCAATTCTGTTTTCTTCATGATTCTTAGTTCAGTTGCAAGTCTTTGAATCCTTTTCCTTGCTGCTCTTGTCCTGGCTGCCACCATCTCTTAAATTGCCTCCCAGGCTCTTCTCTTTGCCTCTAACATCTGTCTTGTGCCTGAATGAACTTTTTGTAAAATTCAGATGTGATCGTCATGTCCTTCTGAGTCCTGTCCTTCAGGTGTCCCAATGCCTATAGATCAAGACTCAGATCCCAGGGCTTCCCCACAGTTGGGTCCACGTGTTCGGTGAGAAGCTCTCACCACTGTGCCTCTGCCTGTGCTGTCTCCTGGGCCTGCACACCCTTTCCCCGGTCAGCCTTCAAGACTCAGCTTGGCCGTCTCTTCTTTCCCTGACTCTTACGGGAAGACACAAGCGTGCCTTTCTCTCTGCCCTTGTCATACTGTCCTGTTTTACATGTTGACTATCATTTTCATCACAGCTTTTATATGTATAATTATAAGGTGTTTGTTTATACAGCTACCCCTTCTTCTAGACTAGGTGAGCCTGGATAATAGATGTCATGTATGTTTTGATGTCTGTATATTACCAATAACTGTGAATTAGGGGCTCATTCACATTTCTTCAGGGAGTGAAGGTACCCAAAGGGAGTCCTGGGATAGGATGATCCTGGAACTGGTAGGAAGGCTGGGGAGATACACAGGGGTTCACCCAAAGGCCGTACCAAGGGAGCTGCTCCTACCTAGGTCTACTCTTGGAATTGCCTTGGTTTCAAAAATAGCCCTTGTTCAACCAACAGTGTGTGTCCCTGCTGACTTCTCTCCATCCATAATATTATTCCTTTAGGGAGGCTGGCACTGCTCATGTTGGTGGGGAAGGTGAGGTAAGGATACAGGTCTCTAGGAGAGCTTCCTAAGACTTGTTCAGGAGGACCGTAGGAGATAGGCTCCAATATAACTGAAGCAGGCCTGAAACAGGACTGGCCAATTTGAGCTTGTTCAATTTCATCCACTCATGTATCCGTACATCTACTCATGTGTCCATCCATCCATCCACCCACCCACCCATCCATCCATTCATCGAGCCAGCCACCCAGCCATCCACCCATCCATCCATCCATCATCCATCAATGCATCCATGCATCCATCCATTCATCCACCATCTATCCACCTATGCATTCATGCATCCAAACATCCATCCATGTACCTATCCATTTGTGTATTTACCCATTCATCATTCCAGAATTAATTGTATGGCTATCATGTGTTAGGAACTCTTATGTATACTGCATCTATGAGAGAGTTCTTAGAAGAAGGAGCAAGATCATACACCTGAACAGACACCATGATAACTTTAGAGAGTGACACATGCCCTGAAAGCCATCACACCAGGCAATGGGACAGGGAGTGACGAGTAAAGGATGGGCAGAGCTGGGAAGGGCTTCTTTAGTAAGAAGTGACCAAGGAGAGCCTCTCAGAGGTGATGACAGATGACACCTAAACAAAAAGAGAGAATCAAGTGGAGATATAGTGGGGAGAATATTCCAGGCAGATGAAACCATGGTGAGCTGATGAATCAGGGAAGAGCCTCCAAGTGGGAAGAAGTTTGGGAATAGAGGCTAGAGCAGAGGCCAGCAGATGGACCTGAGTTCAAATCCCGACTTGGTCATGAATAACTGTGGGTCACTGTGAGCAGTACCAAACTTTTCTGAGCTTTTATTTCACTGTATGTAAAATGGGGACATTAAAACCTTACTCATAAGGTGGTTGTGAAGATTACATCATATGTGGAGGATGGTCCTTGGCATGGGGTAGCTTCTCAGTCCCAGCTATCTCAAAATCCTTTTGTCAAGTATAAGCCATCATACTTTCTGCATCAGCATCCCAAGACAGGCGAAAAGATTGATCGCCTAGATTCTGGTAACCAGCTTCAGACTGACACCTCTACCTGACTTCAGTTTCATTCCATATTTTAAAAATGCTCTATGTACTCCCTTTATTATGCATGTCACCCGGCTCTAGTCACTGTGAAACTAGAAGGTCACAGCTTGGCTCCTGGCTCAGAAATATGGCACCTGTCAAGAGCATGATTTAGGAACTTGGCCTTCCTCAGTGGAACCCTAGCGTAGCAAAATCAAGTCAATGTTTCAATCTGTTGCTGCTGGATAAAAGCTGGGAGAAATCTTAAGCTGCTATATCAACCCTAAACTTTTTATTAAGAAGTGTTTTTAGTAAGGTGACATTGAACCCCCCACTTCCCTCCTCCAGTCTCCAAAGAGCTCAGCTTTGGAAGAAAGGGCCAGAGACTCTGAATAGGAAGCAGTGACTCTACTGGACCAAAATCAACCACAACAAACCCAAGTGCCAAAACAAGACCAAGATAAAAACAAAGCACCTGACACAGGTATGGGGCAAGAGGACACACAAACTCATCCTGCTTAGGCTTGCAATTTAGTTTCTCTCTTTTGATTACATTCATATCTGGCTCTTACTTTCCCTTTCTGTCGCCAGAGCTGCACTGGTCAAAGTTCAGCATCTGGTTTTCTGGAGGAAAAGGAAAGCCCATGTTAGTAGCATTTGCCCATTTCCATGGTGTAAATACTTCCACCATGACTCACTTCAAGTCACTCATGTGCGCCACTGAGTGTGGAATTGAGAAGACATGCTAAAATTGGCTCTTGTGAGCTGGTCTGACTCAGCTCTGGGACCCCCACTCCCACCACTGCCCTAAAACCATGACCACCTGCTCTGGTTGGGCATGGGGTCAGGCATGGCACACACAGCTCTTACAATCTTGACCTTCATTGTTTGAGGCAGGGATTGTTATTACCAGTTCCAGGATGAGGGGACTGAGCTCAGAGGGACTATATGGCTGGCACAGGGTCGCATCATCATGACAAAGTGGCACTCTTCCCCTTGCCTCCATTCCAGGACCTCCTGTGTCTTCCCTGGATTAGTACCTGGCCTCCCAATAGGCTCATGACTGCATTGTCCCTGGGGTCCTCCCTCAGTGCTCTTTTCTGTATATAACCATCTACCTCAGTTCAGAACCAAATCCAGTTTACTTAGCTTGGCCCCAGAGTGCAGCTCCTAACGCTGTACTCTAGCAAAATGGATTTCCCACTGTCCCCGGATATGCCTGAAATCACTGGCCACCCCCTCCCATCACCTTTTCCTTACCCTGCTTGCCCAGGATGGTCCCATTCAAATCCTGGCCCCTGTTACCAGCCCCCCTGGACCACCTTAGTTCTCGGGGCTCTCTCTCTTTCTTGAGCTTCCACAGAATTTATGCCTGGACCACTCGCTTGGCTCTCAGCACCAGTGCCTTTTATAAAAGCTGTTGTTTGCTGAGTTGGACTTCTTACTCCTTCCAGGAGACCACAGTCTACTCAAGGGTAGAGACAGTGTGGTCGACATAATTATATGAGAGCCACAGACAGGGGCTCAGACAGGGGTTTAAAACAGTGACCAGAGCAGAATGTATCTGACTTGTCTACTGTACAGTCATTGTAAGGAAGGACGCTGCTACTCTGGGGTCTCAGTTCCAATAGCAGCTTTATGAGAGCAAACTCAGTCTATTAGAAATAGGGAGTGGGAGGGACTGGGAGATTGGGGTGAAGAGATGCAGACTGTTGCTTTCAGGATGGTTTAGCAATGGGATCCTTCTGTGTAGCACTGGGAACTCTGTCTAGTCACTTATGATGGAGCATGATAACGTGAGAAAAAGGAATGTATACATGTATGTGTAACTGGGTCACCATGCTGTACAGTAGGAAAAAAATATGTAAATAAAAGATTTAAAAAATTGCCAATTAATAGTACTGACAGTCAGAAACAAAAGTAGCTTGCCCATCTCCTTAGGGAATGTACAATAATAAAAATAATAGTAATTCTAACTCTAAAAAAAAAAAAAAGAAATATCCTCAAACAGAAAGTCCCATTCTCTCCTCCTCCTAAACTATGTTTAATTAAGGCAACTTCCCCATGGCTTGGTCTGTACAAGACATGCACTCTTCTGAGTTCTGGGTATGGAATAAAAGGTATATCATAACTCCATTCTCCATTCCACGGAGTTTTGGAAGATAATGGAATGCCAGCCCTAAGTTAAACTGGTCTGGATGGCTGCAGGATGTGACCTTCAGGTGATGTTGGTTGAGTCTTGAAGGCACATGGTCACCAACTCTAGCAGTGGTTGGGTGTGTCCAGGGCTCACCCCTGAGTTGGTATTTCTGACTGCATTTAACCACCACTCCAGCCAGAAAAAGAGTGTGGGATCCTGATGCTGTTTCAACACGGTGCTACCAATGATGAGGACATGAAAACTTCCAGGGTCAGGAAGACTCCAGTCTGAGTGCCGAGGCCACCCAGCCCCAGGAACACCCTGCTGGAGCCCAATCCAATTCTGACACAGTTATGGGTTGGTCCATGGAGGCTGTGTTGGGGAGAACATTCTTCAAAGATCCTGCTCCACAGAAGAGGCCCCACGGGGTTGACCCTTTGGAACGGGCTGGCCTTGAGTCTGGGATTGCATGGAGTCCACATCTGGCTCCTATGAGCCCAATTCCCTCTTCTCTCAGGGTGTGGAAGTCAGTGAGAGCAACACTTAAACAATTCTGGAATCAAAACATCACTGTCCTGTGGGCCAGATTAATGGGATGCCACATAACCATATGCCCTCACTATTAATTTGCATTAAAAAGCAACAGCGAAGGCCAGCAGAGACAGATGAGTTACTGTGAAGAGACACTGACAGTGCCCTGGCACTCTTACCCCTTCGGTGTACATGAGGCTGCTGCCACATGCCAGCACCTCCATTTTGGGTCTGAGATCTGTTCTGGCAGCCAGAGCCCACCCATGCCACAGGCTGGATGTGGCAGGGAATCAGCCCCCCTCAGAGCACCCCTCCCCAGTGACTGGTGGGAATTGATGTGTAAATACCCCATCTCTACCATTTCAGGTGCACTGAGCCTCCTACATGGGCTCCTGGGGTTCCCCTGGTGGGACTGGTCCCACAGCAGTGGCTGGCTGGGCAATGCAACGTGCACCGACACATCCCCTTCTCTGTCCCACTCCCCAGTCCCTTGCTGGTATTTTATGAGATCACCTCCCAAATAGACAATCTGTACCCAAATCTTTGTCTCAGGAGCTGCTTCTGGGGCAACCAAAACTAAGACAGTTGTGTCAATAGGATTCCTATCAGACAGCAGTTAATTCTTCTGGAAGCCAATGCCCAGACTATCATGAAACGACCTCATCCAGGACAGTGGGGAGTTCATTCCAATGAGCTCTCTGAGTGTTTCCACAATAGGAGAGGAAATAGAACAGAGGACTGAACAGCTTCCTATGAAATGAAATTCAGAGAAAGGTGGCTCGTACACCTGCAGGCTGAGGTTTGAAAGAGGTGTCTCGTGGGGGTCACAGAGCGAGAACAGGCTTGGTATGCAGAGGCATGCTTAACTGACCTACTTTTTCCCAAAGGAACTCTCTCAACCCTCACCAAGGCCCTGCAGGCAGGTTTACCATGACCTCTTAGAGATAAGCAGACACGGAGACACTGAGGTTAAAGGGCCTCATCAATCCCAAGAGAGATAGATGGGGAGACCCAGCCCCGGCTCACTCACGCACAGTAGGTGCTCACTTAATCA
Organism: Phacochoerus africanus; assembly: GCF_016906955.1. Lineage (NCBI taxonomy): Eukaryota > Metazoa > Chordata > Mammalia > Artiodactyla > Suidae > Phacochoerus > Phacochoerus africanus. The sequence goes on from NC_062551.1 coordinate 4,828,295, forward strand.
CTATTTCCCATGTCTTCCCGCTGTGCTGGTATACGCCCTGGAACAATGGCCTGGCCCATTTCTCAGGTGTTTGAGTCTGATTCACAGGACAGAAGAAAGATAAAACTCTCGTTAGGACTCTTGTATCTGGTATTAGTGAAGTAGGCAATTCAGACCAATCCTCTCACTAAACAAGATATACGATGTTGGAAAGTGCATAGAAAGAGAGGAAGTGGGGAGGAAGTCAGGGCAGGTTAGAAGACTTTAAGATCACAATCAGTACAGGTTTCCACATTCACACACCCTTAACGGCCATGACCCCATTTCCAGGGCAGTCTTAGAAAGTTTCGCAGGCAATGTCATCCATCTGAAAATTCAGCCATTTCCAAAGGGTTTTGGATTTTGGAAAGAAGGAGCAGAGTAGCAGATTATACCTACTCAAACCATCATTAGAGAGGGTAAGAGGGGAGAGAAAAGTGGAGAATAAGTATTTCCAGGGAGAAGAACCTGGGCAGAGCAAAGAGAGGTTTCAGGAAGTCAAGCTGCTCCGTGTGATGCTTTCACGGTGGACACATGTCCAGACCCACAGAACATACAACGCCAAGCGGGAACTCCAATGTAGACTATGGACTTTGGGTGATGTATGTTCATCACTTGTGATAAACACACTTCGCTGGTGGGGGTGCTGACAATGGAGGAGGCTCTGCAAGTGTGGGCTTCGGGGACATAGGGGAAATCTCTGTATGTTCCCCTCAATTTTGTCGTGACACTATAACTGCTCTAACAAATAGCCTATTAAAAAAAAGTGGGCGTTCCCACTGTGGCTTTGGGTTAAGGATCCGGCATTGACCGCAGTGGCTTGGGTCAAGGCTGAGATATGGGTTTGATCCCCAGCCTGGCACAGTGGGTTAAGGATCCATTGTTGCTATAGCTGTGGTTCAGATTTGATCCCTGGCCTGGGAACTGCCATATGCCATGCGTATGGCCAAAAAAAAAAAAAAAAAGTGGGCAAGTCTAGATCTTTCCAGGCTTTATGGAAACAAAATGAACTCAGCAAAATGGAAGACTATATCAAAACTACAATATTAAAGGTAAATTGTATACACAGGTGAAAGATTTCTGATAGAACATTCATCAAACGTGGAGGGAACATAATCGCAGATGGGGAAAGGGGAGGGGAGGGGACATATTCTTCCTCCCACTTTCCATGTGACATTTCTTCTCCTTTTATTTCACTTATTTGTTTTGGCTCTGCCGGTGCCACATGGAAGTTCCTGGGCTAGGGACCAAACCCGAGCCACAGCAATGCCAATGCCAATTCCTTAACCACCATCATTTTGGTAAAAGATGCCCTGATTGCCACTGTCCCACCTCCATTAAAGTCTATCATCAAGGTCAATTTTCCCTTGGCTAAGGGGTGGGCCCTGACCCAAACTAGGCCACCAAATCACTTTCAAGTCTGACTCCAGGCCTGGAAAGACAGCTGGGACCCAGTCTATCTATGATACTGCTGTCCCTGGTCTCCCACCCTGTCCACCCCTCACTGGGTGCCACCTGCTGTGACACCTGCTTGTCGATCTTGTGAATGGCTGCATAGCCTTCCGATGCATTTCAGGGTTTTCCTGCTGAGTTAATTTCTGTTGCTTGCATTGAACTTCAACAGACAGAAAGCCCATTTGAGAAACAGGACGCTATTTGGAAATGCATTTGACTAAATCTGCTGCTGGTGCTAAGACGGGCCTGGTAGTTAGAAGTCCCAGGCTGAGGGGTTAAAACTCCCCTCCCTCCCCGCAGCCTGTACAAATGCCTGAAAACCAACAACTGTCTGTAGGAAATCCTGATCAAGGTCAGCCAACATAAAGTGAACGGGTTCTTGAGACTGAAGGAGAGCTGTGAGGGAAGCATTATCTAATCCTGACCATGTAAAGGGGAACGTGAACCTCTGAGGGGAAAACAGACGTCACGCTAGCTGTCAGTAAGGCTGCACCAAGTAGAGGAATAGCCCCAGTGATTATTACACAGAATTTAATATTTATGCCAGCATGAACTCACAGCCACAAAGCTTCATTTCCTATCTTTTGTGGAATGAGGTGGGGGCATTTACGAGCAAAGGCGTGCATGCATGAATGAAGAAATACGCTAAGAGATAGCAATAAAACTCCCACTCTCAATCCTAGCTGCTGCTTTATCCAGTCTAAGCCCGAAAGCCCTTGCTCAGCAAATAACAACTACCTGAGATTATCAACGATGTACAAAAACAGATGAGTGTATAGAACATACTCATGCTTCTTCTTTCTCTTAAAAACCCAAGAGATGGGAAAAGGTAGTTGGCAAAAGTTCTAATTAGGAATTCAAGATAAACTTGCATTCTCGTTGAAGATGAAAAGAGATTCCTATCATCAGAACCCCTTCTTTTGGGAGATTATGGAGGCATTTCCCAACTCTGTCTTCTCTAAAAAAGCTACTCAGTGTAAACAAAGAAACAAAAAAATCCACAGGCTCCAGGATGTCAACACTCTGCCTATTTAACTCATGAATATTTAACAGTTCCTGAGTCTATTGGTGGCACTAATTTGTGTTACACTGTCTATAAACAATGTTTTAAACTGTCTCTCCTACTAATGGTTGAGAATCTTTTAGCAACAGGTAAAAAAGCTCAGCTTTATTGATGGAATAAGAAAGCATCACACAGTTACTGGATATTTGCAGAGCAACTTGGCTGTAGGAAACTGGGAGATGGCTCTATCCATAGCGACCAAATATCCCCATAGAAACACACCTGAGATGGTTGGGGCAGCTGACTCAGGTAGACAGTCACTTTGGAAGGATGCTTCACAGTGTGTGTGTGTGTGTGTGAGAGAGAGAGAGAGAGAGAGAGAGAGAGAGAATTCTAGCTGCATATATAACTTAGAGTGTAGATTTTATATCTGTTAAATATTTTTGTCAATAATAAAACAACCTTTTAAGGATAGGATTATTAATGGCACTTGAGATAAGTTACTAAAAGCAATGTGATCCTCTGGACATTCTCAGAAGCCGCAGGCAGGGTCCAAAGCACCATTTACTGTCATGTGACTTGCATGGACGTTATTGCTGTGGCTTCTGTAGCATCTGTTTCCCCTTCTTCTGGCGAGAGCACCTGCCTTTACTTTGGGCAGCCAGCGCTCTGCCACAGTGACCCCAGGATTTTGCTCCTACACCAGCTCCTTGAGTTGACCCAGGCCTCGGTCAGTGACTGCTGTATGCTGGACTCCTCATCCACTCTGGCCCCAGGAATTCTTCTGGAACCCTGGGAAGGAACTTTCCTGGGACTGTAGACCCGGGGTTATTGCTGGCGTTTTGCTACATGAAGTCAAGGCCTATTTGAGAGCAACGCTAACAGCCAGAAGAGAGAGTCAAGAAGACTCTCGAGAGCCCCGCCCTGATGGTACATGAAGGGTTGACGTCACCAGCAGGCGCTGTTCTGATTGGCTGGTGCCACCACTAAGGCTTCCTATTTGAATATTGCCCACGAACACTCAGATCCAGCTCTGGCTAAAATCATATTTCCCAGATATGTGAGCTAATCAGCTCATTTTTTTTTTCATGCCAGTTTGAGTTCAGTTTTCTTTGTTACTGAAAGAGTCTTGGCTGGAGATGAATCCACCATTTTTGAGGGTGAAAATTTAGGTAACAATGAAATGCTCCCCTCGCCCCTCAATTCTGTGTAAAAGAGTATAGGGCTTGTTAGGAACCAGACTATTAACAATCAGTTTCGTCAAAAGAATCTCATTTCTCCCGAAAATGAGTACCCTCCTCCTGAACTCAGGTGTGGCATTTCATACTGTCATGTGGGAAAGATGGAAGGCCAACTGATGGCCGACTATGGGGTGAGCGCCTCCTGGTGGAAGGGCTTTTTATAGTGGGTGCTGGATTATCACACTGCCATCTCTTGTTCTAACAGTTAGAGAGCTGGGCCTATTGGATGGAGAGAGAATGAGATTTATTCCTGGTGAAAGGTGCAGGCAAGAGCTCCTAAGCTGGGCGTATCCTGTTTGCTGTGCGGTGACAGAAACAGGCTAAACCACACCATTCTCTTGCTACCGGCATGAACTATAATCAGCCCATTAATTAAAAGCCTAGAGGTCTCAGACTGCATTGAACTGAGGCTTATTTGGCCTGAATCAGGCTAGCATGCAAAAACAAAAATCTCTCCATCTTAGCATTTCTTTTGTTGGCTTAGAAATGCAATTTTAAAAGGTACTGTATTTTTGTATTCCTTTTCTAATATTTCGTTGTTAGTATATAGAAATGCTACTGATTTCTGAATGTTAATCTTATATCCTGCTACTTTGCTGAATTTGTTGATCAGTTTGAGTAGTTCTGGGGTTGAGTCCTTAGGGTTTTCTATATATAGTATCATGTCATCTGCATACAGTGACAATTTTACCTCTTTTCTTCCAATTTGGATACCTTTTATTTCTCAACAGCAAAAAAGCCAACAACCCAACAGAAAAATGGACAAAAGACCTGAATAGACCTTTCTCCAAAGAAGATATACAGATGGCCAACAAGCACATGAAAAAATGCTCAACATCAATGATTATTAGAGAAATGCAAATAAAAACTAATATGAGGTACCACCTCACACTAGTCAGAATGGTCGTCATTAATAAGTCCACAAATAACAAATGCTGGAGAGGGCGTGGAGAAAAGGGAACCCTCCTGCACTGTTGGTGGGACTGTAAATTGGTCCAACCACTACGGAAAACGGTATGGAGGTACCTTAGAAAAGTACACATAGAACTACCAAATGACTCATAAGTCCCACTCTTGGGTGTATATCTGGACAAAACTTTCCTTGAAAAAGACACATGCATGCGCATGTTCACTGCAGCACTATTCACAAGAATCAAGACACGGAAACAACCTAAATGTCCATTGACAGATTATTGGATTAAGAAGATGTGGTATATATACACAATGGAATACTACTCAGCCATAAAAAAGAACAAAATAATGCCATTTGCAGAGACTCTCATACTAAGTGAAGTAAGTCAGAAAGAGAAAGACAAATACCATATGATATCACATATATCTGGAATCTAATATACAGCACAAATGAAACTTATTGAAAAGAAAATCATGGACATGGAGAACAGACTTGTGGCTGCCAAGGGGGAGGGAGTGGGATAGATAGGAAATATGGGGTTAATATATGCAAACTCTTGCCTTTGGAGTATATAAGCAATGAGATCCTGCTGTATAGCACAGGGAACTCTATCTAGTCACTTGTGATGGAGTATGATAATGTGAGAAAAAAGGAGGTACACATGTATGTGTAACTGGGTCACTTTTCTGTACAGTAGAAAATCGACAGAACACTCTAAACCAGCTATAATGGAAAAAATAAAAATCATTATAAAATTTAAAAAAACCCTGACAGAACAATGTAAATCAACTATAACAGAAAAAATAAAAACCTCAGAAAAAAAAAAAGCTCTGTTGGAGTTCTCGTCGTGGCACAGCAGAAAAAATCCGACTAGGACCCATGAGGTTATGGGTTTGATCCCTGGCCTCGCTCAGTAGGTTTAGGATCTGGTGTTGCTGTGAGCTGTGGTGTAGGTTGCAGATGCGGCTTGGTTGTGGCGTTGCTGTGTCTGTGGTGTGGGCTGGCAGGAACAGCTCCGATTAGACCCCTAGCCTGGGAACCTCCATATGCTGTGGGCACGGGCCTAAAAAGACAAAAACAAAAACACCACCACCAACAAATGCACTGCCATTTCAAAGTCACTCTACAGACTATTTTTACTATTTTAATAAAAGTCTAAGTGACATCTGAACAAAGAGAGCTGAATTTTTAGGGCAGCAATGTTGTTTGACACACCTCTCTACACATTTATTACATGTGTGTTTAACATACTATGTGGCAGGTGTGATGTGGGATGAACTGAACAAGAGTCCAGCCACCCAGATCCAAACAATGTCTACGACACTGAAATCAGGAGGCAATATGGTGTTTTTCCAAGAAAAAGGAAATGTGTAGACAAACTGAATAATGGAGGTAAAATATAAAATTTGTGGCAAGGCATATTTGCCTTGCTGCTTGTGTAGACATAGCAATGGGGCTTGCTAACACCTCGAGGGCTATGCATAAAAACAAAATAAAATGAACAATGCAGAGCTGCCCTGAGGTTTCTCGCCCCAGGATATTTCTAACATACAACTAATCCCTGTAAGTACAGGGATTTTTATGTTGCCTGTATTTTTCTTGCTGTACTTGCTAGGCACAGAATAGCTCCTTTTTCTGAATCTGGATCAGGTCTCTCCCAGTTCAGGTGTGCACGGGCCTGGAGTTTGGTTTTCATGAGGTTGTGAGAGTCACAAAAGCTTGCGGGCTGTTGTAATGGCTGGATTCGTTCTTATTCACCCAAGTCCTCTAGAAAAGGCACTGCCCTGGATTCCAGCCATGTCTGTTATGGGCTGAATCATGTCTCCCCCAAATTCCCGTGCTCAAGTCCTCACCCCCAGCATCTCAGAATGGGACTGTATTTGGAGACAGGGTCTTTATAAAGAGATTATTAAGTTAAAATGAAGTCAGGCTGGGGCCCTGATCCAATAGGACTAGTATCCTTATCAGAAGAAGAGATTAGCACACAGAGACGTGATCATATGAGAACACAGGGAGAAGACAGCCGTCTGCGCACCCAGGAGAGACGCCTCAGAAGAACCAAACCTGCGGATACTTTGGCCTCAGACTTCTCCAGATTTCTCAGAAAATCTTCTGGTGCTTAAGCCACCCAGTCTACCTACACAGTGTCTGCTAGGTACCTGTACACCTGCTGGCCGGCATGCCTCTCCACCACGAGGCAAGTTTGTTAGTGGAACTGATAACATTAAGATAACCCCCCTTGAACTGAACCCGTTCCTTTTCTGCTGTCCACCTTGCCTCCCACAGCCCATCTGCATTTGTTCTCCAGCACTGTCTGCTCACAGAAGGCAGGACACAGAGAGGCCTTCTCCTTCTGCCTCCCAATTAACTATCCAGCACAGCACCACCGAAGATGGAGGCAGGCAGACTACGGTCAGCTTTCCGTATCTGCAGGTTCCACATCTGGGATTCCACCAACTGCGGATCAAAACTATTTGGGAATAAACTCCAGAAAGTTTCAGAAAGCAAAACCTGAATGTGCAGTGTGCCGGCAGCTATTTACATAGCAGTTACACTGTATGTACAACTATTTACATAGTATTTACATTGTATTAGGTATTACAAGGAACCTAAAGATGATTTAAAGTACAGAGGAGGATGTACATGGGTTCTGTGCAAATACTGTGCTGTTTTACATGAGGGATGTGAGCATCTGCAGATTTTGGTATCTGCAAGGGTTCTGGAACCAATCCCTTGTACACCAGGGGGGATGACCGCATTGACTTTCCAATGGGATATCCTGAACTCTCCCTGCACCTGAATTCACAGGACTTCGGTCTGGAGCAGCCCAGGGGAGGGTCACTTTGGCCGTTCACCATTCAAGCTATAGTCCAGTGCAGCAGCTCCTGCCCCAATTGAGGCTGGGTGTGCTATGACCCCTCTGCTTGTCCCCAGGGTCCAGGTCACTGACTCTGTGCTCCAGCAGCCAGAAGGGCAACTGTCTCTATTCTGAGCCTGAATTCATCCCCTAGAAGTCTGTCCTATTCATCTTGGTCTGACCCACTGGAGATGACTTCCTCCCTCCTCTAAGCATTTCAAGACGGCAACTGTGTTTGTCCCCAGAGTTCCTTTTCCAGCTCTTGCTTCTTCTGAGGGCCTCAGGTCACAGAGTTTGAAGCCCTCTTCTGTTCTCCTTATTAACAAGCATGATATCCCTGTTTACTGAGTGCTTATGGGGTGGCAGTCACTGTGTTAAGTGCCTGACGGTTGTTGAACTTTTAACTCATTATGACCTTGCTGTTAATTCCATCTAAGATGAGGAAACTCAGGAAGCAGAGGAAGCTAAGTCAGTTTTTGCAAGTCTTAAAGCTGCCAAGTGGCTGGACAGTATGGCTTTCTATGATTGCAAAGCCCTTTTTTTTTTTTTTTTTTAACAGTCTTTAAAAACTGTGGTAAAATATATATACTATAATAATTACCTTCTTAATTCATTTTTAATTGTATCGTTCTGTGGAATTGTGTTCATGATATATAAATATCACCATCATCCAGCTCCAGAACTCTCTTCTTGTAAAACTGAAACTGTATCCATTAAACACTAACCCCTCATTCCCCCCTCTGTCCATTCACTCTCTGTCTCTATGAATTCAATTCACTCTCTGTCTCTATGAATTCAATTAATCTACATGCTTCATATGAAGGAATCACAGTTTCCGTGTTTTTGTGACTGGCTTATTCCACTTAGCATAATTTCCTCAAAGTTCATCTATGTTGTAGCAGGCATCAGAATGTTCTCCCTTTTTAAGCCTGAATAATATTCCGTTGTCTGTTCAGACCACATTTTGCTTATCCATTCATCCATCCGTGGACACTCGGGTAACTTTCACATTTCAGTTTCTGTGAATAACACCGTGGTAAACTTGAGTGTACAACTATCTTTCTGAGAGTCTCCTTTCAATTATTTTGGGTATATACCCAGAAGTGGAATTGCTGGGTATATGGTAATCCTATTTTTTATCTTTTGAGGAATCACCATGCTATTTTCCATAGCATTTTGTATTCTCCCCAATGGTGCCCAAGGGTTCCAATTTTTCTACCTCCTTGGCAATAATTGTCTTTTTTGTTTTGTTGGTATTAGTCATCCTGATGGGTATGAAATGGCATCTCATTGTGGCTTTGTTTTACCCTTCCCTAATGATTAGTCCTACTGAGCATCATTTTACAGACTTATTGGCCATTTGTAGATCTTCTTTGTAGAAATGCACAGTCCTGCTTCTTAAGCTCCCACTCAGAATCTTTTCCAGGCTGTCTTCCTTGAATAAACTAGAGTTTGCCAGCAGCCCCTTAAAAAGCAGCATCAAGAGGAACACTGAAGCCCTGCATTCAGCAAGGTGGCTCTGGCACCATGCCAGGTGCTGCATTTTCAGACTCTCTTAGATTTTCTAGTAGCCATAAGATACCTTTGCCCAAGGGTGAGCCTGTAGTTAGTGAGAGATTCCAGGCCTTCCTGGCCCTTAACAATTGCATTGAATTGGTTTTAAGCCAGTTCTCTGGTTTTGAATCAGGGTCGTTGGCCAAGTTTCAGCCTGTTGTTTTAGCACAGGGTTTTTCAACCTTGGCACTACTGACATTTGGGGCTGAATAACTGTTGTATGGGGCTGTCCTATGCATTGTCAGACGTTTAGCAACAACTTTGGCGTCTGTCTGCTAGAAGCTGGTAGCACCCCACTCTTCTAGCAGATGTTCTAGACATTTCTGGATATCTTCTGGGGAGGGGGAATCGCATTGGTTAAGAACACTTAACTAGGCATCTATTGATGGACCACTTGCTTTTTAATATTTGGGGAAATCCAAGATTCCGGAGGAAAAAATAATGCTTCTTAAAAATTCCTGTTCTTTCTATGAATGCAGACAACTAGAGAAAGAGGTAAAAATAATGAACTGAGAAAGAGACAGGGTCAGGAACTGAGAGGCATACATCAAATAGATTTGCCATACGTCTGATGCAGACAGCTGAAGCAAAATACAGAATGAATGCTCAGATTCTGTTGCATAGGATGATAAAGTTCATGAATAAAATGTTTATTTCCCTGTAGCAAAAATGAAATTATTCATTTCATTATTCTACCATCATGTGTGACTAGCTCCAGACAAATACAAATAGGTCTGGTGATAAAAGTGTTTTAAGAGGCTCACTATGGATAGCAATGGAACACTAGCTCTCTGATTAATTAAATAAATGTGCATTAGTTGCTTGCTGTGTAGGAGACCCTTGTGGGCACCGTGGAGGGGGGCACAGGATGATTAAGACACAATTCCTGGGCTGAGGCAATGTTTCCCAAGTCTGGGAGAGTTTAGGTGTGCATGGATAGAAGCTGAATGAGCTGTATTGATTATGGAGGAACTGTCTTCAACAGGAAGAGAATGCATTAGGTGCTTATGGCTGTTGTAACAAATTATCATAAATTGTAACTTAGAGCAACTCAAAACATATTATCGTGCAGTTCTGGAAGTCAGAGTCTAAAATGAAGGTGTTGGCAAGGCTGTGTTCCTTCTGGAAGCTCCAAGGGAAAATCCATTTCCTTGCCTTTTGCAGCATCCAGAGGTTGCCTGCATCCTTTGTCTCATACCACTTTCCTGCATGTCTCCAACTCTACTCATTTTTTTGGACTCTGATCTTCCTACCTCCCTCTTATAAGGATGCTTAGGAGTACACTGCACCCCACTCCCTGGAAAATCTAGGGTAATTTTTACATCAAGAGCCTTAATTTAATCACATCTGCAAAGCCTCTTTTAATCATGTGAGGCCATAGGTTTATAGGTTCCTGGGACTAGGATATGGGAATCTTCAGGGGTTGGGGGCATGTTCAGCATAGGACAGGTCGTGGGGAGAGAAGGTAGGAAGGCTGTGAGTGAGTTTAGGGAGAAGGACACCCATGACAAGACTTTGGGAAAAATGGGGAAAGAGCATGCCAAGGGGTAAGTGACCTCAGAGCAATGGGGATTTTAACTAAGGAAGGTGAAAGGACAGCTTCAACCTCCCTCCCAGATCTCTGGACAACCAGCCCATCCTCATGCTAATGACAATGTAATGCGGTCCCGACCCCATCAGTTAGAAACTATAGTCACTTCACAAATAAGAATACAGCATTAGGGTTCACAGATTCCCCCAGGCTTTAGAGCTACTGGACGGTTGAGCTGGGTTCTAAACTCTGGTCCATCTGATTCCCAACCCATCTTCTGTTCTTGCAGACTTTAGGCTCTGTGACAGACTGTGTTTTCCATAAGAGGTCACAATGATGTTTCTGATCTCATGTTCCTCCTACCAAAGGTAAAGTCTGATTTCTTTCCCCTGGAATGTGTGCCACCTTGACGACTGCCCTGGTGAGAACGGGGTGGATGTGACCAAGCATGACTTGCTGAGTTTGGGTCATAAACGTGATTGATAGAGCTTCCACTGGCACTTGCTCTTGGAATGCTCACCCATGGAATGTGGCCGCCCTGTTGTAAGGAAGCCCAGGTCACATGGAGAGGCCATGTGCCAGTGTTCTGCTGACAGCCAGTGCCAAGTTACAATCAAGCAAGCAAAAAAGGCCCCCAGCCTTTGGGGTGTCCAGCTGAGACCTCAGATATTGTGCTGCAGAGTCGAGCTGTGCCCTGTTCATAATCCTGACCCACCAAAATCGCAAGAGGTAATAAATGTTGTTTGAAGCCACTAAGTCTTAGGAAGATTTGTTACCCACCAGTAGAAGCTGAAAAAGGCAGTCAGCCCCAGCACATGTTTGTCCACTCTCTTGGCTAAACAGATGCTGGTTTTATAAAATCTAAGTTGGGATGACAGCTCCTCACCTGTAGATCTTGGCCGAGCCTTCCCCTCTTTCCTCCTGAGGATCATAAGGAGGACAGAAGGTGCAGATATAGAGCTGGCTCTTGGTGCCATGCTGCACAGGCGCTCACAGCTGGATGGCTATGAAAGTGAAGTCTACACAGGGCCACTGAGTGGATGCTCCATGAGTGAGTGAGAACGGGTGGTAGGAACCTATCACTAGCAGGGGTACCAGGCACAGAGTGGAGTGGAAAAAGGCTGTTAGTGTAGAGGAGGAATGATTAGATTTAGAATCAGGAAGAATCTTTGGACTGGGAAGGACAGGTGGGTAAGAGCGGCAATGCCCAGGAACAGATGGCCCAGGCATGGAAAGCGGTTTTAGCAAAGATAGAGCCAAAGTGCAGGGGGCAGACAAAAGACAATGAGAGTTTACCCAAGGCCAATAACTGACCAAGGGTGTGAAGACCTAGGGATGGTCATTAGCAATTTATTTAATAAAGAAATAGGTATTAAGGTCTAGTGTGTAGAAGACACAGGGGATGCAATGGTTGGAAACAGAGATAACTCCTGCCTTTGATGAGCCTACAGTCTAGTGGGAAAAGCAGACAGGAAATAAAGATTTGCAAATGAGATTCGGTTGTAGAAGGTACGTGTAGGAGGCTACAGGAATGCTATTGGTAGGGCAATGAGCAATTTCTCCTGAGGGATGATGTTTGAGTAGAGGCTTGCAGGTAGAAAAGTTGGCCAGAGGCTGCTATATTCCTCAGCCTGGAGGGAAGGAGTCAGGTGGCAGCAGGAGGCTGGAGACTGCCAGATGAACTCAGAAGATGCAGAAAAGATGGAGCCCCCAGGATTTGGTGATGGGGGGTATGTGGACAATGAAGGGCAGGGGAGCACTGGGCATGAAGTCCAGGCTTCTGGCTGGAGCATAAGGGATGGTCCTGCCCTTCACGGACACCAGGAACACTGGGGGTGAAGCTGACTCTCATTCTTAATATATTAAGTTTGATGGGCCTGTGAGGTTCCCAAGTGGAGCTGTCCAGAAGAAACTGTTCATATGGAACAAGGGAGAGGAAGAGGTAACTGAGCTTGAGATGTACATTTGGGAGCCTGAGGCACACTGAACTGGAGTCTCTATTGGAATGGTGCAGTGAGAACCCCATGATGGGTTGGGAGCACAGAGAGCACACCGTGGGACAAGCCTGAGAAGGACACTGGCTGGAGGTCATGAGGAAGATGAGGAGGGGCCAGAAGGATGGAAGAGCGGACTGCTAGGGAGGTTCCAGTGTCTGACGTCTTAGAGTTGGTGGAGGTTTGAGTTACTAGAAAGGATCACAGCTCAACTAGTTCCACCAGTTTGTTTTGATTCCCTCAACAGTTTTGGCTGAAAGATCACTGTGGACTTCCCAATTAAATGCCATGCTGTCAAGTCCTGCTGCATCTAAATATGATTTTCTCACCTTGTTTGGATTTATGTGGTTTCCAAGACTGCATTCTGTCCCAGTTCCAGAGGTGGTTTGGGGTGTGTGTTTGCCAAATGGTAAAGCCTGCAAGAAGATGCTGTGGTCTTGGTCTGAGTCAAGTTTGGTTATTCATGAATTCACACTATGGAATGTCCATTGAACATCTGTCTGGCTTTGAGCATGGTAAGTTACTTAAGTGAGATTAAGCCTTTGTTTTGCCACCCAGGAAGCAGTAATTGCAATGCTGATCTCACAGTGGAAGGTGAAGGTGAAGAGAGATAAGGAATGAGAAAGGACACTGCCCTGTGCCTGGAAAATTAACAGCTGCTTAACAAATGCTGGTTAGGTGAATGCATGATTAAGACACTTCCTTGACAAGTTCCTGCTGTGGTGCAGTAGTATCAGCTGCTTCTCTGCAGCACCAGGAGGCAGGCTTGATCCCCAGACCACCACAGTGGGTTAAAGCAAGGCGTGGCTGCAGCTGTGGTATAGATGGCAACTGCACTTCAGATCTGATCCCTGGCCTGGAAACTCCATATGTGTGCAGAGGCCAAAAATAGAAAAAAAAAAAAAAAGACATTTCCTTAACATCTTGTAGTTTGCACACAAATATGACTACCCTACCATACAGTGATTTCCTGACCAGGGATAGAAAGCTTCGGGCTTAGCATATGGCAGGTTCTTAATAAATATTTATCTACTGACCCATTGAACAAATGCATAAATGAATACTGTGCCCAGTTCTCTCTCTGCTAGTGGCAGGAGAGGCTCATTTAGGATGCCATCCATTTCTTTCTCCTTTTGCCTCACCTAGCAGAGCAAAGATGCCACCTACTTGCGGCCAAGGATATCCCAAAGGAGATATGGCTGGGTCATCCCTCTGCCTGTTATTCGTTTTCTCCTAGGAAGATGCACTTGGTTTCTGGCTGCATGGTGACAAACAGCAAGAGGTAGGTTCTCTGTCAACAGGGCAAGGCAGAGCAAGCCTTGCCGTAGACTGAATGCAAAATATGCCATAGCTCGCTTACTATGGAGAGTTAGCACTGACCACCTTAGTCCTTGAGGGCAAAAGCCCCAACTTGGAAGAAATAGTATAAATGTTTGCTGTGATCTTAGAATAGGTCCATGCTCTGACATCCACAGCAGCTCACTGGCTTGGACCTGCTGTTTCCTAGCTGTGTGATTCTAAACAAATGTGTGTCACTTCTCAGCCTCAGCTGCATTTTACTGAGAAATGGGGACAGTAGGACCTGTTTTAGGGTTGTTGGGAGGATGAAACAAGAAAACAAAAGGCACAGAAAATGCCTGGTACTTAGTAGTTGCTTGATAAGGCGCAATTTCCTTTTTCTTAGGCTTTCCATCTGATATTATTACTTTTCTTCTCTTTCCTTTTAAGTCATAAATCTTTAAAAACCTAGTTTTCTAGGTTATTTTCCAGGGAGATTCCTGGAGGCAGATAAAGTGGCCACAGTATGATATTTTGAAAGCACAAAAGACAGAAAAGCTCCCAATCAAGTAAAGCATTGCTTCAGTTCATTTATCAACCTGTAAGAATGATGACCTCAAATGGCCTTGAGTTCCATTCTCATAGTGTGTTGAAGAATTAGGAAAGCATCTATTTTAGAAACCTAGTCAAAATACACAATGCCATGGTACTTGAAGGGGTGAACTTCAGTTTCACAGAAAAGTCATTGGATGATGCCAGAAAAAGCTAGAAGTTTCCAAATGAGGCTGGCTTTCCAGAAAGTTCAAACTCCAGGGACCAAAGGCATTGGCTATGTGTTGGGAGATAGCTTTGATGTGGCACAACAAACCGGATGGTCCTACATGCTGAGACTGTTTTCCTGAAATTGGGCCCTTATTACTAAGTTAATAGAAGAAAATTCCAACTGAACTTCGGAAGATTTTTTTTTCTATTATGGTAACATTATAGAGTTCAATTTGGTGAAAAATGAGCACTGAAGGCTTTCAACAATTTTCTAATGGAGCTTAAATTCAATTTCTAAGAATAGTCACAATATAATTGGCAAGGAAGAAGCACTTAATTCCTGGAAATGCACTGATGGGGAAAATGACACTTTTCCTGGCAGCAGGACCTGGAGCAGCAGGGTTGTGGTGGGCTAGATCTCAGAATGATTCCCCTGTGGATCACAGGGCAGCAACGCTCTGCTGAGTCCACACATGGGGCATGCCATGAACAGTTCCCTGAATCACCTAAATTTTCCTTCTTAAGACATGAGTTTAAGCTTGTAATTGGCTTGTTCTATGGAATTTGAAGAACTGAGTGTTCATATTCTGACATCGAGGCTACAGTGCATTATACTGTACCTTTTAAAGTAATATTGATATTTTTGTTCATTACACCTGTTGTCTTAGCAACCTAACCACAGTGAATTAAACCCCCACCCAAGAGAAATCACTGGAAACACCTATCCGTCCTTCAACTTGGCCTGAGACCGTTCTTTTCCTTCAGATCAAATTGGAAGTCACAGATCTAGATGAAAATGGGGAAATGTTTTTCAAATCCCCTGATCATTTTTGAACCCTAGCCAAGGTTAGGGATAAGTATGCTGTGGAATCTGGGTGAAGGGTCCTTGTGGCTTTTTAGATGCCAAGAAATGCCTTTATAGAACTGAGGAAGGGATAAGCCTTTTTCATTTCCGCTTGTAAAGAAAAGTGCTCTCTGTAGGGTTATCTTGATGGGGTTTTAGATGACACATTTTTTGGTGTGTGACTGAATGGATGTTTTGACCGCTGGGAGGGCTGTGTGCTAGGCAGAAATGGCTAGTTTGTAGCTATCACAGGCTCAGGAGCCTGGTGGTCTCGGCCAGCATTGAGGTTCTCATGTGAATGCAGAAAAGGACCACAGCACCTCTTTGAGTAAGCCTGAAGAGAGAAAGGGTGGTTTTCTTACTATTTCCTTATGTTTTCTTCTTAAAAAATTATTTCCCTGAGATACAGGTACCCCAGTGTATATAGCAGTACTATTTACAATAGCCAAGACATGGAAGTAAACTAAGTGTCCATTGATAGATGAACGGGTACAGAAGATGTGTATGTATATAAAACAGAATATGACTAGCCATGAAAAGAATGAAATAATGCCATTTGCAGCAACATGGATGGACCTAGAGATTATCAGACTACGTGAAATAAGTCAGACAGAAAAAGACAAATATCATATGATATCGCTTATATGTGGAATATAAAAAAAGATACAAATGAACTCCTTTAAAAACAGAAAGAGACTCAGAGACATAGATAACAAACGTATGATTACCAAAGGAAAAAGGAAGGTGAGGGATAAGTTAGGAGTTTGGGATTAACAGATATATACTACTGTATAGAAAATAGATAAACAATAAAGACCTACTATATAAGACAGGAAACTATATTCAATACCTTGTAATAACCTATTTAACTACTATTGAATATATATAAATATATTTATATATGTATGTATAACTGAATCACTTTGATATACACATGGGACAAACCAAATACTGCACATCAACTGTACTTCAATTAAAACTTATTTTTCTGTAGTTCCCATTGTGGCTCAGTGGTAATGAGCATGACTAGTATCCATGAGGATACGGGTTCGATCCCTGGCCTCGCTCAGTGGGTTAAGGATCCTGCATTGCTGTGGCTGTGATGTAGGCTGGCAGCTGTGGCTCCAATTTGACCCCTAGCCTGGGAACCTCCATATGCCACGGGTGTAGCGCTAAAAAGACCAAAAAACCCCAAGCTTATTTTTCTGTTTATAAAAAGTAACATGTTCACCATAGAAAACTTGATAACACCAAGGAGTGTGAAGAAAAAAATAAAAAAATCACCAGTACTTCCAGAAACCTGAGAGAATCATTTCTAACCTTGTGGAGTATTTTATTCAAGATCTCTCCACATGTGATTTATATAATTGGGACCATAGAGTTTACCAACTTTGATGTTTTACTTTTTCTATTTCGTTCATAGCAGAAAGAACACTTTCCCCTGGCTTAAAAATTCTTATAAAACACAGTTTTAATGACTGTGTATTATTCTATCATATGGCTGCCCTATAATTCATTTATCCAGCCTCCTCTTGTTGGACATTAAGGCTGTTTTCCAACTTTTTGCTATCATAAATAAGGCTCCAGTGCAGAATTCTACACATAAATCTCTTTTTCTTAGTACATAAGTCTTTGACACTATTTCTGATTATTTTTTTTGAGACAAATTCCTAGGAGTGGAATTACTGGTATCAGAGTATGACTATTTGAAAAAAGTTGATAATAATGTAACATGTCTTTCAGAAAGTTTGTACCAATTTGCATTCCTCACCAAACTTTTTTTTTTTTTCAAAGTACTATTTCATACAAGACAATACTTTTCTTGTTTCAGGGTTTGGAGCTCCTTTTAAAGAGGTGGATGAACCAAGGAAGAAACCTCTTATCAGCCTTGTCATCAGAACCCAGGTGATGTAGGCTACATGGCCCAGGCAGATGATTGACATATGCCGCCTGTTGCTCAGAAGGTTGTGGGCTCATGAGCTGCCCCTCTTCGCTGCCCAACCTCCACATGAATCCTACACTAGTATGTTAATGATCCATTTTTATGCAGTAATGTGTGTGGCTTAAGGGAGTGAAGCTATTACTTGCAGTTCCCTGAGGGGGCCAGTTCCCTGCTATTTTTCTGTACCTGTGCACCATCTATCACCTGGGTTTGGAAAGCTGCTTTCCACAGTACCTACCTTGTCAGCTTTGGACTTCATTCTTAGGACTCAGCTCAAAGGAAGATGGGAGTGGGTGAACAAACACTGGGTGAGACTTTAGGTACACAGTTTGTGCCCTCGAGAGTCTCCTGAAGAGATAGTCTCACAAGATAGAATGAACCAAAGAGCCTGGGTCCTTGAATGACATTGGGGATCAGGCCCATCTCTCCACTCCTGACCCTGCTAAACTGATAACTGGATTGTGAGATGAATGAGCAATAAATTTCTGGGTTAATGTATTAAGAATAGGAACGTAGCTATGACAGCAGCTAGGGTAACACATCCTTGTTAGGACTCTCACTAACAATTACGCAATGCGTGCGCACGCGTGCATGTGCACACGTGTGTGTGTGTGTGTGTGTGTGTCTGTGTCTGTGTAAACTGTGCTAAGTTATGCAAAGAGGGGAACCCCATCTGGAGTTGGGAGTAGGTGACAGAGGAAGGCTTCGAGGATGAAGCTATGTTTGGACTAATGCTTGGAGGATTGCAATAACAGTAAAATTGAATTCACATTCCAGATGCCAGGTGAGCCTGTTTTATCCTCCCAGGGACTCTAGTTATTATTTCCTTTTACATCTGCAAAGAATGAGGCCAGGAGAGGCAAAGAAACTTGCCCAAAGTCCTACAACTCTCAGTGGCAGAGTGGATATCACATTCAGCAGGAGCAGGGGTTGGCCAAGTGGTGGTTACTTGGAGGGAGAGGCCAGGGGAGCAATAGGAGCAAAGGCACAGAGAAGGGGAGATGGGCAAATACCTAGCATCCTGGCCGTAGATGAGGCACTGAGCAACCAGGGGTGCTGACCATGGTGCTGAAGTAGGGCTGCACTGTGGAGAGACCTAGAAGGTCCTGGGGGTGAGGCCAGGGTGGACGAGGGGGGACTCTGGGCAAATGTCCTAGCAGAGAGGAAAAGGATAATGTGACATATTTGGGGAGCCACCAGATGATGGTAAATCCACCCAGGGGTCTGGATGTTCTGGTTTTGGCTTAAACACATGTATCGACTTTGCAGAGAGAACAGTTGTATAGCAGGCTTGGCCAGTCCTGGGATGTGGCCTTTATGACTGGCACAGAGGATGCACTCCTTGGATGTGTGTTGAATGAGCAAGCTAAAAATGAAACATGCAAATACGTCATATAGAAAATAAGTGAACCAGAAGCACCACATCCATCATGAGGCCCCTTGATGCAGCCACTCCAGCACCCCATTCAGGTGCCGCCTGGCTTTTTCTGTTCCTAGACGTCCTGACACCAAGTGTCTCATCTTTTCAGCTACTGAGGCTTTCTATTCTGGCTCAGTAACTACAGCCATCACAGAATTAAGTAATGACAAAGTGAGTTATTATCCAGCCTATCTTCAGCTGGGGATGTAACCTGTAGCCGAGATACCTCACTGTTGGAACGTTCACAAGACTGTCTAGGCAATGACATGAAAAATGTCCCCTATAATTCCCCAGCTTAGAGCCATACATCCTCAGAGTCTTGACTCCACACTTCGTGGGGAATAATGTTGTTTTGTTGAGAAGGGGAAGAGGGTCTAATTAAATTCCTCTTAAATGTTACATTCATTCTTGTTAATCAAAAATTAGTAGCTCTTAAAAAATAAACACAACTCAGCTCCCCGGGAAGCTGATAGCAGTTCCTGTGGCCTGTTTAATTACACAAAATGAAACAAAATGTGTTCCTTTGTCTCTCGACTGTGGAATTAACAAAATGAAATATAATGGTGGCCATATCTGAGTAGTAGGATTAAAGGTGATTTTTGATTTGCTTCTTTATTCTTTTCTGTGTTTGTTAATTTTTTCTACAGTGAGCAATATATTGCTCACTAAACATAATTTACATAGCTTACAAAAGGAACTATGAGATTACATTCTAAAAACTTGTAAACAAAAGACATGAATGAATACTTTTCCTAACCCCTAGCCTCATTCCCTTCAGACAACTTCTAAGATCGCTTCCATTTTCTTTATAACACCTATTATATTTGGAACCATCCTTCTATTGTTTTTCTTACTTATTCTCTGCCTATTCCCTAAGAGGAAGGACTTTGCTGGATTCCCACTATGTCCCCAACAACAGTGTCTGGCATACAATAGGTGTTAATAAATAGCCGTTGAACCAAACAAAGAATGAAAGGATATACATCAGGAAGAAACGTGCTATTTAACATTGCCCGGGTCTTCCAAAAAGAGAGGGGCTCTTCTGGTCTCCTGATATATTTCCATCTGTTAGAGGTGGGGGCACTGGGGGCATGAGCCCACTGTGGGCACGAGCTGAGAGAAATGAGTTGTTCTGGAGAAGATCCCTGTTTTTTACTCTCAAGAGAAAATAATGACATGGATGAATCCCCAAATAGTTGTATTGCATGACAGAAGCCAAAAAAGTACATGCTCTAGATATTCAATTTATATGAAACTCTAGAATATGCATGCTAATCTACAGTGACAGAAAGCAGATCAGTGGGGTGAAATAGGGGAGGGACACGAGGGAGGGTTATAGAGGGCCACTTTTAGGGGTGGGGCAATTACTGTCTTCCAGGTAAACAATATGCCTTAGAATGAGTTTGTATGGTGGAGTTTCTAGAAATGCTGGGTACATGCACTTTCTTGATCAGTTTCAAGGGTATGTACATTATGGCAGAACTTATCCAAATATACACTTTAAAATATGGGCCGTATGTATGTCGACAACGCTGTTACAAAAAGAGACGCTGGGGAGGAGGGGGGAATTGGAGAGAGAAGAGGAGTCACCACATGTGCTGAGATTGGGGTACCTTGTGAAAAATACAGAGGGGCCGGGCAGTGAGGGGAACTTGCAGTCCAGGGCTCAGAATGAAGTAATTTGATGTGGGGTAACTGCTTCCTCCTCCAGCACCTTCAACTAAGTGGACCACGTGCATCACATGATGTGTGCGTTTGAGTGTGTACACGTGTGTGTGCCGAGGCGGAACTGAGGAAAAGGACATGCAGAGTATAAGAGGCTGTCAAGGAGAGCGAGACAATAAGAATCAGAGTTAATTTGTCATAAGCGTACACTTGGAATCGCTAGTGACTGCTGGAAACACGGGGCCTCCTTCTCCAACCCTTGGAATTTTCATAAATCTTGGGGAAGGTCTTGGTCCCCTTTAGGGCATGGACGAGGATTCATCACAAGTTTGTTTAAATCTCAAGGGCAGGCAGATCCAAGCTGACACGTGGATGCTGCCCTCACTCTCTCACTAGCTGTTTGTTGAATGAATACAGGGGTGTTATTTTCACTCGTGGTCAGAAGAAGAGCTGCTGCTATTTGGAGTATTGACACAGGAGGCAGGGGGATGATGGATGGGCTGTTGCTGGGGCTTAGGTCACCTTCCAGCTGGTTGGCATGTTTGACAGCACCTGTGTTTTGGGGGACCTGTCTTACAAGCCATGCGCTTGTTGGCTAACAGCTAGCTATGGGGCAGACTCCGTACCAGATGTTGAGATGAACACAGTGAAAATGATGTTGGCCTTCCTCAAGGAGCTCACAGTGCAGAGGACACAGACACATCAAGACATGGACATGAAGGAAGAGCCATAGGCTGGACTGCAGAGCTTCGCAAACTATGACCTACAGGCTCCATCTGGCGCGCTGCCTACTTGTGTAAATAAAGGTGTTTTTTTGTGGTTGTTTTTGTTTTCTTTTTAGGGCCACACCTGCGGCATATGGAAGTTCCCAGGCCAGGGGTCGAATCAGAGCTGTAGCTGCTGGCCTACGCCACAGCCACAGCTGTGCCAGATCCAAGCCACGTGTGTGACCTCCACCATGGCTCACAGCAACGCAGGATCCTTAACCCACTGAGCCAGACTAGGGATGGAACCCATGTCCTCATGGGTACTAGTCAGGTTCATTACTGCTGAACCACAATGGGAAGTCCTGTAAATAAAGTTTTATTGGCACACAGCCATATCCATTGGTTGAGGTGGCGGCTTCTGCATCACAATAGAAAATCTCAGTGGCCAAGGCAGATCCAGTGGTCTGTGAAGCTTACATAACTTAGCACCTGCACCTTCATGGAGCAAGTTTGCTGACTCCTGCTCTAAGAATCTATTCAGAGCAAGAAGCTATGACTAAAGCAACAAGTTCAGGAGTCGCCGATCCTGCTGGCCATCCAATCCAGCTCTCAGGGCTCCAAGCCAGTGGGCACAGCTGGGTAGAAGTCTGCTAGTACTATAGTGATTGAATGACAAAGAGAATGGGCCTCCGAGGGCAGCCTCTCTTCAAGGAGGACGCAAAATACAGATGCTCCTGGCCCTTGTCAGGTCTCCTAGGCACCTGAGGCCATCTCCCCCAAGGCGGTTTCAGGGAAGCTCCGCAGAGCCCAGGTGCCTGGCCGGGCACCCTGGGAGAGAGTGGAGAGGGAGGACCACATTTCCTCTGCTCAAGCCCCAAGGGGATGCTCAAAGCAAGGAAGAACATCACGTAATAATCAAATACGGAAATTTAATGAGCATTCATACATGCTGTTTATTAAATCAGACCCTGATGGAAATCTCTTCCCAGGCTTTGCAAAAACGTATTAAACATTAACCTCTGAAGAGGATTCACTATAGTTGAAAGCCTGGTTAAAAATGGGCGTTGAAAGTTGTTTACTTGAATTTATTCATTAAATAAAAATGTACCGAGTGCCTGGTACTCATGTACCAGGCTCTTTTCAAGACCTACATGGTTCTGCTCTCAGGAGGCGGGGTGGGGCATCCAGGGATCGGAGATGAGCAGTGAACTAATCCTAGTTTCATAGTTTGCAAGTCTCCTCCTGCACTTATGACCCAACACTGAACTGTGAGTAAATGAGGTTCCCACATGCACCTGGCCACCCGTTCATCAACCAATCAGTATACAACCTTGTCTCTTTTTTCTTTTTTTGTCTTTTTGTCTTTTTAGGGCCACACCCATAGCATATGGAGGTTCCCAGGCTAGGGGTTGAATTGGAGCTGAAGCTGCTGGCTACATCAGAGTCACAGCAATGCCAGATCTGAGCTCTTTGTGTGACCTATACCACAGCTCATGGCAATGCTGGATGCTTAGCCCACTGAGTGAGGTCAGGGATCGAACGCACATCCTCATGGATACTAGTTGGGTTTGCTAACTGTTGAGACCTGACGGACTTCTGTTTTTTTTTTTTTTTTTTTTTTAAGCTTGTCTTGTTTTATGCGTGTTTCTGTTTCGAAACACCTTATACAGTATATGTCGTTAGTTCCTTACATTGAACTGATGGCCAACAGGACTACAACTCACGCCTGGAGGAAGCTCATCTAACACATGTGTTTTCTCCACAAGGCCCACCACAGCCTTCTCGTGCTCAGGAGCACCAGACAGCATCTCAGTCCTGTGCTTGGGGACCATTTTAAACAGTGAAATCCCCATCAAGAAGCACAAAAAATGGGGAAAACGTGGCAACCAACAGAATGGGAGAAGCACACGTGTTTACAGAGTGAGCTGAAACAACAAGGCAGGGTACCACCTCTTGGATCTCACCTCGGGATGTGTGTGTTGGGCGACTCAAAACTTTCACTGTTCTGTGTCTGTCTGCAAAGGACTGAGAAAGCACCACAAATATTTTGGGGAGGTGCATAAATGTTCATGTGTAGGTGAACCTGCACATACAGAATGTGTGAATAATGAGGATTGGCTGTGATTCAAGGCAGAGAGCATGTATAGTTCCTGAGTCGGGGAGATGCTCGAGGGAGAAGCGGTTGGAGTGGAGACAGGTGGATGGAGAGAAAGGGGAGAAGGGAGGGGCAGCAGGGCTGACCAGGAGGATGCTGCGTGGAGAGTCCATTAGAGCAGGCGGAGCGGAAAAGGCAGACCAGAGGTGTGATTACTGTCTTCTGGGTAAACGACGATGTGCCTTAGATCCAGTCTGTACAGTGGAGTTGCTAGAAACGCAGGATCTGAATGGAGATGGACCCGCTAAAATACTCACTGTGTTTCACCAGTAACTAGACAATCTATGTTTTAAGAATTGGTGAAAGACTTATTTTTTTTTCTTTTTATGGCCACACCTGTGGTACACGGAAGTTCCCAGGCCAGGAATTGAACAGGAGCCTTGGCTGCCAGCCTACGCCACAGCCATGGCAACGCTGGATCCAAGCCACATCTGCGACCTATTCCAAAGCTTGTGGCAACACTGAATCCTTAACCCAGTGAGCGAGCCAGGGATTGAACCCACATCCTCATGGAGACTATGTCAGGTCCTTAACCTACTGAGACACAATGGGAACTCCAAATATTTACTTTTTGAGCTAGAGATGTTTAATTTTTAGACATTCAGGGTAAAGCATCCAACAGTAATCACTCACCCATATATTTCCAGTCCCAGGGAAGAGCCCAGCTGTGGGTATTCCATGAAGGATGCTCAGATGGACACCAGATGGGCTCTGAAAGCCATCTTTTCATGATCTCCTCAGACTACTGGATCCCCTGGTCCTCCCATCTTTGTAGATTTCAAAAGATGCTCCAGGTGCAAAGCATTCACGGAACAGAAAACAGACAAAACTGATCCTCTGAACACTGACCCTAAAGCTTCGTAGATAAAATAAAGATCCCACCTGTAACAGAATTGTGAAGAAGTTTTATGGGAATTTAAAGAAGCTGACCATTCTACTGGGTACAGGGTTATTTATTTATTTATTTAATTTAATTTTATTTTTTTTTATGACAGTTTCTCCTCTTACAAAAAAAGAAGTGTTTTCTGGTCAAAAAGTCTTTGGCATGAATATATCTGAATTTGAATTCTCTCCCTTCTACTCACAAACTGCCTGATTCTCAGCATGTTTTGCTGCTTTGGCTCCTCCTCTGCAGAATGGAGAGGATCACGGCTACTTCAGGGGTGCCCAGGGTAGTGAGGAGATTTCTAGATGTTACATTTAGTTACTTTTCACATTTGCCTTTTCTATTTCATTATGCTCTCTTTTTCATTCATGCTTCCAATTCCTTTTTTGTTTTGTTTTGTTTTTTTCCTGGCTGTACCCATAGCATATAGACGTTCCTGGGCCAGGGATGGAACCCACACCACAGCAGGGACCATGCTGGGTCCCTAACTGCTGAGCCACCAGGGAACTCCTATTCTTCCTATTCTTTTTCCCCTAACCATATTTTTTTTTCTTTTTTTTTAATGGCTGCACCTGCAGCATATGGAAGTTTCCAGGCTAGGGGTTGAATCAAAGCTGCAGCTGCTGGCTTACACCACAGCCACAGCAACACTGGACTCAAGTCACATCTGAGATCTATGTTGCAGCTTGCGGCAATGCCAGATCCTTAACCCAATGAGGGAGGCCAGGGATTGAACCCACATCCTCATGGAGACTATGTCAGTCCTTAACCTGCTGAGACACAGTGGAAACTCCTCTCTAGCTACTTTAAATATACTTATTTTATAGTCTAGTTCTTCTTTTTTTTTTTAATCCACAGATTTCTCTTCCTTTTCATTTGAGCCTGGCTATAGAGGCCGTGGAGTTACATTTCTGCCCGTGTTTCTAACTCTTGCGGAAAGGACATCTCCTTTTCTCTTGTCCGCCAGGATGCAGGCTCACACCTGGCATGGGCCTTCCGGTGTCACCTCTTTCTTTTGGCTGAACACATTTTCAGTCCTGGTCCTGAGCCACAGAGTCATAGAGCATTTCTGATCCCACCCTTTCAATTTCCAGAGGAAACAGGCCTCAAGTAGCAAAGCGGCTTTCACAGTGCTGGGCTGAGTCATAGCTGAGCTGGACACAAAAGGAAAAATCAGCCAACTCTACTTTGCTTAAACATGTGATATTCTGCTCATCAGGAATTTTTGTGATAATTTTGATTTAAAAAAAAATCATTGCATTAAAAGATGATTTATCCAGATGGCCAAGATTTCTGTGTGCCGAGGAAAGCACCTCGCTCACCTCACCCAAGTCCAGGCGCACGAAGCGGTCTTGGGCGCTGTTCCCTCTCCTGCTCTAAGAGTCAGCCCACAGCCTTCCTGTCCTCCTCTGTGGCCACACCTCCTGCTCTGCATCCTTCTCCACCCTTAGTGCCCTATGAAAGTAAGTGACCAGCCTCTGGCCCAGAAGCCCATGAGCTCAGAGAAGTGCAGTAACCAAATGCACAAATGTTGGTCCTTCCCATCCCAAGACATCTTCATAGAATGCTCCTGGGCACAGCTGCAGCCTCACAGCCAGCCACAGGCATTGTGGGAAACTCCGACTGCAGAAAGGGTTTCTAGTGGACGCTGTTTTTCCAAGCTGTTTACCACTCTTCATTGTTCCTCACTGCATCCCAGGCTCCCTTGTGGACAGACCCCTGTTTTGGGTAGTGTTGGTGGTGCCCAAACCCCATTCTTGCCTGGATGCAGTAGGAATGATATGGGACATATGACTTAGCTCCAGCAAGCCCCATGTGCTTTCAGTGCGTGAGTTGTGGGCAGGTGGTGGAGTTCATGGTTATGGCCTGGCAAGTGTAACAGGAGACCCAGGCTGATTCCTTTGCAGTGGTTCCCACTGTCTTCCCTCCTGAATTCTCGTTGGTGGCCACTCCTTTTTCCCCCCAGCTTTTCCTCTGGCCTCCCAGCCAATCTGTGATCGCCTATATCAACCTAAGAAATTCTTGTTTTATTCCACTTATTACAGCTGACACCGGTTGTGATGCCTGCAGCCATGGATCCTGACAAATATTGGACTAGATGTATAATTAGAGGTTCTGAATTGTAAAGTCCTCTTTTGCTTATAGGTAATAGTCTGCTAGCTTCATCTCACCTTTAACATTCAACCAGATTCTAAACTTGTTTGGGTGACAGAGTCTTTCTAAGTCTTGGTGTTATCTGCACGGCCTCATATGCTTTGCAGTGCATCTCAAAATCTTGATAAATTTAATCCAGATGCCCAAACTGGGAACAGTTTTACTAGCAGAAAATATGACTATGCTATGTGTATGCTCTAGAAAGATCACAAAATGAAGCAGACCTGTCCATCAAAAAAAATCAAGGCTGCAAACCTTCAAAAATCAGTCATTTGAGGCTTGGCTTTAATACTGGTTCGCCATGCCTCCAGTTGCTCTGTCATCTCTGAGTTCTCGTTTGCAGACAAGCAAAGGGCAGATGACAAAACTTAATATTCTCCTCTCCCTTCCATTTTCCTAGGAATGGGATTTTAGCCATTCCTAAGAAGTGCCACCATGAGACTGTAGGGCCACCAGCAGGGGTCTCCAGGAGCAAGGGTGGAAACCCATCCCCGTTCTTGGGAGCTGTGACTAACTTAATAAAGTCACTTCTCCAATTAGTATTTCCATAGACTTGCTCTACTGTGAATGCACAACACCTGAAAACCACGGATTGCAGAAACACACGCCTTTCATTCTCAATGAGCCACCGTGAGATAATGGCTACACCTTATGTTCTTTTTTTTTTCTTTTTTCCCACTGTACAGCAAGGGGATCAAGTTATCCTTACATGTATACATTTTTTCCCCCACTTATGTTCTTTTTGACAATGATAATGGGTTAGTTATCATTGCCTACTACGTGCCAGGCACTATGCTCTCAGCACTTTACCTCAATTCTCTGGTTTATCCTTCACAGTGACCTTATAACCTCCATATTATTTGCCCCCTTTTACAGGTAAGGAAACTGAGGCACAGAGAAACTGAATGTCTGTCTAGGTTTACACATTTGGAAAATGCATGAGTGTGGACTTGTGCTCAGGATGCCTGGTGCTAGACGAGCAGTTGGGGCCACCAGAGCTACTTCTCTTTTCAAGGCCATATGAGGTCAGGGGCCTTTCCTGTTCCACTGCAGCCCCCTGGGCAGCCTCTGGGGACAAGACGGACTCACTGCTGGAGTGCAAAGTCAAGATCTGTGTCCTTCACATCCACTGAGAAAATATATCTTTCAAAGTTGAGATTTTCTAATCCGCTATAATAAGTCTGGCAACATGGGGAAGGGGTTTTATGATGGGGCACTGTTCTCGCTAAGGCAAACATACAAGTAGAAGGTACAGGGAAGAAAGAATTACATGTAAAAAGCTCTGCAACAAAGGCAGCCAGTGAAAATGCTTAACACCATCAATCGTGCAGCCTGCAGGTGTCCAGCAGGGGAAGCCATCCCTGTCTGATAATGGCAGGAAGTGCTTCTGTGTGAGTAGCTGATGGCGCCTGGATGCACGCACACCCAAGGGCTTTCTGCCACCTCTGGTCCAGGCAACTCTGCCCAAACCACCTCCCTGTGGTCCTTACAGGCAATCAGGCAGCAGCAATTTCTGCCGTGACACGCAGGGGCAGGAGTTGTCCTCGATTTCAGGACTGTCAGCTAAAACTGGAAATAGAATGTGCAATTTTATTCTGAAAAACAGAATTCTGGTAAAGCGGTGGGGTTTGTTTCGAGTTGTATGTGGAGGGCTGGGCTTCTCCAGTGTTAGCTGGTTGGCGAGGCAGACCCTGGAGAGGTCTGTGTGCAATTTCCTGCGTAGGAATCCGTGTGACCTTGGGCAGGTTCTCTCATCTCTCTGAGCCTCACTGGTCTCACCTGTGAAATGGGGTGATCATAGTGCCTTCTGTCCAGGGTGCAGTGAAATCAGAGGTGACGGTACACATAGAAGGCTTGGACAAGAGTGGGACACAGGAAATGCCCGCTGCTCTGTTGTAGGCGTGAACACATCAGTGCGGCCGTAAGAAAGAAGATGCTTTAGGCTGCATGTGTCATGGAAAGTGGACCAGAGGAGGAGGCACACCATGCTGACGGCAGAAGAGAAGACGAATGGAGCCAGGCCAGCCTACGGCTGATTAGCCCCTGCCTGGCCATGTCCACACCATCCGGGGGCCCAAGGAAGCGGTACTTGGCAGACTCTGCTGCCTTTGGGGTCTGGCTGGCCAGTTAAGATATCATGCTGTGGCCAGTCTGAGGAACACGAGAATGTTTCTTTTCCACCTTCACCTGCCTCGGTGGGGTCTCAAAGGCTCCGGGATCTAAATGCCATCCGAGGGCAGTCGACACCCTGACTTTCATCTTGAGCCCGGACTCTCCCCGCCAGCCAGGTCACCTGCTCCCTGGCTGCGGCTCGAACTCACTGTGATCAGAACTGTGGTCCTGCTACTCCCCTCCCCCACGCCCCTTCTCTAGGGAGCGCGCCTATCTCATAAACAGGCACCCTGGGCTTCCAACGGTTTAGGACAAAAACTCGGGCGTCAACGTTCCCAACATCCCCCTCCCCCAACACACATGATCGGTTAGCAAAGCCTCGCTGCCATTACCTTCCAAACATTTCCAATATCTGCCTGCTTCTCACTGTGGGCACTGTTCCCACCACGTCCAAACCGTCTCCACCTCTCACCTGGATGACTGCAGCACCCTGCCCATTGGCCTTCTGCTTTCTCCCTTCCCCCGAGCCCCTCCCCACCTATGCTCTTCTAAAACCTCCAGAGTGTTTAACTTCCCAACTTATTCAGAGTAAAAGCTTTATCCTATGCACCTCTGGCCTCATCTCCCAGCTGTCCTCACTCCCTAGCTCATGCTGCACAGGCACCCTGACCTCCCCCAGAAAGCACATCTGCCTAACTCCTGTAAACCGTGCCTCAGGGCCTTTGCACCTGCCATTCCCTTTGCCTGGACCACTCCTTCTCAAATATCTGCATGGCTCACCTTTAGTTTCCTTTACTTCTTTATGAGATGACAGACTGCCTTGCTTTCTCTGCGTTTGTTTTTTGTTTTTTTGTTTTTGTTTTTTGTTTTTTGCTACTATGCTATTTTAAACAATTTCTTTTCTTTTTCTTTTCAGGGCCGCACCTGTAGCACATGGAAGTTCCCAGGCTAGGGGTTGAATTGGAGCTGCAGTTGCCAGCCTACACCACAGCCACAGCAACTCGGGATCTAAGCTGTGTCTTCGACCTACACCACAGCTCATGGCAATATTAACCCACTGAGCGAGGCCAGAGACTGAACCTGCATCCTCATGGATTCTAGTTGGGTCCTTATCCTGTTGAGTCACAACAGGAACTCCCCAAATTTTATTTTCTTGTTTGATTTCTCTCTTCCCCACTGAAATATAACCTCCAGGATGACAGATATTTTTAACTGTTTCTATTTTAGCTGTATCTCCAGTGCCTAGAAAAGGGCCTGGCATATTGCAGGTGCTCATTAAACATTTGTGGAGCGAATGAAAGAATGATTCAATGATTAAAGAAGTGGCTTATCCCGTCCTAACCTAAGTCCAAATCCAGAGGTCCCGTTTCACATGTGCAGCCCTCACACAGGGCTCCGAGGCTGTTCAAAGTCGGCTGCATAAGGTCTGAGCTTACCCTGAGGTTGCTGCCGACACCAATGGACTAGGAAAGTCCTGAATGAAACATATGAGGAGAAATGCAGTTCAGAGGCTCATCACCTGAAAACAAAGCTCCACGATCCATTTGGAGAGCAAACTGGGAGCAGAGAGGAAGGGCACTTCTTGAAGTCGTTACAACACCCCCTGACTACGATTTCACTGCCTGTGTGTGTGCTAATGCTGTGATAAGCCCTTCACAGATGCCCGAGCTGTGTGCATTGGCTGGTGACTGGCAGACAAACTGAGATAATAAAACAAATCAGCTATTGCCCCTGACTTCTGTTCCCATCCTGGAGTGCGTGGCTATGTTGGTTAGTTTCTGCAGCGGCCCTTGTCGGATTCAAATGCCTTTATAAAAAACAAAAAAACAAAAAAAAAAAACTAGCTGAGCAGATTTAACAGCTTAGAAGACATTGAACAAGAAATGATATTAACATTTGTCAATATTTTCTTTATTGGTTCTGAGAATTAATTTCTTAGGCTGCCAAGAGTGACCATCCTAATTATATTAAAGTATAACCAATTCAAAACCATGCTTGCAATAATGAAAGTCTGGCCCATGGCCAGTTTATAACAACATGTGGAGATGGATGCGAAGAAGGTCGTGGGATTGTAAAATAACCTTTCGACTGTTTATCCAGAGGGCCAGCCGTTTCCTATTAACCAAGCCGAGCACCTCTAATTGAGGTTCATAATGAAAATCTTCCATCTTTGGATCATTGTAAAGGCTGGAATTCTATTTTCAGCCATGGAAGCTATTAAATCTTTAAAATTTCCGTTGTTTAATTTATTAGAACTTGTTTCCCACTGTCATCTGACCGCTAAACATAAGAGTCAGCTGTGCTAATATATTTACATAAATAATGAAAAATTCTACAGCAGGGTAGGCAATAAACTGCATTGCCACCCTCCACTTTCAATGGAAGAACATCACTTTAATTAAAAATTACAAAGGCACCACTGTAAACAGCTCATTTACATTTCAACTTCTGTGTTGACTCAAGAAAGAAAGAATTTATTAAAAAAAAAAAAAAGAGCAAACAGAAATGACCTCACCCCAAATCCTATTATTGAGGTCAGTAACCACAGTTAATTAAGATGAAGTGTTAATGATATGTTTTAGTGGATGGAGGCTCTTCTCATTTCCCCAGGTAGAAATGTTATTATTTGGCCTTTAACTTCTGATTAAAATTTAAAAGGTAGGAGTCACCTCAAATTAAACTCTTAAATCTGGTTTTGAAATCTCTTTTTTTCAAAAAAGGAGTGACGACCTGCCTTCCTCTTTCTAAAAAATGGTAAGTCACTACACATTTTGAACCTCTGTGTTCCTGAGAATTCTGTGATGACAAAATCCAAATTTCTAAGTGAACTGATTTTTGCCATCTGCTTCCAAAGGTTTTGGGAGGTACAGAACAAAATGTCCCATAGCCAGCCAATGATTTTTGCTGGATTTCCTATCTTTTTCTTTTTTGTGTGTGTGTGTGTGTGTGATTTCCTTTGGGCTTCGATATTAGATTAAACGGGGTGTTAAAGAAAAAGGCTTGATGGCTCACAGGAAGACCAGCAAAACCAGAAGTATTTTTAGCAAATCTTTGGCGGCTGAATTTTCATCACTGTAGGTTGCATTCAGCACCCATTTGAGCCCATGAGTGAAACTACGTTGGCGCTTAGAAGCCTCTAAGTCTAAAGGAGGAAGGGAAGGGAAATGATTTAAAAAGACCCAAAGAAGCAGGACAAAGTATGCTGTGGTTTTCAGAGAGATGAGAATCTAATTTGGATCTGCTTCAGATGTTCTGTGTTCAAAGAACTTGAAAGCTCAATTTGGATGCAGGCTTTGGAAGAAGAGCTGGCTGATGGACATGGCTCCTTAGTGTAGCTTTCGGGACCTGGGAAGCCCAGCGAGAGGCGGGTTGGTCCTGCTCAGGACCATTCTCCTGGGAATGGTTGGCACACAGACACCCCAGCTGTCAGCAAGACAAGCTATATATCATACCCGTTTACCGAGCATTTCCACAAGCCAGGCCCAGTGCTGGGCTATTGTCAGACTCTTGATCCTCTAAGAATTTTCTCTGTCCATGGTGGCTTCCTCCCAAGTCATATTGAACATACTAAAATGTACCCACATGACAAACACATTTTTTTTTCCCTGTAACTCCTTTTTTGGAGTGATTTTGATATTTTTGCTTTTGGAATTGTTCGACTACCAGGAATATTTCACTAATAAACCCCTATGCCTTCTCTAGCACTGACTCAGACAGACATGCCTACAAGGTAAGATCTACCAATGGTTTGCCAACGTCAAGACATTTTTGCAAATATTAAATTCAAGGTGCTAAAGTCATCATGGTGCTGTGGGACATTCGCTCTTTGTTAATTTCAGTGTTGCTGTTTTCTTTTCAGGCTTTGGAGAAGCGATTATGTGTTCAGGTCCTTGACATTTTTGTAGGCTCCCGGAAAGTTTGAAGGTCTTGGTGCTGGGCCTGAAGTGCTTAATTAAGTAGCACTGAGGAGGTCCTGATGTTTTATCAGGGACGGAGATAAACACGATTGTTAGGCTTAGAGAGCGGGGCGGTGGCGGGGGGGTGGGGGGTGGTTAGTGGAAGATGGACAATTAAGTCAGGAATAACAGCGAAGCGTGATGAGGGCTACACTGATGGTCAGGAAGCCCCGGAAGTGCAGCCTGAAGGTCAGGGCAGCCCACCTGTGGAGATGATGCCTAAACCATCGGAGGACACATACAGCAAGACGGTGGCGAGCAGAGCCGAGGAATTCAGCTCATTTGCGTGTTTTCCTTCCATAATCCGAGGCTCAGGAAGGTTACATTTTCCTCATCAGCCAAGAGGGAAATGAACC
The DNA here is from genome assembly GCF_016906955.1 of Phacochoerus africanus. NCBI lineage: Eukaryota > Metazoa > Chordata > Mammalia > Artiodactyla > Suidae > Phacochoerus > Phacochoerus africanus. The sequence continues at coordinate 4,861,098 of NC_062551.1, forward strand.
ATTTCTCTCCCATGGGGTGGTTGGGAAAATTAAAGGAGACTTTGGTGACAGTGCTTTTGGTACACTTTTATATAGAAATTAAGCATCATAGTCAGAGTACCAGCCAAAGACATGCGTCCAGGGGGTCGTGGCGATCTCTGCCTGGTTGGGTCTTGGCACCTGATTCCCAGGAGGCAGAGATTACCTCAAAGGTTGAGGACAGGGGGGTTCTGGGGAATTTAGGAAACTGCAGACATGAGGATGCTTGGAAATAAGCAATTTCTATTGCTTGGCTCTTTCTCCCCAGCTGGGGGCCACTGGTTCCTACTTCCCAAGGAAACAATTTCTTTCTCTCCCTCCTTCCTCCCTCCCTCCCTCCCTTCCTTCCTTCCTCCCTGTTCCTTCTCTGCTGGGGTGGCATCCTTCATTTGCAGCAAATGCTCTTTGCTCTCCTGACTATAAGCTCCCCAGAGGCTCTAGGCAAAGACTATTTTTTTTCAAAAGTGAATACACAACGTCCAGCAGTGTCAGGCCCATGGTGGGCTCTAACTAAATACCAGTAAGTGGATTCAGTAAAGGAATGAATGGAAAATTAAAATCCTTGTGTTTTTTTTCAAGCAGCTGTCTTTGGCAACAGAATTAGCTATCATTTTGATTGTGTAAAAATCTGATTTCATGGCAGGTATTCATCTTCTACACTTTACCCTGTAGTTTTTTATTACACAGAAACTTCAACCCCCAAAGTTGGTCATAGAGGAAGCTTCTAGTTACTTCACAACACTCACTCTGCGTTTTTTCCTTAGTAAAGAATCCTGGCCTTAAAAGCTAATGGCTACCCAGCTAAGTGAGCATCTTTCCTGGCATTTCTTGCAGCTAAGTTGGGGCCATGTGCCTAATTTCAGTCAATAAGATTTAAATAGAAGTGTGGTTGCATTCCATGAGGTCTCCTTAAAAGTCAGGAGACTCCCTTCGTCTTTTGCTTTCTCCCAAACTACAGCCTGGAATGTGGATACGAAGGTTGGAGCACTAGCAAACATAACAGCCCATGAGGAAGAGGGTGCCAGCCTAGAGGTGATCAAATGGTGAGCAAGAAGGAGCTGGGGGCCCTGCAGTTCTGGGGAATTGCCATCCCAGCCCTGGACTGCTGTGCTTACTGTACACCGATTTTTTTTAATTAACAAATATTTAAATCTACATTTATTTTTGTGAGAAAAAAGTAAACTTCTAGCTTCTTTGAGCCACCATTATTGGAATTTTCCTTTTATATTTAGCCAAAGTAATCCTCACAGATCTAATGCTTCTGAACACACATTTGTGGGACTCTCTGGAGGAATAAAATTTTCCAAAAAAACAAAACAAAACAAAACAAACAAACAAACAAAAACTTTGAGCAGTAATAGGTAATTTTACATGGGTAGGGACAATATTTTTCCTCAACACATATCTTATGTATTCAATGTGTGGGCATATGTCTCTGTTGCAGAGCTGTTTACCACAGAGCCTGGATAAGATGAGTTCTGTCTGAAAAATGTTTGGGATAGGAATTGCTACTTGGTTGCCCTGATAGAAATGCCCTGATTGTTCAGAGGATGAAATAAGACCTCTCAGGCCATTCGAAATGATGGAGCTGCCAGCTGCATCCCCAAAGTTACCAAAGCAACAGATTTGATGCAACAATGCTTCTGCTTCTCATTCACTGCTGGGGAATGCTAGGCAACTACAGTCACTTCCATCTTAGCATGAGTATCATCCAGCTGCTCTTTCTGATCATAATTAGCCGACAAGTTCAGGTGCAAGAGGCCACTCCTCACTAGAGACGCTAAAATGTCCCTGAGAAATGCCGGATGCCTGTCTTGCACAGGTGGAGGCAAGCTCCGCCCTGAAAGCTGAAGCCAGTCTCCTTGTCATTGTGGGAGGAAAGGACAGGGTGTGGAAATCAGCTCTATTTTACCACACGACCATGTTTGCATGACCTTGGGGCAGAGAAACTTCCTATCCATCACTTCAAAGCATAAGCGAAAATATAAATGTGATTTCCTAGGTACAAAAACCAAAGAATTCTCTAAAGGACAGAAAGTATTATTAATACCAAGACTTTTGCAAAATATTTTCAGGAAATCATTTGGAAAAATTAATGATGCATTAAACTATTTAACGCCAAGCATGTCCACTGACCTTTGAAAAATAAGTGCCTACAATTGGAAATCGTCTAAATATCCAACAACAAAGGAATGAATGAATACCTGAGGATATTCATGTAACAGAATAGCAGAGTACATACTATTCGATGCCTAAAAATAGTGGCTGTTTCTTGGCATGGAAAGCTGTTCATCATATATTGGAAGTAAAATTGGCAGCTTCCGACACAAAATGGGTGATGTGAACTGAATTGGAAAATAAAAAAAGCGAAGCGCTCATTCATATGATTGGAGTTTGTGCCCAAGCTGTTAAAAGGGGATTTCCTTAGGTGGGATGATTACAGATTTTTTTATTATCTTCTTTATTCGCCACTGTCTTTTCAAAAGTTTCCTCCATGAACTACCTTAACTTCTTAATGAGAATAAGAAGAAACAAGTCATTCAAGAGAAGAATTTCAACTGTCTCCAGCCCACTGCTGTCCGTTTTGATCTGGCTAAGAGCACAATGCGATGGGCTTTTAAACAAGTTTTAATAACTCAGGCTTTTTAGTGAGAAGATTCACTCTGATGCCTGGACACCTCCTGTCTTTAGAGTTATAGGCTTCTCGGAGATCAAGGCTCCTTTCACTGATTTTAACATTCCCTGGTGAGATGAAAGCGTGCACGGCAGTGGCAGCGGCAGAATCACTGTGCCTGAGACGTGCCTTCCATCACAGAAGACGGGACCAGGAATTAGGTGGAAGTCAGTTGCTAAGTTTTGTGGTGGTTGGGGGTGGGAGGAGGTTTCCTGTTTTGACAGGGGAAGGATCCCGGCCCACAGAGGAGGCCAAAGGGCCTGTCAAGGCTGAGGGTAGGACCTGAACCAGGCTGTCAGGGTCCCCGTCGGGTGAGCATCTCTCTTTTTTTTTTTTGAACCAAAAATACCTTTATATAAACTATTAATAGATACCTAGATACAATATTGTTTTTTTAAATGAAATTATGATACATAGCCATATTCATAAAATACACAAATCAAAAGCTATACAAGATCAACAGCAAATCCAAATCCAAATGAAGCTATCCCTCTGAATTTCATGTTTCATCGCGCATCAAAACCCACCAATCTGTTAGTTCTTCTCTTGTACATTATTCTGTATCCACATTCTCTGCATCGGATGGGACCCCTTGATTTTATTTCATTTTCTGTGTGACATTCTCCACAGATATATCTCATTGGCTGCCGTTTTGGGGGTTGAACGTCTTTCTGTGTGTCCACTGTTATCCCTTCCAATCCCAAACCGCCAATCCGCCAAACCCCTACCCACTCCACACGGAGAAACTTCCCGAGGCTCCCTAACAGATTCCTGCCTGCCGCTGAGTCCGGGGTGAGCATCTCTGACTGTGCTCGGATGCCTTGTGTGGCCGGTGAGTCATCTGAGATGAAATGGGCTGACTGGAGCTGAGACACAGAGCGTCTTGGAGTGAGACAGTGATAGAAGTAGAGGTGGTGAGAGGGGGAGAGCGAGAGACAGAGAGAAGAGGGGGGATGAGATGGAGGAGGGGGGAGGCAGGAAGGAAGGAGAACAAGGGAGATGAGAATAAGGAATCAGAGAGAAAGACGGGTGGTGGGGGGTGAGGGGAGATGAAAACAGAGACCGTGACAGGGAGGGAGGCAAGATGGGGGACAAGGACAGAGCAAAGGACAGGTCAAGAGGAATGGGCACAAACAGAGAGGGACACAGAGTGAATGACACGTGGACACACACAGAGTCTCGCACACAGACAGGGACACCCCACACCTGCAGGACCGCAGAGCCCAGGGCAGTGCTATTGCGGGGGATCAAGACCATTGGGGCAGATGGCCTGGGCAGTATCTTTCTGCAGGTGCATTTGTTGGCTAAACTGAGAGCTCTCCTTGAGAAAAAAGTAGGAGTTCTCAGTGTAAAGTTCCTCCCTCTTGCAATGCCTACTCCCCAAAGCATCGTCGAGACAACAACAATAACAACACTACTCACAAGGTCGTGGTGCCTTTCTGAGAATCCTGGGGAGCCGAGCGCAGATTATTAAAAAAACTGCATCCCAGCCTGGCCCCTCCTTGAGGCCCTGCTCAGCCTCTGCACACACAGCCACCCTGGAGACAGTGCTTCTCGTGGACAGGATCAAAGGCTGCAAATAATTAATGAGCCTCTTCTCCCCCAAGAGTTCCTGCGACAATAGCTCAACCTGTCAGGGATGTTATCCCTGCCTCTGATGTGCTCAGAACCTGCACCGGGGGCAGGGGTGGGGGGGGTGGCACCGGGAAGGAGTGGGGGGCGGTGCGGAGGGAGGCTCAGTCGGTGCCAGGGTGAGAAGGGTCACTTCTGGGTGACTCTGGAGCCCAGCAGGAAGGAATGGATCTGAGGAGTCAGGCCAGAGAGAGAAATGTCATACAGACACACACAGACACACACACACACACGTATGTGTGTGTGTGCACGTGCATATATAATGCTGGGAAAGGGATTTGTCCAGACCCTGCTCCGCAGCCCCATCTGTAAATGCTACAACTCCCAGGAAAACCAGCCACAGAAATACCTTGGCTATGTTTTCCGAGGCCATGTGTGACACTGAACTTGGTCACAGTACCTCTCTGTGGCCCCTGCTGACCCAGCACCCGTGCCCATCCTCTGGGAAGAACCTTCTGCATTCCTTTGGGCAACCACCCCAGTTCACCGTGGTTGGGTGCTGGGTCCAGGGTGGACATGTGCCAGGACCAGCCCTGGGCACATCCCACCTGCACCTCTCTTTGGTTCAGAGACAGCTGTGTGTCCCAAGTTGGCTCAGTGAGACTCAAACCTGGCCCTCGGGCAAGGACTCTTGGCTGGGAAGGATCTCTTTCTGCCGGTAGGACCAAGGGCTGGCTTTGTGGGTGGCCTTGACCCTCTAGAGCCACACTGATAGGACTGAGGGTGAAGCCAACCTAGGCAAGGGCAGAGCCACGCATGGGGAAAGCATATATTCTGAGCACCTGACTTCACAAGCTGGAGGCCCTCATCCACATGTTGAATTTCGTACATGCATTCTTGGCAAGAGTCCCTCTGCCACTGTGACTGGGAGTTACGCCTGTGATGACCAACTCTAGAAATAAGAAGCTCTTCAGAGCTTTCTACGTTCCTGCTTTTTATCACAAGTCTCGCATCCAATTATTTACAAGTTGCTTCCTCTGATCCCCTTTTCTCACAGGGGGCGCCATCGCCACTCTGTGTGAGAAATAATGGGAACCGTTGTGTACTGGTTCCAGCAGCCTGTCTTTGTCCTCCACAGGGCTGATCCTGGCCTTGGTGCCTCTCAATGCCCTGGCTCTCGCCGGTCACCCACCCCCTCTCCAGGCTGGAATCCTGTCCCCTAACTCGGTTTGCTGGGGCTGCTTTCTGGGGCCTGTCACCATGCTCTAAGCACCACACTCCACTCGCCAGATGAAATTTCCTTCCCCCTTCTCAAGCAGCTGCCCACCGGGAGGGGCAGCCACATCTGGGAACATCACCCCTGTTGACCATCAAGGTGCCCTGAGTTGGGACCTCATGGCTCCAGCTCAGGTGGAGGGAAGCAGATGCGTCCCTGGGCACGTGAACTGTGAGTGGCACAAGAGTGGACAGTGGCTGGAGGTGGACTGTGCTGGAGTGGACAGTGGCTTCAGAGATCCTGAAGTGCCAACCTGTCAGGTCCCATCACCTCGAGACTCAACACCACCCTAGTTCCGTGTCATCTCTGCTTGCTTCTAAACATACTCTTCAATTCTACAAACTACTCAGCATCACTAATCATCCGAGAAATACGAATCAAAATCACAATGAAGTATCATGTCACACCTGTCAGAATGGCCATCATCAAAAAGTCTACAAATAATAAAAGGTAGAGAGGGTGTGGAGAAAAGGGAACCCTTCTACACTGTTGGTGGGAACGTAAATTGGTGCAGCCACTATGGAAAACAGTATGGAGGCTCCTCAACAAACTAAAAAGAGAATTACTATATGACCCAGCAACTCCACTCCTAGGTATATATCCAAAAAACCCCGAAAACACTAATTTGAAAAGATAATGCACCCTCATGTTCATAGCAGCATTATTTACAATAACTGAGTCATGGAAACAACCTACATGCCCATCGACAGAAGAACAAATTAAGCGGTGGTCTATATACACGGTGGAATATTACTCAGCCATCACAAAGAATGAAATTCCGTCACTTGCCAAAATGTGGATGGACCTAAAGAATATTACACTTAATGAAATAAATCAGACAGAGGAAGACAAATACTCTGTTATCACATATGTGTGGAATCTAAAAAAAAGAAAACAAATGAATGTATATAACGAAATAGAAACGCAATGTATTTCTCACAGATATAGAGAAAAAAACAAGTGGTTACCAGTGGGAAAAAATTCTATAAACTCTTGGTAGACTCTTTCAGCAAATTCTCCCTTTTACCTAAGTCAGCCAGAGCTGGTCTTAAAACACAGAACCCTGGCAGACACACCTGTGCCGCTGCCTCTTCCCCCGCGGTGGGACCGCTACTCCCAGATCTCAGACACCTGCTTCGGCCCTTCCCCTTAACACTTTAATGCCTGGCAGCCAAGTGATACAACAAAGGCCAAGTTCCAGGCTTAACAATATCGACCCCATTGAAATCCATGTCCTACCCTCCAGGAGTCCCCTCTTCCACCTCCTGTCGTAGGAGACCAAATCAACAGTTACCCTCCCCTGAAGACATCCTAAATTTGTACAACAACTACCCTAATGCTCCTTACAAGTTTCCCCCTTAAGTACTTAGGGAAAGCTTTCTCTTTGATGTTTACATTGCATGTTCCCGTTGCTGGAGACCGAGCAGAAAAAGGGGGAAAAAAAAAAAAAGAGAGAAAAGAAAAAAAAAAAAAAAACCGGCTACTTCGGATTCATGTTATTACAAGAGTTGGTATTATTCTGTACTTTTATCAAGTTCATCTGACATTTCAGAAAGTTTTGTTGGAAAAATAAATCCCCTTTTGAGGTTGGAAAATAGCTTGCGCCAGCTTGCTCCATGGTCCCCTGGCTGACGTGGAGACGGTGGCTCATTTTCAGGTGTTCCAAATCAGGAAAATAAGACACATGTTTATTTGCAGTGTGTCTAATACTTGATTATCTGTACCTCATATAAGAAGAAGATGAGATTTTTGAAGAGAAAGATTAATAACTTTCTTTTGCAGAGACAAGCGTGCATTTGGACCTGCATGCCAATGTGCCTACTGGGAAACGGCGCACCAGCCAAGGTATCTCGTTTCCGCTGTGGGTAATGATCACGTCGTTAAATCTCATTATGAAAATCCCTTCTTTTGAAGCACTGGACAGAGCTTAAGGAATAAGGACCAAAAATGCGAAGACGTTTTGGCCTGCCAATCATCAGTGGAAAACCCAACCTTGAGAGGCCATTTCTAAGGACCAGAGCCCTTAGCGGAGAGCATGGACTGTGTAGACGGTATTGCAATGTTTCCATCCTGATGCCTCTGCTACTGAGCTGGGCAGCCTTGAGGAGGTTCCCCAACCTCTCTGAACTCCTCATACTCTCAGCGGTACCTGGAGTTAGCCAAGCCTTTCTCAGAAAGTGATAACAAAGATAAAGCAGGTTAAGTGTCCGAGATGCAGGGGGGGGGGCTGTATGTAGTGCCGTCTCTCTTTGTCCCTTCCGCACTGTGCTCGCTACTGGCAGACCATCCGGTCATTTAGGAACACAGCCCTGAAGCCACTCTCCTCCCAGGCTACCCTGTTGCCAGGAATCAGGTGCAGGGGCAGTGGTCCCACCTTGTGAGATTGGTCCCCTGGTGCCATCAGCCGCCAACTCTTCATTAGGGCACAAACTTTCCGCTCACCCAGATCCTTCACAAGTTTAATTGCACGATAGTTTGCTCCTGACCATTGGCCCCTTCAAGGGGAAAAGAAAAGCAATTCCTGCCTGCCTCCCATCTCTGGCGACCGAGCCGCTCACTCACCTGATGGTCTGATGCTGCAGGGAGTCGGGGTCTGTGGCATTCACCGTCAACAGCACGCTGCCTACGGAGATATTCTCCTGCTTGGTCACCATCATGGGATCCGGGTAGAAAACCGGGCCCTCGTTGACATCCAGGACGGTGATGTGGACAGTTGCGGTGGAACTGGGGCCGTAGGAGACTTCGGGTACCAGGGGGTCCTCGTTTTCCACTTTGATCAGCAAGGTGTGAAAGGCAGAAATCTCATAGTCCAGAGGCTGGAAGGCAGAGAGAGGGGCTCAGCACGTGGGTCTCCCGCGAGGGAAGGCGCTTTGGCACAAAGGCCCCCTGGCAGACCACAGACCGTGGTGGCTGCTCAGGGCTGGATCCAGGGCTAAGCTTTATGCGATGTGGGGTCCTCCTTAGGACAAAGAGTATGAAACATACAGATATCAAAGTAGGTGTGGAGGTTGATGAGCGCATTAGCCTGAGAACTGACAATGATCACGTGACCCCCAGAGATCCGGGTCCTTCACTGCGAGATCTCCTTAGGTGACTCACTGGCAATGGGGACATTAAAGGCCTCCCATGTGTAGCCTGTGACTCCACAACCCTGATGTTCCTGGGAGCTCCAGCGGGCGGGCCTTTTCTAGTAGCGTGTCGTCTGGGGAAAAGGATTCAGGAGGCCGAGACACAAAGGGTTAAGCTACAGGGCACTTTGCCACATGAGGGCACTGGAACACGTGGAGGCACTTTTATTGTCCCCATGGCTCAGGAGCTCTCTGGCCACCTACTGGACAGGAGGTAGTCAGACCAGACACACAGCCATGCCCGGGACAGTCCTACACATGGAAGACTGTCCTTCCAATGAGCCGCCTTGCTGAGGCCCTTTCTAGGTGATTTCGCAAAGGGGCTGATGGTACCCACATCCCCCCGACTGCTGAGTGGACTAAATCAGCTGCTGTTAAGAAAAGTCTGTTATGAGAATTGTTTCTTTTTCTTTTTCTTTTTTTAGGGTCGCACGTGTGGCACATGGAAGTTCCCAGGCTAGGCGTCAAATTAGAGCTACAGCTGCCAGCCTCTGCCCCAGCCAAGCCGCATCTGCGACCTATGCTGCAGTTGGTGGCAATGCCAGAGCAAGGCTGGGGATTGAACCGACATCCTCATGGATACTGGGCAGGTTCTTAACCCCCTGAGCCACAATGGGAAGTCCCATTATGAGAATTGTTAATCCGGTGTCCTGTCCATCATAGAATGCCATGGATGACACTCACTCAGCCACTCAGCAGATGGAGTTCAGGTCTTATGGGATCTGGGAACCCGGGGTCGCAGGTGAGAACAGCGAGGCTGGGGAAAGAGTGCAGGAGATACCTGGGGCCCGGCAGGTTGAATGGGAAAACGACCCTCTGGCCAACCCTGGGCTGCTTCATTCACGCTGGGAAGCGACACAGCTTAGTAGCTGAAAGCGTCCCTTGCTCCCAGAGCCAGAGGGGAGGGGATCAAGTTCTGGCCATAAGAATTGTAATTAGGAGTTCCCGTCATGGCTCAGTGGTTAACGAATCCAACTAGGAACCACGAGATTGTGGGTTCGATCTCTGGCCTTACTCAGTGGGTTGGGGATCCGGTGTTGCCGTGAGCTGTGGTGTGGGTCGCAGACGTGGCTCGGGTCCTGAGTTGCTGTGGCTCTGGCGTAGGCCAGCGGCTACAACTCTGAGTAGACCCCTAGCCTGGGAACCTCCATATGCCGCGGGACCGGCCCTAGAAAAGACAAAAAGACAAAAAAAAATTGTAATTAATAACTCCTGGACCACAGGCACATCACAGCATCTCCTGGAGTCTCAGCTTTGTCATCAGTCAAGTCCTAACACAAAGGATCGTAGTCAGACCAGGGAAAGTGGGTGTTTTACACACAGGTTGGCCCGGAGTCGATATAACAGGGGGCGGGTAAGATGGTGAGGAAGAGGAAGGTGGGCCAGAAACAGCTGGAAGGGCCACTGCCCTTCCCCACGGGCTCTTCAGGTATGTGCCAGGCTGACATTCCTGAGTAGGAGGCGGGCCTCTGAGCAATGGAGATGCGAGCAGTGGCAAAGACAGAGGGGGCAGGAGGGAGAGGGAGAGAGAGAGGGAGGGAGGAAGGAAGGGATTGAGGGGGTGGCGGAGGGGAGAGAGAGAGGGAGAGAAAGAGAAACAGAGAGAGAGCGTGCGCGAGCGCTGAGCCTTTTCCGGGGAGCAGAACCCCTCCAGCGCTTACTTCTTCCATTTGCACAATACTGGGGGAGTGATTCCAGGGGGCGCACACGGGCCAGTCCACCCGGAGCTGGTGGAATGTGGGTCTCTGCTCCCACCCCTTCCGAGGCCTGCCCTGGGTCATGGTGGATTAAGGAGCCCTCTGCTGTCTTGGGCCCATGACCTCACTAATGTGATTTGTCTGGCTCGGGGTCTCTGTGCGAGGGATGGAAGGAAATTGAAAACACTTCCAATAAAGTTTCAGAGAGGCAATTCAGTTAGTATTTCATCAAGTGTCAGGAGAGGGTGTGGAGCACTGCCTTGGAGGATTTCAAGGCTGGACACGCTGCCCACATGGGCCGGGTAAAGGATCTGGGGTTTGTTGTCTGCAAGAGGGAGGCTTTGGAAGTGACCTGACAGTGAGTTTTAAGCCTGTAACAGGTTCGGGGCTCAAGGATGACTGCTTTCTCAAGGTGTCCTTCTCTCTGAGGACAAACGAGAGAAAAGGCTTAAAATGCAGGATGGATTATATTCAGCTGAGAGAGTAGCTCTTTGACAGCTTTGGAATAGCTTTACAAAGCAACTTAGGGTGTTTTTGACCAGAGGCTTTAAAGAGGACACAGCTACCCATTTGCCCAAAGTGTTAAGATTTAGTCCTGCAGGGACGGCAGACTCCCTCACTCACCACACAATCCTGAGACTAACTGCCTCTGGTTCTAAGTACACTGACTGCTAACCGGCTAGGGCAGAACTAGCTGTGGTTGGGCTGCAGCATGGCCGTGTCCAGCCATCTTCTCGCTTACCTACCTCTCACTGCAGAGGCCCCAAAGGAAAGATCTGGGCTTTCCAGGCTTCCTTGCAGCTGAGAGTGGGCATGTGTCACCTGGCCAATCATGGGGGGGCCGATCATAGGAAAACTGTTTGGAGACCCATGGAAAAGGTATTTTTTTCCCTAATGGGAGGAGAGGGGCACATGAGAGCACGCACACCCTCTCTCACTTGCCAGGCTGTCTCGTTGCTTCCTGCCTTTGAACACAACAGCAGGGAGATGTGATGCCTGGAGCTTTGGCAGCCATTTTCTGTCCATGAGGAAAAAGAAAAGTCAGCAGCATAGATGCCCCCTGCTGACTCTCTGACACCTTGAACTGCCAGCCAATCTTAGATGGGCCTACCTTCATCTAATTATAAAGATCATTAAATTCCTATTAACTTTTAAAGCTACCATCAGCCTGGCATTCGGTTACTCAAAGCTTTCAGCATCCCTAGCTAACACACTGGGTTGCTAGCAAATTGGAGAGCCTGGGGAGCCTAGCCAGGCCTTAGGTGTGCTGAGAAGCAAAGAGAGCTCAAGGCCCTTTACACAAATTCATGTGGCAGGCGGCTTCTGTCCCACTTCTGAAGCAAAGGGAGTCCACTCACTTAGTCCCAGGCTCTTCATTCTACAGCAGGGCTCATCCAGAAGGCTGTGCTCTAAGAACACAAGCATCACCTCTTCCTCCTGTTCTGACCCAGCAGGTGTAAGGCGAGCCCAGGAACCTGTATTTTAGCTAGCATTCCAGGTGACTCTTCTCTATGCTGACATTTCAGAGCCACAGCGTTGTGGGCTGAAGCAGGAGGGTAGGGGGAGGAGGCCACTCTTTGTCAGTCTAGTCTTGCTTGTATTTTATTTCCCTCAAGCTGCTACAGACACAGGAGAACTGTGCTCCTTCAGGCTTTGTGGTGGGGATGCATATTTATCCAAGCTTTGTCTGCCAGCTGCAGGTTTGGAAACTTGCCTGACGGCAGGGCTAGCTGCAGAGGACAGCCAGCAGCTGTGTAATTTTATGACTGGCACAGCTTTGAAATGAACGAGAGGGCTGAAAGCAGGGGGTAGGGTCAGGGCCCCTGGGAGTCCTGACAAGGCAAAAAAAACACTGGGAAGGCCTGAGGGGGCTCTTCTCAGACGGACGTCTGGGGTTCGGTTCAGATGAGGTTCTGAAAAGGGCGGGGCTTGGAAGAAACCCAGACCCCTCATCCTCTGCAGGAAGCCAGAAGCTTCTCTGAGATCTGCCATTCTCAGGTGTACCTGCTGCTAGGGATATTGTGAAACTTTTGTGCAGATGTTTATATGGCCCCATGCTAGGCTGAATAATGAACCCCCTCCCGCCCCAGTATGTCTATGTTCTAATCCCGGAACCAGCAAATGTCACCTTACATGGCCAAAAGGACTCTGCTAATGAGCTTGGGCTGGGGGAAGCATTCTGGGTGATCCAGGTGAGCCCAATGGAACCTCAAGGGCGCCTGAAAGAGGGAGGCAGGGAAGTCAAAGGAAGACGAGGATGTGACAGTGGAAGCAGAGGGTCAAGGTCAGAGAGGGAGAGAGAGTGAGGATGATATTGGGCTGCTGCTCTGAAGATACAGGCACCCTCCAGAAGCTGGGAAAGATGAGGAAATCAGTTTTCCCCGGAGCCTCCAGGAAGCATCCCCACCAAGCAGCCCCGTAAAACTGATTTTGGACATCGGGCCTCCAGAATCGCAAAAGAACAAGTGTGTGCGGTTTTAAGCCACCATGTCCGTGGTCCCTGGTTGTGTTAGCCCCAGGAAACTCGCGCAGGCACCAAACGCTGGTCACTGTTTTAAATGGTTTACGCATTAGCTCGTGACCGGCTCACAACAGCCTGGAGATGTGGGTTGTACCAGCATCCTCAATGTACAGATGAGGAAACTGAGGTCCAGAAAGCAGGTATCTTGGCCGAGGGTGCGCAGGGAGTGAGTGGCAACGTTCCTGCTTCGGTCACTAATACAGGGAGTTCCCGTTGTGGCTCAGCAGTAATGAATCCAACTAGTATCCCTATGGATGTGGGTTTGATCCCTGGCCTCGCTCAGTGGGTTGAGGATCTGACGTGGCTGTGGCTGTGGCTGTGGCATAGGCTGGCAACTGCAGATCAGATTCGACCCCTAGTCTGGGAACTTCCACATGCGGTGGGTGAGGCCTTTAAAAAAAAAAAAAGAAAGAAAAAGAAAAGCCAAGCAAACAAACAAAAACAAATACAATTGCTCCTTGCTTTTCACCCACCAGAAAAGAAGCCGTGTTCCAACGGATGTCCTGGTCTGGCAGCAGCTCTCCCAGAACCTCTCAGATCCCTCCCTCTAGGACCTGGGGACCAACCGCCAGTCTCACAGGCTCTGCTGCCCCCCCCTCCCTCCCACATTTCTGAGCCCTCCCTTTACAGTCATTGTCACATTGCCTTCTAGGTCCCCCCCCCCCGCCCCCCGTAGCAGAGAGAGGTCAGCGTGCTGCGCAGCACTGCCCAGAGGCGTTTTCACACAGAGAAGCATCCTGTGTGTGGGATTATCTGCTGTGTTTAGGAGAGCAACTGAGACTCCACCCAGAAAGATGAAGAAGAAATGGAGCATCTATATATATTGAGCATGGATCTTTAAAAAGCATTCCCCGATCCCATTTGTGTGTGTCTTTGATAATTCATTATCAAACATATGGAGAATCTCACTTAAAAATTAAAGTCTCTCTCTTGGAGTTCCCGTTGTGGTGCAGTGGTTAACAAATCCGACTAGGAACCATGAGGTTGCGGGTTTGGTCCCTGGCCTTACTCAGTGGGTTAAGGATCTGGCGTTGCCGTGAGCTGTGGTGTGAGTCGCAGACACGGCTCAGATCTTGAGTTGCTGTGGCTGTGGTGTAGGCCGGCAGCTACAGCTCTGATTCGGCCCCTAGCCTGGGAGCCTCCATATGCCGTGGGTGCGGCCCTAGAAATGGCAAAAAGACAAAAAAAAAAAAAAAATTAAAGTCTCTTTTTTCTTTAGGTTACACATAAGTTTGAAATTTCTGGAACCTGTAGAGCAGGTTGGTTTTATGGCTGTGAGAGTACAAGCACACCCCTAAGCTGGAGCCTTTTTCTATTTAAATTCTAGGAGGAGGAGAAGACCAGGGCTGTTGTATCCTCAACCTGGGGCCCTGGGTGCTCAGGTGAGGATGGAGGAGCAGGTGGCAGCGTCCTTATGTCCTTACCTTGACAACGGAGAGCATCCCCTCGTTGGTTTGAGGGTTGGTGTGGATTTCGAAGCTCTGCCCGGGGTTTCCGTTGATGATGGTATAGGCGGCCCTCCACGCGCCTGTGGTGGGATCATCCTTGTCTTCAACTGTCAAGTTGACAATAACTCCCACGGCCCCTTCCTCAACTGTGGCTTGAAACTGCAAACAAGGCAGGCCATTACTGTCACTATTTTGAAACAAACAAAACAAACCACAGTGAAGATCATTTATGGGGCTTTTGCCATATGCCTGCTATTGGGGACATGACCCATAGCATCTTGTTAAATAATAAAGAATAACAGAGGAATATTAAGATGTGGTACTCTGTCCGACCCTCGTCCACACTTAGTAGGACTTAAAAAAAAAGCATTTTCTTTTTTTTTTTTTGCTTACCATATTTACTGTAATTATTAAAAAGTAATTCAGAGTTGAGAATCATTTGGTTTAACATTTGGAAGCCCTCACACAGTCAAACTGTACTATATCTACAATATTCAATCCATTACCAAGCCAATGTTATTTCTCAGAAAAATGTAACGTATACATTAACTACATCAAAAGAAAATGAACAGGTTGATGGTAACCTAGTCACTTCATATGTTATTCAAAAATTTCCACAAAGTAATTCATAAGTCAACTAATACTAATACTTCTTGCAAACTTGTATGATTCAAATGGAAACAGACCCACTTCTAAAAGATTGCATATGAAAATACCAGAAAAAAATCCTCAACATGTAAAATGAAACGCTGAATACAAAAGAGAAACCCATAAAAATATTGGGCATTCAAGTAAAATATAATGGGATTATGACACAATAAAATTGGTATTTTTTAAAAAATATTAAGGACGGAATCAGATTTATCGCTATGTCAATTCTATCAACAGCTGACAATCAAATGTACAAAATATACCCCAACAACCATGCCAAAAATGATGCTATAAAAGAAGCATTTTCTAAGGGAACATGTAAATCAATTGTTTGGAGCCTTGTTGTACCTGTGTTTTTATTGTTATACGTCTCAAACATTTGTTACAAGGAGGTGTGGTGGAAATGAATCAATAAATGAAAAATCAGCTTTCCCATAGACAGAGAATTTCACGAGCCATCGTTAGCACTTTCCTTTGAGCTGGAAGCATAAAGTATTGTCTGGGTGCTTACCTCTGACACATTACAGGTGAACAGTAATGTGTTTGCAAATATTGTACAAACAAGTAATACCAATAAGCTGACATGAAGAAGGAATACCGTGGAATTTCCATTAGTAGGAAAGAGAACCTAGAGACAGTCAGGCAATGTTGAAAAGCCCTGGTGTTCAAAGAGAAGTAATTTGAGAAATTAGGTTTCAAAAGTGGTGGCTGATTAATTGACTTGCAAATCATTAATCAGAAGCCTTAATCTCAGTGCCTGGCGGGGGACAAGATGGGGATGGGAACTAATCTGTCTCTTGCACCTGCACCTCAGCCAACCTGGGGGAGGTGTTTCCCTTCCCCAAAAGGGATGCTGGGAAATTCTTAGAGCAGGGATGCAGGGTGGAAAGGAGGTGGAGTGAGGAGGGACGTGGAGGGCCCCGCCAGGTAGGAACAGCTCCAAGAAACAATTATTTTGACCTGATTCCTCTGATTCTGGTTTAAATAATTTCTATTTTCTATTTTCCCTCCCTCTCACAAAAAATCATGGGATTCCTGAGCTTGAAGTCTAGACTGGTCATTCCCAGCCATGTTAGAATCTCCTTGAGGGACTTTTAAAAAACACTTAAAAATAGGAGTTCCCATTGTGGCTCAGCAGGTTAGGAACCTGGCTGTATCCATGAGGATGCAGGTTTGATCCCTGGCCTCGGTCAGTGGGTTAAGGATCTGGCAATGGTGTGCTGAGCTATGGTGAAGCTCACAGATGGGCTCAGATCCTGTGTCACTGTGGCTGTGGTGTAGGCCAGCAAGGGCAGCTGCAATTTGACCCCTAGACTGGGAACTTTCATATGCTGCAGGTGTGGCCCTAAAATCAACAACAGTAAGAAAACATTAAAAATAAAATTAAAAAACCTATTCCAATTCAGTTGGTCTCAGATAAGGCTTGAGATTCAGTATTTTCTTGACCTGCCCAGATAATTCCAATATTCAGGTCAGCTTGAGAAGCATGACAGAGTCCAAGGTCAAGGACAGTCCAGGTAAAGATGTGAGAGCCTAGCCTTGTGTACTGGGAGGCTGCCTGAGCTCCGTGTAGAGGGGCCTGCAGTACATCTGGGCTGGGCAGGAAGAGGGGCTGTCATCAGTAACTGCTCTCTGCCACGTGGCCAGCAGTGGGATGTGGTGACACAAGTGCTATCCAATCCCACAGTTCACAAGAAGAAAGAGACACAGAGGAGGAGGGAAGAATTTTTTCCAAAGTCATTGAGTGGATCGAAGGTCAGATCCTCATCTCTCGGATTTCCAGTCATGTCTGCTTTCCACAAGTTCTAGTACTCATGCCCATCAAGATCCCTGTTGTTTAGGCCAGTCCTCTATCCCCTATTGTGGCCCAGAGCCAGACCGGTTCTCTGTCCCCACTGATCACAGCAGACCTGTCCTTGTTGCTGTTCTGAAACTGTACCTTGGGACAACAGTAGACTATTCAGTGGGTTGGGGAGTGCTAAGACTAGAGGATGCTGGAACCATCAGTCAGGTAGGAAAGCTTTTACATCCAGTCCATAGGTGAGACGTTGCCTTGTCAAGGCAGGTGAATGCCTCACGACTGAGATGAAGACACTGTAGGAACAGATCATGATTTGAGGACGTTTGGAGGCTCCATGTGTGTCTGTCTTGTTCATGGCTTTCTCTCCACCCCTGGCATGAGGCTAGTGCATAGAAAGGACACGGTATATGTTTGCTGAGTGAATGAAAGGTCTTAAATATAGGAAACATGGCCTGGCATCAGGGGTGAGGGCTGAGGAGTTCCCACTGTAGCACAGTGGGTTAAGGATCCGGCACTGTCTGTGTGATAGCTTGGGTTGCTGCTGAGGCTCCAGCCCAGCACAGACAGTTAAGGATCTGGTATTGTGGCAGTTGTGGCATAGGTGGCAGCTGTGGCTCAGATTTAATCCCTGACCTGAGAACTTCCATATGCTGTGGATATGGCAGAAAAAAAAAAAAAAAGATGAAGGCTGAGATGAAATGTGAAGGGAGTGAGACGAAGAGTGAATGCCTGATTCTTCCCCTTGTTAGAATGCTCCAGAGCAGGGGCGATGGGCTGACACCCCTGCTCTCCAGAACGTCTCCAGCAGGGCTGCTTTACAACTTTCAAAGACACCAGATACTTTACACTTTGTTTGTTCCTCTTACCATACTTGATTTTCATGGGCTTTAAAAATTTCATTTTGCACAGCAGAGGAAACCATAATAAAACCTAAAGACAAACCATAGAATGGGAGAAGATCTTTGCAAATGATGCAACCCACAGGGGCTTAATATCTAAGATGTACAAACAACTCATACAACTCAACAACAGAAACAACGAAAAAACAAGCAATCCAATCGAAAAATGGGCCTAGGACCTAAATAGACATTTCTCCAAAGAAGACATACAGATGACTGGTAGGCACATGAAAAGATGCTCAACATCACTAATTATTAAAGAAATGCAAATCAAAACTACAATGAGGTACCACCTCACACCAGTCAGAATGGCCATAAGTCATAAGTGTACAAATAACAAATGCTGGAGAGGGTGTGGAAAAAAGACAACCCTCCTACACTTCCGGTAGGAATGTAAATTGGTACAACCACTATGGGAAAAAGTATGGAGGTTCCTCAGAAAACTAAATATTGAACTACCATGTGATCCAGCAATCCCACTCCTGGCACAAAAACATAATTCAAAAAGATACATGCACCCCTATGTTCATTGCAGCACTATTCACAAGAGCCAAGACATGGGAACAACCTAAATGTGCATCAACAGATGAACAGATTAAGATGTGGTACATGTATACAATGGAATACTACTTAGCCAGAAAAAGAATGAATTAATGCCATTTGTAGCAACATGAATGCAACTAGAGATTACCTTATTAAGTGAAGTAAGTCAGAAAGAGAAGGACAAGAGTTCCCGTCGTGGCGCAGTGGTTAACAAATCCGACTTGGAACCATAAGGTTGCGGGTTCGGTCCCTGGCCTTGCTCAGTGGGTTAATGATCCGGCGTTGCCGTGAGCTGTGGTGTAGGTTGCAGACGTGGCTCGGATCCTGCGTTGCTGTGGCTCTGGCGTAGGCCAGTGGCTACAGCTCCGATTCAACCCCTAGCCGGGGAACCTCCATATGCCGCGGGAGCGGCCCAAGAAATAGCAAAAAAAAAAAAAAAAAAAAAAAAAGAAAAAAAAAAAGAAAGAGAAGGACAAATACGTATCACTTAAATGTGGAATCTAGAATATGGCACAAATGAACCTATCTACAAAACAGAAACAAACTCACAAACATGGAGAACAGACTTGTGGATGCCAAGAGGGAGAGGGGAGGGGAAGCGGAGGGAGGAGGGAGAGGGAGTGGGATGGAATGGGGGTGGGAGTTTCAGGTTAGTAGATGCAAACTATTGAATTTGGAGTGGATAAGCAATGAGGTCCTACTGTACAGCACAGGGAACTACATCCCATTTCTGGGGAGAGAACATGATGGAAGATGATATGAGAAAAAGAATGTATATGTGTGTGTGCCTGGCTCACTTTGCTGTACAGCAGAAATTGGCACAACACTGTAAATCAACTATACTTTAATACAAAATTTTATTTTTTTCCATTGATGTGAGGAAAAAGTTAAACTTTTCTTTGACTCATTTTTCTGTGTGTGCCGATTTTAGGACTTTGGGCGAATGCCTGCGGTGCACCTGATAGATAGCTGAGCCCTAGTTCCCCGTTCACAGCACACTGCTGACACATGAAGATCTGATGGATGGAAGGATGAATTTGTAAAGTTAATATTTAGGCCATGTATAAGTGAGAAAGGCCTGTACATTTTCTCCCATGACAGCTTTCCACGTCTGTAGCACATACCAAAGAGACTGACACAGAATACCTCATGTGTGGGCAAACGAGTCCAAGAGGAACAAGAAGGTGGTAATGTTTTAGAAACTCTCCCGGCTTGTATTACAACCCTAATATGGCCTTCAAGGTGGTAATGTATCCACAGCCACATTTAGCTAATCAATCCACCTAGACATCATCCATCACCATCATCCATCCATTCATTTATTTATCCTCCATCCATCATCCATCCATTCATTTACCCATCCATTCTCCAGCTGTCATCCATCAATCATCTATTCATCCATCCATCCATCCCTTCATCCATTTATCCATCCATCATCCATCCACTCATCCATCCATCATCCATCCACCCACCCATCATCCATCCACCCATCCATCCATCCATCCATCCATCCATCATCCATCCATATTCCAGCAAGCCAGCCAGCCAGCCAACAAATATTTGGCAAGTGACTTCTGTGTACCAAGCATGATATAATATGAAATTCTAGGGATACACTAGTAAGCAAAACAGACACGGCATATGTTTAATTATAAAAATTTGTTAAGTGCTAGGGAAGAAATAACATAGTTATTGGAGAGCCTGTAGCTTGTGGGGAGTGGTGAGAGGTGGGTGGGTACTTGGCCCAATCTAGGGAGGGCCTTTAGGGAAATATCCCCTGGGAACTGGAAGAAGGAGAATTAGTGAGATGAGAGGGGAAAGAGCATTCCTGGCATCTGGCACAGCAGGTGTACAGGCCCGTGGTGGAAGGAGAATGGTGCATTTGTGAGACAGTGGGGAGGTGGGCGTGGCCAGAGGGCAAGGGAGAACTGGTTGCTATTAGACCCCAGAGGAGGATAGAGTCAGATTACTAGAGTCTTGTGGGCCATGGAAAGGCATTCAGAATTTACCTTGAGAGCAAAATGAAGTCTAATCAAGGAACTGGATTATGTTTAAATCTACTCCTGAGAGAATTCAGAAAAAAAATCTTTAAATATAGAAAACATTCAACACAATTATTACAGCCTTTGTTAAGACCGTTATCTGATTCTTGCATAAACTATAAAGCCAGTTTCCTTGAGCATCCATTTAGAAACTCATTATTGCTTAATTAAATACTCATTCTATTAATTCTATTCAATGTTTTAACCCCATTATATAATTCAAGAATGGAAAATTAAATAGATTAAAATGAAATAGTACCATTTTATATTTCTACAGCAATGCTCACTTTGTGATTTAAAAACAATAGGCAGACATTAATTTACTACACTATAGCAGGAGGAATTATTGATTGTAACATTACTTCGTTTAATTGGAAAGAATAGATAAAGTTACTTTTCTGTTAAACTGTGCGGCAAATCAAATACAAGATGCAAAATGTGTTTTAATACAATCAATGTGGGCAACTGGCTTGGGACAGGCTGAGTTTCGCTAGCTCTCTCCTTTCAATTCGGAACTGAGTTATTTCATTCTCTTTTATTTGATAAGGTGGGGGATGAGTTTTGTGGTGGACATTTAGGAAGAGACTACCTGGATTCGCCACAAAGGTCATCCATCACCACGAGGAAGATGGATTTCCATTTTATTTTACACAAAGAATGAATACTCTTCCTCTTAGAGCGAAGAGTTGGTCTCCAAGGTGAAGGTTAACGTGGAAGATGGAAACAATGATCAGCAGGCTAGAAAGCCACAGGTGGGGAAGAAATGACAGCTGATTACTTTAAGGGACAGGACACAGGCAGGCTTGCATGTTTGATCACTGGAATCTAGGTTCATGAGCCGTCAACCCTGGAGTGTCATGGAGAACTCATGACGAACTTAAAAAGCTAGGGTATAGTCATCTGGGCCCTGGCTTTGGAA
Source organism: Phacochoerus africanus (assembly GCF_016906955.1). Lineage (NCBI taxonomy): Eukaryota > Metazoa > Chordata > Mammalia > Artiodactyla > Suidae > Phacochoerus > Phacochoerus africanus. Next base: position 4,882,287 of record NC_062551.1, read on the forward strand.
AAGTTAAAAGAAAAGTTCCCAGAAAGTTTTTTTTTTTGTCTTTTTGCCTTTTCTAGGGCCACTTTTGCGGCATGTGGAGGTTCCCAAGCTAGGGGTTGAATCGGAGCTGTAACCACTGGCCCATACCAGAGCCACAGCAACGTAAGATCTGAGCCACATCTGCAACCTACACCACAGCTCATGGCAAAGCCTGATCCTTAACCCACTGAGCAAGGCCAGGGATTGAACCTGCAACCTTATGGTTCCTAGTCGGACTCGCTAACCACTGAGCCACGACGGGAACTCCCCCAGAAAGTTTTATATACTTAAATTTCTACTGCTGAGGATAAGTGGGTGAGGGAGACATCATAAACTTGTAAATACTTTCAAGAGTCTGTATTTACACAGAGGATGCAGCTTCTTGGAAAAATCTAAGTACTTGCTGATAGCCTAATGGGTAGAAACTGTGAGTGCCACAACTAAGGCCATACATTTAAGGATCTTGTCACAGAGCCTGGCACAGGGTAAGGTGTCAGTATCTTTTAGTAACGGGGAGGATGATCGATTTTGTTCTGTATCATATGAAATTCTTACCAGTAAATTGGAGAATAAGGCTCAACTCCCTGTAACTCTTTCGATTTTTATCATAGCCTGCCTCACAATGTAGTTATCTTATGTAGACATCTTATTTCCCTAGGCGGATGTGGAAGAAGCTCTTAGCTTTTCAGCTACATACACCTGCCACTCGCACGCTTGCTTATCTTTGTCTTGCTCTAACAACAGACCCTTTATCACCAAGCGAGACGGTGTTAACCTACATCACCCACATTTACAAGGGACAGTGGCATCTTATATCTGGTTTACTTCTATCTACGATCAGGATTCACCCTGGGATGGCAAGAAGTAGAGTTCTAGAGGCAGGAACTCATTTAAATAAATATTCATTAAAGGTCTATTGCATGTCAGGGAGTCTACCAGTCACAGGAAGTACAGCAGTAAAAGAGAGGGATACTTTTTTCCCCATCAGGGGCTTACAGCTCATGAGACTGACACCTTCCCTCCTGGTCACCCCCTTTCTTTATATGTTTTGCTACCCATGACACACCCAGACACTTTGCTTTCTACCATTTCTCTACTGTCAAACATCCCAGGCTGCACCTGTGGTCAATTATGAATACTTCTATGTTTGGACAGGATGGAGCTTCCAGCTAATGGTCATTTTAATAAATGGTGCTGGGTCCACAGGATATCCATGTGGAGAAAACAATGAGTCAACCCCTACCTCATACCATACAAAACTTGTAAAAGCTAAAACAATAAATGTTTTAGAAGAAAACACAGGAGGACATTTTAATTCAGCTTGCAGTTAATGTTTATGTGTACTTTATATATGTTTGATATAAATAGTTAAAATACATAAAATAAGATGTAATTATATGTGTAAGTGCACATAATATATAATATTTAAATGAACTGTAATAAGGTAGAGTTTTACATAAAGTTTATTCAGTCTTTTAAAGAAGCCTTTATGTCTAAGAAGAGATTAACAACAGAGCCCACAAGGGCCTCTGGGTTGCTTGGCTGAGAACCATGGTCTGTTCATCAGCCAGCCCTTAAGACAACTGCACCTACCAAATCCCTCCCTGGCCATGTCCCAGTAGCGTGGCCATAGATAGACCCCAAAGTGACTGTAAGACCAAGATGGGAGAACGTTTGGGAACCCACCAGCCCACAATGGCCCTAGACATTGTTAAGTGTCCATTAATCTTTTCTCCAGCTGGTTAAAATTCTCTATTCTCTAAGTACCGTTATCTCTTTGAAAATGAGGAGTGATGTCAGAACTTTGGTTTTCAACACTCTTGGGAGATGCTTCACACGGAGAAGAAGTAACTCAAACGCTAGAGTTGGGATTCCCAGGAATTGTGAGCAGAGACTTCCCTGCCCTCTCAAGCAGAGACAGCCTGGGGCATAGCCTCTCCCAACTGTGGGAGAAGGATCCTGGCTCTGTTTTCTAAAATGCCCAACACTAGCTCTTCCAGAAAGTGAGAGCGCTGTAGGTAGATACTCAACCTTGGGACCATTTTTGTCTAGAGAACACAGCCCAAGGGGGAGAAGATGACAATCTGCATGTTTTAGAGGGTCTTACCATGAGAATAGTGACCAGCTCTTCTCTATTCTCACTGAGAAAAAGGAAGTAAACTAAATTGTGTGCCACATTCTGGAGAGAGTAAATTTTTAATGGTGGATGGCAGTCTCCCTTTTCTGGAGATTCTTAAAGGTTTTGAGTAGATAAGTTCAAGGTGCCTATATCCATAAAACATTTGGAGGAAATTATACCCTCACCAATCCCTGCTGAAAAGAGCATTACTAGGGGGTCATTTGTATCATGTGATCCCAGCTTCCTTGACCAGAGCTGACCGGACCCAGAAGCAGCACGAGACTCACAGGTAACCCAGTTTATTGGCTGCCTCATCAGCCAATCAGAACTATCAGATGATTTCTCTAAGAAAATGAACTTGGAGAAATAGAGGCTATAACCAGAGAACAAAGGGTCCTTAAATCCTAAGTGTCTAAGTAGTTGAGCAGGGTCAATCGGACTTGGATGCCCAGAGAAGCAAAAAAAAAAAAAAAAAAAAAAAATGGATGCACTGAAAGAAAACCCAAGAGATCTTGGGGGCACTCAAAGACCAGCCAGATGAGGAAGCATCCTTGATCTCTGAGTGGTTTCTGGTCCTGCTCCCACACACCCCCATCACTCCCACCCTAAGGTACCCTGTGCTTTTGGTGTGTGGGATGCTTCTGTACTGTTACAACCCCATCCTCTCCAGTTGTCCTGAGCAGGTTTCTACTCCTTGAAACTAACGGACCCTGGGGAAAACAGCTCTGGTAGATGGATATCTGTCACTCTCAGCAAGTAAATGTGATCCTATTGATGAAGATTTGGGTTTCATAGATGTTTCCTCAAGCATTTTTCTTTTACGTTTTGCTACGAAAAATTTCAAAGAGTTATAAAAGGCGAGAGAATGAAGTAATGAACCCCATGTGCCATCATCATGCTTCAGAGATTTTTCACTCACACCCCCACTATGTTTCATCGTATTTGGAGGAGATCTCAGACAAACCATTGCCTCTGTAAATACTGCAGTGTTTATCGCTAAACATTAAAGACTCTTTTTAAGAAAACAGAATCAAAGTCCTTTCTTGAGCCAACCAACTTTAATTTCTTCTACTGACAATGAGTCTGTTTTTCTTTTATGTCAGATGCTTTACTAAACATATTTGCATGTTATCTCTATTGTTGGAGAAGAGAGTGCCTCCTAGCTGTGGTAAAGGACAGTTACAGATGGGCCTATTAGACTTTGCTACGTGTTTCTACAGTATTCTCTGTAAAATGTTTCAAGCTATGCACTATTATGAAACAGGTGAGGAAATGGAAAAGCTGAACATGGAATTTGTTCGATGACAATAGGGAACAGCAGCTCAACAACAGAGAAACATGCTTCAGGGTGGAAAGGACTCTCCACGGTCGGCTAGCACAACGGCAATGTGGTTCCTGATCCAGGAAAGCCAGGGACACGTCCCAGTCTCCTAGTCAGCGTGAGCCACCCACCTAGGGGAGCCCTGGGCCAGAAGAACAGCTATGAGCCTGGAGGGCTGTGTTTGTGGATCTTGTTCCAACAAGAAGAAAGGCAAAATGTTGCCTGGACTTCTGGCTCTAGAGATGTAGAGGGTGAGACGATGGGCAAGGGAGGGAAACAACATTCACCACATGCTTGGACAGGAATTGTCCCCCTCCCCTCTCAGTGCACCCTCTTCTGTGTTGATTCATTTCCTACCAGGAGTCCCCACGATTGTGGCAAATACAGAAGTGCCGAGTATGTGACTTTTGAGGAAGATGCCTGGCCAGGTTCAGGCTCGCTGGGGGCCCAATGGTCACCTTCTAATGACTGTATTTTTCCTTACGTGACCTCACTACTGAAGCGCCTCAAATCTGCTGATTACAGGTGCACATTGCAGCTAAAAAATTGAATTTTCAAGAAGAGGCTCAGAGACCACACCATGTCTTTTTGTCCTCAATTAAAAAAAAAAAAAAACAAGAAAAAAAAATAAAAGAAAGAAAGCACATAGCCACTGAAGACGGGCAGGAAAATAATGCAGCTGGGCAGCAGTTCTCAATGTATGTTCCTGGGAACAAAGAGCGAGAGATGTTGCAGGAGTCCTACTTACCAATGTATTATGTATTTTCCTATAAACAAAAAAGATTTAAACTGCCTGAGGAATCTGTTAATTATATTTTATTTGTTTTGTATATTGGAGTTCTTGTCTAAGATTTTTGCCTGGGAAAAAAAAGTTTTGCTGCTGATAAGAAGTTTGAAAATCACTGCCTCAGGGAACTTGATGAAATAAAAATTACATTTGATGGTGAGAGAAAATAAAAACCAAGGAGTAAACATGCCTGCAATGCTTTTTTTTCTCTGAATGCTCAGCGTGAAAACTTTATTTCATCTGACGTTAATCTCTCTCCTTTGGCTGAGTTTCCCTCTTTAAACAAATGGAAGGAAAAAAGCCAAAACACATGTGTACATTGGACGAGGTAACTGGAAATAGTTTAATTTTGAGAAGCAAAGAGATTTTTCTGTAGGGATACACATTTGACCAAAAAACATTTGAATCTGAATGACCTTTTCTTAAAAGGAATAATAGCATAGTCTTCCCCCAAGACTTTAGAATTTGATTTATGCAATTCTGCCAATTTATAAGAGTGGAAAATTCAATGGTATGGGGGAAAGAGAAATACCATATGATCCAGCAATTCCACTTCTGGGCATATATCTATGCAAAACCATAATTCAAGCAGATAATGCCCCCTTATGCTCATAGCAGCACTAGTCACAATAGCCAAGACATGGAAACAATCTAAATGTCCATGGATAGATGAATGGATATAGTATATACATACAATGGAATACTACTCAGCCATAAAAAAGAATGAAATAATGTCATTTGCAGCAACACAGATGGACCTAGAGATTAACACAGTAAGTAATGTAGGGCAGACAGAGAAAGACAAATACCACGATATCACTTACGTGTAGAATCTAAAATATGACACAAACGTCATATGTGAAACATATCTATGAAACAGAAACAGACTCAGACATAGAGAAGAGACTTGTGGCTGCCAAGGGCGAGGGGGTTGAGGAAGCGATGGAGTGGGAGTTTGGGGTTAGCAGACATAAGCTATTATATACAGAATGGATAAACATCAAGGTCTCTATAGAGCACAGGGAACTATATTCAATATCCCATGATAAACTGTAATGGAAAAAAACATTTTTTAAAAAAGAATGTGTGCGTGTGTGTGTAGAACTGAATCACTTTGCTGTGCAGCAGAAATGAACACAACATTGTAAGTCAACTAAAACTCAATAAAAAAGACTAAATAAACAAAGTCATTAAAAATGACATGGGGCAACTTAGTGGGTAAATTCTGTAACTTCTCTGAGTTCCAGTTCACTTCTCTGAGATATGGGGTATTAGACTATAGCTCCTTTTTTTAAATTTTTATTTTATTTATTTTTGTGTCTTTTGTCTTTTTAGGGCTGCACCTGTGGCATATGGAGGTTCCCAGGCTAGGGGTTGAATCAGAGCTGTAGCTTCTAGCCTACACCACAGTCACAGCAACACAGGATCTGAGCTGTGTCTGCAACTTACACCATAGCTCAAGGCAACACCAGATGCTTAACCCACTGAGTGAGGCCAGGGATCAAACCCTCATCCTCACTGATACGAGTTGGGTTCATTAACCACTGGGCCACTATGAGAACTCCTATAGTTTTTTTTTTTTAAATCCTAATTTATAAGAATTGCTTTTCATTAATTTCTTTTTAAAATTTTTTTCTTTTCCAATATGGTTATTATAGGATATTGAATATAATTCCCTGTGCTATACAGTAGGACTCTGTTGTTTATCCATTCTGTATGTCATAGTTTGTATCTACTAACCCCAAACCCCCAATCCAGGACATCCCTTTCTCCCTCCCTCTTGGCAACCACTAGTATGTTTACAGCAATAGTTCTTAACGCTGGCTACACATTAGAATCACTCGAAAACCCTCAAGAACTGCTCATGGGCTGGGTTACCGCATTTGGAGATTTTCCGTGGGAGGAGCCAAGGCATCTGCATTTCTAAAAATTCATTAGATTCTAAAGATCAGCTGCTTAAAATGACTACTAAGGTCTCTTCTGAGTGTTAGGGTCCAACTTTAATAAGATCTTTGTGGGAGCTCCCTGGTAGCCTAGTGGTTAAAGAATCAGCATTACTGCTATGGCTCAGGTTACTGCGGTGCCTCAGGTTCACTGCCTGGCCCAGCAACTTTGACATGCTGCAGGCGAGGCTACACATAAAAAGAATCTTTGTGACCTGTTCTGGCTTGTGTGGGTCCTAAGAGGTGTTGGGAGTGTCATACGGTGCCACTGGGGGGAATCCTTGTGATTTCTTACAGTTCTCTGCTCTAGGGATTCATAGGTTGTGAAGCAGACTCATGGAATATATTTGCCAGTGAAATCACAGGGCTATCTCCTGGAGGTCATCTTTTTCATCACCTTAAACAGAAATCCTGTACCCATCAAGGAGTCACCCCATTTTTCTCACCCACCCAACCCCTGCCAACCACGAATCTACCTTCTGTCTCTGTGGATTTACTATTCTGGACATTTCATAGAAATGGAATCACACATGAGGTAGTCTGTGTCTGGCTTCTTTTAATTAGTAGAGTGTTTTCAATGTTTGTCCAAGCTGTAGCCTGTGTCCACACTTTGTTCCTTTTTATGGCTGAATAATATTCCACTGCATGGACAGAGCCTTTCATGAATCCATTCATCCTTTGATCTACATGGGGTTGTTTCCACTTTTTGGCTACTGTGAATATGCCACTCTGAACATTCAAGGGCACGTTTTCAAGTGGATGCATGTTTTCACTCTCTTGGGCAGAGAGCTGGGGTGGAGCTGCTGGGGCCCGCGGTGACTCTGTGTAAGGCGTCGTGGATCCTAGTCATTCACCAGCATGCGTGCGGGTGGGTGGTGGGCTGCATCTTTCAAATGCTGTTTGCTGGCTTCCCAGAGCTCACTGCTCCCTTGACCCTCGTGAGGAAAGGCAATATTGGGAGTGAACTTCCCGCCATGAGTGGCACAAGGGCTGGGCAGGAGGAGGACTGATGAAAGTCTTATTTCCCTGAACAGACCCTCTTCCCCAGTTTGCATGGGGGATTGCTCAGCTTAGTGCAGAAATGAGCCGGACACTCTGGAGCTCATAGAAACGAGTCCCGCCCTGTGCGTGTCCCTTGCAGCTGTTTCTAACCAGAGGAAGTACATCTTTAATCTCCTAAGCGGGAGGAGAATCGACACACTTGGTCAGGCCCCTGATGCTAATGCCCAGGTACAAATAAAGACAAGAGAAACCTTCAGCTTTCATTACAAGGGATTTGTACAACTTCACACACGGACCCGACTTACAGCTTCTAATTTATATTTAAATCCCAAATGTCGTCAGAAGGAACTGCTCTAAATCCATCGCCTGTGTCTGCACCATTGATTCCTGTTTCAAATAGACCCCATGGGCCCAATTGTAATTCCCATCGGCCCCTCCGCGTATTTCTTCCCATCGTGGTGTGTGAAACTTCTGAGAACCTCTGAGTCCCACAGGGAGAAGAGATGGAAGAGAATCATTCCCTCTGGAATTGGACCTGGGGTGGTGGGGGAGAGGGGGGCAGTTAAGAAAATCATTCTCTGCCCCTTCTGGGCTCTGATCCCGGGGTGGAGTCACACTGGAAGTCTGTGCAGAGACGAAGGTGCCCTGATGGCCCTCTGTCACGTTGAAAAGAATGAATGATGGAAAATTACTCATGCTTAATGCCCCATGAAGCTCTACCACCTATTGGCTGTGTGACCCTGGTCAAGTCACTTAACCTCTCTGGGCTTGATTTTCTCCTTGGTATAAGGAGGGTAATAACAATACCTGCCCTTATAGGATTATTACGACGATTAAGTGAGAAGACTTAGAAAGGTTGAGATGAGTGCCTGACACACAACGAGCAATATAGGCACATTGCTACAGTGCACACAGACAGAAGGTATAAAGAAGTGCAGTATGCTTCAGTGCACATCATTATAGGGAGTCTGACCGCAGAAATAAACTTTGCTCTCTGGGTTTTTTGTTTTGTTTTGTTTTTGGTTTTGTTTTTTTTTTTTTTTTTTTTTTTTTTTGGCTGTGTCTGTGGCATGGGGAAGTTCCTGGGCCAGAGATCAAAACCTGAGACACGAGAGTGACAATGCCAGATCCCTAACCCGCAGAGCCACTAGGAAACTCCTACTCTCTGCTTATTGTGTTTTGGTTTGTTTTGTTTACAGGAGCCTTGTCTCACTAAATATTCCCGTCAATATAAATTTCCCTTGCTGTCTAAACTACTTAGAGTTGGTGGCAGTAGAATTGGAGGTGTCCTGGCCAGGAGGACTTCTCAGTTCCTTACTGTATTTTGAATCGAACTTAGGGTTTCTCAGCCTCAGTGCTGGTGACACTTAGGGCTGGATAATGATTCGCTGGGCAGGCACTGCCCCTTGTAGGATATTGAGGAACATCCCTGGCCTCTGCCCACGAGATGCCAGGAGCACCAAGTTGCCACCATCCAGAATGTCTGCAGACTCTGAGACACTGCCAGATGTGCTAGCAGGGCGTGTGTGTGTGTGTGTGTGTGTGTGTGTGTGTGTGTACAGTCTTCCCTGGCTAAGGATCACTAACCCAGCTAAACCAGGTCAGGGGCTCCCTCCAAGTACCTGCCTGCAAACAGCTGCCCACCAGCTCCCCCAGGGCAAGATTTCTCAGCAAGTTGGTCCTTGGCTCAAGTCTCATAGCAAAACACTGGAACCACATAATAACATTTTCTGGAGTAATTGAATCAGACATTGCCAGAAAAACATCCGAGGGTAAAACTAAAGACTATAATTATTATGAAAATTATTGATGTAGTTTTCATTACTCTACAATTTTTGAATTAGCAACTGATAGTCTCCTTTAGAAAAGAAGAAAGGTAGTTTTTCTTGCTTTTCCCTCTTCCTGACACTTGCCTGCCTCTCACGTTTCAATAAGCACATTTATGGCTGCGTGTGCCAAGTGGACTCAGGTGCAGCAGACTCCTGGGCCCTGCAGCTGGGGTCTAGATCCACTGCCCCTCCAAGGAGGGGGTGGGTCAGCCCTGTCACCTGTGGGGGCCTTCTCTCAGAAAATCATAACGCAGGCATTTTCCCACTTGGTCCCGTTAGAACTGTGTTCAGACTCAAGTCTATTCGGTACTGAAGAATTGTCCTTGGTCCACTTTTCTAAACATTCACTCCTAGAAGTGGGGTCTCCAGGCCAGCAGTATGGGCATCACGTGTGAGCTAGTTAGGGATGCAGGATCTGGGGCCCCATGCTGGACTGTCAGAGTTGGATCCCAGGTGATTCAGGGCTACATCATGGTGGAGAAGTCTGCCCTTGACCATTCTGCCTACTCTTGGTGGCTCGGTCCTTGCTGCCTGACCTGGATGAGCAGAGACCAGGAGATAGATGCCCTGTGCATTCAGCATCCCCACCCTGGAAATCTAGAGGCTAGGGGGGGCCGCCTCCCTCCTATTTGATGTGAACTCTTTCTCTGAGTCCCTTCCCCTTCCCTTCCACCCCTCAACTCCTGTCCAGCTTCCCTGCCTGCCCACTCACCCTCCTCTCAAATCTACAGACATGTTCGAGACTCTCCAATCCAAAAGCAAGACAACAAAACATGCACAACAAAGCAAAAGCAACCCTCCTCTCTAAGGCGCTCTCATTCCCTCTGCAAGAGGGGCCTGCATGTCCTCACCTCCTGTTGGGCGATTAACGAGTCTTAAATATGTTGGAAGTTGCTGGAAGGACGAGGGAGCACAAAAATAAGGGCTGCAAATTTACTTGCAATCAAGGAACAATGTAACTGGTCATTGCTGAGGTGTAATTATAGGAGAAAACATACTGTTCAAGAATCCTTGGCGGGTCTGTTGAACAGGTGCCAAGGAGGCTTTTCATGAAACTCATGCCGAGCAGGCAAGATATGGTCCAAGCCCAGCGTGCGGCTCCCTCACCTGGGCTGCTCCACCTGCGGAGGGAAGGCCTGGCACGGGAGGGCCATGTGGAGGCTGTGATGTGAATATGGACAGCACGAGCTCTCACAGAGTTAAGGACCTTTAGGTAAAAAGGTGAAATCTTTCAGCTTCATGTTTCCTTCCGAGTGACAGGGTGGACCGTGGGAATTGCCAGGTTGCAAGGGTGAGCTCGTGGGAGAGGAGGGAAGCTGAAGGGGAGAGGAACGAGGGGAGATTAGAAAGAGAGACACACAGAAATAAAGAGATGGAGAGAGAGAAAGAGAGATGGCGTGGGGAGGGCAGGGTGAGGAAGGAAGGCAGGGCAAGTCCACATGGCGTGTCCGGGAAGCCAGATACAGAGAACGGGAGGGGAGAGACACAGGCAGGCAAGGAAGGAGGGAGAAGGAGAGAGAAATAAGATAGAAAAGGAGGAAGGCGGAGAGAGATGTGAGGGAGAAGAGAAGGAAGGTGGGTGTGGCTTAAAGACTTGGTTTTTCTTTTTCTTTTTTTTTTGTCTTTTTTGTTGTTGTTGTTGTTGCTATTTCTTGGGCCGCTCCCGCGGCATATGGAGGTTCCCAGGCTAGGGGTCGAATCGGAGCTGTAGTCTCCAGCCTACGCCAGAGCCACAGCAACGCGGGATCCGAGCCGCGTCTGCAACCTACACCACAGCTCACGGCAACGCTGGATCGTTAACCCACTGAGCAAGGGCAGGGACCGAACCCGCAACCTCATGGTTCCCAGTCGGATTCGTTAACCACTGCGCCACGACGGGAACTCTGGTTTTGCTTTTTCTTAAATAAGAAAATCTGGGCGAGAGCTGCATTCCAGCATCTTCGGCATCTGCAGGGCCCTGTGCCAGGAGAAACCAAGAACAGAAATTCGCATGTTGATAGTGACCCCGTGGTTGAAGCCTCCAGTCCAACCACTTTGAGCCGTGGCAGATGGAAGAACTAGGGACTCAGTGACTAAGCTCAGACCCTGGGAGGAGCGGCGACCACTGTCACAACCCGGTTAAGAGGCTGGGGGGTTCCTGCGCCCTGAGGGTCGCCTCTACATTAACTACCATGAAGCCCAGTCTTTTTGCGACAGTTTCTAAAATCAGTGCATCAGGCACAATTGGGCACAGTCAGAATGATCCTTCAACGTTTCCAAAAGCATCGCTGCGGAGGCTCTCACGGCCTTGGGATGGCTCTCCTGCTCTTGGGCCACCTTGGTGAGAAATCTATACGTGATTCGTCGAGAACACAGAGGCAGATGCATGACTGATGTCTGTGCTTCCTTCACCCCAAACAGGTCCTTCCAAGGGGTGGGTTTTAGTTCTCCTCCACTCATCTTTTTGAGGCCTTTACAAAATCCTCTTTGAAGAAATGCTTAAGGAGAGGTGGTAACTCGGGGAACAAACCAAAATCTTGGTCCTCAGCCTCCAGTTACCTCATGTGAAGTTTGTGTTTACAGAGATCTAGGGTATCACAGGGCCTGCCCATGGCAAAGAAACCATAATAGGGACCATAATAGGCGTGGTGGTTGGTAACTTGCTGCGCCCAGGTGGGACCAACCGGCCAGGGGGACACCAAACAGAATCTCTTCCTTGTTGGCTGGCAGGCTGCCCATAAACAGACACTTAAAATAGCACCCCGCCAATGGCCAGCACTCCGGACAAGACTTCAATGTGTGAGGTCAACCTGTGATGATGGCTGCGGATGAAAAGATGGGCCGTTTCTGGGGAGGCGCATTCTAGAGATCCCTGAACCTGGGGACATCCATCACTTTGTCTTCTCTGTCAGTAAGAGCAGCTTCTGAATGGAAACACAATCCCTGGACCATTAGGTTTCAGGGAGGCTCATAAGTAACGTGATAGAACACACACACACACACACACACACACACACACGACATAACACATAGGCACACACCCCTTTTGCAGCAAGGGAGTGTTTCCAAAGCAAGTCCACGTCTAGGGTTGTTGCTATGGTAACTTAAGTGCAAGAGGAAGACAGTTTCACAAACAAAACGCCAAGGTGAGCTTCCTCTGTCACCTGGACACAACCTTGTGTTGTCTATAGTCAGGGAATAGGGGGGAGGTTAATGTAGCTTAAGCTGCAAGGAAGAGAGGAGTCCTGAATCACAGCAGGGTGGACCAGACCTCCTGGGAAGAAAAGAAAAACACACGACACCAAGGGCAGCGAGTTCCAGGGCATCGTTAGCAGCTAAAGGCGACAGGTGGGCACAGCCTCCTGATGTAAAACAGGCAGCTGGAGAAGAGCCCACCAGAGGGGCTTTCAAAGCCCCAGAGCTGCTGGAACAGGCTGTAGGATGGAGATTTGGGTGAACTGAGAAAACTCAAGTAGTCGGGTACAGACATGCCTGTTTTTTTGAAGAAATCCATGCACTGCAAGACTGCCAGCAGCAAAATGACACTTCGTGGCACGGTAATAGTAAAAACGAACATTCGCACGCTTCCCGGATGCTGCGTACTGGGCTGACGGCCCTGGGAATCCCACTTTACAGGGGCCCACTACGAATGTGAGACTTTGCCCAGGTCTAGAATGCTGCCTCTGTCGGGTGCCTGAAGGTCAAGTGCTTCCCTGGACCATGACCCTCTCGCTCTGTTTTTTGCTGGAGCCCATTCACGACAGGGCAGGCCTTCCTCCATTGTCAGCTAGGAGTCCATGCAAGTGCAGAAACCAGGGTAGCCCAGGGGATAGAAAAGGGGAAAGTAATTTAAAAGCACATCGATCATATAGGAAAAACAGGCTATAAACTGCAGGTTAAAAGACTCAGACCCTTTGGACCCAGCATTTCACTTGTGAGAGAGTTTGTCCAACAAAAGCCTTCATATGTACATGAAGATACACATCCAGGCATTTTTATTGCTGAGATTTATAAAAGGAAAAAGCAGGGACCACCAAGATATCCAACCAGAGGGGACTGATCAAACTGTGGGATGCCAATGAAACCCAACACAATACAGATGATGAGGTGGCTAATTGCTGGGCATTACTGATCAGAAGGGGAATCTGTTGTAGCAGACGAGGCAAACACCTTGGGTTCACATAGAAGAAACATTTTCACAAAAACCTACCCATGAATGTTCACAGCTTTATTTGCAATAGCTTTAAAGTAGAAACACGCCAAATGTTTCTTGGTGGGAAATGGTTACACAATCTCTGGTCACCCACACCATGGAACACTACTCAGGCAATAAAAAGGAACAACTATGGATAGCTTACTACTGGCACGGCTCTCGAGGGCATTATGCTTAGTGAAAAAAGTGTCTCCAAGAGTTACTCACTGTATGCTTCCATTTAGGTACTGTCCTTGAAAGGACAAACTATAGCAGTGGAGAAAAGATGGGTGGTGGCCAGGGACAAAGCCAGATTTTGGAGGAAGATGGGTACAACTATTAAGGGGTACCAAGACTAGCCCCTTGTGGTGATGGAGGAGTCCTGTATCCTGATGGTGGCAGTGGTTACACAAATCTCTACAGGCATAGACACACACACAGACACACACACACACACACACACACACACACACACACACACACAGGTGGAAACCGAAGCAGGTCTGGTTGATGGTACTGTGCCCATGACTACTCCTGGACTTACTACTGTTCTACACCGACAGGAGATGTTACCACTGAGGAAGCTGAATGAAGGGGTCAAAGGGCTCTAGGTACTGTTTTTGCATGTCCTGTGTCTGCAACCATTTAGAAATGAAAAATTTTAAAATTCAGTTTTCTTTCTTTCTTTTTTTTTTTTTTTTTGCTTTTTAGGGCCCCACCCACGCCATATGGAGGTTCCCAGGCTAGGGGTCTACTTGGAGCAATGTCAGCAGACCAGCAGACTGTTTTGTCATCTCAGCAGATTCAAGGCTTGTTGCAAAGCCCCTTCCTTCGGCACCTAAGGTGTCAGCTCACATGACTCAGCTTGTCAGCAATGCAGGATCTGAGCCGTGTTTGCGGCCTATACCACAGCTCATGGCAATGGCCAGATCCTTAACCCACTGTGTGAGGCCAGGGATTGAACCTGCAACCTCATGGTTTCTAGTTGGATTCATCTCGCTGTGCCTTGACGGGAACTCCTCAGTTTTCTGTGTAAGCCTGAACTTAAGCATTCTGGGGCTCAGTGACTTATTTTCCTGTTAACTTGGAGAGGGATCAATTCGTTCGTGGGGGAACCCACTTTACAAGTAGGCGTCCATGCATTGCACTGGAGCCAGATCCCTGATTCAAAGGCATCCAATTTTGATGGGCAACAGTTTTTGGTAAAAAGAGAGAGAGAGAGAAAATATGTACCACGGAAAGCTAGTGTGTTTCTCCTGTGAGCAAGTATCAACCAGATAGCATTTTCTGAGTAAGAAAGACTGCAATAGTGGAATCAAAACAAACCAACAAAAAAAACTTTTGATGGCGAACCGAACCCTCTCTACGCAAACACTCGAGGCAACATTAAAACAAATTCTAATCTCCCTAACTTGGTCTTGTGCCGATTTAGCCAACAGAGTGGTGGGGACTTTCAAAAGAGGCCACGTCCATGTGTTCAAAGCAATGATTCTCAGATATGCTCTTCAATAGTGAGTAAGAACAGAGGATATATTCTGATACCCTGAACCACTGTACATGATGGGACAACTATGGGGTTCTCAGCCAAGAGAATTAACTCTGGTCCCGCCTTTATGTATCCAAGAGCAGTGGGATTTTTCTTAGGCTCCAAAGTGGCAAAATATTACCATTCATGGCTGACCTTGAGAATAATTTCTAATTTGTCCGACGGAATGCCAGCTTCACTCTGAACCAGGTGTAACCCTGGCATGCTACCTAACCTCCCTAACGTGTCCTGCACTGAGCTGCCACCCACCATCATCAACATCCCTGTTTTCCAGGTGAGGAGAGAAAGGCCAAAAGAATTAAGCAACTCATACAATATCCAAAAGCTGGAGGAGAATGGAGCTGGGTTATGTGATCTTAGCATCTGACCAAATAGTCTTCAGACCTTACTCCACCCGGCCTTGTGAGAAAAAGAACTCAGAAGCAGCACTGGGATTTTTGAAGTAATAAAAAGGGTCCTTCTGGTCAAACCAACAGTGTGAACAGAGAGGTAACTGGGAACCAGGCAAATTAAGCCCCTTCCCCACAGGGTCTCCTCCTTGGCTTCTATCTCTTAAGATCGAATCAGGTCATTACTTTTTAAAAAAAAAAAAAAAAAAAAAACCCTGCATTTTCCTCTGTATCACATGGCTGTCAGGGGCATTTGCTTCCTTGCTAGAATTTCAAACCATCAAAGCAGCCTTGTCATATGGGCAGTTTATCTTATTACTTTGCCCAGCTGGTGAATGATACTTTTAAATCTTTTTGAGGGGTCTAGGTTCTGTGACCTTGACACATGGTTTGGTCAAGCAGAGAGGAAGGAATTGCCTGGGGCTCCGTATCCTCCAAACTCATTGGTGGCAACACGGCTGCTTTAATCAGGGGGCTGTTGACAGTGCGCACAGACGGAGCTCTGCCAGGAGCTGTTACAGGTCACCACGGCTGGCTCCCCTCAACAATATTTTATTGTGCGAATGCTGACAGATGGCACCCCAGTGGCTCCCGAGGAGCCATCTCGCCGGCCCCTCCTGATGTGACTTTCTTCTTTTCTTTCCTTCCAAAGTGTTACTGCTCTTTGGGGAGCTTGCCCTGTTGACATTGTCCACGTGAAGCTACATCTCTGCTAAATGAAAGAACTCCATCATTTTTATGCCGTTTTTCCAGACACCCAGAGAACCCACCTTCCCCCTATGAAAATGTTATGTGGGAAAAAGACAAGCCACGGTCGAAATTACAGATGGCCATAGAGCTCAAGCAAATGAAGTTAACATGATGTTTTTCTCCAGGCAACAGGGCCATGGAAAGGAAAAAAAAAAAGCCAAAAACCACTCGGAATCTTATTAAAGCCCTAAACCCAAGATGCATTTATGGATGCAGGGCAGATTTCCATGCCAACCTAGAAACTCACGCAAGTTTTACTGCCCAGTTACAGCAGAATCTCATAAATAGAATTCTTCAGGGAGCGGACTTCTGTCAGATAACCCGAGGGCTTCATGCTGTATCCTTTCCAACCTTCATTGATTGCATTTGCTGGCTACAAAATGCCTTCTTTACATTTCCCTGGAACCACACCAGCAAACTCTAGACTCAGGATCGGGCAGGGCAGGGTGGGGGGGTGCTCTGTAATTTCAGCCCAACTGTTATGGGGCAGGGATGTCATAACCATCACAGAGGCCCCTTTCCTGATCCATGTGCCAGGCATTATGTGTGCCATAAATTACCGGCCTTGACATTGAGCGGCTCTACTTTAACGCTTATTACAAGGTGGCTATATTTATCTCCATTTTACTGATGAATAAACCAGATCACAGAGAGGTTAAGTAATATGTCTAAGCTCACACAGCCAGGAAAATGGCAGTGTGGGGATCTAAAGCAGATCTGAGATCAACACGTGGGGCTTCAGAGCTTGGCTCCATGCCCATCAACACGAGATCAATCTGTTAATGGCCTCCGGCTGCCAGTCAGGCAACAGGCGGTGCATGGGAAATAAGGGTGACCCAAGGGTTCCCTAAGAGGTAGAAGCGAAAATACATTTCGGTTACTGACACTGTCAGCAGACCAGCAGACTGTTTTGTCGTCTCCACAGATTCAAGGCTTGTTGCAAAGCCCCTTCCTTCGGCACCTAAGGTGTCAGCTCACGTGACTCGGCTTGTCAGTCTCCTGCATGGATGGCCGAGGAGGTTTCCAGTTGGAGGTTGGGTTGTTCCACTGCCGTGCTCGCACTGAATAGCCTTGAAGAGATGGGATTTAAATTGTGCCGAGGATATTAGTCTAAAGTGAATGAAGTGGAGAGTCGACTTCTCGTTTATGTCCCCAGAGTGATAAATGAGGGAGTGTAATTTTTTTTCTAAGGCAAAGAAAATGGGAAACCAACGTGGATTTCAGACACATGAGAAATAGCTTATGAATTTAGATGACAGCTTGGTAGAAATAAATTGTACATCTGTTCATTCATTTTAATAAAGTGGAGAGATGGCATGCTGCTGGAGCCCTTGGAGAACCCTGGGTTTTTAAAATTATGGTCCTATAATAGTAGCATTAAACTTGGTAATGCAGCCAGTGGTTTCAGAATTGGAGGGAAAATTCATTTATAAAATAAAAGTTCAGACTTTGGGATGTAAATGGGAAAACGCAATTTTTCTTGGCCAGATATGAATTAGTCCTGGGAGGGTTCTGCAGCATCTTGACCATAAAATATATATTTTTTAAATTTTAGGAGAAAGTTTTCGGACTGCTGATGAAACTTCTTTGGGCAAGCTCTATTTAGGTAAATTGTGTAGGTATGAAACATATGGTTAGCCGGCTTTGTTATTTCTGCCTTGAACTTGGTGCCTCGTGGATAAGGGCAATTGTAGATTAATATTCCCATTTGAAACGAGTCTAGTCTGTTGCAAATATGAAAATCATTTTTACTCAACAGTAGAAACATAAGGAATAGAATTTTTATAGACCAGCAATTACCAGTTGCCATGAAAATTTACTCATTCCACAAATAGTATTGAGTTTCTTATTACATGGGAGCTCTATGCTTGATTTTGGGGGAAATACAACAATCCTGATTACAAGTTTCCTGCTGACTTTAAAACCTAGAAGCATTATTAAAATTTCTCCAGAAATAGGTATTAGGCCCATAGAATGCTTTTAGACAGAGTAAGCAATTTCAATTTTATTTCATCAATCAACCATTCAAGCTTCCAGGTGGGAAAGAGTAAAAATAAACTAGTAGCGCCAAGTGGCCACGGAGCACACAGGCCAGGCTAGGAAACCCCTCGGACCACCTCAAACATATTTTATTTACCTCCCCATGAAATACTGATTGGGTACAGATGACATAGCCCAGCCTACAGCCTTCCAGATAAAAAAAATATAGATCGTAAAGAGGTTGTGTTTAGCCTTAGAACTAAGGGCAATGAGTTATTCTCTTAGGTCAGTTTTTGCCCAAATAGGTCAGACATTCTTCCTGGGTTTGTGGGCAACCAGATAATACTCAGGAAGTCACGTGGATAAGGGGTCTGGGGTGTGACTCATCAGTGGAGACAAGAGAGATGGGACAGAGGCAAAAAATAAATGTGCCTCACAGGCAGGAGTATGGTGTGGGTATTGGGCAGGTGAAGGAAGATGAAGATGAAGATGAAGATAAAGGCTTTGTTAACCAATGCCTAGAATGCAAACTAGTCAGGTCAAAGGCTTCTTGGGAATTTTTTTTTTATGCATCTATGTTGATTTAGGTCTCCTTTCTTTTCTCTTTTCTTTTTTTCGGCTGCACCCAGCATACGGAAGTTCCCAGGCTAGGGATCCAGTCAGAGCTGCAGCTTGCCTACCCCACAGCCACAGCCACAGCAACACCCAGATCAAAGCTGCACCTGTGACCTAAGCTGCAGCTTGCAGCAACACCAGATCCTTAATCCACTGAGTGAGGCCAGGGATCTGAACCCACATCCTCATGGATACTAGTTGGGTTCTCAACTTGGTGAGCTACAATGGAACTCCAAGGTCTCCTTTCTTAGATTATATTTCTGGAAGTGTGTTGACTGGATCAGTGAATAGCAATATTTTTAAGGTTTTTGGGTGTCTGGACCAAGAGTCTACCCTTGAGCATGGCTCTGCCACCTCTTCCAATGGGATCTTCTTGAATTAGAAATAGGGGACAAAGTCATCCGCTGAGAAAGACAGATGAGACAAAAGAGAGCTTTGAAGAGGGTGGAGAAGGTTGAAATCAGCCACTGAGCAAGTAGCAACAGCATCTGTTATGAGTTAAATAGAAAGAATGGAAGACCCCTCCACTCCCACCCAGGTTAGGAAACCATATGTTCATGACTTGCATTCAAATACTATCTCTCAATTCACTCATCTTTAAATTCCCTCATCACAGTGCCTGGCTCAGAGTAAGTGCTTGATTAATGCTTATGAAATACCTGAGTGTCAACAATATCCTAAGCACTTTCAGATCCCTAATCCAGTTAACTATCCCATGCAATATCCTGGCAGCATCATCACAGCCACATTATTCACAGAATGTCCCCAGGACAGATCCTTGTCTTAACACATCCAGATGGCTGATGGTTTCCCTGTACTCCTTGGACCTCTGGCATCGAGTCTGGCCTCAAAACAAAGACGAAGGATATGAAACAGCCATATGCTGTGTGGCAAAATCAGCTTACTAAAGGAATAAAAAGCCCAGGAAGAAGAAGAAGCCATGCTACTGGGTACGGTCAGCTATGGCAGAGCCGCTGCAAGGAAACTGCAAAGGGAAAAGCCTAATTGTCAACAGGCCCGAGAGGTAAATACCAAATCCCAGAATGGGCAGAGGAAGTAGACGGTCCTGTCATGGTGAAACCAGGTAATAGGCCCTGTTGGGCGTAGTCATTGGCATGTTGGGGGAGGGTGATGGAGAGAATGAATCTGCAAAAAACACATAGTAAGGGCTTCTTTCACTGGCCAGGTGTGACTGGGTCATTGTTTAGACATGTGCGCTGCAGGCTCCAGGATGCAGAAGCCAATAAACCAATCTGCAAGAATTAGGCATCTCCTGGGGCCATGGATCTTTGAAGAGAACACAAGGGACTCAGAATTTAGGCTTAAAGTACACACGTACATGCGCGCGCACACACACACACACACAATTTTTAGATTTATATTTAGGTGTGGAAACATGATTAATTTATACATAGTGGTATGCTGACAAATGCTTAAAAATTTACTCTTCAGGGGAAAGAAGTCCTGATTTGTAGCTTGTGCCAATTTCTGTGGTGTAAATACCCCACCAAGGCTGATTCAAGCTACCGGTGTGGTAGCTTGTGTGTCACGGCACTCAAAATTGGGAAGAGCTGCATGCAATCTGCTCTTGCCAAGCCTGTGTAAGGCAGACCAGTGTTGCCCTGCTGATGACCACAGGCTAAACTCCTTCTCTTCCAAACAGATTCTGGGTAGATGGAAAATGTTACCTTCAGTCTGCAGGCATCCTTTCCTCAGGGAACAATCCTACCCACCCCTTGGGGTCACACTGACGCTATCAATTACAGGCCTCACTTTTCTTCCTCAGAAGTGGGCATATGACCTTCAGTGAGCCAATCATTTCATCATTCCCTGGAACTCAGTTTCTGGTCTGAGTGACTCTGACCAAGTACAATAAATCAAAGTCTTTCTATGAGATTAGTGTTTGGTTCTGGGCAGGATGGTGTGTGTGTCTTTCTTGGTATATAAGCCATGGGGACTTAGGCTTATGGTCACCAGAGGCCATCTTACCTGCCATGAGGAGAGAGCCTAGCAGAAGATAAAACCAACTCAGAGAGACAGGCAGACCTGAGAGATGGAGGGGCATATAGATAGCATTCTGATGATGATGTCCAAGCCCTGGAGGCAGCCACATCTGAGGTCAGAAAGCCCTTAGACTTCCCCAGGGATGGGGGCAATGCATTCTCCAATGATGAGGACCAATACCTTCCCGAGGATGAGCACCAATGCCTTCCCAGGGAAGAGTACTGTGTGCTCCCAGGGATGAGTACTGTGCCTTCCCAGGGAGGAGTACTGTGTGCTCCCAGGGATGAGTACTGTGCCTTCCCAGGGAAGAGTACTGTGTGCTCCCAGGGATGAGCACCAATGCCTTCCCAGGGGTGAGTACTGTGCCTTCCTAGGGATGAGCACCAATGCCTTCCCAGGGGTGAGCACCAACTTCCAGGATTTGCTCCTGCCAGTTCAAAGTGGGTTTCTGCCTTTAACAACAAAATGAATGTAAGTAGAGGATATTTAATTCTGGAGAAACTGAAAGCAGACTTAAGGAAGAATAAGCCTCCAGTCTCAGTCTTACTCTAATTGATTTGTCTTTTCAATTTCCCAGAGCTGAAGGAAAAAATATATTTTGACCATTTCTATACGAGGCTGGTTCAAGTGGTCAATTCAGTTCTCTGGGGCTCATTGAGGCTTTCGTGTGAGCAACGGGACCAGTGCCCATCATATGGGAGGCCAGTGGCTGGCTGTTATAAACCAGACAGCTAGCTGGTTCTGGCTCTGATATATTGATTTAGAGAACTGAATTGAGCTCATGTTAAACCATGCATCCAGGGGTGATTAGCAAAGGCATCTGTTCCCATTTGCAGAGATGCCGGGAAAGAGAACTGTTTGTTAGATTTGATTTAATGCAACAAATATTCTTTGTGCTCCCTCTGTGTGCACCCTTCTATGACTGAAGGGGAAGACGGTAATAACTGAAGTTGTGTCTGCCCTCAGGGAGCACCAGTCTGCAGGCAGCAGAAATGGATACCTATAATGTTGATCCAATGCATGCTGGGAAGAATGATGTGATTGAGGCAGGAACAAAATGGTGGGGAAAGAGACCCAGTTAATTCTGACTGGGAGATTCAGGGGAGCTTAAGGGAAATGCATGGCTTCCTGAAATCTGTTACTGGGGGAGCAGACTCACACAGAAAGGGCCACCTCTCCCACCCACCCGTGTGCTTACATGGCACAGACTAGTCCCAGTGCCCTCTTCAGTCCTTTGAAAGCTCCTTGTGTGCCTCAGGGCATTTGCACACTCTGCATGCTCTATTCTAGCGCCACATGCCTCACTTTTCTGAGCAAAGCCAAGACTTAGGGGATATGAAATTAGTTCACGACTCTGCCTTTCCAGATCTCGGACTATATCTGACTTCCTTAGGTCATATGCCCAAAGCTCTCAGAATTTACCTGTGGAAGGTACCCCTCATGTGCTACTTTAATATCTGCCCTCCCTGCTGGGGCTCGAGAAGACAGGGGCTTGCCCATCTTGTTCAAATCTTCAGCCCATGTTAGCTAAGCAGGCAGTGAGTGCATGAATGAGAGCTGGGGCCACTTTCAACCCTGCTAACTCAGAACAAGTATATCAAATGCACAAAGATTTGTGAACTTGAAGAAGCACATTATCCCATTAATGATCATAGAGCTGCAGTAATGACAGTCATAAATTTAAAAGATTTAAAAACTGTTATCAGAGATCACAGACGAATATAAAAATGACCCTGGTTAATGAACCAAAGTTTTTCTTGCTTTATAGGCCTTTGCCCAAGTTCTCCAGTGAATAAAACCTGGATTTCAATCGAGATATCTAATAATTAGTGCACCGTTATAAGCCATTGACAAGGATGCAGGAAGATTTTGAATTAAATGTGCACACGAAGATAAAGTGGAAATGTCAGTATCTTTCCAAGAACATTGCTATGTTCAACATAGGTTATTCGATTTGGTTGTTGAGAAACCAAGAGAAGACTAGTGTGTTAGGAGTCTGGCTTCCTTCATTTACGAATCCACAGAACCAGATCAGTGTGCAGGATCTCAGGTGAGCCTAGTGTAATGGTTGTGAACTGGGCTATGGCCCCAGACACCTGCAGTTGGCATCCTCACCCTGAAACACTGTAACTGCGGGCGGGTTTCTAACCTTCCCGTGCCTTAGTTTCCTCATCTACGAAATGGGGATGATAAGAGTACTTCTGTCATAGGGCTGTTAGAATGAAATGAGTTGATATGCCCAAAGCACTTAAAACAGTGCCTCTATGGTTAAGCATTTAGTAACTGTGAGCTTAAAAAAAAATGGTTTTCTGGATGAAAATGTTTTTCATTCATTCTTTGCTTCTAAGAAGTGATTATTGTATTTACCCACTGGACCTATCAAAATAAAGATTTGAGGCTGCTCATCAAATTCACTGGCTATTAAAAGACCTCTCCCATCTTTTTAAATTGAAGAAGTTGTGGAGGGAGAAAGAATAGCTTAGACTTGTCTGGCAAGCCCCAGAGAAAGGGATTTTTGGTGTGTTATATTTGTATCCAGGGCTTGCACTAAGCATTGTCCTGATTTGAATGGAGAGGCAGGTGAGATGACAGGAAGGCAGAAGGTGGTGAGTTGGCCCTGGAAAAGTTTAAGAGCTGAGATTGGAGGTTATAAACCCAGCATCTTCAGCAAATTCCCAGTGCACAAGTGTGAAGTGCCAGATAGATGTTCCCTGAGGAGGTGCCCTGGTAGGGATCCCGGAGAGCTGACTGGAAGGGAAAAACCATGGAAAAGGGTGTAACAGCTGTAGCTGAGGCAGGCAGACTTGCTCTGAGAACAGGGTGCTCTGGCTTGTTGTTAGCCCCATCAGGGTGCAGCCTGGGGCAGGGCTGAGGGCATGTGACCTAGACTGTGGGCAAGTTCTTCAGCCCTCTGAGCCTCAGACTCCACATCCATGACATGGATATGACACTAAGGGGACCTGTCTCAGAGTTGGCAGCAGGATTGAATGACGGAGTATAAGCAAGCTTCCTGGACACTGCCTGGCCTAAAGCAGGGGCTTTCAGATGTTTGTAATGGCTTCTGAATGCTTGTTTCATAACGAAGACAATGAGAGAGCAGGTCCAGGGAGCGCTGAACAGACAGAACTTCTGAAAGAATGGTCTGTCTTGTCTTTAACAAAAGCTCATTACACATTCGCTGTTATTGATGCAATGCTTGCTCTATTGAGGAAAGATCTCTCTCTGAATTTGCAAGGAAAATAGAGACGCAGCATTCAGAATCTCAACATCTAGTTCCTCAGTGACCTAGGGGAGGAATCCACCTCCTCAGTCTCAGCTTTCTCAACTGCATAGGCGTGAGAACCCCAACCCTCTTCACTGGACTGTCCAGGTTTTAGGTGAGAGAGAGAGTGTGTGGAGCATGGAAGGGCTTCATCAGCTTAAATGCAACTATGTCATTGTCTGGTAGTGCTGGTTCTCTGCTGTTGGCATTATTCCCAGTCCTGTGAAGGATACAGGTGGTTGGTCGTGTGTGACTGGTGGTATCGTCCCAGCAATCTTCTGCCCAGAGGAACAATGATGTTTCTGAGCAGTGTGGGGGCTCCCAGTCCTGCAAAGTCTATCCTTTGCAGGGTCTTCCAGCATCTTCCCACTGCACTTCGGGTGAACAGGATCCTCGCCTTGTCTGCATGATCAGCCCCTTCCATCCTGTCCAGTCTCACAGCTCTGCCATCTCTCATGCTTCTCCAGCCACAACGGATGCCTCTCAGTTCCTCAAGCAGGACACGTTCTTCCCAGCCTCCAGGTTCTCACATGGACCCTCTGTGTCCTCCCAAGTCTCACTGTCGTGGGTTTACTTTTGGCTCCCCCAAAAAGATCTGTTGGAAGCCTAACTGGCAGTATCTCAGAATATGACCTTCCTTGGAAATAGAGGTTACCAAGCTAAAATGAGGTCTCAGAGTGGGCTGTAATCCAATATGACTTGCGTCCTTACAAAAAGGGGAAATTTATGCACAGACACACACACAGGGAGAAGGCCATGTGAAGATGAGGGCAGAGATCAGGTGATGCATCTGCAAGCCTATGACCACCACAGAGAGCCACCAGAAAACTAAGACATGGGCTTGAAGAGTGTCTTCCTCAGCAAGAAACACCCTCTGGACACTGTGATCTTGGACTTCTGGCCTCCACAACTGTGAGCGAATAAATGTTCAAGCCACATACTGTGTGCATTTTGTTATAGCATCCCTAGGACACTAACAAAGTCATCCTAGATGTCACCTCCTCAGGGACCTCCCTGAACTCCACAGTAGGCGCCCACATCATGTCCATCTATGATGAGTTCACCCATTCCATACTGTCACTAGGGGCCTTCCGTAGCTATTTACTGGTCAGCTGTCCTCACTTTAGACCATAACTTCCTGAGGTTAAGGACCATGTTTGTCGGGCTGAGATGCTGTGCAAACCACACTGCATCCCAGCTTAACACAGTGCCTGGCAGAGGGGAATCATGGAATATGCTTCTGATGGACGGGCTGAATGAATGAATAAATAAATGCACTCTGGAAGGCTGGAAGGCTGATGTTATGATATGCAACATGTAAATATAGGTACATTCAGGTAAGACAGGCTGAGGAAGATACTTCTCATAAATTCTTTTCTCAGATCTGGGCAGGCCGACAGCAAAATAAAATGCTGCCTGTAGTGGGAAAACTGATTCAGCCTATAACTGAAATAGATTTTAGCTTGGAAACAAATGAATATATTAAAAGAAGTTTTGGGTTATTTTATTTAATCCCACTTAGAAGAACGAACCCATATAGAACTCTGGGGTTACGGAATATTTTCTTTCTTGTTTTTAAGTTTGTAGGATAAGTTGAGTTTATCTCCACAGTAATGATTCCTTTATGTATTATTTATTAACACTGAGTTCTCTCTCTCTCTCTCTCTCTCTTTTTAACTTGACCAGTAGGGAAATAGATTTAGGGCTCTCTGCAGTTTATATAGATTCATTTATTCACTTCTGGAAAGAAATTTAACTCCAACCCTCTCGGCTCTCTGTGCACCACAGTAAAATGATAAAACTTAGAGTCCCTCATGACTTTGTGCTATAGTACGGCCCCTTATTTTTCACTAGAAGCAGTATTTTGTGCCACAGTGAGAATGGCCTGGGATCTACTATCAGCCTAGAGCAGCCTCCCTCATCTCCAAAAGCAGTGGGTTGGATGAGATTCTTTCTAAAGTCCCTTCCAGCAACGTCGCTCTAACTTTTTGATTGCCTTTGTTGCTTACTGCCAAATATTTATAATTTATTCACTCATTCACCCATTATTTGGTGATGTGCCAGGCTGGGTACTGGGGCCAGAGCAGGGAACAAAAGAGATAAAGTTCCTTTTCTCATGGAGCTTACATTCTAATTTGGGGAGAGTGACAATAAGTGGAACAATAACTCAATTATATGGTACACTAAAAGATGAATTTTATATACCATTAGAATAAAATATGGAGGATGGCATTAAGATGGTGGAATAGAAGGACTTGAGCTCAACTTCTCTCCTAAAAACAACAAAATTCACAACTAAAGGCTGGGCAATCTTCACGCAAATGGACCGGAAACCTTCAAAAAGATACCCTACTCCAGAAGATAAAGAGGAGGCCACATCAAGAGGTAGGAGGGGTGATTTCGTGATATAAACAACCCCATACTTCCTGGGTGGGAAGCCCCACAGACTGGAAACTAACTGGTTCATAGAGACTCACCTATGGGAGTGAGAGTTCTGAGCCCCACATCAAACCTTCATGTGTGGGGATCTGGTACTGCGAGAAAGAGCCCCTGGAGCATCTGGCATTGAAGGCCAGTGGGGCTTGTGTGCAGGAGCTCCACAGGACTGGGGGAAATGGAGACCCCGTTCTTAAAAGGTGCACACAGACTTTCACGTGCACTGGGTCCCAGGGCAAAGCAAAGGCTCCATAGGAATATGGGTCAAACCTGATCGCAGTTCTTGGAGGACATCCTGGGAAAACAGGGGTGAATGTGGCTTGCTGTGAGGGAAGGACATAGAAAGCAAAGCTCTGCAAATATTCAGCAGCTGCCTTTCTCTGGAGGTGGCCATTTTGGGAAAATCTGGCCCCATCCTCAGTCAGCTGCTGAGAAGCCCCAGGGCAAACAACAACCCAGGTGGGATCACAGCCCCGCCCCTCAGTAAACAGGCTGCCTAAAGACCCCTCAGGCACACAGCTGCCTCTAATCCCATCCAGAGACTAAGCCCCACCCACCAGAGGGATTAGAATCGGCTCCACCTACCAGGGGGCAGGCATCAGCCCCTCCCATCAGGAAGCCTACAGCAAGCCCCCATACTGACTTCAGCCACATGGAGGAAAGACACCAGAAGTTAGAGAGGCTACAACTCTATTATCTGTAAGAAGGTCACCACTCCAAAAACCTATAAACATGAAAAGACAGAGAACTATAACTCGGATGAGGGAGAAAGAAAAAAACCCAGAAAAACAGCTAAGCCATGAGGAGATTCTCAGCCTCCAGGAAAAAGACTTCAGACTGTTGATGCTGAAGAAGATGCAAGACATTGGAAATAAACTGGAGGCAAAGATGGATAACTTACAGGAAACACTGACCAAAGAGATACAAGATACAAAACTTAAACAAAAAGAGATGCAAAATACAATAACTGAAATAAATTCACTAGAAGCAGCTAACAGCAGAATACAGGAGGCAGAGGAACAAATGAGGTGGAGGACAGAGTAGTAGAAATTATGGGTGCGGAACAGAAAAAAGAAAAAAGATTGAAAACAAATGAAGAGAGTCTCAGAGAACTCTGGGACAACATTAAACGCACCAACATCCGTATTATAGGGGTGCCAGAAGGAGAAGAGAGAGGGAAGGGGACAGAAAAAATATTCCAAGAGATAATAGAATAAAATATGTATGTGTACATATTAGAAAAGAATAGCGTGGGCAAAAGAATATTACATAACAATATATGATGGTATACATGTAACAGTGTATATAATATGGAACACAATAATTACATTTAATAGTGTGTTAGAGGCTGAGACACAGCAGGCTGTAATCAGGATTTACCACATGAATAAGAATTTCATCTCTAGTTGAACTTTTGATGTTGCCTCTGTGCTAGGCCCTAGAGGCAGTGATGGAAAGGACATATCCCTAAATATCAAAGCATCCAAATGGAATCACCCAAATGGAATCAGGAGCTAGAGAATGAGGACACGATTAGAAGGCAGTGTGGTAACACCAGGCAGGGGGATGTTTAGCATGTGTAGGAACAAGAAGAGAGAAGCAGCAATCTGAGGGGGAATTTATGACTTGGGGATTTATAAAAAGGATAAATTGGGATTTCGCCAGGTACTAAAGAAGAGAAAGGCATTCCAGGGAGAAGGGAACAGGATGTGCAGTGGCATGGAGGCATGCCAAAGCTTGGCAAGTTGGGGGAATAATGAGCTTCAGGGCAGCCTGAGATGAAGGTAGGTTGAGACTGAATGGACAGTGTTTAAAACCATCCACGCAGAAGACCCAGTGATCTTATTTCTAACACTGTTCAGCATGAAATGGTTTCCAGGTGCAGTGTGGGCTTGGATGTTTCATTTTCCAACATCTCCTTTGTGCTGCTTTTGGCTTTCTCCTTTGGAATTCTTGGATTCTCATCTGTAAGCTGCGTTATGGAGGTGTAGTAATGTTACATTCATAGAGTTTAAAAAAATAGATGTTTTACAGCCTTGTGGTTGCTGCTCTGGGTGTGAGGATATTGTCTTTGAACAGAAGCAGATGGATGAAGTCTTCGGAGGCCACTATACTAGGGAGTGGCTCAGTGATGAGACTGCCAGCTGTAGTAAAAATGGCTTTTATTGCCATTGAGTTGCTGCTGACCCTCTGAGCTTCACCAGAGGGTTAGCAAAGACACAGGATTTGCATAGAAGCTCACACAAGGATGATGGGGATCAACACATTTTGAATATATTTATGAAGGAGTGATTAATGCAATAAATCATCTGGCTGTCTGGTCTACCTCTACAAGGGGCTTGAAGAACCAGCCACAGTGTAGTTAGACTTTCCCACTTAAAACAATCCAGATGTTCTGACATCACACACACAGTGTATAATCCACGTGGGCATTTCCAACAATGCAAGATTTCTCACCCTGCTGTCTTTGAACAATTAAATCCAGGAAAGTACACACCACTCTTTTCCTTACCTAGAAGAATCCTGTTTGGATACGGCTTCTATTTATAGAGCATTCCTTTATTTGTACAAATGTTTCTCTTCACTCTCTTTTAGTCAAGAAACCCAGCTGTAGACTTGCTGTTTCAAATACCTTTGAAATTTGAACATTAGATTTAGTTTATGATTCATGTTTTTCTATGACCTTGGTGCGGGAAAAGAAAGCAATGAACTAACTCTTTCCAAGTGAAGATAAATGGGGAATGTGCGTGTTGGCTGTTTTGCAGCTAACCCTTCTTCAATTATATGATGGGAAGTTGGGAATGCAATTTACAATAGATGGCTCATGGAGTCCTTGGACAAGGTATGGGCCTGGACAAAGATGGACTAGGAACTGATGTAATCAGGAGTGATGTTACCATTTGCACAGTTTGGAAGAGGGATCCATGCATAGAAATCACACTCTTCTATTCTCTCCATATATGCCATTTCTGTACATACTGGGATGCCCCCATCTAGCATACAAAGCACAGGATAAAGATCCCAACAGTGTATGTTTGGTTTTATTTAAAACTTCAGCCGTAGAGAAAACTGCCAGATATGTGATTTCACAGCATCACAGCAAAAAGTATCACATATTTCACCATAATAGCTATAAAAAGCTTCACGGAAGACAGAGTCTGGACTATTTGGAATAACATTTAATCATCTTTAAAGATTTATCTGGTTGTTAAAATGTCTCAGACTCCACCCTCCAGAAAAGTCACTTGAGTCAGATAATTGAAATGGGTTCGATCTTCTAAGAGGTATGTGGTTGGCTTTCTGGATTAGTCTCTATTGAGCAAGCAGAATGTGTAATTATGTGGCCAGTGTTTAGACATAGGCACCTCTGAATTAAAAGGGCTCTCCCAAGGGAAATAAACTCTTATGGAAGTAGGAGAGTTTCATTTAAAGCACTCACATATATTGCATGGAGTCCCGGAAGAGTGGATAAATATATTCACTTCAATTAGACTTTTGGTAAAGGATGGCACACAAAGGTGCATTCACTAGCTTTATACCTGGAGCCATCAAACTGCGAACAACAAATGAAAAGATTCAAAAGATTTAAGAAAACTCCAGATATTCATGTCAACTCAAGAATGAGGGAAACTGAAAGCAAAGTCTGCCTCTAATTACATAGTTCAATTCCATTTCTTGACAATCAGTATTAAGATGGAGACATAAGAGTTCCCATTGTGGCTCAGTGGAAATGAATCTGACTAGGAACCATGAGGTTGCAGGTTCAATCCCTGGCCTCACTCAGTGGGTCAGGGATCTGGCGATGCTGTGAGCTGTGGTGTAGGCTGGCAGCTACAGCTCCAATTTGACCCCTAGCCTGGAAACCTCCACATGCCACGGGTGCAGCCCTAAAAAAGACAAAAAAAAAAAATAAGGTGGAGACATAAAACTTTTAATCTTTTTACAAAAATGAGTTGAGTATGAAGTGAATGGTACTGTCACAACAATTATTTTCTTCAATCAATATTTTAAATGAAAATATAATGATGCTTTATGCTACAGTGAATCCTCTCTGTACAATATCTATTGCTTTTTTTCCCTGGTAACCCAGATTTAAAAGCTAGGACATATTTTTCCTTTCTTGACATCCCTCAAATCTAGGATATCTCAAGAAATATGGACTTAATGCAAAACCCCCCTATGTATTTGAAAGCACTGGAAAGCTATCAAGGCAGCCAAAAGTTGCAAACTCAGGATCCTGCTGAGAAGGGAAGTGCCCTGAAGTGAAGTCAACACTTGATGGAACTTTTACCATTAAGGTACTTTCTAAGTTGTAAAGACACAAGGACAAGAGGCAATGAACCTGAGCAGAAAGTGCTGCTAAGAGAGCAGGAAGCTGAGCAGAGCTTCCAACAGTCTCATGGAGCTTGAGAAGACAACAGAAACTGAGGGTCTCCAAGGTGGAAGAGCACTTGTAAAACACCCGTCTTTCAGTAAGGAGCCCAGAGAGGCTGTGCCCAAGGAGTAATGGAAACCAGGAAGCAGATGAGCCCTCGCAGAGATGGAAATCCAACAATGAACCACCTCAGTCCCAGACTGATTTAAAGTTGCCTTTTCCCACACAGAAGGCAAAAACAAACCCTTTCTGGAGAAATACAACATCAGCCAGAGCCCTACGTTATCGCTAAACATTTTCCACATATGTTGTTCATGAATACACTTAAAAATTTCTAGGTGTG
The DNA here is from genome assembly GCF_016906955.1 of Phacochoerus africanus. Classification (NCBI taxonomy): domain Eukaryota; kingdom Metazoa; phylum Chordata; class Mammalia; order Artiodactyla; family Suidae; genus Phacochoerus; species Phacochoerus africanus. The sequence goes on from NC_062551.1 coordinate 4,913,177, forward strand.
CCGAGGAACCATAACAAATGACCAAAAACCAAGAAACAAATACTGAAAGTAGCAATAGACATGATCTAGATACTAGAGTTACCAGACATTGAATTTTAAAGAACTCTGGGGAAAATATTCAAAAAATAAAATGTAAAATTTCAACATTTTCATCTGTAAAATAAATAGAAATGATATAATTTAAAATGTATTAAGCAGAATTAGAAATCAATAGATGGGTATAATCGTAAATATGGTGACCTAGAAAACAGGTCAACAGAAGCATAAGGAGTTAACATATACACAATTAGATAAAAAGGAGAAGAGAATGGGTCAGAAGAAATATTTGCAGAGATATGTTATGGATTGAGATGCCAAGGAACAAGTATGATAAATACAATTTAAACTACACCTCAGGAGTTCCCTTTGTGGCTCAGTGGTTAACGAATCTGACTAGGAACCGCGAGGTTGAGGGTTTGATCCCTGGCCTTGCTCAGTGGGTTAAGGATCCGGGGTTGCCGTGACCTGTGGTGTAGGTTGCAGACGCGGCTCGGATCCTGCGTTGCTGTGGCTGTGGTGTAGGCTGGTGGCTACACCTCCAATTGGACCCCTAGCCTGGGAATCTCCATATGCTGTGGGAGTGGCCCAAGAAATGGCAAAAAAGACAAATAAAAAAATAAACTATACCTCAGCAGGCTATAATAAAACCATTGAAAAGTAAAGAAAAAGAAATATTGGGAGTTCCCGTTGTGGCGCAGTGGTTAATGAATCTGACTAGGAACCCGAAGGTTGCGGGTTCGATCCCTGCCCTTGCTCAGTGGGTTAACAATCCAGGGTTGCCGTGAGCTGGGGTGTAGTTCACAGACGCGGCTTGGATCCCGCGTTGCTGTGGCTGTGGCTAGGCTGGCAGCTACAGCTCTGATTCAACCCCTAGCCTGGGAACCTCCATATGCCGTGGGAGCGGCCCAAGAAATGGCAAAAAAGACAAAAAAAAAAAAAAGAAATGCTATTAAAAGTAGACAGAGAAAAGAGCCATATATCTTTCAATGGAGAAGAAAGTATTATCGGCAACTAACTTTTCAACAAACATTAACCGCTATCAAAAGTCAGTGAAAGGGCATCTTGAAAGTGCTGCAAGAAAATAACCGTCAGCTGAGATTCTGCATTCAATGAAAATATAATAAAAATTCAGGCAAAAAATTCTAGACAAATAATAAATGAGAGAATTTGTCACCAACAGATCTGTATTATTCTTAAAATAAAAAGGAATTCTTTGGTCAGAAGGAAAATTATCCCACATGGAAGCAAAGAAACATGAATGAATAAGTAATAATATAAAGAGTGAATAAATGATTATTTACCTAATAAAACAGAATTTTTGTGAAATTTAGCAGAATTAAAACATGTGATATCACTATATCAAGCGACAAGGGGGGGTATAAAGGGAATCCAAATGTTCTAAGATTTTTGCAGTATCTAGGAATGATAAGAGTTCAACTTATAATAGGCTCTGTAAGTCAAGGATATATATTTTTGTTTCTCAGAAACCACAAGGATATAAAAATGAAGCATAACAAGTTATTAAAGCAGAAGATAAATGATAAATATGATTAATTCAAAAAGAAGTATGAAATGAGAGAAAAAATATATAAAAAGTGCAACAAATATAATTTGTTAGGATTGCTAGATTTAAACCTAAATACATGGTACTAGCATTAAACATAAATGGACAATATAATTTAAGTAAGACTAGGATGGTCAGAATTGATTACAAAAATCAAAAACCTAATACACACTGCTTGTAAGAGATATTCTAAATATAAGACTATAGAAAACTTGAGATAAGAAACAATGGAAAGAAATATACCATGCTAATAGAAGATGAGGTAAATTTTAAAGCAAAAAGCATTTTTGCAGATAGGGAAGTAAAGTGTGTAATAACAAAGTGTCAATATATTAGGGACATATAACAGTTTTAAATTTATATGCACTTAAAAAAAAGCTTCAAATATTCAAAGAAAAATTTCATACAACAGAAGAAATAGATACATCTACAATCATAGATATCTTATCTACTCTTTTAGTAACTGGTAAGATAAGATAAGTATGTAGAAGATTTGAACAAGAATATTAAACAACTGTCAATTCACATTGTTTTCAAGTATATATGGACCATTGATCAATACTGCTCACGTGCTGGTTGTAAAGCAAGTCTCAACAAATATATTAAAGTACTGCCACCCTATAAAGTATGTTCTCTACCAATATGGAATAAAGCTAGATATCAATAACACGAGTAACAAGGTGCCTTCAAACGGGGGAATCAAGTGGTATACATTTAGGCAGTGGTGGCTGGGAAGGGTTTTAGGAAGACTATGAGTGACTCGTCAAGTTCTGTTTCTTGATCTGCGTTTGTGTTTGACTTGTGGAAAATAAAATTACCCACTAATCATATACTTTTTTTGGTTAGGAAGTTATATGTTTATTAAAAAGAAGTCAATAAATCTTGAGCAAGCCATATTAACTGCAATTTAGAAAGACCTTTTGAATAAAGTATCTTTCCAATAAAACAAATGAGAAATGATAGCCTCAATTTAATATGGCGAGTAACTTCTTTTTAGTTTTAACCCTAAGGAAATAAGAGAAAATTTAGATAAAACTTTAATGGATTGTATATCATAGCATCATTACTCACAACAGCAAAGATGCTGAAAGAGCTCAAATGTCCCTCAGTAGCTGTACAGATAAACAAACCATGGTATATCCATAGAATGGAGCATTATTCATCTGTAAAAAGGAATGAAAGTCTGGTACAGACTACAACATGGAGGAACCTTGAAAACATTATGCTAAGTGCAAGAAGCAAGTCAGAAAAAGTCACCTATTTTATGACTAAATTTACGTGACATGTCCAGAACATACAAGTCCACTGAAACACAAGGAAGATTAGTGGTTTCTAGGGGTTGTAGGAAAAAGGGGATGGGGAGTGACTGCTAATGGTCATGGGATCTCTTTTGGGGATCTTGAAAATGTTCTGGAATTAGAAGGTAGTGATGGTTATCTCTACATATACTAAATGTACAGAATATACTAAAACCCAACTAATTATATATTTTAGAAGGGTGAACTTTACTGTATGTGAATTATATCTCAAAGTTATTATTAAAAATTAATGGAAATGAAGCAAAAGTGATAAAGTTATGGAATAAAATAAATAAATCTTATCCCAACATCATCTTGTATCAGATATTTCATTAAGAGGACAAAGTAAATTTCCTACATAAGAAATCAAACAGCTCCTTGATGGGTAAATCTACTAATGAAGAGAAGTGAATCATAATGAACAGACTGATAAAGATTTAAATTTCTTGTGATTTACCTGCAATGCCAACATCAATAAAGACAATGTAAAACTTTTAATATGCCTCAAAACAAGGACATGGATGGCATGATTAGCAAGTGTCATCAATTTAAAGATTAATCTTTAGCCAGGAGCATTTGAAATTACATAGCTCATATACAGACAGAAATGCAACAGAGATTTTCTTAAATTTAACAGCAATCGTCAAAATTCACATGATTTTTCCAATAGCAAAATATGTGGTCAAGATAAAAAAAAGTTTCTAAACTCTCCACAATGCAGAGCAAGTTTCTATCAACCCTGCTAGTAAAGACTAGTCTTTTTGCTCTTTCTATAGGAAATGGTTTTACATAATTATTCTATGAAGAAGACAACAGAGTTTTCAGTCAAACATGTAAGATAAAAAGCATTATAGGGTAAATTAGGCAGTTAATTAAGAAAATACTTTTATTATAAAAGCTAATAGTCCAAAGAAAAATAAGACCCCTGAAGCATCAAGGTCCTTGAAGCCCTGATACTAGATTTTAGGCACTGGAGACTGGATCCCAGCATCTGCTTGATAATTTAATGCAAATATCTGCCAGTGGCTCAGCTTTAGCTTGCTGGCTTCCAGTTCATGCCATTTATCTTTGACCCTTTATGAAAACTGGAGCACTTACCCCTCTCTCAACTTCCAGCTGGAAGACAGGGCCTTTTACATTTTATGTCATTTTTATTACAGGTATTGTAACGTTATAGCTCAAACACTGAAACATTTACATTAGAAAGAATTCATCAAAGAGCCAGAAAAAAATCCTAAGTTATTAAGTCTTCATTACCAATTGACATTTTAAGGTAAAATGTGAAAATCAATAGATTGAATAAATGAAGAAAAACTAATTTAAAAATCTTATACTCATTTGCAAACACATTCTTTTGAAATTAATGGTGAGTACATTAACCCTCCTGAACTTAGGTTTAGGTGAAAATATGACTTATTCAGTTAGTACGTGCTGAGCATCAACTGTGTTATAGGCACAAATCAGATGTCTTTTCAAAAAAAAATTTAGAGAAATTGGAAAATCACTTTGCTCCAAATGGGATTTAGATTCCCAACTATAATTCAAACTCTGGGTTTGGATAGTTTAACTAGATTTCCTAAAATCATTTCCAAATGCCTAATCTAGGAAAATCAAAACTAACATTTAAATATAAACCAACAGTTAAATCCATGTGTAAAAACTATTAGAAAAATTCACAGAAGACTCTCTATAGTGAGACTAGTGCTTCTAACTAAATTTTCCATGGAAATCAATGACCAAAAATTGATTTAAATGTATCAGCAATTTTAAGCACTTGGTTTATCATATCTAGTGACACTGTATTCAAGTTAAAATCACCTTCAGGAACCATTCAGCAAATACTGAACTACTGAGTGCTGACTGGGAAGGCAACAGAGAATAAGAGAGGTACAGGCTTTGCCTCTTGGCAGGCTTATAGTCAGTGTGAAAAAACACAAGGGAAACCGCAGATGATCTCAGTTTGCACTAAGAATTTATTATTTAAAATAACCTTTAAAATATCTCCTTTCTTAGTAACAACCTGTATCTTATCAACGCTGGCAACCTGCCACTAAAGATAGTTGGAATCATTTCTTGGTCTCCCTTACAGATAAGGAAGCCCAAAGAGATGTAAGCAGGTGTGATCTGACTTTCTGGGGAGGCTTGTTAAGTGATGTTTACTTAGGTGGCAGGTCCTCCTTTGCCCTTCTAATTTCCTGCTTCTTTCTACCTGCTGTATGGTCATGATGCCTGGCACTGCCGTGACCCTACTGTACTGCGAGGCAGCTTTGGGGAAGGCAGGGAAGAAGAATAAGAGGAATATGGTAAAGATAAGAGGAGTCTCATGGTGTCACCATATTGGCCTGGGACTGCCTGGCTACAGATCTTTATGTGAGAGGAACGATACCTCTATCTTGTTTAACATGGCATTATTTCCAGGCTGTTATTTGCAACTGACTCTAATTCCTTTTTTAAAACAGATCAGAAAATGCATTTCTCTGGAAATGGAAAACCATGTAAAACAGAGTTTAAAAAAGGCAACAACCATACATTTCTGTGACTTTCCTAAGAACTGTACTGATGTATGGAGAAACTTGGGTAAGACAACATCTTCCTGGACAGGTTTCTAGATACCTTCAGCCCCAAGTGATCATGATTTCCATTCTGGGATGACTGAACCTTGGTCTTCATCTCTAAAAATTATTCCAACTTCAAGACCACAAGGTCCACGTTTCCTTTCTTTTCCCCGACCATCCTGTCCGACCTCTCCCTCATTCAGGACCACTACGTATGGGCTGAGTCCTCATCACTTATCCTCCACCTAACAGGTTTCTCTTGGCCTTCTTGGATTTTGCCCACAGTGGTGAGTTTTATAGATTCTGCCACCTCGCCTCCAGAATTCCTTCTCCCCTGGTACTTGAGGGTCTCCATCATGTACTTTGAAGTGCTTGAGCTGGTTCATAGATCACTTTAAAGGAAAAGAGCAGCCTTCCATCAAGGAGGGGAGAGGGCCCTTTAGATAAGAGTGTCAGGTGGGCTTCTACATTTTAGGACATTGTCGTCATCAGAGCATCATCCTGCTCACTGCTGCCATCTTCCTCACCACCTTCCTCATCGCTGCCTTTATCCCACTAGCCTCACCACCACTGCCCTCACTACCAGCTTCTAAATGACCACTATGTTCTTATCACCCGAACTCTGGAGAACATGAGGTGACAACAGCACTACTGCTTTTCAGTAGCAGCTCATTTAATGGCCACAAGAACCCAGTGAGGTGGGCTTTATGACCAGTGACAGAAGGTCCATGTAGATGGTGACCATGCTTACGTTCCATGGCCGGCTGGCATGGTTTCAATCTGGGTCTGGTCCAGCGTCTACCCCTTCACGTCAATGTTATACCCCCTCTAGCATCCTGGTGCCCACAACATGGGAATCCCCCCACCCTTCAACCACAAAGAACATTGGCCTTCCAGGAACATGTTAGAAAATGTAACTGAATTGATCTCTCCAACAGTGACAAAGACGCCTTTGGGATATCATGTATCTCAGAGAGAGTTTGAAGTACTTGCTAGCTACCCATTTTTCTTGTTTTATTACTTGTATCTTCATACAGTAATGATGAGCTGTGATATCAGCTCTGCCCTGCGGAAATCTCAAGCTCATCGTCCATGTCCATTTGAAGAGAATTTTGTGTGTTTGCCAATATTCACAGGTAAATACATTTTCCATTATGCTACTCAGGGTCTCTTACTGTATCAAATCGTTCCTTGAACTCAGTGGTATTAACAATAACAACAACAATAACAACAAAAGCTTCTTTCTCACAGGATACAGTCCTTTACCAGGCATACAATTATAAGCTCAATTCAGGCTGCAATGAAATAACAAATTAATCTCACCCACTTGGTAACACTGATAGGTTTTCTGATTTTATACTGAGGTTATCTAATTTCTATTTTTATTACTATGTTTATATTGAACATTATACTAGGTCTTGAGTTATTATTTTTTTTGAAATAGGTACCTAAGAAATTCTACAGATAAACCAACATCCCCCACTGAATATCCCATGAATACCAGTTCAATGAGACACGATGAGATGGTCCAGGAAAAATTATTTCCAGGCCAAATATGTCTGAGAAAGCCTATAAACCATACATACCCCTCTTAGATAAACTCAGAGCCTTTTAAAGGTAACTGGGAAGTCCTACAATAAAAAAAAAAAATCTTTCACACTGTTCGTCACAGTGTTCTCCACATCTGTTTGATCCTAAAATCTTCCCCACTGCCTGCCCGACAATAATACAACTTGTGGAACTAATCTCTTGGAACACAGTTTGAGAAACGTAGGAATAACGCGTGATCTGTACTAGCAGTTTTAGAAACACTGTCGTGGGAGCAATAGAATGGACTGCATCAGCTACACAGACTTTGGTGTTTTGAGGTTAGAATCTTGAGCATCCAAGACACCACTGGGAGAGGGTCATGGAGGGCTGCAGATGTGGAGAGGTTACTGGGGAACCAGGGGGCTGGAGGGGTCATCTGGAGTAGCCCTGGGACTCTTGAGACGGGGGTGGGCAACTGAAAATCCATGCATGGGTCTTTTCTCTGAAAGACTGGGAAGGTAGAAGACATCACTGCAGACAAGGAAGCAGAGCACTGTGGCTAAGAGTTCTCAGGGGGCTGTATTCACCTTCTATTTCTAAGAATGCCTATGACCTTGGAGATCTAGATTCTCTGAGCTTAAAATAAGCTCCCTCATTGGTTTTTAAAAAATATGGCTCAAGAAACCAACCTCAGATGAAGCAACAGATCAAAGGTGGAGAGCCCCATGGCGGTGGTGGATGTACAGGAAAGGTTGGGCAAACGGCAGGGCTGTCGTTACTGAGTCTACATTCTCGGTCAGTAAGAGGGGCATCAAATCCTTGGCCCTGGTCTTAGCCTCCAAAGAAACCATGACCTTAGCACATTTCCATCAGATGCATAGTGCCAATGGCTTCCTATTTTGGATACATATTCAGCAGCTGAATGCAGTCTTGCAAACTCAGCCTATCCCCAAACGTTGCTCCACTGGAATAAATGGGAAACGACAACCACGATCCACAATCATAAAAGCACAGGAGCTGAGAATAAACAATAGCTCTTCCAGACAAGCTAACTTGGTTGTTATTTATAAGATCCTGGGCCACCCTGCTATTGCCAAGAAAAATCTGCTTTACCTTCTTGCTGCTGTTCCGTCTGGACTCTCAATCTGTACTTGCTGAAAAAAATGGTTATTGTTATGCTAAAATCACAATGGGACTAACATAATTCAGCGCTAAATAACACCGATAAAACTATGAAAATGGCACTTTGGCATTAAAAGTTATTTTCTTATGGACTTTAACAAGATTCAATGCTTTTGTTCTCACAATGCTCTGGTATTTTCAGCTTTGTTAAAAAAAAAAGATAAAAATGTAAAAAAAGTATTGCAGCAAAACACCATCTTCTCTTCACAAAGGAAGGTTTTGATTTTGCAAGCAGGGAGCCAACAGGGGATGTATATGGAATTAATATTAATCAGCAATCATGGCTGTCATGGCAAGGGTGGATGTTCAGTTTGGGTTTACCTCTTTCTTGGTGAATTTCGGTGAGTGATCGTTTTTGTCATCAATCATGATGGTCGCTGTGGCCGTGCCTGTTAATCCAACATCCAGTCCAGCCATATCTTGAGCCTCAATGATCAATTCATACTTGGGATTTTCCAGAGTCTACAAAGCAAACACACAACAGAGAGAATGACAGTTAGATCTGGGTCACCACATGGGGCAGGTGACAAACATGTTGCTGGGGCTGACACTACGTACCCCTTCCATATAGGGCAGGCACCTTTGCCCAGGCCCAGCACTCTTACCTGCTGTGTGTGAATGTGCCTTTGCAAGCTCTCCAGGGCAGGATGTTCGACTCATAGACAAGGGTTGGGTTGGCGATGGAATCTATTTTCTGTCCTTATTTAAGGGGACATGTGATACATTCTAGAATGTTTCATTTCTGGGATTTGAGTGTACATTGCATGACTGATATTTACACCCCATGTGTGTCATTTCACAGCGGCCTCAGGAAACTAAACTGGAAATGAGGCTGTTGGATTATGAGATCAAAACAATGATGAAGGCTTTAGGAACTCACATTAGTGAACAGTTTGATGGGCAGGCATCAGAAATCAGTGTCAGCTTTTCCAGTGAGCATGTTAAGCTGCACTTATTGTTCCCATTTTACAGGTGAGAAAACACCCACTGAGGTTAAAATCATTTATACTGCACTGTCTTCATGTCATTGTAAGTCATTTTAGTCTTTTATGTCATGTTAAACTTGTGTATAAAAATGATAAATTTAACACAAGCAAAATTGCACTATTGTCTCTCAATATATATATATTCTTTTCATTTCAATATCTGACAGCTATTTTGCTACCATGTTTAAACACACAAAACCACTAACCAAGCAGCCCTTATCTCATGATGAAGAAGAGGGTTCTATGATTGGTCAGCAACAACCCTGCATTTAAAGTGCCTTCTGTGCTGCATGTGCTTGCTTGGCAATGAGCATGTCCTTCTTCTTCTACTAAGGCAGCACCTCACATTTCCTCTGGGGACCAATCTGTCACTCATTCTCTGCCCAGGTGGTTTGGGTTGGATGGACTTTCCCCACCCTGCACTCCGGCCAACTTTTGGAATGAGCTGTGGTGAGAAGAAGCCAAAAGTCCATGCCATCTCAGGGGCATGGTGTCTAGTCCAGGGGCAGGACCTGTGCTTGACTGTTGGATGAAGGAAGCCCTGTTTCACTGCGGTGTGAATTGGGAGCCTTAGCGCAGGACCTGGGTGAGCCATCTGCTGCCACAGCAGGGATGGAGTGAGGGGATGCTTGTCTGAGAAGGAAGCCAGTCTACTGAGAGAATCAGACTTGAACCCTGGAGAGGAAGAAATGTTTCCCGGTGATTCCACTGCAGCCATTACATCACGCCACCCTGGAGGCCAGCCTTCCCTATGGACTTTCCAGCTAGTTAGGGCATTCATTTTCCTATTTGTTAACACCAGTTTGGATTGATTTTGTAATCACACATGCAGAGAACTACCTTCAATAACAAAATCCTTTTTTTCGTTATTTTTGTTGTTATTTTATTCCTTTTGTTATTGAAGGTCCCACTGGTCACTATCAGTCCTGCTTGTATGAGATCTTCAAACATCATTGCTTGTACCAACCAATAACTAAGAAATACCATGGGAAGCAGGATACAAAAACACAATAGGGATCTATAATTTCATTCTAAAGCCAAATTTTGGAATTTTAAATTTTAATAGCTTAATGCTAGCTTATCCGAATCTTGTAAGTATTTTTAAAGGGGGGTTAACTGTTCGCTCCCTAGGGAACCTTTCATTAGTTGTTTCTCAACTAAGAGCTTCTGAACTAATAACTTTAGAAGTAGTACATCCCGGAGTTCCCATCGTGGCGCAGTGGTTAATGAATCCGACTAGGAACCATGAGGTTGCGGGTTCGGTCCCTGCCCTTGCTCAGTGGGTTAACGATCCGGCGTTGCCGTGAGCTGTGGTGTAGGTTGCAGACGTGGCTCGGATCCCGCGTTGCTGTGGCTCTGGCGTAGGCTGGTGGCTACAGCTCCGACTCAACCCCTAGCCTGGGAACCTCCATATGCCACGGGAGCGGCCCAAAGAAATAGCAAAAAGACAAAAAAAAAAAAAGAAGTAGTACATCTGTTGGGCAGCTTGATCAAGCCCCAAACTCTTAAACTGGAGAGGATGAGTGGGCTGCAGATGGACTGGTTGGACAGGGTTACTCAGTGTTTTCTTTCCCCGCTTTATAGAGAGATAACTGACATATACTATTGTGTGAGTTTGACGTGGTGATTTGAAACATACATATGGTGGAATGATATCCATCAGGACTGATACTCTAATTGCTGAGTGCAAACAGAATTTAATACCAAACCCAACTTTGAATAATTCTGGTTCTGCCTGGTTCAGTTGGAACCGTTCTGTAAAGGTTCCTGCAATTCCATCCACTCGCAAGCTCAAACCATAAAATCATTAGCCTAATATAAGTGACTTTATACTTATCATCAATAACAAGTAAGATATTTATTCTTTGACATAAATTCTGTAGCTGGACCATATGAAACCAACATAGTGGCCCACCTTCAAAATCTTCCTTGAGTGCCTCTGGACATACTAGCCACTATCCAGGTCTAATTTTTCATATGACCTTTTTACTTTTGTGGCAAAAGATTGCATGTTTTTAGAAGAACATAATCACAAAAAATAAGAAATTACATGGATTTTTTCTGATATAGAAGAGATCATAGTAAACCAATATCAATCCCCTCATGCAATAACATTTACTACCATTATTCCCTGACATAATTTTAAGGATTGCATAAAATATAATCACATACGTAATTTATAACCTATTTGATCTTCTGTTATTAGGGATTTAGGTTATACCTAGTCTTTTAAAATTTCTGACAGTTTAAAATAACACTGCAATGAACATCTGTATATTCAGCTTTCAATATATTTTGACTTTTTTTTTTTGAATGACAGATTCCAAGAAGTAGAACTATTAGGTTAAAGAGTATGAACATCTTAAGAGTCTTTATTGACAATTCAATATTGTTTTCCAAGAAGACCTCACCAATTTTCTTACTATATCATTCCTATCAGAATGCTTAGTTTTTGATCCCTGGCATGGCTTGTTTTTAAAGAACAGGTGATATTGCCCCAGGAAGCAAGTTGGGAGATGAATATGATGCCACATGGCTGTTGATCAAGGAGGTAAGTTTCTCACAGCACTTTCTCTTCTCCGACTTGCAGGAGTGGTAGCCATGGACTGTACCACATTGCATTTTCAAGCACCGACTATAGTGGGCATGTGCCAGCATCCACTGTCCCCCCTGCCTCCGGTGCCTATGCTATAACTCCTTTGGGGCTATCATCCCTTCCTCACTCAGCACAGGTGGAGTTCAGGTAAGGTGGGCTCCATTCCTGATCTAGAGATGGTCAGGTGGCTCAGGCCTGACCATCATGGCCTCCCCTTCCCATTGCCATGTGATGAACACGGAACCCAAGTCAGGCTACCTGGGACTGGAACTCAGTTCCAGGACACAATTCTTTAGAACTTGCAGGTAAAAGAACTTCTAATTCTGTTGTACTTGAATATGGTAGAACATAAATCTGGAGCTGGTGATGGCCACTTGCAACCTCACAGAGAAAGGCAGCCTGAGAAGGAGACAACTCAAAAAGGACAGGTTGAGAAGATGGAGTTCTTTTACTCTAATTTGAGCTCTTTAATAGTCATCCTTGAAGCCAGAATTTCCCCCTCAGGTTCTATGAGTTCTATAAATTTCTCCTTTCCTTGAGATACTTAAATGAGAAGTTCTGTGAGCAGTAACAAAAGAAATCTGACTGACATTGCGACTATTGCTGTGGTCAGTTATCTGGTTATTCGCAAGAAAGTTTAAGAGCTACAGTGTCACAATAGCATTTCAATAATTTCAGGAATACATTATTTTTCCTTTAAAATTTTTCTCCTCCACAGAAACACTTTTTTTTGATCAAAGAGAGTTACTATAACTTTTCTTTCATTAGTTTATGCATTCCTTCAGTCAGAAGTTATTGAACATCTACTGTGAATATTGTGCTATGTGCTGGGGGTAGAGGGATGGGGAAAGGGTTATTTTTTCAAAGGGCTCAGAGAAATTGAGGTTTGAGGACAGGCATGGCCACATATAACTGCAACAAAGCAGAGTTAGAGCTGAGCAGAGGTATGTCCAAATTCTTAAGACACCACAAACGAAGGACGCATTGGCTTAACTCTCTTGTCAGTTTTACGAGTTTTATAAATAATTAAAAAAACGAACCAGCCAATTCCCACGTCCTGATATAAATAAAATTTTATGACTGCAATGGGAACTAGATTGATTAACCTCATGGAAAATCAATTAGACTATGAACTAGATCAATTGTGAGGTTTGAGATGAGATGTCCAAAAAGTCTCAATTTTCTGTCAAACTTAAGGCTACTAATGAAAACGTTTGTATTGTGGAAGAATATCCAATTATTGTAAGGAAAATAGCAACGACATAGTCATCTCGAAAGTGGAAAGTGAGATTCCTCTTCCCCCTCCCCCTCCTCCATCTCCAAGAGATGAATATCCGTGGTCTGGTGTCTCTCTTCTCTTTCCTCCACATCACACAAACACAAGTACACACAGACATTCTATATCCACGCAAATTCAGACAAATGGAGCCATTCACACCGCTGCACAATCTGTGTTGCTGTATCACTTTCGTCTCTGCTTAGAGACCTGTCCATTCATTTTAATGGCTGTATAAAAGTCTACTGCATGGATTCAGTCATTCCCTATTGGATGGTCATTGGATTGACTTGTTTCCAAGTTTTCACTTTGGAAAGCAACTCTAAGATAAAAAGTCCATAGGTTGATCAGTGTGGGGGATTTTCTGGAATAAACATAATTGCTTTCAGAATGACAAAAGTAACAAAAACCAAGCAACCAATGATAAAAGCACTTCCTTCGAAAAGGGAAAGGCCTAGAGAAAATGGCACATGAATTGTTTGCTCCTGCACAACTGGAAGACCTTCCACTGACCTCTGACCTGCCTCACACTCCAGCTGAGCCTTCTCCAAGAAGTCTGCTCCAAAACCCCCCTACTTGAAATATACATACTTATGCACATTTCTGTACCCCTCAGAGCTCACTGTGCCTTTGTTACTTTGCTGGAAAAGACTCTTAGACCACCCATGGCTGCCTGTTCTCCCATAAGAATCACTGAAGTGGAGAAAACAGGCGCCCGTGGCCAGGGGCACCTTTGCCTTCCTCACACTAGCTGACTGATTCACAGCTGGCTCTCTAATTCTCAGTTGGGACAATGAAATTCTGGAAATATGAAAGGCGAAGCCAGGCATCATGGAGACAGAATGTGGGACAACCCTCTTGCCTCTCTCATGTTCCTCATGGGCCCTGTAGAAGGCTTTTGCCTTCTTGAATGTTTTAATAGGACACTTACCACCGTGGTGCTCCTCTGCCCATGCAGGAGGCACTCCGTCTCTAGGGGAACAAGACCTGCGCTGTTCAGCTGTTCTGCACTTGGTGAGTAAACTAAGAGGTGGGAGGAAGCCCACTGTCCTCTCACAGCCAAGCTTCACTTTCCATAGCACCCTCTGATTCTTGGGTTTATATCTCTTAGCTGCTTCAAGGCTCGTGGAACGGGTGTGATCAACCCCAATACAAAGAGCCTTCAGGCTGAGTTATGCCAAAGGCACCACTCTAGCAGAAATATGCAAGCTCTGCCTATGAGCTCTGGGACTGTGCTGGTTCCTGACTCGAAATCTCCCCTGGATTTTGTCACACACCACGGTGTTTACTCAGGAGATCCTTTTTGGCACTGAAGCCAGACAGAATCAGTTTGGGTAGCTTGCAACAAAAAGGAAACTATGGAGACAAAGTCACTTGTTCACCAAGTCCTATTTCTTTTGACTGTGGGCCCTATAGCTAGACTGTAAGAGAAACTTGTATGACCAATTCTGGCCAATGGAATATGGGCAGAAGTGATGTACTGGCTTGGCCCCCAAGCCATCCATGTAGTCCTCCGTGTTCTCCCTTTCCCAGAAGGAAGAAGCCTGGATCTTCAAATGATTATGTGCCACAGAAGCCCGCTGCTGACCTGCTTTAGGCTCAGCAGACGTGAACAAGAAACAAGGCATTGTTCGGGTTCAAGGGAAGTTTATTACGGTGCCTAGCCTACCCTGACTAATATGAAGCCCATGTTTCCTGTTTGGTTTTATTCTGAATACCCATTTACTATCCCTCTAAGGGGATGACAAAGTTTTCAAGGGCAAGGGCTATCCATGCCTTTGACCTCGACACCTAGCCAGGATGTGGCACACAAACTGGGCGATTTACTTTCATTATTGATAATGATGATACATTACTGTTTCCCTGAACTAAATTATATCTCAAAGGTCTGAGAATATCAGTGGCATTTCCAAACCAGAGCCATTTATTCTCCGGGAATGGCTTATCCTTTGGGGAACTCTAGCTCAAGGAGATAGGATTTTATTTTGACCAAGAGAAGCATGGTGTCAAAACTGGGAGAATTAAATTGGCTGCTCTGATTTTATTTTAAGCTATCTGATCTGTAAGACTTATCTAAGAGTCAAACGGCTCCCCTGGTTTGAATTCTGCAGTCACGCATTTCTATTGTATTTGCCATCTCCTCCTGGCTGTCTACTCTCTACCAGTTAATAAATATCTTAGAAACAAAAGGAGGATGGTGTGTCTGTAAGAAAAAGCCTCGGTGTATCTCCAAAGACATGGGCTGGGTTTGCTGATCACACTGATTTGGAAACCAAACATTTCATCTTGAAAAAAAAAATATCAAGCCGTGTCATTAAATACAGCATATAATCAATCACTGGACCCTTGATGTTTTACACAGCCACTGTGACTTCCATACAGTATGCATTTAACTGAACATTTATCACTAATAACAAGCATAATGGTAGCTGTGGGGGGAAATCAACAAATAAATGTTACATAGAGAAAGGTTTTGCCATTAACCCAGGCGGTATCCTATCCTTCTCTTGCTTCATCTTGAGCCACCCTCCACATCTCTTTCCACACTTTGTCCAGACTGGATTTCTCTCCACTGTACCCCACTGTTTCTTACTTTTGATCTTTCTCCCCCTACTTCCTCCTTCAGGTTAATGCCTTCTCATTTCTTACGGTCATTCTTCACTGCACTGAAGCAGCATGAAGGCAGGGACCTTATTGCATAACGAGGTGGCTAACACTTAGAGAGGGACAATCAACATTCAATAAGTTACTATCACCCTGGCTTCCTCTCTTAGTAGCGGAGTGATCCTGGTCAAGTTACTTAAGTTCTCCCTGCCTCAGTTGCCTTGTCTGTCAAATGGGGACAATAATAATACTTCTGGGATAAGTGAGGATTAAAATAGGTAATATAAGGTGCCAAACACAGAGCTCAGCAGATGGTAGCTGTTATTATGTAGCAATAACTTTCAGAAAGTCTCCTAAAGTTGTGGCAAGAAGCTCAGGCTGGTCTCCAGGAACAGTCAAAAGGAAGTGGATGCTGTCAATAACCACTGAATAAGCCTGGAAGTGGATCCTTCCCCAGTCAAATCTTCTGATGAGACTGCAGATTCTGGACCAATACATAGACTGTAGCTATGTGAGAAGTTAGTAAGCAGAGAACAAAGCTAAACCATGCCCATATTCCTGAACACAGAAACTGTGAGAAAGTAAATAGCTATTAAGTCACTATGTGTTGGAGTAATTTGTTATGTTGCAATAAATAATGAATAAAATTTTCCTCCAGCACTATCATAATCTGTAATATTCTTGTTCATTGATTACTTGTTTATTGGCTGTCTTGACTCTGACCACTTGAGCTCCATGAGGTCTGGGATCTTGTCTTAAAGTTTTATCTCCCAGCTACTAATTCAGTGCCCAGCACATTGTCGTTATGCAGTAATTAGTCAATTATAGACATGTTTTTATAAAATAATGAATTATGTAGAGTGGTGTGCCTATAAATGTTTAATAGCACATGATTCTGATTTGCAGTATTTGCCAACTTTGGTGGTTTAAACACTCTTACCATGGCTTATTTCAAGCTACTAACATGATGTCATTGAGTGGATAGGTAGAATGTGAGATACATAATCAGTTATTATGAGCTGGTAAGAGCTCCAGCTTATAAACTGTGCTTTAAAGGGTCAAGAAAATCTCTCAAATCTTTTAAAATAAATCCCTTGTTGTCTAACACCGAAGGTATTGATAATGAGAAATAACATGAGATTTCTAGCAAAGACTCAGTATAATTCATTTATTTATTTACTCATCAGCTTTGCCTGGATAGGTGGAGCAAAGCAAGACTGTGCAATATGGCACCTGAACAGGGACCACATTCTTCTCCAGGTTAGCTGCACTTGAAACCTGGTCTATAAATATTGCAAACAGACTGGTGAAAACATTATCTGAAGCAGGACAAGTTGTTGTCTGTCTAGAGTTTGATTTACCCACTCTGGCCACATAACACTGGGACAGGTAGCCCATAAATCCAGCAGGAACCTCATACATCCCCTTGTAAAGGTGCCTTCTCTCACTGCAGATGGCAAGTGACATTCTCCATCTTCCTAAGGAACAGGGTGAGTTGCATTTGACTTGTGTCTGTCTTTAGGCTTCCTTGCTCTTCAGCGCTAATGTGAACATTCATGTACTTGGCTGTCACCTGCTGTGTTTTCATTTAGACTGGGGTCTGGTGGGTAAGGAGAAGGCAGAGCTCATTTCCCCAGATTTACTGGTTGCTGACAAAGCCAGCAGGGTAGGGAAGCAGCAGAGGAAATAAACACTGCCTCTTAGACACATGCATTTGGAATAACTGAAGTGATAGATTTCGGGTTAAGGGACCTCAGAATCAAATAAAACATTTCCAGGTGCAGTGAGCATCTTCTGATGTTACCTATGAATTATGGTAAATAAAATGCCAAAGGCATTCATAACACACCTGGAAAACCCACCCCCCTCCAGACTCAAGGTGGCAAATATTTGACATTCTGGTTGTACTCATATAGTGTCTACTAGGTCCAAGTGATGCTGCAAGGATGTGACGAATGACACAGACTCGATGCATTTTTAGATGAATGAACAAAAAGCAAGTACATAAGGTATGTATGAGGTAAGTGTGATTGGAAGTGTATCAATTAAGGTCTATGAGAAGGGGGTCAGGATATGGGGTGCTCAGGAAGGTGATATGAAGGTTCTTTAATTTACCAAACATTTACTGAGTGCTTATGATACATTAGGCATTACGTTACAGAGTAGCAACAAACAAAGAGAGCTCGGTCTGGTGGTAGATAACTCCCAGGTAATTTCAGTAGATTTCAGTAGATTAAGATGGGAGTAGGAAGAGCGCTCTCATCTTGCAAAGGAAGAGCCATAGAGCCCAGGTGTTGGTGGGGGTGGTGGTGAAGGATACATTCCTACAGAGAAGTTCCAGCTATAGGATTAGAAATGGGTCTTGATACAGAAGTCAATTTTTGTGGAAGATGAGGGACTATTAATCCTAAAACACTATTAAATTCAATCATTTAATAGGCACTGAAGGCTGATTCTGATTCTCTTTAGGACACTGTGAAAACAAGAAGTACAACATGTATTCCCTACTTTCAAGGAAGTCACAGCTTGGCTGAAGGTGCAAAATGCATAAGTGGCTCCATGAGGCACCAGGCAGTATGTGCTGAACATTTATTCAGTAAATGTTCAGATGTGAATGGTGCAGCTGGGAGGGCTACCATGACTTTTAAGTGGCTTTGGGTTAATTCAGGCTGGGGCTGAGCTGTGAAGGAGGGTGTGAGTGTAGAGAATTCAGAGAGAGGAGAGGAGCCTGAGAATCAGCACAAAGGAGGCCATGCAACACAGGGCCACTGGTGTTGCTGGTGTAAGGTTGGTGATGTGAGGAGACGCAATCTAAGGTTTCTTGAAAATATCTCAGACATCCTCTAGTCTGGGCCACCCTAAAGGAACAGCCTGAGGGAACAGAGTTAGGGAATCCTAGGAAGCATATGGCTGGTTTGGGGGCAGATATGAACGTGCTAAAGAATACCTTGGTTTAACCTGTTTGAGTGAGATACAAAAGTACAAATCCCTAGACATTTAAATAAAATAAAAGGTAATTAAAGTGCTCTTTCTCTATGATTTTTATATATTTTCACAATACACTGTTTGTTTTGTTAGCCTATTCTAACCCTGAATTGCCATAGCAACATTATGCCCAGTACATAGTAGGTACTTAAGACATATTGCCTGAGTCAGTGCTTCTGGAAATTGCTTGTACTAGAGTCCCCTGGGGGTGCATTAAAATACATATTTTCAGGAGTTCCCGTTGTGGCGCAGTGGTTAACGAATCCGACTAGGAACCATGAAGTTGTGGGTTTGATCCCTGGCCTTGCTCAGTGGGTTAATGATCCGGCGTTGCCGTGAGCTGTGGTGTAGGTTGCAGACGCAGCTCAGATCCTATGTTGCTGTGGCTCTGGCGCAGGCCAGATTTAACCCCTGGCCTGGGAACCTCCACATGCCACGGGTGCAGTCCTAGAAAAGACAAAAAGACAAAAAACAAACAAACAAACAAACAAACCATATTTTCAGCCCACTTATATGTAGTGCTTATGATTCGGAAGGCCCAGGGTAGGATCAGGGGATGTGCAACTCCAGCAAGCTTCTGGGGGATAATGATGCTGCTGATCTGAAGACCACACTTTGATTAGCATCGTTTTGAATGAACACCTGACAAGATGCAGGTCAACACGGACCCTTATTTAAAACTCACCTGTTTATAATATAATTTAAATGAAAAATAGAGAAACATAGTTTACCAAAATGTCTGTCTCTGTGAAGTTCTCCTTTTTGTCCCCCTTCTAGAAAAAAATGTACTCCCGGGAAGACACTAAGTGACACTATGGTTGTCCCTCCAGCCTGCTTTGGATTGTCTTCTAATGTCTCATTTGGATGTTCTCCCTCGGACTTCACGGGCATGAGCAGAACTTGTTATCTTCTCCTGCAACATGGCCCTCCTCCTGGAGGGAACAACTCAGGCTGGACACCCAGGAGGTGTCCTCAGGTCTTCCCTCTTTACCTAAAACAGCCCATCATTAAGTGATACTGATGCCACCTCCCCAAACTCTCCTGAGTCCATCTTCTCTCTTCTATCATGCCTGCTGACACATGACTTTGAGCATTCACCTTTTCTCATCTCAGTTACTGTGACAGCTTCCAGACTGGTTCCCTCTGCTACCTTCCAAACAACTCTCTACCCAAAGGCAGGCACCGCGAGCGGTTTAAACCACCACCTGGCCACAGGACTCTGCTCAACATGCTTCAGCAGCCCTTCAGTGGCTCCAGGATAAGATTCAAGCTCCTAAAGCACAGAAGACTTCCTCATCCTGGCCAATCTCCTAGCCCTCCTCACTCACAACGGTGCATTCCTGTAACAGCAGGTTACATGCAATCACAATACCATAGCTCTTCACTCTTAGATACCTTTGCTCATGCTGCGCTCTCTGCTGGGGGTCCTCCCTACCTATGATTCCTCTACCTCCTTGGAAAACTACTCCTTGTCCTTATAAACCTTACTTAGTTGTGCTTCCTCCTAAAGCTCTCCTGCACTTCCTAGAGTTACTCCTCCCTCCTCTGCATAAGCCCTATATGTATGTTATGGTGAATGCTTTTCTCTTGGTTGACTTAATAATACAGCATTTTCTCTTCATATGTCTGCCTCTGTGAGGAAGCTGTGAGAGGCTCAGTGTCAGGTTCATGAGTCAAGCCCAGTGCATAGTGGAAGTGAGCTCTAAATGTCATCAAGCTTTTGGCCCTAGAAACATTCATACCTTCTGTGGTAAGCAGAACAATGGCCCCCAAGGATGCCAATGTCTTAAAATCCCTGGAACCTGTAAACATGGTGCTTTATATGCCTGACTTTGAAGATATGATTCAGTAAGGGATCTTGAGATGAGATCCATGAATTACCTAGGCAGGTCCAAAGTCATTACCAGAGGGAGGTGGGAGGGTCAGAGCCAGGGAAGGAGATTCAACAATGGAAGGTGGGGGGTGGGGTTGGGGGGGGGGAGAGAGATTTGAAGATGGTACACCACTGGTCTTAAAGATGGAGAGATGAGGAAGGGGCCATGAGCTAAGGACGGCAGGTAGCTTCTGGAAGGTGGGAAAGGCAAAGGAACAAATTTTCCTCTAGAGCCTCCAGAAGGAATCAGCCCTGCTGACATCTTGATTTTACTGCAGTGAAACTCACTTTGGACTTATGACTTCCAGAAGTGTAAGATTATAAATGTGTATTGTCTTAAGCCACGGATTTTGTGCTCTTGCTACGGCAGCCATAGGCAATGGATGCAGCCTCTCTGGAGCATGCTCATCAATCATCCTGGAAAGTTGAGATTCTTGTCAGCCTCCCAGCTCCACACGGGGCTCATTGTCACCAGCTGCCACCTTCATTTCACTCCCAGCTGCCTCCTTCCCAGGGCTGACCACCTTCCCAGAAGAGCACCCACTATCTTTCCTCTGGAAAGTATTTCCATGTCAATCCTGTGAGCATAATGTTAACCAGACGTTTCCTACAAACTGTCCAATAGGAAGAGAGGAGGGATTTCCTCTCATCTGTGAAGTGATAAATACCAGGTCAGTTGATTGGAGACTCTTCTCATTAATATATGTGGTTTCCAACCTGTTGGTCACTTTCTGAGTATCTGTCATAGCTCCCGATGGAGGCAAGGACCCTGTCTCTGACTTATACCTGCCATACCCACATCTCCTGGCCCACTGAGATATTGAGTCCCCAAGATACAGCCTTTATGTGGCCACTGGGTTATACTCTTTGAAAATAAATTGAAATAATTCTAAACCATCTGGGGGAAAAAAAATCACAGAGCCAGTCCAGTGTCTGGCACTCTCTGTTAATATTTGCCAAGTGAATAAACCAAAAGATGTTATACAGATCGTTACACAGAATATTTGGCCTCAGTGTTGCTATTCTGGGTTTCTTTCAGATGTTACTGGTCCAAATGTGGGGCCTGGGCAAGGTCGGACAGGTGAAGCTGGTATCTAGAAGGCCAGGTTATACAGAGTACGGGTGGGTGACAAGGCCCTGGCCTTCCAGGGGTGAGCAGGCAAAGTCCTGCCCTTTTGGAGAGGCATCCACGCCAAGGTGGGTGTGGCATGCTCTGATGCTGGGGTGCACTCTCCCCCACCTCATGGCAGACGCCTGTGGGTGGTCCTAATCCTAGGCTCAACTTATGGCCTGTCCCCCACCCCAAGGTGTATAAGATGGAAGGGAGAACGATTAAGGTGGGAAACCCCAATCCTCAGAAGTAAGGCTGGGATGGGAATGACCTTTCCAAAAAGAAAGAAAGAAAGAAAAAGAAAGGACCAGAGAATGTGGTTCAGATGAGCCTCAGCAAACCCATCTGGGGGGTGGCCTCAGGTGACCCTGGGGGGCCATATGTGCCACAGTAAAGAGTTGAGAAACTGGTATTCCTGTCATCCGCCAAGCAGCTTCCGAAAGCAAATAGCTTTTCTTGGGTTTCGATTTATTACCATCTAAAATGTCATCCTCTGTATCAGTAATAAAAGATAATACCTTTTACGGTGGCTCCTTATGTTAAGATTTTACAAAATCTGTTATTAAATGATCTGCAAAGAACCTACATGAATCTTCTTCGGTTACATGGAATAGCAAGGTGTTTTCTTCCTTCCTCTCCCCCAGACCAAGTGCAGTGAGAAGGGCAGCACTCCCTGCATGTTTTCTAATCACACAGCAGAAGGTAATGCTTTTAAGGTCAGACCAAAAATTGCATTCTGCCGTGTAATCGGCTTCACAAAGTTACATACTGGTCAAAACGTTCAGAAAATTCAATTACTGACTCCCAATGACAAAAGCACACGAGCCCACCAAGGGTTGGAGGGTGTTTCTAAAAGTAGGCTCTAAATGCCAAGGATCTGGAGTGATTTCAGCCTTACAACATTTGCCTGATCTTGGTCCTCTGCATGTTCACAGCCCCTGCCCGTTAATTTCAGGCGCTTAATCAGTACTACCACCTCCACTCAGAAAAGCGCAGTCTAAGTGGCCTTGGTCAAGCTTGATTTGTCCATGTTTCTCAGGGCCTGCTGCCGTGCTGACGTGATCTCCTAATCAAATCTGCCATCCAGGGTTACTTTTAATCAGTACTGTATGTTTTCTCTGAAGTCAAATGCATTTTTATGCAAAGCTTTCTTTGGTTTAGAGTTCTATTGCTGTAATAATCCCAGGTAGCTTTAAAAACAAAGGACCCCACTGAGAGAGTAATGAATCAGCCAATGACACCCACCCACTCCTCCCGTGCACAAGAAAGCAATTCAAGATACTGCTTTTACACTGTCACTGGGTCACACTCTGAGAATAAATTGAACTAATTCTAAATCATCTGAGGAAAAATCACACAAGATGGATTCCAATTATACCACTGCTTGTTGCTCCAAGAGCAAATGCACATACCAGGGAGAAAAGGCAATGAGGATGGCCTGGCCATGGACTATTCTGGAAGGCCCGCCTGTTGTTTTCATGCCCAGCACGGTGAGTCCTTTGCTCACCTTGCTCCCACGTTATTTGGACAAGATCACCTAGTGCATTGTGATCTGCCCTGCTCGTCCGGGGAGGATCTTTGGTGATCTGGGCTCCATCATTCATTTTGTTCTTGAAATTGTCTCGGCTCTGCTGACAGGAGCTAAGCCTATTAACACCCTTGAATGTTTGTCGAGCAAGGAACAAGGAGTCAAATGTTATGACTTAACATTTGGTCTTGCCCTTTGCTGGCCCAGCCTCGAAGACAGACAGAATGTTGATAAAGACAAGTGTGTTTCTCCTCACAAATAATAAAACCCAGGAACATGCCCTTGGAGGGCTGCTTTCCGTTTCAGTTTTAAAAAATAACAATAAAAGGAGTTTTCTGCATTCCCTCCAGCTCCTCTCCAGGGTCCTTTGCAAAGCGGACCGACAGAGTTCTCTGGGAGGGAGTCTCAGGGCCTCAGCTCTGATCCCAGTTGGCGGAGGGGTGGCGGGGGGGAGAGATGGGGGGGTGGGAATCAGACCTCAACTGGGAGATGAGAACATACCTCTGTGCCTCCTGCTCCCTCCTGGCTTCAACCCCAACCTAGAGAAGGACCCCTCTGCTCCAGGGCTCAAATGCTCACTCCTTACTAGTCCAGCTGGGGTCCACTCAGACCCTCTGCCATTGTCATAATCATGCCTACATCCACTGAGCACTTTCCACGTGCTGGAAATGGTGATTCACCCTTGGTGGGAATTATCTCAGCTGACCCTTAGGACACCCCATAAGTCGACTGTGGCTCCCCTGTATCAGTGAGGATTCTGCTGTCTGAGGACCCACAGCTCTTATGTGATGGAGCTGGGATTGGAATGCAAGTTCTTAGGTTCAGAGCCTACGCTCCAAATTGCTACCCTGGGTGGGGGCTCCTTGTCACCTCACAGACTCTCTCAGTGGTAGCCTTTTGTGCGACAGGTTGCCAGGTATGGACAGCTCTTTGAACACTCTCCATCAGGTCTCTAAATGTCTGCCTTCTTGGAGACCCCTAAATTATTCCCACAGCTTCCGCTCTCCTTCCCTTATTAATTCTGACAGTTTCAATTACCACCTGTTTCTTTTATGTCCAAATCTCTCCTAATCCCCAGGTACACATGTCTAACTGCGTGCTTGACATTTCCACCTGAACGTTTCGAAAGCACTGCAAACATAGCAGGTCCCAAAGCGAACCTGGGACCTGCTCAGCCCAGCACATCCCCTTCCTGCCCTGGTTCGTGGTGTTCCTTTCCCCCCAGGCCCTCACCGGGAGCCCCTGGTATCCTCTCTCATCCCCGCGGATTCTTTCTTGAAAAGGAGTTGCACGTGAACCTGTCCTCACTATTTCTACTGCCCTTGACCTAGTGTGGGTCCCTGTCGTGTCTCACTGTTTCGGCTATTTCCTGAGATAAGCAGAATACAAACTCTGGAGCAACTGGGAAGGGGTGAGAGGGGCAAGAAGGAGGGAAGAGGTCCTGGGTTAGCAGCTCTGTGCCACTGAAGGAGGGAGGAGCACCGAGGCCAGCTCAGTGTATGATGCACCGGAAGTTGTAACCACTGGCCAGTGGGCGATTTCTCAGGATGACTTCCTATGTACAAAGTACTGGCCCCAGATGTAACAACATCCTACAGCAGCCTTCAGACATGCTTCAAGGGATTATGTGCGTGGTCCATTCACCCCTCCATTTCTTCACAGATTGTCCAGAATGCAATTCTCTACATCCAAACTTGGCAAGTTTCCACTATCCTCCAATGTCCGTTTCAAATGCCAGTTGCTCTTTGAAGGCTTTAGCGACATCGCTGGAGGAGAATTCCACAGAGCCCTTCACACAGCTTCCTGTAGCTCACATCACATCACACCAAATGTAAAGCATAGATCTCTGCCCCCTCTTCCCTGTTGGGAGGCGCTTGGAGGCTGGAGTCATGTTTTAATTATTTGCTTTTGCTATCCTGGGGCATACCATGGACTTTAGAATCAAAATAAAGACAAATTTCAGCTCTGTCTTGTCACAGCCAAGTGACTGGACAAATCACATCCTTGCACACCCAGGTCCTTTGCTTCTGCAAAAGGATGCAATCCTACCTTTGCTACAGGATTCCTGTGAAGGAGGAGTGGGACGTCCCTACACACCATGGCTCACGGGACCCGGCGGACAGAGCGTACTAAGGGGAAACTGTCGTTAGAGTCAAATCACAGAATAGTTAGTTGCTCAATCAATCCTGGCAGGTATGTGAGCTTTTAAATCAAAGCAATGGAGAACGGCAGCTTTCAAGGTGAAGTGAGACTTATTTCCACAGCCTAGAGTGGTTGACTGGTGGCCACAAAAAGATATGTCCACATTTGAACCCCCCAGTACCCGGAAATGTGACTGTATTTGGAAAAAGGGTGTTTGCAGATGTAACTAAGTTAAGACTCTCGAGATGAAGTCACCCTGAATTTAAAGTGGGCACCAAATCCAAGGACACGTGTCCTCATAAGAGACGGAAGAGGAGAATACACACACGGAAGAGAAGGGCACGTGAAGCAGTGATGCCGCCTTGAGCCACGGGAAGCTGGAGGAAGCACGCAAGGATTTCCCGGAGAGCCTTCAGAGGGCACACACCCGCTGACACCTTGATTTTTGACTTGTGGCTCCAGGACTGTGAGGAAATAAACTGCTGTTGTTTTACGTTAGCCAGTTTGGGCTACTTTGTGACAGCAGCCCTAGGAAATTAATACACCTGTTAAGTGCAAACTCCACCAATGGTCCTTCCACTCAGGGAATGGAGCACGTGCCTTACACTTAAGAGTTCTAACTGATATGGATGATTCGAGGTCTAGTTAGGGTCCTTGGGAGTTTGACATTTTTAAGAGTGAGCTCAATTTTCAGGGAACTCTGTCAGCTATGGTCGCCACTCACACTGGCTGTCAACACACTCTCTTAGGTTAGTGATGGTTCTCCCCAGGGGCGGGTAAATGTCCCAGGGCAGGTGGTGAAATATCTCCACCCTGAGGTCCCCTGGATGCCCCAAGGTGTCCTGAGGCTGTGCGCCTTGGAGCAGAAGGTGGGGGTGGGAAGAATCCACTTCTCCTTTGATGGGAAAACCAGGGAGTTCAAGGAAGGATGGCAGAGTCTTCACTAGCTGTTGGTCTCTGGGAATCTGAGGGAAGAGACTGCTCTAGAAACCGGCAGGGTAAGTAAGTCCATTCATTTCATTGGGAGTTTTAACTACATGAACTTTTAGCTGCTAGCATGAGGTCTGGGTCCTATGCGGGCTTGGTAAGGTTGGGTTTCCCTGAACACTGGTGTGAGCTTCCCAGAAATGGAACTCAGCAGTGGTATGGTTTTCAGACAAGTCATATCTCAGCCTTGGTTTACCCTTCAACGCAGTGGGCATTGGGGTGGGGTAAGTGAATTCTGAGGCCACCCTCCGGCTTTTTTTTTTTTTTTTGCTTTTTACGGCTGCACCTGCAGCATGGAAGTTTCCAGGCTAGGTATCAAATCAGGCGAGCCTACACCACAGCCATAGCCATGCCAGACCCCAGATACATCTGTGACCTACGCCAGATCCTTAACCCACTGAGTGAGGCCAGGGATGGAACCCACATCCTCATAGATATTAGTAGGGTTTGTTATTGCTGAGCCACAATGGGAACTCTCTATTCCTATATATCTATATCTATCTGTTTATATACTATAATCATGTATTATTATATATAAATTTTTACTCATATATATATGAGTATATGCGTGGCTGTTTAAAAGTCTCTATCTATTTACCTATACACACACACACACACACACACACACATACTCTCAGTGTGATGGAATTACAGATACATGTTCTTTTTCCACCTATTGTTTTGGGTTATCCATATTTATTATTTTTTTCCTACTAGAAAAATGTATGGCTTGGGTTGGCAAAACCTTACATTTCAAAAGGCACAGTGTTAAAAAAAGGAAAACAACAAAATAAACACAGAACCTCTCCAAAGTGATACTTACAACATTAAATCTATACCCTCAGAATATTTTTTTTTGTTCCTTTTAAATTGTATTTTGGGCCCAGTGGAGAAAAACATATTAAGCCGAGAGTTGTGTAACCCAGAAAATGTCTGTATAAAGGAAAACAGACAGGGCTGAGCATCGTTCTGCTGAAGCAGGCTGACTGCCCAGGACACTGGCCGTGGTCCCCCTGGAGCCAAGCATCCGGAGGCTCTGATGCTCTCCTTTCACTCACATCTCAGCAAACCCCCCAACCCCCATGTGACCCCAGTGTGCAGATGAGGAGCCTGAGATGCAGGGAAGGTTCCTTCATTTATTTCTCAACCCTAACCCTAACCAAATGATCTCTGAGGGCCAGTGGAGGGCCGTGTGTTTGTTTAGCATTGGGGATAGAGCTGTCACAAAGACCCCTCTTCATGGAGCTTATCTTCTGGATGAAGAAACAAATGCTAATAAAAAACCAACAGAGATAAATGCTATGGGGAAAAACTTAAATTAAGAGGGGGATAGAGAGTTCTGGAGTGAGGGTGGAGGCTCAGGTTTCAATAAGGTGCACTGAGAAGGTTGCATCTGATCAAAGCCATGAAGAGACCAAGGAGGAGTCCCAAAGTGTCCTGGGAAAGAACAACCGAGGCAGATGAATTAGCAAGTGCAGAGGTCCTGCGGCAGAGACATGTGGGAGGGCTATTTGAGCACGAAATATTTTAAAAACACTAAAAGTAATTCTTGAGGACTGACTTTGGATATTTTTGCCCTCCTGCTCTACTGATGTTCAAGGTGGTAGGTACCTGTTTAAAAGAGGAGCAAATACTGAGGAAAGAGTTTTGGACAGATGACAGGGCTATAAGCTTTATGAGGGCAGAGACCATACCTTCCAAATGTCCCATATTCATTTGTTGGATGAATGACTGAATATACTTGTGATTTTTATAAAAGAGAGAAAGATTTTCATCTCACACGAAAAAGAAAAAAGCATGTTTCCCTCAATGCCAGCTGAAATGCAATCTGCCCAAATTTCATTATAGATCTAAAATCAAAGGCTGGGATTTTAACAACAGAAAAGTATTTTAAAAATAAACAGAATAAATGACACTCTATACGGGGAATGCACTTTTCTTTCTTTTATAAACACGAACTCCCACAAACAGAGATCTGTCATCTAACAGGGATGTTAAGTATTGCGATTCGGCCCAGCAACCAACGCAAACATTTGGCAGTTCTCAAACTTCTCATTACACCCACCGCCAACATTGTGGGGCTTTTAATAAGAGAGCATAAGAGAAACGGGGAAGCAATGAAGTAGACAGAAATGAAAACCGGGTGGTGCACTGATCTGAGACTTAGGACCCCGGTTAAGCAATTACCAAGTTGATCGAGTCTACAACCGTAAATTGTTCATGTCTATCCTCCTCCCCCCTCATGGTCTCTCTGAGAGCCAACTCGCCACTTCAAGTACATTTTCATGACAATTATGTTTCTAACACTCAATTCTTTCTTTCTTTCTTTTTTTTTTTTTTTTGTCTTTTGTCTTCTTAGGGCCACACGCACAGCATAGG
The DNA here is from genome assembly GCF_016906955.1 of Phacochoerus africanus. NCBI lineage: Eukaryota > Metazoa > Chordata > Mammalia > Artiodactyla > Suidae > Phacochoerus > Phacochoerus africanus. The sequence goes on from NC_062551.1 coordinate 4,941,812, forward strand.
GAGCATAGGGAGGTTCCCAGGCTACGCCACAGCTACAGCCACAGCCATGCAGGATCCAAGCTGAGTCTGCAACATTTACCACAGCTCAAGGCAATGCTGGATCCTTAACCCACCAAGCAAGGCCAGGGATCGAACCTGCATCCTCACGGATACTAGTCAGATTCATTAACCACTGAGCCATGATGGGAACTCCCTAACCCTCAGTTCTGATCACTCTGTGGCTCTGCTCTAAATCCTTCTGTGGCTCCCTATTGCTACCTGGACACAGCTCTGTGGAATGACAATTGAAGGCCCTTGGAAATTTGTCCCCTTCTACTTTCATTTCTTTTCTTTTGCTTTTTAGGGCTGCGTTCATGGCACATGGAGGTTCCCAGGCTAGGGGTCGAATTGGAGCTACAGCTGCCAGCCTATGCCACAGCCACAGCAACGTAGGATACCAGGCACATCTTTGACCTACACCACAGCTCACAGCAATGTCTGATCCTTAACTCACTGAGTGAGGCCAGGGATAAAACCTGCAACCTCATGGTTCCTAGTCGGATTCGTTTCCGCTGCACCACGATGGGAACTCCTCTACTTGAATTTTTACTATGCCTTCCTTCCTTCAACATCCACCAGCAACACTTAATCACTGGCCATGGTTTCCTAGGCAGGGCAGATTCTCTCCACCTCTATGTCTCTGCAAGCACTGTTCCCGTTGCCCAGGACAGCCTCCATCCACATTTCCTCCAGGCAGGCACCTACTTGCTGGGTGAGTCTCAGATCCCACGTGACTCCCCGGTGAAGCCTGCCCTGATTCTGCCATGTCTAATCGAGAGAGTCTCCTTTTCTATTCTGACACTGTTCCTTACTTGTGCCTTCATTTAATGAATATATCCACCTGATCTCCATCTAGCCTGTGAGTTTCTCAAGGGCTGTGATCTCCGCCCATCAGTATAACTCTTTTTTTTTTGTCTTTTTGCCTTTTCTAGGGCTGCTCCCTTGGCACATAGAGGTTCCCAGGCTAAGGGTCTAATCGGAGCTGTAGCCACCGACCTATACCACAGCCATAGCAACATGGGATCCGAGCCACGTCTGCAACCTACACCACAGCTCATGGCAATGCCAGATCCTTAACCCACTGAGTGAGGCCAGGGATGGAACCCGCAACCTCATGGTTCCCAGTCACAGTTGTTAACCACTGAGCCACGACGGGCACTCCAATTCTTGAACATCATAGGTGCCTATTAAATACTTATGACTGGAAGGAACGATGGGGTATGACGTCAGCCTTGGGAAACTCTGAACGTTGGTGAGTCGCAGTCCCCTGGACCAGCCAGGATCCACCTCTTGCTGAGGTCATAATAACTCGGTGTGATGGAAATGGAGTGGCCTTGAGAATCACATGAGATGCACCCTGTTGCTCCCCTTACCACCTGTGTGGACCTGGACAAATCATTTCACTTGGTGCTCTAGTACCTTCTCTGAAAATGGAAGTATCATCATCTACCTTGAAAGGCTGTCATCGTGATTAAGGAAGGGGACGCCTCCCCAGTGTTCAGCAAAGCATGTCGTAAACAGCATCGACTAGCTGCGTATGTTGACCATGGGGAAGTTAACCTCACTAAGCCTGTTTTATCATTTGGAAAAGAGGGGGGATAATAAGACCTGCCCCATAGCGTTGTTGTGAGGACTAAAGGATGTGGTACATGCACCATGGTGAACATTATCGAGCATTTAATTGTATCATGACTGCATCCAGGATGCTCTCTTATTGGGCCACTTATCCCTCTCTATTGTGCCATATGTTTATGAAGCTGTCACGAGTCAGGGATCACCTTTGTCTCTTCATCGTCACATCCGTGACACCTACCTATTGTCAGGCACACAACAGATGATCACTAAACACACGCAGACCCAGTGGGTGAAACAACTGAAATGACGACTGACCTCTGTCTCTCCAAACCATTCCTGTCCTTGAGGACTCGGCTCAAGTGTCGCCCGGCATCCTGAAATCCATCCCTACCTCCTGTTGCAAGTCTTCTGCTTTTGCAACTCACCACACTTGCGTGTCTCTCACATTTTCCTGCTTCCCTGTAACATTTCACAGACCCTGACACCTTTGATGGTTATTTACATTTCAACTAGCCTGAAAAATGGGGTGTGCCCCTGCATCCAAGTCCCCTCGAATGAGCTCTCAATCAGTCAGACACTCAGGGCTGGCCTGTCCCCTGGTGCCCTAAGGCCCAGCGCATTTTACCATCCAGAAAAATGCTCTGTGGCTATGAAGAATAGATCATTTTATAGGGTCTGAGAAAAGCAAGAATGGCTGGACATTTTTCCCTATTCAGGAATGGCTGACCAGTGATATTCTCACAGATGTACCATTTAAACATCCTCATAACACTCTGGGGAAAAAAAAAATCTACCCAAATCCACCAAGCATAGCTCTCTGCAGCATTGAAGATTGCTACTTTTTAAGCCAGCGGCACCCACATTAAAAATAAATGCTTAGTCGGAGAATATTTAATGACATGGGAAATGTTTCTATTACATTGTTGAGAGGAAAAAGCAGGTTACTAAACTGTATGAACACAGGGATCCCATTTTTGTAAAAAATGGACTTATCTATACACAATTTTAAAACTGGGCAAGGAGAATTATACTCAGCAGATATTAACACAATTATCTCTAACCGGTGTCGTTATGCAATTTTTATTTTGCTCTTTGCCTTCTTTTCTAATTTTCAATCTATTTTTTATAATGCACATTATTTAGTGGTTCAGAAAAAGAGTAAGTTTTATTACTTGAACTGAAAGGCGAGGTTAAGGCGTTCTCTCTCTATGTGATTTTGGTGGGATGTATTATGAGGCGTGTGGTTCTGGATGTGGCCCCTTATCCTCTTCTCCTCCTCATGTCTTGGGCATCAGCACAAACCCATGAGTCCCAAGACCCAGGTTTTGCTTGAAAGCAGACAACTGTTTCCTTGAACCAAGAAGTGGCAGTCATGAGCAATTCCAGGAGCAGTATCTGCGAGGCCCTCGCATTGCAACCGAAAAAGTGTACTAAATAAAGAACACAGGCCTGGCGTTGGCTCTTGAAATGTCAGTGTGCAGCCCTGCACATCTATATCTCAGCAAACACACAGACTTCTCCAGAGAGCCAGGCTCGACAGCTGGTTGGGGTGCGAACCAAGAATTCGATTAAATGTTAATTGGCACTGAGGTGTGACATGGGGGTCCTTTAAAGGCTGTGCTGGGAAACCTTGCCTTTTCCTTTTCCCAGCTTTGCTTCCTTTAACGTGGTCATCCATAAATCATGAGGAGGATCTGGTCAATAAGCACAGGCTGATAGGAGCTGTTTAACTCTCTCCTGCCCCAACACATCCACGATCCACGTGATGTCCTATACCCGTGAAAGCACTGTGATGCCTAGTGTTTGGATGGAAGCGAAAAATTGCAGCCAGTCAATGGGCTGATTCCAAACATCCAGGTTTTCAGAGAAATAGGAATTAGTGATCAACTAGAGAAGCACTTGGTTGTTTGCTTCATAAACGCTGTCTGAATGTCCGCCGCTGGGTTTATCAGTGATTTTGTCATTTAAAATACAGTGAAGTGGCTATTATCAAGAAGGTGGAAAGAAGACCTGAAGAATGGGAGAGGATATTTGCAAGTCATATATCTGGTAAGAGTTTACTATCCAGAATATAGAAAGAACACTTACAACTTAACGACAAGATATCCAGTCCAACTACATTTTGGAAAGGACTTGAATGGATATTTCTGCAAAGAAGACATACAAATGGCCAATGAGCAGATGAAAATATGCTCAACATCAGCAGCCATTAGGGAAACGCAGGTCAAAAATCACAGTAAGGTGCTACATCATACCCACTGGGGTGGCTTCAAAGAAAAGAAGAAAATAAGCATTGGCGAGGGTGTGGAGAAACTGGAGCCCTATACTTCACTGGTGGGTTCAACAAGCACTTGAAACAATGCTCATCATCACTGATTATTAGAGAAATGCAAATCAAAACTGCCAGGAGATACCACCTCACACCAGTCAGAAGGGCCATCAATAATATGTCCACAAATAACAAATGCTGGAGGGGCTGTGGAGAAAAGGGAACCCTCCTGCACTGTTGGTGGGAATGTAAGCTGGTACAACCACTATGGAGAACAGTATGGAGGTATCTTAGAAAACCATACATAGAACTACCATACGACCCAGCAATCCCACTCTTGGGCATATATTCAGACAAAACTCTCCTTAAAAAAGACACACGTACCCGCATGTTCATTGCAGCACTATTCACAATAGCCAAGACATGGAATCAACACAAATGTCCAATGATAGATGACTGGATTAGGAATATGTGGTATATATACACAATGGGATACTACTCAGCCATAAAAAAGAACAAAATAATGCCATTTGCAGCAACATGGATGCAAATAGAGACTCTCATACTGAGTGAAATAAGTCAAAAAGAGAAAGACAAATGCCATAGGATATCACTTGTATCTGGAATATAATATATGGCACAAAGGAACCTTTCCACAGAAAAGAAAATCATGGACTTGGAGAACAGACTTGTGGTTACTAAGGGGGAAGGAGAGGGAGTGGGAGGGACTGGGAGCTTGGGGTAAATAGATGCAGAATGTTGCCTTCGGGATGGATTAGCAATGGGACCCTGCTGTGTAGCACTGGGAACTAGGTATAGTCACTTACGATGGAGCATGATAATGTGAGAAAAAAGAATGTCTACATATAAGTGTAACTGGGTCACCATGCTGTAAAGTAGAAAAAATATATAAATAAATGATTTTAAAAAATGGTCCTGCCACTGTGGAAAAGTGTGATGGTTCCTCAAAAAGTTAAATATAGAATTACCATATGATCTACAAATTCCCCTCATGGGTACATACTCAGAACTAGAGACTCTCATACCGAGGGAAGTAAGACAGAAAGAGAAAGATAAATACCATATGATATCACATATCTGGAATCTAATATACAGCACAAATGAAACTTCCCACAGAAAAGAGAATCATAGACTTGGAGAATAGACTTGTGGTTGCCAAGGGGGAGAGGGAGGGATTGGGATGGGTTGGGTTGGGAGCTTGGGGTTAATAGATGCAGACTACTGCCTTTGGAATGGATTAGCAATGAGATCCTGCTGTGTAGCACTGGGAACTAGGTATAGTCACTTACGATGGAGCATGATAATGTGAGAAAAAAGAATGTATACATGTATGTGTAACTGGGTCACCAGGCTGTACAGTAGAAAAAAATAATGTAATGGGGAAATTTAAAAAAGTATAGAATATAGGGTCTCAAATGAATATGTGTGTACAAATGTTGATAGCACCATTATTTAGAATACCCAAAAAGTAAGGACAACCCAAATGTCCAACAGTGGATGAATGCATAAATGAAATATAGGGACATTCACATGGAATATCACTCAGTTGTTTAAAAGGAATTAAATATTGATACTTCATTCTACCATGTGGATGAATCTTGAAAATATTATGCTAAGTGAAAAAAGCTAGACACAAAATGTCACATACTGTATGATTCCATTTATAGTAAATGTCCAGGACAGATAAATCCATAGAGACAGAATGCAGGTTGGTGGTCACCAGTGAGCATGGGAAGACATTGCTTAATGGGTCTAGGGGTTCTCTGGGGATGGTGAGAATGCTGTGGAATCAGATAAGGGTGATGGCACAATACTGTGAAAGTACTCAATGCTACTGGATTGTTACTTTAAAAAAGTTAATTTTATGGTATGTGAATTTCATCTCTATAAAAAGAGATGATAAAATGCCTACTGTGAGCTAGTTTCCAGGGCTACAAAGGTGAGTAAAACAGTCATGGTCCTGCTCTTATGACTCTAGTCCAGTGTGGGCAGGCATTTGTGTTAAGTTCCACGTGTGAAATGACAGATGAGGGAGGGGGGTGGGGTGTCATGAAAGCCCCTATAAGAAGGATGTGAGCTTATCTAAGAGACCAGGGAGGCTTCTCAAGGAGCTGATGGTTGAAGTGAAATCTGGAGAAAGATCAGCAGACAATGTGGGTAAGGGGATGGCTTGGGCAGGATGTTCGGGGTCTAGCCTAGCATGTGCAAAGGCCCTGTGGTGGCAGTGGGTGAGGTACCAAATAGTCACACAGGTGGAGGGTAGAGAGGGAGGGAGCTGTGGTGTGAGAAGGGGCTGGACACAGGCAGCCAGACAGGCCAAACTTGTAGACTCATGGGTGGGCTTGGGAGGGTCTGCAGGGAGAAACAGGACTTCCAGGGGAGTAATTTAAGGAGAGGATCACGTGATAAAAAGATCATTCTGGCTGTACCGTGGGACATTTGTCTTTTTTTTTTTTTTGGTGACAGCTTTATTGAGATATAATTTATATAATTTACAATTCACCGATTTAAAGTATACTATCCAATGGTTTTTAGTGTATTCACAAAATTGAGCAACTATCATCACGATCAATTTTAGAATATTTTCTTTCTTCCCTTCCCTTCCCTCCTCTTCCTTTCCTTGCTCTCCTTTTTACAGCCACATCTGTGGTACATGGAAGTTCCTGGGCCAGGGGTTGAATCTGCAGGCCTACGCCAAGGCCAGCAGCAACGCTGGATCCCCAACCTACTGAGTGAGGCCAGGGACTGAACGTGCACCCTCACAAAGATGACGTCGGGTTCTCAACCCACTGAACCACAACAGGAACTCCTTAGAACATTTTTTATCACCCCAAAGAGTAACCCCATCCCATCAGCAGTCACCATGCATCAGTTTCTTGTGGCTGCTGTAACATGGTACCATAAACTGAGTGGCTTAAAGCCACAGACATTTATCATCTCATAGTACTTCATTCCTTTTTACGGCCACAGAGTGCTCCACCTCCATTTACATATCCACTCATGAGAAGGTGGACATTTGGACCGCTCCTGCTTTTTGGCTATTATGAATAGTTCTGCTATGAGATTCATGTACACAATGTCATGTGGCCCTTGTTTTCATTCCTTTTTTTTTTTGCCATTTCTTGGGCTGCTCCTGCAGCATATGGAGGTTCCCAGGCTAGGTGTTGAATCAGAGCTGTAGCCACCAGGCTACGCCAGAGCCACAGCAATGCGGGATCCGAGCCACATCTGCAACCTACACCACAGCTCATGGCAATGCTTGATCCTTAACCCACTGAGCAAGGCCAGGGATTGAACCCACAACTTCATGGTTTCCAGTTGGATTCGTTAGCCACTGAGCCACGATGGGAAATCCTGTTTTCATTTCTCTTATGTGTGTTTTAAGGAGTAGAATTTCTAGGTCATATTATCATCTTTTTTTTTTTGGATATAGGTATGCAAATTGATCTCTTTAAACATCACTCTCCATTGGTTGGGGTTTAAAACTGAGTTCGTGGATATCTAGGAATGAATTTGGGAGATCCACTGACCCCAGAAAGCGTATGTGAAGTTACAGTTCCTGGTACATTGCTTCCTGGGATGATGTTACATCAGATTCTCAATGGCTTGGCATGACTTGATCATGACTTTGGAAGGGAGGGAACTTATATGTCAAGACTCACTATGAATCACTAAATGCAATCTCCAGCATCCAGGTGACAAACAGGGTATGTGAGCTGAAGTAACTCACGATCTCTAGTTGGTAACTGGTGAGGCCAGGATTTGAGCCTCAGTCTGACCTCAGATCTGGTTCCTGGTCTGGAGTGCCAGCTGGTATTTCTCACTAGGGGTGTTGAGGCATAGGTTTCCAAGAGAACAATGCAATGAGAGCCTGGTGGGCTCTGTCTGCTCAGAGCTGGGATGTCCAGTGTGTCAATAATCAGGCTAGACTTTGGATACAAACTCAAATGTCTGAGTGTGGCTGCTAAGCTCAGAGAGCTGGATGCCCATGTCTGATACGTCGAGGGTGTGCACCAAGAGGAGGGATAATGACAGCAAGAGCAACATCAGCATGTGACAGTAGCTGCTGCCATTTCTAGAGCATTTCCACTGAGCTAGGCACTTACACCCCCATATCTGAATCTCCATGACAACCCTGCAGGGTCTGTATCAGTAGCATCCCCATTTCGCAACTGGAAAATCAAGGGGTCATGGGGCTAGAGAGAGTGTCCTAGGAAAGCTATGGCTTGGAGACACTCTTGAACCTGGAAACTGGGCAGAAGGTCTCCAGGGTTCTGAGTCTCTACTCTCAAACCAGGATACCCGATCCACTTAAATCTGGGGCAAGATGGTTTGGTTTTCCCTCTCCCAAGGCTCAGCACTGAGAACTGCCCAGAGAAGTGGGAAACTTCTATCCAATTAGCACATACATGACTGGCATCTAGTAGGTCCTCAGGAAATGTGTATCAACTAAATGAGTGAGTTGATTAAACAAACCTGCCTTTTTGTCTTTAAAGAATCTGCCATGGCAATAAGAAAAAAGCCACCCACATTTTTAAAAATGCAGCCTCATTTACAAATCTTGGAATTTTTTTCTGCCTTTATCTGTTATTTTTTTAAAATAGTTTTAGGAATGTTAGGTAGATTTCTAATTATATGGCAAATCAGAATTTTTTTTAAGCAACTGTGTGCCAGGAGCAGGATCCTGAGGTTGCAGCTAGACTCAAAGGGCAAGACACCATGATTGATTAGTCATGTTTAAATGCAACCATCACAACTGCCAATCTCCTTCCCCTCGTGAATTTCTGACCTTCTGCAAGCTCAGTGGTCTTCTCCACTGAGCTGATAAATGGTTGGCCTGGTTCTTGTCCAGACCCACTAAATTCTGACGATGCTAAGCTAAGCCACACCCACTGGCACTAAATCCAAAGGTCCAAGCCATTTAAGGAATATGAATGTTGGCTCCAGTTCATATGATGGAAGTTATGTAACCAGCTCTTGGATACCATTCAACCTTCCTGTCTACCTCTCAAACTCCATGATTCAAGATTCTTTCAGTGTCTAAATCTTTTCTGTTCTTTAAATTTCTCTGCAGCTCGGCAATGTGTCACTGCATTGTGCAGTCGTAAAAATAATATTAATGTTACGTGGTGCGAAACGATGCTCATACCACATCCCGCGGATGAAAAATATTGAATGTGTCAACATGTTCGAGGACTAAGAAGAGAGCGTCGTCATTCAGCTCCTGGCCTCTGTAAGTACTGTGTACATTTCAATTCTTTATGTGTGAAACTTAATGAGTTTGAATTCTTTGCCTCATTGGTCAGAGTGCTTGGAGATAAAACAAGAGGAAAAGGCATAACTTCCCTACGTTTAAACTTTAAAAACCTCAAATCCTTAAAGCAAACTAAACAGAAATGATGACTAAAATTTACAGAAGTGATGTATGATTTGAATTTCCAAAGTATATTTTTGGATCTGTGACAAATTCTTCCAAAATCAGGAATGCCATGTTTGGCTATTACACATGTTCAGTAGCTTTTCTTCTGCCCATGTCCTGGAGGAACCCAGGAATAACACAGATTAACTGGTGAGCTAAGGTTAGAACATTCAATTCAATGGAACAGGGACTTACTGACTTCCTACGAGGTACCAGGCCCCGTGCTTGGCACTGGGGACCTAAGAGATGAATCAGACATGGATACTGTATCCAGTCAGGTGAGATGAGATGATTTAGGAGGGAGAGGAAAAGCGAAAGGAAAGAAAATTTTAGGAAATGGGATCAAAAAGACCTAGTTATCAATTAGGGTAATGAAGATAGTTATGAGAAGAGATGTTTATTGATCACCAAGGATATGTGAGGCTGTGTGAATGGAGTGGACAACCTCCTATTTGACCCTCTCTGCATCCCGTGACGTTGTCAACACACCCACACACCCACACACACACACACACACACACTCTATGGATGAGAAAACTGAGGTCAAGAACATTATACAGCTTCTCTAGGTTATTCCAGAAGCAGGTAACAGAGCCAGGCTCTGCCCGCAGGCAGAATGCCACCCCAGCTCTGTGGTCAGTGTGTGTATCTGACGTGATGGGCATTTTCTAGCTCGGGCACCTCAGTTGATGGGGTTAACATCAACCATGGAACCAGGAGCAAAAGAAAAAGCAGGTTTGGAGGACAAGAGTGTGGCCCATTTAAGGATGAGTTAAAACTAAGAAGAGAAAAGGAGAACAAACTTTACTCCTGTGCCTCCTCTGGAGCAAAACTCCCTGTGCTAGACTCTCTGGGGGGATCAGCCTCATGTCGGGGAGAGTCAGACCCAGTATTTCCTGATATTCTGGGAGGGGAGAGACATACAATCACCCTTACCTTAAAGGACTAACTCATGGTCTGCTGTCTCCCTGTCGAGAACATTCTTTCAAACATGCTTAAATTTAGATTGTTCAATTCAATGCACAGATTATTTAGGTGATCAATATCAATTGCTTTAAGGGCCAGCCCCCCCCCCCTTTTTAATAAAGGGAATAAAACCTTGGACCGATGCCAAGTTAAGGGAAACGAAATGAAAGCTGTTCAAGTCCCTCCCTGAGCAGCAAATATTCAATTTTGCTTTTGTCCCGCCATGTGTGAATTGGTATGAGCTGCCAGGAGTGATAATTTTCTGTCTTTTAATTCCCTTGCAGGTAGACCATTTAGGTACCTTTCTTGGGAGCAATATGATATTAAAAAATCCATATGGAGCAACCTGGGTGATGATTTCCATGGGGAATTACCTCCAAGTATTCCGGTAATTACCCAAAGCGAAAAGGACTATTATGTTTGTGGAAATATTACGTGTTCCCAGGATATATTCTGATTTCCTCTGGTGGGTGTCGTTTGTTCATGCTGGCGAAAGATGAAGCTTTTTAGCTTTTGAAACCTCAGCATGAGTGCCAGCCCCCAAGCTGGGACTAATGAGGAACTTTCTGGCATTGCAGGATGGGCTTTGTTTCTTGTGCTGAGTTCTGCAGCCATCACTTCTACTTACCTTGCAAGGTTGCCCTCATCTCTGCTCCCAGCAGCTTCTTAGGAAGGGCAAGGTGCTCCCTGCCCAAGAGTGTGATGCTGTGAGGGCAGGAATCTAAGTTTCCTTGACTTTGTCCTTACCACCTGGCTTGGGGCTGGGATGCATTGCGAGCTCAGGAAGTGTTTGCTTGGGACAGCATCTTAAGGGAAGACACAGTGTCAAGGCCCTGAGATAAATAAACATCATCCCAGACGAGCCCCGAGAATGTGGGGAGGGTGGTTAGAGGATGTATGGGCAGACAGAAAGGACGCCATGGGGCTCCCCCTGCCAGCTCATCTGGTAGTTTCGTGGCCACTGAGGGTGTGGAGACTCATTTGGCATCCATGATGCAGGACCCGCACTAATGCAATCAGTGCTCTGAGTCAGGGCCTTGCACGCCCTGGTTTCCTCTGCTCTGTTTTCTGGCCTCAGGATGGACCTTCTCCCCATACACTGGTGCATTTTATAAGGAAACACAGGCCTCACAGAAGCATGCACCTGAGTCCGAGAAAGGGAATGGATGGTGAGTGTAAAACCAGTGATTTCTGCAGAGGGGCAGACGGGGTGATGCCCAATGTCCACACCTCTCCCAGCGCATCCCGAGTCTACATGAACAGAAGATAGAGCCCTGTCCCCTTGGGAAGGAGATTAAGTTTTTCTCCTTTCAAACTGATGAAAATCGGAAATAAGACTTTCAGAAAAAGTAGAACGAGAGTGTTTTTGCCACACATATTTCCTTCATCTGAATCTTTGGAGCATCATTTCTACAGAAATGAGAACATCAAGTTCATAGCTCACAATCCCCTCCACCTAGCTTAAAGTTACTCCTTGGGGAGGCATTTATCAGAGATGGGCCTAAGCAGTGGCTGTAGGGTGATTTGGTGGGTCGGCTGACAGAGCATGTGCAGTGTGGCTGGTGTCATGATGGACTTGTGTGGTACACGGCTGATTCAACTTGGAAAAGGCAGGGAAGGCTTGGCAGGTCATGTAAGCTGGGTCTGAAAGGATGTGTAGGAGTTCCTCAGGTGGACAAGGGAGAGAAGGCACAAAGACTGAAGGAACAGCATGTGAAAAGGATAGAGGGCATGAAAAGGCCTCGTAGGTTTGTGGAATAATGTTATACTTGGCAGGAATCTGAAGTGAGCAGGAAGCAGGAGAGGAGAGGAGGCTGGAAAAGTGGCTTGAGACCAGGTTTTGAAGATGTGGAGTTGATGCACTGAGGAGATAGAGCCATCGGTATTTTTAAGCAGCTGAGGATTCTTTAGAAAAGAAGAATGCTCAGGAGGTGGTAGGAAGATGGTGGAGTTGGGAGCACAGAGAGGCAGTTATGAGACTCTGCAGTGATCCAGTCAAGAGAGGGGAGGGGAAGAAAGAGGACAGAGTCTTTGAAGAGCAGTGAACATCCCTGACAGCGGGTCACAAGGAACTTCTGGGGACAGACTGGGTGTGAGGGAGGAGAGGGAGAGTGAGGACGCTTAATAACCGCATGAAAAGGCAACTTGTTGAAAGACACTACCTCCTAAGTTTGACTGTCAGATGTTAGTAGGATGCATTTCTTTCCCCTATGTCTTCTTGGTCATTCCTTTCTATTAGCAATAAGGCATTCACTCATTCACCCATTGCTGGTGCCCTTCACTGAACCTAAACCCCTGCTCCAGTCAGAAGTTGGCCATATTTGCTTTCACTGTGTTCATCACCACCCAACCCCTCATCCCCAAACAACAATAAAGCCAAGGCCCAGTGAAGCATGTCAGCCAAGCTGAGAACAGGAGAGGAGACTCAGTGATAACTCCATGACATATGCAGAGATTCACTCTGCTCAGAGACCTCATACATGAAGTGCCAATAAGTAATCACTGGGTTTGGAAAGACCCAGGAAGAAGGATCAGAATTTGGTCCTGTTTGCTTCTCCGAGAGACAGGGAATTTTCTCGCTACCACTTTTCAGTTCATCTTTACAAGAAATTAATACTTTTAAAGGCCAAACTTGTGGCTTCATTTTTCATCTTGACAGCTTCCGAAATGCAGACAAATTTTGCATCAGATTGGCTTCCTTCTCCTTGTTTTGGGGTGAGTTTCATTTCGTTTCACAAGCACCTATGTGCAGACCAAAAAATACCTCTGAAATGAGCTTGCAGGAGATGGGGATTTGATTAACACTTGAAGCTCTGCTAAGTGGACAGCTGATGAGCCTGCTTCTGGCCTGTGAGAGGGGTTTGTGGGTAAAGAGACAGGATTCCCCAGGGTGACGGGCAAACCTCTGTGCAGAACGGGGCTAAATTGTTGCTTTGGTTGCAGCTGGAGGCAACAGAATTTACAGGATCAGAACCTGTGTACAGTAGCTTTTTAAAAATTTAAACAAGTCCATGTTTCTGTTTTACAGATCTTCAGGTACTAGCTCTGCGTTGACCACCTACGTCTTCTGCCAGTGACACATCCTGTGCCTTGGTTTCTCCAAGGAAATATTGTAAGTTCAGATGTTTCCGAGTTAAGAGACATTCCCTGAATTACAGGGGTATTTGTTAACCCCTGGTTGGTTGCCTCATGCCATTTTTGATTCCCCATAATATGCCAAGCTCTAGAAACAGAAAATTAGATCAATATGGCTTTTCCTTCAAAACACTCACAAACTATTAGGGAAAGAGGCAGGGAGTAAGTCAGCGGGCTCAGAGAACATGGTGACGAGAGCAGTGATGCAGATGGACTAGGCACCAGGAGAGCACAGATGAGGTGGAACGCTGCCAGCCTGGAGAGTCAGAGATCTGATCAGACTGAGTGAAGCTGAGTCTGAGTTTTGAAAGATAAGCAGGGGTTGGTCGGATGAAAATGGGGAAGCTGTTCACCCCCTAGCATTCCAGGTGAAAGTGAGACAAGAGCACAGAGACTATAAAGTCATGTGTAGGGACTGGCGGGTGGTGAATCCCCTAGGGATGGAGTGAACATGGCAAGTGTGCAGAGGAATGGTGAGAGTCGTGGGCAGGGTAGGGGTATCATGAGAAAACAGACAGTGGAGTGGGGACATTTGCCGGTCTGAGGCTTCTCCTCTGGTATTCTGCCCCTGGAAGTGACATGCAAGGAAACAGCCAGAGAAATAATAAGAACTGGATGATATCTGAGCAGGTGACTGATAACTCTGAGGGTAGAGCATCATTATAAGATGAACTAAAAATTACGGCTTCACTAGATCTTCTATTCTGCTTTCTAAGACAAGGCAATGAGGCAAATCTCAAGCCTGCCCAGGCGTATGCTCAGATTGCAGCAGCAGGAGGCACAGAGGGTCTGCCCTATCTGGATGGAGAAAATGAAAGGGCGAGAATGAAGAATGGAGCTGAGACACTGACTTGGAGATGCAGGGATCTTATCTAAGAGTAAACATGGCCCATAGGAGGTTCTAAACCCAAGTCATTTAGTAACTCATCCTGCTATAAGAAGAGTGAGTAAGGGGTTCAAAGAGGGGCAGAAGTCCCCATCCCAGCTGGCCACCCCTGCTCTATATAGGCGATATTCTCTGTGCACTGAGGTATAAGTTGAAGAAAGAGGTACAACAGTCTCTTCCCAACACAGGGTGGGTGTTGGGAGCAATGCACACCTTCCTGTCCACTATGAGCAGAGGTGCCAATCATCAATTAGGCATTTGGCATTTCCTCCAGATATGGGAATGAACTGTGGAACTGCCAGGCCAACAGACAAACACATTTTTGGATATCTAAGAAGGTAACAACTCCTACAGTTCAAGTCAAGTGAAGGATAAGCTCAATTCACTAGCTTTGCAGAGCTTCTCATGCCTGCAAAGTCAGACTCTTTTTTTTTTTCTTTCTTTTTAGGGCTGCACCTATGGCATATGTAAGTTCCCAGGCTAGGGGTCAGATTGGAGGTGCAGTTACAGGCCTATGCCACAGCCATAGCAACACTGGATCCCAGCTGCATCTGCAATCTACACCACAGCTTGCTGTAACTCCAGATCTTTAAGTCACTGAATGAGGCCAGGGATCAAACTTGCATCCACACAGTGACAATATCAGGGTCTTAACCCATAGTGCTACAATGGGAACTCCCCAAGCCCTGGTCTTGAATAGCGTGTAACAGATACAGTGCAAAAGCTATGGAACAAGAACTAGGCACCAAAGGAAGAAAAACCAGACAAGGTAAACAGGAAACAGAAAAATAATAAACCATAAAAGAATAAATCAGATAAAAGCATGGAGGAGGGGGGAGGATGCCCAGAGGTCCCCATGCAGCTGGAAAAAAATATAAAAAAGGAGGTGAAAATCCATCACCTTCAGCCACCACACAAAGATTGCATTTCACATATGTCTTACTGCCTTGTCCTTCCTCTCAGGGAGTTCCTGAGTATTCATTCAAGCAGAGAACAGGAGATAAATTAGACGTCACCAAACGTCCTCAAAGAGTAGAATCATTTGTGACAGAGAGGTGCTCTCGAGGAGAGAAAGGACTTGGTAATCAGTTCTTCAGAGAAGCTCTACAAATAAAAAAAAACAGAGCAATGGCAGAGGGATGGGAAGCCCAGGGAGGGATCTGAGATCAGGGGCATCAGGGCTGCAAAAGCAGTGTGTGCCTGCAATGGAGATGAAGGCCTGGAAAACTCCAGTGCATGGTGTCCAGCAGGTGTCGGGGTCAGAGCTCTTAGAGGAGGTCAACTTTAGCCATGAACCAAGGAGTTACTTGGGACAGTAAGCCTTGACCTGTTTCTCTAGAGTAGAAGGGTCTGAGAAGGATCACTGGACCTGAAGGGTGTTGATGAATTGCAACAATGCAAAAATACCCAGACACATGACAGGTTCAGGCCATGGCAGTGATGTAGGTTGAGACTAAAAGACACTGAGAAGTAACAGACAGAACAAGAGATTCCCTTTGCCATGGTGACCCTATGTGGCATTTCATCCCTACCTGGAGCATTTTTCACTGGAAAGGAGGGTTCATAGTGTCTATAATGGGACTCTGTGGGAACTGTGCTGTGGTGGACAAGAGAACTGTGCAGCCAGGGGGGGAAGGGCTGCCCTCCTTTCTCACATCCCCATCTTCTTTACTCTGCCTCATAAATGGATCTAGAGTTCCCCAAACAAGCCACACAATCTTTCCACCTCCTTGCTACTTGAATTAAAACTCAGCCCAAATGGTGTCTTTTCCAAGAAGCCCTCCCTTACCCTGTTATGCTCCGAATTTGGGTTTATGTCAATGCTTTGTTGTCAGAGCACTTCCCACCTTGTTCCATAATTATTTGTTTACCCAGCAGACTTCTCCACTAGATTTTGAGCTCCTTGAAAGCACAGATTAGGTCCAAGTTCACATTCCCGGTGCAATACATGGCACGTGGTACACAAAAGGCACTTGATAAATAACAATGGTAATAATAACCCAGCAATACCTACCATCTACTGAACATTTACAAAGTACCAGACACTGTGATAATCACTTCACACACTTGATCTCATCTGGCCTCATAACTGCTCTGCTATGAATTAACTACATCCCATTTTACAGATGAAGAAACAAATAAGAGTTGAGATTAATTTTACAAGGTCATCTAGGCAGGATTTGAAGGGACTGATACTGAGATCTGCTTTTTTTGTTTGTTTGTTTGTTTGTTTATTTTTTAAATTTTTTTGGATTCCAGGGTCTATACTCATGCTCTTTGAATAAAGGAAATAACATATCCTGCCTCCTCCTGGATGGCTGTGGGACCAGGTTACCCAGATAGGAGGTGGGTCAACCCTAGGAGGAGGAAGAAGGAAAGCAGAAAATAGGGCAGAGAGCTTTGGTTTGGAGAGTTATACTCAATTTGATCTGTTTTTCAAGAAGTCTTGCTGTTTTGTATATATGTGCCTTCCTAAAAGTGGTCTTTTCTATAGGAAACCCACACTGCAGTCAAAAGGATTCAGAGAATGACACGTACAATCCTCAGCCATTTGTGTGAGTCAAGCTCATTGATTGCCAGGCAAGATGAGGTATGTGCCCCTCTCCTCCCCGCAAAACAAGACAGCTTAACCAATAGATGAATTCTACAGTAAAAAGTGAATATTTAAAGTCTAATTAATACATTTGCTCATAGCTGCTTTTTCTCTTTGAACACCACTTTAACCCCAGTCTTTCTCCAGGGGAGAAAAATATAGTTTCAAAAACATCTTTATCATGTTGAGTTTATGGTGAATAAACATACTGGCCATTTCAGGAATCCATCCTGGCTCTAAGACTGCTTATATCACTCCCAAAGGATAAACATTACCTCAAAATTAGCAATACTGCACATTTCTGACACTTAAGAAGGTTTCCTCACATGATTAGGACCTGCTGGGTGACCTAGGGAAAGGAAATGTATACCACTTGGTGCCCATCTCTGCAAATCCATCAACTATTTCTGGAATACAGCAACAAGAAACAATCCATTCCTCACTCACATGCTCTGCACTTGTGACCATGAAAGGGATCTTACAAACCAGTTATTCTCTGTCTCCCCCTGTTACAGACGAAGAGACACACCCAGAGAGAGAGAGGGGAAAGGGGACATGTCCAGGGTTCAAGCTCAGACAGAACTCAAGCCCTTGCTCCTTTTGGCTGTCCCATAGTCTAACCAAATATACAATACTCAGAATAACACTAGAATAATATTTCTAGCTATGTTTTAGACACATGTCAGCAGTGTTGGGTATTAGTTCCATCACTGCACAAACATGATTTATGTCTTAACATTCTCCCCCTTTGAAGAATACTTGTGGGAGTTCCCATTGTGGCATAGCAGAAACAAACCCAACTAGTATCCATGAGGACACAGGTTCGATTCCTTGCCTCACTGAGTGGGGCAAGGATCTGGCATTGCCATAAGCTATGGTGTAGGTCACAGATGTGGCTCGGATCTGGTATTGCTTTGGCTGTGGCATAGGCCAGCAGCTGTAACTCTGATTTGAGCCCTAGCCTGGGAACTTCTATATGCCACAGATGTGGCCCTAAAAAAGAAAAGAAAAGAAAAGAAAAAGAATGCTTTCATTCTAAGTGTCTTCTACCCAAAAACAGACAGGCAGAAAAACTCCGTGTGGGTGTTAGCACACCAAACTTCAGAGAAACTCTTCACCCATCCTACACTGCATGAAAGTTCGTTAAAAGAAAAAGACAATCCATTCAGTCAAGCTGTATTTTATCCAAAGTCTTACATTTACAGGAATTTATTTTCATGAGGGTTTTACTTGTGCAACTTCATTTATGGCTACAAATCTTCCATGAACTAGGCAAAAAAAATTAAACATCTACTCTTATAGAGAAGCCAAGTGTGAATCATTGCTTTTTTTCTGAGCCTAATTAAGATACTTGCCTCTTGTCCATTCTGGATTACACAAGAAAAGTTAGTTTTGTTTGCTTTATTATTATATTTTTGCTAGTTTTTGTTACTTGGTTACTAGAACAAAACTCTCCAGAGATGGAAAGATGAAAAATACTTACTCTTGGCAAGGCCACTGGAGTACAGCCTAATCCAGCCAAGAAATACAATGCCCTCTTCAGAGCTGAACTCTAGCTCTGGATGATCCTTTCAGCACCTAGAGTTCTGTTGTCATCAGAGTCTCCCCATAAAACAAAAGACTAGACCCTTTACAACAGCTGGGAATCGTAACGCAGTTTTGCTTTCCTTTGAGGTAAGGATGTGGAAGGCACCTGCTGCTCACTGGGAGCTCTCTGGGGTCCTGACCACATGCTCCAGACAGATTTCCCAGAATTCTGCTTTCTGGGATCCTGGCTGGACAGCACTGCAGCGCTCCTGGATTTCAACGTGTCACTTTAGCCATTTTTGTTATTCGTCTCCCACTCTTAGATACCCAAATCCCCATCTTAGCTTGGTGCTCTACATTCAAATGATTTAGTCAGAAGCAGAGCAAGAGTCTCTTTTAAAGAACCATGAAACAGCATTGCTACTGAGCTGTTAAGCCTGGTTATCACTGATGACACCACCACAGCAATCACCAGGCACCATTTATTCAGCACATACTGTGCACTAATAGGAAATTTAGCTACATCATCTCTCAAATTTCATCACCACCTTGTATATATCAGGTACTCTCACCGTTTTTTCAAATGACAAAATGGAGGCTCATTGAGATTAAGCAATTCTGCCCAAGATCACTGTAGAAAAGAAATAAACATGTAAAGCGCTTAGAACAGTGCCAACAGTCTAGTAAAAACTCAATAAATGTTGGCTGCTGGTAGTTTTTCTCTTTATACTGTGTCGCTATTGACTTAAACATTGAGCCCCCGCAGAGAGGGAGGGAAATATACTTTGAGAGCACTCACTCTCTGCCTCCAAATAGATTTTAAAGGAGTGACAGACAAAGCTGAATATATTTTTTCAAGGGAAGAAAGAAGACTCGTCAATTGAGAATGATCTATTGGTTTGGGAATCACAGAAAATAAGAGGGGAGACTTGTAAGAAATAGACTCTTAAGAGCCATAGCATGAGTTCATGGGTGATTATACTTCACAGTTGTTCCAATTTGCTTTTCACTTTCTAGGTTAATCTCCTCAACCCTCAGCCCCGGAAGGAACAACAATGTGGAACATGTATCCTTGCCACAGGGGCACAGCTTTCTGGGCCAGAGGTAGACACATCTCAAAGGGGAAACGATTCATAATTATGGCTGAGCCAAAAGAAGCTACCTTTTGGGAATTTGTAATTGAGATTCTGAGGGACTGGCTAAGTTTGTGGCAAGCCAAAAATACATCAACACAGAGAAAGCAGGTGAGTTACAGTAATGGCAGAGCACATGGCGGGGACGGTGCATGGGTCCCTGTCGCTGAGGTCCCTGGAGCCATCCCACATCCTCCCTACTGGAGGTCTGGTGGTCTATTGTTCCTTGGAGATCTGGGAAACCACTTGGTATTTTCACACTCTGAGGTGATGGACTGGGTTCCTATTCCTTCCAATCAAACGAATCCTTGCCAAAACCTATGGTCAACCCAACCAGGGTGCATTATGATACAGTGGGGCTGTGTGACTCTGCCTTCACTTCTGAGTGCCACATCAAAGAGAAACTGCTACATATTTGCTCAGTAGAAGGTGTCAGGCTTGGAGACCATGAGAGAACTGAGAGAAGATATGTACGTGCATCTAACATATCTGAAGTGCTGTTGTGTGGCAGCAATGCAACTTTCAGCACTGTGGCTTCAGAGTAAAGAGCCAAGAACTATGGATGAAAGTAACAGGGGGGACTTCAGCTCAGAGCTATGACTAGAGCAGAGTCTAAGATCCACATGAGGAGGAACTCCGTGTATCTCCTTCTTGACTTCATTCAGGTGCTCACCCAGCGACTAGCACAGAGAAATCACTTGGTAGGTATTTTTCATATAAATAATTAAGGAGGTAGCTGGCTCTATCCAAAGGAGCTGGGGTGTGAGAAGAACTTGAATGGATGTGGGTTTCATGAGCTCAAAACATTTTGAAACCCTAAGGTCATTATTGAAGGTTATAGACAATTTGGCCCCCATCATTTTAGTAACTAACATGTATACTGGTCAGCTGTCTGATCTGCTTTAATCTTTAAATTTTATTTAAAAAGTCAATTCTCAATCGGAGAATTTCGGGGAGGCGGGCATGAAGTCATTATGTTCACAGCATCTTGCTGTGAGTTGAACTCCTAGGGTTCGAATCTGTTCTATGACAGGAGGAAAGTTGCTTAATCACTCTCTGGAAAATATGGTCAGGGTGCCTACCACAAGGTTTTTGCTTTTTTAAATAAAGATGAGATAAAATAACATATGTAAGCAGAATAGCCCATAGTAATCACTCAACAACATTACTATGAGCTATCATTAGCTACAGGGTTGCTTCATTAACTTTTTAAAATGAAATCTTTGCCTTTATCTCTCTTTACCTTCCAAGTTCCATGCGATGCTTCTGATCAAAAAAGCAGTGTTTAAAACAAATGAGTAGGGGTTTCCTTTAGCTCCTGGAGAGGGCTCCTGCTTCTATGCAGCCTCCAGCATGACTTATTCATGAGATGTTGACCCCATGTGGGAGGCAGGCATGTGATTCTTCACGATGTTGGACACTGACCCTTCTGTGCTATTGCCATAGATACACAGGACATTATCATAGACCCCGGCCTTCGGACATTATTTATTTGGGTAATTATTTAAAGAAGTACCCCTCCACAGAGTGATTTCTCTGTTGCTCTCATTAAATCATATAAAGGGCCCACCCACATCACTCACTTTAAGCACTAAATATTTCAACAGAGTTGAAATGATGCCAGCTCAATTTACTCAAATACTAACGCTCAAT
This sequence comes from Phacochoerus africanus, assembly GCF_016906955.1. Taxonomy (NCBI): domain Eukaryota; kingdom Metazoa; phylum Chordata; class Mammalia; order Artiodactyla; family Suidae; genus Phacochoerus; species Phacochoerus africanus. Next base: position 4,963,028 of record NC_062551.1, read on the forward strand.
ATAGGCAATTTGGCTGTGGAAAAAAAAATAGAAGTTTCACTCGTGTTCATAAATGTTAAATGATACTCTTCAACAAGATGCAGATTTAAAATGTAAATTATTTAAAGTGTCCAAGACCTGTGGCCCGCATTTCTTATTCTAAGGCAGTGACACATATATTACAGATACATTATTCATGGTTAGGCACCCATTACACCACACTGATGCCGCCAAAGGCATAACCAGTCAGGAAACAGGCTGTTGCATATTATAGACAAATCTGGAAACTCTCCCCTGCCCCATTTTTTTACCTTCAAGCTCTGTTTTAATGAAAATATCTTTCACAGGTATTACATATATCTGTACACACATGCGTGGTCACTGGAGGGGGTCTCTTTGAAAGCACTGACTTTCTGCTAACTGCTGCTGGATGTTAGTGCATACAGATCCAATTTTGACCTATGACCTATGACCTTCCAACATCCTACTAGACAATGTGGGTTCACTCTGATATCTCAATAGCTTACACAAAGCAAATGTGATGGTCACAAACTCTTGTCCCTTCAACAAGAGGTGACTTACTATGCTAACCCAGGAGGGCTCGTCACTGTAAACAACTCACCTGCATCAGGAAGAGATGACCCCTGCAGGTGGTTGGAGCATCAGCTGGCAGCTGCCTGGACATTTCTTTTGCTGAAAAACTCCCTGACATCAGCTGGCACCTTGCATATCTGCCTGTTGCTCAAATGTAGAGTGAGCTGTGAGGTGTCCCATGACAAACTTGTCCCCCTGCTGGATAAACTACTGAAGTCAGGGCCAGGGTTGGCCCTGACTGGTTTACTTGATGATGTGGAAATATTTCCTGTTGCTGTCCATGTCCCTGATTTGTTGGAAATATTCAAAATGAGAGAAGGAGGAGAGAGTGGGGATGAAGGACTTAAGCTCTGGATCCAAGTCCTGGCTGGGCTACTTAGGGCTACATGATTTTTGAAAATGGAAGTATAATCGACCTATATAACACTGTGGTAGTTTCAGTTGCACAACACAGAGTTGAGATACTTCTATAAGTATGAAATGATCATCAAGATAAGTCTGGATGCCATCTGTCACCACACAAAGTTACTCCCTAGGCTGTACATTTCATCCCTATGACTCATTTACTTTGTAACTGGAAGTTGGTACCTCTTTTTCTTTGACTATGCCTGTAGCAGGTGGAAGTCCCGGGCCAGGGATTGAATCCTGTATCTGTATCTATATATTTTCATTTATGACAACGTAGATGAACCAAAAGGGTATTATGCTTAGGGAAATAAATCATGTAAGGACAAATACCCATATCTTAGCTATTATAAATAATGCTGCAATGAACATAGGAGTGCATGTATCTTTTTGAATTAGTATTTTTGTTTTCTTCAGAAAAATACTCAGAAGTGGAATTACTGGATTGTTTAGTAGTTACTTTTTTTAACTGGGGAACCTCCATACTGTTTTCCATAGTGGCTGTACCAATTTACATTCCAGCAATAATGTACCAGGGTTCCCTTTTCTCCACATCCTTGCCAACACTGGTTACTTGCTGTTTTGATAACAGCCATTCTGACAGGTGTGAGACGATATTTCATGGTGGTTTTCATTTGCGTTTCCCTGATGATCAGTAATGTTGAATATCTTTTCATATGTCTGGAGACCATGCGTATATCTTCTTTGGAAAATGTCTATACCAAATAAAGACGATGAAATTGGAGCAGGTCCTCTGCTCATTTTCAATTGGGTTGTTTAGGGTTTTTGATGTTGTGTCGGATGAGTTCTTTTCATATTTTGGATATTGATTCCTCATCATATCTATCATTTGCAAATATCTTATCCCATTCAGTAGGTGGATTTTTTGTTTGTTTTGTTGACAGTTTCCCTTGCTGAGTGAAAGCTTTTCAGTTTGATGCAGTTCCATTTGTTCATTTTTGTTTTCCTTACCTGATGAAGCATATCCAAAAAGATACTGCTAAGACTGATTTCAAAGAGCTTATTGGTTATATTTTCTTCTATTTTTATTGTTTCAGCTCACACAGTTAAGTCTTTAATACACTTTGAGTATATTTTTGTATATGGTATAAGAAAATGGTCCAGTGTGCTTCTTTTTTTTGCACGCAGCTGTCCAGTTTTCCCAGCATCTCTTAGAGTTATGTAATTTTGGACAATTTATTTGGCCCCTCCAAACTTCAATTTCATCATCTTTATTTGGATGATAGGATGCATGTAAAGCACTTTGCATCTTGCTTGGTACACAGTAAGCATTCAGTATATGTCTGTTCATGGTTGTGATGACTGTGGGGTGGGTATTTATCTCAAGGTACCTCTTCTCTAGTATTTTCTCCCTTTTTTCTCTTCCTTACCTAACTCTGAGGAATCTCCCTTACCACTTAAAACCATGAGCAAGGATGTCTTAGGGCTGGCTTACCTCAAAGCCTATGAAGTCTTTACCATAATAACAATAATTAAAAATTATAATTTATCTGATTTGATGCCAAATGGTCTCCAAATCCTGTGTAATGGTTAACTTTGAACACTGCTGCAGGCAGAAAGAAAATGAGAAACTGAAACTTTTGTACTATGCCTACATAATTTTTTTCCACTGAATCTCTTTGTAATTACATTTAAAATTAATACTGTCCACAGGTCGAATTACTGAGGCTGGCAGGGAAAACAGTTAAAACATTCCAGGTGCTAATCTTGCTTCACCAATCCTCAGCTTTGCCTGCCTCTGGTGGACTCATGATTCCAAGGTTATTTTTCATTGAAGAAACATTAAAAAAAGGTATAAACACAGCAGAATATCCTTGTATAGGCATTTTAGGTAAAGTGCTTGCAATGGCAAATATTTTACTTTCTGGGGTTGGGAGTTGAGAGGACATTCAACATTAGCCAGCCTACTATATTTTGCTTAAAATCTGTGTTAGGAACACCTGTTCTGATGGATTGTGGAAAGTATCCCCAAAGCAGATTGCCGTTCTCCAAAAGTCAGAAAGGTTTCAAGCAGCCTTGGGCTTACTGGTGGGTTTTCTCCACCTATGCTCAGCATCTTACAGCATCTGGAAATCATTCTTAAAGCACACACGACTCAGCCAACTACAAGTGCTCACATAAATCTTTGGCTTTTCCAATGAATGTAGAATCATAGAGACCAGTACGAAGCACCAGCAAAGTCTGAAATTAGATGAAAAGGTGTCTTCCAAGATGGCTCCTCTCAAATTTTCATGTGTGTATGGATCACCTGGAGGATCCCGTCAAAACGCAGATTGTGATTCAGTAAGTCTGGCGCAGGCTCGGATGAATTTCTACCAAGCCTCCAGGTGTTCTCTATCCTGCTGGTCCAAGGACTGCACTTTGAATGGCAAGGTTCTAAGATACATGCGGGTCTGCTTCTGGGTTTGAATTAGCACTGTACAAACCATGGTCTCCTTGCACACTGTAGATGAGCTAGTTGCTGTACGACAGTCAATGACCTCCCCGCCTTCAAGCTGCCTGACTGTTCTGGTTTGCAAAGTGCCAGAGGAGCACAAGACAGCCATGAGAGGCTGTACTGGGTACATCCTGACTGGTCCCTGCACCCAACGGCCCCTGGTCTGCAGAGCCCTGCCTTGCTGGGACATGGATGCTCTTAGGAGGTAATGCCCCCTTCCACTGGAACTAGTCTGATATTTTTCTTCTCTGCTTTCCCACTGCCTTCTATCCTTGCCTCAATCACAATTTAATGCCCCCTCCAAAACCTCCATTAAAACATTCTGTTTCTTATCTATTCTTCAGTCTCATTTTTGTTTGGTTTGCTGTCCCCTGCCACTAAGTTTTCCTTTCTTCCCATCATTCACAGTTTGAGTGCAGCTTTTTTGATCTCCTTTTTTGTTTGTTTATTTATTGTTTTTTCTTCCAATGTTCACAGATTTCTATCTTTTCCACCCAGAACTTTCACCTACTATTTCTTTTTTTTCCACTTAAAAAATTGTTATTTCTCCAATACAATTTTTTTTCCTCATGTACAGCATGGTGGCCCAGTTACACATATATGTATACATTCGTTTTTCTCACATTATCATGTTCCATCATAAGTGGCTAGACATAGTTCTCAGTGCTACACAGCAGGATCTCATTGCTAATCCATTCCAAAAGTGGTAGTTTGCATCCATTAACCCCAAGCTACCAATCCATTCCACTTCAAAAATAAACCAATGGGACCTAATCAAACTGACAAGCTTTTGTGCAGCAAAGGAAACCAAAAATAAAACAAAAAGACAACTTACAGAATGGCAGAAAATAGTTTCAAATGCTGCAACTGACAAGGGCTTAATCTCTAGAATACACAAGCAACTTATACAACTCAACAGCAAAAAAGCCAACAACCCAATGGAAAAATGGGCAAAAGACCTGAATAGACAGTTCTCCAAGGAAGATATACAGATGGCCAACAAGCACATGAAAACATGCTCACCATCACTGATTATTAGAGAAATGCAAATCAAAACTGCCAGGAGATACCACCTCACACCAGTCAGAAGGGCCATCAATAATATGTCCACAAATAACAAATGCTGGAGGGGCTGTGGAGAAAAGGGAACCCTCCTGCACTGTTGGTGGGAATGTAAGCTGGTACAGCCACTATGGAGAACAGTATGGAGGTATCTTAGAAAACCATACATAGAACTACCATATGACCCAGAAATCCCACTCTTGGGCATATATTCAGACAAAACTCTCCTTAAAAAAGACACATGAACCTGCGTGTTCATTGCAGCACTATTCACACTAGCCAAGACATGGAAACAACCCAAATGTCCATTAACAGATGACTGGATTAGGAATATATGGTATATATCCACAATGGAATACTACTCAGCCATAAAAAAGAACAAAATAATGCCATTTGTAGCAACATGGATAGAACTAAAGACTCTCATACTGAGTGAAGTAAGTCAGAAAGAGAAAGACGAATACCATACGATATCACATATCTGGAATCTAATATATGGCACAAATGAACCTTTTCACATATTATTTCTATACCCAGGTTTAGAAAGGTTTGGGAGGCCCACAGAAGTTACACCATGGCACTGAGATCCAAATCTATAAACTTCTAAAAAAATCATATCCTTTGATCCAGTCATTTTGCCTTTAGGCATTTATTAAGAAAACAGGCAGAGACACAGGCAAAGATACCTGTATGAGATGTCCATTGCAGAAACATTTGTAATAGCAAAAAGTTATCTAAAATAAATTGATGATTAAGTCAATGATAATATGTCAAAATGGCAGATATTATTTCAGTATTAAACATGTATGCTTTAATGCCTACTAATTAGTTGAAAATGCTCATAAAAGTTAAGTGAAAGAATACAACTAGACAATGATGCATATATTAAATTCCAATGTTATTAAAATATGCATATTAAAGGACCAACAAGAAACACACTCAGTTATTAATATAAATCATTTTCTCTGCATGATGGGATTATAGATCTTTTGTAACTTCTATATTGCCTAAGTTTTCTACAGTGGGGCTTCATTCTTTTATTTCAAAAAAATCTTAACATTTAGGAAAAAACCTAACTATAAAAACTGTTTACCTTATAAATTTAGATATTAGATCCCACTCACAGATAATTTTAATAATTTGGTTATTACTAGCTTGGAACTCATATGCGAGTTGCCACTGAATATTGTTCAATACTATGTTGAATAACTGTAATGAATGCTCCCTCAGCAAAAATGTTTATGTGCAATCCTAGCCTTTTGGAGAAGGAACTGGGATGTGATCTGGTTCTATCTTTCCCCTAAATATAGTAACGTGTTTTGCCATGTTCCAACATTCCTCCTCTGGTGACAAATTCATTTAAGATGCGGTTCCTCAACTCGATAGCAAACTAGCTTGACTATTTTGGGCATAATTACGGATAATTAGGCAGTGTCTTAGAGTAATGTGACTTTCCACTCACTGCAAAGAAAGTAATTTGCACTTTCAGTTTGAGTCTCTTCTGTCTCTATATTCTGCAGTATCAACATTTTGCATTTCCCCTATTAGTTAATGCCTAACTAGGGGACCGAGGGCTGTGCCAGGATGATGTCTTGAGGAAGGATTTATCATGTGAGCACCAAGCAATCAGCACATCCTTCGCTGGAACTGACGGTTCCAGTAGTCACTGGATTGGCTAACACAGGGACATTTCCTTGAACACATGTCTTTGACATCTTCTGGTGAGATAATGCGTTTAGACATAGGCACTGTGCTCCTCTCTGTACAAAGTCCCCAGGATGGAGGAGATGTGCCCAGCCAGGTCCCAGAGGTCCCTTCTAGAGCACACCCTGTGAACACAGAACCCCAGAACTCCCAGGCCAAATGACAAACAGACCAAGAGGACACTTTGCTCTCCTTGGATGGCATCATTTTCATTTATCTCATAGCGGAGGGTTGCTGGAGTTGTCAAATTATTTCATTACATATCATCCTGCAATTAGTCAGTTTATTATCTATCCAAACCACTTTTCCATTCATTTTATCGGACATTTGACCTGTCTATCTACAAACTCACCCATCCATCCACCCTATCCATCCATTTTTTTCAACCAACATTAAGTAATTATGTGCGAGGAATGATATTAGTCTCTGATGAAGATGTTATGGCCCCTGACTTGATGCCCTCATAGGCCAGTAAGTGAGATGGATATACAAATTGATCATGATATGGCAAAGTAATGGAAAATGGAAGAAAGGAAAGAAAGTTGATTTGATTTCACCATGGGAGTGGAGGGATCAAAAAAGGCTCCCTAGATGACATGTCTTAAAGAGCGAGGGTATTTTGCCAGGCAGAGAAGAGAAGGATGAAAGTCCAGACTGCAGGAATAAATGAGCAAAGATGAAGAAACATGGTGATGCAGGGCAGGCACGTCAAAGATGAGAACAGCACACAGTGAAGTGCTAGGTGTGTGTGCTGAAATGAGGAGGAGACGAGGCTGGAGAGCAGTAAGAAGGAAGGCTGTATGTGTATAATAGCATATCTAATGGTAAAAAAGCTTTTTGTTTGTTTTAAAGTAAGTTTGTAACATGATGAAATTCATGTTGAAAGGAGTACTGGGCAGGCATGAAGCAAAGACTGGAGGTGGGGTCATTTGTCAGCAAGTGGGAGGAGATAAGGGGCATATCAGAGATGTTTTCCTGGGGTATAAGGCTGAACACATGGGACCTGGTGTGGTAGAAAGAGGGAGGAAGCTAAGGCAACTCAGTGAAGTCTAACTTGAGAGTTGGGTTTATCGTCAGTGGAAATAAACCTGGAGGTGAAATAAGCTATGCACGTAGCTTCCAATTTGTTCATTATTTCATTCATTTAAGGGATGTTTATTGAGCATCCACTATGTGTCAGCCACAAGAGATACAACGGTGAACGAGATGGACATGGTTCTTCCCCCATGGAACTTTCTGCCTCATCTCCACAAGTAAAACATCACCATGCCTTCATTAGAAGGGTTGATATCTTCCTCCTTCCTGATGGGCCCACAGCTGGAATCTCCAGAACTGCTCCCCAAGTCAGTTTGCACACATGGGCCAACTCCTCCATTAAGAGAAGAACTTGCCATCTGATTAATTGCTTGGCAATTGACCTCCTATCAACCAATCATCTGTCGTGAAGACACTGCTGTCAGCAGCGTTCAATCACCACATGTCACTGATGGCTCCCTACCGTACATTACTGTAAAACTATATCACTTCTCACATGAGGATTAAGTCATCCAAGCAGAAGCTTGAAGACTTTGCCAAGAGCCCTGACGGACTCCATTTCAACCCCCCTGGGTGAAAGAGGCTTTATTAGGAGATCTGATGTTTCCAGTTCTCCTTGGCTGGAAGCTCCTGCTGGACAGCTGACGAGGAGATGTGACAGGTGTTTGTGTCTTCCTCAAACACTTGGGTCTTTAACAGCATTGGAGAACCCTGTCTGCTTGGCCACTTGGCAGAATGCATTTCCCGGAAGTGCATTCTGTGCTCTGAGGTTGTGAATCCTGAGAAGTGAGAACAACAAGCTGTGACCCTTTCTCTAGAAGGCAAGAGTGCTTCCAAGCCAGGGCAGCTGGTGCTAATTAATATCTTCTGCTTGGTCAGCTAAATCTCCTTTTGATATAAACAACTCTGATCATATCAGCAAGCCAGCAGGGAAGACAGACATATGGAGTTAAGGCCAACCTTATATATATTTTCCTCTCTCAAGGCCCCTCTCTTTCCCCTTGGTGCCCCCACCAGTTTTAAATGCTTTGATTATAGGAACAAGCTCTTATGCTACTCCTGCTTCTACTTCTCCTTTAAAGGATTATAGAAAACACCTCTGTAGTTGACAGGTTTCACTTTGACTTTTTCTTATCGGAAATTCAACGTGGTAGCTGTTTCATTAACTTGATTTCTCATGGTGGGCAGAGTTTTTTTCTTTTCTTTTTCTTTTTCTTTTTTTTTGAGTGTGGACAAGTGCAACATGAGAGGTAAAGCTGTGGTCACAGTGCTGTGGAGGTGGTGGTGCTCCATGCTGGGATGTCATCACAAGCTCGACTGGGGACCCCATGGGGGACACTCAAGGGCGCAAGCTGGTGGAGCATATGGAGGCTGCAGTGGGTAGAGAGCTGCCTAGGGGTTCATAGCATTCTCATGGGTTCCCCATGATCTGCTGTTCAGCTTAATCCACTCAAAATGCTGACATACTACTCTTCTCTGAAATTCCTTTCCTTTTGCCTATTTCCAGATAGGTGCTTAGCACAAAGGAATGAGGACAGATGGGGTTAAGCAGGGAGGGACTGTTTGGAGGTGGGGGGCTGTTTCTGGAGACTGACTTTCAGGATCTTTCACAGGAGCGACCCAAGGACCCCATCACAGCGTGTTTCCCCTTCCTTCAAGGCAATGTCCCAAGGGCTTAGAAAGTGCAGTTAATGACATGAGAATAGAGGTTAAGATTGGCTTTCCTGGGTCACTTGGTCTCTTCCTGCTCCTCCAAGCTTTCAGCATGGTTCCTCATCTGCCGCTGCTGACAAGCACTCAATCAGACAGGAGAGGAAATTATGCAGACAGAGGAAAAAATCACACTTCTTTAGTTTTCTTAAAGAGAAACTGACACGAGGCAAATAAAATCCTCAAATGAAAATGCTACTGACATATTTGTTGCCCTTGTCTATTTTGCTGCAGGGATGGTAGTCAAACCCTTAGATTGAAAAGGCTTCTCTTCAAGGTGGAAGGAAGTGGTGAATGGATATTGGAAAGTAGGGTGTGGGGAGGTGAGAATCCAATCCAGAGTAGTGTGACTTGGAAATGGCACCAAGAGGGTAGAGAATTTCCTAGGACTAGTGCAAATTTGGACAGAAAATAAGCCATCTCCATGCTGGGATGCCTTCAAAATGCCTCAAAACCTCACTCTTCCCCAATTCCCACTATAAAAGAACTGGGTCTCAAGTTCTCTGAAAATGGCATGACCTTTCACCCTGTTAGCAAGATAAGACCTGAGGGTCATCTCTGACATTGCATCTTACATCTAAAGCAGGGTTTCTCAACCTCAGCACCATTGGCATTTGAGGCCATATGGATATTTGTTGGTGGGGAGGGGGCTGTCCCCTGCATTGTAGGATATCTAGTGTCTTACTCTATTAGATGCCAAGAGCACACCCTTCCACAATGAAACCTCTGTGCCCCACTAATTTTGACCACCCAAATCCCCAGACATTGCCAGATATCCCGGGGTGTATATGTGTGTGGGGGGGGGGGGCGTATAACTGTGCCTGGTCTAGGACCCCTGGTGGAGAGTAAACCACCAAGTGCTGCTGAGTTTATCTTCTGCATCTGCCTCTTTCTCCCCACACTGCATCTTCAACCCTAGGTTTAAGTGACGTTACCTCCCACCTGGACACCTGCTGCAGCCAATCTTCTCACGCCACTCCTGCCTCCTCCAACCTACTATCCCAATGGCAACCTAGGTAATGATTCCAGGATCCCCAAACAAAACCTTGGAAGCTTTCCTATGCTCTGAGGATATAGAAGAAGATTCCTAACAGGGCTCAAAAGAACCTAGCTGTGGCCTGCTTCCTTTGCTTGTTTCACGTCATCCTTATCCTCCCATCAGCTCCTGATGCCCCGTGAAAGGTCCTCTATGCCCCATGCGCCCTTCAACTAAACGTCCTTCTTTCTCCTCCACTTATTTCAGCCTTGTGGGTCAAGGTTCCAAAATCACTCGTCCTGGGTCACAAACCTCCTAGATACCCCTGCGTCGAGGCTCCCAGCAATGTATGCCTTTCCTTCTTAGCTCTTATTACAGTTCACAATTCCACATTTACCTGTGCCCTCATTTGGTTAAAGTCTTCCTCTCCTACTAGACTCTAAGCACCACGAATCACAGAGACTGTCACAAACCATCATGTCCCTGGCACTGTGAGCACATTGCCTGACATATAAACCTTCATCAAAGGAATGGAAATTAAAAGGAGATGGCCTGATAGATCAAATTTCAAGCCAGTGGTGATCCTTGAACTGGGAACCAAGGCATTTCAGGACTAGAAGTATTCCTTCAATTCCCTGTTGTGCCTTCAGGCATTTCTTCACAAGTCTTTTCTGAGTGCCTACTATGTGCCAGATGCAACTGACACTGAAGATTTTAGACAAGACAGACTTTGTCAGGATGTCATGGTGCCTTTGGTCTAGCAGCACAGATGTACATCAATCAAGGCCTGTGAGGACGGATAAAGGGGTCGTATGCTGATGGCTGGTGTGTTCTCTGAGGCCATGGGAAGAGAAGCCATCACAGCTTCTCCTCCACACCACTGTTTCTTCCCAGACTTAACTACCCAGGAAGTAGGAGTTGGATTTCTTTGAGCAAAGACTGGAAGGCATAGCATAAAACATAGTTAACACAGATGTCATTGATGTGTAGAAATGACACCAATTCTAAGATGTTAATTGGCAAAAACATCACATTCCCTAAATGGATTTCCAAAAGTTTGTTTTCCAAAAGTTTTAACCCAGAGAAATAAGGAAAAATAGTTTTTTCAAAAATTATTTGATTATTGAGAACTATGTCCAGACACTCATGTTACAACAGAACAAAGGGTGGGGAAAAAATGTAATTGTAATGTATACATGTAAGGATAACTTGACCCCCTTGCTGTACAGTGGGAAAAAAAAATTTGATTAAAAAAATTCAGTGGCTGGTAGAAGTGGAACTAAAGCTTTAAGTTAAACCAAGTCAGTTGAGCAATCACCTATGGCTACTTGCTACCTGCAGATAATATGCCAGGTGCTGAGGATTCCAAGATTCTGGGGCTACTAAGACAAGGAAGACAAGAGCCTTGTCCTCAAGGAGCTCACAACCTCTTAAGAGGGAAAGATACACAAATCTCTGCCTGGATGTACCAAGTGCTATTTGGGGGGCATAAGTCAAGGGTTCCTTCTCATTGTTCAGGTTTCAGCCCAAACCTCACCTCCAAGAGCACACTCTCCTCTGCCAGCCATACTGTCTCAATATTAAATCCCCCATAGCACTTATCATCTTCTGAATTAAATGTTAGTTTATGTTTTACATTATATTGAGTCCCCAGCTAGAAAGTACGCTCTACACCTTCTGGCTCCCCTCCACACTCTAGTGCCTAAAACAGCATCTGGCAGGTGGTTGACGTTGAGTGAATGAGTGGATGGATGGGTGGATGGATGAATAGTCTCAAGGAAAGCCAGTCAGTTCTCCCTTGGGAGGTTGAAGAAACCTGAAGAAGGGGGTGATATTTGAGCTGGGTCTTGAAGTAGTAGTTATCCTGACAGCCAAAGGGTGGGTGGCTGAGGAGGGGATCACTAGATATAAATATTTATATATTTGGAAGTGGCAGGAAGAGGGATGGTAGATTCTAAAGGATGGCAGGAGGGATGTGTGGACAGGAAGCTTGGGCAGGTTGTGCCCAGGCATGAAGGCCTCACCCAGAAAGTAGACTTTTCCTCCTAAGGATGTTTGCAGATAATGAGACTTTTTAAGCACAAGGAAGGTGGGGTCAGATATTGAATTCACAAATCTTCCTCTGGTGGCCCAAAAGAATGAGCCTGGTTACTGAGAAAATTAATGAATCTTTCCTAGGAGAGAGGAATATAATTTGTAAGCACCTAATTTAGCACTATTTTTTCTCCTTTGTTGACATCAGAAATCCTTTAAAATCCCCCAACTCGCACTATAAAGTCTTCTTGGGCACCGAGCATGTTGAACTGTGCTTGGAAGGTTTCCACATTTTCCCAACCAGGGTCATCTGGGATTTAACACTGAACAACTTAGAAGAAGGGCTAAGAAGCCGAAAGACTAATTAAGTCCCGATTGGGTAGAGAACAAGGGTTTCTAACAGTGAGTTTGTGAGGTATTTTTAAGCACTCCCTGAGGGAGGTGAACAGAATAAAAGCTTCATCATTAAGTATCTTTCCAGTAAATGGAGACTCCTAGTTTAAACAAAGGCCCATCAACTAAGAATTACAGATCATACTGATAAATTTCTCTTTCTTAATATATATAAGTGCTATGGCTGGTAAAGGGGAGAAGGACTACTATACTGTGGACAGGCACTGTCAAAGGTATATTATATCATTTAATCCTAGTAGAAATCCTTTGAACTATTATTTACTCTCATTTTGCAGATGAAGAAACTAAGACAGTGAAGGATTAAACCCATTGCCCAAGACCTTGCAACCACTAAGTAGCAGAGCAGGGATTTTAACCTAGGTTCAAACACAGACTGTAACAGGGATCAAAAATACAGACACAGGAGTCCAGGAGTCCTATAGACTGGGCTCTAGGAGTTCACCACTCAACACCACGTGGTAACTGGGTTAACCATTCAGCCTCATAGCTGGGGCTTCCTCATCTGGAATGTGGGATCATATAGCTCCTATTTCAGAGACATTGTGAGTAGAGGCATGCTCTCACTTTCAATGAGAGGTCCTGAACCAAACACTTTGCACAGAGCCTGACACCTAGAAATCACTCAATGCAGTTAATTTTCCATACTGCAAGAGTGACCGAAAGGTCTCTGTTTTAATCTGTGAGAGATCCAACAGCACTGCAAACAACCAGACTCTAAAGGACAAAGCTATGCTCTCCCGTCATTGGCCACACCAACGTCACTGGTGAGGTGGATTTGAAATCGAGGTCTTGTCCATTGAGGCAACTTCATGTCCACCTTGTTTTTGCTTGAGGGAAGGTTCTTCTACCTTGGTTCTCTTGACTTTTGGTACCAAATAATTCTTTGTAATGGCGGCTGTCCCATGCATTGTAGGATGCTGAGCAAAATCCCTGGCCTATACACACTAAATGCTAGTAGGGCCCCTCCCAAACTGTGACAACCAAAAACGTCTCCAGACATTGCTTATTATTACCTGGGGGGGAGGGGGCACAACACCACCCCCTCCCCAGTTAAGAACCACTGACGTAGATGAAAACTAACAGTGCTTTATGAAGCTGAAGACCAAACAAGAGGTTCCTAGGATGCAAAGATGGAGATTTACCCTTAGTCTAATAGTTCTTAGCACTTGCTAAACAGAGGTGAATTCTCACTGGGAAGCCAAGGCGGGGCAATCAACAAAATACCATATCTAGTTAGCTCATCAAACTCCTGCTACCAATACACGAGGTTTTGTAGATTGTTAATTCCCTGTTAAAAGAGCCATGCCATTTAATAAGCTTTCTGTCATTTGGCTCCAAAAGGTGGAATGAAAGCATGAACACCCAGTAAGGTTCTCTTTCACATTTCTAATGAGGAGTGACAGCTATGTTCACTCACCCGACATTTATGGAGTGCCTGCTATATGAAACGTCACGTATTAAAGCCTCTAACAGCATCAGAGAAAGGCTGAAGCCTTTCGTGCAGGCCAAACTGCCTCATGTAAAGAATACTAATGGATTTTTCTTATAGCTATTGAAAACCTACTATGTGCTGGGCCACAAGCTGGCTCTGGGTGGAACACACCGAGAGAAAAGGAAATTGTTGCTGCTTGCTCTTGGAGCTTACAGTACAGCAGTGGTTGTCAAAGGGGTGTCCTTGGATCTGAAGCATCAGTATCCTTTGGTGTTGTGGCATGAACTGTATCCTCCCCAAAGATACGCTGAAGTCTCCATCCCCAGCACTTCAGAATGTGACTTTATTTGGGAACAAGGTCTTTTTGGAGGGAAGCAAGATAAACTAGGTCAGTAGTGGGGGTTCTGACCCAATGCAATTGGTATCCCTACGTACGGGGGAAAATAGGGCACAGAGGCAAATATTTATAAAGGGAAGACTAAGGGAAGACACACAGGGAAAATGCTGTGTGAAGACAAAGGACAGGGGAGATGCAGCCACAAGTGAAGGACACCAGGGATGGCAGGCAACCAGCAGAAGAGGAGACCCTCACCCTCACCCTAACCACATGGTGGAGGGCGCAAGGAAGGCATCTCCCCAGACTCATCAGAGAGTGTACAACCCTGATGACAGCTTCATTTCAGACTTGTAGCCTCCGGAAATGTAAGAGAGAATAAACTTCTGTTGTTTAAAGCCACTTAGTTTTTGGTAGTTTGTTAGGGCAGCCCTAGGAAACTAATGCAACTGAGAACTTGGTGGAAATGTATACTCTTGGTCCCCACCCCAGACCTCTGGAATCAGACACTGGGGGTGTGGGTATGGAGATCCAGCTGAGTCTTAACAAGGCCTCCTGGGGATGTGGATGCAGGCTGGAGTGCGAGACCTATTGATGGAGAGCGGGGTTCTCAATCCTGGCTGCAGGTTAGGTTCAGCTGGGTAGCCTTAAAACACAAACAAAAACAGTATCTTTGAGATTCTGATAGGAATTCTGATAGGCTAATCCTAATGTGTAATTGCGCTAAGGTTGGCTGGTCTAAAGCAGTGTCTCTGGAATATGAGCACACACAGCTCAGCAGGAATGGCATCACTGGGGTTGGAGAAGAGGGGGCTTAGTGACAATGCAGATTCTGATTCTGTAGAGCCAGGATGGGGCCCGAGACTCTGCATTTCTAACATGCTCTGGATTGATACCATGCTGGTCCATGGCCTACACTTTAAGGAGAAAGGGTCATGTAGTACTAATGCTAAAGTTGACAGTAATAACGGCTAATATTCCCAATGCCGGCCACTGTGCTGGGGAATGGAATACATGACAGCTGAGAAAGGCATGGCCTGCGTATCAAGGGGCCTGCATTCCATTCTGGGTTTCTGCATTCCCCTAGGAAAGGACCTAACTGAACCTGGAAAATACCTGTTCACAAAGAGCTGAGACTTAGTCAGGCAGAGCAATGCTAACTGCTGTTATAGATAAGCCACAGTTTTTCAACAGCTCAACAAAACTAATTTCTTCCAGCATGCTTGAGGTCATGGGGGATTCTGGTATCCAGGTTCTTCCTTCTTGGGCTATGTCCTCCTTTCAGTCCCTGGGGTGCTCTCAGTTCAGCAGGTGGATGAGGAAAGCGGGTGAGGAGGCCTAGGAGAGGTCTAATGATTTCTACCAAATTCCGCTGTCTCTGATACACCACCCTGCCCAACTGCAAGGGAGAGTGGGAAACTAAGTCTAACTCTATCGCCAGAGGAAGAGGTATTTGCTGAACCCAATGTCTCTACCACATGTCTTGAACGATGAGTCAGGTTAGTTGGATGAAGGGAGGGAGGAGGGAGTTCCTACTTTGGTGCAGTAGGTTAAGGATCTGGTGTCCTCTCTGCAGTGGCATGGGTTTGATCCCCAGCTGTGTGCGGTAGGTTAAGGACCTCGCATTGCCACAGCTGTGGCATTCCTGGCCCGGGAACTTCCATATGCCACGGATGCAGCCAAAAACAAAGGGAGGGAGGAGTAAGAGGGTGAAGTACGAAGAATATACAATGAATGTTTGGTCAAAATTAAAAAGATAATCAAATGTTTGTAGCTTCTCTGGTTATTGTGTTCCTTACAAGAACAATTATGGTAACCCACCTTGGTCTTCAATGCTTCAATAGTATGACATGTTAAAACATTTCTAAGGGACTTGAACAGACATTTCCCCATAGAAGATATACAAATGGCCAAAAAGCACATCAAGAGATGCTCAGTATCACCAATCATTAGGGAAACTCAAATCAAAGCTAGCACGAGATTACCACCTTACACCCCTCATGATGGTTACCATCAGAAAGACAAACAAAAACAGGTGCTGGGAGAAACTGAAATCTTGTGCACTGTTGGTACAGCTGCTGTGAAAAAAATTTTGGTGGTTCCTCAAAAAAATAAAAATAGGATTACCATGTGATCCAGCAATTCCACTTCTGGGAACCCAAAAGAGTATTTACAATAGAATAATGGGAGTGACTTAAGTTCCATTGACGGATGAATAGATAAGCAAAATGTGATATATATAATGGAATATTCTTCAGCCTTAAAAAGGAAGAGAATTCTGCAATATGCAGAATATGTAACATAAAAAAAACCTTGAGGATATGATACGTAGTGAAATAAACCAGTCACAAAAAGACACATACAATATGATTCCACATATATGAAGCACTTAATCAAAATCATAGAGGCAGGAAGCAACATGGTTGCCAGGGGCTGGAGGGAGAAGGCGAAAAGAATTATGGGGATAGATGGTGGAGACGGTGTAAGAATATTATCAATGTATGTAACACAACCGAGCTGCGCTCTTAAAATATTTGACAGTTCATTTTATATTATGTATATTTTACCACAATAAAGACATGGAAAAAATGTCTAAAGGACCTTCCTAATATTCTACAGGCAGATGTACCTGGACTTACTCTTATCATCCTTGGTCACTGGACACTAATATGGGCCAGAGGCTAGACAGAATGGCTGGGCTTAGAGTCTGAGATAAGACTGGCATATTGGGGAATAAGCAAGGGTGAGAATAAAGCCTTCAGCCAGGAGATGTCCAGAGGAAGCCAAGCTGGTATCTGCATCTCTTCACAGTGGTCTCCAGAGCCACCTTTATGGAACAAATTGGTGTTATACTTTGACAGTAACACATTTTTTTTTCTTTTTATGGCCATGCCCTCGGCATATGGAAGTTCCCAGGGTAGGGGTCGAATAGGAGCTACAGCTGCCAGCCTATGCCACAGCCACAGCCACGCCAGATCCAAGCTGCATCTGTGACCTACGCCACAGCTCAATGAATCTTCAACCCACTGAGTAAGGCCAGGAACCGAACCTGCATCCTCACGGATCCTAGTCGGGCTTGTTATCGCTGAGCCACAGTGGGAACTCCCCACAAATTGTTTTTTTTTTTTTTAAATATTAAGGTTTGGGAGTCTTTATTCTTTTTTTTTTTTTTGCTTTTTGCCATTTCTTGAGCCACTCCCGCAGCATATGGAGGTTCCCAGGCTAGGGGTCTAACCGGAGCTATAGCTGACGGCCTACACCAGAGCCACAGCAACGCAGGATCCGAGCCGAGTCTGCAACCTACACCACAGCTCATGGCAACGCCGGATCATTAACCCACTGAGCAAGGGCAGGGATCGAACCCACAACCTCATGGTTCCTAGTCGGACTCGTTAACCACTGCGCCACGACGAGAACACCCACAAAATATTTTTTAAGTACATCTTGTCCAGGATAAGAATTCTGAATATCAGAAAGACTAAGAGCCAAGAGAATTGTTATCTAAGGTCAAAGAATGAATTGCAGAAAGAGAGAAGAAGAATGGGTGAAATATTAGAGAACTGTATGAACGATGCCCTGGTCACCCAAAAGCTCTCCCTTTGATATTCCTAACATTGATGTCCAGTTTTTACTGCCTGAACCCTCTTTAAAACATTGAGCTCAAAACGTTTTTCTGTGTACCCCATCTGTCTCGGGCTCACAAAGAAAAATCAATTTTTGTCTATTTGCATGACCTTGGACAAAGACTTCACTTCTCTACATAGAAATTTCATCATATATAAAATGGGAATAATTACAATACCTTCCTGGCATGGAGCACCAGTAAGGACAAAATGAATATGTGATATGGAGAAAGTGCTCTGAAAATAACAGCTGGGATTATTACTACGACTCTTTATGAACCTTTAAAAAATGGCTCTCAACCTGTCTCCACATCCTCTCCCCTGTTAGATTTCTTCTTTTTCAATTCTTCAGCTTCTTCCTTCTTACAGAGTTCCAAGCCTTTCACCTTCACCTAGACTATCATTTCTCAAAGGCAGATTAAGGATAAAAGATCCTCAAGGTGTTAGCATTAGTTTTTGAAAAACATGGTTTGGTAAACACATTATATACCAGACGCCTCTCTTGAAGGTTTACAATGTATCTTGGCATAATAAAGGTCCTGAAAAGTCCTCAGCATAGAGAACTGTTTATACGGGTTCCTGTGTGTGCACTGTTAGTGCAAATGTTAAGCTGCTATGGTATTTGTGATGGACAACTAGTCATCATTTAATATGATTTAAAAAATTCTATATACCCTTCAACCAGTAGTTCCAGTTCCAGGCATCTGACCTGAAAATATTTGCACATGGGGCATTCTAGCTTAATATGTCTTTGAAAGCACAGTGTATGTTACAATTGGACAACATCCTTTCTAAAGGCACCTCATCTGCTGATGTGATAACTGCACCTTTCTTTCTGTACCTAAATCCAAACCAGAGCTAAAATAATCCTATGATAGTGCTAAACGGACACCAATCCACCAAACTACACATGGTCCCTCTAAGGATCCACTGCATTTTCTGCAATCCATCCATAAGACCATCCTATTATCTGAGGCGTGCATTCTTTCTTTATTCTCACAAGTTTCACTCCATAGTTCAAGTATAAATCTGGACTCAATTGCCTGGGTGAAATCTCATAAAAGTCCTTTCAGTTGAAACACCATTTTTTCCCTCCACTAGGTCAACAGATTGCTGGTCTCTCTTAACTGGTCATTTCAGTTTCAAGATTCTGATTGATTGTCTATGGAGATGAGTAGCATGGAAATGCTTTGGGCGACACTGATGACTAACGCCTGGGAAACTGTGTGAACCAAAATAAATCTGGAAAGAAATAACCTAAAGTTACCCAGAAACAGACGCATTTGTGCACAATCCAGGCAACAAGAGCCAAAGCTTCCCCAGTCCCCTCCTAATTTTTATAAATGATTTTCTCCTGAACCACTTGGCACACTTCCATTACGGCCTTCTGAATATGCACAGACACAGCAGGTAGTTTAAGATTGCTGCAAGTGTCTGACAAAAACATAGTGTGTATTCAACTTGTTTAGGAAACATCTTAATGACAAGCAAAGCAATTTATAGAGGACATGTTTTTATAGCACAGTAACATCAACATTTATTATTTGGGCCATAACTGGGAAAGAAAACAGACTTCCCCCATTTAGACAACGAAATTAAATTCCTAGGAAGGCAATCGAGAAATAGGCACAATCTTGAATATAGTTATAGTATAAAATAATATTATTTTAGAAATATGGTAGAAAACATGGAAAGAATAGTATAATGGCCTGATCAAATATTCCCAAGATGTAATTTTGCAGTACAATCCCTTCTGCGGGGCTAAAGTTTGACATTATAAAAATTCAAAGTAATCACGCTACTATAGACTTATTTTTTGCCCCACAAATGCCACTATATCAGGTGATATATTTCACAACTAATTTTCTCCCCAGAATTAATAATGTTCAAGGAGCTTTTGCCTCAGAATTACACAGGTTCCGAAAAGTCCTATAGAAATATCTTGAACCTTACTCAGGTTAGGCAGAGTGTGAAAAATGGTTTCCTTCCCTTTTCTTTCTGTCTCACTGAAATTTCAAATCCTAAGAATTAAACATTTGTTTATCTACTAAATTTGGCTTCCAACACATCATATATTCCTGTATCACTGATAAGGAAATGATTCAAATAAATTACTCAAACCCAATGAAGTTTATGTTACCTTTTGGTTTGCAGCCTAAAGTGCTACACAGGTATCACTACTGAAAGATACATAGCAGGACAAATTGACTGGCAAAGATGAGCCAATTTATTGTTCCAGGAGGCTTGATAAAGTAATGTGAAATTACTGTTTGGTTTTGTCTACTTACTCAACAAACGCCATGCACCTGCTATGCAGATAAAGCATACTGCTGGGCCTTTTGAGACACATCAGACAAAACGCCTGCTCTAAATCTATGGTTTTTCGATGTTTCAATTTGGTTTCAATTAAGTCATTGCTTCCGCAAGTCATTCTCATTACTCGAATCCCCACAGCTGCCATTCCAAAATGTTTCCATGTCCTTAAATCCATTTTTCCTCAATACCCCTTTTTTTTCTCAGCAAACAAGCCAAGCCTCTGTCTAAATAGATCATGAGTTTACCATGATATGAGTTACCTCCAATCCCCACCTCCCCATCCCATCAAGAATGGCTGGTGTCATCTTGCCACCTGTCTCTTCTTCACCTGTCAGAGTCGATCTAACACCATGCTGCTCATTTCTCTCCTAAACAGCCCTCAGAGTTGCACCTTCCTCTGTGTCTCTAGCATCAGGCTAGCACATGTCTTTTGTTTGGGGCCATGCAATAGTTTCTGAGTTGGGGTTTTTCTTACCTCTATCTCCTCTTAAAGCTCAAACCAGAGTACTATTTCCAAAACGCATCTCAGAATGTGGCTCCCACCACTTAAATTATTCACAGGGTTTTCTCTTTCATTGTAATAAAGACAGCGCATGACCCACAAGTCCCCTCAGAGCCTAGTCCTTGCTGAGCTTGCCAGGCTCATGTGCCTCCAGGCTCCGGTTCCTCCCCATGCTCCATCCCATGAGCCTGATTTCAGTCTTCCGGACTCTACATGGCCCTTTGCTCATACTCTTTTTTCTTGGAATGTTATTTCTACTCCGTTTTGCTCAGTTAACACCACCACATCCTCTTGATTCACCCCCAGTATCATTTCCACAAGGTCTTCCATGACTTCCACCCTTGCCTCTCTGGGAAACACGATCATCTCCCTCTTAACATGTGTTATCTTGGTTGATATCTTTATTTGACTAGTGTTGGGTCTCTCCCGCTAGATTGTAAGCTACATGAAAACAACACATGTTTAGTTTTTGCTCATTTTTTTCCTGCATAGCAACTGGCATAGTTTTGGCACATAGCATATACCCAATACATATTTATGGAATGGACTTCTATTATAAAAATTTTTAAATAAGTATAGCTGATTTACAATGGGGTGCTAATTTCTGCTGTGTAGCAAAGTGACTCTGATATATATATTTATATTTATATTCTTCTCCTTCATGGTCTAGGGTTTTTTGTTTGTTTGTTTGTTTGTTTTTTGCTTTTTAGGGATACACCTGCTGCATATGGAAGTTCCCAGGCTTGGGGTTGAATCAGAGCTACAGCTGCTGGCCTACACCACAGCAACACAGGATCCTAGCTGTGTTGGCAACCTACACCATGGCTCATGGCAACACTGGATCCCCATCCAGGGATCGAACCTGCATCCTCGTGTGTACTTGTCGGATTCGTTTCTGCTGGGCCACAACAGGAACTCCCAGTCTAGGATTTTCTTGATTCTTGATACTGCCAAGAGATCCATGGCTATTCATGGCTGTTTATGCAAATGCTTCCCTGGGTGAATTCCTTTCACTAAGGAGAGGTGAGCCAGAGCTTGAATAGTTATTTCTATTTTTAGCTGCTCTAAACAGTTCTTCTGTGCTAAGCACTGCCCCTAACTCTTCGCTTGCATTATCTTTTTTTTTTTTTTTTGTCTTTTTGCCTTTTCTAGGGCTGCTCCCTTGGCATATGGAGGTTCCCAGACTAGGGGTCTAATCGGAGCTGTAGCCCTCGGCCTACACCACAGCCATAGTAACTTGGGATCTGAGCTGTGTCTGCAACCTACACGACAGCTCACGGCAATGTCGGATCCTTAACCCACTGAGCAAGGGCAGGGACCGAACCCGCAACCTCATGGTTCCTAGTAGGATTCGTTAACCACTGAGCCACGACAGGAACTCCCCACTATCTTATTTAATCATCACAGCACTTATAGAGATGACACTACCATATCTCCATTGAATGAATGGGAAAACGGAGGCCTAGATGTTAATTAACTTGCCCAGAATTTTGCAGGCAGTTCAGCATTATATTCCTAGCACCACACACAATACCACATGCTAAGGGCTCAATGATATTTGAAGAATGAATGAAAGAATAAATAAATGAACAGATGAGGTAGCAAAGCTGGCCTAACACAAGCCACGGATCCCTAATACCTTTTAGTCTGCCCACTGCTTTTGGTCCTTGCTGTCACTCACTCATCTCCACCTTGGCCACTTCTCACCAGAGCTACTGAAACAGCTTCCAAACTTTTCTTCCTGCATCTGCTATTCCTTTTCTCTACCTCACCCATCTGCTGTGTGGTTAGAATGACCTGAAATCCAACCAGACCGGTCACTCCCTTTCCTGAGATTCTTCAGTGGCTTCTCCCTGTCCTTTGGACACTGACCGGTGTGCTCACATTGGCTGACAAAGACCTTGGTGGCTCTTTCCGGCCTCACCCTCTCTTTCTCCCACAGGTGCCAGCCTCCTTCTTGATGTGAGGACTTTGTGTGTGCTGTGCTTTTTCCTTGATACTCCGTTCTCTCTGGTCTCCCAGTCAATCCTAATGGACCTACAGGCTTCAGGGTTTCTGATGAACTGAATAACGACTACAGCAATATCCAGGTCCTAATCCCTGGGACCTAGGACTGCATCTTAGATGGCAAAAGGGATTCTGCAGATGTGATTCACTTAACTATATCTGTATCCGCCTGAGACTGCTAGTTCTTTCATATTGCCCTACAATATCATCTTTCACACTGACATTTGTGCTTTAGTAAATTTGTGTGAAGAGGAAATGTTCAATCACTATTGATAAAATAGCGGTTCTGATGAGCCAGTTGGGGGTACATGTATATTTGTTGATTCATGTTCGAATAAGTTCGACCATATGCATACACATGCTCCTAGCAATGCTAGTCACAGTAGTCAAAAGGTAGAAACAGCCTGAACAGTGGATGAATGGATATGGAAAATGTGGTATATCCACACAGTGGAATATTACTCAGCCATAAAAAGGAATGGAGTACTGATTCATGCTACAACAGGGATGAATCTTGAAGACATTGTGCTCAGTGAAGTAAGCCAGCCACAAAAAACTACGTGTTTTGATTTGATTCCACTGATATGAACTGTATAATACAGGCACATCCACAGAGATGGAAAAGGAGATGAATGCTTACAAGGAGCTGGGCGAGGTGGGGGAGCAAGTGACCCCCAGAAAACTGGGCTTTCTTTTGGGGTGATGGAAATATTTTGGAATGAGGTAGAGGTAGTGGATGAACAACATTGCTGATATGCTAAATGTCACTGGATTGCTCATTTTAAAGTGGTTAATTTTATGTTATATGAATTTTACCTTGATAAAAATAAATAAGTATGCTACTTTTCTTTGTAAACTGGTAACATGACACATGAATCCTCACAGCTTCCACAGCTGAGGAAACAGAGTGCCCACCTTCCACCTCCCCACGTTGGGGCGTTTTTCTTGATGCACATGAGTTGTTATGAATGTGAGAAGCCTGCCAACTTTATCTAGAAATACCAAGCAAAGAGCCTGACATTCTGTCTGACGGCTTTAGGCAGGCACCTGCCATCCAGGAGGGAGGAGGTGAAGGGTGGGGGAGCCTCTGATCTTGTCCCTGGGGGATGGCCTGGGAAAAGGTTTGCCTTGGGAATCAGGGTTTATCTGCAGCTCAGCTGTGAGGGGCGAAGCAGGACTGGAGCCAGTTTTTCTGAGTGTGTTTAAGAGCAATAAACATGGGCATGCGGTGGGACATCGCACAGAGTGGGGACGTCCCATGCCTGTCCTTCTTCAGCATGACACCACTGTGGTCACCTGCTGCTCTGCCAGCACGAGTGACAGCTGGGGCAGGGTGAGTCTTTCGCTCACCCTTCCCTGAACGAGAGCCAACCTCAGGATGGTAATGGGAGCCAAGCCAAGGAAAAGGATAATGGGGATCCTTTAAGCCATGCCTGCTTCTCTTGCAGATGGGCAATGGCAGTCAGCTTCCCTTTGAGAGCTCTGTCACCATGGGTGTGTGTTAGAAAGAGCTGGTGGCAGGAGGACTGGGAACTAACCAGCCACATTGCTCAGATGCAGGCGAGGCTGTTGGCTCTTTCCTGGGTGCTGCTGGAATCCCATCTCCTGGGGTGCTGGCACGTGCTTGGCTCCTTCTGTATACCAGACTCAACAGGACACAGCCCTTTCTGCAAAGGAGAAAGGAGGAGGGCTGCCTGCATTCCAGCCGGCCTGGATATTCCTGCAGATGATCGCTCAGTAATTGCGAAGCCCTGCTGGCCGCCAGGCATCCTGTGTGGTGCTGAGGAGACAGCAGGGGATTATGTATGAACAGAGAGCTTCTGGTCCATTTGGGAAGACACAGGGCCTTTTGTTCACTCTCTGGCTCTCTGTGTCTAGCCAAGACCACGGTCAGATTAAAAGAGACAACTGTGAAGTTGGCAGGAGGAAAGGGTGAAGTGAAGGCAGGTGCTGAGGCGTAGAAGTAGGTTGACAAAGAAAGTGTATCTGACAGCGCACGGGGGTCACAGAGCATCAGGGCCCTTGAGGGGACAGCCACAGTTGTGCTAGGACACAAAGCTCAATGCTGCCTCTACTCTGAGGCCCTCATCCGAGGATGACAAAGTGACTTCAGACACTCAGCTTGAAATGCCATCCAAATATTTAAGAAAGTGTCCAATATGAGAATCATAAAACTCGGCACAAGGTCAGCGTGATGGCAACTCCATAAAATTCCAGCAATGGAGCTCTACAGAGACTGATTTTACAGTCCACTCGATTTGATGATATTTCTCAACTGAGAGCTTCCCTGTCTTATGTTTTAATTGAAAGTATTTAACCTATTACAAATTATCATGAATAGTGCTGAGCTGAACACCCCCAAAATGCTCATTTTGAGTATGTGAACCTCTTCACAGGCCAGTAGGAACAAGTAGGCAGAGCTATGGGTTGGATGGAAGACAGACGATAATGTTCAGAAAACATTCCTCATGGCTGTTCAGCATCTGTATCAACAATCCCCTCCACCCCTGGTGGCAACTCCAAGGAAGCCATTAGACTTTGACTCATACCTCCCTTTAAAATGACCTTGCCAGCCAGCCCTTTGCTCCTCTCCTTAGCTAAGAATGAATTTTCAACTGGCTCTTTATAAGTGATTTTACTAATGTTATCTTATGATGAATATAATATTAAAATAACAGAAATCTACAAAAAACGTTAGCTACAGTTCCATAATCACCTAAATGAATGTTTCATTATTAATATTCTCTTTTTTTCAATATGCACATTCTTTTTCCTTAAATGTGGTCATTTGATCCATAAAATTTTCATTTGTAGCATTATAAGTAATTTTCCATTTTGCTTATTTTTTAGTTTTCTAAATTTAAAATTTTTATTTAATTATCCTTTACAAAGAGCAAATGAATTTTATTATATCCTTCTAGAAATATAGTTGATTTGCAAACTTAAAAAAAAAAATCTCCATGTCCATTTATGCTATGTACAGATAACACTAGTGTATATCACTCATGACTCTTAACTTTTCTTACAGAGTCCTACAAAAACATATACAGGGAATTTGTATGATGTCTTTTTAGAAGCAGGTACAGTTCTCTACTTGACACATTGCTCTGGCCCAGTAAATCAGAGAGGTTAAAGTTTTTTTTCAAGCCACATCATATTCCACAGAATGGATGTAATACAGAATACTATGGATAAACACTTAATCTTTCATTTTTTTGCACCCACAGAAAACAATGCTTCAACAAACATCCTTGTATATCTATCTTCAAGTACTGAGGTTTCATGTTTTTAGGACAGCTTTACAGAAGTAGGACTTCTGGGTAAAAGGCAATGTCTAGTAATAATTTTAGTGCATATTGCAAGAGTAGCTTATAAGTGGTAGAGCTGGGATTCAAGCCATGTACACTGAACTCCAGAGTCTAAACGCCCAACACTTAATACTATGCTACCTCTTTAATGTCAGAGATGTCAAACCAGAGAGTTGAATTTCCCAAAGCAGCAAGCTTGTCTAGATGTGCAATGTTCAAAAACAGGCAGAGGGATGTGTGGGGAGGAACTTCAGGTGGAATGTTTCTTCCATCTTTCTTCTAATCTGAGATTTTCAAATTCCCTTACAGGAATCCCCTATATTTCAGCCTGGTGGGCCAAGCAGTTTAGATATAACTGCCCAGTTGGTAACTGAGCATGGCCCCCTGTGGGACATTTCCCAAGATGACTCCTGCTAATTCAGCAATTACACAGCCATGACCCCTCAACCATAATGAATAACAAAAGAAACCTGGAGAAATTCACTTTAATCAATCTCCCTTTTTACCAAAACCAAAGCTGAAACATATATGGTCTATTGAGAAATAAGGATGAAGACAAAAGCCCACCAGTACAGCAGATTTTGTTCACTAAGTAGAATTTTTAATATTGTTAAATGCAATTATATCTAAGCATCAGTTGGGTTATCTCGAAATAGACAATCTTATATTTACAGCAGTAAATTCCTTGTGAAACAAAGCCTATGCCATATATGCATGAATGTAAATGCTGTCACAAAGGGCTTCTAGAAGTGGCCATTAGAGGCTATTATTTTTGCAGCACCTTGAGAATGAGCCTCCTAGGAGCTGATGTTTCACTCCAAGCCCCACAGGAGGGGAACAAGCCCATTCAGACAGCCCGGATGCAAGAAAAGACATTTCCCTAAGGAAAAGCCATTAATGGAAAAATCATTTCGCATTTGCATTTTTAATTTTGCAATTTAAAATCTCTCTAAATACACTTTCCCCTTTAAAATGTGATTAACCCAAATTTCCCCATCTTTATTATGGCAAAGAGTCAGTTACAGTGTTCCTTTTAGAATAGCAGCAGGGGCATTATTTAGATTTAAGGGAGAAGGCTTGCATGAAACTGTTATTAAAACTGAGTATGTTTAGTGATCACAGCTATTAAGAGGAGTATTAAGGAGTTTGCGTGAGTTTTTGGATATGCAGACGGTGCTAAATATGTGCCTGTGTGTGGTGGGGAGTGTGCTTGTGGCTTATCATGTGTGCTTTTAATGAAAGGCTCTGCAGTGTCTAGTCCTGGCCTTCCCAACCAACACCCTGTGTGCCCTTGAGTGAGTCACCAAACCCATCCAAGGAGAGTCATGAAGATTTCTTCTGGTTCTCCTACTGCTTGAAATTTTGGTACTTAAGTTAATATTAAAGTATTAATGAGAAAATATAGGTCTGTCACAGGTATAGAGATACCTGTGACCTCAAAGTATTTAAGTTGGTGAATGCCACTGTCAACTAGTGATGAGTGACAATAATAATGGGCGAGCATTTATGGGGTTGCTCATGGGGGCCAAGCCCTCTACAGTGTGTTGTGGTTTGAGCATCTGCTCAAGGTCCTCTCAGGCGTATTGTTTACCCCGATTTTACAAACGAGGAAAGAGACTCAGGCTGACCAGAGTCATCCCTAAAACGTGATGGGTAGATGAAGTTAAAAAACAAATTACCGACTGTTCTCAATTTTCTCCTCCTGCACAACAGGTAAGGAAATTTAAAAAACTCTTTTTGCCTATGAATTCCCACCCCGGCTGCTTTAAGATAGTAATTGGGATGACCACAAAAGTTTCCTTGCTCCCAAACTGGAACAAAGTGTTGAAGGAGACACTTGAGCTGGCTGGCCTGGGGAAGGGGCAGAGGTCATTGTTTATGCTTCTTCATGGCCCTCCCTGAGTACTAATGCTACCATGTAATGGCTCTGTGATCTTGGTTTAATTTTCTAGCTTCTCTGATCTGTACTTATAAAATGGGCATCAAATAGAACCACCTCACAAGGATGCTCAAGGATACAATGAATCGACACTCTTCTAGCTATAAGATGCCAGACTCGTGCTTGTTGTTACTGTTTCCCTCTGGTTTGGGGCTGAAGTATCAGGAGAAAGGGGTGGGGAATTATGTGAGAGTGTAGAGGAAGAAAAATAGACAACAATCATTACGGCTTACCATGTATGGGACTCACCTTTCAGCACTTTGTGGGTGCTCAGTTCCTTAATTCCCAAAATATCCTGGAGAGGCAGGTATTAGGATCACCTTCTTTCTCGTCGTCATCATTTTACAGATAAGGACACCAAGGCACAGAGAATTTAAATAACTCACCTAGCTTGTTGGCTGCAGGGCTGGGATTCGAGCCAGGCTGACTGCCCCCAGAGCCTCACTCCCTCACCTGGCCTGCCCCATGACACAGTCCCTCTCGGAGAGGTCCAAACAGTGACAAGGAGAGGACATATTCCAATTCCTTTACTTCTGATGTGTAAGTCTGTTCTGAGGGGCAGTACATTTTGTTATCTGGGCTAAACGATAAAGCCCTTCTTGTTCCAGTTAGAGAGCAGGAAGCCTGCAGCAGCAGGAAAACAAGCCCATTCCAAAACAAACCAACCAAGAAACCCTCAAAACTCACAGAACAACCCCCCCCCCGCCCCCGACATTCTGCCCTGAGGGAAAGAAGCCTCTGAGGACCAGCTGGCCTTTGGCTGTGGCAGCAGCATCTCCAGGTGCTTTGGGTTCTGCCTTAAAAGTTGTGTTGATTATTTCTCTCTTGCTGCTGCAGCAAATCGCCACAAGCACGGTGGCTTAAACAACACACATGTACTGTTCTACATTCTGGAGGTAGAAAGTCCAACATGGGACTGACTGGGATAAAATGAAGTGTCAGCAGGGCTGATTCCTTCCAGAGGCTCTAGGGGACAATCCTGTCCTTTCCATTTCCAGCTTCTAGAAGCTTCCCACACTCCATGGCTCATGGCTCCCCTCTCCATCTTCACAGCCAGCAATGGTGGGCAGAGTCCTTCTCACGCTGGAATCTCTCTGGTTCCCTTCTTTGATTCTTACTCCCCCCCTCAGCCAACATAGCCGGGAATGGTTCTGTGACCTGAGGGCTCATTTGATAAGATGGGGTCAACCCAAATAATCCAGGATACCCCTACCCCGTTTCAAAGGCCCCCTCAGTCACTGTGCAGAGTCCTTCAGGTAAAAACATTTTTCCAGGTTCCAGGAGGTTAGGACATGGACCTCTGTGGGGGTCATTATTCTGTCAACTATGGTTGTAAAGCCAGAACTGAGGTTTTCAGGGACAGGTTTTAGAAAGGAAATGTGCTTAACCCCACAAAGGCTTGAAAATAAGCGGGTGCTGTTTGCGACACCCCTTTCTTGCCAGTTTTACAGCTTAGTCTGTATAACTCACCAGTCCCTGTTTAACAAATTCCAGTTGACTGCTCTTAGCTGTGTGGCCTCAGGCAAGTTATAGAACTCTCTTTCTATCTGCTTTGATATCTTTTTCGTGGGTGTAGTACCAGAATTTATTTTATGCTGTTGTTCAGAAGTGAAATAAGTGAATGTACCTGAAGCCCATGTGCATTCTTACACAGAGAAAGTGCTTGATAAATAAATGACAGTTATCAGGAAATCAGTGGAAGCTACTTGAGACTTAAGATGCCTGGTCAGCCTAATGACTCCACGCTGCTAGCCATTAGGATTGGTCCAAGGGGTGGGCATGTGACCCAAACAGAGCCCATCAGAATCTGTCCCTGAGAATGCTATAAGGATGTGGGAGAGAGACGTTCTCACTTAAATCACACTGCCATCTGATTCACTGCACAAGAATCAGACCAATGACTTCTCCTTACAGACAAGAAAACTAGGACCTCGAACTCGAATAAGTATTTTGTCCAAGTTGACAAAGCAAGAATCTACAAGGAGAAAATCCTTGGTCTACCGATTTCACCATGTCCAGTGGGATTTGCAGCTCACTCAACCCCACCAGCTACAATCCCTTATCTGGGCTTCATAGTTTTGCAAAGTTAGTGTTGTGGCCCCCTTTAAAGATGAAGAAACGATGTTCAGATGGCTAAGTCAGTTTCTCTTAGCTAGTAAAAGGGAGTGTTAAGACACAAAACTCATGCCTCTCTAATCTATTCACTATGCTGGCAGGAAGTCACGTCTCAACTTTCTGTTTCTCTAATTGTAAAGGACTCATAATAATGTGGTTATACATCTTTAAATCTATTTCTATATAAACAAACTAAATTAGCATCCACTCCTTCACAGGGCCTGGTGTGAATATATTACTCACGCATATTATATGCTGATTTATTCTTCTAATAATGCATTATTCATTCTCTTAACAGTGCACCATGCAAATCCACAAAATCTCTATGAAAACAAATCTACGAGTGGTAAGGTCAAGACACATATGGTGACATTTCAACTTTTTGGGTCTCTGTCTCATTAATTCATACAGCCAAAATAATACCCACCTCCTGCGAGGGAACTGCACAGTAAGTGACTAAGAGCTATGATACAAGGATGTTGGTTGGGAGGTGTCAATTACACTGGTGACTATGGTGGTACAGGAGCGTTTCCCTTTGGGCCAGGGCAGAGATAGTGACCTGCATTTCAGGCCCTAACTGTGTCATTTTCTTAGGAATGATAGATGCTTCTAGAAGCTGAGTGATGTGAGACTCCAGCATTGGGATGAGGTTTGTCCTTGCTCTGGCTTCTTTTTCCCAGTGTTCGTTGTGTGTTCTGGAGCAATGCAGCAGGTTGGGGAAAATAGGCAGGATGTGGGATGTACAATTAACTGGATATGCCAAAAGAATGGACTCAAAGAGGCTGGGAGAAGCCCCAGCCAGCTGCCAGGGAGTGGCCTCAGAAGATAGCCTGGACACAGAAAGCAATGGCCATCAAGGGTTGACCACAGGATAAGGGGGTATTCCTGGAGTGTCTCCAACTTGGGGATGGGGAGTAGGGGAGCCTGAGGTGAGTGCCCATATGTGGCAGGTGGTCCTGGGATAGGAAGTATTTGTTGGGACAGTGTAGGCCATCACAATTGATTCTAGGGTGGGATCTGAGTCTCTGTGAAAGAAAAATGGAAAGAGCAGAGCATAAGATGAGACAGGAGATTGAGTTTAGAAAGCTGAATAGGATTCAGCTGTCAGGCTCAAAGAGTTACATTTTGATCATGAAGAGTAGAGTTTGATGCAAGACAGCCAACCAGCCAGGCTAGCTTCCCTCCACCCTTGCATTCAGTGACTCATTCACTA
Organism: Phacochoerus africanus; assembly: GCF_016906955.1. Classification (NCBI taxonomy): domain Eukaryota; kingdom Metazoa; phylum Chordata; class Mammalia; order Artiodactyla; family Suidae; genus Phacochoerus; species Phacochoerus africanus. The sequence continues at coordinate 4,994,188 of NC_062551.1, forward strand.
GCACCTACTATGATGTGCCAAGGACAGTACTCGGTGCTGGAGCTACAGGGCAAATATGGCAGACATGGACCCTGTGGTCACTACATGTGGGTGGGAGGCCCTTTATTATTTACTGACATGCAGTGGGACAGGTGCAGGATGAGAAGCACCTATGATTGGGGCACTAGTGGAGAGAGTAACAGGGTTTCTGGGGGTTAGGAAGGGCCTGCTTGGAGGGTGTCTTTCTAGCCAGAACTTGAAGGCTTATCCAGGTAAGGATATAAATGAAGAAAGTTCTACGCAGAGAGAAGAGCACCTGCTAAGGTCACGAGTCTGAAAGGGGCTGGGTGTGGCTCAGGGATCATGCTGAGAATAGTTGGGTGGTGGCTGGTCCTGGGGCTGAGTTTTCAAGTCTTGAAAACTATCATTTAAATCATTGGGGTTGAGTTGGGTTGAACCTACAGGTGGGGCTAGGATTCATGGGAAATCCCCAGAGAATGCATGGCTCCGAGGCTGGAGTCCAGGCCAGCCTGACACCATTAGTCACCACTTGAATTTGGAGGTCAGACCTGAAAGGGCTAGTGGCTGTGAAGTCAGTGCCGTCCACCTGCTGGTGACGAACAACTCCACGGGTGTTTACAAGCCTGGGGGCTCAGCTTCCTGGCTGTGATTTTTTATTTTCATTTATCGAACAGCATAAAACTAGACATTTATTGGCCACAGACCATTTCTGTGTTCCTGTAACTCAAAAACAGTTACATTTTAAAAAATGAAGTATTACCTGCTTCAAGTCTATAATAGAGACCAGGCCTCGTTGGCACCCTCTGAATTATTAACATTAGAAACTCTATAGTTGTATATCACACGGTAGAACTTTCTTCTTATTTTGCTGCACTTTATGACATATACTCGTCTTAACTTTCGACAGTCCATAACGTGAGTTGACATAAGAAGGAAGTGTATGCTCCATTGGGTAAATAATAGATGACTTTAAAAAAATGGCAGAACCATCTTGATATGATCCATAAGAATGGATCTGAAGCAACCACTATAGCCTTTCCACGAAGATTTGATAAGAACATGGAGGCTGCAATGGAAGGTGGCTAACATGACAGGCTGGGGAGACATCTCCTTAAGCAGGTAGCACCCACAGAGAGTTGGGATGGATCATCTGTAGCTAGGAAGAACCTGATGTGCTGGCTTTACCTGGGATGGAACATGGCCTAGCAACCATGAGCAGGCATTTCATAGCTGATGGGCTAATCTCTGTGTTAATCACCCAAGGCCGCTCCCTCTCCTAAAATCACTTGAAAATGAACAACACTTTCTGAGCAGGGCCTCTGTGCTGTTTTAACAACCTCCCAGAGTGGAACTATCATCCTCCTACCATAGGCCTGGATATTAAAGATCCAAGAGGTTGAATTTCTTTCTCAAGGTCAGTCAGCCCAAGGGCAGAGGCAAAAGCAGCACCTACCAGGCCCGTTTGAATCTGAAGCCAGCTGGTACCCAGGGAAAAATCAAAAGCACTAAGAATTACCCAGTCATGTGCTCTTCAGGAGGGGGCTGGACTTTGCACGCATGATTTAGATTGATTTCTCTAATATCCAGCTGCACTGACCAACGATCACGTCAATATCTGTAAAACTTGTACATCCCTTTATGCCTGACAAGGGGCTTTGGCAGTATTGTCGTCCACTTCTTAAAGGACACTGTGGGGATAAGCTGTCTTCACCCCACATTTTATTGCTGTTGACACCATGAAGTTAAGAAACCTGCAGAAGTTCCCTGGCTATTAATTGAGTATCAGCACAAGAATTCGGGCTTTTTTTTTTTTTTTTAAATTATTGATCTTTCTACCTTTACTTTGTTTTGAACTTCAGAGAGCTAAGAGTACCCCCTCTCTTGAGAGATGTCCCAGTCACACATGGAGGTGATTACTGTGTAATTTAAACTATAAGCCTCAAAGCTGGAAGGGACTTAAGAGGATGAGAAATAACTGCCCAGAGCCACAACATGAGATGGCATATGTGATAATTTAAATATGTATCAGAAAAATGCTGGTTTTCCATTCATGTGATCCAATGGTGGTATGGTATTTCCTATTTAGACATGTTTAATGAATGAAAGTGTGTTGCTATGAAGCATATGAAATATATATTACTATGGGTATTAGACAAGTAGGTCAAACATTATGAAGGTGAAACTTAAAAAGTAGACATCTGGGAGACAATGGTTGAAACCTAAGGAGAGGTACTTCCTGTGAAACGCCCCCTGCTGGGGAAGTCCATCACTTTTCTTTCGAGGGGTTTTTCTCACATGGATGAAGACTCTGAATGGGGTGGGGCTGAGGGTAGAGTCACATGGCAGAGTCCATACCCTTCTCTAGCCAGTGCCCACCAACACCTCCGGGCTCTGCCCAGTCAGCTGCAAAGCTAGCCAAGTCCCCTTCTGGCCCTACTGTTGATGATGCCACATTCCTGTGAGCATTCCATTAAACCCTTCCAGAACAATTTCACAGACTGGGAAGCCATAGTCAAAACCAGCAATGGAGGGCAAATGCTTTGGCAAAATTACTGCAAACAAGAACCTGGCCATCAGAGTGTGAAAGCTTGTGATGACATCTAGATAGGGAACCTTTTTTTCTTCAACTCATCAGTCACGGTCTCCAAAACCAAACACCGCCCAGGCATCTCCCCCAGGGTGAAGCCTCCTGCCTGCTTTTGTCAACACCTCTGTGACCACCACCCAGATCAAGATACAGAACATTCCTCACCCCAGCAAGCTCACTAATTGCCATCCCTCCGAGGTATTCCGACCTCTGTTGCCATGGAACAGTTTTGCCTATTCTTTTTGTGTGTGTGTGTGCTTTTTAGGGCCGCACCCACAGCATATGGAGGTTCCCAGGCTAGGGGTCAAATTGGAGCTACAGTTGCCGGCCTACACCACAGCTCATGGCAATGCTGGATCCTTGACCCACCGAACGAGGTCGGGGATTGAACCCACAACAGATTCGTTTCCGCTGCGCCACAATGGGAATTCCCGGTTGTGCCTATTCTTGAATGTCATAGAAATGAAACCATACAGACTATGCTCTTTTGTGTCTGGCTTCTTGTATTCAACGTTGAGCCCAAAAGTGTCACCCCTGTTGTATGTGGAGAAGTTCATTCTTTTCCTTTACTGCCTCCTTCGCTCTGTCTGTCTGTCTGTCTGTCTGTCTGTCTATCTATCTGTCTATCTATCTATCTATCTACTTACCTACCTACCAACCTACCTTCCTACTTAGTCTTTTACTGTTAATAGACATTTCTACAGTTTCCAGCTATGGGGCCATTATAAAAAAACATGGTGAAACTATCCTTTTGTATGTCTTTGGTAGATATAAACTTTCAGTTCTCTTCAGGGACATTCTAAAGAGATAAACTGTTGGGTTATAGGGTATACAGATATTTGGGTGTTTTTTGTTTGTTTTCTTTTTTTTTTTTTTTGCAGGGCCGAACCTGTGGTATAGGGAGGTTCCCAGGCTAGACATCTAATCGGATCTACAGCTGCCGGCCTATACCACAGCCATAGCAATGCCAGATCCAAGCCACCTCTGTGACCTACCCCACAGCTCATGACAATGCTGGATTCTTAACCTACTGAGTGAGGCCAGGGATCGAACCCATAACCTCATGGTTCCTACTCAGATTCATTTCCACTGTGCCACAACCGGAACTCCCAATATTTGGGTTTTAACACGTATTGCAAAACACTTCCAAAGGGATTCAATGTACACTCCTACCAGCACTGGACAAGAATCCTGATTGTTCTGCATCCTTGTCAGCACTCGATACAGTCCGCCCTTTCAGTTTCAGCTTTGACTAACACTGATATCTTGAAGGTACCCAAGCCTAAATCCCCAGACCCTGTAGCCCTTCTCCTGAACTTCAGACCTTTATTTGCTATTGCTCACTGTCAAAAGCTGAATTCTTTTTACGTGACTTTCAAAGTCCACATTGTCAGCTGAGGACCTCCTAACTCCTTTCTGACCATTTGCAAATCTCCCTCTGTTCCCTAGCTTCAATAGCCTCCCTAAAAAATAAATTCCTCATGCATTTTTTTGTGACCCTTGTTCCCCTGCCACTGAAATTTGTAGGACTGTATCTCTGCCATGTTCCTTTCTTTCTTTCTTTCTTTCTTTCTTTTCTTTCTTTTTTTTTTTTTGTCTTTTTGCCACTTCTTAGGCTGCTCTCAGGATCCAAGCTGCGTCTGAGACCTACACTACAGCTCACAGCAACGCCAGATCCTTAACCCACTGAGCAAGGCCAGGGACCGAACCCGCAACCTCATGGTTCCTAGTTGGATTCGTTAACCACTGAGCCATGACGGGAACTCCTCTGCCATGTTTCTTGAATTGAGGTCCCTCCTCTTTCCTCTCCCACCACCTCTGGTCTCCTTCAGCCTTTATTATCTCTTGCCTAGACTATTTTACACTCAATACGAAAGGTTTCTCACAACAGCTCTTTCCAGACATCTCAGAAGTGGCCTTAATTCATTTTCTAGACAACTTCTCCGGCTCTTGATCAAAGGGTCTATAAACCCATAACAGGATAAGCCTAATATTCAAGGTATTAAAGTGGCTAATTTTCTTTCTCTGTTAGCTCAAGGAAATACCCTCAAATGAGGAATGCAAAAATATGATGGGAAATTCATTTTCATTTAAGTGTTTATTTTCTTGAAATATTGGCTCTTTCTATATATCCAGAATATTACTGAGGCTATTTGACAGTTCTTTTCAAGGCTCCAAGCTGGGGGCTGCTTTGTGGCCACATGTCACAAATTGTCCCATAAAGGCCTTTGGTTATTCCTGCACTCTAATGTTGGTCCTGGAAATCCCATATTCCTGATCACACCCTCCGAGGTCATCTGCTTGGCTGAAACAAGACAGTGTTCCTGGCATTTCTCTCCATCTCTACGTCTTCTAACCTAGCTCAATGACTTCAGATTTCCAATGAGTCTAATTTCTTTCAAGCTCCCATTTAGTGGCTCTGAGATCTGGGATCAATTCTGGAACTTGAGATTAACAAATCCTAACTCCAGTGTTACTAATGTGGGGTATGGGGTTAGTTACTTTACTAGGACTCAGTTTCCTCATTTGTAAAATGGATGTAATCATTGTACCTACCTTGGGAGGTTGTTGTGAAAATTAAATGTGACAATCTAGGTAAAGCCCAATGGTAGCACTTAGAGGAATCAACAATCTATTATTATTATTATTATTATTAAATTATGGATAAAAGAAAGCTTCCAAACTGCCCATTTCCTCCATTCATATATTACTTTATTCCTAACCATTTTACTACAGACTCTCAGTCATCCTTTCTCCTTTGAGTTCTGTCCTTTGGATCCACCTTCAAGCCTCTCAACCAGTTTACCTTGTTTCCCAGACTGCAACAGGGATGGTCACTTCCCGGTGATGATCCATGTGTTTCCTCACACTTACTACCCGTTTTCAGTTCTCTGGGGCCATATGACTCCTTCTAGCCCATGGGAAGAGCCGATGGAAGCATTTAAGAGCGGATGTCCAAGAGATGCTCAACTCTTTCTTTCTCTGCCACAGCTTCAAAGGAGGTCATGGGCCCCATGTAGGACACGTTGGCAGAGCCTCTACCACCTGGGTCCCTTGATAACTGTGTGGAGCAAAGCTCCCCAGCAGATCCATATTGGACATGTGACTTGAGCAAGAAGAACCTTTGTTGTGTTATGTCAGCCAAAGGGTGGGAGTTAACTTGTTATTGCAGCATAATCTAGTCTAGCTCTAACACGCCAACTATGCTTTTAGATTGACAGTCTATTAATGAGCCTCTTCTGGCCCTCCCACATTCCTGAACTGTACTGGAGGGATTCTCAGGTTGAATATATCCCACTCTCCAAGGACCCTTTCAGAGCCACCCTCTCGAATATCTTCTTATGCTAGAACTGATTGTGCCCAGTCAAAGATCTGGTCCCAACCAATGACCTTGAGGAGTTTTTCTGGAGTCAATAACAGATTCGAGGATTCACTTCATTTTCACCTTCACCAGAATTATGAGACACTCATCCAGGAAAACTTGATAGCCAATGTATCCAGATTTCTTTCAATTCTTGAAATATGCCAGCAACTTGTTAAATTCACTGGTTGCTTCATTTGTAATATATCACCCACATATATCAGCTTTTTACTTCTTTCATTTGCTCCAATCCAACCCTTCCCTTTATCTTCTTTCTTGGCTAACAATCTTCTAGTCTCAAAATAAGTGCAATTTCCTTCAGGAAGCCCTCCATGATTCCCCCAGCTAGGTGAGGATCCATCTGTGGTACACTCCCAAACTTGCTGCAGCTAACACTCAGAACATTCACACTTCTTATCTACTGTCTTCTCTGCTGAGTTATAAATGCTGTGATGACGGGGCTGCAGCTGGCTTATTTACCACTCTACGTTCATTTCCAAATTCTACACCTGGAAGAGAGTAGGTGCTCAAAAATTATCTGCTGATCCATAAAAATTACCTGCCTTTATAAATAAGACGGAGAACAATTCAGATAGCTGCCTTCCTCAACACAGGGAAGCCAGCTCTCACATTAAAAGCCCATATCTAGAATGAAATGACTCTCCTCTGAGATAGCCCATAACCCGCTGTACTGTAAAAAATTGTTTCCCACAAATTGCTTTCTGCAAAGTTTAGTTCCATTTTGAAAATGTGAAGTAAAATCAGATCAGATCCTTGGCTTCTTGATTCTGCCTCATATATTAGGTGACTGTGATGTTGGCACGGGTTTTATGAGCTAGAAATTAGTGGAGTATTCACAAAGAGAAATGTCATGCGAGCCTGGCTCAAGATCTCAAAAGTATAAAAACTTCTCCTGACTCTGACTCTGAGGATAAGAGAACCTCAACAGAGCAATGCTCTCCAGACAGTCTTGGTGCCAAATTGTTGCGGCTTTTTGTTCTTTAGCACTACAAAGGAAAATTTCCTTCCAAATACTTGGAGAAAAGTTCCCTCCCACCCCTCTGAGTCAACAAGTGACAAGAGCTGAGAACACCCCTTTAGTTGCACATTTTCATGGCAAAGATAACTCAGCATGTACTCCTGAATGGGGTCTTTTTATTTTTTTTTATTTTTTAGGGCCACACCCACGGCATATAGTGGTTCCCAGGCTAGGGGGTCAAATTGGAGCTGCAGCTGCTGGCCCACACCACAGCCATAGCAACACGGGATCTGAGCCATATCTGTGATCTACACCACAGCTCATGGCAACGCCGGATCCTTAACCCACTGAACATGGCCAGGGATTGAACCCACATTCTCATAGATACTAGTCGGGTTCATTTCTGCTGAGCTACAATGGGAACTTCCTGAATGGGGTCTTGAAAAACCAAATTTTCAAATAGACTGCTAGAAGCGAGCTTTGAATTAATTTTCTGGGTTCGGAGGGAAATGGAAGCAACTCATCCAAAACAAAGAACATGGATAACAAGATAATGTTATACCCACATATATCAGCTTTTTACGTCTTTCATTTTTTTCTAGTGTATTACTCACAATTTTTTAGTGCTACAGAAGAGTACATAAGTACATATAAAAGGCAAATTATTCATTTATTTTATTTCTAAGAAAAATGAATGCTTTGCTTGGTGTTTTTTTTTTTTTTTTTTACTCCTTCATGCACTCAACCAAATATTGTGGCTTTTAGAAAAAAGAATGAGCTTTTTTTTTTTTTTACCTGCACATAAAACCCCAGTTCTCATATTTTCCTAATATCTCTGTTTTGACATCGAAGAAATTCTAAGTATTTGAGAAAATTTGCATTTCTTTTTAACATTGAAAAGTTTGACAGTTGGGGTAATTTTCTAGTCATTCACCCCAGTGATTCTAAACTGGTATCTTTTTTTAGGTTGCAGCAAGGGGAATTACAATACAGTTGTAAGGCTTCTCTCCTGATTACAGAACCCTTCTTCAATTGTGTCACTGAAAAGACTAAACACATGCAGACATGTGAAATAAGAAACCAGTCCTGACTGTTTATTGCTGCTTGTTAACTCTTCCGAAGTCCATAAAACGACAGTAACTCTGAAGTTACTGCAGAGAAAAGAGCAATGCTTAAATGGAAAATGCGGTGTAAATGAATTTGGTAGTGGCTGTTTCAGAGGTTCCAGAATCTAATCAAAGAGGCTTAAAGTTGGTTAGGAGAATTCTTAAAAGGAATCCAATCAACTGCCCAGATGAGGTTTGAGTCCTCATGTACAGATGTGTTAATTCTTCAGAAAAGAGAACCCAGCAACATGAAGTGATTTACTGGAAGCCCTCCCCAGCTGACACGGAACACTGGTCACAAGTGGGCTGTGTGATGATCTCTCTGGGCCCACATGTCTACTTGTCCATTTGGGGGTGTCTGCATACCCCTGGGGCTGCCATAACAAAGTACCCTGAAATGGATGACTTAAACAACAGATGCTTATTCTCTCACAGCTCTCGAGGTCAAAAGTCTGAAATCAAGGTGGTGGCAGTTTGGTTCCTTCCGCAGGTTCTGAGGCAAAATCTGGTTCAGGCCCCTCCCCCAGCTTCTGCTGGTTTGGGGATGACCCAGGTTTTCCTTGGCTGTGGGTATCACTGCAGTCCCCGCTTCTGTCCTCAGAAGGCATTCCTCTGAATGTCTCCCTTCTTCTTTAAAGGATGCCACCAGCCATATTGGATTTTGGTCCTACCCTAATCCAGTATGACCTCATCTAATACATTTGCAAAGACCCTGTTTCCAGATAAGGCCACATTCTGAGGTTCTGGGGGGACAAGAAATTTCAGGGGACACCATTCAACTTAGTAGCAAAAGTGATAATGACACCCACTGCATAGGTGGTGGTAAGCATTAAACGCATGTAAATAAATACAAAGGGCAGTGTCTGCCACATAGTCAAAGCACGATCAACACTGGCTGTGTTAGAATTGACTCTAGGCCCAGGCTGTACTCCTACATAGCACATGAGATAACGTCATCCTAAAGGCAACGCTTTCGGCTTCTGGTGACAAATTTTTAACCTTCAAGAACCTATCTATTGAACATAAGAGGCAACCTTTGGCCCTGAACATTCTCTTTCTGGCCTTTACTTCTTTACATTTTATCTAAGTCGTCATTGACTCTTTGGAGACTGGAGAAGGCCAGCAGAACTCTGACCTGGAACCTGATTCATGGTGACATGTGTTCCTGAACCTGATATAGAAGAAGTTTATCTTGGGCATTTTGGAGAAGTTTTCTGAGTATACAACTGCTGCTGAGCAGAGTGTGTAAAGGAGATCTGATGCTTTGGAGCAAGTAGTATTTCTAGTCCTCTGCTGTCACCCTTTCTGCCTGGCATCCTGGAGTCAGGGTCTGAGTGAGAGGCTGTGGGATTCGGGTCATATTCAGTCCTGACCATATGTCTTTCTTTGATGCTTTGCAACTTGGCCAAGAAAGTCAATCCAACCCAACTTTCTTTGTTTCAAGATTCATTTCCTGTGGCATTAGTAGGCATCACAAGCTCAAAGATAATTCTTGAGTTGTTTTGCCAGAATAATCCTGGAGCTTAGCATGAGGTTCAGCCGAAAGAGATCTGGGGTTTTCTTTCTTGCAGGATTTTTGTCTAATCTGTGAAATACTTTCTGGATTGAGCTGATTTTTCAGGATCAGGGTTAAAAAGCTTGCTGGGTTCAGTCGGTGGTTCTCGGTGTTAGTGTGGATTGGCATTATCTAAGGGTTTGTTGAAGACACAGACTATGGGTCCCCACCCCTGGAGGTTCTGATTCAGGAGAATTTGTTTTTCTAAGAGTTTGCCAGGTGACGCTGATGTGCCTGGTGCCCCTGTGACAACCTAGGTTAATAGTTGAGGTCAGTGTCTTCAGGAATGCTCAAAGGGAACACATTTCTTGCCCAAGTATTTGCCCTTTTTTAGGGCCACACCTGCAGTATATGGAAGTTCCCAGGTTAGGGGCTTATCAGAGCCACATCTGCACAGCAACGCCATATCAGAGCTGCATCTGTGACCTACACTGCAGCTTTCAGCAACGCCAGATCCTTAACCCACTGAGTGAGGCCAGGGATTAAGTCTGCATCCTCATGGGCACAAGTCGGGTTTGTAACCTGCTGAAGCCACACCAGGAACTCCCAGCATTGCCTTTTTTTAAAAGTAGTTTTCAGAGCCCCTACCTAACATTTCCCGAGGGCTGACCATGTCCTTGGGTCACTCACCAGGCATTAGCCCCAGGAGGAGGAGGCTTTTATTAGCTCCCTTTGAGGGTACTAGAAATTGAGAGGTTACAACCTGCCCAGGCCCCAAAGCTGGGAAGGGACGGCCCTGGAGCCCAGGCCCTTAGTGACTGTTGGCTTTGGGTTAATTTCTTATTCCACATTCGGGCTCCAATGACAGTATTCTAGGTACCATAGCTTAATGCCCCCCTTTTTTGTTTGGGCCTTTATTCTTCATTCTGTCTCCTCGGACAGTTGGAAAGTTTTCTTCTCAGTGTCTTAAGTTATACGATGTTTATCTATATCAGAATTTTTATTGCTCTTTAGCAAGGTAAGTATAATGAATTTGTTCATATGATGAGGGGTGTCCAATTTTATCTGTGACCTGCCTCCTTCTATGTGACTGTGTGTCAGTGTGTGCCTGTGTCTGCCTGAATATTTGTGTAATTGCGTGTGCATGTGTGTGAGTATTTGATTTTTTAATAATGATTTTTATTTTTTTCCATTATAGCTGGTTTACAGTGTTCTGTCAATTTTCTATTGAACAGCAAGGTGACCCAGTCATACGTACATGTACACATTTTTTTTCCTCACATTATCATGCTCCATCATATAAGTGTGTATTTGAGTGTACAAGACGTCCTTTCTTACCTGAGAAGAAGGTATTAATGGTGTTATAAATTCTTTTGAAAACATCCTTGTTCGGCAAAATATAAAGTTGGTAGCCTTCTGACAGTCCTCAAAACTTTTGAGGGGGGCTTGTATGTGAAATTTCAAACACTGGGAACCACCACCAGCAGCAATTCTCAGAAAGACCTTAAATGTATGTAACTGTTCTCACTGAGTTCTCTGCATTGACCCAAGAGCATACACATGGACACCTGCAGTTTCTCAAACTAACCATCTACATGGGTGTGTGGAAGAAAGCATCCTATTTGGGTTGGAAAGTCTGATTCTTCCTATAAGTAGATGAACAGAGACATCCCAGGCACATGGTGGGAATGAAACACTGCTGGTGAGAACAGCAGTTTCTAGTCTTGCGCCTCTGGCCCTCATCCTCTCCACGCAGGATTTCACAACTGCTATGTCCTGTCTCTCTTAAAACTCCTTATTCCAAGGGTTACTTCAGCTGTCAAGGTACCTCTAATTTCCTGATAACATTTTGAGAAGCAGAAACCTTTGCCAAAGAAAGTTATTCCCTCATTGGTGTGTTGTGTATTTTTAATATTCCATTAGAATTCATCCATTTATCTTTATAATTTCAAATTGTACTGTATCATTTATGGGCTGCGAAAGGATTTTCACAGGCAAATTCAGACCAATTGTGGATGGTATGTTTATCAGTTTTCTCAAAATGTCATCTAAATTCATATTTCACATTCTCAGATCTATGCTGCATTCTCTCTCCATCTCAGAAAGCAAAAAATTACACACATCCAACTATCACTTCCAATATGAATAAAAAATGTTCTCCACTTTATCTATTTGAAACCAATATCCCTGAAGAATTTAAATATCTCACTCTTTCTCTTTTCTTCCTTACAGAATAGCCCCAGGAGAAACCTGTCAGCCACATCTCAGCCGCCCATTCAGAGGGCTACTGGGCTGATTTCAGAAATCAAATCCCATTTGTAAAACAAAGCAAAAACACTTTTTAAAAAAATCATTTAAAGTTGAGTTAATGATAGACATGAAGGAGAGGTGCCTACAACATCATACCAGGTTTCCACGCTTCTTGCCACCTACCAGCCACATGACCCTGGGCAAGTAACCTAACTTCTCTGATGAACGTGTCCTCATATATACCACGAAAAAAAATAACAGTCCCCCCAACTCAGAGAGTATAAGAATTAACTGAGAATTCATGGGAAGTATTTAGCCAAACGACTGGCTCATGCTGACTTTTCAATAAAAGTTAGTTCTATTATTAGTATTATTTTTCTATTGCCAAATAAGGACTCTTTGATAACTTGTTTCATTTCCTTGATGTCCTACTCTTTGCCTTTGTATGTTTTCTTCCCTCTTCCAGGAACAGTCTTCTTCCCTCTCTTCCCAGAAACCTTACTCTCTGGGAAGTAAGGGCCAGGGCCATAGTCAGGGCTCAGCAAACTATGGCCCATGGACCAAATCGGCCTGCCACCTGCTTTTGTCAATAAAGTTTTATTGGAACATAGCCACGCTCATTTGTTTATGTTGTGCTGTTTATAGCTGCTTCTGTGCTACAATGGCAAAGCTGAGTAATTGTAATGAGTCATATTGCCCACAAAACCTGAAATATTTAAGATGTGGCCTTTCACACAAAAAGTTTGCAGATTTCTGCTCTAAACCCCCAGCTCATGTCATTCCATTCTGGGCCATTTTCCCCGGTCCTCTGAAACAAAGTTCCTTCTCTGGTCCCATATGTCACTCTTCTATAAAGAGTCAACTCCATGCCTGGCTCCCTGCAACCCTGTGGGGGTGCCATGCAGCTGGGCATTAGCTCTCACATCTTGGAAACTCCAGGCTAGGAGGGTGAAGACCTTCAGAAAAGCAGGCCCTGAGGGGTGGAGGAGGAGGCTTGAGTGGAGGGACCTGGAACTCTCAGCTTCCAGCAGGGGCCAGAGGGAGGACAGAGGGCTTTTTTTATGCATGCATGATACACACCCCCCACAGGGGCCTGCTTCTGTGGCAGTGTACACCCAGTGACAAGTGTACACCCATCTGTGCACACAGCTGTGCTCACATATACACACTTTTGCATAAACTCTTCACTCCACGCACCCATTAGCGGCATAGCAAAGTACAAATGCACACAGATCCATCGTTTCAGAGCTCAGCCCTACATGGCATCTGAGCCAATTGTGTGACATCTTAAATATAGAGACCAGGAGGGAAGACAGGATCCAACTGGCTTTCTGAGTTCATTTTGTTCTCCCAGAAGAAGACTCCAAGATAAGGATTTGGGTGCAAACAGCTTATTCAGGAGGTGATGTCAAGAAGCACAAGTGAAGGGAGTTCCTGTCGTGGCTCAGTGGTTAACGAATCCGACTAGGAACCATGAGGTTGTGGGTTCGGTCCCTGCCCTTGCTCAGTGGGTTAAGGATCTGGTGTTGCTGTGAGGTGTGGTGTAGGTTGCAGATGTGGCTCGGATCCTGCATTGCTATGGCTCTGGTATAGGCTGGTGGCTGCAGCTCCAATTAGACCCCTAGCCTGGGAACCTCCTTATGCCGTGGGAGAGGCCTTAGAAAAGGCAAAAAGACAAAAACAAAAAGCAAAAAAGAAGAAGCACAAGTGAGGGAGTAGGAGAAGTGAGACAGGAAGTGGGGAAATTACCCATGGGGCGGTAATGAGCGTGTTGTCGCTGAGGGCATTGGGGTTCAATCCCACAGGGTTGCCTGGGAGGCTAGACTGTCTCAGAGCTCTCCTGCTCAAAGGCTGAGGAAGAGGTTTTCATCTTTCAGCTCTTGTCTCTCAAGGGTTGATGGGTGCCCTTTGAACATGAACTCCCTGAACAGACTGACCACGCTCCTGCTGGAGGCGGAAGTCCCCAGGCTGACAGCTGCAGGGGTGAAGAAGCCAATGTCCCATGGGGTAGTGGTGAGCACTAGGGCACTGCCATGTTATCTAACCTAAGAGTCAGAGGCCTGATCCCACCACCACTCTGCCTAAGCAGGGGTAGGGGGTACAAGGTTTATCCCTAATTTCCCATCCCCCACTCTCCCCTTCAGAACCCCAGGGAGTCAGTTGTTGAACCAGGGACACTAGAAGGAAATTACTGACTCAGAAGACTCTACATTCCCTAAGCAAAAATTACTTTTAAATTAAGAGATAAGACTCTTGGTCAATTTTCATATAAAAAACAAAGATGTTTGAGCATGTGCCATGAGACAGGATTAGGCAACTCAGAGCCCTATACCAACAGGCAGGGTGGCATTAGATATCAATGGTCTAGCTCAGTTAAGCATAACAATTGCCTTTGGAATTTTTTTTTTTTTTTGGTTATCTATCTCCCTTCCAAAGAAGCAACCAATTATCATTACTCTACTGTTAAGAATGGGATTAAAAGTATGAACTAGTTAATGCTGCTTCTAAATCCCTTTGAAAGATTTAGTCTTTCTAATGAAAAATCCTTTGAAAATACAACTGGCTTCAAATGCATTTGATTTAAATTAACCCAGGTTCCTATACATACTCTTCATTCATTCATTCAATCATCTTCTGAGCCCCTGTTAGGAACAATACCTCTTTGAATGAATGAATACATTGTAAACCCTCTCAAGAAGCTCAGAACTGACAGGAGAGAGACTGAAATCAAAACCTTGTTTTTCCTTGTGATATGAATAGGATGATAAATAATTTGCATTATGAAAATGAAGAAGGAGAGATCAATTCAGCCAAGGAAGGTTGGGAAGGCTCCCTGGAGGAGATACACAAAGCAGATCTGGAAAAGTAACAGAGAGATGAGCAGCAATGTTTGCAGAGGAAACAGCATATGTGTAATAGTTAACCATTGCTGCATAACAAAATGCCCCAAACTTTAAAACTATGCTTTAAAACTATGATAAGCATTTATTATCTCACATGGTTTCTGTGGGTTAGGAATTTAGAAGCTGCTTAGCTGGGTGATTCTGGCTAATGTCTTTCCGAGTTAGCCATCAAGATATAGGTGAGGCTATGGTTATCTAAATACTTGACTGGGGCTAGAGAATCTGCTTCCAAGACAACTCAGTCACACTGCTGATGAGTAGGTGCTGGCTATTGGTTGGTGGCCTCAGTTATTTGCTATGGCTCAACTCTCTCCATAGGGCTACCTGAGTGTCCTCACAACATGGCAGTTGGCTTCCTCCCAGTAAGAAATAGTGAGGATAACCAAGGCCTGGAAATTATACAATACCATTTTGCTGGATCTATTGGTTATACAGATCATCTCTCTACAACTTGGGATGGGGCTTCTTAAGAGCATGGATATTGGGAGGTGGGGCTCATTGGGGTTCATCTTGGGGGCTGGATGCCATAACAATGCAAAAGTAAGACATGCATCATCTTTCAAGGAAGGGGAAAAAAATGATGATGTCACCAGAATGTAGGGTAAATTAGGGAAATAGTAGCAGGAGAAAAAAATCAGAAAGCTTAAGTTGTAGGTTAGACAAAGTAAGCCACTACACCTGCTGGGCTCTGGATTCAGGAGCTATGGGCATCCATAACAGAACTGGATTCTTAGCAATGAGTCCCTCCTTATAATCTGCTCCCAGAGAGATCAAAGGTCTCCATATCTTTGAGAGGATCTGGGATAGCTTTTCCACAGCCTCTGTTCTAACTAGCCTTGCCCTAGACCCAAACTCAGAGGTTAAGGGCCCAGAAAACATGACTTCTTCCCTCCCCTTTGACTTTCTATTCCTTCATGGTCTAATAGCCTGTGTTGGTCTAGAATGATTTCAAATCCTGTCTGCCATGAGTAGAACAGAAAATCATGATGACAGCCTTTTTAAGGAGTCACACTAGCCTGGGTGTGAATTCTACTTTAACCCTGGTCCTTGAAAGTAGATGTCCCCTCTGACCTTCAGCTTCCTCATGGGTAAGATGGGAATCACAGCACTATGTCATGGCAGTAGAAGGAATAAGGAAGGGGAGTGTGGGATGTGGAGGTCAGATTTATTTAAACTTAATGCAGAGACAGGGATACCTAAGTTCCAGTCTAAGTTCAGAGTTTGGGATTGGATAGAATTGTATCTCCTCTTCTTTGCATGAGAGTAAGAGGCAAAGACAGAAATGGTGTCGCAGTTGGGTGACATCCTCTCCTTTCCTTTTTCCCTCCCTGCCTCATGTCTCCACATCCTACCTCCCCTCCCCCATAGGGAAACCCATAATTTTGGCAAATGGAAGGCTCATGAGCATTTATGGCTGGTTAAATGTTTCCCCTTGACTTTTTATTTGGAAATAGCCAAGTAGAACCACTGTGTAGAAGGCCTTTTTCTAGACACTGTTGTTTCCTTGAGGTAATATCTCTCTTTGCTGGAGGCACTGTATTAGATTCTCTCAGCATCCAGGCTCAGACAGAATTATTCTGTTGCTCCTGAAGGTAGAAGGCAGTAGTCTGGAGGATGTTGTTTGGATGATCAAAATTTGATTATTGGGGGAGGTGGCAGATTTTGGTGGCTAACGTGGCCAGCAGTATAGCACCCATCTTCTTGAAGTGGTCATAGAATTCCTTCTTTTTTTCTCCTGGCATGGCGCTGTATTGTAACAGTAAGCATGTAGGTACCATAACATAACTCTTTTTGTATTTGAAAATCATGAGTTTGGCCAAGCATTGCAAAGTCTGTAGCTATGACTTATTTATTTCTGCCAAGCCATTATGCTGGAGAGCATGCTGCAGAGAAGATGAACTCAATAAACCGACCACCTCAATCAAAGATTCAATAACCCCATGTTTTCCTGATCTATCTATCGATATCATGGATGACAAATAACATGTTAAGAGCTCCCCACTTTTACCTTCCTCTCTCAGGAAAGATATTACTAAGCAACTACTAAAGAAACCAATGTAACTCAGAATCCTTCCCAAAACAGCGTTCACTCCAGGCAGCCACTGACAGCCTTCAGAGTAGGCATATGAACTTATGGCTACCTCTGTCCTAGGCTACCATATCTGCCAGTCGAACAATGTATCATGCCAAACTAACATCCAGGTTGCTATTCCTGACCTAGAACCAATTGTTGGACTAAATCAATGGATTCATTTAGGGGCCACACAAACCCAATGTTTAAAGTTCACAATCTGATGGGTCTTTTTATTTCCTTTTCTATCGATTCAGAGAATCATTGGAAGGTTGAGTACCAATGCGTCCCTAGGGACCCACCGTGCTTGGACTCTGTGATAGTTACACACAGGGAAGGCAAAGGCAGAGAGTGGCTTTTCAAGAACATCTCTGTTTAAAATGCTGGAGATGGTGAGTAGAAAAGGGAACCATCTACACCACCAGTGGGAATACAAATTGGTACAGCCACCACAGAGACCAGTATGGAGGTTCCTCAAAACACTAAAAATACAGTTACCATATGATCCTGCGATCCCACTCCCAGGCATATATCTAGAGGAAACTATACTTTGAAAAGATAAATGCACCCAATATTCATTGCATCACTATTTACAATAGCTAAGACATGGAAGGAACCTAAATGTCCACTGACAGAGGAATAGATAACAAAGATGTGGTACATATATACAATAGAATACTACTCAGATCTAAAAAAACAGTAAAATAATGCCACTTGCAGCAACATGGATAGACCTAGAGATTATCATACTAAGTAAAGATATGTGCTATGACTTATAAGTGGGAATCTATCATATGACACAAATGAACCCATCTATGAAAGATAAACAGACCTCCAGACTTGCAGTTGCCAGGGGGAGGGGGAGTGTGGGAGGGATACATTGGGAGTTTGGAATAAGTAGATGCAAACTGTTACATGTAGAATGCGTCAGTAACAATGTCCTACTATATAATATAGCACAGGGAACTACATTCAATGTCCTGTCATAAATCATGGTGGAAAAGAATGTGAAAAAAGACTGTGCATATATGCATAACTGAGATACTTTGCTATACAGCAGAAAATAACACAAAACTGTAAATCAACTATAACTTGATAAAATATTTTTAAATATATTTATTTTTAAAAAGAATGTTTCTCTTTAGTGAAATGAAGGGTATGAGAATGAGCCTAATGCACATGGGCTCTCCAGAGAGAAGAGGGAACATTAAGAAAGGGAGATACAGCATTTACTTTGCTCCTGGAAGTTGGAGTCTTAAACTTCCTTGTGTCATGGATACTTTTAGTGACCAGATAAACCTTGTGGACACTTCCTCAGAATATGATCTTCAAACACATAAAATAAATGCATAGGATGACAAATGAAGACAATTATATTCAAATGCAGTTATCAAAATAGCAGAAGCACTAATGTGATGGTACATGTGCTTCTTTCTCAATTCATCGATAACAAGATTGAGTGTTTACTCCATTAATTTCAAAGTAGTAGAGAAAAATTGCAGGGACAACTTTTGGGAATATATCTACATGCACTGTGGTGAGATATGAAAATATCTGTGTCTTTGATTATTAACAGTTGCTGAACCAGCCAGCACTGTCCTGCTTTGTCTATGCTCCCAAGGGAAACAGATACGAAATTGGAATTAGTAGTTAGCGAAAATAAATATCAAGTATTTTTTTTCATCTACATTCATGCACCCTCCCCTCAAGATTCTGTCCATAGATCTCAGATTAGGGCTCTGACTCTAGGGAAAATTACAGGAATTTTTTTTTACAGAGAAGGTAGATTTTAAAGGGGGAAATTTTGATGCTTTACTTGAGGCTGATTTTTCTTTTTAAAAATGACTTTCACAAGTCACCATGCAACTTATTTGGCAGGACACTAATTGCTTGCTCCTATGAATATGAAACAAGTGTTATTTAAGAAGAACTTTCTTTGAAGCCGCTGTGCTCGCCACCCTGGGAGACCAGGTAATCTCGTTATCTGCTCTACCACAAGCTGCTGTCAGGGCCCAGCTCTTCTTATCTTCAGCCCCGCAGCCATCTCAGCCAGTTACTCAGGGTGGACCCAGCTCCAGGGCGGGGTCTCATCCTGCCAGAGTGGAAAATACCGACTCAAGGTCATAAACATCCTGCTCTGCTTTCTACCCCCTACAACGCAAGAGTTGTCAGCCAAGCCTTCACTGTCGCCCTCTACCCCTCCAACAGTGGGACATTCAGCACCTTTCTAACAGGAAATTTGCTAGATGCTGGGTTTAAGAACAACCCATCCCGCGCCTGAGTCCTTCCTGCCCAGCAGCCCTCTGAAGAGAAGAGGTGCTAAGCGTCAGGCTGGAGCCTCCATTTTTCCATCCTCTGGTTTCCTGTGGAGGGTCTTGAGCTGGTGGACACTCTGGGCTCTTCTCTAGTGCCCCGTGTCCACTCAGAAGAATGGATGCCTTTTCCCATCTTGTGCAAAGGTGGCTTATGGGCCAGGGGCCACCCTGCAGTGCCTTCCTGCCCCCACTCCACCCCAGGGAAGGGGATGGAAATACTGGATTGTGAAAGTGGCATCTCCCCAGCTGGCTCTCCCTGTCTCCCTCTCACGCTTTCTCCTCTTCTCCATCTCTGCCCCAGGCTTTGCCCCTCTGCCTGGCAGAAGATTCCTGGGATGGGGTCCATACAGGTGGGTGTAGCCTCTGATTGTCCTATTCTGCCCATGACTGGGTGGGGCCAAGGCCCTAACTCTAACATAAAGTCTTGGCAGGTCTCCTTGGCCTCAGACCCCTGATACTCTCTGTCAATCAGCTTCATGTGTAATGGAGCCTATGGCTTGGTCTCCAACTGTCTGATATTTTATTCCTTAGGGGGTTCTAATTTGAGAGGAGTAGGGAAGGCATCATTTATGGAGTCATAGCACCCTAACACTACAGAATTTACATGAATAAGGTAAAGCCTCACCTTATACCCTCTAACGAATGAGGATGTGGCTATTCTCATCAACACATATCAAGCACCGTGAGGTACAGATCTACAGAGGATGCAAAGGTCCACACTCCCGCACAGACTCTGTAAGAAACATAACCAAAGCAGAACCAATGGGTTCTACTGGGCCCTTAATGAGAGCTAATGGAAGCTCCCTCCTGAAGGCGGCGCTGGTATTTCCTTCCACTGACTAAAGTGGGCTGGTTGGGCTGAGTGGCAGACACTCAACCTTCCAGGGAGGCTCTGAGCTGTAATAAATAGATAGGTCTGATAAAGATCTGACCAAGTGGACTTCACCCCGGATAGAACACATCTGTGTCATCCTCAAGTCTCATCATTATTTCATTACAGGTAACAACGGCTTGAGAGCTTTCTATGTGCCAAAGCTGACGTGCATTACACATCATTGCCTTTGGTCTTCCAAACCATGCAAAGCAGGCTATACCAGTTTCCGACAGCTGCTGTAACACATTACATAACTTAGTCACTTGAGGACAACAGGGATGTATTATCTTATAGTTCCAGAGATCAGAAATCCAAAGTGCATCTCACTGGGTTACATTAAGGGCTCTGTCGGCAGGGCTCTGTTCCTTCTGGAGGTTCTCTGGTGAACTTGTTTCCTTGCAGTTTCCAGTTTTTGGAAGCTTCCTACATCTCTGGGATTGTGACCTCTTCCTCCATGTTCAACGCCAGCAGCATAGCATCTTTAAATCTCTATGACTCTGAGCCTCCTGCTTCCCCGTTACAAGAATATTGTAATTATATCAGGCCCAAAGGGAAAACCCAGGATAATCTCTGCATCTCAATATTCTTCACTTAGTCACATCTGTGAGGTTCCTTTTGCCAGGTAATGTGACATAATTACAGGCTGTGGGGATTAGGATAGGACAGCTTGAAGTGGGGAGGCATTATTCTGTCTACTCCATAGGTCATGCTATGAGCTCCACTTTAGAGGTGAAGAAACTGAAGCCCAGAGAGGTGGAGTGACTTGTCCAAGGTAACACAGTTAACAGGATGCAGAACCTGGGTTCCTGCTCAGGGCTCTAGAATTCCCAAGCTTGTGCTCAGAGCCATTGTACCAAACGGCCTCTGTAATTGGAAAACTGAGGGAAACTGAGTTATGCAAAGAGGCTCAGAGCAAGAACAAAGAAATCTCTGTATATGTTTTATAGAGTACATGGTTGTCCCTTAGGTGCCCAGATTTTCTCCTCAATGTGGCCCATGCCGTTTTCTCAGTAGCCCAAGGGGAGTGGACAAAGCCGAAGGTGTGGGGTCAAGTACGGTTCCCTGACTCTGTAGCATGTGAATCAAGCAGGTCACATCAGCCCTTGGGAACATGGTTGTCCCTGTGGAAAATCATCTCAGGGGTTAGATAATCTATCACTAGGAAGAGGTAAGAATGGAAAAGTTTCTCCATTGTTCCTATCCCAGAAACCCAGAGTTCACGAAGACAGAAAACAAGAATTAGGACCCAATGAGCCTTTCGGAGAGAAAAAGGACTCTGCAAAATAGTTCATAAGGCACAGAGGGGAAAATATCTAAAGGAATTTAGTCTTGGTTCCTACTTTTGAGGTCCATAAATAGAGATGCCGTTCATGGAATTTCAACAGTCACTTCTACAGCTGTTCTTTGCAAAGGTCAAAAAAACACTTCATTTCCCATGGCTGTCTTAAAAACACAGAAACACACACCACACTGTGTCTATTAAGCTGCCACTTGGACAGGTGAAAGGGAAGGTAAGCAGCTGGTCGGCATGTGTGCGTGATGAGGAAAGTCACTGCCGTGGCCGTGTTGCCAGAAGAAACGAAAATGCTTATCGTTTCAAGTGGGGAAGTTTTGACAAGATTTACCTTCATACGTCCTTAAAAGCATTCTTTCCTGACTTTTGAAATGTGCTGCCTGTGATGCCAGCAATATTGGCAGAAGCCATGATGCCTGGTATGACTCCACTGTTTTGTTAACTACTACACGGCCTCGCATAGGAACCAGTTTCTGAACTCCAAGGTGATTGTCACATCGGCCCTCGCTCCATCATGATGAGCTGTCCTAATCTGGAATCCCCTGCCCTCAGGACCTAGACACATCTGTGATGCAAAACGATGAAAAGAATTGTGTTTTTATCACCAAAACAATGCAATGTACCCAAACTAGAAAATACGGGTAACGGCAACAGCTAACCCATCCCTCTTACTCTTCTAAGTGTGTGCTTGTATTAATTCACTTATTACAACAGTCCTTGGAGGGAGACTCTATTATGATTCCCATTTTACAGAGGAAGAAACTGAGGCACAGTTCTAACCACAAGAGGTTCGTTCTCTATAATATGCCACTTTCATACAATGGAGCCCTCTGGGAGCATTCCCAATGGCGCGGGAGAAGAATATTTAATGACACACAAATCATAATTATCACTGCCCCATTGTTCCTCTAACATCCTTACAATAAAGGAAGAGAGACCAGCACATCCTCTCTTTGCCGTGGGAAGGCATAATGAGAAGACAGACATCTGGGGCTCTCACCAAGAACTGAACTTACTGGCCAGCACCTTGATCTTGGACTTCCAGCCTCCATAACTGCAAGAAATAAATTTCTGTTGATTAAGCCACCAATCTAGGATACTTTGTTATAGCAGCCTGACTAGAATAAGATGATATTTTTGTTTATGTGTATAAACAAAGAAGAATCATAGCTTATACGCTGCTTTGCAAACTGCTTGATAAGATACTGTGAAAATCTTTCAATATCATCATATACTCTTTTACCACATAATTTTACATGATTTAATGGAAGCCCAATGTAGGAATTCAGTACAATTTAACAAAGAAAACCCCAAAGGTTGGACATTTAGTTTAGCTCTTTAAGTAAATCCAATAAAAACTCCCACTGGTAGATACATGCACAGAGTTTTGATTATATAGATTTGCTTAGTCAAAGAATATCAGGGGTGTTAAACAATTTTGATTCTTACTGCCAAAATACCCAACAAATGAATAGGTCTGTATGTTCACACTAAGGCAGGAGAGAACTTTTTTCCATGGACATTTCAGACCAAGTTCTAGAAGCCTCCTGGGCTCAGCAACCCGATAGAAGGCCAGGTGGCAGACACTGAAAGCCCACATCTTAATCAGCACAAAAGCTGCCTTAAAACTCCACTGTGTCTTGCTTTCCTGTGTTGAAAAGAAGGTTCAAAATCAATTTCCTCTGTGAGATTACCACCCAAATACATAACCAATAATTTTGATCCAAATACTGGAGGGAAAATGTATGGGCTTTGGATTCAGGCTGAAGGAGGTTCACATCTCAGTGACATCAAAGGGTCTCCATCTCTATAACCAGGACTTCTTTGCCCACTTTGCTGTTACTGAGATTAACCCGAACTTAAAGTACTTAGGATAGTGACTGACACGGGGTGACATAATGCAGGTGCTCAAAAATGTCACTCCAGTTTATTGTCATGGCCTTGATCTCAAGCTCAGGGATGACAGAAAAGGGCATTGAGAAGTCTAAGAAACCTCCTGGAAGCATCCCACCCTGGTCCAGGATGTCTCTTTTTGTCTTGTGATAATTAAAACATCTCATTTCCCCCTTGGAGTTTCCTTCAGAGATTGGAGAGACAGAATAAAAGCGCTTGTCCTCTGACTCTCCTGACACCAGCCATGCCAGTGTGAACAACTCCATCTGGGTTCTGGATTCAGCCCAAGGAAGCGTTCCCTCATCTGAGAATTCTTCCTTACCCTCTGGGTCCTCCAGTGCCCTATTCTTCCTGCCATCAGGGCTCTGACATAACAAAAGTAGTCATTCCAAATGGTTTCATCCAGTATTTAGTCTACATCTAGACAGCACTTTCTATTTTACTACTTTTGGAGTAGTTTTAATTATTGTAACTACATTTGGAGTTTAGAATGAAGTAACAAGTGCTTGAAATTATTACATTTCTTAATCTCGGGAAAATGGACTGTTCAGCATGAAAGAAAGAGAGAGAGAGAGAGGGAGGGAGGGAGGGAGGGAGGAAGGAAGGAAGGAAGGAAGGAAGAAAATCAGATCCATCATCCATGATCTAGTTCAAGTCCCTGCAATCCAACTTCAAGGTGATGACTAATAATTGTGATTCGATATATTGAGAGGGGACCTCCAGATACAGAAAGACACATGAATACATGCAATAATCAACAGATGAAATTGCTGCTATTTGATCACTTTGACCAATGATTTAAGAGATCACAGTTGGCCAACGACAGCCTATAGGCCAAATCCAACTCACTGTCTATATTTTGATGGCTCTTAAGCTAAAAATACTGTTTATATTTTTAATGGTTACATGTTAGATGATTATACGAATGCTTACACCACACTCTCAATTTTGCCTCTTGGCCCACAAAACCTAAAATTCATACTATCTGGCCCTTAAAGAAAAAGTTTGCTGTCCTTTAATTTAAAGGATGATTCTATAATTTGAAGTCTTCTCATGGTTGACTATGACAGCATAGCACCATAGATCTAATAAAATTGATCAAGCCTTTAGAATACCAAGTGGGTAGCATTAAGGAACATTTATCCTATGGAAACATACACTTAATGAGCTGCCCCCTTAAAACAAAACTGGAGGAAAAGTGGATCCCAGGCATTTTGAGGTGTCATCATGTCTTGAAATCATCGATTGCTAGCTTGTCTTCGTAAGTGTTCTAGCTTCTGGTCAACTTCCCTTAAAATGCTTTGCTATGTGGGAGCATCCTAATCAGCTAGTAGCGGAGCCTATTAAGGGTAAGCATAAAACAGCTACTTTCCAGAGATTCCCAACCAAATTTTCTTTCCTTAATCGACAGTTGCTCTCACTATAGTTGGAGCAAAGCTTTTTCCTATTTCCTTCATGAGTTCAAAGCCAGAACGGAAGTAGACATTCTTTCTAAATTGGAACATATCTCTCCTACCAGTACTCTTAGCAGGGATGGGATCTCGAACAATGTTATTTAAGTATAATAGTTGGGAAATCTGTCAATGAGGTAAAACCTGCCTTAACATGCTAATCATAGTTCTTGGCTGATGAAGAGAAATGAACAGCTCTCTAAAAGAAGTCTCTCCTTCCCCAAAAGTTCTCCACCTTTTTAGGGTACTTCACACAAAATAAGATAGATTTTAAATGACACAAAAACAGAAGTACTCTAAATTCATCATCGCCTGCATTTTAAGTTATTTTTTACCATATGAAAACAAAAGAAGATAAAGAAAAAAGGAAAGCACTTCAAAAAGGAAACATTTGTCAAACCGGACGACTTGAATCACTCCTTATTAAGTTAAGTTCGATTTAACATGTGCCGAGTAACCACTCACTGTCCAATGCTTTAAGACGCACAAGAACAGAAGACACAAAATAGGCTGTTGTTTATTAATAAGTTTTACAATCTGAAGAATTTAGATTCAAGTGGTAACTCTTCATCTCCCTTTGATAAAGCTGGAAGTCTCTGTGAAACAACTCATCATTCACCAAGCAGCCTCCAGCCTGCCTCCAAAAAGCCTGTTTTCCCAATGATCACCTCTCTTCTAAGCTTTTCCAAACTTCTCTCCAAGTCATCGCTCTGGGAACACTGGGTTTAACATTTAAACATGCTCGGCTGTAATTGGGAAGAACAAATCTAACTCTATATTGTATCTGTTCCTTTTCCTTTTTTTTCTTTTCTTTTTTTTTTTTTTTAAGGGCTGCACAGGCAGCATATGGGAGTTCTCAGGCGAGGGGTTGAATCAGAGCTGCAGCTGCTGGCTGCAGCCACAGCCACATCCACGTGGGATCCGAGCTGCATTTGTGACCTACAGCACAGCTCACAGCATTGTCAGATCCTTAACCCACTGAGTGAGGCCAGGGATTGAACCCTCACTCTCATGAATAGTAGTGGTTCATTATCACTGAGCCACAGTGGGAACTCCCTGTTCCTTTTACTTTAGCCTTTGTGCTCTGTTGCCCGTGCTTAGTCATGCTGGCCCTGCACTCTCTATAAAAAAATGTTGCCTATAACCTGAAATATACAGGATAGCCTTTTCTCAAGGCTCTGACCTTTAAGAGTCCATTCATAGAGACATAAAAAGTTGCACAATAGAGAATAACATTCCTCTTGTTGGAGTCTGCAAGAACATCAAGACCTGACTTATTGGACAGCCGCAAGAACAAAGCACTCCTACACCAGGAAGTTTGCAAGAACCAACTACATGCCTCCCTCACATTGCTGTATTTTATTTATTTATTTATTTAATGATTTTTATTTTTTCTTTTACAGTTGATTTACAGTGTTCTGCCACATTGGCTTTAAAAGAGCTTTGCTGAAACACTTCCAGGAGTTCAGGGTTTTTTTGTTTTGTTTTGTTTTGTTTTTCATCTCAGGGCTGCACCCATGGCACATGGAGGTTCCCAGGCTAGGGGTCAAATCGGAGCTACAGCTGCCAGCCTATGCCACAGACACAGCAACAGAGGATCCAAGCCGCGTCTGCGACCTACACCACAGCTCACAGCAATGCTGGATCCCCTACCCACTGAGCGAGGCCAGGGATTTAACCTGCAATCTAATGGTTCCTAGTCAGATTCGTTCCACCGCAACGGGAACTCTGGTTCAGGTTTTTTGGGGGGCACAAACCATCACCCGTCTCCTTACATGGCCCTTCAGTTGTGTGGCCTCATGGTGCATCAGGAACATGAACTCGGTGTTCAGCAGTGGTATTACATTTAGAGGAGGATATATCCATAATCCCTAGCATGACATTTGAATCTCTTTGCAATCCTGTACAACTCCCCCCCCTTTCTGATATCTCCCTTTACGACACCCCAAATCCCGTCTCTCTTCAAGTAACCATGGATGTGCCTTGCCCTTCCTCATACTTTGTCACTGCAGAGTCCACTCATCCATCAAGGCTTAGTTCAAACAGCATACTCTCTGTGTGTTTGCTGTTCATGCTTCTGCTTTACTTCCTTACCGGGCAGCTCAGTCTTAGTTTCCTTAATATCTAGCACTCTGCCATGGGTTCGGCAGACACTGGTAGGTGCTCAATGCATAAGGGTCAACATTTGCTCCTGAATTTTGTCAGCTGGATTACCCTGGGGTTCACTGAACTTTAGAAGCCTGCCAAATTCTCTGCTGTGTGGACAGAACATAAAACATAAACCGACTCTGCAGGAGAAAGAAATTTTACCTTCAAGCTGCCTCTTCGGTCTCATTGTCCATCGTGAAAATAACTCATATCAACTAGTATTTGCACAGTATTTGTGGATACATTAATCACAGTGCAAAGTGTTGATGCATCTTAATTAATCTTCCCAATAATGAGACAGGGACTATGATCCTCACTGCACAGATGAAGCAACTGAAGCTTACAGAGCTTAAGTGACTGGCTCAAGTTCTTATAGTTGATTAGAGATGGAGGTAGGCTAGGAATCCACCCACCGCCCTTGCCCCAAGCCTCTCAGACCAGGTTTTAGCTAGGCTGAGGTCATGCTAGGTGATGAGACAAAGCTCCAGCTGTCACGGGTTGATCAGGTAGGGGGGAAATGGTTAGAGTTGCCAATAGAGTTCTGAGGCTCATCTAGAATTCACCCGGAGATGGGAAGTGGAGGTGGCTTCAAGGTAAGGCCTTGCCCTCCTATCTCTAACCCCACTGCCATCAGCGGGACGCTGTCATACTTGTAACTGAATTTCAGGCCCTCAGGCTCAGCATCAGGCCATATGAATGTCCCATTCCACTTTATTTGCTGTCAGAACAGAGCAAGTAGATTTGATTCTCATAGGGTGGTTCGCCATCTGTGTTTCATTTGCAAGGATAATGTGTTATTTTAAAAATAATAAGACAATTTATTTACATCTACTTTTTTCTCTTCTATTTTCTCAGCAGAAAATGACACGAAAAAAAATAGGTGGAAATTATCCCAACAAAAATATTTATGAGTAAATAGCTTGCAGAAAGGATGAGGATGCTACTATCAAATAATTCTGGTCCCACCCACCAAAACAAAGTAAGAGGATATTCCTGACAGCATCACTGAATTGCATGTAATTACTGCCAATGTTTTAAGCATGATGATAATGAGTAAAGTATTAACATTAGATCAGAGCAGCCTCGGAACATTTATTTTCCTGAGAGTAAGATGACTACTTCTAGCTTTCATTCAAGGCATGGGAGAAATATTATCTCTTATTATTATCATGGTTTTTTTTTTCAGGCAGCAGTTTGACTTGATATTGTCATTTTCACAGATTTCTTTAGGACGTTTCTGGAGATGGAGAATGTGACAAGAGTTTAAATGGGTTCATCCTGACCAAACACATAGTTCTCTTTCAACTCGAAGCTCCAAATGCAAGTTCATTGATTAGTTTGCATGTGATACTCCCACCACCATTCTCCAGTTTTCTTCTCTGACGTATTTAAGAACTCCTGCATCTCTCATAGGAAATAAATGCACTTAAATTTAAAAGTCCTTACGTGACACTTTCCACTGAAAGAAGGAAGGAAATCCTCTCAGTTTTCAGGTTTGGCCTAAAAACTGTGGGCATTATAAAGTGTCATTATCAGCTGAAAACAGAAAATAAATTACATTCACAGTCCTAATATCTTTTGTTGTCTGTTCTTATTTATAGGTAGGCTCTCACTTTCCTTAGATTATCTGGAATATAATACATAATAAGATAAAGGCGAATTCCCCAAAAAAAGACAGAAAAGTGCTTAGCTCAAACTCCTTACAAAGACTAATGATACTTTCTCAATGCAAATGTTAAGACTGCATTTTAAAGGCCTCATTTGGAAACTGTTCCCACTTGCCAGGAAAAAAAAAGTAAGCAAGAAAACAAAAACAGGGAGCGCTCAATGGTAGCGAACCCAAATGGTATCCATGAGGATGCAACTTCGATCCCTGGCCTCGCTCAGCAGGTTAAGGATCTGGTGTTGCTGTGGCTGTGGTGTAGGTCACAGAGGTGACTTGGACCTGGCATGTCTGTGGCTGTGGCATAGGCTGGCAGCTGCAGTTTCGATTTGACTCCTACCCTGGGAACTTCCATATGCTGCATGTGTGGCCCTAAAAAAAAAAGAAAGAAAGAAAACAGAAACAAAAAGAAAACAACAACTCCCTTAAACTGACCATTAACTACCCTGAGTAGTTGCAGATTGGGGCTGTGTTCAAAGTTGGCAGATTTCAGCTGATGAACTTCAGTCTAGCAGCCAGGATGGTCAACTAAAGAAACCATTTATCAAATGTTAGGGACCTTTATCTGATTTTACATTGTAGTGCAGCCAGACATAGTTTAAAAACGTAGACGGAGCTGTCAGATGAGAGGCTGAGTACAGTTATAGAGAAGAATAAAGCGGTGCCCCCGATGAACCCAATTTCATTTAGTAGGATATATGGTTCTTATTTCCGCCAAACATTTAAGCAAGAGACCCAGATCCTCATGACCACGCTGTTCACCGAGGTGTTCTGAGAGCCTAGTGCAGTTCCTCCCAAAGGGCCCACATAAGGTGAATAAATTAGATTACTGGATGATTACACAAGGGCAAGAGTAAGCGCTCAACTAAAATAAAATCATTATATTATTTATTTATTTTTTTACTTACTTACTTATTACCCATGCTAGGATGTGGAACTTGCAACAAGTTCTGAGATAATCTATTTGCTATTTACTCATGAATACAAATTTAAGGAATATAAGCCATCCATCCATCCCTTTATCCATCCCACCATTCAACTGTTCATCCATCTATCCCTCCATCCTTGCCTATCCCTTTATCTATCCATCCACCCATCCATCCATCCATCCATACATACATACATGCAACAAATCTTTACTGAGTCTCTATTATTTACCTGGCACTAGGTTTGGCAATGGGAATATAGAGAGGGGACAAAAAATTCAAGATCTTTCTTTAGAAGGTGTACATTGTGGTATGGTTTCCCGAAAAAGTAAACAGAAGAGCTCGTAGTGGAAGATACACCACATTCCCAAGTCATATTTGATGTAATGAGCTTATGATAAGGCAAGGACAATACATGGTCCCTGCATCTGTTCTCATGACCCAGCTGTGAATCCAAGGAATTGCAATAAATCCCAGCCCAGCGTTAGCGAAAGTGAAGAAGTAAGACTCACAGAATAAAGTGAACATGCTCTGCACAATTTGGGGAGACTTCCCATGTCTGTGATATGTGGGGAGAAACAGTAGGTAAAGCTCTCAGCAGTAGTTGATGGGAACTGGAGCCTGAGTCAGCAGTCACAGGAAGCGGGACACATGGTAATGACTGCTCCTCTAATGCTTTGCTGTTTGCAAAAGGGGAGAGGGTGATAGTTGGCAGTGCAGATGTCATTCCAGTGATTACTGATTAGGAAATGGGCTCTGAAAGGTTAACTGATTTGCCCAAGGTCACAGAGCTGGTCAGGTGGGGAACTGGCATTCCCAGGCAGCATCCTGCAGAATGAATTACACACTGAAGGTATTCAATAAATATTTTTAACAACCATAGTCTCAAGGTTGGAAAAGACATTAAAAATATAACCTTTACTGGTTACCTGAACCCCTTCATTTACATCCTGCAAAGGGACGTCTACGTTTGACTGTATTTCACAACGGGGAACTAACTAACCACTCATATTTTGCAACTAAATCAATAATGAAAATGACGATACTTTTGTTTATCTAGAATAGAAAATGTGCTTTACATATTGTGACATATCTGATCCTCACCAACTACCCATTTGAGGTAGGTACTGTTATTCCCATTTTTTAGGTGAATAACCAAGGTGTGGAGAGGTCAAATCATTTATTGTTCTGGGATGAAGTACGTCCCCCCAAAAGACTGGCTGAGTCCTAATCCCTAGTACCTGTGAATGTGACTTTATTTGGAAATAGGGTCTTTGCAGTTGTGATCAAGCAAAATGAAGTCATTAGGGTGGCTCCTAATTCAATATGGCTAGTGTCTTATAGGAAGGCACGGCCACACATAGAGGGGAGACAAGGTGAAGATACACTGTCAGAAGAAAGTGGAGGTGGAGATTGGAATGATGTGACTACAAGCCAAGCGATGCCCCAGACTGCTGGCAACCACCAGAAGCTAGAAAATACAAGGAAGGATTCTCCCCTGGAGCCCTCGGAGAGCACCCCCTGCTGATACACTGATTTCAGACTTTTGACCTTCGGAGCTGTGAGAGGATAAGTTTGTCTAAGCCACCTACCTGGCTTGTGGTACTTCATTCATTAATACACTCACTTTGGTTAAAAAACTAAATAAATGATGGTGTCCGGGGTTCTGACCCCAGATCCCCCTTCTGAGTCAGGTACACTGGTACATGGTCTCCAAAGGCAAAAACAACTCACTGAATCACCTGTGGGGTTTTTTTGGATTTGTTGTTAACTACTGAGGCCTGTTTTCTGCCCCAAAGACTGTGATTTTGTGGATCCAGCTTTGGCTGGAGCACGGATGCTTCTAAAGCTCCTCAGCAAAGTTTGAGAACCACTGTCCTAGTTGATTCCACTCCTCACCTTTTGGGGACCAAGCAGAGCAGATCTACTCCCTCTTTCCAAAGACCAGCCCTTCTTCAACAGGAAGAAAGCCTGCCTATACCCTCTGAGCCCCTCTTTTCCAGGCTACAAATGACTGGGGACCCACTATTTAAAGCAGGCCCTCATTTGACCATGCTGCCCTGGTGATTCCTAAATCATGTGCTTGCAAATGCGCTGGTTTTGGGGTAAGCCAGGGAGTTAACCTTGGCCAGAATGGGAAGCAGGGACTGACACACTGTCAATTCCACAGTCCATATCATTTTCCATATGGTCTGGTGTTCTCCCCAAGGTCACATTCAGTTAAAGAAGAACATCTAAGGAAGAACTCTCTTCTGGTAATACAGAAGAACAAATGTGACTCCATATTAGATCTGTTCTGTTGCCTGTGCTTAGTCATGCTGGCTCTGCGGCTTTTGTAAAAGAACATTGACCGAAATATAAAGGACAGCCTCTTCTCAAGGCTCTGACCTGTAAGACTTCATTCATATATGGATATAAAGTTACAAAACAGAGAATAACATTTGTCTTGTTGGAGCCTTATAGGAACGTTAAGACCTGACCTATCTGGCCTGATGCAAGAACAAAGGATTCCAACACCAACTAACCATGCCCTCACATTGCCTCTAAAAGAGCTTTGCTGAAACCCTTTGAGAGGTTTGAGGTTTTTTCAGCATGAACTATTTCCTTGCATGGCCCTGCAATAAACCTTCCTCTGCTCCAAACTCCAATATTTCAGTTCTTTGGCCTCACTGTGCCTCGGGCACATGAACTTGCATTCAGTAACATTCTCAGCCCACTCACTGGGCAGATGCCACATACTGGGCAAGGTTGGCCTGTAGAATTTAAGCCAGGTAGGCGGCTGATGGTGGCTATGAAGGGCCATGAGGGGGTCAGTTATGGGTCCAGAGGCTGCTGCACCCCAAACACACTGGGAAATGAAAGATCATATTTTCAGACAGCGGCCTTTATGCCCGGAGGTATCACACACCTCGTGCTGCCTGCCTCTCTCTCTTCCCCACATCCTTCCTTCTGCTCAGCTCTCAACAAAGATTTTTTTGAGCACCTCACACAAGTTAAGAACTGAGAATATGTGAAAGAACAAGCCGACACAATCCCTTTCCCCCTCGGAGCGTGGAGAGGAGCAGATCAGTGAGGGCATCTGCCTCCTTTGGCCCCACTTAAGACAGCCCAGGAAGTAGAAAGGGTAGCATTAGAGAGCATTTGACTGGCATTCTTGGAAGTCTTCTGTCACCTCCCCTTTAGGTCCTGCTGGGTCCTCCCTGGGAATGTACTGGACAGAAAATAAAAATGAAAATTTTACATCATATCAACCGAGCTCAGGTAACCCTTGGACTTCTGGACCCTCTACTCCCACAAAGTGGGGGCAAGCTGGGAACAAACCATTTGCAAAATCTCAGGTTTTTCTGGCCCCAGATCTAGAAGGAGTCCTTGACCTATTTGTATACACTCACACCAGTCAAACATGCTATTTGAGATACTGTGAGTGAATACATGGTAATTATGCTTAATGTTGGTTTGAATCACAACAAATTTTATAGGGGTTCCACTGGAATATCTTCTTAAAAATGAATGGTGCATAAGTCTGCTTAAGTCCAGAGTTGACTTTTAAAACCACAACTAATACCACCTCACACCTGTCAGACTGGCCATCATGAATAAGTCCACAAATAACAAATGCTGGAGAGGGTGTAGAGAAAAGGGAACTCTCCTGCACTGTTGTTGGGAATGTAAATTGGTACAACCACTATGGAAATCAGTATGGAGGTACCTTAGAAAACTATACATAGAACTACCATGTGACCCAGCAATCCTGCTCTTGGGCATATATCCAGACAAAATTTTCCTTGAAAAAGACACATGCAGCACTGTATTTTCATTGCAACACTATTTACAATAGCCAAGACATGGAAAAGCCTAAATGTCCATTGACAGATGATCGGATTAAGAAGATGTGGTATATATACACAATGGAATACTACTCAGCCATAAAAAAGAACAAAATAATGCCATTTGTAGCAACATGGATGGAACTAGAGACTCTCATACTGAGTGAAGCAAGTCAGAAAGAGAAAGACAAACACCATATGACATCACATATCTGAAATCTAATATACACGCAAATGAACCTTTCCACAGAAAAGAAAATCATGGACATGGAGAACAGACTTGTGGTTGCCAAGGGAGAGGGGGAGGGAGTGGGATGGACTGGGAGTCTGAGGTTAATAGATGCAAACTATTGCCTTTGGAATGCAGAAGCAATGAGATCCTGCTGTATAGCACTGGGAACTAGGTCTAGGCACTTAAGATGGAACATGACAATGCGAGAAAAAAGAATATATACATGTATGTGTAACTTGGCCACCTTGCTGTACAGTAGAAAACTGACAGAACAATGTAAACCAGGTATAATGGAAAAAATAAAAATCATTATAAAAAAATAAAACCACACCTAAGATAGAATGCCTACTTAGGAGTTTTTCAGAAATGATAACTGACAATTCCATAATCCTTCAGCAGGAACTTGTCACATGCGTGTGAGTTTTAGGAAAGGAAAGGTGAGATGAACACACTGGAACTGGAAAACATTAATAGGAAGTCCGATGTGCAAGTTTTGTCCCTTTAAAGATGAATAACTTAAAAGTCACATTTCGCTCGTTCAGCAAATTTGCCTAAGAGACGCTTAGCACAGCTCTAGTAAACAGACGTGGCTTGCCTAAATTCAGGGATATTTCTTTCCTTCAGATTGGACCAGTGTTGCCTGGGTCAGCACTGAACTCCGGGAACCCTCATAGAAAAGTGATACTCTTCATTCATTTTCATTGATTTTCCAATTTGGGTTAAATTGCATTGTTGTTTTTCTTGTTGTTTGTGTGTGTTTTTGGTGTTCTTTATGTATTGTGGCTAGAAAGACTTAATTCAACTCTCATAATTACATACATACTGAAACTTAACAAATACCCAAATGACAATATCATGAGCTTGAGACACTTCTGTCCCCCAAATAAACCTTAAAAATGGAATAATCTATGTTATCATTTTTGGCTTGTAAAGAGGGACTTAACAAAACATTTCCCACCAGTAAAAAGAAAAGCTGAGATAGAAATATCAAAACTGCATTTCATCTTTCTCTTGTAAGATGAATCTGTAAGTACCTTTGGGAGAATTAAGGATTATGGGAAAACTGGTGTGTGTGTGTGTGTGTGTGTGTGTGTGTGTGTGCACGTGCGCAGGCACGTGCAAACTGCACATGTGTGCTGGGCAGGGAATAAAGAGAGAATTGTAAAGTCATTACTTGCCTCTGAAGAAGATAATACATCAGTCAAGCAGTCATCAAAATAGGGAAGTTTGGAAAGAGAATGAGAGATAAAATGAAGGAAATGGACCTGATATGTTCTTTTTTTCCTGCTTGATATTTTTAATGAGAAATGATTACATTTCCCAAGTGACAATCACAGAATGCAAATTTCATGCTCTCCCTCCCTTCCAATAATTTACCATTTCCGGCTACTGCTCCCCACCCTTCACATGTAAAATCTTAGTGTCATTTCCAACTCATTCTTGACTGTACGCCAACAAACGCATAATTAGGATTTTAAGGAGTGCCCAAGCTGTGTGAGGCAGCAGGCAAACAAACATGCATTTAGTGACAATCTCTGTTCTCAAGAAGTTTACTATCTAGGCCAGCACTGCCCACTGGAACTTTCTGTGATGATGGTAATAGCCTAGCTCCATCCTGGCCAGTATAAAAGCCACTAGCCACCTGGGGCAACAGAGCACTTGAGATGGGGCTGATCTGACTGAGAAACTGAATTTTACATTTTAATTTCAATAATGTAGATTAAAATGTAAATAACCCCATGTAACTAGTGGTTACTATGTCAGGCCAAGACGAAGAGCGGGGGGGATATTCTTTAAAGGACAAATGACAGCATAAAGAGCATGTGACAGATGCCACGTGAGGGCTGCAGGTAGGTGCCGTCAGAGACTGGAGGAGGAACGAGGCTGTCGAAGACTCGGGGCAGGAGGATGTCTTCCTAGAGGGAGCGGGTCCAACCCAGCATCATGGGAGAAGTAGAAAAGCAGAGAGGAGAGCAGAAGGCATTTCTGACGCAGGCATCTTTTTTAATCAAAAGCACCGAGAAGAAAAGCCAAAGGGCCCCATAGGGAAGCCCAGCACTCACTTGGAGCCGAAGGTCAAGGGTAACTGCAAGGGGACAGGTGTGTGGGGATGGAGGTGGAGGATCCCTCAGTGGGCTTCTGTGCTATGTGAAGAGCCTAGAGGCTCACTTATGGGAGATATTCTGCGAGGAGCCACAGGGTGGACCTGGAACTCAGGAGACAGGCCCTGGCTGGGGGTATGTCTTACGTCTTATGCGGACGTAAGCAGGGCAGGAGCACGTGCCCCTTAAGTGGGACAGCAGCCACCAGCTTCGTTGACTATTGCTGATGACTGATCGTCCACAGGTGGAAAGTGGGCCCCCACTTTCCAGCCTTTCTGCTTTTCAGAAAGGCTGGGAATTGGAATTCAAATAAAAAAGAAGCATGAAATCAAAGTATTTTGATACGGCAACTAATGTGAACGTTTACAACACCATGGGCCAAACCAAAGAGCAGGCACGTGGGTGACTGCAGCCGGCGGGGCACCTGTTTGTGACACGTGACCTGGAAGCTGGGCGAGGTTTCACAGAGACGGCCCCATGGGACGAGAGCGGAGATGCACGGAGAGGCTTGGGGGGCACACGGGCCCAGGCCGCAGAGGTTTGAGCAAGAACTCAGTGGACACCACCCAGCTCTGCGACCAGAAGAGCATCAGCCACCTCAGAGAGTCACTTCCCTCCACCCTCAACCCCCAGCAGGAAGGCGAGGAAACAGCAGCCCACAACCCCAGGAGCCTCAAATAACTGAATGACTCTGCTGTACAGCAGAAATTAACGCAACACTGCAAATCAGCTAGACTTGGCTTGGGAATGAATACAGACACCTTCAAAGGATAGGGCTTTGCCAGTGTGTGTTTCTGGGGTCACATAACATCCCATCTCCCGGTACAGATTCTCCCCATCCAGCCATGTGTAAATATCTCACTTCCGTGCCTACGATATAAAATGCCATTGACTGAAGCCCCACAGCTTCCCTAGTGCAAAAGCCGCATTCGATTTTCATGAAAAAGAAGTTGTGTGCTGTCCTGCTTACCTCCCGGTCCAGCAGTGCAGGTGACACGACCGTGACAATGTCTCCTTTCTCAGGATCGATGTAGAACATGTTGGGAGACGGCCTGTCAGGCGTCTGCTGCCGGATGTTATAGCGCAGGAGGGCGTTATCCGTGGCTGGGTCGTCCGCGTCAAAGGCTGTTATCCGCATCACCGTGGTCCCTAAGGGGACAGGACAGAGCGCAGGAGATGGTCACTTGGGGGGCCGTGATGGGCAGAGCCCCTCCCTCCACCTGGGCAATGGCCATGGAGTAATGTGTCAGTCACCTTCTAAATTAAAAAAGCACAGCCCTTCCCTGGACCCATTAGGCTTTAGCTCTCCTTTCCCCCTCCCTCTCGGCTCCATCATGTAAAAAGACCCGAAGGAAAGAAATCTTTGCTGTTCAGCAGATTGACAGCTTAATTTTTCCTTCTGCTGATATGCTGTTTATTTCCACGGGTTTCATTCCATCGTGGATGTGGCCGTGTGACAGCGTTCCTTCATTTCAAAAGCTCTTATTGAATGCCTACCACATGGGGGACCCTGGGTGGGCAATGGGGAAATAGTGGTGCAATGAGGGCACATTCTGGTGTCTGGCAGGTTAGAGGTAACTGGAAATGATAGCGTTATAAAAATAAAAAAGCATCTGCATGTCCGGAGGGAGGGTGGGCGATGAAAATATGGAGGAGAGCAGCATCTACCAGGGGCTCAGGGAAGGTTCCTAGTGCAGATGCCAGAGGGGTGAGTGGGTGGAAGCGGGGGAAGGAGGGGGGACCTTAAAGAGAAAGGTATTCTGGTCAATTCCAGTTAGAGGGAACGGAAGCAAGTGTTACATGAGCATCCTCGGCACGGCCCTGATGATTTTGGCACCATAGGGACAAAGACGATATAGAGATAAGGGTGACGCGGACTATTTGATTATAAAAAGGTCAAGAAGGGTGTCAGATCTCGCTCACACACAGCTGATACGCATGGCAGATGGCACTAGCCACTCCTGAAGACAGGTGAATAGCAACTCTTAAAAAAAAAAATGCATTCACTCTTTCGGCCTATACCCTCAAAATACACTCTCATGTGTCAACAAGAGTTTTCGGCAGGGGTCTTCGTGGAGGAGTCCCTGCTATGGCGGAACATCTGGAAACAGCCTAAATGACCACCAACAGAGGAATTGCTAAAAGGGTGGTATCCCCACACTGTGAGATATTTTGCAGCAGTTAGAAAAGATCAAATGTGTTCTAACATGGAGGGCTTTCCAAGATTGAAAAAGATCAGGTTGGGGAACGTTCTCCTTAGTACAGTATCATTTTTGTGAACCTATTTGCATGCATAAAATTCCACAAATTTTATGCACATATTTTTTTCAGGTACAGTTAATGCCCATAAATGCACAGAGAAAGGTCTATAAGGGTAAACCTCCCACAGGCTCTGGTGGTTAAATCTGGGAAAGGAGAGGGTGCTGGGATTAACGGTGGGTGATGAGGGAAGACATTGGCCCAATTTGTAATGTTCTGAGCATTTGCACAAGGAGAGCGTGTTGTGTCTGCGATAAAAATATAAGGTCAAGGGGTCATAATCGTGAATATCAACAGAAGCATGTGCACAATCATGCACATTTGCCTGCTGATCCTGACAACTGTGAGCCACCATTTTTGACTCAGGGCGACCTGTCCAAACATGATTTTTCACGGCAGTTTCTTCTTCTATGAATATAGGGCCCTGCCTTCTGATTTGGAATCTTCGGGGCCCACAACATGTGAGTTAAGTGGTAAGAGATGGATGCAGCAGACCTATAGATCCCAGCAGGAATATTTATATACAGAAATTATTCAAGCTGAAGGGAAACACAGAATTCACTTAGCTTAGCCACCACCCTGGCATTCCTTTCCCTTTTATAACAGTGCTTCTCAAACCATCAAAGCCAGTTTATTCTTTCCCATAAGAGGAATCAGATGGGCAGCTATAAGGTCTGAATGATCAGGTAACCAAAGGGGATTGGACCATCCTGAGGTTGGATCAATTTGTTAAATGGTCTCGGTCAATTTCACCAATGTGTTAAGTAGTCTCAGTTAATTTCACCACTATGGCCATTAAGCCAGATACATCCAGACACATATTCTACTGTTGTGTCTTTGCCCTCCTGTTTCTTTATGAAACTGTCACAGGGCAGGGCTCATGGGCCAGTTCAAGAATAGAAAATTCTGGGCATGTGAAGTCCCCTTCCTTGCCCTGTGCTTTGGAAGATGTTAGCAAGCCATTTGCTTTCTGCGTAGTCTCCCACTGAGCCACCCCAGAGTCCAGGTTCTTCCTCTACCTGGTGGGCCAGGCAGCCACTCCCGTTCTGTCAGCGTGAGTGTGAAGGGGGCATTCGCTTGCCTTCCTGGTCTAGGGAAACAGGCCTGCTTGAGTGTCTCCATCAGAAATCAGATGCAGCTTCCAGGCCTGCATCTCACCCCAGGCTGTGCGAAGTGAGCTCCGGGTGGGCAAAGGCCTGGAAGGAGGCCTTCAGACCATGGATTCCACACGCATGACGAAACACGCATGACCCGGCACCCTGCACCCTGTGAGTGCCTAATGATCGCTTGACAGATGGACTCTGTGCCCTATTTAATCCGCCTTTAACTGAAGTCAGAGATGAATAAGCAAAAGAAAGTCTAACACCGAAGTCATCACAGCCATGACTGCCATGGCTTCACAGGAAGGAAAAAAAAGACCTCTCAGGTTGATGGGTTTTGTTTCTCAGAGCACATTCATTAATAATGTCATTTTGGGTTATTCTTTTTTACAGATGTGATAACATGGTATGATAAAACCTGGAGTATTCCCAAGGCTACAGAAAAAGTTTTTTTATTTCAGTGAATTGTTAGGGAGCCAGTGAACTTGATCTTTGTCTTCGCCCAGCCTTGAACACAGGCCTGGGTTTACTTCTGAGCCTCAGCTCAGTGAAGAATAAGCATTGCTCAAGTTATCCGAATAGGTTTGCAGCATTGACAATAATGACCTTGGGGTGACATCTAGGTTCAAGTCTAAAGTAACTCTGTGAATTTGCGCAAGTTAATCAGCCCTCTCTGAACCTCAGTTTCCCCATTCACCCCCTCCTAACATGAGGCTATTAGTAACACTTTCTCTTTGGTCACCGTAAGGATTTGAGGGATGGGGTGATACGGTAAATAAAGTGATGCAGTGGCTGGTACATTGGTGTCCCGGGGAGAATGTCTTTTACCATCAGAACTGCCCTGAGCTCTGAGCCCATCATGGTGGTGCCTCCGACAAAGGAATTGAGAGTTAAGTCATCCATAGAAACAGGTACCTGGCATGGCAGGATGAGCCCTGGAACCCATCAGTGCTGAGTTGCCCAGACTCCCTGTCTCCCTTCCGTCTTGTCCCATTTGGGTTTCTGCTGTGGAGATCACAAATCTGCACTAACATGTACACACACAGACGCTCACACACACTGACACTGTGTAGCTGCAGCTGCTTCTCCATGTGGTAGGTACTCTGCTCTTCTTCTGGGGTCAGGGCTCTATCCTAAGTCCCAGATTATCTGGTGAGCCCAACACCCTGCCCTTTCCAGCTCCTCTACTGGGGGCTGGATCACGATTTTAAGGCCTCCAGTTCTGCAATGGCTGGACAAGCCTTCTAAACCAGCATTTCCTAAATTGTTTCCAGGGGACTCTGGTTCCGTGGGCTCAGCAGACAAACACATTTGGGAAAGAGGCAGGAGGCACAGTTACGCAGGATTCCCTCCTGGAGGACTTCCTAGTATCCTTAAGAAGCAAATGCATACTGTACATCTGCAAGAGAGAATAGAATCTGCAGTGTTTCCCAAACTTCTCTGAGGAGGGAACCTCTTCATTTTCAGGATATCTTTATGGAATGGGCCGTAGGGTCCTAAATTTAGCTCTCGGGTAGCACAGACTGTGTTTCGTTCATTTTACAAGCTCAGGAGCTGACATGCAATAGATCCCCCATCACTGTTCTTTTAGGAATTGAGTTTTTGAACTTCACTGAGCTTTGCCTTAGTCCACAGTGACCAGAAGCCGTGATAACTTCTTACTGAGAAGAAGAGACAGCATTGCCTGTGAAACGAAGCAGGACCCTGTGGAGCTCCAGTACAAATCCTTTCTGTGTTTCTGGTTTGTAGGAAATTGGCTTTGTTTGGCCTTCTTGACCTTCCCTGAGTTCCAAAGGGCAGCCCTGGACAGTTGTTAACCAGGGAAGGGATGCAACACAGAGACAGGGAGGAGCAGTCGAGAGGCAGCAGTGCAGCCGTGGGCCAGGGTCCTGCTTCCTCCTCAAGGAATAGACATAAACAATACCTTTGAATTCTTCTGCAGGACTAAGACTCCACCCAGGTGGAGGATGGCAACTTCGGGCTGAGCTCGAGATTTTGGGACCTCATCAGCAACCACTCAGAAGAAAGCCACATAGCCTCGTCGTGAGGAGTCTTATGGTAATGGTTCAAGGAGCAGGGCCAGACACTCAGACAGTCTTGAGGGCAGTAGCCTGCTGTGGCCGCTTTTACCCGGCAAAGCAGTGCAGCTATTCTTTTCTGCTTCACCCAAAACTCTCTCTCCCAAGATTCAGTTTGGTGCCTGTGTACAGACACTGGGCTTCAGCAACACTGGATATTTTACATAACCAGGCATGCTTCCCTACTGGAGCTCTGAGCTCTTTCCCCACCTAGAGGCTCTTGTTGGACCTGGATTCAGCAGTCATACACCAATTCCAAACCCAGGGCTGATGTCCAGCAGGTAGGCACCAGGATGGTTATTCTGGTGCCTATGGATGGCACCTGTGCCTTAACCTTGTCCAAGCCTACGTCTTTGACGCGAGAAGAAGGGCTCATTCATTTCCAGCAGCCTGGTGGCTTCGTATCTGTGCTTGTCTTGTGCCTACGTGTGTTTCCCGATGGTGGGGAAATGATAATTATGTGACAGACACACGTGTGGGTCCTGCACGATGTCCATCTCTGTCTTCCCACATCACAACACTCTCAGGAGTGTCAAAATAAATGATAATCACCCTGTCGCTCCCAGAGCCAGATGAACTAGCAGCGGTCCTGCCAAAGCAAAATAAAAGAATTACAGGCTGCTAGCTGAAAGCTTCAAGCTGGGCCATCATTTTCTTTTGCTCAAGGACATGGCTGCCAGCATGAGAGGCTGAGAAGCAGGAGGGTTTTGTCTTGGCCAGACTTCCCCTTCCTCGTGGCTACATTTCTCTGATTAAAGAAATGGGCCACCTGGTGTCATGACCTTGAAGCTGGTGTGTGAAGTTTTGCTTCTCTGTGATCCAGGCACTGTCCTCTCCTGGGAAGCAGAGGGCGGATCTGGAAAGGAGGGGCTATTTTCAATCTCTGGGAAAAGTCAGCCAGCATCAAGAGTGGGAGGCTCCCAAGAACAGCTCTCTCTGGGCCACGGGTGACCAAATCCTTCTGCTCTCGAAATGTCTCCCCTTTCATCCCCAAGCATTGCCTTTCCCATGATCAAAAGTGTCAGACTCCCTTTTTTAAAAAATGAAGTCCCTGTAAGTGAACTTATAAATTCCTATAAGTTCCTATATTCACTTAGAAGAATAAGTGGACATCCAGGTCTATTCGGCACCAGATTTTGGACAGCACAGCTGAAGTGACTGTATGTTTTCCAGGTGGGTGCCAAATATAAAAACCGGCCTGATCAGAGATGACAGGTGTCCCCATGGGGGCTCACAAGATGTGGCAAAATGGCACATCTTCTGGAAACATCCAACTCATGTGAGGTGGTAGGGGATTATAGTGCCTCCCAAACCGATCTCTGCGACTGAATTATCTCAGCCATGAGCCTCACAGGTTACCAAGGAGAGAATGTGACCACAGATCCAGCACAGCATAACTCACTCCTCCCTGTGTATTCCCTATGTCTGGAGAGAAGCATTTAGGCTACTGGCACCTTGAAGTGGGCAGCCAGGCAAGACGGGCACAGACATACCTGGGGGTATATCTAGTCAAACTGATGCTAATTTGAAACTAAATTTCTCTTGAAACCCTTCAAGTTGAAAGGGTTCTGGCATCCTAATTCCAAACCCCCAACCCGTGTTCTAGGTGTGAGATGATAAACCAGCCCATGTGCCTGGGGCTGAGGGCATTGCAGGACAGCCCTGGGCAAACTGGAACAAGCGTGGCACCCTCAGGCCACGTTCTGCTTCCAGATACAGACCTATCTCGTAGCTGTGACTGTCAGAGCACAGACGTGAGGACTGTTGCCAGTGTGATTCCAGTGGCCCTGGATGGTCAACTCACCACCGGTCAACCAATTTGAGACTGGCTTCCAACCGCACTATATGGATACAACCCAGCTCTCTCCTAATGTCCTCAACAGGGAGGAGAGAACCAGGTGAGCAAACACAGGCCCAACAGTGGCAGAGGCACCGCTGAGGATGTGGGCTGTCTAGTTTCAAATCCTGGCCCCACTAGGAACCATCTGGGCATCCTTGGGCAAATCCCTTTACTTTGTGAAATCTCCACTTTTTCACCTACAAAATAGCATCTCCCTTAAGCAGCTGTTGTTGGTATTTTAAGAATTAATGCAGCATCTTTCAACCTTTATTTTTTTCATGATCAACCGAGCAATTATCTTGTCAGATATTTTTTTCCTACCTGCCACCCCCCGGCCATAGATATATCTATTTACATATGGTGGCCCTTTGAGGACAACAAACCATTGTAATATTTCATATTTTAACGTTCCCCCAAACACCAGTCTTCTCCCCCTTGGAGAGGATACTGTCTCTAGTGAGAATGTATAAACTGAGGAAGAGATAGTCCGGTGCCTACGCAATGGTAAATACTTGCGAGATGTTAAGTTTTATTGTTACTTTTATTGACTGCTGCAATTTGCAGCTCAGTTCTGTGGGGGCTCGTTGCTGTGCGCAATGGTGATGAGCTAAATGTCTTGTGGGACTCAAGCACTTAGAGTACAACTCATAACTAGTTCTGGGGCTCACACCCAGCATCTACAGAAGTGGGGAGTAATTAAAATCTCAGAAGGAAACAATTTCTCTCTTCCCTTAGATAAGCCTAGAAACTTCTGTTGTGCGCACATGTGCGTGAATCAGCTTCCTCTGGACTTGTTTCTGTGTACACGGGGGAAAAATAGGGAAACTGTCAAAGATTAGTTGAGAAAAGATACCAAACCAATCTGATAGGTATCCAGAGGCAGCCCACACTCTACCATGCATGCCTTTCTGAAAATTCACAGGTGTAAAGAATCGTGAATAATGTCTTCTTTCCCCATTGACCTACATTAGCATTTCAGACCTGCTTTATCTTCTTTGGAGGGGCTGTCCATTTGGAAACTGCGCCTCATAATTCACTTTAAGTTTTTCTGCTTATCTCAAAACATTCTACTGGCAGTGGGGTGGGAGAAGGCAGGTTCTCGCTTTAGCAGTGAGGACACTGCTAAAGAAAGCCCTGTCCGGATCCTTAGGAGAGGAAAGAAGAGGTGCTTTGACTCTGACTTTGGGGAAGGGGGGAAGGGGGAAACAGGCTTGGATCTAAGGCCAAGCCCTGGGAGATTTAGCTATGTCACCATTGCTGCTTAGGGAGCCCTGTCCCTCTGGGCCCTAAATATCTAGGGATTGTCATTCACCAGCACAAAGACTCTCTCTCTCCCTTTTTTCATATGGTGGTCAGGCTATGCCTTAGACCTAGAAAGTTCTCAATAATGTGAATTTTGATGAAGATGCCAATGACCTTTGCCCTCTCTTCTGACCGCAGCCCAGACCCACTTGCTCTGCAGATGTGACTCCAGCCCCATTCCTGGAGTAGGGCCATGGGAGCTGGGCCAGGAGTGAGAAGCTCAAATGTCCACCCAGTGTCCACACAAGTTATTTACATGCGTAAAGTGATTTTGACTCAATTGGGAGTGGTAGGGATTGTGGCAAACTGGAGGATGTA
Source organism: Phacochoerus africanus (assembly GCF_016906955.1). Lineage (NCBI taxonomy): Eukaryota > Metazoa > Chordata > Mammalia > Artiodactyla > Suidae > Phacochoerus > Phacochoerus africanus. The sequence goes on from NC_062551.1 coordinate 5,038,562, forward strand.
TGTCCTGTCTAAGGGGCAGCTGCTTTTTAGTTCAAGGTAATTCCTGTTTTTCTGTAATGCAAGTCTGGACAAGCCAGACACTTTGATTTTTCAAGAAAAGGTAGGAATTGGGTTTTCATATAAACTGTCAAAATATTTACATGTTGGACACTAGTTCGAATTTAATTAAAAAAAGATCACTGAGTGGAACTAAGAAACCAAACAAAACATTATGATAGGCTTGGTTCAAGGCTCACTACTTTTCAACCTCTGATCCTGGCTATAGGTAGAAGTCACTCTTTTTTGCAAAGACAATAACTAAATGTTATGACTATAGCCTCTGGTGATAGATTACAATGTAAGAAAACAGCATATCCATTGTCATTTCCAAATTGATTTCCATTCACCTAAATCATCTTGAATCCAGAGGCAATGTGTCTCTCAGATGGTAAGATGGTCCTATTAGTGGCTTCCAGCAAATCACACCTCCTCATAACTGTTCACCTTTCGTTTTTCTTCCTCCTTTTTGGAACAGGGAAGTTGCCCTGTGTGGCCTCAGCCCCAACAAAGTAGGAGAGAGTAGAGACACAATGATACAAGTATGCAATAGAGGTGTCATGCACTAACGTATTTGATCTTACCATAAACCTAGGATGCATGTCATATTGTTAAGTCCATTCTACAGATGAGGAAGCAAAGACTGAGAAGGGCGCATAGCGAGTCATCCCCTGAGCCAGGACTGGAACCCTGCTTTAGTAAAGAGACTATGGTCCAGACTGTGAGTTGCTGCTCAGTAGCCATTCTTCCCTTCTTTCCCAGTAAGATAACCCTGATATTAGCTGGTCATATTGCTGACTAGCTGAGATACTAGATGTCCCAGCTTCTCTGCCAGTCACTGTGGCATTGACTGAGGTTTAGACATGTGACATTCTCTGGCCAAAGGGACACATGAAAACATTATACAAACAGGGGTTTGAAAGGGCTTATTCACTGGAGCTTATCCTCCTGAAGCCCAACTTCCATCTACAGATATCTGGGCTCTCCTGCTGGAAGTGATCCTTTCTGGGAACTGATGCTCCCTGGCTGACACCCCTAAATAACATCAGACACAGAAGTTGAAGCCATCTGGGACCATTCAGCCCCAACTGAGCTTCCAGATGACAGCAACCATGTGGCCCACGCAGGAGGACCAGCAAGAGAGCCACCCTGCTGAACCCATCCCAACTTGCAAAATCATGAACACAGAATCGGTTGTGGTTTTAAGCCACTGAGTTTTGGTATGTATCATTATACAGTGATAGATAACCGGTAAAGGGGTCTAAGTGGATTACTCTTCACATACAAGCTAGGAAATGTTGCATAATTTTAAAACATAGTGAGGAAGCTGCCATTTTAATTAACCAAATAGCTCAACATATTCAGGGGATGGACCAAGATACAAAGGAACAGGTGCAGGCAAAAAAATTGATGAGGATAAAATGCAACCCGCTTCCCAAATGTTGGGCTTTTGGGGCCACTAATGACATCACCACAAATCACTGCAATATGTTGGCCACTGAGCATTGTGGTTGCCTAATGAGCATTTTGGAGAAAAGCACTGAATCCAGCTGGCACAACGCATATATTTCTGATAGAGGTTCAAGATGGGTAAATACCTTCAAATAGGAAGACAACCCTGTCCTTAAAAAGTAGGAACGCCTTAAGTTTTGAGACAGTCACCAAGGTTCTTTCATAGCAGCCAGGAGTGCCTAGGTGCATCTGCAATTACCACGGGCTTGATTTGAAATGCAACCGACTTCACCTCTCAAATTTACTCTCCCTCCTGGGAGCTAGTTGGTTTTTTAAATACAAATTGACAGTCAAATATGTAATAAGTTATGACAAGTTGAGCAATGGCTGTCTCCCACCTGTTTTCAAAGGTGGTTTATTTTTATAGCTCTAAAGAGATGGTGGCAACAGAACCACCTTATGATGATTTCAGTCCTTCAGTCGCTTCTGCTAATCGTTCAATCTTCACAGCGTCTTTGCCCTACTTCTCTGGTGAGCTGGTTTTTGAGCTGCGGCAGAGCCAGATGTTAGGAAAAATAACTGTTTTTGAGATAGAAGGTAACACATGGTGAAAGTGGGGTCCCTCCTGTCAGCATCCCACTTTATTGTCCTAATTTCTTCATTTCATCCAGCATTTTAAGGTAATGTTTTTCTCAAAACCTATTAAAAATTCTATTTAATCTTTTTATCCATCATTCCTTTCTGTGCAGCTCTTTAAAAAGAGATACAGGAAAGGCTGCTGCATTAACTGATCTTGCCTAAAACACTTGGGAAAAGCAATTTTAAGTGGAGTCTCTATCCCCCAAATTCCAAAGTAAAAATAAGAAATCTTTGCATTGGATTTGTACCTAGTAGCTAAAATTCCCAAATGTGAAAATGCTTTGGCAAAAACCTCAAGACAAAAACAACAGGAAATTGTGCGTTTTTTGTTTGTCTGCGTAATCAAATTAAGAGATACTTAAAAAGAAATTCTAGAAGTTCCTGTTGTGACTCAGAGGTAATGAACCTGACTAGCATCCATGAGGACGTGGGTTCACTCCCTCGATCCTCTCAGTGAGTTAAAGATGCAGTGTTGCTGTGAGCTGTGGTGTAGGTCACAGACACGGCTCAGATCTCGTGTTGCTGTGGCTGTGTGTAGCCTGGCAGATACAACTCCTATTAGAACCTAGCCTGGGAACTTCCATATTGCGTGGGAGTGGCCCTAAAAAGAAAAAAAAGAAAAGAAAAAAAGGAAAAAAAAGTTTTAAATCTCTTTGGAGCAGTGGTTTTAAAATGGGGGTGATTTCATCCCTCAGGGCACACTGGGTAATGTCTGGAGACCCTGTTGGTTGTCACACTAGGGCCGGGTGTGTGATGCTGGCATCAGTGGGTGGAGGGCAGTGATGCTGCTAACATCCCACAATGCACAGAAGGAAATACGTAGCCCCCATGCCAATAGTGCCAAGGTCGAGAAACACCATCTTAGAGTCATTTATATCCATGTTTCTAGAAGTAATGCCACTTTTAAAATCCCATACCTAAGCAAAAGGAACCCTCCTACACCTTTGGTGGGAATGTAAATTGGTGCAGCCACCATGGAGAATAGTATGAAGGTTCCTTAAAAAACTAAAAATAGAACTACCATATGATCCAGCAATCCCACTCCTGGGTATATATCCAGAGAAAACTATAATTTGAAAAGATACATGCACCCCAACGTTCACTGCAGCATTATATACAATAACCAAGACGGGAACAACCTAAATGTCCAAGGACAGAGGATTAGATAAAGAAGAGGTGGTACATATACACAATGGAATATTACTCAGCCATGAAAGAGAATGAAATAATGCCATTTGCAGCAGCATGGATGGATTTAGAGATTATCATACTAAGTGAAGTAATCAGACAGAGCAAGACAGATATATGATATCACTTATATGTGGAATCTAAAAAAAGAGATACAAACGAACTTATTTACAAAACCAAAACAGACCCACAGACGTAGAAAACAAAGTTACAGTTACCAAAATGGAAAGGGATGAAGGGATAGATTAAGAGTTTGGGATTAACATGTACACACTACTATACATAAAATAGATAAACAAGGACCTACTGTATAGCATAGGGAACTATATACGATATTTTCTAATGACATATATGGGAAAAGAATCTGAAAAAGAATGTATATATACATATGTGTGTGTATATACATACATATATATATTTGTCTGAGTCACTATGCTGTACACCTGAAACTGACACAATAATGTAAATCAACTATACTCCAATTCAAAAATCAATGAAATAAAATCCTGCACCCAAATAACTGAAACAATTTGCCTCTCTTTGGAACACTCTCCTGTTGATCTGAGGTTCACGAGCACAGAGATACTGTCTCTTCTGTATTTATACCCCTCACAACGGCTCGAATATTAGTACCATTGAATATGCAAATATACTAGAATATAATGTGTGAGAAAATGCTAAAACTAACATCATTTACTTTTTCCGCTTAAATTTTGTATAACTCAAAGCATGAAAAGCTTCAAAGACACTAGGATAATGCTTTGCACGTAGTAAGAGTTCAGTAAATATTTGTTGAATGCAAGAGTAGATAAATCAATGAATAAGGAGAATGAATGAATGAATAAAGGATGAATATTTTTATCTGTTATCCTCTTCCTTCTATTACAGCTCGAGGTAATGATGAAGGTAAAAAATGAAAATGCGTAAATAATTAATGCCTGACTTGTACTAAATATTAATTCCTAGGTAAAGCCTGAAAATAGGCTTCTTGTCCCTAACACTTGTATCTTGAAATAGATATAATAGGCAAGAGTTGAGGCAGTTTTGTTATTTAAAAACATGGACAATTTAGGCTGGTCTAGACTGAGATAAATTTTAACTCTGACATTTCAATGGTTTAACCCATGGCTTAATTTCTCCCTCAGATTCAGCCCACTGGGGGGGCTCCCTTTCAGGGGGTTCCTTTCCCAGCTATGATGCTGAATCTAGACCCTTCCATCTTGCAGCCTTGTCACTGGGACACGTGGTTTCCCGACTGTTGTGGGAGGAAGGGAGAGCTGAGTGACAACTAAGTGTTTTAGTCAGAAATGGCTCACACCACGAGAGCCCGACACTATGGCCAGATCAGTGTCTAAGACAAGCTCAAGAGCAGGGCTGGCCTCGTGGGCGTGTGATCTGTGTAATCGCCCAGGGCTCTGTGCTCAGAAGGGCCTTGTGCTTGTTTTAATGCTCTGCTGTCACCCTCTTGACATTCTTAATCATTGTTGAACAAGGGGTCCTGCATTTTCGTTTCACAAATTATGCACCCAGCCCTGGTTAGGAGCCAGGAGCCAGACTTGTGAGAAGCTTGGAAAATGTACAAAAGGCAATGGAGACCCCCGGGGGCAGTGGGCACCTTGGTAGGAGATCCTGCCTCATCACACCACATGGGGAGCCCTTCCTTCCTGTCTTTAGGGCTCCAGCCATTACTGCTCATGGGACTCGAAGCTCCCCCAACAGTTTCATCCCTATTAGGTAAGAAGCATCACATAACAGCCCAAGATGTCTAATCAGGGTCCGCTCTGGTAACTGCTCTGCCCATTGTGGGCTCCCACCTCTTAAACTCTGGGTTCCCTGTTCTGGGACACCTGCTCAAAGCATCACACTTGACTCCTCTTCTGGCTCCCAGCTCTTAGGCTCACTTTAGACACCAGGGAGCTACTATCTTCCTGGCCTCTGTCTTGATTGGCTCGATCTCAGACTGCCTTATTTTTAATGAGATACTTATGTTTAGCTTTTCACTTGACAATCTGGGTCCCATCAGATGTGGGTCACAAACCAGTATGACACTGAAGGAATATGTGGAACCACGTGGTGCAACCCTGGAAGCTCATGTGAACCACCTGGAAAATTTTAAAAACATTTCTAATGCCTGAAAATCACCTTCAGAAATTCTGAATCTACTGGCCTGGCTTGGAAATTGGAGCATGAAATCCTGGCAATAGATGGGGCTACACATCTGACAAGTGACACTACTTACTGGGAATGACAGTGGACAATTATGCAAATACACATAGCCTCAGTGTCCTCACCTGCAAAATGGGCAGACACCTGTCGCTGTGTAAAGTTGGTTTGAGGATCCATGTAAAATATAAGAGGCCCAGTGAGGCAGCCTTTGCAGTCATTCCACAGGGAGGAAAATGTATGTGTGGACCTACTATGTGCCTGGAATGGTTGCTACAATAGCCCTGCTGGGGTAATTAGGGCATTTCCGTTTTAAAGAAGGAGAATCAGAGGCTTAGAGAAGTCACATAACTGGCCCACAACCAGGCAGGTGGCTGAGCACGTCCACAGGAGGATGCACGGAGGACTACGCCAGTGACAGCTAGCCTCTTCTGCTGGTTCCCACCATCTGCCAGGGGCATCGCTGTCACTTAACTCTCCCCATGGTCCCTGAGGTATGCGTCACTAGCCCCACTCTCCGAGAGGGAAGCTGAGGTGAGTGGAGGTGAAATCGCTGGCCCACTGGCCAGGCTCTCCAGTGCTAAGTGGGCAAGCCATGATGCCGTTGTGTCCCACTTCTCTCCAGCATGGGTCCCATCCCTGAGGCATTTCAAAGTGCATTTCCACGTGGGATAATTAATTTTCAAGACCTCTCCCTCCAGACTGACTATAGACCCCCTTTTCTCTGACCCATGAGAGCTTGTCAGGGGTATCATGGAGCCACGTCGGGAACCCCAAAGACAACCAGGACTGGTACCCCCAAGTTGTACCGCTTAACAGGTGATCAGTGACCCCAGAACAGCACCTGTTGGATAAATAACCTGCTGGAAGTCAAAGGCATGATCCATGAGGGGATCAGGGAGGTTTGCATGGGGGTGGGAGGTGCTGGCAATTACTGCAGTCACAAGATAAAAATGTGGCAGGATGCTGAAAGACGGCACATCCGAGACTCGAGGCTCTGTTGTCAATGGGAAGAAAGTGTCGGCAAATTGCTGGTGGGGCTGTAATGTTGCTGATTTTGCAAACACGAGCTCTTCAACTTGATAAGTAAATACATACTGGGAAACACGGTGAAGTTGCAAGCTGTTGTTTTATGGCTGGGAAGTCAGCTGCCTGTGATGGATGCTGGCAATGAAAGTATTTATAAAATAGCACTGAATTAGAAGGAGTCGCTTTATGAGTCTGGGGAAGTGGATCTTTTATGAAGAATAAAACTTGATGAAGGAGCGTGATCAGGGTCACACACATCTGAAATGAAACACACCGGGAATGAAATCTAAAAGGGACCCCTCTGGAAGTGGGGGGCTCATAGCCTGGGCAAGGGTGGTGAAGTTTCTCCCTGACGATCCTGCCACTTGGAAGTACAGAGTCACTTCCACCTGCCATGTCCATTTCTCTCCATGATGAAAATCACTTTTGAAAGCCGCATCACCTCTTTCAGGCCAATCAGGACACCACCTGGGGAATAACTAAGAGATGCGTATCTGATTTTCCCTTGTATCACCTGAAATGGAACAGGCTTGGGCACACAGTAGGCAGATTACCAAGTAAAAGGGAGGCGACTATCATTTTAACCCAATACTGAGCCTCAATAATATTTCAGGTTTATTCCACGCACCAGATAACTCAGAGATCATCAAAATACAGACCCTTCTTTCAACTTGACAAATTGATCTTGATCTTTCCCCTAGCCTTGTTTGCCTTTTCTGAGATTGCTCCTATTAGCCAAGGCCAATTCATAAACTTCCACTACAGCCCTGCCAAGGTATGGCCAGGAGAGCCATCCTCCAATGCCCAAAGGTCTCATGAGGAGGGAAGGGGGGGGCTGTTGTGCTGTGGGAGGGCCACTGTATGTCCTGGCCCCTGGCTCCTCCATCCTTCTACACAGTCAGCAATATGACATCTTCAAATCTCCCTCTGAATCCCTGACCACTTCCACTACCACGTCTGCTCTGACTCTGATCCTCCTGCCTCCCTTGTTAAAAGGGCCCTTGGGGCCGATGGTTCTGGAAGCAGGGACATACAAATGAGTGTGTGTGTGTGTGTGTGTGTGTGTGTGTGTGTGTGTGTGTGTGTAAGGGGTGATTCATTACCACTAAAGGCCTGGGAGAGCCACATGGACCAGAAATGGGGCATCTTATACTGTAATAGTTGCCTCTTATAAAGGAGGATGATGTAGAGACTGTTTGTGGACAGACAAGAGAGATTTATGGAAATGGCAGGCGACCAACCAGACTCCCTCTAAGGGTCTCCTCATGGTCTACCAGCCCATGGTACCTGAAGGTTTTGGAGAGACCATGCTGCCCGCCAGTGTGCACTGGACCCTATGTATTGTGCATAATACAAGAATCTCATTTTCAATATAAGATGTGCTCTCATGGGCCATGCCTGCGCCCATGCCAGAAAAGCAGAAATTCTGTTTATGTGTTGCAAATATTCATTAATTTCAACTCCACCCTATTGGGGCCATGTTGTGGCAGGCCTTGCACTAGGACTGCAGATGCTGAGGTGAATAAGGCAGAGCCGGCCCCTTAACTTGCCCGCATTCAACTGGGAGAGACAGAGATGCTTAAATGCAAAATTGCACTGCAGGGCAAGGCATGCACTAGGCAAAAAGCACATTCAAGATTGCTCTGAGCATTGTTTGGTGGTCAGGGTGGATCTTCATGGGTATAAGGTGACTGGCTTCAGAATGTCTTTAGCTGCTCCCAGCTGGGATTTAGGGCAGGAACAGTCTCAAGTTGTTCTTTCCTGCATTATCCACTGCACTGTCTGCTTGTCCCCTGACTATTCCATTATTGTTTAGCATTTAAATCTTTAAAACATTCTCTTCCATGGAATAACTTGCCCAATTACTGAGTGCGAAGAGGAACTCGAGCCTGCAAAACAGCACCGGCGGCCATCTTCAAACTCTCCCTCCTGCTAAGAGAGTGGGTGCATTAAAGCTTTTTTTAAGAGCTGGTAACCTGGAGGCTCTATTTGCAAGTCAAGTTGTAAAGCACTGAGTTAAAGGTGCTGAGCATCCGTATCATCAACCATTGGCTTGCACACTCTTCACCCTTCAGCTTCTCCTGAGTTTGACCTTTAAACATGCACCTGCCCCAGACATGGTGTTGTGGTCCAAAAGAACCCGTCTATAGAGAAAAGAAACACTAAAATAAGGCCTAAGCAACTCATTTTACCGAAAGGTGAGCAGTCAGAAGCCCACTCCCTGTGACTGATGGGAGGAAGGAATGGGCTGGCAAATGCGAGGGCAGGAGGTGGGGAGAGGAATGATTTGAAGGCAGTTACATTTCCTCAGGGACAGAAGAAGGGAAGAGAGAGTTAAAAGGAGATAGAGAAAAAGGGTGAGGCAGAAAGGCAGCAGGCTGCAAATTCTTAAACTGAGCGAATATCCGTTGAGGAGTTGCCATGTGCTATCCACAGTGTGACCAGGTTTCTGTTCCTTCAACGCTTATATACCAGTGGCACATCCCTCCCAGCTGTCTGAGTTTTCCAGGCCTGCTGTATCAAATTGGCACACGGCTGGTAGCTAAAAACCAACAGAATGTATCTCTGACAGTCCTGAAGGCCAGATGTCTAACATCAAAGCATGGGTAGTGTCACACTCCCCCTGAAGGCTCTGGGGAGAACTGTTTCCGGCATCTTTCAGCTTCTGGTGACTGTCGACATTCCTTGGTTTGTGGCCCCATCCGTCTCTGTTTTGTCTTCACAGGTCCTCTTTCTCTGTGTTTCTGCTTAACACCTTCTGCCCCTTTCCTCTAAGGACCCTGGTGATTATAGTGACCCACCTGGATAAGCCAGGGTGATCTCCTCCTCTCAGAATCCTTAACTTCATCACATCTTTCAAATAAAGTCACAGTGACCAGTTTCAGGGATAAGGACTTGATATCTTTGGGTGGCCGTAATTGAGTCTACCACACTGCTCTCAATGCATGGGGCGCTGTGCTAAGCCCTAGTGTGTGAATTTGACTTCATGGGGGTTCTGTTCTCATCCCCATGCTGACCTTGGAGGAAAAGCGGTGTCAGGCTTGAGGTCTCAGAGCCAGGGCCTGGTGGAACTGGGGTTGGACCCAGGCACTTAAGAATGCAGAGTCCGCATGAGATTCGTGTTAAACAGCCAAGAATGAGGCTGACTGAGGCAGAGGAAGGAGAGGGGGCCTGGCAGGACCAGACATGAAAAGCACTCATGCATCTATGGCTCCAAGAATGTTTTGGGATCGGTTTCCTGAGAATCAATTCAGTGAAGGACAACCTGCCGGGCCCCTGCCCTCAGAGGTCGTAAATTCTGTTCTTGGGGTCAGCTAATGATGGACACATTTTCCAGGCTTAATTTCCAGACATGTGAGTTGGCCAGATCCTAAATCTCAAGACCTTCAATCCTGCAGAAGTTGTTTTATCTTTTCAGAAAGGTGGCAAAGTGGCTCAGGAAGACGAATGTGTGACATTAGTTCACACTTAAGTTCTGTCATGGGCTCTGCTGGATTTAGAGGAAAAGAAATATCTCTGTCACAGAGGACACGTTCTTTATATTTTTATAAAAACATGATAGACAAGCTTTTTCCTCATTTCTTTTCAATCCTTTAAGGAAAGAAAAATGTGCACAGTGTATTTTTTTTTCTTCTTTGAACCACAAAATATTTGAGTAGAAAAAAGCTTTGGAGTTAATTCAGTCCAAGGGGCTCATAAAAATGTTTTCATTGAATGCCAACTGTAGGGGTTATATTTCTTGCCAGCGCTGAGAAGTAAGTTTTACAGAGAAGGGTTAGACCTTGGACCTGCTCTACTTGGATCATGGCTGGGATTCTGGATCCTGGCTCCCCCAGCACGCAAGGAAAACAGACAAACCAGAGACAGTCAGGAGGAGAGGGGATAGTGGGTGGTCTAAATGGCAGGGTTATTATAATATAGCGATTAATTCAAGTAACTGGACCCTTTTTCAACCTTTTTAGGACTGAAAGGAAAGGAAGGATTAAAAAAAGAAAGAAAGAAAGAAAGAAAGAGAGAGAGAGAAATAAAGAGAGAGAGAAAGAAAGAGAAAGAAAGAAAGAGAAAGAAAGAAAAAAGAGAGAAAGAAAGAGAAAGCAAGCAAGCAAGCAAGCAAGCAAGCAAGACAGACAAATCTAACATGATTGAAAGATGTCCTAAAATGGGAGCATGTTACTTTCTGATACTTAAAGGATTTCATGTTTATACCGAAACTCAAGACCAGGGGATGGGTCTTGGGGAAGAACATGGAGGTCATGGGAGCTGTTCAGTGACAGAAGATCCTGCCTGGTGAGCAGTGAGTTGTGTGTGTGTGTGTAGGCTGAACACTTGCTGTGGGATATGAGAAGGGAATTCTGCTTTTGAGGGAGGGTAAACCATTGGCTCACCTCTGAAAAACCCCTTGACTTGTAGCATTTATGATTTCTAGCAAGATATGTAGAGCCACACCAATGAATTTCAAGTTCATGGTACCAAAAGGGCATGGAAGTGGGAGAAAAGAGAGTTTGTTGAATGCTTCCTCAGCTGATGAATTGTGCTGACTACCAAAGTGAGGAATGGAAAGAGTGGAGTAAAAGAGGCAACTTTGCTTTTAATCTCATGCACTTATTCTACAGAAAGGCACACAAGGTCACATATAGATCATCAATTCACAGCTAGCTGACAGGTCTGCATTGAGTGTCCTAAAAAATTCCCTCAATGCTACAGCCACAGAGGCAGCAAGCATCTCACATCTCACATTTCCTTTACCTCTGAGTCACTCTTATCAATTAAGAAGGCAGCTCCATTGACTTGAATCTTTAAGCTTCAAGATTTGTGAAAATTTCCATCTTAATAAACCAACCGAGGGGCTTGTCTGTTATCTACTCTCCTGAGAAGGGTTGAGGTCACATCCCCTGTCCATGGTGACAGAATGCTTCAGAAAAGCTATTCCAACTCTAAACTCAGATCCAACTAATGTTTATTGAAACCTCTTGCCTTAGCCATTTCCATATATTTGGTCTCATTTGCCCTCTTACAGTTCTATAAGATGACCCATTTCTGCTGCTTGTGCCTCCTAATAGCTTACGAACGCATTCGCTTTTCCCACCTTGAAGCTACTAGCTTACTTTCTCTAATAGGCTCTAAACCATTGCCCCAACTTCACTTCTACTACTTAGTCACCTTCTAAAATGTTACAGATTCATCTATTCAGTTTTTTGATTGACAATCCCCCCCCTTCACCAGATGTAATGTGGACTGTGCTTTGTATCACCAACACAGATGTTTGATGAGTACCAACCCTGTTATTTACAAAGTAACATTTCTAAAGTCAGCAATTCACTGTGTCATTCTCACATTTGATACACTTCAGTGGCTTTTGTTGGATATTGTAAAAAATCTAGAATACAGCATCATGGAACTTCCTGCCCACCTGGCATGTTTCTCTCCCCTCACCTTTGTTCCTTCCCCTTCTTGCCAGGCTCTCTGTGGTGGTCATTATTGCTACCAGCAAATACTTCCAGTTCCATCTGGCCACGTCTAAGGACTGTGCTTGCCACCTCTGTTGGACTTAGGTGTGGCCCTGAAACTTATTTGGGCCCATAAAACAGAAGCACAAGGAAGGCATGTCCCTTTCAAGTGCAAGCTTTAAGAGGAGGTCCCTGGGCATGTGATCTCTGCCTCTGCATGGCCCCTGCCCATGTTCCAGAAGGGGGCTACTCTGCTTTGTCAGCCTGAATCCCAGACAGAAGGTGAGATGGAGCAGAGCCCCCAAGCAGTCCCCCCTTGGACACTATGACAAGAAGAAATCAACCATTGTTTTGGTGACCTCAGTACTCTGGGGTCAATAGCAGTATAAGCTAGCTCATGCAGGCTGACACTGAACTTGAACTCTCCTAAAGTTGCCGTCACATGTCAAACATGCTGTCCTTTCAGGCTTAGACTCTTCTACCCTCCTCTCTACCTTGCTGGTCCTGTTTCATTTTAGAACATTTTGGAAAGTATGTCCCCCCAGCCTCTCTCCTGAGGCAGCATTAAACATTCCTTCTCTTTGACCTGACTTCTGAGTTATCCTCACCTCAATCCTCTGCACACTGGGTTGCAACTGTCTCCATATTGGTCAATCCCCGCTACCACACTGTAGCTTGACGAAAGGGCTGACCATTTCCACAGCCACATTCCCAATGGCTAGGAGAACCTGGGCTACAAGTATTATACCAACTTTTGTTGGATGGATTGATGAGTGAACGAATGAATGACTGAAGTATTAGAAATGTTCTTAGTCACAATTTTCAGGGGTACTGGGTTAAATACACCAGTTTCTTCCTATTTCTTATTTAATCCCCTCTACTCTCTGAAATGGGCACCTTCATCCTTGTTTAAACAGTGGAACACAAGACTCAGAAACAGATAGTAATTGATTTGAGATCACAGAGTCAAACGGGAGGCAGGGATAGGTTCAAACTCAGGTCTTCAGCCTCTCAAGTCCAAGAGCTAGAAATTGTCCAGAGCTAGAAATTGGGCCACAACAGCCCCTTTCCTATGTCCAATCAGCAGAGAGATAGGTCCTGCTGAGCAGACTAAGGTGTCACCTGCCAGGCAGCTGATGCTACCTGGGGGAACTGCAGGGTGGGTGTGGAAGGTACTGAACTCAGCCATCTGCCCTGTGATGCTCCACACTCCACCTCCGTCTCTGTTAAACCAATTGGCTTCCTAAGCTCCTCTGTGATTTCTCTTCCATTACTTCTACAGGCTCACGGAAGCTGTGAGGTAGAAGGGATATCAGAGCCACTGGGTCCAACTTCCAGTATGCCTGTAAGGAGAGAGAGATATCCAGTCTCTGTCTGAACACCCCAGCTTACAAGGTACAAGGCTGCTCACTGCTTCTCTAGGTGTCTCTGACTATTGGTGAGATCTTATGTATGCTGAGCTGGAACCAATTTTCTTAGAAACCTTTCTCTCTGCTCTGGCTCTCCACATCCCCGTCTGATGAACCGAAAACTTATATATTGACGTATCTTTCACTGCTAGTCCCCATCCTCTGACCTTGATGCAATCTGTCAGCTTCCTACTCAAATCAGGTTGCCGAGAACAAAATATGTAACATGTGGCTGGACTGGTGCTGGCCGAGGGAGGATTTCCTCTTAAAGTGGAAATTAGCTCACTCAGAAGGCACTAAAACAGAAATGCTGGTCTTTTGAGCTTGTGGTCAACCAGGACCCCAATATTGTTTTCCCATGAAATACTGTTTAACAGGAATCCCTCTCTGATATAGTGAGCTGGCTTTTTAAGGATCTCAGGCAAAGATTTTACATTCATCTCTGTGACATTAAATCATCAGCTATGGTTACAGTGTGTCCAAACCTTTTAGAAAATCTGACTCAATCATCTGGCAGATTAGCTATCCCTCATCTACCCTGGATGAGGCATGATTTTGATAAGTTATTGAAATAAATGTTGAATGGCATAACATTAGTTGTGTGGTAAATGCCCTCTAGCTCATAATTCTCTCTTTCCTTTTCAAAATTATGAATTATTTCACACATACACAGGAATTCATAGACATACATTCACGTACATATGCATATATACACATATGTGCACACACATACAGCATACAGCAGGTATATGAAAGAATATAATCACACGTCTACTCACCAACCTGCTTAAGAAATACCACATCTGATGCCACTGTAACCCCTGCACGTTTCCTCTCGATCTCATCCCCTTTCCTTCCCTCCAGGGAAAATAGTTATCGGGAATTTTGTTTCTCTTAATCCATTATTTTGCTTCATAGTTTTACTCCTTATCTGCTTCTGAACATATCAGTCGCTCATGTTTTTGAATTCTCTTTAAATGGAATCATACTGTATGTATTTGTCTGCAAAGTGTGTTTTTCACGGTGCAGTATGTTCTGGGGGGTGGGGTGGAAGGAGGGGGGCGTGCTGTCAGTGCCAAAGGATGGTTGGTCACATGACCGAGCTGTCATTCATCCACCATGTTCCACTTAGTGGGCTTAGAGATTGTTTCCTATTTTTGCTACTGCTGGCCCTGCTGCTAGGGACTTCCTGGCTGCTAGGGATAGCCTGTCCATGTGTCCAGGTGCACATATGCAAGTTCCCCGTGGGTAGAGACCTAGGAATACATTACACATCTTCAACTTTTGTAGATAATGACAAACTGTTTTTCAAAGTTGTTCCAATTTACACTTCCAACAGCAATGCATCAGGGTCCCTGTATGCCCATGTCACTGCCAACACTTGGTATTTCTAGACTTCATATTTACTAATCAAGCAGACATAAGATAATACGATTGTAGTTATTTGAGTTTTATGATGGCCAGTGAGTTTGGACAGATTTCTTAATATACATTTCTTGGTCATTTAAGTTTTTTATTCTACAAAATGACTGTTTTTATCTTTTAGCTATTAAACTTTTTTTCCAGACTCATAGAACAGGGAGTAGACTTGAGGTTGCCAAGGGAGAGGGAGAGTTGGGGATGGAAGGACTGGGAGTTTGGGATTAGCAGATGCAAACCAGTATACATAGAATGCATAAATAAGGTCCTGCTGTGTAGTATAGGGAACTATATTTAATATCCTGTGATAAGCCATAATGGAAAAGAATATGAAAAATAATATATATATTTGTTTATAGCTGAATCACTTGCTGTACCGTAAAAATGAACACGACATTGTAAAGCAACTATACTTTAATAAAACAAATGAAAACATTTTTGCTTTATTTCTTACTGAGTTTAGGGGTTCTATATATACCGTAATTACTTATCCCTTATCAATTAAATGTGCTATAAATATTTTCTCTAAGACAGTACCTTAGATTTTTATCACTTTAGAAAAAGCTGTCTTCTTTTTTTAAAAATTCCTAAGATTTTATGGAAGAACACGTCATGAATTGGGCTGAGGTCTAATATATTATGTCTTGGGCATTCCTCTTTTCCACCAGCTGAGTAACGCTATTGAAAACTATATACGCACAGTTCATTTCTGTACGTTTTCTAGAGTTCAAGGGCATTTCACCAGTATGTAGTTTCTAGAGCCTTCCTTTTACCTCTTTTTTGAAGCTACTTGGCTGATCTCTCTTCCTGTGATGGAGAGAAGCTTAGTTCAGGTTTGACCTTTAGCATTTTCATAAAACCATCACAATGTTCAAAAGCTCTTTCCCCTTTATTCTTAGAAAAATAGTCCCAAACCCATGCATCTGTCAACCATTTTCCTATGGCTCCCGTATGGCATAGTGAAACCAAATTGGAAAGTTTAATTAGTTAGCTTGCTTCAAGATACGAATGCAAATAAAAAGTTTTCAGTTTCACCTGTTTACAAGCCAAAGGCAAAATTAATTAAAGTCAATGGAGAAAAGTAAATAAACATTTTGAAATAAAGGAAATAAATATTCTAAAGTGTGAGGTTAAGGCTCATGAAACATGAGAGAGTCAATTATTTATAGTCATATGTTTCTGCCAGATAATTTAATCACATTTCCTCCGTCTTCTCTCCCATTGGAATGCATGCTCAGAAGAGAAGTCTTTGAGCTTTTTAATGATAAGAAGGTCATCAAGATGGGTTTCTTATCAACAACATTGCTATATTCCAGTGCCAACAGAATATTTTTGGAGAAAATGCAAATGGATTTTCTGAGTTATGTTCCTATGATAAATTTTATAAACCTGCAAAATGGGAATCTTGTTCATAATTTTACTGTATTTACAAAACCAAAGAAAATTTGCTATTGTGCAGTTAGCTATCATGGTATTTAAATCAGACTCGTCCTAGAGCAAAAACCCGTGTTTATGTTGGAATTGACAGTTGAGATGTCAAATAAAAAGAAAAATCCATGAAAAATGGTGGTTTCACAGTCTGTAAATAGACAGTGCTTTGCATGATAACATTTCCATCTTAGACACTACCCAGGGCCGTCCCCGGAGGCTGTTTCCTCACTACTAAACCACTGAGAAAAAGTGGTGTGAAACTGAGATCTCATCAAATTTGGGCTGGGTCTGGGGAAGAGGAAACACATGTTGGGGGCTAGGATCAGGGGACTGAATGTCAGAAATAGGCAATCCCACGGGTAGGAATTTATCCAAAAGTACCGGAATGTGTCAGTATCTAAAGACAGTCCACAAAGAAGATTGATGCTGGTTTGCTAAACAATGGGAAGAAACCAGAGAATTGGAAATGGCTAAATAAATTACAGTGTTATTAGAGCTATTAAAAAAGAGAGCGCATTTGCATTGTCATGGAAACATGATAATTTTTTTTCTTGGCTGGAGAGGCAGGTTAGAAGATAAACTGCATTCTATAACCTCATGCTTTGTAAAATCAAATTAAAACAATGAGTTTGATGTGAAGATATGGTGTATAGATAAGAAAGGGAAACTTGCTGAAAGGGATATACACAAGTTGTTAATGGTGATGCTGTTGGGAAGTGTTGGGGTGGAATTGGAAGAGGTGGAAAGGCTCATTTTAATTCAGCCATTTTTTGTGCTTTGAGTTGTTCCCACAAACAGGAATTAACTAGGTAATTTAAAGAACTGCAATAAAAAGTAAAGAGTAAGTAAATAAGTAGGCTGACAAAGTGGGAGCCCAGAGGACACAAGATGTGGACATGGGATGAAGCCACTCCAGGATCTGGCATCCAGCAGGAGCAGGGCCAGGGGTTCAGGGAAGACCCGGACTGCATGCAGACAACCCTTTGGATTCCTGGACGCTCCCAGGTGTGTGTGGGGGGGGCTAAGAAGGAGCACGTTCCCCCAGGGGACAGAAGTGGTGGGTAAGTTTGGGCCTTTGATAGAGTTAGAGCCTAGGGGTTGGGTACTTAGGAACCCCCAAGCATACCCTAATCTGTCTCAAGGACCTTCTTCTGCCCCAGGATAGGTCAGCCACATCACTCATGTCCAATAAGGTTCTCAGATCTGCTGCTTTGGGAGAAGCAAAATCCCATTGGGAAAACTTAAGAGTGCAAAAGTAGAGGTGCTGTACAGATATGTCAAGTCAGAATTTGGGGGAAAGCCCAAGAATTTGGATTTCAAGACATTCCCCCAGTATTTCTAATGTGGACACATTTAGTGACCTCTGTTCTGCTCTGACCTGCTGGTTCCTTTATTCCAGCCTCGAGCCCTTTACTCACCTCTTCAAACAGAGCCCACCTCATGTCACTCTCTGATTACTATTACTGCTAATATGGTTATTGTTGAGGATAACAGAAATTGATGATGGAGGAGGAGGGGGAGGAGGAGCCTATGGAGGAGCATGGGGAGGAGGAAGACGGGGAAGAGAAAGAGGAGGTGGAGGAGTTGGAGGAAGAAGACGGGAGGAGGAGGAAGAGAAGGTGGTGGAGGAAAAGGAAGTTGAGGAGGAGGTGGAGGGTGAGGAGGTGGAGAAGGAGGCGGCTGAGGAGGAGGCCAAGGA
The DNA here is from genome assembly GCF_016906955.1 of Phacochoerus africanus. Classification (NCBI taxonomy): domain Eukaryota; kingdom Metazoa; phylum Chordata; class Mammalia; order Artiodactyla; family Suidae; genus Phacochoerus; species Phacochoerus africanus. The sequence goes on from NC_062551.1 coordinate 5,056,474, forward strand.
GGTGGAAGAGGAGGAGGTGGTGGAGGAGGAGGTGGTGGAGGAGGAGGTGGAAGAGAAGGAAGCTGAGGAGGAGGTGGAGGAGGAGGAGGAGGCCAAGGAGGAGGAAGTAGAGGCACAGGAGGTGGAGGAGAAAAAGCAGGAGAAGAAGACAGCTGTCATTTACTGCCACTCTATGTGCCAAGCTCGGGGCTGGGTGATGGACATACACTGTTCACCTGAGGGGCAGAGGAGACAAGGGAAACTCAGGGAGACTAAGAGACATACCTGGGGCCTTGTAATGAGTGATGACAGAGCCAGGATTTGAACCAAGGTCCATCAGACTTCAAAGCTTATTGCTGTCCACTGTGCCTCACTGCCCTCTGTGACAACAGATACTGATATGAACAGTACTGGTAAGAATAATGATAGCTAATACTTATTGAACTCTTATCTAAGAGGCTGGCCATGTACCTCATGTGATTGAATCCCTAAGATGACCCTACGGCATTAGTAACATGATCATCCTACAAAGAGAGGAGGAGGCCTGGAGGTTAGCGGCAGCCTGCAGAGGCCACAGAGCTAGGAAGTGGCAGAGTGAGAGCTTGTGCCCTGAGCACTTGGCATCATTGTGTGTAATGATAGCACACTGTATTCAGCTTAACTGCCCACTGGGAAAGGCCTAGGTATATCTATGCGTGGAATATTATATAACCAATAAAAAGAATGAGGCAGATCTAAATGCAGTGACAAGTAGCATCTTCAAGACATATTACGTGAAGGAAAAATCAACTTAAAAACGATACACCTTGGAGTTCCCATCGTGGCTCAGTGGTTAACGAATCCGACTAGGAACCACGAGGTTGTGGGTTCAATCCCTGGCCTTGCTCAGTGGGTTAAGGATCCAGCGTTGCCGTGAGCTGTGGTGTAGGTTACAGATGCGGCTCGGATCACGTGTTGCTGTGGCTCTGGCGTAGGCCAGTGGCTATAGCTCTGATTAGACCCCAGCCTGGGAACATCCATGTGCTGTGGGAGCAGCCCAAGAAATAGTAAAAAGATAAAAAACAAACAAACAAACAAATGATACACCTTGTATATCCCATGCATATCAAATGTCAGAAATTAGGTTCATACAGAGATTACCGCTGACTAGGGCTAGAGAGGCAGTAGTAATGGGAACTCAGCTTTTATTCCTATAGCCTGAGAGTTTTTTTCATAAAAGTAATTATGTTTTAATTTTTACTTTAGATATTCAAGAAAAATAAGAATCAATAGAATATATTTAGGTTCTACATATGGTTTCTTAAAACACAGTTTCTGCAGCTAAAAATGTCTGAAAATCAATGGCCTAGATGTTTAACCATAGGAAAATGGCCAAATAAATTAGATGTAGCTACTTGATGGACCATTATGTAGTCATTAAAGTTATAATTACAATGACTGGGGAGCAATCTCGGACATGCTTATGATACATTAAGCAAAAAAAGTAAAATATAAAATGATGAATACAGGATGCAAGTGGACACAAATCAGAAGGAAAGACACAAAAACAGCAACGTCAGAGTTGGGCAAATAGGGCTGATTTCTAATGTTAATATTGACAAGGTGTTTTTTGAATTAAAAAAGTTAAGTCAAACTGCTCGATCTGATTTGATTTCTTTTGGACTTTCTTGGGAATGTTTACTATGAAAACAAAACAAAACCTACATTTGAGTCAGTCTCCCAGACACGTACCAACTATGCCCAGGAATAAAGAGGTCTTCTGGTTGATCTTTCCTAAAAGTAGACATGTTTCTACAGACAGCTATCACAGCATGTCCAAGTCCCTTTAGAGGCCACCCTGACTAAGCGTGCAAAGATATAGGTGACAAGATCTCCAGGTCCCAGCTCCTCAGAAGGCACCTGCACACACAGCCTTCCTGGGAAACTGGGGAGCATAGGGTGGCACCGTTGTGAACTGCAGCCAAAGATTTGTGGTAAGCTTTCAACCATGCAATTCAAAGGCAGTGCCATTATCATGCATAAATAGTCCCCCAGGTTGACGGGGCTAATGTGTGTGTGGGGGGGGGGGCTATGAACCAAAGCGTGATCTGTGGTTCCACAGTTCTGACAGGTGCACAATGGATTAAGGGATTTCTCTTACACATACTTGGGAAAACAGCTGAGAACATTCCATCTGTCCATTCATGAAGCACTGTCCATATGGAAGACTCTCAACACCCCACTATTAAATAGACATGTGGACCATAAACCGGTCTCATTTCCCAGACCCAACTCAACCCACTTTGTATCCTATGACACCCATCAACATTGTGATAATTAGAGTCATTGAGGCAACTCTAATTTTATTAAGTGCTTATAACATGCCAGACACTGTGGCAGGCGGTTTTCAAATATTATCTCGCTTTATCCCTTTCAACAACCTTGTGTCGGATGTAATAGTATTCTCATTTTTTGGATGTGGAAACTGAGGCTCAAAAAATTAAGCGATCTTGGCCAAAAGGCACCCAGGAAAAAGGGGCAGTTAGGTTCCTCACATCCGAAGCCCTACCCTGTCATACATCTCCATCTGGTGAAAGGCTGGTATTCTGGGAGCTGCACGAGGGGAGTGGACAGAAACTAACATCTAATGTGGGAATAGGTTTTTCCCCTTCCAACACCCACCTTGCCATCACCGCATCTAGGAAGACTTCTCTCAACAACTCAGACAAATGGATCCACTGAGCTGCTTCTATTGTTTGTCATCACAGTGCCTTGTAAGTGTATCCACAGGTGTTTAATTTTTCTTTTATTGCAAGCTTCTGTAAATATATTGTTCGTCTTTGTGGGAACCCAATATCTGATCACTACATATTATTATTTATTTACGAGAATTTCTGGGCAGGATATAAATACTTTCCCTAAAACAAACAATAACAAAATCAACCAAACACAGAACTAACCAAGGAAGCGAGATGCTGCACGAAACAAAAATCATAAATGCTTTCGTCCTTGCACAACTAAAAACCCATTAGACAGTTCCTACTGCTCCAACAAACAATGTCTATATTTGTCTCTATTCTCACAGCCTAGCAGAGTCCAGCACTGAGTGGATAATCAATAAACAACTGCTGAACAAATGAGTGAATAACTGAGGAACGAATCACCTTATGTAGGAGTAAGGTATTATAAAATTGATAATGAGTAGCTAAATCATATGTACAATAGAACAGGAAACATTACCTGATTTATCAGCATCTAAGCAACTGTCATGGAGTTGATTGCATTAATTTTAGAGAAAATATTTCAAATATATTTCTTTCTCCAGTCTTGGGAGACATCCTATTTTTGGAACCTTGGGTTGGAATGTGTCCCCTGTCACATGATGGGGCGGTGGGGAGGGCATGTCATCAGGACTGACTGACTGGATGAACCTCAACTTGGCACATGTAGGGAGTCAGAAATATCAGCCCTGACATTCACGGATCCACAGGGATGAGCCAAGATTAAATGGAAGAGCAAAATCCTTGAGCTGGGGCCAACTCACATACACGGCAGATGCACTGAAAGGTTCATTTTTAAATTAACCTCAAACATTAAAATTGCAAGTTTGAAAATAAAAATCAAGGGGAGAAAAACATAAATAAGAAACGATTTTCCTTTGCTTTAGAAGCACGGGACACCTTGAAGTCATTGTTTCCCAAGGTGGGGTCCTGACCACCAGCATCTGTGTCACCCAGGACCTTGTTCGAGATGCAGCCTCTCAGGTTCCATCCAGACCTATGGAATCCGGAACTCTAGGAGTGGGGCTCAGCAATCAGGATTTTAAAAAGCCTTCCTGGTGAAGCCAATGCATGTGCAAGTTTGAGAACCACTGTTTTAAGTTGCAAGAGCTCTGTATCAAATTCAATATAGAACTTGACCCCTCCAAAAAAAAAACACACCTGGATTCAATTGAGTAAAGTATAGTTGTATTTGGCAAAGGATCAGATATGACTTTCTACATAGATGCTCAGGAGGATCCGATCACATAGAAAATCGTCCCTCTACCCATATCACAGATGAGCAAATGAAGGGTCAGAGAGGTTGACTCCTATATTTCCAGTCTAAGTCCAGAACCCATGTAATTTTTTTTTTTTTGGTCTTTTTTCCATTTCTTGGGCCGCTCCCATGGCATATGGAGGTTCCCAGGCTAGGGGTCAAATCGGAGCTGTAGCCACCAGCCTACGCCAGAGCCACAGCAACGCAGGATCCGAGCCGCGTCTGCAACCTACACCACAGCTCATGGCAACGCCAGATCCTTAACCCACTGAGCAAGGCCAGGGATCAAACCCGCAACCTCATGGTTCCTAGTTGGATTCACTAACCACTGAGCCGCGACGGGAACTCCATGTAATTCTTTTTTAAATTGAAGTGTAGTTGATTTACAATACTATGTTCATTTCAGGCATATAGCTTCATTCGGGAAATTCCTGAGAGATGGAAACAGTCTTGCTTCATATTTGTACACTGCTCAGGGACTAGGGCAGTGCCTGGCACAGAGTATGGGTAATTGACTTTAAAAATTGTCCATTTCGCGCAGTGGTTAACGAATCCGACTAGGAACCATGAGGTTGCGGGTTCGGTCCCTGCCCTTGCTCAGTGGGTTAAGGATCCGGCGTTGCCGTGAGCTGTGGTGTAGGTTGCAGACGCGGCTCGGATCCTGAGCTGCTGTGGCTCTGGCGTAGGCCAGTGGCTACAGCTCTGATTCAACCCCTAGCCTGGGAACCTCCATATGCTGCTGGAGCGGCCCAAGAAATAGCAACAACAACAACAAAAAAGACAAAAGACCAAAAAAAAAAAAAAGTATAAAAATTGTCCATTTCGGAGTTTCCGTCGTGGCGCAGTGGTTAACGAATCTGACTAGGAACCATGAGATTGCGGGTTCGGTCCCTGCCCTTGCTCAGTGGGTTAAGGATCCGGCGTTGCCATTAGCTGTAGTGTAGGTTGCAGATGCGGCTCAGGTCCCACGTTGCTGTGGCTCTGGCTAGGCCAGTGGCTACAGCTCTGATTCGACCCCTAGCCTGGGAACCTCCATATGCCGTGGGAGTGGCCCAAAGAAAGAGCAAAAAGACAAAAAAAAAAAAAAATTGTCCATTTCCAATTCTATACTCCTGCTTCTATTACCCCTTTCATACTTTGGTCATCTCACGCTTGTTTTATTGCAATAATCTGCCTGACTTCATACTCTTCTTCCTGTACATGGATGTGAGACTCATCTTCTTAAAGCCCTGATTTCATCTGAACCCGCTCAGCTCCAACACCTTCGGTGGTACTGATGTGCCCATTGGATGAGTTTTTCCATACTCTGGCTCCTGAGACTTGCTTCTACCTTCTTACGACACAGACTTTTTTGGGGACAAAGGTGTAGTTGTAGGGGTGATGGATTTACCTTCATGAAAACATTTCCTTACTTCTTAACCCCTTCAATGCAGGTATGCTGCCACCAGGTGGCAGTAATGCATTATTAGCGTGAACCAAATCAATGCCTTTGCTAAAGACAAGAGGCCAAACAAGGTCCACTTTTCATTTTATTGTGAACCTGTAACTTTTAAAAGCCCAAATTGCATAGCTTCAAGACTCATGGTAGGATTTGTTACATTAACTCTTTAATGAAGTCATCATGGAATGCATTCATTTGCCCAGGTGTTCCTTTCTCAGCAACTTCTCTTGTTGAAGCAGAGTAGACAATGAAAGTCTACTGAAATTTGTTCAAATCACTTAGAAGGTAGCCCTCTCTATTTTTGAGCTCTAGTTTCTTTCATTAACACCAGAGAGAGAAGAGATGGAGGAAGGGGCAGAGAATAACTTTGGGGTTAAATGTTCTATATCCTGTTGTGGGTTTTCTTCCATTGTTCAGAATAAAGAACCCTCTACTCTGCTAATTTTCATCTTCAGCCCCTCCTTTTCCTCTGTGAGGCTGGGAATGATTTAAACTATGTTATAAAGCCAGAGGAATGAGACTCTAATGCTGAATGATGGAAACTGATCTCAGTAAGCAACTTCCATTAAAACAGACTCAAATGGCCCCTCTATGCCTAAGTATCTACTTCTAAATTTAGTTAACTTACATCCTTGTGTATTTTTATCCATAACAAAATATTTGCGAATAGAAAGAGGATAATTCCTTGCAAAACTTCAAGTTGCATTTTTGCATCCATAGGCACAGATATGTATGAATTATCTGATACCTGAGTTCATTTGCATGAATCACGTCTCTCCCACTTCATTATCTCCCAAGGTACTAAAATCAGTGAGGACCAGGGACTCTGAGTTTCATTTCTGGACTAAACATTCCTCCCTGCCTTTCTTCTGACACATTCTGAGATGTTTATGTTAGCTTCTAACTGTGAAGCTGAGAAATCTCAGCCACTCAGTTTTACTGAGCCAAGTGATGAAGCCATCCATTTTGAATTTTAAAAGAAAAAAGGAAAAAAAAAAGGACAGGGAGAGGAAAAACATGATTATCTTTATCTCCAACAAAAAACGGTGTAGGGAGGAATTAAAGCTGGGTGTGAAATTCTTTGACACAATTGTAGAATGTTAATGCAGTTGGGGAAGGCTATCAGTCTGGAATCCTGGCTTCCTCATTTCTGCAAAGCGGGTGATAAAGGCACCTCCCTAATGACACTGAAGTGTGCAGGAATGGAGGCCAAGTGTGAAAATGGTAGAATCTGATTTTCTCAGCCAGCATTCATCTTGGGGAAAACTTAGAAAGCCTTTCTGAAATAACTTTACTTTCTTCTGTATAAGAATGACTCAGCTGGGTGAAAATGATGTAGTTAGTAACCTTGTAAAAATTATTTAACCTCTCTCAACCTCAGCTTTTTAATCTGCAAAATGGGAACACTGTTAGCCACCTGACAGTGTTCTGTTGGAATCAAATGAGAAAAGTAGGAGCTGGCATGGAAAGGGTTCATCCATGTGAATGTAATCAGACTCCACTGCCATGGAAAACACTAGTTGAAAATTTAAATTTAAAATATTAAAATATAATAAATCCTCAAGAGGCAAAGTCTTATTTAACTAGCGTGGCCTCATTTCAAAAAATCCTAGCCCTATGGATTAGGAACATGGATAAACATTGCCGCCTTTCTTAAGAGCCGTAATTTCTTCCCTGAAACTTGGGAGTGGAGGCATTAGCGGAGCTCTCTGTGAACTTTTCACCGGAGGAGAGCTCTGGCTTCATGACTTGGGAAGACGTAAGCCTCCCCATACAGCATGGACTTCAGTGACCATCTCTAGGGACTCAAGATTCTGACTACTGCAGACACTTAAAAAGCAGCTAATATCTGGCTGGAATTTTATACCTTCAGGCAAAAATAACCACAAGCATAGTCTCAACAGAAGAGAATATTGTGAATTAAATTGAAATTAATTTGGTGGACAGAGATTCAAACTGGCTCTAGCACTCCAACAAAGATCTGCTATTCTACCCGCAGCACGGTGTTTCACCTCCCTTCATGTGAATGAAAATGCCGATGAGGGCATGGGTGAGACCATGAAAGTTCCTTGGGTACTGTCCTACTGTCATGGGCTCTTCACAAGGGAGATTTTCATGGCAAGGGGGGGACAGGAGCATGCATCGGGTCCTCCATAGCCTGGCTGCGAATCCTGGCTTGACCGTTCAGCAGCTGGGCAACCCTGGGCAAGTTTCTTAACCTCTGGGTCAAGATTTAAGAAATCATTCCAGGTGATGCTACTGCACAGAAGAAAATTGAGAGTTCTGTTTTAGGGCAAGCTCTCTCATGTCTTTAAGCCTCAGTTTCACCATCTACAAAATGGGAAAATCCCAGCATGCAAGGTACCTCTTATAAGGGTGCGGAAGATTACATGCGATAGGAAGTGTTCAGTGCTTAGCCTATTACTTGGTACCCAGCAAGGGCTCAGTAAATCGAAGCCTCTACCATCACGATCATCATCATAATCACTGTGGCTGTCATTAGCATGACCACCCCCACGTCACTGTTGTTATGGCAGCGCTGTTACTGTCACTGTCTTCACCACTGTCACCCTCACCATCACTGTCATGATCACAATCACTCAGCACCAGCAGCATCATCACTGTTGTCACCACTGTCATCATCAACTGCCTCTATGGGAGATACCACTGATTCCTTCAGGGAGCCCCTAGAGCACTGGGTACTCGACAAACTCATCTTGAATTCTTGTTTCTTTTTTCCACCCCTTAGGAAGAGTAAGGTACTAGCAAGCGCTAAAAATTACTTATGAGCTGAAAATGTCTATTTCACTCTGCTCAGGCCAAACATGTCAAAGTTAAACTTCTTCACAACATTCTACATGCACTGCCAACATGCTACTAATGATGGTCATGCCGCGGGTGCAGTGCTCCCGCCCGCTCGCCCCTCACATTAATTCACGCAGGCCCTGCACCTGCTGGGCGCCTTCTACCGACCCCTTTCTCAGAGGCATGGCCTGTGCAGGAGTGCAGTAGTAGAAGGGCAGCTAGAACTCCATCAGCCATTCTGAGCATCGCTGGAGGAGTGGGTCGCCCGCTACATCAAATTCTCAGCTTTGGATGAATTCCTTTTTGCATTTGGCATGGAAGGTGATAAGTATTTTCTGAGCTATTTTTCAGTTGCAAGCTTCACTCTGCTGAGATGAAATATGCAGATCGGGGCCTGAACAGCTGTAGCACTCCAGAGCGGCTGGTATTTTGGTGGGCTTTATTTTAAAGTCCCTGACAGTTCAATCTCACTAAATAATTCAGCTGTTTAGGAAAAGCCATACGATCTTAAAATAAGTCCCTGAAGGTCAACAATATAGGTTGAAATTTTATTTTTCGGTGAACAGCATTTGACAAAATAACAGAAATGTCCCTTGTAATATTTCTTCCTTTGCATCTTTGAATGAAATTACCAAGCACACATCACTGGATGTTCATTTATAAACATTCTACATCTTCTCCATGCATTCCTGGCAGGATATTAAGATAACATTCTGATTTCACTGCTCCCAATGAAGTTAGGGATTGAAAAGAACAATTTCAGGACGTAGCTCTAACTTGAGGTGTCACTGAGTATTTGGAAAGCTCTTTGTTACATCTAGTCCAGGAAAATACATGCCTCCCATCACAGAAGAGCTAAAGTATTGATTCACAAATCTGTAAAGAAAAGGGGCAAAAAAAAAATGCATGTAAAAGCTTTCCAGGAAAAAGCTGAATCCTGCTCATCCATCATCAGTCTCTTCAAGGTGACATGCAATTCAGGAGCAAAGCATTTGCATCCAGAAAGATATTGGCCAAGGATTTCTTTGTGCCCCTTGAAGACGGGTGTTTTGACTGAGTCACCAGGCTGGTAACTTTGAAATAGCTACTCACAGAGGTAGAAGACAGGCTATGAAGGTCTGTGGGGAGTGCTCATCTAAACATGTATATAGAGTCCTACCATCTTTGAGGCTGATGGGATGCTAAGGTTTGTCTGCTTCAAATACCTCCATATCCCATTCTACCAATGAGGAAACTGGGCCCCAGAGAGGATAAATGATGTATATCCATTAAAGTCCTCAGTTAGTAACAAAGCCAGAGTTAGGAGGCAAGTAGCACCAGGGCGGGCACACATCAGAGCTGGCTTCCTACTTGGCTGACAGGTACAGGTATAGCCATATTTGTTGTTTTCAAAAAATATTTTGCTTCTACACTACAATCTGATCTTTACTCTATGACCTAGGCCAAATCCTTTTAAATCCTCTCAATTCCAGCCTCTTTACAAATAACACCCCATTACTAATCCCCACTTCATAAGAATGTTGTATCAGTGAAATCCTATATTTGAAAATACTCAGAACATACTACCTAAAGCAATGTACAGATTCAATGAAATTCCTATCAAATTACCCATGACATTTTTCACAGAACTAGAACAAACAATCCAAAAATTTATATGGAACCACAAAAAAAAAAAAAAAAAAAACCAGAATTGCCAAAGCAATCCGGAGAAACAAAAACCAAGCAGGAGGCACAACTCTCCCAGCCCTTGAGCAATATTACAAAGCCACAGTCATCAAGACGTGTGGTATTGGTACCAAAAGAGACATACAGACCAATGGAACAGAATAGAGAATGCAGAAATAAACCCAGACACCTATGGTCAACTGATCTTTGACAAAGGAGGCCAAGAACATAAAATGAGAAAAAGACAGTCCATTCAGCAAGAATTGCTGGGAAACCTGGACAGCTGCATTCACAGCAATGAAACTAGAACACACCCTCATACCATGCACGAAAATAAACTCAAAATGGCTTAAAGACTTAAATATAAGACACTATCAAACTCCTGGAAGAGAACACAGGCAAAACACGCTCTGATATCAACCTCATGAATATTTTCTCAGGTCAGTCTCCCAAGGCAAGAGAAATAAGAGCAAATATAAACCAATGGGACCTAATCAAACTGACAAGCTTTTGTGCAGCAAAGGAAACCAAAAATAAAACAAAAAGACAATTTACAGAATGGCAGAAAATAGTTTCAAATGATGCAACAGACAAGGGCTTAATCTCTAGAATATACAAGCAACTTATACAACTCAACAGCAAAAAGGCCAACAACCCAATGGAAAAATGGGCAAAAGACCTGAATAGACAGTTCTCCAAGGAAGATATGCAGATGGCCAACAAGCACATGAAAAAATGTTCAACATCGCTGATTATTAGAGAAATGCAAATCAAAACTACCAGGAGATACCACCTCACACCAGTCAGAATGGCCATCATGAAAAAGTCCACAAATAACAAATGCTAGAGGGGGTGTGGAGAAAAGGGAACCCTCCTACACTGTTGATGGGAATGTAAGCTGGTACAGCCACTATGGAGAACAGTATGGAGGCACCTTAGAAAACTGTACATAGAACTACCATATGACCCCGCAATCCTACTCTTGGGTATATATCCAGACAAAATTTTCCCTAAAAAAGACACATGCACCCACATGTTCATGCAGCTCTATTCACAATAGCCAAGACATGGAAACAGCCCAAATGTCCATCAACAGACGATTGGATTAGGAAGATGCGGAATATATACACAATGGAATACTACTCAGCCATAAAAAAGAATGAAATAATGCCATTTGTAGCAACATGGATGGAACGAGAGACTCTCATACTGAGTGAAGTAAGTCAGAAAGAGAATGTCAAATACCATATGATATCACTTATATCTGGTATCTAATATATAGCACAAAGGAAACTTTTCACAGAAAGGAAAATCATAGACATGGAGAATAGACTTGTGGTTGCCTGGGGGAGGGAAAGGGAGTGGGAGGGATTAGGAGCTTGGGGTTAATGGATGCAAACTATTGCTTTTGGAATGGATTAAAGATGAGATCCTGCTGTGTAGCACTGAGAACTATGTCTAGATACTTACAACACAGCATGACAATGGGAGAAAAAATTATGTATATTATGTATGTGTAACTGGGTCCCCATGCTGTACAGTGGGAAAAAAAAAAAGTGTGTTGGGGGAAGTAACAATAAAAAATAAGTTAAAAAATATAAATAAAAACACTCAGAACAAAGCCTGTATACAGCAGCACTCAACAAAGACTCATGCATGGATTCATTGCCCTCTGATGTCCCAAAACATTTTCTCTTAGACCAGGGTATTGAGCCCAACGCTATGGGGAATCTAGATTTTCCAGAGCTGAATCACTGTAAAATCTACTTATGGTGTTCCAATGAGTGCGCCCATACTTTTCAGACCCTGTTTCCATTTCGGTTTGGGAAAATGCAGGCATTTAATGCCTCACAGTGCTAACAGCATCTTGGTGTCAGCTGCGACCTTCAGAAGTCATACCAGGAAAAGTAGGAGCTCAGGTTAGGGCCACTGGTAGAAGCTGCCCAACTCTAAAGAAGAGCATGCAAAACCGTATAAATGAACTGTTCTCAGCTATCACAAGTTACTCTTTTCCTACTTGAAAATTGAGAAAGTATCAGTGACCAAAAAGTGAGAAATAAAAACCGCTCATAATTCCACTACTCACTGAAAGCCACTGTTAATATTTTAAGAGGAACATACATTTTATATGGATTTAACAAAGTGGGTCCTTCTGTAGCTTACTTTTGGTCAATGTTAAGAGTATTGTGGCGTTTTCCCCAAGTTATTAAATGGTGGTCTTTTAAGTGGATATATAATATCCCATCATTCACATATTCAATTACCAGGGTAGTACTCAAAATTGAACAATTGGTAGAGCATGACTGCCAAACAATCAGAATGGGGAGAAAAAGCTGACACATACAAGGTAAACCATTTGATCACTGGCCATGGTTGTACTACAACCAGTTTCTTATTCAAAACACTTAATTAAAACTGTTTTTTGTTTTTTATTTTTCTGGTCACAGCAACACTTTTCTGATGAGAGAGCAGACGGTAAAAGCCTGACAAGCATTTTTAGGTATATTCTGAGGTTGAATTCCTAGAAGGATAATGGTTGTGTCAAAGGATAAGCAGTGGTTTGGGAAGCTGGAGGAGGATAAGCTTTCTACGATATCCACCTCCAGGTGGGTCATGGTCAAGGGCTCATGCTTCCCTTTTTGGGAAACACCCCCAAATGGACAATTAAGGAAGGCTAAACAGTCATGCCGGAAGGACACCAGGAGTACCCCCCATCTCCTTCTGACTCCTGACTGTGCCCCATCATGGAGGAAATTGCAGTTGCAGAGAGACACCCCTCCCCCCCGCCAATATACAGAACCCTGATTTGCACAGGGCTCAGGGGCACTAGGATGGAAGACTCTTCTGGGGCTCTGGCCTCTTCTCTGGTGCTGCTACTAACTAAATAATTAGACATGGGCAAGTCCCTTTGTCTGCCCTGGGCAGGGCTGATTTTCTTACACCCTACCTATAGATAGATGACTGAAGTTCTCGGTCATAGGATTATGCTTGCTTCCCCAGAGCATCCAACTCAGAGCAAGCTTCCACTTTTACGAACCTTCCCCCAAGGCCACTAACCCGAGCCCCAATTCTACAAGTCTTCCCTGATGCCCTCATACAAGGATGCCACCATTCCCTATGTGAGGTTCCCTCCCACTTTGCAAGGAGCAGCAAACCCAACTTGTTTAACTACAGGTGTATTCCAGGTGGCCTTTTGCTGAAAGGCAATGACAGTGGAAAAACCCTAATATACAATAGCTTTTTTTTTTTCTTCAGTAACTGATACATGTCAGATACCACTATTTCCAATACTACAGCCTTGGAATGCAGATATTCCTATTATTCTCATTTAAAAGTTGAGGACATTGAGCTCAGATTGGGTAAATACCTTCCCAAGGTCACACAGCTATTAGGGAAAATCTGAAGTTTGAACTGGTGCCTTGACTTCAAATCTTGTACATTTTCGCATTATTATGGTGTTTCTTTTTTTTTTTCTCCCTTCCCTTTAGAAGCTAAGTCAGGTGCTCTAAGCTAATAATGAGGATATGCGATAAATGTGTTCCCTTTAACTAATTTCTCGATTTGAAAATGATTAACATTCCTGATGGTTTCAACCCTCTGTGAATGTTTGATGTTTTGGATTTCTGCTGTTTCACCATCACTGCTGCATAAAGTTTCTGGCACCGTCTCAAACATATAGAATATGTTCAGCATCCCAAGAGCTATTTTAAGACAATCACTCTGTCATTTTGGGCAGTACAATTGTGAAATGCAGAAAATAGTTAAAAACAATGATTTGTGACAAAGGTAGTACTTCATTCAGGTGCAAGTGAGAGAGAGAGTTCATTAGCTTTCTGTATCTTGTGGTCTCACCCTCTAAATAATGTTGCCTACCTTTTGCCTTTGAAGTCTGACTAATGAATGAATTTAAGAGTTTCCCCAGAAATTAAACTCAAAGTTGTTGGTAAATGAAAAAGATTATATACATACATACACACACACATACATACATATGTGGGTACATATATGTATACATGTGTTTATATATGTGTGTGTGTGTGTATGTAGAAAGATATAAATTTGTTAAATATATATGTATATATACATATATATATATCTCAACTTAATCAATCATTAGTGAGAGTCAACAGGGAACCCAGGCTGAGCTAGATGATTTCACAAGATGCCCCCTCAATACATTTTAGATGTTTGAATTCCTAAATGAACTCATAGCAAGATAAGAAGTTGGCAATATTGACCTGGTACCAATAGGTTCAGTCAGCATTTGGTACCTCTGATTCCAACCCATCCTGTGATCTGAAATTTCCATGAGCTAGAAATTATTGCTGGAGTTGGGTTGATGGAGCTTGGTGAATGTTAAAGATCAAACATTCCAGTTTCATTTGATTCTAGAAGAGCCTCCAGGACAAGTCCCTGATGCTCTCCTCCAGGTAGCTCAATAATAGCAACCCAGGGTCCCTGATTTGGATGTGCACCTCTTGAGCCATCACAGGGTTTTCATCGTAACATTAGTGTGATCAGGTTTCTGTCTCAGAGGCTGCTCCATCTGTAGAGGGAGAAGGGGATGGAGTCGGGGAGGCAGGCTGCACAGAGGGTGGGAACATGCACCATGAGAGTAGCAGGGAGGATGATAAGATAGAAGTGTAGGAAAGACACTGAGATGGACCAGGAGTCTGGGGTTATTTGACACAAACTATTACCTTTAGAATGGGTGAACAACAAGGTCCTACTGTAGAGCAGAGGGAACTATATCCGATCTCCTGGGACAGGCCAGGATATAAAAGAATGTATATATATATAAGTGAGTCACTCTGCTGTACAGCAGAAATTGGCAAAACACTGTAAATCAACTATACTTTAATAAAAATATATTAAAATAAAAAAGGAAAGAAATATATTGACATTGCTTTTTATATTGAATCGACCCCCACATTAATTTCTACATTTTTCCTGGTAAGAACAACTAACATGACATCTGCCTTCCCACCCAAATTTAAGTGCACAATACGGTTCTGTTAAGTACAGGCGCCATGTTGAACGGCACATCTCTAGAGCTCATTCATCATATATAACTAACTAAAACTTTATGTTGGTTGAACAGCAACTCCCCATTTTCCCCTCCCTGCCAGCCCCTGGAAACCACCATTCTTTTTTCTGCTTCTAGGAGTTTGGCTATTCTGGATGCTTTATGTAAGTGGGAGCATGTAGTATGCGTCCTTCTGCAACTGGCTAATATGGCTTAGCATGATGTCATCCACGTTGCTGCATATGGCAGAACTTCCTTTTTTGTTAAAGTAAAATAATAGTCCATTGTATGTATATACCACATTTTCTTTATGCATTTATCCATAAGCAGATGTTTGGTTCAGATCTATTATACAGAGTGGATCTACAGTGAGTAGGAAAAGGGGCAGTCAAGGATGCCCAATATTCTTCTGGCTTGAGTGACATATTGGAACAATCATAAAGATAGTGGGTCACTGGGTGAAGCCTTTATTTTATTAATCAAATATGTACTTTAAACTGAATATGTTACCTGTTCAAAGTGCTTGATGGATATCGACTCATTTGATATTTATTATATCCCCATGAGGTAGGGATTACTATTATCTCCTTTAACAGATGAAGAAACTGAGGCACAGAGGGGTCAAGCAACTTACCCACGGTCACACAGTCAATAAATGAGGGTTGGCTTCTAGAGTCTGTGCTCATAACTATTACATATCACAGCATCTTTCTGGGGGCCAATGTCAGGATCTAATGCTCATAAATGCCCATCTATTGGTGGGAAAGGAACAGGACCCAGAAAACCTCAAGGACAGCTGAGGGGAAGTTAATTTTATTGTTTTGACTTTGATTTAATTTGGTCCCAAGCACCACAATCAGGAAATAATTTCATCATCCTAGTCTCTTACATTTAGAAAAAAGATGGTGGGTGTCTGATGGAGGCTCTGATGGAGTTTTAAACATAATTATTTTAGGTCTGTTTTCCCATAAAGAGCCCTACCAATGGTGTATGATGATTTATCTCTATGGATTAAATGTCACAACTGAGGAGCTGTGGTCTAAATCATACATTCACGGCAGACCTTGAAAGACTCTGGAAGGTCTTTCAGCTGTATGCACTGAAGTCGACCAAAGTTTTCACACTTTTCTTTTTATTATCAAAGAACTGAAATTATACATGGAATACATTGTTCAGAGTATCACTGATGATACACTTTATTTTTTAATTGAAAAATTTTTTGTTATTTCCTCAATACAATTTCTTTTCTACTGTACAGCATGGTGACCCAGTTACACATACATGTGTACATTCTTTCTTCTCCCATTATCATGTGCCATCATAAGTGACTAGACATTGTTCTCAGTGCCACACAGTAGGATCTAACAGGCATTTAAAGGTACTAAGTTTTTTTAAAGACCTAACTTTATCAGTCAAGGTATGTCTAATAATTAGATTCACTATAGAATTGATGACCTCATACCAATTTGATAAAAGTACAAAGGCTCCTGAGCCAAAGAAAACAGCTGAGTACTTGGGCATGTTACTATTCATTGCTCGACACTTTTTTTTAAAAGATAATAACTATGTGTGATACCTCATTATAAACCCCGATACGGAGGAATACATACAGTGAAACTGCCCTGCAATGAAATAACCAAAGGAAATGGAATTTCAGACCAAGAGCATTTATCGCATTCTTCCTTAATTTTTTTGCTAGCAGTAGCCCCTTTAATCATATCTAGAGCAGGGCTTCTTAGCCTTGGCACTGACACTTGGGGCCAGATGACTTTTTGTGACTGGGGCTGTCCTATGTCCTGTAGGATACTATTTCTAGCACTAGACATCACTAGCACACCCCAGAAGTGACAACAAAAATGCCTGCAAACTTTGTCAAATGTCCCTTGCAGAGGGTGTGCAAAATTCCTCCAAGATAATACCATTCCCTCTAAAACATTACTATTCAATGGTATTGGCTATGAAAACCTGCTGAATAAAGGATTATTACTGGGCTCTACAAGACTCACTCATTAAACAGCTATTTATTGAGTGCTCGTTAAATGTCAGGTGAGGTGAAAGAAAGGCTTGGAGGAAACAGGAGTGAGCAAAATATAGTCAACATGGGCTAGAGCTTAGCAATAGGAGAAAGGTTGATTTGATTCTTTTTCTGTCTCTTATAGATAGATAAGAATTGTAACTATTCAAAAGACAAAACCGCACTAAACCAAAATATCATACTTTAAAAGCAGCTTATTCACAGATGTAGTTTGAAATCTCTTCATTAGATGGTGTATAAGCATTAATTTCTTCAATACACCTTCCACTATACATATATATATATACACATACACACACACACACACACCCTTATCAATAGACAGTTGAGCTGTGACAAAGAACCATACAGAAAATACAGACATTTCTCATGTAGAAGTTTGTATGTGGGCAGTCCCAAGCTAGTGTGGGGCCTTTAATCTTGGAGGCAGTTGGGCACGGCCTTCTTGCTCTGCCCTAGATGGCTATTTATGGGCTCACTTTCTTGCCCTCACATTGCACCCAGTGGAAAGGAAAATAGGGATTAAACAAGAATGACAGGGGACAGCATTTCACAAAGGGAAATCCTGTGGGCAGCCCCATGGCCCAATGGCCCAGACTAGTCTTAGGGCCTCATCTAGCTGCAAGGGAGGGTGGAAAATGTAGTGTCCACTCTGGGTGGACATGTGCTCCAAGGATCTCTCTATCTCTATGGAGGAAGGGGAGAAGAGACTGAATAACAAGAAGCAGATTCGACCACAGTCATCCATGTCCTTCTTCCCTCGTCTCTCCTCCATTGACATATCAACTACACTGATGTTCTAAATAACTGATTTTTGCCAATTTTTTGTGGTGTAAATACTCCCATTATGGCCAATTGATTTCAAACTACCAAAGTCTCTGAAGGTGGTAGTGGGAAGAGGCACACACAACTGGCTCTCACAACCAGGCACAAGCCGGCTTTACCACCACTTTGCTTATGAGGAAACAATCCACACAGTGCCTGGTACAAAGCAAACTCTCGGTAGCTTATTGGATTAAAGAATTTAAAATGTATGACATGGGTTTACATCCCATTCATTCCCCACATATGTGCTGAGTGCCTACCACGTGCCAGGCCTGGCAGTTAGCCCCTTCACAGCAGTAAAATGGGAGGCAAAACCAACCGGATTCCCACCCTCACGCGATACAGCTAACACGAGGAGGACAGGCAGCCCACCAGCGACAAGAGTAAATATGGAAGCAGAGAGGGAAGGGGGGGAGTAACAGAGGGGTTTAGGCTCACTTAGGCACAGCTGAGTTTTGTCAGCTGAGCTGACTCTGGAGGTTGAGCAGGCGTTACCTAGACTTGGATGTAAGGTTTGGGGAAGAGCACATCTGCAGAGAGAAGAGCATTAACGAAGACCCCACGATGAGGTGGGGAGAGCACGGCCTTTAAGGAAGGCTAGGGGGAGTGCAGTAGGCACAGGGCAATGGAGGGAGGGAGGTGAACAAGAAAGCAAGGGCTGGACCACGTCATAGTTAGTCGCTGGTGTATAATTCATAATCAACAAAGATTTTTGAAGGCTTTGAAGGGAATGCTGTGACATCAGCATCTGGGAAAATGGTCTCTGCCAGCACCAGCAAGGACACATTAAAAGGGGCTTAAGAGATACAGGTGTGCCAGGTATAAGGCTCTTTTTTAAAATAAATTTTATTGGAGTATAGGGGACTTACATGTTGTGTTAGTTTCAGGTGTACAGCAAAGAGAATCAGCCATACACATACCTATATCCACCCTTTTTCAGATTCTCTCCCCAAGTAGGCTATCACAGAGTATTGAATAGATTTCCCCAAACTATATAGTAGGTCTTGTTACTGATCGATTTTGTATATAGCAGTGTGTATATGTCAATCCCAACTCCCCAATCCAGGTATAAGGTTCTTACAATGGTTCACGAGAGAAATGATGGCGTATCCTTGGCTAGGGAGGTGGCAGTGGACAGAGAGAGAAACGGACACATTTCAGACATATTAAGGGGTGACATCAACAAGGCTGGACATGGGTAGGCTCTAGGGGAACTATACGGAAGGACTGTGTCTTCGATTAGGAAGCACTTTCTTTTTTTTTTTTTTTATCGTTGTTGTTGTTGTTGTTGTTGTTGCTATTTCTTGGGCCGCTCCCGCGGCATATGGAGGTTCCCAGGCTAGGGGTCGAATCGGAGCTGTAGCCACCGGCCTACGCCAGAGCCACAGCAACGCGGGATCCGAGCCGCGTCTGCAACCTACACCACAGCTCACAGCAACTCGGGATCCTTAACCCACTGAGCAAGGGCAGGGACCGAACCCGCAACCTCATGGTTCCTAGTCGGATTCGTTAACCACTGCGCCACGACGGGAACTCCACGAAGCACTTTCTTATTTGGACACTGGATAGATGCTAGGTCTTTTACTGAGTTTAGGATGGGAGGAGTGGTGGAGATATTCTCAGTTCGATTTTGAACATGTGCATTTGAATCATTTCTCCTTCTGATGATCCCTGAGGAAAGCATTCTTATGTATCATTCCCATCATAACACTGAAGAACTAAGTTCAGAGCCAATGCCATACTACTAGTAAATGGCACAGCTGGGACTCGAACACAGGTCTCATGATGCCAAACCTATGGTGTTTGCATGATGTGACACAAACTGGCTCTCACAGAGTCCATCTTGAACCCGTGGCAGAATGAGCTTAGTTACTGGAAAGTCCTCATTAACCTGAGTCGCAAGGTGGGACCTCAGCTTATGTACAAAGAGGACCGGGCTATTAACGATGCCCCTTCAAATTGCTTTGAATAACTTCTTCTGTGCTGGACTAATGAGCCCTGCGCCATGCTTCTGGGAAACCTCTCACCTTGGAAAATAAAGTCCATCAGATCATGCTCTGAATATTAACCCTGCTAGAATAAAAAGAAAAAATAAGCAATAGAAAAGATTGATTTCCCTCCACCTCACGCAAAGAAAATACTATTCAAGGAGCCTCTGAGTGTAATTCATATTTTTAGATTAAGACTATGTTTTGCACTGAGGAAAAAAATCATTGCGAACTATTACCAATATCACGATGCCGAGTAATGAAGGCATTTAAACACACTCATCTCCTGCATGGTTCTTGCATAAACAAGTGTAATGTGACATGAAAGTAGCTAATGGTATATTCAAGGACTCTGCATCAGCCTATGTTTCCCACGTTTGTCATCAGGTCTCCACTGTTGGACTTGAGAGGGCTCCCCTTCCCTCCTGTCCAGCTAATGAATCTTCCAGAGGTGCTGCTCCTGAGTCAAAGACTTTTAGGAAAAAATATGCGTGGCCCCCGACCTAAAGAACACCGGAGTAAAGAACTTCTTTTAGGCACAGGCAGTGCAGCCAACTGTCTTTGGTAAAATTAGCAGGTGCATGAAGAGAACAATTCATGATCTTATTTATACTGAGTCGGTGTAATGTGTCATATATTTCACATACGAATGACAGCCCTAAACATGGAAGTTGAGCTAGAAATCACAATTTTTTTTTTTCTGTTGACTCATTGGACCCACTTGAAAAGCTTAAAGAGAAGGCAGGACATGTTCTATTTCCCCCATTTGATAGATAAGGAAAGTGAGGTCCAAGATACTGGGTAACCAATTGACCATCAGAACCAAATTAATAGAAGGCTCCACACCAGAGCTCAAGGCAATCCCTCCCTGAGCCTAACACTATTTTAAAAAATTATTTAAGTATGGTTATTATAATGTTGTGTGAATTTCCGCTGTACAGTATAGTGACTCAGATATATATATATATATATATGTGTGTATGTTTTTTTTTGTCTTTTTGCCTTTTCTAGGGCCACTCCTGTGGCATATGGAGGTTCCCAGGCTAGGGGTTGAATCGGAGCTGTAGCCACCGGCCTACGCCAGAGCCACAGCAATGTGGGATCCGAGCCTCGTCTGCAACCTACACCACAGCTCACGGCAACACCAGATCCTTAACCCACTGAGCAAGGCCAGGGACCGAGCCTGCAACCTCATGTTTCCTAGTTGGATTCGTTAACCACTGTGCCACGATGGGAACTCCTCAGTTATATATTTGTATACATACATATGCATACACATATACACACATATATATAAACTGAGCATATACACATATTCTTTTTTATATTCTTTCCATTGTGTTCTGTTCCAGGAGACTGGATATAGTTCCCTCTGCTATACAGTAGGACCATGTTGGTCATCCATTCTAAATGTAAATAGATTCCATCTACTAACCCCAAACTCCCAGTCTGTCCTTCTCTAACACTCATTTTACAAGTAAGTTCCAGGAAGGATGGGACTTTGTTTTTTTGCTCCTTAGTATCTAGAGCATAGTAGGTGCTCAATAAATCTTGCTGCTGGCTTCTGTGTGCCTCTCCTCCCCTGACGCATGGTGCCATAGAGAGGCCTGGAAACTGGAAATTAGAATACCAAGACTTCCCCCAAGAGCATGAATAAGTAATATAACCTCTTCACCCCTTGGTTTCTTTTCTGCAAAATGAAAACAATCCAGTCCTAACTATCAAGAGGAGCCGCAAGGAACAAGTCAAACAGGGTGATGAGAATTTCCTTCAAATAGCACATATTTAAGGTGTCATGGCTATTTTTAAAGTGAGGAAAATACTCTCAGCAACCTGTTGGATCTTCTTGATCAGATCAAGGCTGGCTCAGGAAGGCAGGTTCCAAGGCTGTGTGCAAGATGTAGCTCCAGAGACTCAGATACGCATGTCATGCAACTCTACCTTCCAGAACTTTCCTGGGTGGGGGCTTTCCGGGCAGTTTGTGACATTCATATGAGCCTCAGAGGCTTCTATACCTCTTCTCGTCACCTCAGTCAGAGAGACACATGATGGCCTCTGCAGGCATGAGCCTTCCTTGACTTCAGTCTAAAGGACTTCCTTAAAGCTCAATTTTCGTCATGATCTTTACAGCAGCCATGATCAAGGCGGTGGGATGGGGCGAAGAATCCCCCTTCACTGTTCACATACCATGGGAACATATCTAACCTACAGGTCCCCAATCTGTCATGTGCTAGGCATTTCACTTGGGAGATATTTCCTAACCTCTCTCAGCCTCAGTTTCCTCATCTGTGATTAGGGATGATCAGCTACCACCCAGGAAGTCACAGGACTGAATGGTGGAATGCAATGTGACTGCTGAGTTCTGAGCCTGGAACAGCACTAACAGTGGCCACAGAGACTGATACTGTACACGTGGATCTGTGGTATTCCAGCAGCTCATTCTGACAATTCATTTTCTTTTATTCAACATGTGTGACAGCCTAGTGGATAAGAAAGAGTTCCACGGGACTAGGATCCCTGTTTGTTTCCAAGCTGTGTTCACTGCGAATCATAAATTTCCAAACGAGCAACTGGATACACCCACAATCAACCTTTTCTTTTATATATATATATATTTTTTCATTTTCCCACTGTACAGCAAGGGGGTCAGGTTATCCTTACATGTATACATTACAATTACATTTTTTTCCCCCACCCTTTCTTCTGTTGCAACATGAGTATCTAGACAAAGTTCTCAATGCTATTCAGCAGGATCTCCTTGTAAATCTATTCTAAGTTGTGTCTGATAAGCCCAAGCTCCCGATCCCTCCCACCCCCTCCCCCTCCCATCAGGCAGCCACAAGTCTCTTCTCCAAGTCCATGATTTTCTTTTCTGAGGAGATGTTCATTTGTGCTGGATATTAGATTCCAGTTATAAGTGATATCATATGGTATTTGTCTTTGTCTTTCCGGCTCATTTCACTCAGTATGAGATTCTCTAGTTCCATCCATGTTGCTGCAAATGGCATGATGTCATTCTTTTTTATGGCTGAGTAGTATTCTATTGTGTATATATACCACATCTTCCAAATCCAATCCTCTGTTGATGGACATTTGGGTTGTTTCCATGTCCTGGCTATTGTGAATAGTGCTTCAATGAACATGCGGGTGCATGTGCCTCTTTTAAGTAGAGTTTTGTCCGGATAGATGCCCAAGAGTGGGATTGCGGGGTCATATGGAAGTTCTATGGATAGATTTCTAAGGTATCTCCAGACTGTTCTCCATAGTGGCTGTACCAGTTTACATTCCCACCAACAGTGCAGGAGGGTTCCCTTTTCTCCACAGCCCCTCCAGCACTTGTTATTTGTGGATTTATTAATGATGGCCATTCTGACTGGTGTGAGGTGATATCTCATGGTAGTTTTGATTTGCATTTCTCTTATAATCAGAGATGTTGAGCATTTTTTCATGTGTTTGTTGGCCATCTGTATATCTGGGTGGTACCATCCTGGGTGGTAGCTGAAATGTCTATTCAGGTCTTTTGCCCATTTTTCCCTTGATTGATTGGCTTTTTTGCTGCTGGGTTGTATAAGTTGTTTATATATTCTAGAGATTAAGCCCTTGTCGGTTGCATCATTTGAAACTATTTTCTCCCATTCTGTAAGTTGTCTTTTTGTTTTCTTTTTGGTTTCCTTTGCTGTGCAAAAGCTTTTCAGTTTGATGAGGTCCCATGTGTTTATTTTTGCTCTGATTTCTATTGCTTTGGGAGACTGACCTGAGAAAATATTCATGATGTTGATGTCAGAGAGTGTTTTGCCTATGTTTTCTTCTAGGAGTTTGATGGTGTCCTGTCGTATATTTAAGTCTTTCAGCCATTTTGAGTTTATTTTTGTGCATGGTGTGAGGGTGTGTTCTAGTTTCACTGCTTTGCATGCAGCTGTCCAGGTTTCCCAGCAATGCTTGCTGAATAGACTTTCTTTTTCTCACCAGCTGTTCCGGCTCCGCCACAGCCCAAGTTATTATCCCCTTGGGCCTGGGTCATGTGATGCCTCCTCTTGTTTCAACTCATCTCTTTCTTCAGTCTAGCTCTCAATGCAGTGGCCAAAAGGATGTTAAAACATAGGTTAGATCACGCCCCTCCTCTGTTTGAAAGCCTCTATGGTATGAACTTTGGATTTACTCTGAGTGAATTCGGTTCGCACATCTCTGACTTACTTCGCTGCCATTATCTCTTGCTGTAGTGCTTGGGTGAATAATGAAAACCCTAAGGAGACAAGATCAAGATGCAGAAAGAACTCTAACCCACGCTTGCCTTGGGACAACTCAGTTGGTTCAATCAAACCAGCGAAGATACAACTGAAAGAAATGGTGTTTAGAATGAGGCAGACAAAAGGAGCATGAAAACTGTTTCCCCCCAGGTATCTGGAATGTGGGAAGGGAAACCACTAAGGAGAAATATGACTACTAGGTAGCAATATAGGAATTTCAGATCAACATTGACAAAGAATCTTACAACCTCATTTGACAATGGATGAAGTGAACTCTCCTAGGAAGAGTAAATTCACCACCACTGGAAATACTCAAGCAGAGACTTGAAAATGGGCAAGAGATAGAGAAGCAAGACTTCAAACGTCAGAAGGCAAGGTGATGAAGTTATATTTAATTTCCCTTTTAATTCAGAGATGCTACTGTTTGTAATATTGAAGACTAGAGGGAAAATAAGTAAGAATCAACTACTTTAGCTTCAAGAACCATAAAGGAATTAAATGTCAATGGAGAGTGTATGTCATAGCAGAATATTACAAGGGTGTTTTACAGAAGGTATTTTACAAATGATGCACTAGGCTGCTGGGCAGGAGACCAGGTCATACACTTGTATCTATTTCCCTCAGGCTCTTTTCTCTTTCTTTTGGGTGATCTTCAATGCTGTGTGAATGTGCGTGTGTGTGTGTATATGTGTGTGTGTGTGTGTGTGTGTGTGTACCTGCATGTTTCTCTGTTACCTTTTAGTGTGTATTTCAATAGGCTCGTTCAACAAACACGGTGGTAGATCCACTCGTCCCATGGCATGAGAACACAGTGATGAACAAACTGAAGGTGCTGACCCTTTTCCTTTAGGATTGGTTATTAGAGAGACTCGCAAAAGGCACCCATGCCTCACAAAGAAATCATTTGGGTTCGACTCTACTCAAAGAGGGATCAAAGAGACTGGCTTTGGATGGATCATGGAAAAATGGGCCTCTCCTTCCATAAATGAGGTAACGTTTCTGGATTGTGCAGTGATTTCACAGCATACAAGAGAGACTTTTCCATGAAAGCTGTTGCTCTGACCTCATCATCTGGAGAGAACTGAGACATGACAACTGACCCAGACAGCAATATCCTGTCCCACTACTAAATGCAAGTGGACAGATGCCATCTCTTTAAGTGACTGACTTTCTCCTCTCTTCGTTCTGTAACTGTCTCACTAAGTCAAGAGGAAAAGACATTTTCCTCCAGGAAGTATATTGAGAGCAGGTATGTGTGCCACTTAAGAGGGAAACTGGTAGAACAAATCTCTAGAAATGGTTACTAAGGATAAATGTGATGGGTTGGTCCAGGGCTATGGTTATTTTAATAAATAAACCAAGAATAGTGACTGAATGCACTGGAAAATAGGGAGATTTGAAATAACTGATTTAACCTGAAAACAAAAGAATCAATGCACCAAATAGAGTCCCCCCAAATATAAACAAATGAGGATTTGTGGTTTATGCTACAAACAAAGGCAAGAAGAGAATACCAAGCAGATACAGAATCCTGTCTATTTCCTTTGTCTTACACACTGATTTCTAATATGTCTACTTATTTCTCATTCCACCAGCAAATATTTTTGAACATCTTGCGTACCTCCTAGGTGCAGAGCCCCGCAAGTTCTGATTTTGTGGGTGAGTGCTTCTGTTCATGGCTTATTCAGGGAATTATTTAACAAAGCATTATAAATCATGAAATGTCACTGTCATCTCTATACTAGGCAGAGTATTTTTGAAAAAGCAGAATTCTATCCTCTAACTTGACACATAATAAGAAAATCTTGTCAATGAAGAGTCAAACAAACAACCAAGTCAAAAAACAACCTAGACAAATATTGAAGTCAAAAAATCTAACTGCTGGGTCAAACGAACAGTGACTTACAGCATGTTTCCAATGTTTTTAAAAATAAAAAATGATTTTCCCGTAATAGTCAAACTGTTCTTGCCTCCTGTTATTTCACAGTGTTTTCTAGGCATCGAATCCCCTCAAGTCCCATGGAAGGTCATATCAAGCCCAATAATAAAACTCATTTTTCCCCTCACAGGATAAATACGAGCTGTCAAAATGCAGCATTCTCCCTCTATTAAAATTCTGATACCTAGCCCCAGAAGCTTTCACATGAACCTTCTAAACACAAATGACTCCTCCCTATGTCATGCACAAATAGAATATATATACCAGAGATTACTTCTTTTGAAGGTCTTAGCTCGGGCCAGGGGGACTGACCAGAGGGTCAGCTATAGATCACTCTGGCCCTTCTGTCTCCTTTCACAAGTGAAGTGACACTGAGCTGCCAAAGCTGTTACGGGCTCTTGTCTGGCTCTAAGAAGTACCTTTATGGCCCTGAAAGGAGCTAAAGAAGCATAATTACTAAGGTTATCAGAGGAAAAGAGGTTCATGTTGTTACAAATGGGCCCTGGTCAACTATGTGGAAGGGGGGAGGGGCAGCTGAGCACAAGTGCTTCACTGCGCTCAGGCGTGACAAGCTGGGGATTCTGAAGGTCTCTGCATGCCTGAAGTGTTTTCTACTGGTGTTGCTACTCTGTATGAGTTTCCTGTGGCTGTTGTAACAAACTGCTATAGTCTTAGTGACCAAAACAACTCAGATTAATTATTGTTCAGCTCCAGAGTTCTGAAGTCTAAAATGGGTCTGATGGGGGCTAAAATCAAGGTGTCAATGGGACGGGTTCCGTCTCTAGGGAAGTCCTGGAGGAGAACCCATTTCTCGCCTTTTCCATCTTATAGGGGCTGCCAGTATTTCTTGGCTTATGGTAACATCACTCTCACCTCTATGTCTATTGTCACATCTTTTTCTCTAACTTTGACCCTTGTATGTCCCTCTTACAAGGATCAGCATGATTACTTTGGGCCCAGATGAAAAATCGAGGCTATTGTTCCTATCTCAAGATCTTTAACTTAATTGTACCCACAATGGCCCTTTGGCCATTTAAGGCAACCTATTTATGGATTCTGGGGCTTAGGACAAAGACAACTTTGAGGGGTCATTACTGTGCTCACCACACACTTTAAGACCAAGAAGAGAGAAAGCAGAGGGGTTGTGTTAATAAAGAGTTTAGATTTAATGGGACAAGTGGAAGGGGCTTGTAGTCATTGAGGATTTAGGGGAGAATAAAGATAATCATTGACTCTAGACTGCAGTGAGCCCAAGAAGCTGAGAGATGGGCAGGAGATAACTGTGTGTTTATGATCTTGCTAAAGTTAAAGATCTAGTTAAGTAGGAAAGGAAAAGGGGATGAATAAAAAGTCATGGTCCAGGAGGAGATTTAGGGTAGGAGATACTGGAACTGGAATATTAGCAAAGTGTAGTCTTATGAGTTGTCTGCTCAAGTGAAAGGGAAATAAACATCACTGGAATAATGGAAGTCAAGAAGCTGGACCTACAAATCAGATGCTGAAATCACTCTGATGATGAAAGGAGAAACCAGGACCCAGAGTTCTAGAGTCCTGATTAATGAGGGGAAGAAACCTGGAAGCCAGGATGTATGGGGATAGTATAACTAGATGGCATACACTTCAGAGAAGGAACTGATGAAAGGTGGTGATAGAAAAAAGGCTCTTTCAAGGGATCCCCAAGAATGCTGGCCGTACCTCTTAGTTTTGAAATATTGGGGTTGAGAAGACTGGAGTGAAAACCAATTCCACTTAAAAAGAAAAACAAAGAGGATTTCCCATGTAGCTCAGTGGATTAAGGATCTGGCATTGTCACTGCAATGGCTTGAGTTTGTGCTGTGGTGCAGGTTTGATCCTTGGCTGGGGAACTTCTATATGCTGTGGGTGCAGGGACTCCCTCCCCAAACAACAACAAAAAAAGAAAAACAAATAATTTTCTCCACTGCACTTATCATCTGATTTATTATATACTTTATTTCTTGAAACTTTAAGATTCCTTAACCGAATATAAACTTAATGAGTGGTTTGATCCTATATTTTAGTGCCTATAACAGTGCTGGACAGTATTAGCTTCTTTACAACTATTGATTAAATGAGTAAATAGAATGAAGGAAGAAAGGAAAGGAAAAAAGAAAGGAAGAGAAAGAAAGAAGGGGAAATAAAAAAGAAGTGGATATAATTGTCCAGTGCAGGTTAATTGGGAAAGCGTTCAGCTTTAAAGGAAAAGAGGAAGGATGCACTCTAGGAGATTACTGAAGATATAAGGAAGTTGAGACTGGAAAGTTCCAAAGCCAACAGGGAAGGGAGGATGAGGGAGAGGGATTTGCAGGAGAAAGATATTTTGGAGGGAGTTAATGAGCCAAGTGAGAATTATTTTGGTAGCATGACTTAATCTGGGATACTCTAAACTAGCCACCCTTCTCTGTGAGGCTCTAGGTGCAGGCAGGTGGTTTTTTTAGGAACTGACACCTGGCAGAGGGTGGGTACTCGTGGGAAGTGGCTGGTTGGAGGGGAAACATATTAAGAGTTGTGCACTGCAGAGCCAGACTCTCTTTCCTGCATCGCCACAAGTGACAGCCTAAGGACATTCTTTCAGGGATGTCCTCTGGCTCAAACATTGGCTCAGATCGACAGTGGATGGTATCTTGGACTCCTTTTAATGCCTAAGTCATCAAATGGCCAAAGGAACAATCTTTGCCTCCTCCTCCCAGGTTACACACCAACAGTTTCATTCATTTTAATGATGGAGGAGCAGAATGACCTTCTTCAAATATCCACAGCATAGAACTTGATCAACAAATGGTGGAATCAGAGCTCTTACTTGACCTGGGTCATAGGTGTGCTATGGTGTGAGAGTAGATTTCAGCCGCTCAGGAAGAGGAAGAGCTCCACAGATTTAATTTCCCATTACTATAGCAACCTTGAGACTTTTCTTGTAGCAAAAGGTTAAATACAACCAAGTGTTCATTAAGACTTTCCACTAATGAATCAACCCAAATCCTTATTTGTGTGTAAATCAATGGCTGTGTGAGTATAGGGATATAGAATAAAGAGACAGTGTATAAGCCAGGGAGCGCTAACTGTCTAATCAACCTTGGGATTAAAATTGGTCTTCTACTGATACAATGGCTTCATCTGTAACATGCAGGAAGTAATTACACTGAGAGGGGAAAAAAATAGACATTATATGATAATATCCCAAGAGCATTTGTCTAGGACCAAGGATTATTTTTTCATTCTTATAAAATCATTTCTGAAAATGTTTAACTTCTTCCTTTCTATCTTTGATGGCCCTTGGTGATCATTCCAAAATTAAGAAAAATGGCCAAATAATATTTATATTCATTTATCTGAGTCCAGACAACATGCCAACCAGCATTACCTCTTTTTTTTTATCATATATATATATTTTTTTCTACTGTACAGCATGGTGACCCAGTTACACATACATGTATACATTTTTTTCTCACATTACATGTTCCATCATAAGTGACTAGACAGAGTGCCCAGTGCTACACAGCAGGATCCCATTGCTAATCCATCCCAAAGGCAGCATTCTGCATCTATTTACCCCAAGCTCCCAGTCCCTCCCACTCTCCCCTCTTCCCCCTTGGCAACCACAAGTCTCTTCTCCAAGTCCATGATTTTCATTTCTGTGGAAAGGTTCCTTTGTGCCATGTATTAGATTCCTGATATAAGTGATATCATATGGTGTTTGTCTTTCTCTTTCTGACTTACTTCACTCAGGATGAGTCTCTGGTTCCATCCACGTTGCTGCAAATGGCATTATTTTGTTGTTTTTTATGGCGAGTAGTATTCCATTGTGTATATATGTACCACATCTTCCTAATGCAATTATCTATCATTGGACATTTGGGTTGGTTCCATGTCTTGGCTATTGTGAATAGTGCTGCAATGAACATGCGGGTGAATGTGACTTTTTTAAGGAGAGTTTTGTCCGTACATATGCCCAAGACTGGGATTGCTGGGTCATACGGTAGTTCTATGTGTAGTTTTCTAAGATACGTCCATACTGTTCTCCATAGTGGTTGTACATTACCTCTTATGATAGCAGCGTCAAAAGGAAATAGTAAGAGAGGTGTCTAAAGTGGGGGGCATGGCGGGGTCCTCAGAAATCCAGTTTGTGCAACTGGAATCAACTGACTATGGCTCCAAGGATGATTTTGTGATGGAGCCCTGGGCCACTGCACATACAGAACACATGGATACTACATGAGTAAGAGGTGGGCTGGTGCATAGAAAGCCTTCGGTCCATATCAGATGTCTCTCCCTTTAATTGTCCCTCCTGGGTGAAGCACTCATTTACATTCTTCCCTTGTGGATGCCTGGAAGTCTGGTCATGACACCCAACCAAGACTGAGGCAGTGTTAGGATGATGGGAAATGGGGGCAGGCAACCACAGTTCACTTCTTACCCCATCCTGATGTTCACCAGAGCCCTAAAGATCATCAGAGATGTTCCAGGGGACACTGGAAGAGGGGCACAGTGATTTGTGTATTTTTCAACCTCCAGACAGAGAAGTACCTTGTGACCTCATGACGTCTTGGGGCTTCATAAGCAATCATTCATAATGAAGAATTCCACAGCACTAGGTACATGGCCATGACTATAGTCTTCGAGGAGCGTTACAATGCCATTCTTCAGTTTATATACATATTTGCCTCTGCAATGACAGAGAGTCTGAAAATCAGTTTAAACTTTTTATTCCACCCTTTTAGAAAAGGCCCATACAGCACAGGATTTTTGTTTGTTTTTTGTTTTGTTTCACTTTGTTTCCCTGACAAAGACACCAAAAGTCTTTGTCAGTGAACTGCCCTCTGGCAAATCAGATCGAAAAGGTGAGGGATCTAGGATTACTGGACTTTCCTCCTAGAGCCAGAAGAGAGATCACTCAGTCATGCTGCGATTCAAAGAGTAAAGAGTGAGTTGCTTCAGGCCTTTTTTCCTCTTTGTGTTTTCATAAGAATTGAATAAAATGAGAACTTTCAATAATGATGCAGTTAAAAAATGCTCTTCTGGGTAAGCATGTACATATTATGTTGAAAATGCCTGCTATTCTTTAGAGGCCTTCTGAGAACTGACACAGTTCTTAAACCTTATCCATCAGTCAAGAAAAGGGAACGAAAAGAGATTCTTGTGGGACCCTGGTGATTTTTAGATGCAAGATCAGTATAGCAGAAATCGCAAGGGGAAAAAAAAAAAAAACACGATTCCATTGAAACTGCAGTTTTATGTAAAATTATAAATGAAAGACATATACTGATTTGAAGAATGAAAAAAAAACTGAAGCTTTATAGACCGCGAATCCTACATGTTTAATTTGTCTTTGTAATCCTGGCATCCAGCACCACGCCAGACACACAGTGGGCGTTCAGGAGATGACTGCCGAGACGTCCTCCTCCTCCTCCTCACAGACGTCATCCTCATCTAACACTCCTGCATGTAAGCCAGGTCCCAGCCATTCTGCTGAGCACTTTGTGTGCATCATCACGTGTAATCGCCAAAACAGTGGGAAATGCTGCTACTGTCCTCCTTTTAAAGATGGGAAATCTAGTGCTTAATTATATCCAAGTGACTTTTCCTTCCTTCCTCCCTCCCTTCTGACCAACCTTTACTGAGTACCTGTGTTCCTAGGCATTGTTTTAGGCATGAGGGCCTAGAGTGAACAAGACAGTCCTGTCCTCGTGGGGCTCACTCTCTATGACCAGGGCCATTCAGCTAGTAAGTCACTGATTTTGGACTTGTACCCAGAGAGTCTGAATAGCATGCTCACAACACAGGAGGTTACAGCCCAGCTACATCAAGATGTATTCTGAATGGAGTTGAAACACTTATTGAACAATGTAGGAAATCTTTGTCCTCCTAGAAAAACCTCTGCTTTGTCTCAGGGAGACATGAGCAATTGCGGCTGATATTTTAAAGGCCTGAAACATCGGAAGATGTGCCTTTGGATGAGTGGAGACTGGTTTTGGCTTACTCTGCAGCACATGTTTGGTAGATTCTAGCAGTGACTCTCTCAATATCCCAAGAAGTATGTGTCTTGAAAAAATTGTTACAACCAGTCCTAGACCTAGAAGATCCATGTCTTCCATCACTCAGAAGCTGCATGACTGAGCTCTCAACAGCCAGTTCTCCTCCACTGTCAAATGTTAAGTCCCATCTCACTGGAGTTTTATAGAGAGTAACTGACACAGTGTCTGCCGTCGTGCCATTACTGGACTCCGCTCCTGGGAAAGTCTCTGTGCCTGTAATTCAGATGGATGGGGGACTACAGAAGAACATCCGTGTTCATTCTGTTTCCCCAATTCTCCCCAGGACCAACACGACAATCTTGGAACCTTGTCCTCAAAGTCATCGGCACATGGTAAGGAGAGAAGACATTGTACATCCACCCGTAAGAAAGTTTCCAGTACTAAGTACTTATCTATATGCTTGCTCTGTATCCTCAGTGAAAACAGTGAACCCAGCTGACATCCCCTTTTTTCTGTCTTCCATCCATAGCTATCCCGCCACAATCACCATCTGTGGTCAATTTGTCAGGGATGTGGCTCATATCCCCTCCACTAGCAGGTGTTTAGGAGATTGTTTCATGGTCTGCTTTTTATTCATGACTCAGTTATTTTAATAACCAACTGCTTTAGGAAGAAGTAGATGATGCAGTCACATTAAGCTGCCCCAAGACAACCTGCTTCCTAAGGATCAGTCCAAGATATATTTTCCCCTTTCAAATTTTGTCTTCTGGTTTTCTACTTGGGATTGAAAAATAGCAACATTCCTGAGATACATTAAATGATGAGGTGACAATGAATTGATGAATTTTCTGGACCCAATTATCTTGCCAGTTGTGAATTCACTCTCTCTGGCCTCTGTTCTCTCTGTTTCATATGCCACAGACAGCTTACTAAACCGCAGGCACAAATAATACAATCCTACACACAATCCTTACTCAACAGCTCTCATATTTGTTGGCATACAATTTTGATCAAATATTAACTCAGTTATTCAGTGCCTCCTTCTAGGCACCAGGGAGAAAGACAGTGATGAACAAGACAGGTAACACGCCTGATCCCCTGGAATTTAACTTCCCATGGGAGGAGACAGAAAACAAATCAGTAAATAATAATATCAGATAGATATGTAAAGATCTGTGTAAAGAGTTAAAATGAGATGACATGGAATAGAATAATAGGACATTTTTTATTAGCTGGTATATTAGATGGGGTCCTAGAAGGAAATATATGGCACCCTGAAATGGGGATGCTTTGAAGAAGTTTATAAAGGAACTATTTATAAATATGTGGGAGGGAGGGAGGGAGGGGATGCACAGGGAAAAGTTATAGCTACCATTCCAGGACCTGAAAGAATGGTCGTCAGGGCAGAATGGATGGGGAAGGGGAGAAGTAAGAAAGAGGAGGGAGATAGGGGAGAGAGAAGAGAAAAGAGAAAAAGGAGGAGAGAAAAGAAGAAAAGGAGATGGAGGAAGTGGAGGAAGCAAAGGAGGAGGAGGGGAGAGGGTGGAGAAGAGAGAAGACTGCTGAGTAGGAGCCATGACCTTTGGTTAAGGGATGCAGCCAGGCAGCAGTGACTCTCTGGGGATGGAGCTAGGGAGAGTCTACTGACCTCAGTATTACTCCTCCCTCCCATCTCCTGCTGGCACTGACTGGACTGGATGAACATGAAGGTAAAGGAGCCCACTGACACAGGGTAGACAGGCCACATAGCCGGGACACCAAGGTAGAGAGTGGATCTAGATGGAAAACATCCAGCACAGGTTGTCAAAGTGGCCTGTCTGATAAGATATTTAACCAGAGGCCTTGATGGCAAGGAGGCTGGCAAGAAAAGATGGGAAGGGAGAGCAGGGGGAGGCTGAGGGAACATCTGGCGCAAGGGCTGAGCCAGGTGCATGTTGCAAGTGCCACAGAGAACACGGGGATGCAGGGGAGCTCACAACAGAGGGAAGAATGATGACTGGGAGGTTGGCTTTCTCAGCCCTGGCAAAGAATTAGGATTTATTCTATGGGCAATAGGAAGCCCAACAGGGAATATCATCAACTGACTTCTGTTCTAAGTTTATGGTCCTTGAGAGTGGAGAAAGCACTCTTTTTGTAGCAATCCAGACGAGGAGTGATGGGTAGTCGTGATCACAGATGGGATGGAAAGAGGACAGATTTGAGACCCATGTTGGACGGGTTAGCTGTGGGACAGGAGGGCAAGTAGAGGAAGAAGGTATATCCTAAGTTTGGGGCGCAGGTGGTTCTGTTTATATTGAGCTGGCATTGCACTTATAACTCTTATTAGACACACAATAAATGGTTATATGATTTTAGAGGTCAGGGCAGAAGTCAAACATTTTTTTAACTCACAGATCACTTTAGCAGCCACAGTGACTCGACCTTTTCCTGCTTTCCCATTTTAAAGGGAATTAATAGATATGAAGAACTGCTATTTTAATAGACACCAGAAAAAGCTTTAAAGGAATCTATTGTAAGTATTAGTTGATTCATGCAAGAAATTAACGTCTATTCTGTTTCAAATTATAAGCATTGATACTGTAAGGAACCCTCCGATTCATCATTTTGAACACTTCCCAGGCCATAGTTTTTTTTCTGAAACATTGGCCTGACTTAGAGTCACTGATGTTCTCATTTGTCATGATGGAAATTCACTGAATGTCTCCTAAACATAACACGAAATGACCCCGGCTTTTAAGCTTCTCGGTTAAAGAGAATGACTTAATGATTTCTTAGGTGAGTGTTAGTATGATTTTTAGATCAATGATACAACATCTTCGAAACAAATTATTTTTACCAAGTGCCATATAACTTATGGAAAATAGTACTATGAAGAAATCCTGAGGTCCTAGAATAGCTAATTGAAAGGGAAATGGCCTTCAAACTATAATAAATTCTTAGCTAAGTAGCTCTAAAATAAATCCACAAAATCTATCAACTTCTCTGAATGATTGATTATTAAAAACTAAGACTCCTACTATAAGTGAGTTATGACCCAACTTTCATGTCAGAAAAACATGAGATAATTGCATGTTCGGATGGTGATAGTTTTTAACAAATAAGAAATGTCATCATTTTTAACAACTGAAATAGCATGGTTGAAGATTGCCAAAACTTTGTTTCCTGCTTTTATGAGAAGCTGCTCAGGGTGATCTTGGCTGTTTTATTGGCTTATTTAAAAGAACTTGACAGAAGAAGCATTTTAATTCCAGGAAGATCATCAATATTGTCCATTAGACCATGGCAGTCTTTGTTAGCTGGCCCCTGCAAAGCTGTTTCCCAGCTTCTTGCTACTGCACACTAGAACTAAAGCCCAGAAAGCCAGACGCTTCCCTAGCCCCATCTGCAGGGAGGAGTGGTGACGTGATTGGTCCTGGACAATTAAAAGTTAGGACAAGGCTGCAGGAGTTTCTGGAAAGTTTTTTTTTTTTTCCAAAAGAAGAAAAGATCTTGACCTTTCTCTCCATTGCCTCCTCTCACCTCAATGTGAGCTTGATGTGTCTGCAGCTGCAGAAGCTATTTTGCAACCAATAGACCACAAATGCAAGGACAAAAGCTAACATGCTAAGGATGATGAAGTGGGAGGATGCGGAGTGCTTACATTCTTAATGACGTGATGAGCTGCTAAACTACCCTTGACTGCCTCCCTCCAGTCACTGTATGTGAATTCATTAAGTGTATTTATTGTTGAAGCTACAGGGGGTTGGATTCCTTGCCTGAAGATCAGTGTAACCTAAACAATGAACCTTCTTCTTGATATTCATTCTCCCCTTGGCCTCCCTGCCCCTGGACTTCCTGAACCTTTCATTCTTTGAAAGGGTTTTTAATCAGTTCCTCTTCCCTCCCACCCCACATCCCACATGTGTTCCCCTATGTTCTACATGCAGCCCTTGTTCTCACTTTCTTTTATATTCTCCCATACCAATTCTACCCATTTTCACAGATTTTACTATTACCTATATGGAAATAACTTCCAGACCTGACTTCTTCCCTTAACGAGAACGATAGACACCCTAAAGCTACAATGGGTGGACTGGGCTGGGGCCATCCACTAATCTCCCACTCACGTAGTAACGCCACAATCTTCACAGGCATCCATGGGGTCCACTTCTTAGCTATTTCAACGTTATGAAGGAAGAATTCACTTTCCTTGTGCTAAGAACTGGGACGTATTCAAAATGTTCGATTCCAATAAAATTGTCAAATCCTGTTTACTTTTTTGCTTTCCCACTGTCTTTTTTGCGTTCTTCAATAGTTACAGCACTTGCTGTTATCCTCGTTTGGGGAACTGACAAGGTGACATTGCTGATTTTCTTTGACTATTTCTTAACCCTTGTACCATTATATAACTTCTCTTTTATTTTGACCTTTACCCAAGGCCCTCTCTATATTTTCAGCATGAAAGAAAGTGAAAAAAAAGTGAGTATTAGATGACAAAATGGTGATGAGCACAAAACAAGGCTCTAAACTTATTAGAGGATATGGGGCCTTGGTCCTGCCAAGGCTGAAGGCATGGCCATCACTGAACATGGTGATATCTGTCATTTAGTCAGCACCTAATACGGGCTGAGTTGTGCGCATACATTATCACGTGAGAAACCCTGAACAATGAACTAGCTTGAGAGAGAACAGAGTCTACTGTCGGTCCCTGGCGGTTGGATCCCCAGGCCTCAGGGAACTACAGCGTCACCAGGAGCTCTCCCAGGTGCTGAATTGCTTCTCCTCTAAGCACAGCGAATCTCTGGGCTTGAAAGCTGCTTGACACTGCAACTAATTCCAATTTTCTAAATCTGTGTCCAGCCAGACATCCTGCTCCAAATTACACATTACCTGCCCTCAATTAATGCCCTCACCTGTTGGTGTTCAGTGATGTTTTTAATCACCTGCAGAATTCCTTGGTAGAGACTGTGACAGCTCGACTTAATTCCTTGAGGGTAAGGTTCAAGCTAACATTTACAGCACCTAGCTCCAGGCCCTAACCATGAAAGCTTCTCCTCTATTACACTTTTTATTCTGCCCATCTGTAGTAGGAAATTCATTGTCCTTTATCTAAATATCATTCTTTAAAACTGATGTCTAATTAATCTACATCCCAAGACAAAATTTGAGTCATCAATTCTCCCAAAATGTAATCTAGGCATATAATATTCAGAAAAAAAAAACCAACTTTCAAAAAGATTGAACTATTCGAGAAAAGAAATTCCCGTTATTTTATAGAGCTGAGTGTGCAATACAGCTTATTTGGATTGGAAGTAAAGTATCCAATAATTTTAGGTGACTCCTCCACCTGCTGGAAGAAATAACCAGAGAGAAATGCTTTTAGAATATACATTTCTTCGTATATAACTACCATATCAGTATACTTCCTTGAAATACCCTGGGATAACTTATCAGTGAAATCACCTTATATAATACTGTGGTTTGGGGGGCAGCACATCAGGAATAGGGTCACATAAGTTCCCCTCTATAGAGGAAAAATGCTATGGTGCAGTGTGATGGATGTTCCATCACACACACACACACATACACACACACACCACACCCCAAAACAAAACAAAAATGGTGGTGCCGTGAGATGAGTATCAACATCACTGAATGGACCAAATGTATCCCTAAACTACAGCCTTGCTGTTCCCTCCTGGGAAGAAATCCTGCCTCTACCACTTCCTAACTGGGTGACTTCGGACAAGAAACTCAACCTCTCAAGACCCAATATCTTCGCTGGTATAATAGGTATCTAATAGGATTTGCCTGGTCAATGTAAACTGATAAGCACAGTGGCTAACAGATGTTGCTGGCTCCACAAATTCTAGGAATGATTACTGGCAAAGTGTGGCAGTTGCTCCATAATGCCTAGTTCAATCGCTATCAACAAAGGACTTGGAATCCTGCCCCTGATGTTTCTTCCATCTATGCAGGGTGGGGAGCATAGCTGATACTCAGAGGGGTAATTGATTTCACATAGAAGAGACCATCATTACTTTACTAGGTACATAGTTATTGATCACGTACCAAGTAATGGTAGGAGTGACTGGTTGTTTCCAATGACTATGCTCCCTTTCTTCTGTAATTGTACAATTCTCAGCCAGATACCTGGCTCTACAGAATAAATATGTCATTTTCCAGATTTCTTTGCATCTAGTTGTGGTCATATGATTAATTTTTGGCCAAAAGGATGTACAAGCAATGTTCACATTATTCCTTTGAAGGGGTGCCATTCCCTTGGCCTTTTCCCCCTCCTGCTTCTGAAACATAGTTAGCCATCCAG
The DNA here is from genome assembly GCF_016906955.1 of Phacochoerus africanus. Lineage (NCBI taxonomy): Eukaryota > Metazoa > Chordata > Mammalia > Artiodactyla > Suidae > Phacochoerus > Phacochoerus africanus. The sequence goes on from NC_062551.1 coordinate 5,094,738, forward strand.
GGCCATGGATCAGGGTGGCGCTTAGTACCATATAGACAACAATACTAGAGGAAGCTGAGTTACTACCCCACGGAGCCTGCAAACTAGCCCCAAACATCTCTGACATTGTGCTATTCCAGGAGAGAGGAAATACATTTCTATCTCTTTAGGTTATTATTATTTTAGGTCTCAAGTAGAGCAAATGAGCTTATAACTAATACTTACATATACTAAATGATTAATCTGATTAATTTGTACGAGTGCCACATGTAAGTAAGGTCCTGATGCTTCATCCAATGAACTGCCCACTAATCATCCATCCATCCATTCACCCACCCAATATTTATCCTGGTCCCCATAGTAGCCATTAGAGAACACAGTGATGAGGGAATCCCCAGCATGCCATAGAAGCTTCTTCACAATCTGATTTTGACCTTCCTTTTCAGCTGAAAGTCCTGCAGTGTATTCTGCCATTTCAAACATCTGGACATTTGTGTACGCACATTCTCTGACATGGAATGTCTTTTCTCCCAACCAACTCATACCTCATTCTTCTGGGCTCAGTACAAATACCACTTCTTGTAAAAATTCTCCCTGAGATCTTCAGCATCCTACTCACAAGGTAAGACTGACTTTCCCTTTGTTTACGTGTCTACAGCACTTTGTGTGTCAGGGCTTTGTAAGGTTCTGTGAGGAACAGAGGCAAGGCACCCCTGCATTTGAATCCCAGACCTTTCCCTATTAACAATGAGATCAAGCAAGTTTTTAAGTTTGTTCATGCTCACTTTCCCAATCTGAAAAAGAGCTAAAAACAGAAGCTCATTGGGTTGCTGAGGAAGTTAAATGAGATAATCCACACAAGACTGACAGCTCAGAATCTGACATACTGTAAGGGCTCAATATGTTGAGCTGCCATCATCCCTACACCTGGGTTTCCCAACTATCCTGAAAGTCTCCTGAGGGCAGGGATAGTGTCGCAGACACCTTATTGGTATCCAGGACTTAATACAATGCCAGACACACAACAACCAGTGGATGCTTTTGGAATCCACCCAACAAATGAATCAGTGAATGAAGGAGAGTTTCCCGGGCATTTTCAAGATATATCTGGGCTGGGCAAGTGGTTGTCTTCCAAAGATGGCATTAATGAACAACTCAGTGGCATCTCAATAAGCCTGAGTGTAGGCTTAAAAGTCTGGCACAGAGGGTGGGCCACAGAGGATGGGGGTGGAGCTGGTCAGAGGCTTCACGGAAGGACATCCAGGAAGGACAGCTTTCAGGGAGGCCAGCAGTTACTTCCACATGCAGCCCTTTAGCCCATGTTCTGCTCACTTCACTAGGGCCCAGCATGCTGTTTACCATTTTTGAAAAAACACGAAGTGTCAGGAAGGCAGTGAGAAGTTGGGTGGTGTGTGCAGGTGTTTCATGAATTTAGGGAAACTTGCCATTCCCTATCAGAACAGAAGCATCTGCCGAACATTCTCTATATGACACCTCATTTACCAAATGGGCCTCTAAGGCCCCAAAGAAGGAAAGTAACCTTCACAGAGAGAAGAGAAGGGAAAGAGAAGCCCTTCATCACTCCAGTTTGAACTGTGAAGTCTCTTCCTGTCACCCCCATCTTTCCTACTGCCACCTGGTTAGTCACACTTTATTTTTATTTTTATTTGTTGTTGTTGTTGTTGTTGTTGCTATTTCTTGGGCCGCTCCCGCGGCATATGGAGGTTCCCAGGCTAGGGGTTGAATCGGAGCTGTAGCCACCGGCCTACACCAGAGCCACAGCAACGCGGGATCCGAGCCACGTCTGCGACCTACACCACAGCTCACGGCAATGCCGGATCATTAACCCACTGAGCAAGGGCAGGGACCGAACCCGCAACCTCATGGTTCCTAGTCGGATTAGTTAACCACTGCGCCACGACGGGAACTCCATGGTTAGTCACACTTTAAAAAGCTATGACAATGTCCTATCTCTCATCACCGTGATTCTCTCACTGCTCTGTCTTCTTCTTTAAAAAAAAAAACAAAAAAAAAAAAACAAACTAATTCCCAGGAGGCAGAGATCACAGGCCATGATCCAACATCACTTCCTCTTCAAAGGAATTCTTGAACAGAATCTTGGTTTGTATAGATTCAACCAAATGCCCGTGACACTGGATCAAACCCTATCTTGCCCCTGGAAATCTGTCCCACACCCTCTCTGTATTGTCCCCTTGCCCCCAAGCTGCAGGAACAATCTGCTGGCCTACAGAATGGAAGAAAGTCTGACATTTTCTTTTTTCTTTAAGAAGAATGGAAACCAAGACTACTACATCTTCTTTTAATTTGGAAAAAAAGATACAATGCTTGAGATGGGTGTTATAATTTAATTTTCTAGGATGTCTGTACTTATTTTAGGCTATAAATTTCAGCAGGTAACTGTTACTGGGTACTTATAGTATGTCAGGATAAATGATTTTCATTAAAAAATTTAAAAATATCTTGCCAGAAATCATGGAGCTAGGTCAGCTTTCCATACTCCAGATGTGGAAAGTACAGCACAGAAAGGTAAGGTAACTCACTGAGGGCCACACAGCTAATCAACAGTGAAACCAGTATGTGAACCTCGGCTCCTACTGCAGAGCCCACTTTCCCAATCATCATGCCCCACTGCATGATTAAAAAGGACATGTCTGGCAGAGGTGACAAAAGGCTCCAACAGAAAAGGTACATCTTCCTTGAGCTTTGAAGGATGTGTCGAGGTTTTCCAAGTTGAAGGGTTGAGAAGGATGCTAGGGTAGGCAAGGGGGAAGTTATTTCCCTTTCTCTCTTCAGGCATCTGGAGTCACTTTGCTGTGAAACAGATTTTTTTTCTTTAAGCAGCATTTCAGGCTCCCCCAGCAAAGCAGAGAGGAATTTATCCAAATAGAGTGGAGAACTCTGACTGCTCACATACTAGGGAAAATGGGATATGTCTGCTGGGTCCAGAATTGGATCTTTACAGCCTGCTTCATATGAGAAGTCTCTGGTGATGGGTGTAAATCACTGGCTGCTGCTTTAGAATTTCTCTGGCTGCTGCAAAAATATTTAAAACATATTTGTCTTGCCTGCTCAAGTGTTTGCTGCAACCTCTCTGCCTTAACGTTATGAAGCTAGAAGCCCTCTCATTTTCTTTTCTAGACAGTACCTTTTCTAGACAGTGGTGGCAGTGAGAAGGATGGACTGTAAAGGCCAGAGAGCAAGGGGAATGTGATCAGTAGGGAGGTTTTATAGTGGGTTAAGCTAGAGGGGGCTTCAACTGACCAGTGGCAAGAGAAACATACGGAGGAAACATTCTGGGTACAGCAAGTGTGTACTGGCAGGTAAACAGAAAGGGGACACAAAGGTGGTCTCCAGGAGGCGAGAGAAAATAGGAGATGGTGGTGATTTAAAGAAGAAGAAAGTAACTTGACTTCAACCATCAACTGAGCAGGCAAGGCAGACATAGGGAAGGGGTCAGGAGCGTGAGGCTGAAGTCGACTGCCCCAGTTGAAATCATGGCCCTGCCACTTATGACTTTCCCCAAGATCAGTACACCCCAATCTTACGATGTGGCCTTGAGAAACCTGTGTGTCCTTCAGCTCATTAATTCACCTCTCTGTCTCCATTTTCTCATCTGTAAAGTGGAAATAATAATAGAAGCTTTCTCACAGGATTGTTTTAAGAATAACTATAATAATCCATGTAAGGCATTTAGATAATACTCAGGAAAGGTTAGCTAATAATATTACTGATAATTTTGTTACATCTAGAATTTCAACAGTATTTAGCATGTGCTAGGCACTGTTCCAAAGAGTAGCACATATTATTTAGCATAACTAATAAAAGAATCCTAGAAGTTCCCTGGTGGCCAAGTGGTTAAGGATCTGGTGTTGTCACTGCTGTGGGGTGGGTCTGATCCCCTGGCTTGGGAACTACCATGAGCCATGGGTGTAGCAAAAAAAAAAAAAAAAAAAAAAACCCAAAAGAGAATCCTATAAGAAACAAAAGAATCGTATAAGGCAAGTGTTGTTTATTATTATTTTGAGGGTGGGGCTTTTTAAGGCCACACTCACAGCATACGGAGGTTCCCAGGCTAGGGGTCCAAGTGGAGCTACAGCTGCCGGCCTGCACCACAGCCACAGCAATGTAGGATCCCAGCCATGTCTGTCACCTACACCACAGCTCATGGCAATGCCGGATCATTAACCCACTGAGCGAGGCCAGGGATCGAACCCGCAACTTCATGGTTCCTGGTAGGATTCGTTTCTGCTGTGCCATGACAGGAATTCCACAAGTGTTATTTTTATATTAATTTTACTGATCAGGAAAGTGAGGCATAGAGGGGTTGATTAGATGGCCCAAGAACACCCAGCTAGTTAGTGGCAAAGGTAGGGTTCAAACCCAGGCACTGTGGCTCCTGCGTCTGTGCTTTTATCCACTTCTCTACTCCGCATTTCTTTTCAAGCTACTAACAGTGTCTCAAGGACATCTGTGTGAAGATGCTTATAGGAAGGCGGGAATTCAAATCTGGACACTCAGGACAGAGGGCAGAGCTAGAAGTGGTCCCTTTAGCTGGCTTTGGTGTGGATGGTATAGGTCAACCTGTGGGTGTGGGATTTCCAACAAAATGGGAAAAGAGAGCCTTGCTAACTGAATGTTGGGGGATATTTATGCAAGGAGGGGTGAGATTCAGTGAGGGAAATGGAGGCCACTGCAGGCAAACCAGGTGAGGGCAGGTGAAATAAAGAAGATGCTCAAGAAGATGTGATTGTTCTTATGGAAAAGTCAATAAAATAAGAGAAGTGGCAATTGGATTTTTGCAATCAGGATACCCTTGAAACTTTCTAGAAAGTACTTGCAGGAAAATATACAGGGTGACAAGTGGGTATTTGTTAGGGAAGTGAACTGTCAGCTTTTCAGAAGTTTTCGAAGGACAAAATAGAGGACGGCAGGTGGATAAGGGGAGCAAGGTGAGGGAGCACTGCTTTGAGGATGTGTGGGAGGGGCAGTGTGCTTGTGGGCTGTGTGGCGAGGGTACCATTTATCTTTAAGTTGCATGTGTTTTAATACTCTTGGGACTTTCCCTGAGATCATTACACCCCGATCTCTTATTGGGGAACATCACTGCATTGCATAGTGAAATGTATTCTGTTCCATTTATGAAGAATGCTTGGCAAAGGGATGATTAGTTGCCTGGTGAGGAATGAAGAGCTGCTCAGTCTTATCAGGATGTAGTATGAGGAGGAGTGGTGGATAATAATTGGGGGGAAATTCTGTATTTATTATGGCCTGAGGCAGTGATCACATTAAAGCTAAACACTCTTATGTGCCATTTTAAAATATCACTGATTGTGAGCTCTGAAGTCGTTTATGGGGGACCTCTAGAAGGAAGAGAATGGGAATTACAAAATTTAATGGGTTCTAAAATAATTTTAGACAAAACAGAGACCAATGTTCATTGCATCACCATGCTTCTGCATTTTAATATTCCAATAATGTTATGCTGAAACACTTTCAATTAAGTACTGACGGTGAAATGCCAGTACAACTGTTTGATGCCATGATGTACTAAGTTAAAAAAGCCAAATGTAGAAATGTATGTGCACAGTGAAATAAAATGTCAATATGTCAGACAAAGAAAAATAGTAGCTAGGTTATGATGACAGGCTTATAAATGATTTTTTTTCTCCCCCCCAAAAAAATCTGTCTGTAAGTTATATAACACAGTTACATTTCCTTTAAAAGGAGATAACATGAACTATTGATTCTTTGATTTAAAAATTTACACTATTCACAGTCCTGGGAATCGTCTACAGCTACAGTTCCTACACTGGGCTTATCATGTCCAGAGATGGTAAACGTGTGGCTACGTGCATACCCATGGTTCTTCTTTCATCAGATCTCCAGGGATCTCTTAACTTCACAGTGGGGAAGAAGCATGCATGATGAACATTTAGAGCAGCCTGTATATTCTAGTCCTGATATTCACCTGTGATGAGCTGATGTGCCCGCTCCCCTGGGGTCTTCTTCCTTTGAGGAACCACAAATACAGATGAGTGACCTGCTTTTGCTTCCTAGGTGGCCCCATCAATATGGCTATGGTGGTAAAATACATCTGACTTCCAAAAATCTTTGTCTGTAGACATCCTCAGAGTGTGAAAAGTGACCCATCATTCCATATACATAAGTGCAGTCAGCTTTCTCCTAAGGGCTCACTGCGGAATGAAGTTCCAGGGACAGAGTCATGAACATGTAGCTCTACTCGCCATCTCCTGTCTCCTTCACAAACAGTCACAGAGATCCTACATCTAGTACGTTGTGAGCAGTGCAATGGAGCATTGCCAGGAATGTGGGGATCTGGATTTGTCTTTAAATGCTGTGTGCTTGCAGGCTTGGGCTTCTCATCTATAACACAGAGATACCACTATCCATTTTATGGGCTTGTTATGGGCATTAAATGAGACTCAGATGCCCCCATGCATATGGATGCCCCAGACACGTTAGATTCCTTCCCTTGTATGTGATTTCCTCATATTTTCATATCGCTCACTAGCTTATATATTTGAGCACCAGCTATGTGTGGAACACTGTACTTGGGTACCAAAGATACAAAGGGATAAAGAATGACATGAAGTGACCAATTGGATGGGGGAGAGACAAAGGATGCTCAGGCATGCGTTGACTTTTGAATTTCATATTGTGTATCTGGGCACAGGCTAGGAGCATTAACAGATGAAAAGACTGATTTGCATCATAAATGGCTGCTCTAATCCTGATGTTTCAACACCTGTAACGTATCATCATTGTGCTGTGGGTGAGTACATTAGGTAGTCCTGGTGAGTACTCAAAATGATGACTGAATTCTGCAAGAAAACAATCAAAATTTTGGTGGTGAATTGCCAACAACTTAGTTGCTTGATTGTGATAAAATTGAACCTTCTTGATAATGCTTTTCAAAAAAGTTCAATGTGGAGTAAAAAAAGAATTTCTAAGAGTCGTATATATAAACGAGGCATATTTAAAGCAACCCACAAAGGCATAAAAGAAGACAGACAGACTATCTTATGATTGCCTCATATAGATAGCACTTACAAAAAGATCCTAATATGAAATATGGGGGATTTTGTTGCATTCAACATAGTGCTTTTTTCTCCTTTCTCAAAGGCCATTAGCCAATAACCTTTACCCTCCTAAACACTGATATTAGAGTCTGGCATTATCTGGGTCTATAGATTGTGGTCAGATACTCCAAAATGCAACTGGAGTTTTCATATTTGCTTCATTTTCTAACATTTTCAGAAGATGGAAGGAAATTGCAGTGTAAGAGAGAAAAAAAGGTTAGAAAGCAAAAAAGCTTTCTTTTCTTTTTTTTTTCAGGAGTAGAAGAAATAAATAAATGCCCACTCCACATTTGGATGTAGCTTTGATTCTGTTGGGAATTTGGATAGCAGTGAACTCTGCCTATTTAGAAACCCATGAAAGACACAGACGCTGAATTCCATTAACAACTTGGCATCTCAGTGCTCGCTTCCGCTGATAAAACCATGTGTTCTACATGGGTTGTGCTCATAATCTTATTACCTGCTAACAGGATTTGTGCTTGGAAGTCCCAGGGACCCCTTCACCAACTTACTCACATGCCCAATGTCAAATGCAGTTTGATAACAGCTGGTTCAGACAGAAAATAAGACCCTAACCTGCTTAAGGAGGCTTTAAATATCTTCCAGAAATATTTCTCTGCTTGTAATTCAGAAATTCCATGTTAACATGTATAAGCAAGCAGATATAAGTCAGGATTTAGAAGCAGCCAGTTAAATAACCTGAATTTAATGATATTTCTAGAATCAAATCCCTTCTGTCTTGTTGAGAAATGACATGACACAGACTGTGCCACTCAAGAACCTGCTTCTGGGAAAATGAAAGACTCATGGGGCATGTCCCACACAATGAAGGAGGGAGTTTCGCCATGCTACAGATGTCATTTTCAAGAAGGAAATGGGCTAGAGAAATGCATATTGGTAATGCAATCATTATGAAACACACACAATGGGTAGATTCCTTGATGGATCACAATCAGGAGTGAAACTCAAATCAGTGTTTATTAAGATCTGAGTCAAGTAAGTCAGCCAGGTGCCTCTAGAGTGGCTTGAACATTCCATCCCAAGCTGAACTCGTACCATCCCTTGCAGCAGACTCTGCTACAGCCCCATCCATAACCCAGGGTCTTATCCTCCCTGCCTGCAGGCTTTTGACTATAATACCTTCATCCTTTCCCTGAGGGATTTCTTCAAAAGCAGAGGAGACCATGTTTCTTAGCACCTGGCAGGGTAAGAGGGCTGGGGAATTAACATCTCCCAGGAGCAGCTTTCAACCAATTGCCGAAAGGAACTGATGTATCAACAACCAAGCTCTCTGTTTCTCCAAAGCCTTATTGCTACATTTTTCACACTGTTTTTCAGGGTTTCCTGCTGGGATTGTGCTCCAATTGCCCTTGGAAGTAACTGGCTGGATAACGTTCCACGACTGGTGGCCTTTCCTTCTCTGTCTTATTTCCTCACTTCCCTCATTTTGTTTTCTGCTCCTCCCAAATAAACCACATTCCTTTCCAATCCTTGCCTCTGTGTTGGCTTCTGGGGAAACCAAGAATAAGACACTTCCTCCACACCTTGATTCAACTGATTCAACTGAGCCACTAAAAAGCTTCAGTCGCCAACTTGGCCCAAGCAGAAACCCCTGGCTGAGGTAGAGAAGCCTTGTTTTCTGAACTCTGGCTGAACATTCACGTTCCCCTTTCTCCTTAGCCCCTTCCTGGCTTCCTGTTGCCCAATTCATCTTTGCACCAGGTGGAGATATGGGTTTATATCCACACAAGGCAGCAGGAGCAGCCGCATCCACTGCTAGGCTTGCTGAATTCAACCAAACATTATCTTTAGAAAGACCCCTTTCAAGTCACAACTGCCACATTGTTCCTCTTCTACAGTTACTTCAATATATGGTTTGCGAGAGTGAGAAAGACTATATGCGTGTGTGTGTGCACGAGCGCGCGCGTGTGTGCACGTGTGTGCATGTGCGTGTGTGCGTGTGTGGGTAGGGGTTACAGTTTTGCCAATGGGAAATATAGAATTCTTTGTTGTTTGATGATTTCTCATTCTATGATGATCACAGCGAAAACTCATAGTCGCGTAACTCATGAAAAAATGGTCCATGTCAGAAGAATGGGGCCAGGAGCATATTTAATTGCAAATAAAGACTCTGAAGACTGCCCCCAACTTGGCCAAATCCTCTGATGCCAGCACTGGTGGGAACAGAAGTGGTCCCTACATTAAGATGCCAGCAGGATGGAGCTACCAGTGGGAGGTGACCCAAGGAATCACTTGGAACATTGTTGGAAGAGGGCTTAGGAAGACAGAAAAGTTCCAAAGAAAATCAAGAAGCAAACGGAAACTTTGCCCTTTTAAAATGCCATGCATAGTCAATTATACATTTGTGAGTCAATTATGCATTTGTAAGTCAATTACAAAAAATAAAACAGATGAGTTTTAAGACTTCTTATGCACAATGCTGGAAAGGGCTTAGATTTAGCTGAGCAATAATTTTGAAAAATGGTTTTAGGTCAAATGAGAAGGGAAGGCTTCCAAAATGCCTCCTGGGGATTAAATTAGAAACGAGTAAACTAATTTTATTTGCAGCTTAAATAAAACTCCCCTGAACTGCTCAATGGGCACCTGCATCTTTTGGGAATATTCTAGAGAAAACCCAATTTGCAATTATAGGCTAAGGAGATTAATGAATCACTACATTTTATTTGTATTAGAACCAGTGATTAGAAGAAATTTTTTTGTGAGCAGCGAGTCAAAGTAAGCTAGCTAGAAAAAGTGGGAAGAGCTTTTTCATGAACCTAGTTTAGCAGCCTGTACATTTCCGAAGTTCAGGGGTCAAAAGTATTTATCTTTATGTAAGAAGGGTGCCTGGCACGGTGCCTGGCAGATAGTAAGAGTCTAATAAACCAATATAAAATAAATGAAGCTATACAATGTTTTCAGTTGTGTATATTTTAACAGGGGCAGAGGTAGGGCAGAGATGGAGGCAACAACTGTGCTCTCTCGCCTCTTACCTCCAGGGCACAAATACCATTCGCTGAATAAATCCATGTGCACCTGAGCCCCCTGAAGACGGGGATTTTGTCTGATGGGTTTACTGTGGTATCCCTGCACCTCAAGGACAGCCTGACACATAAGAGTTGCACACACTCTCTGTTGAAAAAACATGGTAAAACAAGGAGAAATCCCTTGGAGGTCAAGATCAATTTTAGAAAATGCAGGTAATATCAGTAATTTGATGTATTTTATTAATTTACTTTTTGCCAAGCAAGTACTGTTGTATAAGAGGCACCACGATAGTGGCTTATTAATAATGTGCCAGATATTTCACATACATTATGCATGTTTAAGGACCCTTGGGGTTAATTGGGACCATTGGGATAATCTCTCCAAATCAAGATCCCTAACTTAATCACACCTTCAAAGTCCCTTTACCATCCATGGTAACGTCATCACAGGTGTCTGGGATTGGGATGCATCTATCTGGGTGGAGTGACAGGGGCTGATATTCAGCCTACACAGCCAGTATGTCTACCTTCTATCTTTTTTTTTTTTTTTTCTGGAAGAATACACATGGCACTAACTGTTTTTTTTTTTTTTAATTAAAAAAATTTTTTTAAATTATTCAATGAATTTATCACATCTGTAGTTGTATAATGATCATCACAATCCAATTTCACAGGATTCCCATCCCGCAACCCAAGCACATCCCCCCACCCCCCAAACTGTCTCCTCCGGAGACCATAAGTTTTTCAATGTCTGTGAGTCAGCATCTGTTCTGCAAAGAGGCACTAACTGTTAATATGGCTGCTTTAAGGGAGAGGGATTGGGGCTTGAGAAAAGGAGATTTTTATTTTTCATATTGTGCTGTCACCTGTGCCCCCTTTTTCTTTTCTACCATCTGTGACGATTTTCTTTGACTAAAAGAAAAACGTTAACTTGCTTTTTTGGATCCTAAGGTTATGGGCTACTTTATTTTCTGCTTTAGACACTTCTGTATGATCAAAACAACAACTTAACCAATGTTTTTAAAAATGATGGTTCATCTATAAAATGAACTACCATGTAACCATTAAAGAGAAAGAGGAAGATTCATACACGGTCCCCAGGAGGAAGTCTTGGTGGGAAAGTGGGATGCAGAACTGGCTGTAGAGAAGGCTTCCACCACCAGAAAAACACTGCAAAAGAGGCAGGTATGTTTGCTTCTGAACAAAGATTTCTGAACAAAAAAGGCACGCCATATACAGTAGCTGCCTGGGGGAGGGGTAATGAGGGGGACTTTGGAGCAGGATTTTTCACTATATACTCCTATGATATATTTGACATGGACGTGTAACATGCTACAAATATTATGAAATTTTTATCATGCCCATGTCTTACGGTCCTACACAGAAAGAAAGTCCTGAATGATGCATTCAGTATAGTAATAATACAGTCTTTACCGAGCTCTTCTTCTGGACCAGACTCTGCTAACTAAGCATCTCACACGGATCATGTAAACTATGGATTCCACATGGATGAACAGATTCGTGTTTGGGGGGAAGTAAGAAATAAGATGAGGCAGGTAGAACAGGCCAGTGTTGAAATCCAAGATGACAAGCTTGGAAGTTTTAGGGGTAGTTTTTGGTTTCTACCATCAGTGGAAGAATCAACTGGCGTTAACAGCAGAATCAGAGAGGCCAAAAGTTCCAAAGTTGGAAGGACAGGCCCCTCAACAAAGAATTATCCTGTTTTGCACTTGGCTCAGGGTTCCATCCAGCACTCATGCAGGAGAAAACCCGCCGTACACGTTGCTGAGGGAAGAATCGACTCTATACAAACAGATGGTCTTTTGTGTGATTTTTAATCTGCACGGTTTCATCCTCCGGTCTGCATATACTTTTGCATTTCTCTTTCCAGCGTCTCTTCTACACAATGGTTTCTGAGTCATCTTATTTCTACCAAATCCTAGCTGATTCACTGTAAATAAAAGCGAACATTGGACTATTTTATCTTCCATTGTTGCCATGCCTGAACATTTACGTTTTAAAATATGTATTATTTTATTGTAAATTACTTTCTTTTTAGTTCTCCTTTACAACGGTATTAAGGTCATGGCATAATATGGAGAATTATTTGCAAACTGCATGTGTTGGTAGTAATATTATTCAGGGGTTTCATTTTGGGAGATGGAAGGAACATTATAATGTTATTCACCAAAGGATTAAAAGTCAGATGGCTCTGAGGGCCAGGCAGCCTGTGTGAGGTGGTCTGGGAAGATGCTACTGGCTGTGGACATCCCGCCCCACCCTCTAAATCCCCAAAGTGTTTAATGATTGCTAGGGAAACCAAATGTGGCTGCTGTCTTCTCCCAGCCCAAGGTCTTGTAGGTGGGACCTCCATTCTAGAAAATGGTGAGTCAGTGAAAACCAGGGGGTGTCCAGCACAGTTCCTGCTTTGCTAATCAGTCTTGAAGAAGTAGTTTTTCCCCAGAGCACTGACCTCACGGAACACACCTCAGCTTTTCTTTCTCCAAAGACATTATTTCATTATAACAAAATGGGACAAACCGTACTGTTAGCAATTGTGTTTATGCGGTTGCTAGGTAACCAATTGGCCCCTTGGGTTCTGGCAACAGCTGAAGGTGCTAAATACATTCCAAACCAGCGTGGCAGAGGGAGCTCAGACATGCCTAAGAAGGGGCATCCTCCAGAAGGGCATATTATAACTGGTTATTGATGAGATTAAAAATTAGGATCTAAAATCAATTTTAAAATTTGCACACACAAATAAGGAGAAGGGGACACAGTATATCTAAGTTTAAAGAGAAAGGGATAGAAAAGAAAATGTAGTCTACCTACTTTTTTTTTTTTGTCTTTTTAGGGTGATACTTGTGGCATATGGAGTTTCCCAGGCTAGGGGTCAAATTTGAGGTGTAGCCAGTGGCCTACACCACAGCCTATTCAACGCCAGATCCGAGCCATGTCTGCAACCCACACCACAGCTCATGGCAATGCCAGATCCTTAACCCACTGAGCAAGGCCAGTTGAACCTGCGTCCTCATGGATACTAGTCAGATTCGTTTCCGCTGAGCCATGATGGGAACTCCTAGTTTACTTACTTAAATTAGGTAATACAATTTATGTCCACCAAGACCAGGACCAAATTGCTTATTAACGGTGATAATGACAGGGTAACATTTGACTTCTGCTAGCTTTTATGTGTCAGGCACAATGCTTGTGCTTGACATGCATTATGTCCTCTAAATGGCATCAATCTACAAGGTAGATTTTATCACTCTTTTGTAAATCAGAAAAACAAGGCACAGGAGCCAGTCTGAGTTCACTGTATACAAATTATGCTAAACTGACCATCCTTTCTGGAGAGAGGTCATGGGCCAGATGTATTTACTTTAAGAAAAGAACTGGTCTATAGTTTTTCTGTGGATTGATATCTGCGATTTGGCTAAGAAAAGATGCTGGATTTAAGGCAGCCTAGATTATCACAGACCCCAGGTGCAACACCGCTGGGAATTCTGAGTGTGGGTTGCTGTTCTTTGCCCTGTCCTACAACTTGTCAGTAATTGGTGAGGATGAGTTTGTATAAAGAACAAAATTGAGAGATGGTACGGTCAATAGGGAACACTCTGGGAACCAGAGAGTTCAGCTGAAATAGAAGAAGAAAGAAGAAAGAAGGAAGAAGGAAGAAGAAGGAAGAAGGAAGAAGAAGAAGAGGAAGAAGAAGAGGAAGAGGAAGAAGAAGAAGAAGAAGAAGAAGAAGAAGAAGAAGAAGAAGAAGAAGAAGAAGAAGATAGAAGAAGAAGAAGAAGAAGAAGAAGAAGAAGAAGAAGAAGAAGAAGAAGAAGAAGAAGAAGAAGAAGAAGAAGAAGAAGAAGAAGAAGAAGAAGAAGAAGAAGAAGAAGAAGAAGAAGAAGAAGAAGAAGAAGAAGAAGAAGAAGAAGAAGAAGAAGAAGAAGAAGAAGAAGAAGAAGAAGAAGAAGAAGAAGAAGAAGAAGAAGAAGAAGAAGAAGAAGAAGAAGAAGAAGAAGAAGAAGAAGAAGAGAAGAAGAAGAAGAAGAAGAAGAAGAAGAAGAAGAAGAAGAAGAAGAAGAAGAAGAAGAAGAAGAAGAAGAAGAAGAAGAAGAAGAAGAAGAAGAAAAGAAGAAGAAGAAGAAGAAGAAGAAGAAGAAGAAGAAGAAGAAGAAGAAGCAGCAGCAGCAGCAGCAGCAGCAGCAGCAGCTGGTATCTAGCATCAAAGTTCAAAGTAAACTTCTGGATGGCAGAAAACCAAAAATTTGCTCTAACACCTGTGTATGCTAGGAGAATATAAACAGAAGGAAAAAAAAGACAGCACGATACACATTCTGGGATTTCTCGTTTTTTGTTTTGTTTTGCTGTTTGGTTTTTTTTGGGTTTTTTTTTTTTTTTTGGTCTTTTGTCTTTTTAGAGCTGCACCTGTGGCAAATGGAGGTCTCCAGGCTAGGGGTCCAATCAGAGCTACAGCTGCCAGGCTACACCACAGCCAGGGGAATGTGGGATTCAAGCTTCATCTGTGACCTACACCACAGCTCAACGCCGGATCCTTAACCCACAGAGGGAGGCCAGGGATTGAACCTGCGTTCTCATGGATGCTAGTCAGATTTGTTTCCACTGAGCCACGATGGGAACTCCTCTCTCTTCTTTTTTTTAAAAAAAATGCTATTCTTCAACAGCCACTGGAGTCCCAGGACTCCTCAAGATGCTGAGCTCTAGAATCAGACTGCATTCAAACTCTAGCTCTGCTAGCTACTAACCAAGTCACTATTAAAATTTCTGAGCCTCTTTGTACCTCTTTCTTTTAAACCTCTAAAATGGGTGGGTTACTAGTATATACACTTCAAGGAGTTATTGTGAGAATTGAATGATCATTTGTGTAAAGAATTTAGCGAAAGGAGGTGCTCAGGAAGCACTAGTGATGACAACCATGCTTAGTTCTAGGAATGATACTAATAGACTGGCTTACAGCACGAAAATTTATCTCAGTAGGCTCCAGTGAATCTCAGTAGAAGTTACCAGTTATGCTCAGCAACACGGACAACTTGTGGGCCAAATGGAAAAATATGGATTTAGGGGACTCAATTCACACTTGATTCAAGTGACCATCTTGTATTTGCCTGTATTTAAATCTATGTTTTCAGGGACCTCTTAGAACCTCATTATGGTAAAGAATCAAAAGATGGATAAGACACAGGTATGAGACAGTTTGTTTATCTTAGGAGCAATGGGGAAGACCCAGCTTGCCATTAGTTCAGGAGACTCTGGCCACATGGCAACTGTCCTCCAGGGGGCACTATTCACATAATTTACATCATATCTGGTGCCCTGGAGTTGGGCCATCTGGTACCCTGCAAATCTCACAGGTTTCAAGAGATGAGAAGCATGCCTAAGGAAGCAGGCAAACTTTCTGCATGTGAATGCCATAAAACCAGGCACTCCTTCTCCAACATCTGTGTTCACTGTGCAGAAATTTACGAGAAGAAACAGGCAGCCACGAAGACATTCCCAGGTTGATTTCTTTAAAAGTCATTCCTTCTGTGGCCATCAGGGAGTCCCAAGATGCCCTCCAAGTTTTCTCTAAGAGCTGTTAAATGCTCTCCAAAGAAACCCTTCTGAATTCTCCATGCTTGAGGGTATTCCTTCCCTTCCGATTTCTTTCAGGATCATAAGGAATACATTACAAAGGAGTAACTGAGAAAACAGATGTTACCTTTAGGCACCATACAATTTTAAGAAATTAATAAGATGCTATATTGCATCATACTTTTTTTTGGCATGTGTTCATATGATGTCCAATTTATGTCCTTTATATAAACTTGAGAACATTTTTAAATGACGTGGGTACAATCCTCATTTGTTTGTTCATTCTTACAATGGTTATTAATTTCAATGCCTGCTATGTCCTGGGCACTATGCATGTACAGGGAATTGAAAGGTGAGGACAAAACAAAGGAGTCCTTGCCACCTTGGAGTCCAGGGTCTAGTAGAAGAGACATAAAACTCATTAACTTCACTCAAATAAAGGCTTTAGTACAAACTGAAAGTACGAATGGGAAGCAAGGAAGTATGCTTGCTTGTTAACAGAGAAGGGAATCTCCTTTAGACTTTTACTAGAAGGTGTGCTTGAAATAGAAAGGAGAAGTCATAAAAGGGCTATAGGTGGGGCTTCGTGGGGCTAGAAGGGGCCAGTAGTTAGTCAGATGCGCTGCTCCTTAATGGTCTTTTCAACCCATAACTGATCATCAGACCATTGGTTACCTTGACTCATATACGATGCTTTAGCTCTCTGTTGTTTAATAAATTACCCTTCAGCTTGGAGGCTCAAAACAATAACAATGCTTTTATTACTTCCTAGCAATAACAATGCTTTTATTACTTCCTACTTCCTGCTTCCGGAATCCAAAAGGGCTCTGCCGGACTGGTTTTGGGGTTCTGGCTTAGGGCTCAGTTACAGTCAGAGGATGAATGTAGCTGGACAGTGGGCTGGGGACTGCCTGTCCAGACACCTCTCTCTTGCTCTCTTTATGGACTCTTAGGGTCTGTCCATGTGGTCCCTCTGGGTGAGCTACTTTGGGCTTCCTCACTGCACAGTGGCCTCAGGGTGATAAGACTTCAGAAATAAAATTTCCAGGGGTCAAAAGGAAAGCCGTCTCATCTCTTAGGAAGCCATTGCTTAAGAAGTCATTTCTGGATTTGACACAGAATAGTCATTTCCGTATAGGGCACAAGTGAGCCCCGAGTCCATGTAGGTCCCAAGGGATAAGACAAAGTCCCCATTACTCGGAATTCCCGTTGTGGCTCAGTGGTTAACGAATCCGACTAGGAACCATGAGGTTGCGGGTTCGATCCTTGGCCTCGCTCAGTGGGTTAAGGACCCGGCGTTGCTGTGAGCTGTGGTGTAGGTCGCAGATGTGGCTTGGATCCCACATTGCTGTGGCTGTGGTGTAGGCTGACAGCTCCAGCTCTGACGGGACCCCTAGCCAGGGGACCTCCATATGCCACAGGTGTGGCCCTAGAAAAGACAAAAAAAAAAAAGTCCCCATAGCTCAATGAAAGGAATGTCAATAAGGTCATATTGAAGACCACGTGACATGGGAGATAACGTGGTCACCTTTGAAAAAGAAAAACACATGGGAGAAGCCAAATTGACATATTTTTGGACTAGAATTCTGCTTAAGAACTATCTTTAGTACACGATTTCTTGGAATTAACTTTCTATTTATTCTCCACCTCATCATTATAGAAATAACATATTTCAAAACACTTGACAGTTTACAAAATGCTCTTAATTGATCATCATAATAAGCCTGGTAATTATTAGAACAAAATATTATCGCCCACACTGTTTAGACAAGAAAACTAAGACCCAACTTCTCACAAACAAAAAGGGAGTGTACTCAGGATCTGAATCCAGAATTAAGTGTTCTTTCTTCAGAAACACATCATTTTACTGAAACACGCCATGGCAATGAAAAATCACAATTTATAGTCTGATGGTCCTTGTATCTTTTTTAAGATACAAAACACTCGAACAGTCTATGGCTTTGAAATGTTAGCAGCATCATTTATATGAGAATATGAAAAGCCATTGTTTTAAATGGTATCCATTAGAGATTGAATATAAAGACTATTTCTAAATTGCTTCCAACATTTTTTTTTTGGTCCTATCTTCTACAAATAATTAAGGGTTAGCAACTTAAAAATTAATTCTAGTGCTATGGCTATGCATCTAGCTTAATGGGTACCATAAATCAATCCCATGAGATAAAATCTATTTTAAGAACTCTAAAGAAAAGGTGCTATTTCAAAGAAGGCATTGTATTATTTCTTTCTCTCCAGAGTAGGAGCCTGGCCCTTGTATTCCAACCTCTGAGCTACTTACAGCATCAATTGTGAACGTGCTAGAAATGAAAAAAAAAAAAAATGCGCCTTCTCAAGACTCATGACAGGCCTGCTGTGGTGGGCTGAATGGGTGCTCCCTCACAGATATGTCAGGTCCTAATCTCCTAATCTGTGAGCCTGACCGATTTTAAAAATGGGTCTTTGCCGATTTAATCAATGTAAGGATCTCAAGAAGCGATCACCCTGGATTATGAAGGTAGATGCTAAGTCCCATGGCAAATGTCCTTACAAGAGAAAAGCAGAGGGAGATTTGAGACGGAGCGTGGGGAGGGCAAGTGAAGATGGAGGCAGAGATTTAAGTAGCGCAGCCACAAATTAAGGAACGCTGGAAACACCAAAGGCTGGAAGAGGCAGGAAGGACCCTCCTCTAGAGCCTTTGTGGGGAGCAGGGCCCTGCCAAAACCTTGAGTTTGGACTCTGGGTT
This sequence comes from Phacochoerus africanus, assembly GCF_016906955.1. Lineage (NCBI taxonomy): Eukaryota > Metazoa > Chordata > Mammalia > Artiodactyla > Suidae > Phacochoerus > Phacochoerus africanus. The sequence goes on from NC_062551.1 coordinate 5,113,157, forward strand.
CCAGAACTGTTAGGGTATAAATTTCTGTTCATTTAAACTATCAACTTGGTGGTGATTTGTTATGGCAGCCCTAAGAACTTAATAAATACCTAGTGAGTAAGAGAACCAAGTAGTGGGCCCTGTAACCAGTATTTTAGCAAGCCCTCTGGGTGACCGGTGTGTGCTCAAGGTTGAGAACTTCTGGTCAAGGTTGAGCAGCGCTGGGTAACTGAATCAATGGCTCTGTTTATGATCAGTTAAAGACAGGGACATTTTTTCCTGTAGGTCAGCAGAGGCTTTTCTAGACTTGTTCAAATAGACCAAGTGTGGACACTGAGCATCTTGAGCGAGGCTAGAGTCTCAGCTGGTAAGTCAATAGCTCCAGGTCAGTTCTCTAAGGCGTTCTCTCTTGGGGATTTTATCATTTACAACAGACATTTCTTTTACTCTGAATAGGGACAGGGCAATATGCCAGGCGCTGCATCTGTAAGCAGGTATCAGACTTGATTCGTACCCTCAAGAGTTCTGCCAGTTCACTGGAGAAAGAGGACAAGTAGATGCAAAGATAAACAATTCCATCTCCAGCTTCACGTGGGCATAATGTCTTCAAAACACTCTCATAACTTATCAAATAAGCAACTCTTCAGGCTACCAGTGTATCGCTAATGGAGTTCCTCCTCAGCTCTGGAGTGTACTAAATTGACAGTGGTGAGCTCTCCTTTCTAAAATACAAGATGCTGTTTTCCAATGAATAATGCATCCTGCTTCTCTCCCTTGCTTGTGCTCCTTACACATTAGTTTGCATATCAAGAACAGCTAACTTTCTAAAAGTCACATCAGAGCAGAAGAATGTTCACTTGTGGATACACTTTCTAGTGTTTTTTTTTTTTTTTTTAAATAAGAGCATTTGAGGATACCCTGAGAGAAATCAAGGTACATCACAGCTGGAGCAGACTGAGCACCTATCGGCTGATGAGAAATGCCCCTGCCTTTGACTGAAGGGCTGATCTTCTTGACTGTTTAAATTCAGTGTGAAGAGGATGGGGCAGGCTCTCACCAGCTCTATCTCTTCTTGATCAAAGTGACACACGTACCACTGTGACCCTCAAAGTCCTTTGAGGGCACACAACCTATGGGGAGAGGTTTGCCACAGGAAGGAGGAGGGGTGCCCATGACCATGGAGGGGGTGCCAGGACATGATACGTGGAGATTATGGAAAAATAGCAGCCTGAGGTTGGCTCCATGCACAGCATCAGGGCCATGGGCTTCAGACACTAGGCAGCTCAGATCTGAACCATGCATTGCCACTCAGTGGCTGGCTGACATTTGGGCAAGTGATTTAATGTCACAGAGCCTCAGTTCTCTCAGCTCTTCTATGGGGCAATAATAGGAGTTACCTTAAAAGGTCGTTATGAGGATTACACAGCTAAACAGAGAACATTCTAGCAACAAAGCGTGGCAATATGTGTTATTTCTTCTTTTTCTGTCCTCCTCCTCTACTATCCTGTTCTTCTTATCATCCTCATCCTCATCATTCAGAGTGTAACCTCACACCCTTGCAGTCCCAGGGTTGAAATCTGATCTTCCCTTCTCATTGGCTGTGTGACCTTAGAAAAGCCATGAACCTGGGGACCCTCACCTGTGCGTGGCTGTCACGCCTCTTCCCCAGCTGGTTGGTGAGGACTAGAGAGTTCACTGAAAGCCCCTAACACGGGGCTTAACTCTTCATAGGCGTTAAATAGAAAGTGCTGCTATGACTCAAATAAAATGGTCATGACCCGAAACAGAGAAGGGGCTGAAAAGGTGGAGACCAGCACGCGGCAGAGGAAGGAAGCGCCTGGGCTCCCTTCCACAGCCCGTGGAGATGCCAGGAGGGCATCAGCTGACATGCGACGGATGAAGACCATCAGCTCCCTTGGCATAACTGGTCACTGGCACAGCAGTGGGCAGAGGGTTTTACTCGCATCCAGTCAAGGGAGTCGATGTTCCCACTTTACAGAGAAGGAACCTGATGTTTCAAAAGGGCGACATACATACATCTGAATTAATTAGTTAATTATTAATATATCGCTTAACTGTCAGATTTCCATGCGGAAACTATTTATAATTCGTGGTCCAAGTGACCTCAGCTTTTAATGACCACATGATACCTACCTTATTGTACCAACACCGGCAGCCTGTCAGAGCTGTGGACATATGTTTATATTCTGTCATCTTTCAACAGGGACTGGGCGGAAGAAATCTTTGCAAGGACCCTCTGCCTCACCCTTCAGTGGGAGAGCTGGGTGGAGGGTTTTCCAGAATAAACCTTCACACCCCCGCCTCACACCCTGAGTCTCCAGGAGGTGACGCTTTGGCCAGCTGTTGCTGCTGGCAGGAGACGCCACTTTGAAAGGAGCTAAGTTCTAGCCATCCCACCTTCCAGGTACCACTGGAAGAGGGCAGGCGGCCATGAGCAAGAAAAAAATGCCTTGGAGAACTCTTGTCTCCGGCCTGTTGCTGGGGGTCACAAGCATGAGATGTTCCTGGGCTTTTCTCTTTTTCTCAAGGCACACATACAAGTCATCAGCCAATCCGTCGGCTCTGGCTTCCAGATCGACGCAGAACCTGCGCTTCACCTGCCACCGCCTGGCTTCCGCGCTTGGCTAGATTCACCCGTGTGACTGAAACTGCCTCCCCACGCATCACCTTGCTAACATTTTCTTCTGCTTCAATCCCTTTTCCAGACACCAGCCAGGGAGGCTCAACAAAATTAAAGTGAGGCCATGCGTGCCACGCGTTGGCTCAAATTCCTTGCTGGCGTGCCTTTCCTCGTGAGTAAACGCTGCTTCTTCCCAACTCAGCTCCTGCTTCTCTCTCTCTTCTCACTGAGCTCCACCCACGCTGCTGCCTTGCAGCCCCTCCAACATGCCAGACAGGCCCCTGCCTCAGGACCTGGGCACAAACTATTTCCTCCGTCGGGAACATGCTCTTCCTCCCGTTATGGATGTGACTCACTTCTTGGAGGCTGTGCTCCAATACTGTTTTTTCAGATAAGCCTTCCTTCATCTCTCTACTGAAAATGTCCCATTGTGTGCTGACCCCAGTCTGGCCCATCCTTTTTCATGCTGATTTTTTCCCTCTCCATCCTGCATTCCTAGTCACCTTGTTTATCGTTTCCCTCCACTAGAGGGAGACATAGAGTCCGTGAGGCCAGAAGTCTGGCATTAACAAGTATTTGTTGAATGAATGAATGAGTGAAAGCACAGGTTTAGCCTGGTCCCTGTGACATCAAGGGAGAGACCAGTGTTGTCACATACAAGCCTGCGCCCCCTCAGGGCCAGGGAGCACCAGCGCAGCAGCCATCCTGGTTCCTAGCCGATTCCGTGTTCCAGTAAACATGAACTTTGCCTCTGAGTCACTGGGCTCTGGCAGCAGAATGTAACAGAAATTCCGGGCGGGATTCTCATGCCACCTCCAGAAAAAGAATCGCTGCGCTCAGCCTGCGCCCGTCATTCATCATCATAAACAAGCATGTATGCTCGGAAAAGTTCCCCAGAAGTAACTGCACGTTCCCACAGCCCCTCCCAAAGGCAAGAATAATATTCCCACGAGAACACGTCCTTTTCCAGACTGCAGAGCCCAGTGGGGAGCCGAAAGCTCCCACCTACCACAGGAGGCACTTCCATGGACACCGCCTGGCCTCAGCTTAGCGGCAGCTCTGGGTGACAGGGTCTCAGGATATCTCCCTGGGACACGTTATCGGGGCATCTGGGACACTTGGATTTTGCCTTATCCACTATCTGGTAGGGACCCCGCTCTGGCTCCTGAAAGGGCTGTTGCCCAGGCCTGCGCGCCAGCAGCCGAGGACCCGACCCGCCATCCCAGCCGCACAGGCTCCCTTCCCCCCTTCTTTCAGCCCGTGCGTCCTCCTCCTCCCTCCGCCCCTGACCCAGATTCCCTCCATCCTTCAGGGCCAGCTCAGGCCTCCCTCCTTCCCCAAGCTTGCTCCCGTCTACCCTGAGCTCTTCCTTTTCCTATTTCCTACATAATTTAAAGATGGCACCAAATAATTCAGCGTGTAATTGCAGAAGCTCTTACATTGTTATTCTTTTTGTGTGCTGCATCTGTCTTTGAACCAGGCTGTACTCTTGGCATCTTTTATTGTTTTATATTGCAACTTAGGGCTCGGTCTGGGGAAGCTGTGGTCCTGGGTGAGGGCCTGAAGCCATTCAGTAAGAAATGCCAAAGCAATTCCGGAACACCTGTCTAAGGAAGAGCGAACATTCCCGTGACTTTCCCGCTGCGAATTCCCTTCAAGGAACAGCTTCAGAGCCCTGGCTTCAGAACTCCATCAGGGGGGCTGTCACGATGATAGCTGAGGCTCTAGAATCTAATTCAGTTCTCTAAAATCCATGAAATAGCACTCAGAATCTTAGCTCGTTGCTTTTAAGTACCTATGAGCTCATGGCAATTTTAAGGACGCTCATAAATTATATATCATGTAAGTTATAAACAAAAATTAACATTCATTTAATACTTATAACTCACTAAGGACAGTGCTAAATACCCTTTGAGATGGGAGCTACTGATTACCTTCCTGCATGCACCCATTTTGTAGATGAGGAGAGAGACTTGCATAGGGCCAAGGGGTGATTAGGCAGTGGGGTCATGATTTAGGCTGCGGAAAACATTCAAGGAAGACAACAGAAGCAAGAAGCTTGGGTTCATGTTTTGGAAGTGGGGGTTGTGGTTCCCACAATAACTGGGAGTGCTACTGGCATTTACTCAGAGGTGGCAGTTGACACCACACGGTCCATGTACATGGGGTCTTACACCCCATAGGATTGTCCCCTATAAATTCTGAGTTACCCTGATGGCCAGGCTTTGGTGGGAAAAACAGCTCCCATCTATTTATAATTATCTGGGTCTAGAATTTAACCCAGTCTTACATTTCAACCCCGAATATCTTGGCAGAGTTGCATATATTCTGCATTTCACCAGGACACAGCTACTGTGTCAAGAGAGGGAGGGTTTTTCTTTTTTTTTTTTTTAAATTTGGATCAGAACCTACCAGTTCTGGAAAATCACTTGACTGATGGTATGGCTGAGTAACAGACCTGTGTCCCTGTGTACTTGTAGCCGATGCATTTGCTGTGACCTCGTGCAAGGATTCTCACCTTGGACAACCTCCTTCTGTCTCCCAGGTGGTTGTGCCTGAGCATTTGCTTATTTTCATTTATTAACCTTGACACTCTTGTATAAATTATTTTTCCTGTATATTATACTTGGGGCTTATTATGTTTTAAAAAGATGTGTGGAGGCCGGTTAAGAGTTTATGAAAGTCACAGAGGGGTACTAAAGAATGTCTCAGAAGGTGTTTATTAGCCCAGAGTCCCTGGGGTTGGAGGCAGCAGAAGGCACTGCCGCCCCTGGTAGGTGGGCACCCACACATCCAGTCATACCAACAGAGGCCAGTGAGTGGGTTGAATTAGAAAGGAAATCATCTGAAAGCTGAGAAGAGCAATCTGAGAGCAGGAGCTGGCCTGCTAAGAGCCAGGTCACTGCTCAGCCCAGGGTCGGTCCAGTGGATTTTCCTGGCGCTTGCTCAGGAGCAGGTGGTGAGAGCAGCCCCCCACCCTGCTTTGAGGCCCCCTCTCCTGCTTCAGCTTCTCCTGCAAGGAGCCATCTCTGCCACAGGCCAGGCCACACATGGGGAACAGGAGCATCACCTCTGCTCTGAGAACCCCCGGACAGCGCAAGGGCCCCAGAGTAACAGTGGCAGACAGGGAAGGGAGGCATGACCCAGGCTGCCACCACAGCATCTCGAGGGCTTGCTTCTTCCCAGGCTTTGTTCCCTTAAGAAAAGCCCAATGGATACAGATATGCTGACACTTCGATCTTGGACTCCTAGCCTCTAGAACTATGGGATATAAATATCTGTTGCTTAAGGCACCCAATCTATGCTGTTTTCTTACAGTGGTCTGAGCAAACAGAGGTGCCATGCAATTCTGAGACAAGGAGGAAGCCCCAACTGGAAGCAAATGGAAAGGCAGGTACACAAAGAATGAAGATCCCCCTGGATCATGGGGCTGTGTTGATCCCAGCTGCACAGCTGGCTGCTGTCATTGACCACACTTTAGGTACCAACCTGGAGAGCAGAGAGTAAGCCTGGCATTTTGGACAATTCGTCTAGACCCTGCCGGAGTGAGCCAGTGGTGTGAGCTCCTTGAGACGGAAGCTGTGGAAGCCACACTGAGATGGATCAAATTCTCCATCAGCCAGGAGCTCCCACGTCGCTCAGAGGGTTAAGGACCCGACATTGTCACTGCAATGGGTTGGGTCCCTGCTGTGGCACAGGTTCAATCCCTGGCCTAGGAACAGATGTGCCCCCCCCCCCAAAAAAAAGAAGGAACTCCAAAGAAGAGGCCGATCCATATACATGCACATATAAATGATCCATATACGTGCGCATATAAATTTGCCTAGAAAACTATCTACAAAAACATACATTGAACTGTTGACGGCAATAATCTTGGGGTGGCAAGACTATGGTGATTTATGTTCTTAGTTTTGCTTCTCTGACTTTTCCAAATTTCTACAATGCAATATCACATTTCTGTAATAGTAGTTTCCATTAACTAAAAGATAAAAAGCAATCTAAGTGATTCTGATGCATGCCCAAGTTTGAGAACCAGCTCCCTCAACAGTTTTCTTTTTTTTTTTTGTCTTTTTTTCCTATTTCTTTGGGCCGCTTCCGCGGCATATGGAGGTTCCCAGGCTAGGGGTCGAATCGGAGCTATAGCCCCCCACCTACGCCAGAGCCACAGCAACGCGGGATCCGAGCCACGTCTGCAACCTACACCACAGCTCACGGCAACGCCGGATCGTTAACCCACTTAGCAAGGGCAGGGACCGAACCCGCAACCTCATGGTTCCTAGTCGGATTAGTTAACCACTGCGCCACAACGGGAACTCCTCAACAGTTTTCTTAACTTCTTGAGCACTAGGGTCAACGGACAGGGTCTGATGTCTGGGTGTGGCCGACGGGGAGAGGGGACTGGGATTCATAGGGCTTGGAGCCAGGAGTCCTACTGAGTCACTCTAGCAGTTCCTGTTTGTAATGTTCATTGTGGGAATGATAATCCCTAGTCACATCTCAAAATCACACATTCCCTTTAGGCAAATTAAAAATCTTTGTGCTGTCCTCATGAAAGAACCAAGGCTTTCCTAGTGGCTAGGATTTGGTCTTTTCATGGAAAAACCAAACACATCTCATGGAAATGGGACATGGGACCAGTTGCACCAGGGCCTCAGCCTTATGCGGTTCTGCCCCTCTGGTACATAGTATGTGGATTCTGGGATATGCGGGACCCCAGTACACTCAATCCTTGACTTGAGACCACGGCTCACTGGCCTGTTGGGAGAGCAGAACGCTGCTCAGAGCACTCAGACTTCATAGTATCTCTGCTCGGAGCTGTATAAAGGGACTTAGGCAGTGGCAAGTGTTTTTGAGATTCTCAGCTTCAAACCCAGCGTCTGAAGATTTTTTGGAATGTTCCAGGTTTCCTGTATCCCCGCTCAGTCACACATTGCCTGTTATCATGAGCCGGAACTCAGACAAAGTGGAATCTCTGGGAAAATTACAAGCATAGCTAAGGCCTTAGAAAGGGTCCCAGCTGCCAGCCTCAGATAGAGGCTCCTTCCAGCAAAGTTGACTTTCTTATCACAGAAGAAGGATAAACAAACAGCCATGCTCGGATCCTATTAGTCAAAGCATCACAGAGGGACTGGAGACTGTGATAGCATAGCAGCTCTATTAGGGTCTGCTCCTGATTTCAAAGTGTGGCGTGTGTGTGTTGGGGAGGGAGTTTGCTACACCTTCAACAAGCAACTCTCCGACCCACAGGGGGTCTAGGAATTCCGCTCACTTCTGATGGTAAGAGACTGTCTTCTGATACGGACGGCATCAGAGTCCACGGGGCGACGGTTCCAATCTACAAGCTTCCTGCTTCCTTCCCCCGCTGGCAAACCTGTTATGACCCGTATTCCTGGTGCACTGTCTCTAAATCAGAGGTTGCCACGTCCCCCTCCTTGGTTTCAATTATTGTTAGAAAGGCTCACATAACGCCAAGAGACACTTAGTTTCTAGATCACCAGCTTTTGATAAAGGCTACAACTCAGAAACAGCCAGGCGGAAGAGACGCAGAGAGCAGGCTGCACGGTATGGGAAAGGCAATGGACTTCCGCACCTGGTCTGGGTGCACCAGTGTCCCCAGATCGCCACCTGTCCACCGACCAGGAATTTCTCTGAATCACATCCTTTTGGGTTTTTATGGAGGCTTCATCACATAAGCACAAGTGATTGAATTACAGGCATTTGAATTCAACCTCCAGCCTTTCTCCCCTCCCCAGAGATCAGAGGATGGGACCAAAAGTTCCAACCTTCTAATTACATGGCTGGCTTCACTGTGAACCAGCCCCCCCCCCCCCCCCCCCCCCGTTTTTCAGGGCTGTCCAAAACCCACCTCGTTAACATAACAAAAGATACCTCGATCACTCTTCATACTTAGGAAATTCCACAGATTTGGGGAGCTATGAGCCAGGAACCTCGGAGGAAGGGCAAGTATACATAAGAAATATATTTTGGTTATTCAGATGACATAACATATATTTTTCTTATAAATCACAACATTTTATTAGCCTGTTTGCATCCAGATGCAAGAGGCAACATTCCTGATAGACACAGGGGCCACATCATGTCTCCCCACTGAATGAATGAGGATAATTTCATTTGCAAATGCAGAGCCACCTGGGGGAACTACAAACATTGCAGACTTCCAGGCCCCACTCCCTGAAGTCTTCAATTCATGATGTTCCAGCAGAGTCCATATGCATTTTATTTTATTTTTGTTTAATTTTTTTTAAATTCTTTTTTTTTTTTTTTTTTTTTTTTAGGGACACATCTGTGGCATATGGAAGTTCCCAGGCTAGGGAGGTCAAAACCGAGCTGCAGCTGCTGGCCTACACCACAGCCACAGCAACATCTGATCTGAGCCACATCTGCAACCTACACCACAGCTCATGGCAATGCTGGATCCTCAACCCACTGAGCAAGGTCAGGGATTGAACCTGCATCCTCATGGATACTAATGGGCTTCTTTTCCCCTGAGCCACAGTGAGAACTCCATCCATGTGCATTTTAAGAAAAAAAAAAAAATCACTCCAGGATAGAACAACAAGCTAAGTGACACCATGGGGAAGGGGGCAGATGAATCCAAAAGGTGGGGCTTTCTGTACAATAAATGGTCCAGGCACTTAATAAGTCAGTATTTTGCAGAGGAAAAAAAAAGGGGGGGGGAGGGAGGAAGAAGGATATGCTAGATTATGAAAGATGTAAAGGATGGAAAAATCAGACCCATTGTGTGGGCCTGGATCAGATCTCAGTTTAGACAGGACAATGAATTATATAGAACATTTTTGGGTCAACTGGGAAAAAAAGAATTTTCTTTTTCTTACAGTAAAATGGAGATTATTAACTGAGAAAAGCGGGTTTGAGAATAACATGTATTATACTATCTCCTTTGGGTTAAAATGGATAAAAAATATATATCTGCCTAGAAAAATAGATCATACATTAAAGTGTTAGGATTGTTGGTCTCTGGGTGGGAAGACCATGATATTTTTATGTTCTTATTTTGCTTATCTGACTTTCCTAAATTTCTATAACACCCATGTGATGTTTTTGTGAAAATAAAAGGTTTTATTATATTAAAACATAAGAAGCTGTCTGGGTGATTCTGATGCATGTCCACATTTGAGAATCAGCTCTTTGAGCAGCACTTTTCTAAATTACCTGAGCAATGCAGACACGTGGGGCCCTATTAAATGTGTGGGCTCTCAGGCCCCTGCCCTACAGGCTCTAAAAGGTTTGGGGGCACAGTCTGGGCAGTAGGTTTTTCACAAGTGCCCTGGTGACTCCTATCATCAGCCAAGGATGAAAAACTCTGCTTTAGACCAGAGCTTCTGCCACTTTATGAACACACTGACCCCAGGGGATCTTGTTAAAAATGCAGATTCCTATTAAGGAGGTCTGGGGCACAGGCTAAATTTTGTGTTCCTAACAACTCCCTGGTGGTCCTGAGGCTGCTGCATCCAGACCAGGCTAGGGAGCAAGGCTGGAGAGGACAGCGAGAGGACAGGAGGATAAGTTTGGTCTCACCACACACAGTCTCCTTGTGCCCTTAGATGGCTGTAATGATGGAGGTAGTCTGGATTGGGGGCACCAATGTGCATGCCTGCGGTGCCCATGCGGGAGAGTGAATGGATGACACAGGCAGAGGGTGAGACAATAAGGTGTGGTGGGCACTGTGGCTGCCCTGATCCAAATGGGCAGCTGCTGCTTAGTTCTGGTCTAGCCATGTCACCTGCAAACACTTGTGTCATCATACCTTCCAATTTTTCAGAAGAAGCCAGAAATGTGATTTTGAAATAAAATCTTCTATTTTCAAAACACTGCTCAGACCAGACCCAAACACATCTGCCAGCTAGATCCAGCCTGGGGCCATCAGTGCTGCCCTGTGGTCCCACTCAGAATAGGACTCTCTTCTGTTCAAATCCCCAACCCTGACAATTAAATGCCAAGGCATCTACCAGATAAAGGTTAACCAATAAGTACTCTTGCTGACGCTAATGGGCAAGATCCCAAACACAACAGAAATTCCTGAATATTTAACTCCATTGTGTTAAAAGGAGCCCAAAGAAAATGAACTCCAGCTAGAATTTTGACATGCTGGGTCAACACTGTGTCCCAAGGCAGATAAATGAACCAGGAAGCTGTAGTGTCAAGGAGGCAGGGGGTGGGGGCCAGTGGGCATTGTGAGACAAACATACTGAGAATTTCCTCTCATGGGCCCTCATTGTCCACTAAGCCCACGCACAAGCCAGATGCTCTCAACCATGTCCAAAACCCACTATGAACTAAAGTTCCTGAGATTTGCAAGAAAAACATATCAAAGCCCCACAAGAAACCTAATTCTGCAGCTCTTAATGAATCCCATTTACATTTTTTAAGCTCTTTGATTTCTAAGCACTATCTAAGGGGGTGGCTTGTTCAGTTCATTTACTCTGGATTTTTAACTGTCCAGGGTGACAATCCTCAGCAATATAATTTCCCTCCTGTGCCCAAATCAATAAAGTGCACCCAAGAGCTAATATCCATTTTGAGCTCCACTGAGGCCCAATACCTCCCAGAATCACCGTGCCCTGGAAAACAGTAAACAACCAGAAGTGAGCTGAGACCTGCTGCAAGCATTGAGGTCACACTGGAGAATAAAAAGCATCACGTGCTTCCTTCTTGCAGAAGACATAACCCTCCGGTTGAGGAATAAGGGGTTAAAGGGAACGGACCACAGAATTTGAAGGTGAGCAGAGGAACAGATGCAATGCCTTCTCTCCCTCCGACATAACAGATTTGGATAAGTTCGTGGAGCAAACATGGTGGGTGACTGGACCTAATACTCCTTTCCAGACAATAATTGTAAGAAAACAAGTATTGAATTTTTCCATCTTCCCTTGCAATCATGGATGGCTATTATGACATAGTTCTGGCCAAGGAAATACAGGCAGAGGTTTAGTGTAGCAGTGGGCTAAGGATGATGTGTGTGATTTCCAGATGCAATGGAAAAGATGGGATAGATACCACTCCTCCTCCTTCGTTCTACCTCAAATGCAGAATATGATGGCGGGAGCCAAGGGAGCCATCTTTCAATCTTAAAAGAGAGGACTAAGAGAATTAAATGAAGCCAACCCTGACATCACTGTGGGACTGAATACCACCCACCAAACAATTAACAAGTTGCTTAAGCCACAGTAGTCATATTTCCTAATATGCATAGCCAAACATTACCTAAAATGTATAACTCCTCATAAAATTCGACAGAGATACAAAAATGTCTTTGCAAAGTGGCTACATAGAGCCATATTTCACTCTTATTTAAATTGGCTTCTAGAGTCCTTGTGGGAAGGCTTTGTGACTGACACTGCCAAAGTCAGGTGGGTGGAGCTGAGAATCCCACTTACGGCCACCTAACCCTTCTTTTATACATGAGTTTTCGTATCCTACTAGAAGAACTTACACAAGAAGGATAGTTTCTTCCATTCAAGAAAGTTATTAGTATCAAATCCCATCTTGAGCTCCACAAGAAATGCAGGTTTAGGGTCCAGGTGTCTCTAAATCGTATCTCTGCCTCCTACATTCCATCATCAGAAGCTCCACCTGACTCTTATTCCTCTGTGGCCAATGGCCCCATACTGGTTTATGTGGGTGGTTCTGATGCCAGGTTTGGTCAGGACATGACCACACAACCTGTTTCCATACTGACGGAGGCCAATTCATTCTTGTCATAGTAAAAGAATCCCGCATCACTTCCCATAAACAGGAGCACATATTTACTGAACATGTATGCTTCCAACTCACAATCCTCCAAGCCCCACAGGGTAGGTACTGTTGATTACTCCATTTGCAGATGAGGAAACTAAGACTGCGCAAGTGGCAGGGATTGGCCAAGCACCCACAGCCAGAAAGGGAGATGGTGGGCTGGGGCTAGAGTCTGGGGCTGCCTGCTGGCAAAGCTCGCACTCCATCCATTAAGATAAACCACATCTTAATAACCACCCAAGTGCCTTCAGATGGGTCCTGGGTTAGAAAGAAGTCAATAAAAAGGAGTCTCGGTTCTCTTTCCTTTTCTCAGAACAAATGAGGTGAGTGAGACATGCTGGGATGGCACAGATGGCTAGAATTCACGTCCCTGCACGGTCAGCCTCCCTTGAAGCTAGACTGGGGTCACGTAACAGGTACTGGTCATTGGACTGAGAACAGAAGTGATGTTTCTTTTCTGAGCTGAGGGAGATAAAAGCCAAATACCACCTCCATCCCTCTTCCTCTGCCCTAAGTGACCCTGGAGACCATGGAGATGCTGTAGATGTATTACCTGCACGATGAAGGAGGGTACCCCATTCATACCCAAGATTTCATCACAAAGAGTAGTTTTATGTTGGTAAGACGCTGAGATGATGAGGTTTGTTTATTACTGCAGAGTGGCTGAGCTTATCCTGACTAGTAAGATAGGCTCCAAGATATGATCAGGACACTTGGCTGGTAGCAAGTTTGCAACAAGAGAGAATTGTGATATGGAAGCTATTATCATAGGAGATTCATTGATCACTGGGGTTATTCTGTATCCAAACCATAGAAAGCCTTATCTGCCTAATGAGGCAGGCAGTTTCTTAGAATTCACAGGAAGATGTTACTTGCATTACAAAATTTGGCACTACTTAATGGAAATGATGAGCCTCTCTAATTTCAACTAATACTTCCAGCTGCTGCCCCTCAAGAATTTTGTAGTTTGGTGCCATATTTTTATAGGGTGAAATGTTTGCAAAGTATATGTATAAGCCTCTGCTAACGGATGCAATTTTATGGGCCATTACACTTTCCATGCAAATGCAGAGTCAGTGGGGCTGCCTGGGCTAGGAGTTGGCGGAGATCTGCCAACTGCCTGGTATTGGTAAGGGACCAGAAGAGCCTATTCGAAATAAAAATATTCACTGGTCATTCAAATACTTACTGAGCATATACTACGTGCCAGGGCCTTTCCTAGAGGTTGGAGGTAAATAAGACCAGAGTCCCTGCCTCATGGGATTTGCATCTGATAGATGAAACTGCATTTTGGAAATGACAGGTGGGTTCACTTGAGGGTATCTAGAGAATCTGAAAGCCAAATGTTGATCTGAAGAGAGATAAATGAAGGTTTTCATCATTACCCCAAACTGATACATTTAAGGCTTTTCACCATCTGGCCCGGCTCACCTGTCCAGCCTTCTCCCCTCCAGCCTCCCTGCTCCATTTACTGTGCTCCCACCCCACTGACTCTTAGGCATTTCTCAGCTATCACCAAGATTTGTTTCCCTGCACCTTTGTCTAAGCTTTTCACCCTGCCAAGAATACACATTCTTCCCCTTCCTTCTTGATGTTTAACTTGCTAATGCCTCTTTGTCCTGCAGACAGTGCAAGGTGTTGATTCCTGCAGGAAGCCTTGTGGGATTACTCCTAGTTTGGTTTAAACCTCCTAGTAATCCCACATTGTTCTGTCTGTAAATTTACCTGATTAACCTTTTCCCTCTCCTTGTGGCAGGGAGGAGGAGATGGAGACCTGATGAATGCATGACTTCATGGGACAAAGGCGGGACCAGTCCTTGCTGGTGCCTGAGATGTGGGTGCAGGGGTGGGAGGGGGGGGCAGAGTGGAGTGGATATGGCATGCAGAAGAGATGGCTGGCCAGGTTGGGAGACAGGTACACTGAGTGATCCGATCAAGCCAGTTAGTAAATATATTAAGGATAATGACAGTCAAGTTTCTCATTGTTGAAGAAAGTATTTACAAGTATGGGATGGGGGATGGCGAGAAGAAGCCCTGAGGTGTTGGATTGGAACCAGAAATGTTAGCTTGAATTTCTATTTTAAAATGCGATATACAGATAACACAGAATAATAGTTATAGATGTATGTCTATGTGCATGTGTGTATATATACGTGGTATATGGGATCCTCACTCCATCTGCCGAGGGGTTCTGGAAGCAATGACTCCTCAGCAGTAATAAGCTCACCAAGCACTCAGTCCTTAATTTCTAAATACTACTCTCCACCAAAAGAAACTAAGCTTACTTGGTGAAGTGGTTAAATCTGGGGTTGTACAGAATAAGTACAATATGAGCCCAGAATACCTTATTATATAATAAAGTAATAAAGTAGTCAAAGTAAATGATGAGGAACTATCAAAAGCCCCAATATTTGGCTCCCACTGGCCAAACACGGCATAACTTGAGCATAGCATTAAAGATAAAGACAGCAACAGAAAACAACCCAATAGATCAAATTGAAATCCCATGAGTTCATACTGATGTAAATAAATGAATAAATACAGAACATACATATAATTTACATCTTTCTCTTCTTCCTAATTAAAACACACACACACACACACACACACACACTGTGGTAATGGCCCCTAATGAAATATTACATATCCCTATTTCCCTTACAGTTATATGGTCATATGGTTAATTTTGGCTAATGTGGTATAAGTGGAGGACAGTTTGGGAAGGGAAGGGGCTGGTGGTCCAGAACCTAGATGTGAAGCCTGGAGTCCCATCCACCATCTTTAATCATGAAGTGGTCTTGAAGGTGGAAGCCATGTGCTTAGATGGCAGAACCTCGTCCCAAATGGCATCTCTGGAGGTCTTTTAAGTGAGAAAATAAAAATCTTACTGTTACTTCAGATGGTTTTCTGTTACATGCAGCTGAGCTTAATCCTAAATTATGTATATAGAGAGGAAGATTTCAACTCTATCTATCATGTCTTATATTTCAAAAAAGATACATGCACTCCTATGTTCATTTCATTACTATTTACAATAGCTAAGACATGGAATCAACCTAAGTGTCCATCAACAGATGAGTGGATAAAGAAGATTTGGTACATATACAATATACATATACTCAGTCACAAAAAAGAATGAAATAATGCCATTTGTAGCAACATGGATGGACCTAGAGATGGTCATAAGTGAAGTAAGTCAGACAGAGGAAGACAAATACAACATGATATCATTTATACATGCAATCTAAAAAAAGGATACAAGTGAACTTATTTGCAAAATATAAACGGACTCACAGATTTCAGAAACAAACTTATGGTTACCAAAGGGCACAGGTGGGGAGGAGAGATGCAGTGGGAGTTTGGGATTGGCATACGCATGCTGTTGTGTACAAATGAATAGTCAATGGGGACTTGCACAGAAAACTCTACTCAATATTCATTGATAACCTATATGGGAAAAGAATCTAAAAAAGAATGGATATATGTATATGTATAACTGAATCACTTTGCTGTACAGCAGAAATTATCACAACATTGTAAATCAACTATAAATAAAAAAGTCTGGAGACAAAAATAGAAAGAACAAGCTAATGATCAATAACCAGTGAGGGTTAATTTTCTTTTCCTGTTCTGTATTTTGAGAATCTCAAGAAAACAAAGAAAAGCACAAAGAACAATAGAATATAAAAATCTGTACACTCACCATCTGGAATTACCAACTGTTAACATTTTGTCATATTTGCTTTGTCTTTATCTTATTCAAAGAAATAAAACATTAGAGATCTAGCTTAAGTCCTTAATATCCGCCATTCCCTGTTCTATCCCTATCAACCTTTTCACCAACAAGAACCACTGTATAGAGTATATAACCTTCCAGTTCATTTCAGGTCATCTTAGGCATATATTTGTTTCCATGAATAATATGTTATACACATTTATTAATTTTAAATAAATTACATCACATAGAAGATGTGCTAAAATTTGCTTTCTTGTTTATGAGCTCTATCTACATTGAATACATGTGTATTTGTATTTATTTGTATTAATGTATTATATATTTATTATATATAATATAAACTATTAGGGTTTAATACTTAATTTTTAAAATTTTATGTATCTATTCTCCCATTAATCTACATTTAGGCAATTTTAAATTTACTGCCTTTTTATTCCATGTTAAGATTAATTCTCTCTTTTATTTCAATAGTCAGTATACTCATTATTTTCAGAAAGAAATGTGAAAGAACTCAATAGATGCTTAGACTATTACATTCTCTGCATAAAGTAGACAAATTTTAGAATAGGTAAACAGCAAGTTTTATACTAGAACTTACGCCCACAAGGTGGTATAAGAGGTATAGCAATTCTTATGATGAATTGAATGTTCAGAGAAAAGAAGTACAATGTGGCATATTAACAAGAAAATACCTTTAAAATAAGGTTATTCTTTTTGCAGGACATTCTACTTCTGCTTGCAACCCAAATTATCACTTAATACCTTATCAAGCTATAATCTACAAATAAAAATTACATATAGTTAAGATGCAGAACTTGAGGTTTTCATATATCTGTCTTTGTGAAATCACCACTACAATCAAGCTGATGAACGTATGCAGCAGTGGACATCCTCCTGTCTGTCTCCTGGTGCAGAGGTATGTTAATTTCCTTCCTGGACCCTGTTGTTACATATTTACACAATTGATAAGCCAGGAGTATCAAAGAGAGTGTAATTACTTGAGGAAGGCATTTGAAAACTCCATTTATGATCATGCTATGGACACAACGGGAAAAACGTGGGCTGGGTGATCATATTCTTAGGTGAATTTATAACTGGCTGATCAACTTCACCAAAATAATATATAGATTATTTTTAGGCAAAGAGTTTTGTGGTGTGACTTGATTCTATTCAAGAACCTTATCAGCTAACCATCCATCCATCCATCCACCGACCCAATGTTTTTGAGTAACACTGTACCACGTGCCATGGTAGACACTGCCCGTTAAAGTGTCTACGGCACCTCAGCACAGTTCTTCTCACATGGTTGGTATCAAATTCATATTTGTTAGTTGATAGTTTAGAGAGATAGATATAGAGTTGCTATGAATTTAGTGAAGATTTAGAAGACACGCATATGAGATTTTAAGATTTTTTTTTTAAAGGGACTGAGAATACTTAGCAATAATATCAGATTAATGAGATAAGACGTTGTTATTTCCACAACATAAAGCCAATTAAATGAAACTTAAAATTGGCAAATGTGACATTGGGAATAAGCATATGTGTATATACACACCAACATATACACAAACATATGTATATACTAAGTTAGACAGATACAAATTGGTAATAATTGTGCAAAATATATACTCAAGTTTCCAGGTGAGCACAAGTTCACCATGAGCCAAAAGCTGTAAGCTTAGAAGGCTAAAAACACTAGCAGGATCCTAGGCTGAAATGGGATGTTTGTACCAACAACCTTTGGGCAATACTAAATGACAGCTCTACTTTTTAAAAGTTGTTTACTACAAATCAAAGGCACTATCAACAGTATACCTATAACTTACTACACCTATCTAAATTAAAGAGGAATTAACTGAAGCTCAGAGAGGCCAAGTAACTTGCCTAAAGTCATGCAAATAATAAGAGGTGGAACAGGGATTCAATCCAGCCATACCTGACATCAGCCTTAACCACTCCGCTATGCTACCTTACATCCTTGTCTATGAGAGGGACCTGCGGTTGCATCCTACCTGAAGATGCGGCCAGTCTAACTCGATGGGACCCATTTTTGAGGGATGGGAAACAAAATCACATATACAATCATTACTCATCACTAGAACAAAATAATATCCTGACGACAGCCAGTACTGCCCCAAACTCATGACCCAAGTGTATGCTTTCCTCAGTGTATCTTTCCAAGAAACGGCTTTCCACTTAAGAAGCTTCATGTGGGCTAGAAAGGTCAAGTGTGTGATACAGCTCTCCCATTCCTAGTTCTAGTACACTTAAGGGCACAGCTGAGATCTTCAGTCTTTGCTTCATCATCAGCAGTGGCATCTATATTTCATGGTTGTTTCAAGGATTAGAGTTAATATATGCAAAGCCAACCCCAATGACTACCACATAGCTGGGGCTCAAAGAATGGTAGTGATGATGAAGAAATCACTGTTGTCCTGAGGTTGCTTCTTGGAAGAAAAGACCTGGCTCTTTTGCATGGTTGTGGGGGCCCAAAGGCTCCCCCTAACTGATGAGCAGTCTGCCCTCCTCTTACACTCTAGAGGAAGAGGTATACTTTTCTTTATATCAACTTATCTATCACTCATCAAACTAAGACTTTATGGGTCTGCTTCTACCCAGAGAAGTGTTTTTATGCAATTCATATGTCCAGAGGGGACATCTTTTCCTCCTATTTGCAAAGTGCCTCACTGGTTAGCTGTGTGCTAGGGTCTTCCCACCAGTTATCTTGAGAGCAGACACCTCTCCTACCTTTGTCTCATCCAAGACCTATTCTACCCCTTCCCAAAACGAGGGTTTCTGCTGACAAGTCTCATGAAATAGCAAGAATGTTGGAGCCATGATCAGGTAGAAGAAATGAGAGTCTATTGGCCGGAGCCTCAAAAAGCTTCTCTTGTGCCTCAACCCAATAACTCTTGTTTTATTTTTACATTTATGACCTGTGATTGCATGTTAGAGGATTTGTCACCTTCCGGGGGCACGTTAAATGACTTGAGTGAAATACAGCTATGGGAAGACAGACAGCCCCATGACCTACAATAAAGCTCAGCACATGTTTGACAGCCCCATCAAAGACAGCATCCCAGGAGAAAGAGAGACTTCAGCCTACATCTGTAATTTACACTCATAGATGGAGACAGCGAGTCTTGCTCTGGGATCCAGCAAGGAGAGGACAGGAGGGACGAGGCTTCTCAGGAACAAGGGCAGGGGTGGGTTGGACGTGTGCACGCTAACCTTTTGTGTTGGCCTCAGTTACCATTTGCTGCAGTCCTTGCCATTACTTGGTTACATGGACCCATTCCTCTTTCTCATGTTTAATTCAGTTCCCATTCTGGTTAGTAAGTCCAGCAGAACAAAATACGGCCCCCCTCTATATTTAATAAATTTAATCAACCATTTTGTTTTGCTTATGATTTTGTGGGTCATGATTCAGGAAGGGCTCAGCTGGGTGGTTCATCTCAGATCCATGTGGAGTCAGCTGGGGACAGAGAATATCTTCCAACATAGATCCTATAGTCACACGGCTGAGAACTCACTGCTCTTTGGCCTCTCTTCAAAGAGCATCTAATCCTTCAAAGTCTCTCCCTATCACCTGAGCTTTTCCCAGGAAAGTCTCCAGATAATCAGACTTCTTACATGGTGCTGGCTTCTGCCAGAGCAAGTGTTGCAAGAGAAAGTGGGTGAAATATGCCCACCTCTTTAGGCCTGGAGTTGGCAACTGGCAAGTGTTACTTTCACCATATTCTGTTGGTCAAGGCAGTCAAAGAGTCCACCTAAACTCAAAAAGCAAGGGCATCGACTCTCAGAATTTGTAGCCATTTGTAATCCACCAGAGGCTCCCAAGTTCAACAGTTCTACCTTCTAAATCTCTCCAAAATATGCTTCACCCTCACCAACTCTACTGTGATTACTTTAGACCAGGCCCTTGTTAAACTGTTCATCCAGTGTCCATCTCTTCCTCTCTCTTCCCTGTTCACACTGCAGCTAGAATAACTTTCTTCCACTGCAAATATGCCCACGTCATGTTTCTACTTGAAACTCATCCAGTGCTCTCATCTAAACTTCTTTGTGTACTAGTCATCTATTTCTGTTATGCTCTTTGCTCTTGGTAAGGGCTTTCTCATTTTCCTTTGCATTGCCACCTTCTCCACCCTCCCACTCTTAGTCCTTGTAGTTCACAGATAGCTGGCATCACCTTTCCTTCATGCTTGGCTCTAGGTGTGGGCATACTAGAATCTACTACATCTGTGCACGTACTATCATTTCAGAGATGGGCACACACAAACTTGGTTGACAGAGTCATAGCTAGGACCTTCGATGGAATTATATGTAAATAATGATTTTATCAAGTGTGTGGGAGTGGGGTGGGGGGGGTGGACACTGTCCTTTACTGCCATCTAGGGTAAGCTAACACTGAGAAAAGGGGAACCAGGGAATAGAATGAGAAATATTCCTGACAATAGAATTACATCACCTAGATACAGCCATTCCTGAAGTCCTTCTTGGCCTTGTAAATGAATGAGCCAACACACCCTTTTTCTTTTCTGCTTAAACTCACTGGAGCTGAGTTATTGTCACTAGGAATCAGAAGTACCCTAACATGTTTACTTCACCTTGTGAGCTTGCTTTGCTCTCAATGTTCTCCTGGGATAATTTCCTCATCTTGCTATCAGCATTTAGATTTTTGGTAGGTGTTGTATGTCTGAGCCTATTTCTTCCATTTTACCCTGAGCTCCATTAAGGGTCTGACTTTGATGTACTCATCTTTGGATTCCCAGAGTTCCCCAGCACAGTTCCTCAGACACAAAAGATACTCATCAGGCATCAGTGGAAGGCTTACAATTTTTAATCCACAAATATTTGATTCCAAAGTTGCTGTTGGCTGTGTCACCACACACTTCAGACTCTCCTTGCAAAGAATTACAGAGACAACCACAGACCACGTGCTCAGTCCCTTATCTGCCATAACCCAAGGGGGTCTCAGCACTTCTTTAAAAATTAATTTGTTCCTTAATTAAGAAACATGATTATTTCTAATTAACCAACCTTCTCTGTAATGTAAACAGATCACAAGTAACTAAACAGCTTTGCCGAGCTTGTTGCATGTCTGAGAGCAGTACAGTGAGAGCATTTGTAGCACATCAGCTGGGAGGTTGGGGAATATGCAGAATGCTCTGACTTGCATAGATGGAATTAAAGGAAACTAAAGAGAGGGAATTTGTCAGCTCTTAATCCCTACCTAGCAAATTAAACTGCTGCTACATTACATCGTGATATCGTTTTCATAATTTCTTGAGATGCGAGATCCCCATGGTTATTAAAGCACTGACTCAAACTCTCTGCAGCCCCAAACACACATATAAGGATGTATATGCATGCTACCTGCACGGAGATGTGGCAGAAAGCGGATACTCTGAATAGGATCCGGGTGGTTTGCAGCAGATTCTCCCAGCAGCAATAGACTGTTTACAGTAGGATAAGTCAGAGTTTGAGAAGAGATAGGAGGCAAGATATTACGCATCCATAATGAGAGACCTGTCATTCTCTGACACCATCAGGTCTGTGGGAAAAGCATCCGGAGACGGACTAATGGTTCTGTAATAACACTAATGGGGGAACATGCAGCCCAAGGTGTGTTCATTAACTTTTACCTTGAAACGATTCCCTGACCTGGATCCTCTCATATCCTGAAGGTGGTACGGGCTCCAACTCAGATGCTCTTTACACTTTGACAATGCAAAATACACAGCCCAGCGGAACTCCAGTGCAAGGACTGTTTTCTATAAAGATGTTACATTATTCAGTTAAATATTACTGAACGCGGCAGCACAGATACTGAGAGTTGACTTTATCAGCAAAGAAAACGTGTTCTCTTTAAAGGCATGCATAAAAAATAAATAACGCTCTTCACTTTGCCAAGAGCAAGGATCTCTCACAGTTTAGAAACCAATGGAATGTGGCCTAGAATCTTCTCAAAGGTTACATGGTGACTCATTCACAGTGATTACATGGATACAAAGAGACCCTCTACCTTGAGTAAAATGTAATTATATTTAAATATGTCTGTGGCACATTGTTGGTTCTTTCAAACTTCCAGAATTCACAGGCCAAGGGGTAGGATTAAAGCTTGTTTCCATTCAAGGCATTTGTGGGTCTAGCCTTTGCCTGAGGGAGGAGCTGCAAGAACATGCCAAGAGGTTTATACTGTGTATGGAAGAGCTTGACCCTTTAGCAGGCCCACCACGCCCTTCCCCATCCTGTGCTCTGACTGCGAGACGCCTGAACCCACCGACTTCCCCTTGGGTCTGGAGCTGAGCGGGTGTGGCCAGTTTCCCTGCATGCTTCCCTTCTGGGTGGCCTTGGGGTGGCTGTATCCCATGCTGAGGGCCTCTGCTCTTCTCAAGGTGGCCCCCTCTACCCGACCTTCTCCTTCCAGCTCTGGAACTGCCCTCTCAATCCCTGGCTCTGTGCTAACTGGCTCGGGGCACACCCCTACCCTCTGTACTTCCTCTTTTAAATAGGGCCTCTGTCAAAGAGGCCTCCTACAACTGTCTTACGCTGAGTGTGCCATCTGTTTCTTATTGAGATGTTGTGACACACAGAAAACATGTTCAATATCATTTTCCCCCTATTTGCTCAATATCATGGAAATCTCCAAACACTCCCAAACTCTGATCCTGGAAAAGTCGCTGAAGCCAAAATTAAAACTGGCAACTCAATGAGATGCTGCTGCATAGCATAGGGAACTATACCCAGTCACTTGTGATGGAGCATGATGGAGGGTGATGTGAGAAAAAGAATGGATGTGTGTATGTATGCCCGGATCACTTTGCTGTACAGTAGAGATTGATAGAACACTGTAAATCAACTATAAGGGAAAAGATAAAAATCAAGAAGAGAATAAAATTGGTGACATAGACGATCAATTCTATTGCTACGACCACAAACTGCTTAGGGAAAGAGATTTTAGTGTTTAATTGCTACAATATTTCTGTTGATCATGATGCTTACATTAGTGATCACTGCACTTCCAAAAAGGTCATGCCTGTTGTGACCCTTTCTGATCTGCAATTCAGACGTTCTAGGAATTCCAGAACGGAAGACAGGCGAGGGAGGTTATATTCTTCAGCTGGTATGCTAAGGGGCCTTGCAGGAAGGGTTCCTTCTCACCCACGGGATCCCTGTGCATTTTCCAGAATATCCAGGGGGGCCCTGAAAAGCTGCACAGTCCTCAGAACACTGACTGGTGTGCTGTGAAGTCAGTCGAGGTCCTACTGAACTTCATTAGCGACAGCAGTTTATCCTAAGCTCAAGGATCATGTTGCTTTGTTAGTGTTAGCTCCTCTTCAAACTCCAGCATCTTATGAAAGATGTCTAGTCTGGGAAAGTGAGGTGAACTGTGGCAAGTGGTAAGGTTACTCCTGAAAGCTGAGTGGGTCTGGGGACCTGCCAATAAAGCTTCTTAATGCAGTCAGCGTGACCTCCTCAAAGGGGAGTTCGCCGTAATTAGTGGCATCACATGAATATCAAAAGAATTCATAATTACCGGAGCTTCATTAGGCTGTGTTGCTAAACATGTCCTGAAAATTGTTTCTGATGCTGTTTTAATTCAAGAACGATGTGGGTATTGGGAATACTTGACAGTTTGAGTTGGTAATTCATGCGAAATTAAACTTTTGACAGTTGTTGTTGAACAGTATATGAGTCTATGTGTTTCTCTTTATTTCTGTGTTTTGGTTGGCCCCTTTGGTGTCCGTTCTTGGGAAAAGCAACTTCACTCATACCTGGTGTGTAAGGGAATGAGAGCCACACACTGTACAAGCTTTCCAAATCTAATCACCACCAATTTCACGGCTTAAAGAACACCCATTCATTATCTCAGTGTCCATGGGTCAGAAGTCTGGCACAGTAGGTCTCACCTGTATTTCCTGCTCAGGGTCTCATGAGGTTGAAATCTGGGTATCAGCAGGGCTG
Source organism: Phacochoerus africanus (assembly GCF_016906955.1). Taxonomy (NCBI): domain Eukaryota; kingdom Metazoa; phylum Chordata; class Mammalia; order Artiodactyla; family Suidae; genus Phacochoerus; species Phacochoerus africanus. The sequence goes on from NC_062551.1 coordinate 5,137,264, forward strand.
TATTCCTTACTGAAGATTCAGAGGAAAAATCCTCTCTAAGCTTATTCAGGATGTCAGCAAAATGGATTTCCTTCTCCTGCCTCCCATATGGCCCAACTCCATCTTCAAGCCCACACCAGGTTGAGTCTTTCTCAGGCTTTGAAACTCTCTGAAAATTCCTGCCTTATCTCTCTAACTTCCTGCTGCTGCTTCATCTCTCTTACTCTCCTGCCTTGCTTTTCTTCTTTTATGGACTCATATGATTATTTGGATCTACCTGGATAACCCAGAATAATCTCCCTATGTTAAAGTCAGCTGATTAGGAACCTAAATTACACTGCAAAGTCTCTGGTGCCATGTAAAATAACATAACCACAGGTGTAAGACCTGTGGATAGGAATCATGAAGGCCAGAATTTGGGCTACAATGTTGTGATGGTAAATTTTACGTCATATTGACTGGGCCACAGGGTGTTTCCACCAACATTGTTCTGGGTGGGTCCGTTAGGGTGTTTCTGGATGAGATTAACATCCAAATCAGTTGACTGAGTAAAGCCCGGACTGCCCTCCCCCAAGTGGGTGGGCCTCATCCAATCAGTTGAAGACCTAAGTAGAATAAAAAGGCTGAGGAGGGAACTCCTTCTGTCTCACTGCTTTGAGCTGGGACATTGGTCTTCTCCTACTTTTAGGCTTGAACTGAAACGGTTCTTTTGGACCTCAAGCTTGCTGGCTTTTGGCCCAGAACTACGCCATTGGCTATCCTAGGTCTCCAGCCTAACAACTGCATATATTGGGACTTCTAAGCCTTCATTAATGTGTGAGCCAATTCCTTATTTTATCTGTCTGTCTGTCTGTATATCTATCTATCTCCTGTTGGTTGTCTTTCTTTGGAGAACTCTGACTAATTCAAACATTCATAAAAGAAAGTCCACAGTTCCCCCTCTACTTACTTTGGTCCCTGGAGTCATCAAGCTAACCACCGCTTTGGCCCTTTTTTCCTAAGGGCCACTGTTAAAAGCCACCATGAGTTTAACATCACCTCTTCCATCCTGAATGACAATTTTCATTTAGGAGTTCCCATCGTGGTGCAGTGGTTAACGAATCCGATTAGGAACCATGAGGTTGTGTGTTCAATCCCTGGCCTCGCTCAGTGGGTTAAGGATCTGGCGTTGCCATGAGCTGTGCTGTAGGTCGCAGATGCGGCTCGGATCCCACGTTGCTGTGGCTCTGGCATAGGCCAACAGCTGCAGCTCTGATTGGACCCCTAGCCTGGGAACCTCCATGTGCCTCTGGTATGGCCTTAGAAAAGACAAAAAAAGGACAATTTTTTTTTTTCATTTAGATGCTCTATTTTATACTGATGTATTCACATGGTCTAGAGGCAATGTGGAGGGAAGTTGTGTGATTCCGGTAAGTTACCTGCCCAGTAAGTTTCAAGTCCTTATCTGTAAATGAGAATCCCTTTATCTTTTTGGAGGGGGGGGGTGAGACGCATGGCTGAAATAAATGATGTGTATGAAACTCACAGTTCTATGTCCTGCATGTAATAGTCATACCATACTACTTCTATAAGTAGAAGTGTGAGGCAGAGACTACCTGGAAAGCTAAAACACGTCTACCAATAGTTCTGGTTGGGGCCATGGGGGAGAAAACGTGCCTGTCCTTTCTCATGTGGGTTCATTATGTCTACCTTCAGGATCTTGGTTGGTTGATTTCCTACCAAGGACTTCTCAAAAGGTAGGTCTTCATGGGAAGAGGTATGGTGATCCTCCAAGACAAATGAAACTCCAAAATTCTTGGTTAAGGTTTATATAACATTTTCATTCATTCTACAAATTTTTATTTTTTGAGTTTTGGCTCTGTGAAGGAGGCTGGCTAAATCCAGAGGGTTGAACATGGACAGACTGAGAGTCAGGAAGTATCAATGATGTGGACCCTATGCTCAGGTTACTCACAAGTTCCCCCGTCCCCCAACTAATGGTCCTCACTTTCCCAAGGTCAGATGTCTACCTGACACTCTCCAACCCTCTCTATGTTCATTGTCTTTCTCTCAGATCATCGAGAGCCAACCTGGGTCTCGAACCACCCCTCTGTGGAAGGGAGCATAACTGCTTGGGTATCTTAAGGTGACCAGAGCTGCCTTTCCAAAGTGTCCACCGTCTCCTGTATGTCAGGCTCCCACAACATCCTGCTCTCAAGAGACTCTCTGGTGCTTCATCATCTTGGAGACTGACATGACCATTAGCATCATGAAGTCTCCAAAAACTTGAGCAGTAAAGAAACTAGTTGGACTCTGTTTCCTCCATTTACTTAACCAAGAAATGCTTAGAGTGATGCCTTTCCCTCCAACAAACTCTCAAACTCACAACAAAATCTTGGAATATGCTAGTTTCTCTTGCATTTAAACATTTTAGAAGTGAAATAAATCCCTTAAACTTTGGGAATTGTGTGGGGACCCGTCACTGGCTAATTCCAAATCTATTCCCAATCCCTGCCTCCCTAGACCGCCATGTATGCAGGTGCCCAGGTACACATGCAAACACACACACACAGACATACGTTACACACATAAACATATTCATATGAGGTTTGTATGTGGTTCCTCCTGCATCTAAAGGTGACCATGCAACACAGTTCTGCTCGGGGTAATGGTTGATTACAGACCACTGAGGCTTGTGATAAAGATTTTACACTCCTGAATGAAAAGCGTAGGTCTTTTCCCTTCTTTATTCTTCCTTGAACACAGACATAGTTGTGATGTTTGGCACTGTGACAAGTCTTGCAGCCACAAGAGAAAGGCCAAAGACTCACAAAGAAGCTGACTGGCAGATCACTGAAGTACAAGCAGCAGCCACCCACCTCTCAGCTTCAGGAAATAGGAGAAAAATCAGCCTGCGAAGTTTAAGCCACCCCTGAATTGCTGTTTTGTTACCTGCAGCAGAGAGGTAGATATTTTACTTGATGAATTTAATGGCCGCACGCCCGATTATGGTTTTTCTAACTCTAGATATGCTTCTGTTGTGGCGTCTGCCCTTTTGGGACATAGGCCGACCTTATCCTTTAAGTTGTGATTAGCACCAGCCACTGTCGGACTGTCTTATGCTATAAGGGAAAATCCATGAGGACAGGCATGACCTAGAGCAGCTTCTTGGCCAGAAAAACTCAGCTGGCGCTGCACTGCAGCTTTTGTTGCTTGCCTGTTGCATCTCCCATGAGCAATAAAATAAACATTTCTTATTTAGATGCACAGCCTTGGCTGGGGAACAGCACTGGATGCCTACATCAGAGACCACTGAATAAGGGCAAATAAGTCTTACTGTGGAGGGCCAGCAGGCATACTAAGATGCGATTATTCCACACTGGGACAGAGGAGCTGCAGTGTCCTTGAAGGAAGATGGCATTTGAGGTCAGACAGACCCTGAATCCCGCTTTCTCCTCTGATTATCTGTGCCAACATCTCTAAGCTTATGTTTCCTCATCTGAAACATGGAGATAATACCACTCAGCGTCACTAGAAGGATAAAATGGAAAGATGAATTTGAAAGGGCCCATCCTGATGCCTCTCCCCGAGCAGCAAGCAGCAAGCAGCAATGGCTTGTTGGAGAAGCAGACACGTCCATTTGATGTGGCCCCTGGTTGCCCAGGGCAAAGCGAGAGGGTAAAAGATAGAGGATGCCTGAACGCCGTCTTTCATTTACACACCGTGCTGAAGCATGTCAGGGAGGACTGCAGACTGGTTGTCTCCAAGAGCTGCCTTTCACTAAATCTCACACGCCCGACAACGACAACGCCGTGACAGAAAGGTCCTCGGGTTGGCAAAAGTCAAGGTCTCAGATTATATCACTAATATATGGGTATCGGTGGAAATTTATGCGAGGGTATCTAACGTGACCGATGGATGTGTTTCCCTGAATTTGACGTTTTAGTGGAAACTGGCTATTTCAAAAGAACTTTTAAAAAGGGATATGAGGTACAAGCCATCTCCTTAGAAAACACTTATGAGTAGTCCTTTTACTTTATCAGCTGGAATCCTTATTGCCGGGAGGTCCTTAGAGTGAGGGAAACACAAATGCAGCTGACCAAGGGATGTGCTGGAAGACAATGCAAAACAGGGAGGGACCATTTCCTGAGGGGCCGCCATATCTTGGGCTTACATGTATTATCCCACTTCGTTCTTACGGAAAAACTGCAAGATAAGTAGAGCACAGGCATCTTAACAGAAGGGCCACAGTCTCAAATATCTCAGGTAATTGAATATGTGCATAATGCAAGCCTAACCCTAACAAAGGACGGTAGCATTCCTCTTTATAATCTGAAGCAGCATCAACTGTGGCATGTGTAGATGTATCGAAACGGGAATCCGTGCTTGGCAATAAAAAAGCACTAAAGTCCTGATGTCTGGGATATATGACACACCTGAACCTTGAAAACATGCTGCTGCATGAAAGCAGCCAGTCGCAACACCCCACATATTATGTGAATCCATTTATATGAAATGTCCAGAATAGACAAATCTAAGGAGGCAGAAAGCAGATTTGTGGTTTCCTGGGCCTCCTGAGTTTGGGAAGCAAATAGGAAATGACTCCTAATGAATACGGGGTTTTCTTTGGGGATGGTGGAGACGTTCTTAAATTGACTGTGGTGAGAACTGTACAATTCTGTGAATATATGAAAATTGTTGAATCGAGGACTTTAAATAAGTCAATCAGTGACTTGTATGGCATGTGAACTTCTTTCATTGAAGTTTATATTAAATCCTGCCAGCCACCTTGAAAATTACATGACTCTTGGCAAATGCTTCAAATTTGGGAGATCACAATGTTTCTAACTTTGTGCACAAATGAGATTTTGTCAATACTTCTATGTTGCAGCATCTCAATTTGTCTAATTCAAACACGTATGAAATCCTGCCACAGTGGATGACTGTCTATTCAGAAGGAGGAAATAAAGGCTCACATTCACATAGCTGATAAGAGAAGGAACCAGTCTGGGAATTCGGATTTGTTGGTTGCTAGAGCGCCTCCCGTCTCTGCAAGGTGCTAGGTGACAGCACTAGGACCCTCCTGAATCTCTTCCCATCGGCGGGGGGGGGGGGGGGGGGGAGAAAGAGGTCAGCAGCTGCTAACATTCGTGGCGCTTGCAGTGCTTCGTCAGGCAGAGGGCTCGGAGGTGGACATCTGCTTTCTCACTGCGCCTCCCAGCTGCCCGGTGGGGGCATTGTCATTACCTTGATTTGGCAGAGGAGTTACCCAGAGCTTAGAAGGGAAGACAACAGGCTCAGGGTCTCCCAGTGAGCAGGAGAAACGTAACTGGAAAGCAGGTCTTTTGGACGCAGGAGCCAGTGGTCTCGGCCCTCGTGTTGCGCTCTTGTCAGAACATATTGATCTTCCCGATGAACTGACAGGCGTAGCCTCACCATGCAATTCCAGCTGACTCGTTGACAAAGAAAAGAGATTACTATCCTCTGAAAACCTTCTAGAGCCCTCTGAACATTCCCTGTGCCTTTCCCCTCCCCGCTCGTCCGTGGGAGGCGGACAGGAGGCCAGCCCAGTGACGTAAGTGGCAACCTCACGATGTGTGTTACTGGTATTTTCAGATTATTGGTCCTGGACTGAAAACTGAAACTCCTGTGATAGGAGGGAATGAAAATCACTATGCTAAGAAAATTGCCATCATAAGGCCCTAAGCGTATTTTTAATATCATAAAAATATCTGATGACAAACAGACCTCAGAATGCTTTCTGGAACGAGCTCTAAGATAATGGAGGAGACAACGACCCCTTCTGTTCCAATAAAGGCTCAATTTTCTGATTACCATAAAAAATTGGTGGCATGAAATGCATACAGAGGAATAAGTGGGTTTGAATGTCTTGAGCCGCAAAGCATAGCAGTTAAAAAGCATGGCTTGGAGTCAAACTGTCTGGGTTATAATTCTTACTGGTTGAGCAAGGGCTGCGTATGTCAGCCGTTATTAGATTTGGCAACAAAGACAGAGAACCGAATGGAATAGCGAGTTAAATAAGACAGAAGTCCATTATTGTCCTATGTAAAATGATTCTGGAAAGCGGCAGCCCAGGGCTAGCATGACATTCCACAGGCCACCCGCACCTTTGCACACCTTCCTAGGACACGGTTTCCATTCTCAGAGCCACCTTACAAAGCACAGGGGCTGCGTGAGTTCCAGCCATTGTATCCTCATTCCAGGCAGCAACAAGAAATAGGTGGCCGGAGGAGGACAAAAGGCAATCTTCCCATCTGACCTGGCTCCCAACTCATCTCAGAATTCCAGCATAACACTCTGCGTCCAGCTCACTGGCTGATCCGTCATCATGTGGCCATACCTCTCTGCAAGGGAGGCCTTGCAGTAGGGTTTTACGCAGACCTCACTGCCTCTGGGGTCTGCTGCTAAAAGAGACCAGAATGGATACTGAGGAAGAGGCCTCTGCTCTCCCAGAAAATTGCTTTTTCCCTTCAAGATCAACGCCGTCATTGGCGCATGGAGATATCACTGCCTCTGTCTCTCGGACTCCTGGGGTGAGCCAGTGAGATGACGTAGAGGAATCCCTTAGCACAGGGCCAGCCCCAGCTGCCACTCATGAAGTGCTCCCTGTCAGCTTGAACTACGTGCTGAGTGACCATCCTTAGAGGGGCAGCTTCTGTCCAGCACTCATCCCCAAGTTCAACACAGACTGGTACCAGCCAATGCCAAGCCTTTTAGCACCCCCTTCCTAAGACTTTACATTTGGTCTTCGTCACTGGCACTCTTCGTTTTCTTCATCTAGGGCAGGGTTTCTCAACCTTGGCACCATAGACATGTTTGAGCCGAATGACCCTGGGGTGTGGGGGCCGCCCTGTGTGTTGTAAGATGTTTAGCAGCAATCCTGGCCTCCCCTCCCCCAGTGTGACACCAAAGTATCTGGAGAGGGGAAAAATCACCTTCAGTTGAACTACTGCTCTGCCAGGTGTGTGCTCATGCACATGTCTCTTTGACAGCAGCTACAAGGGCTTCTTGGGTTATGTACTAGGGGTGTAAGTCAACATTGCAAGTTAAACCATGTCAACTTTTCCAAACTAGTGGAAATCCACCCAGCCATTTTTCAATGACGTGTCACACAAAGAACAACCTGATTAACTTAATTTTACATATCTGGGTTACTAGCCTAGCTCCCGACCTTGGTGTGAGCCAACAAGCATGGCACCTGCCCAGAGAGAGGGAAAGTGAAGTTGGCTGTGAGAAGAGGAGCAGAGGAATGACCACCAGGCAGCTCACTGAGTTTGGTTTTGACAGCCAAGGGACCAGGCCCGTGAGGTCCTCCATCATTCTGAAGACATCTTTCCTAAAGATACAGAAGTCAGCCACAGGATCATGAGTCCTGTCCTCTCCACAAAGGCGGGGGTGGGGGAGGTTCCCATTAGCAGCCCATCATGAATCGTGAACACAGCAGATAAAAAACTGTGGCACACTAAACAAAAGTTTTGTAAAGTTAAAAAAAAAAAAAAGAGCAAGAAGAAAACAGTGAAATTTCCCCAAACGAAACTTTGAAGACATCTTTGAAAAGAGCCAGGCTTCTGAATAATAAAAGAGCTTTGGGTACTATGATTGGTTTTTTAAAAATGCAGCCATAATTAAAGCAAGAAGGCTGTAAGTCTATTAAAATTTTTTCTTTGATACTGGAAAACTCAATTCCTGACCTATATTTTATAGAACATATACTTGAAAGGGATTTTATATGCCCTCTTGCCATTGAACTCAGAATACTGAATCTCTTCCATTTACTTAAGGGAGGTGGCTCTATACATAAATGATTCAGGGCTTCTTTTAGCTTACTGCTCGTATATTAAGGTGAAGTGATTCAAAGGTATTTGTATAGATGGATGGAAGCAGCCGCCCTAGACTCTGCCCTCTGAAGGAATGGGATTCTTAGCGCAGTGGTGCTGCAGTAAAAGCTGGGTTATCAAGCTCTCTGCTGGTTATAAATCTTTTCAACTGACATTTGTGGTCTGTCCTGACTGATAGCCTAGCATGCCTTAGGAATCCTGGGAGTCTTCCGTGAGCATCTCCCAGATTGCCACTGGGGGGCCTGGATCTGGCTCTATTTTAGGAGCCACTGCCCAGTTTACAATCAGCCAGGCTGTAACCAAAGGAGCAAGGAAGGCTGGTAGGGCTCACTTTCTCCCTCCTCCTTCCCCTTCCCTCTCACCTGTGACACACACACTCACACATGCAAAATGAGGAGATGCTCCCTAGATGCAGGGTGGCAGATGTGGACTGATCTTAGCATTTTCAGGGGTGAAGGGGTGAAAGGACAGTGGGTGTTGGAAGACGGGGAGGAAATGAAAGGGCATAGGAGTTAGGCTGAATTTAAATCCCAGCTTTATCACCTGCCAACAGTGTGACTCTGGGGAAGTAAACTAACCTCCCCGAGCTTCTCTTTCCTCCACTGTTAAAGAATTGTACCATTTCCATTAAAGACAGGCAGAGCACCTAGACCAGCGTCTAGTCCTAGAAATACTACACGGGGTTATCACAGCCTCTCTCCCTGAGCAGGCGCTGCCTCCCACCCTGTTCTAGTGAGATGCTCCTGGGCTCCTGCCCCTCCCCTCGCAGCATGGATGTGTCTGTCGTCAGAGCCAGGGACTGTGTCATTTTATGCACTCCTCCCCGATCCGGTCCGTACTGAGCATCAGCAAATCTGGTCCCAAACACACGCTCCAGAGCTATTTGTTAACAGAGGCATACGTTTCCAATAAAGACAACATTTTTTTTTGTCTTTTGTCTTTTTTGTTGCTGTTGTTGCTATTTCTTGGGCCGCTCCCGCGGCATATGGAGGTTCCCAGGCTAGGGGTTGAATCGGAGCTGTAGCCACCGGCCTACGCCAGAGCCACAGCAATGTGGGATCCGAGCCGCGTCTGCAACCTACACCACAGCTCACGGCAATGCCGGATCGTTAACCCACTGAGCAAGGGCAGGGACCGAACCCACAACCTCATGGTTCCTAGTCGGATTCGTTAACCACTGCGCCACGACGGGAACTCCAACATTTATTTAAAAAAAAAAAAACAAATATAAGGGGAAGTTTATAAAGATTCATATTTTCTGCCATTTGGGGCCATTTGTTCATGGAATGGAATTTACTGAGTGGCTACCATAAGCCTGGAACTCTGCTAAATGCTGACAATCGAGGATGCTGAGAAGACAATCTGGTCCCCAGGCCTTAAGTGTACTCCGTAGAAGAAAAATCAGGGTAAACCCAGTTCATACTTGAGGAAAATTTATCAACCTGCTAAGGTATGTAATATTACCGTAATTCCAGATGGACTTATGGCATTGGTTTACAATAATCCAGCACCAGAAAAATGAGTCAATATTTCCTATTTCCTCATACATCATGGGCTTACCACGAAACTCTCACATGACCTCTGCTTGTCATTTCTGCTGTCACCACCCCGGCCCAAGCCACAGTCCTCTCATGCCTGAAATGCCAAAATAGCCCTGGCTGCCTACTTCGGTTCTGCAATGAGTAACACAAATCCTCTTTTAATAGTAAAATCAGATTTTACCACTCTCCTGCTTAAAACCATTGGAGAGCATCCTACTAAATTTAAAATGTAGTCAAAACTTAATGCAGCTCTGACCCGGAGCAGGGGTTTGCAAACTTTTTGCAAACTTTTAGTCAGGTAAAGAATATATTTTAAATATATACAAATATATAGTTTATGTACATATATTTAGGTATTTATATATTTTTAATATATTATATATGTACCTAAACACATATATATATGTGTGTGTTCATATGTATCTAGGTAGTATGTATTTTTGGCTTTGCGTCTTTATGGGCAATACCGTCTCTGTCCCAACTACACAGCTCTCAGAGCATCATGTGAAAACAGCCATAGTCAATGCTTAAATGAATGGACATGTGTGTATTTCAATAAAACTTTATTAACTTTACTTAAAAAAAAAAGGCAATGGGACCGATGTGGCCCATGGCTCCCAGTTTGCTGACTTTTGCTGGCCTGTCCCCTGGAAGTCACCTGGCGCCCTTTGTCTTGCTAACATTCTCCCACCTTTATGGCCTCTGCTTTGTGCTGCCATAGGTCACTCCCGCCTCAGACCTTTGCACTTTCTGATCCCTCTGCTTGGACCCTCCCCTGACACTGTGGCTCCTGTATTCTCACTGGTCTCCGCTTAAATGTCACCTTAGAGAGGTCTCCTTGACCTTACTGTCACCGATCACATCACCTCATTCTATTCGGTTCAAAAGACTTCACTTACCTTGTTTATCCCACTCACTGTTAATTATCTTCTCCTCCCAGTAAAATGCAAATATCTTAAGAGCAGAGAGCTAACTGGTCTTTTTGAATCAGTCTCGACAACCCCTAGAACACAGACTCTGGTGCACTGATGCTGCCCAATATTCTTTGAATGATCTTGCTGAATAAAGCGTCATCAGGAACTGATTTGAAATTAGGGTCTCCCTGAAATTATAAATGTCTAATATCATTGCAGATCTACCACTCTATTCTTTTCATCTGTGACACGAAGAACTCCTGGACTATTCAGAGTCAATCCTTAGGCATCAGATTTCAGTGGCACTGGTGTCCCCTGTGCTCTGTGCCCTAACAACTCAAAGATATTTTCATTTTTAGTTTGTAGCTGCTCAAGAGTTACCCAATTTCCATTCTGACTAGAAACTCCTGTCAGATTTATTCTTTCAAAATGTTGTAGAATGATCACTAAGCTTCTGAAGCTGCCAATGTCTCTTGACCTTCCTTCCACTTGAAACTATTAGTTTTAATTAAACTAATTAAATTACATTTTATTTTTCAATAGTTGATGTTAAAAAGCCTCCTCTCCCAAATGGGGAGAAATGGAGGGCTCACTCCCAGCCTGAAGCTAAAATGCATCCATCAAATTAGTGGGGCAGCTACCGAGCATTGATTTTTTACAAAGATGTGACCTCCACAAGCACGGGAGCCTGTCTCTCCAGTTCCGTGGGTTATCCACCGTACTGAGACATCTGACATGAATGAGTGTAAGGATGGGTAACATAACAGGTAGAGGGAAGATGACAAAGAAGGAACAAAGGCTTCATGGTTAGAGAGAAGACTGATTCAAAAACAACATGATGTGTCTGTTTCTTGAACTGGCCTCTAGCCCCAGGGACTCATAAGCCGGTTTAGGTGGAAAGAGGGCCATGATAAAGACAAGAGCTATTTTCAGAGTTACCTACATTTAAGATCCAGCACAGAGTTTTACTGGTTGGGCATCCTTTTTACAGCATAAAGGCTCCTAGCCATCCTCTCAGATCTCACCAAACCCTATGGCTTCTCGAAGGTGTTAGTGGACCAAGAGCAATGGGTCTCACATACCCAGTAGCGTCCATCCCAGAGGGGCTGGGGTATAAAGGAGGGACCATACTAGACTATGACCAGGTTACTGACTGGCTTGGTTTGAAGCCCTGTAAGACATCACATGGGGGCCCCAGACACGGTTAGGAGCAACTGGGTGGAGATTGTTTGTTGACTAGGTAGCAAAGTTCACATAACTCAAAACTTTTGACACACTTTATTTCTGGAATTTTCCCTTTGGGAGGATGTCTCTGATTAGACTATGCAATTGTTTCATAAATGTTGTTTTATGGTCAGCTGCACGGGAGCGATTTTTACCGTAATTCAAGGGCTGCCTAATCCAATCCGAACAACGCTACAGCATGTTCGTGGGCAACTTCCTTCAGCTAAGAGTCCAATGATGACTTCAGGAAAGAGAGTAGAATCCACAGTTTCAGTCCTCTTCCTCCACCAAAGAATCCAGGGAGGCGTTTAGAACAAGGCAGTTCACAGGCTACAGACACAGCTCGTAAAATGACCACAAAAACGTTGAGATGATGGGTACGATCCAGAAAAACAAATAAATAAATAGATCTCCATAAGTCCGTTCATCTATGAAAAGAAAGGCCGCTGTTATGCCCTCATGCAGGAGCTCAGCCAAGACACAAATTCGACTCCCTGATTAGAAGCATCACCCAATATACATCAAGGGGTATATCCTCTACCCCCATCAATCCTACTTTCATATCTATGCTGAAGAATTGTCACACAAGTAGGAAGAGACATGCTCTCCTCAGTAGCACTGACTGTGAGTAGGGAAAAGTGAAAACAACTTAAGTCGATAGGGGATTGGCTAACAAGACAATGGTAGCTGTTTAAAACAACGATGAAGCTTGATATTTACTGATTTCCAAAAATGTCCATAGGACCCTGCAGAGCGAAGAAAATGAGATAAGAAGAGCCTGCAGAGCTCCATTTCTGTGAAATTGTGTGTGCGTCCCTGTGTGTGGAGGTGCCCAGGGAGAGCCCTAGAATTATGCCACCCAAGGTGGCAACTGTGGTTTGCCTGGATGGTGAAACTGGAGAGCACTTGGTCCATTTTCACTTTTAAAAGGCTGGAGAAAAAGTGGAACTGCTTTATTTTTAAAAGAAATTTGTCGACTTGAAAAAAAAACAAAATAGCCCTGCGCCTGATATTCCAGAAGCCCACGGGATTGGCTGGGACAGTGGAGAATGCAAGAACCTTGGATGTGAAAGCCTCAACACCGGCAGAGAAAAACTGGACAGCTGGTGGACGGACCAGAAGGCCACTCGCAGTTACCGCAACAAGTAAACAGGTGATTAGAAAAGGGACGCCACCACCAGGGCATACCAACAAAAGGAGGATTCGTGCTGAGCTAGACCTCAAAGACCAACTCTCGGACATCAAAACCGTCTTTGTCGAGCCCAAGTTGTTTCAGAAAACAGCAACTGCCAAGCAAAGCTCAGCTTCCAGCACAGCCATTTATCCTCAGAGCCACGTGCCCTGCTCGTTCCCTCATGTCTGACATGGTAGGACCTGTTTAAAAATTAAAGTGACTAAAACGTGATGAGCAGAGACTCAGGTGGATCTCAGAGGAAAACTCTGCTCCCATCACCTCTTCAGGGAGGCTGGCTTCCCGCCCTCCTTAGAGAGTGGTCCCCGCGGCTGCATCACCAGCTTCAGGGCTGATTGATTTGTTGCTCATCTCCCTGCTCAGCTCTGCGGACCAGGAGGGAATGAGGAGCGTGTAGCAGGCCCACAGCTGGGCCCTCAGAGCTTAGAAGAGTGTAGCGCTGGCACAGAGCAGGTGCTCAATTAAGATGTTGGATGGAAAAAAAATAAAGGGAGCAAGAAAGGGCACGAGTCCTCAGGCTCTCAGAAGTTAGGAGATGAGGAGTTAGCTGCTAATCTCTGCTTGTCTTCAACAGTCTCTGTCAGCACACAACTGCGCAATGGGTATCTCTCAGGACTCACAGCACACACCTCTAGGTCCTGTCCTCTCTAAAGAGGCAGGTCAATATCACCTTCGTCTTTCTGTCATACAGCTTGGGGACTAAGATTTTTTTTTCCCATTACCTCCCTCCCCTGATGTATCTCAAAGTGACCCCACCTGTCTAGGGGGTGGGTGCCCTTCCCTCGGCTGCCCCTGCTGACACATGGGATGGCCGAGAGCCTGGAGGCCAGGGCAGAGCTGAGCCCACCCCAAGGGCCAGCTCCTTTATCTTGCGGGAAAGCTGCCCCCGAGCTGCTGGAACCCAGCTTGCTGAAGCTCTGCTCCTGGTCCCAGGTGACCAAAAGTGCCCAGGAATTAGCCCCCCGGGGAGAGGTCTTAACCCATGTCTACTGGGCTTGGGGGATGGAGAGCACAGCTCCCTGGATTAGGCTGGGGCAATGCCAATATATGTGTGTTACGTCATTTCCCAGAACCCTGCGATCAGGCTCAGAATTGCTTACCCTGGTAGCTGGCTTGCTGTGTCCCCTCCCATAGGCTGGTGTCCCTTTCCTGTAGCACTCCCCACACCCACTCATAACCCCGTACCTGCCAGGTAAACCACCCACCTTCGGTCCTCCTTTCAGGGTCTGTTTCTGGAAGCCCTGCACACCATTCCTCACGTTAGCCTTTCTCAAAGGTGCCCAGAGGACCACTCACTGGTGGCAAAACACTGGGGAGCTGGTGCCAGCAAGCACTGTGGGGCCCTGGGGTGTGTGTCCTCCAGGAATCTCAAGGGTCCCAGCCTCTACCTTCCCCCTGCTCATGAGGTCTGGGCATGCATTGGGCTTTCAGAAAACACCAGACTCACACAGAGTTTGGGTTCACTCCCAGGAGCAGCCAAGGCCCTGAACTCAGGTCCCACAAATCAATGCCTTGAGACTTCACAAGAGAAACAGTCCAAAATCTGCAAAGTTCAAAGACTATTATTCTCAGATGGTCTTCCTTCATCTAGTAATGATTCCCAAAAATAATACCCTGGAGTTTAGTGCTGAGCAGCTAGAAATGGCCTCCTGTCTGCACATACAGACAGGTATGGGTGACCTTCCTCTGGTGATGGATGGGTGCTGACGGGATCCGGGTCCACTGCAACGTGAAAATGATGCTGGGTTCACTGGGAGATGGATGTTCCTTCACACGCACTGCATGTCTCTTTGCCTTCCCTTCCCTAAAGCCTAGGCTGCCAGAATAATAAGAATAATTGTAGCATTAACAATACCTCGGCATTTCTTGGACAATTATTTACGTCCCAACACTGAGAGAAGCAAGTTGCTTCATTTAATCACTGCATATAGTTTCTTAGGGGAGGTAGTATTCTAAACCCACCCCACCTATAGACAAGGTGACTAAGGCTTCTAGAAGGTGCAGTAATGTCTCACCTTGTTAAAGAGCTAAGCACGGCATTGGACCTGGCTCTAGGTCCCAAGATCATGCACAGAACCAACTACATAATTTGGGGGGTGCAGTGCAAAGTGAAGGTGCAGGGACTCTTTTGAACAGTTACTCGGAATTGTTGAAGATGGTGGCAGCGGAGCAATAAACCGAGCATGGAGCCCTTCAGAGCCTGGGGTTCCTCGAGGTGCCTCCCCATGAAGCTGGCTCTGGTTATGTGGATATAAAAGAAAGCGATGTGAGTAATGGCAAGGTCCCCCACGTTTGATGCCATGTAACCCCAGACACTGAGCAACAGCTCACAGTAAGAGAAAACGGACTCAATGAGCCAGCGGTGTCGACAGAAGAGCTGGCCATCTTCTGTCAGGAGGAGTTCAACTGACAGGGCTGCAGAAATACTTCCCTTCAGCTGTACCGACTAAGAGTCCGTGTGAGAGAAGACGGTCAAGTCCAACGTGGTGCCTGGGAAAGAGCCTGAGGCACGAGGCGGACACTGACTCTAGCTTGTCCACCACCCTCGGACAAGTTCCCAGACCTCTGTGGGTCGCAGTTGTCTCATCTGAATGATGGGGAGAGGGGTATCCACCCCTCAAGGTAGAGTGGAGGAAATGACACAGCGACAGAAAGCTCTCGGGACACAGCAAGTGCCCCCCGAAATGTGAAGATCATTCACTGGCTATTCTCACTGGGAAGTCTGTGGGTCAGTTGAAAGAGCACATGATTGAAAGGCTGATGCTACAGGCTGAGTCCTGAACACGGACCCCGCCCCACCTGGCATTAGTGCGAGATGGGCAATTCAGTGTGCTCTTTCTGGGTTCGGCATCCCCCTCTGTGAAATGGAAATGGTTCGATGTCTAAAACACGAAGGATTCCATAAGCCCCAAACCAGCAGGGCGTGGCGGAAACAGAAGAGGTGGTCGTTTCTCTAGTCGGTCGGCATTTGTTGCGATGACTTACAAGTGGCTTGGGTTGGGAAAGGGGTTGGAAAAGGGGTACCAGCTTCTTTCTCAGCTTCTCACTGTCCTCACGGATGCTTCGGGGACCATGCGCCTGGGCTCTCTCAGAGGATGCTAAGTCAATCTAAGTGTTTGCTCCTCTAAAAGTTTTCCACAACATTTCCATTCTTGACCCCAAATTTAACTGACTCCATTTCAATGCCTGCTTTACAGCCTAACCCAGAGGGAACTGAGAAAGAAAACAATGACTCAGGCCAAATTCTGCATGGCTGGAAGAAATTACTCTGCACACATATCCAGGGCTTTATGTATTTTTATAGGAAAAAACCAATCATAAATAAAAGTTTGAGGTGGTTTATGTTTTGCTGGCTATGCGTCTACCCTAACCGAATTGCTTTGTGCTTTAAGAAATTCAGTGAGCATAAAGGATTCCATTTTTCCTTGGAAATATGACATGTATATAAAGCAATAAAATTTGAAATTCTTTCTGAGACTTTAAAGAGGGGCGCAGTGGGAGAGAAATTGGACATCGTCTAATCATATACACACATAATATACAAAGACACGCACATGCTCACAAGCCACCTCGGATGTAACAACTGTCATTTACATTTAGAACACTTCTCTGGCCCATCTCCAATTCCAGTCACTCACACACAGGGCCTGGGTACCACAGATGGAAACCGGGAATCACTTTGCTGCTCTGCTCCAATTCCAGGCTCTTTAATAGCTTTCCCCACCCATTCCCCTAGCTTGTTTTGTACCTCAGCTTATTTCAGACTATTTCTGTCAACATCAGACCCAAATTCCAGGGTGGGTCTCATCGGAAGCCCGCTCTCCATCAAAAGCAGCCTACTGGGCCTTGCCACTGGGAGGGTCCGCCCTGAAGTGACCTGACCCAGCCCTGGTCAATCTGCATTTCCCCAGGCCTCTGACACCAATGCCCCCTCCTTTTTACAGACAGCATTCTAATGTCAGAAGGGAGTGGGTCGCTCCTGCCCGTGGGGATCTCTCTGATGAAGGGCACAGACGCCCAGCATCTTGAAGCTGAAGGGAGGTTTTAGGCACCTTGCATACAATTATTCACCTGGTCGCCTAGGCAGGTTGCCATGACAACGCTTCCAGAGCCTCATGTATCTGCACGTTATTGATACATCCTATCAATTCAGCAAAGGGGGAAAAAGAACCAGTCAAAGCAATTCTCAAGCTTTCATCTCCTGTCCAGCCTAAGGAATAACTCCTTTGCTTCCAACAATTGTTTGGGCATAATCTAGACACAGCAACAGTGATACTCTTAATGTGGCATGTTTTCACTCGAGTGCATTCAAGAGCTTAAAATCAAAGTTCAGTCTTACAATAGAGATTTTTCTGCTTTGCTCTTCACTTTCTCAAGCGTTATACCCAGGAGTGACTTCTGCTGCTGGTCACGGATTGCTTTAATTAGTATCCATGGGCCAAAACAGGGAGTTCTCAATTCTAAAACCTTCCCTGATAGAAAGGTTCAAAGCGGGGAAAAGATAACAAGAGTTCAGTAGCGACCTTGAGTGATTTCTGTCACAGTAGGCGCTTGTATTGCCAGACAGGGAAGGAGAATGGCTTGCCTTTGGCCCCCTGGCTGAAGACGAAAGGTTTCTCTGTGCGCCACTTCTAAGGTAAAGCGAAAAAAGTCCCACCCATGTCCCCAAAGTGGTTCTTAGTAAACGGCAATTATGAAACGAAATAACTGAGGAGACTGCAGTGAGGAGGCTTAATTTTCTCCCAAGACACACTGTGCCACCAAGCTCAGCCTGCGGCCCTCACGAGGGTGAGCTGCATATTTACATGGTGTCCAACATCAGCCATACATCAGGGACTTGGATGTCTGTCACCCATGAAGGAGCCCCTGAGGACACAGGGGTAGGCATGTTCGGGGCTGCCACACCCCAGTCATGCTCTGGGTTGTGGCTTTCCAGTGCCTGCGTCTCCAGGGACATCAAAGTTGAATGTTGATGCACACCAGTAAAAAGTCAGAGCGGCAATAAAAGTCTCCAGAGTCCCCAAAAGGCGCAGTAGGCCACCTCTCATCACATTATGCTAATGACAAGCCAACTGAACATACCTGTAGGCGACCCTTCCATGACGTGGCCAACGTAGGGGCCTTCCCGGAAGATGGGTCTGTTGTCATTCTGGTCAATCACGAT
Organism: Phacochoerus africanus; assembly: GCF_016906955.1. NCBI lineage: Eukaryota > Metazoa > Chordata > Mammalia > Artiodactyla > Suidae > Phacochoerus > Phacochoerus africanus. The sequence goes on from NC_062551.1 coordinate 5,155,116, forward strand.
GACTTCCAGAGGGACCGGCCCCTCGAGAGTTTTGCCGTTGACATCAATGGTCTCCACGAACAGCTATTGGAGCAAAACGATCAGGGGAGAGAGAAGGCATTAATTCATTATGAAAAGCGAAGATGGGTTCTCTGGAGAAAGTAGGTTATATCAGCAATTTTATGAGCCCTTGGCAGTATTCAAACTTTGGTCTCAGTGGATAGTCCCTGGGACGAGAACAGAAACTAAACGTTACAGAATAAAAGACAAAGATCATCAGTTCATGTTAGGTCCCTTGGGAAATTTACAATTAATTCATCAAATCTGCAAAGGAAGTTAAAAAAAAAAACAAAAAAAAACCAAAAAACCAAAACAGAGGGAAAACAGCAGCAATCAGCCATAACTGAGAAAATGTGCTTACATTGTTTCTGTTTTTCCAACATCATTATGCTTCAAAGGAATGTTATGCTAATAAAAATAATTGACTAAGCAGTTATGAACAGAGCACATTAAGAAATAACTGAAAATGTTTATGGTAATGTTTAGGAGAAATTCAGGTCAGCGTTTAGAGAGAACTTCCTGAGGCAAGGGTCCTGGATGAGACCTCGGATTCTGCCCACTAGGCCTTTATAATCTAGGAGGCAGGGATTTCGCAAGTGCTGGGACACTTGCACACGGAATGGGAATGACCTTCAGATCTCAAGGATGAAGAAAAGGGCATAGAAGACCCAGCTTTATCATTGCTTGGAAACAATGAATGATGTCATGGCTTTTCCTGGGAACAATGGGGACCTTACAGTCTCATTTCTGGACCTGGTTCGGCCTTGCTTTAACTCAGTGGCCACAGCAACGCTTCTTGGATGGCGGTGGTGGTCCTTGCATTGGGACCTGGTTGAGGATTTCAGTCAGAGAAGGTCTCTGTGGTTAGAATCTTTGGGAAGGGGTGTCTGCAAATGGAACTCCAGCACAATGTGCTAGCTGTGGGGCCTCAGGCTGTACACTTCTCTCTCAGTTTTATCATCTGTCGCATGGGTTCATAAAACCCTCCTAACCAGCATTATCTGGTGCTTACCTAGGCTCTCTACTATATTAACTCACTTGATGCTCACAGGAACCCCGAGAACTATTTGAGAGGAGGGAATGGAGCCAATGAGATGTTAGGTGGTGGCGTCTGGATTTGGCCCCCGTGAATTCTGTCTCCAGCATTCACACTTTAACCACAATAAACAATGTTTCTAAAGCACTTAATATAATGCCTGTCACATAACATATCTCCAGAATATAGCTGCTATTGTTGCTACTGTTGTTGTTATCAATACTGCTGTCAAAGCTAGTCCAAATTAGGAAAATAAGAGAAGCACTTTTGTTATAATCAGCAGTCATACCCCACCTGAATGTGTTATAAACTGGTTTCATCCTTTGCCAAGGAGCAGGGCAAAATTCACCACATCTAGGAAGGACTCATACACGTGTTCCATCTGGTTCTATTTGAGATAAGTTTCACTGGAATGTTACTTCTAATGAGCTAACACTGGCATCCACTAAATACCCAGTGGAAAGGGACTCGCTGAATGAATGTTTTTGTAGCCAGACGTTAGAATATAGCCATTCGATAAAATAATTATTAAACCTTGTTGATCTACTTAGAATATTGTGTGAAAACACACAAAATAGAATGTGCATTATACATGTGTGATGTACACATTTGGAGAGAATTTATAAGGAGTAAGCAAAAATGAAACCAGGTATGCTTGGGTAAAGGGATATTTTTCATTTTTTCTTTTCATTTTATTTATTTATTTTATTGAATGAATGTCTGTCTGTCTTTTTTTTTTCCTTTTGTCTTTTCTAGGGCCACACCTGTGGCATATGGATGTTCCCAAGCTAGGGGTCTAATCAGAGCTGTAGCCACAGCCATAGCAACGCGGGATCCGAGCTGCGTCTGCGATCTACACCACAGCTCATGGCAACGCCGGGTCCTTAACCCACTGAGGGTGGCTAGGGATCGAACCTGCAACCTCAGGGTTCCTAGTTTGAGTTGTTAACCACTGTGACACGACAGGAACTCCTCTTTCTTTCTTTTTGCCAGAAGTTCCTGGACCAGGGATGGAACCTGCACCAGAGCAGCAATCAGAGCCACAGCAGTGACAATGTCAGATCCTTAACCCACTGAGCCACTAGGGAACCCCTACAGTGTTTTAGCTTCTGATGTACAGCAAAGTGATTCACTTTTACATACATATTCATTTTTGTATTCTTTCCCACTACAGTTTATTTTAGGATATTGAATATAGTTCCCTGTGCTACACAGCAGGTCCTTGTTGTTTATCTATTTTGTACATAACAGTTTGTATCTGCTAATCCTAAACTTAATTTATCCCTCCCTTACCCTCTTTCCCCTTTGGTAACCATTAGGTCTGTTCTCTATGTCTGGGAGTCTGTTTCCATTTTGTAAATAAGTTCATTTGTGCCATATTTTAGATTCCACATAGTAGTGATATCAGATGATATTTACCTTTTTCTTTTTGACTTTACTTAGTATGTTGAATTTTTTCCTTAACATTACTTCATCTTTTCCCTAGCAAATTCACACACATTCACATATGTCATTTTCTGGGGTAGATAAGATAATGCACAATTATCTCAGCTAAGAAGAAATTCAATAGGCAGAGCCTTTTAATATCTGTACACGAATGAGAGCTTACAGAGAGTGAACTGTAAGATACTTTCATGATTATTTTTAAAGCTACTATGAGCATACTGCTAAACAAAGGAAATAAAAATCAAGCTTTGGGAGCAATTTCTTATAATAAGGAAGGTCTGGCCTTTTGTCCTCCAAAAATAGCCAAAGACGACTTTATTTCAACAAAAACCTATGTCCAAAGACAACACATATCTGGCATCAGAATCCTAAGCGTCCACATTCTACAAGGCTTGGCTAGAACCATAAGCCACGAGTAGGACAGAGGAACAGAATCCACGTTCGCCAAATATGAAAACACGTTGGAATTGGGAAGGGCAGACTCTAGATCTATCTCGACAAAATGGAAAGACAGACGGATACTCTACGGAGACACAGCTGATTAGGATGAATGTCAAGTGCTGAGCTGAGTGTCATAAAATCAGCTATATAAGAAGTCAACTTGATTTCAGTTTAGGTTTACAATACAACCCCCAGAGTTTAACACCTGGATGTTGTATTGGAAAATAATATCATTAGAAACCAAGACCTTTGGAACAGTGTTTAAAAAGATCAAGGTGCTCTTAAAGTGCATTTATTAATTTTAATTTAACAAAAACTCATGAAGGATTTAGTGCATTTCAGTCCCTACCCTGAGCAGTGGATACCCAGCAGTTAACACAAAGGCCATTCTGGCATGAAGAGACAGCTGATAAGCAAGGTACATTATATGAAGAAGGTCCTTTCAGTTAGAGATAAGGGATAAGAAGAGGTGAAAGAGTTTTGATATATTAAAGCTGCACTGTCCAATATGGCAGCCAGTAGCGGTATGTGGCTGTTTACATTTATTTATCTATTTATTTATTTTTGTCTTTTTAGGGCTGCACCCATGGCACATGGAGGTTCCCAGGCTAGGGGTCTAATTGGAGCTGTAGCTGCCGGCCTACACCACAGCCACAGCATCGCCAGATCCGAGCTGTGTCTGTGACCTACACCAAAACTCATGGCAATGCTAGATCCTTAACCCACTGAACAAGGCCAGGGATTGAACCTGCAACCTCATGGTTCCTAGTCGGATTCATTTCTGCTGCGCCACAAAGTGAACTCCTACATTTAAATTAATGAGGATAAGTCACACAAAAAATCTAGTTCATCAGTTGCACGAGCCACATCAAGAGCTCAAGAGCCACTTGTGGCTACTGATGACCATCCTGGACAATGCAAATATAGTACAGTCCCATCACTGGAGAGGTTTACTGGACAGTGGGGCTACAATGTGATGGAGAGAAAGTGAGTGTGTGTGTGTGTGTGTGTGTGTGTGTGTGTGTGTGTAGGGGGAGGTACCAATTTTAGGAAAAATTCTAGGCAGCAGAAAGAGCAAGTGCAAAGGCCCCAAGGCTGGCATCGTATAAAGGATGGTATGCCTACAAGTTGAGGTCAGATAATCGGGGCTCTACTCCCTTCCAATGGCGAAGACTGAGGTTTATCCTGCAGTAACTTTCTTGGCATAAAATAGCAGGCAAGGTGAGAAGAGAAGGCTTTTTCTCTGAATTGTCAGGTAGGCAAAGATGAGGAAGAGAAACGTATGTCATGCTTGTTGTTACAAAGGAGAACGCAATAGACTGACTAAAATATATAATAGGAAATGCTAGTGTTTCACTAAGCAGTCCATACAATTTCCAAGTCATGTTAATAATGTGGGTGAAAATGAAGCCGGTGGATATGCAGGAAGACGTTGTTAGTAAATACAGTCTTATCATCCCAACCACTTAACCATAAAGAAACCTGGCATTTCAGTGAGTTTTCATAACTGTTCTCACACGAAGATCAGACCCACAGAGAGCAAATTAAAACAGGTCTCTTAAATTGCAGGGGGTACCTCCAGTATCGGAGGATAAATGTCCAGTGATGTGCTTACCTTCCGTCCATCCTCCTAAGTGAAGTACCTAAAGCACTCAAATCCTAAGTCTGAAAAGATGGACAATGTTTGTTTCCTTTGAGTTATAATGAATATTCCTGAGACTTCTTGTGGGGCTCTGGGACACAAAACACACTGGGATGCATTCAAAGGGAGGAATTCTAATGTCTGTTCTTTATGTTTCAAGTGGGATGCCGATTCGTAGAAACCTACTGGGAGAAAAACAAATAGGTAGCCACTGTCAGAAAACAATGAAATAACTGCTCAAAGGAAATGGAGACGACCCAGCCTCTAGCTGCTGATCTCCACACCACCTTCTCAGGCTCAAGCACGTCTAAGTTCTGGTGGCTGATCTTCTCGGAATAATGAGGTGTGACATACCAAAAGGTCCACTGTGGAACTGGAAAGAGAGAAGATATTCTATAAGTCATAACTAGGAACAGTTGCCCAAGGTTCCTGGACAAAGCAGCATCTAATGCTTCCTCTGTGGTGGTTAGGTCAGAACTCTGACCTCACGCATTTGACCAGCCTCTGTGTTGAGCATTCCAGGACCTCATGGGTCAAGGCAGTCATGAGACTCGCAGCACTGGTACGCTCAGGGAGCTAGGGAGAAACGCAGAGTCTCAGACTCTGCTCAACACAAGGCAGCCCCTGTGTTTTATCCCGCTTCCTGGGGATTCAGGTGCTTATCACGGCGTGATGCTGCAATGCAGCTCGGGAATTAGAGATGGAAACCTGAGAGCTTTGTAGAGCTTGGGAACAGCATTTCTGGGTTCCAGTGCATGAAAGGGACTTCTGCAGAGAAGGCAGAGTGTACCACCTGCACTCACTGGTCATCCCCCAGGGCAGAGTAGAGGATTACTGTGGATCTGTTGGAAGGAGCTTTGTGCAAGCATGCACACACATACAAAGACACACATATGCATATGTACACATACAAACACATCACACACATGTGTGCACGCAAGGACACAAATACATTATGTATACAGTTCACCCACCAATATACAGAGACACACAAACACATGCATATGTAATGTACAAACATACTGATACACCCAAGCATGCCGACACAGACATACATAACATACAGATACAGATAAAAATACACACAATCATACGCATATTTTCCATAAAAATCAATTTTTCAATCTTCAAACCTTCAACTGTACATAATGAACACTTAAAGCCTATGACGTCTGATTGCCTTCTGTAAAGCTGTCAGGTAGAAATAGGGAGAAGAGAATTAATTGCTCACTAATATAACAGTGAAATGTTGCAGAAAACAAGAGAGAGAGAGGTCCTGAGTCCTAGGGGCCAGAAGCCTTGCAGGGGATGGTGCACAAGAATTGGGACACTGAGCTGCCTTGGCTGTGCTGTGCTTTTTGGAACCCAACACTGCAGTGTTATTCTCCCCTCCTGAGAGGGAATATGCCTGGGAGGGGTAACGAATTAGGCTTTATTGTTAGAGCCTAGGGGTCACCTAGGGAACTTGTGACAACATAGGTTCTGAAGGAATCTACATTTAAATGTGAGCCCCTCCGGAGATTCTGGTGTTAGCAGTTCCAGTCTTAGAAAGCTTAGCCCATCACAGAAGGGAGCTCCAGAGGCCACTGGCCTTGGTGGTGGAGATGGGGGCAAGCACTGCTCGGGGGTGGGGCAGGAGCACATCTCTGAAAGCCTGAGCAGAGGGTTCTGAGGGCTGGTGGCATGAGCAGGGGACCAGGGGTCAGGAGACTGGATACCCAGTGCCCCTGACATCCTGGATCCAGGCTCTGTGTGGGCACAGGGCGCTGACCTTGAGTTGCTGTGTCATAAGAAGAGCCTGCCACAGTGACCTTACATGACCTTGGTGCGGTGTTAAACACACAATGTCTGCAAGTGTTGGATGTAACGTGGCTGATGAATTTTAACCCAACTCCCATGGCCCAGTTTTCAAAGGGCAGCTTCATTCAGCCTTTGTTAGAGAAGGTAGAACTATTTTACATTTAAATAATTTAATCAAAATATTCCAAAATGTCATTATTGGCGGCAAGGAGTTTTGAGCAGCTAGAAAAGTATAATAAACGCAGTTGCACATTAATCATTTTGCTCTAAACTTTGCCCAGTGGGTGGTCCTTCTCCAGGGGTCAAAACGGAAACTGAGAAGCCATCCTCTTTCTCAGGTAAAGCCTTCTTCCCTATCCCCGCCTCACCATCAACAAGCCCTGTCTACACTGCTCTTTCTACACCCGCATCTCTCTTAAATCCACACTCTTCTCTCCAAATTCATCATCACTTCCAGAGATGAGCTTCTGTCACTTCTCACCTGGGCCACTTCCACAGCCACTAGTGGCCACCCTCGCAACCCCTATAGCCTGCTACCATCTATCCTCTAAAGGGTTTGTGGTGGTTAATTTTATGTGTTGTCCTGACTGGCCATCGGGTGCCCAGACTGAACATGATTTCCAAGTGTGTCTGGAGGAGATTGACACTGGATTCTGTGGTCACGGTAAAGCAGCTGGCTCTCTCCTGGGTGGGTGGGCGGGCACCATCTGATCCACCGAGGGCCTGAACAAGAGGCCGAGGAAGAAGGATTCACCCTTCATCTTCCTGCATGAGTGTTGAGCTGGGGCCTCCGTTTTCTACTGCCCTCAGTAGTCTTGCTTCTCAGGCCTTCAGAACTGAACTGGAATCTACACCATCTGCCTCCCTGGTTCTCAGAGCCTTGGAAATGGACTGGATCACATCCTCAGCTTTCCTTCTCACATCTCCAGCTGGCAGAGGGCAGATTGTGGGATTCTCAGCCTCCATAACTATGTGAGTCAATCCATTATATCAGAATCCTGCTGCTGCTGTGTCTCCGGAGAACACTGACTGATAAATGTTTCCCAGGTGTCTTTTCAAAAATTTTTATGTATGTGTGTATGTAAGTATGGATTACTTTTTTCATTTTTGGCCGCACCTGCGCACCTGCGGCATATGGAGTTCCTGGGCCAAGTATCAAATCTGAGTTGCAGCTGCAACCTATGCCACAGCTGCAGCAACACTGGATCCTTAACCCACTGTGCCAGGCCAGGGATCAAACCTGCACCAACTCAGAGACAACACAGGATCCTTAACCTGTTGTGTCACAGAAGGAACTCTCCCAAATTTTTATTTATTTATGTCACTGCAGAATGGATGCCTCTTAATCATTTCCCATCCCTCTTAGGATAAACAGCACTTTATTTTGACAAGTCTTTTTATAAAATGGCTCCAGCCCACTTGTTCAAACCCATTCCATGTCACAAGAGATCCACTTTGTTCCTCATTATCCAGTTCTTTCAACTCAAGTATGTTCACATACAACCCTTGCTTCACAATCTTCCTATCTGCTGTCCTGGTCAGCCCCCGTCCATCCTGCAGAGCATATGTCACTGGCAGAGAAGATCCTTCATTATCCCTCTAGACTAGCTCCAGGGTCCCTAGGTGACACTCCATCCTCTGGCGCCAGTACCAATACTTTTGCATAACGTGTAATTGCTTACATATTTGTGTGACAGTTCAACAACTGTCTACCTCTCTAGCCCCATCAAGACAGATGTCTGGAGGTGTCCTTGCCGGAGAGCAAATCCCAAAGGATTCCACACTGCATAAAGCCCTTTTTACAAGAGGCAATACCTCTTTAAGTGACTGGAGTCTCAAGTTTTGGCCTCAGCTTTGGCCATCTGTTCTGTCTCTCCATCCCTGGCACAAAGGAGCTGATAGTCCTGGCTCTGTTGACCAGAGGCCAGTTGACTCTTTGTGCAGTCTTAATTCATGAACAGAACCCACAGTGATACCTAAGTACATTAAATTCATTACTTGACTTTTAAAAGAGAATTCACATTTGTCCAATACATACCTGAGCTTTTTATGTGTTGACGCATTTGTCTCAGAGCAATCAGAGAAATATCCATTGCAGCAACACTCGGAGAAATCTAAGTACCTGGTCTATGGTCAAAAGCTAGTCTGTGATCCAGCTGGATCCAAAGTTAGATCTAACTGGAAAATTCGAGCTTTCTTCCACTGTGCCCTTGTTTGCTAAATGCTCTTTCATGGACTTCCCTTATATTTTGGTTTTATTTTCTTCACTAACTGTGTTATTTATTCAATAGTTTCATTGTTCATTGATTGTGCTATTTCACTGATGATTCATCCAAGGCAAAATTATCCATGAATTTAGAGGTAGAATGAAGTTATTAGAAATTTTTCCTAATATACATGAAAATACTTATTAGAACACATTATGAGCCTCTGTGTATAATGTGACACCCCGCCACAAGTGACAGGCTGAAAAATATTATAGTGTCAGCCTCACTACAACATGCTCTCTTTTCGAATGTCAGACTTTCTGAAAAGAAAAGAGTTATACCTCTTATAAATGTAGCTCTCAAATGACCAAGGCGAATAAAATGCGGGAAGGTATGCAAATCACTCCTGGTCTGTCTAAGGCCAAACTGTTTTATCCAAGACTGGAGACACAAAAGTCCCACCTGAATGTGGGCTCACTATTCCACTTCGGGGGCTATGGTGGGTGGGCACCAGGGTATTAGTGCTGGCTGAGCTTCTGGGTCCTGCGAATAGGGGCAGAGGGGGCTTGACCTCTGAAATGGCAAGGAGGTGATGAAAAACTACAGGATTCAGAACAGCTCTAGGTGAAGTTTGTAGGGTCCCCTCGGCCACCCTTTCCATAAGCCCAGCTCCTCGCTTCTCTCTTCTCCTTCCATATCCTGGGGCAGCTCCACCAGGATATGGGAACTATCAAGTCACAACATGCAACTCATGACTCTTCACACTAATTAATGTGCCGCGATAGTGGACATGGGCTGTACCCACACAATAAACAAGAAACCCTTAAAACGACAACAGGAACATAATGAGCCAAATCACAAAGCAAGTGCAAGCACTCTGGCCTCTGGCATCACAACAGACTATTAACATTTTGCCCTTTGTTTGGCTTATCCTCTCAGCTCTGTTTATGAAAGACACAATTTAGTCAGACAAAATTTGATAGTGTGATCTAATCCAAAGGGATGAATTGATGGAAAACTAATGTTGCAAGGGGTTTTTGGGTGAAGGCCAAAATGAAGATGCTGGCTCTTAAAACCCAATATATTTTAATATGAGAAGAGCCCAGTAACAGATGTCAAGGCTGGATCAATTGGATAGGAAACAAAGTGTGAGACACACAGTCTATGGACTTATGATTTACACTGAAGTAAAATGATTTGGAAAACACTTCAGTGACCTTTCTGAATGCTGATAATTCTGCTTTGGGCCAAATATTCAAATGAAGTAAAACAGACACCACATAGTAAATTACTTATTTGAGATGATATAGCTCAGTTTTTAGTTATCAGTGGACTGTGTGCTTTTCAATTGCAAGTTTTTATATCACAGAAACAGAAAAGAATTTATGAGCTGTAACTCCAACATAATGTGACTCCGTTTCTCTTTTGGACAGAGATATAATGTCTCCTACACAAATAAGTGTGTCTCCTCCAAGTTAACCTCTTTGGGACATCAAAACATCTTCCAACTTGGATGTTACAATTTACATTATCTTCAAAATACTTGCTTAGGAACTTCTACTTGGACCAGTTTATAAGTCACAATTAAGATGTGTCTCGTTGCTTTCATTCCAAATTCCATCTTTTATAATGAGAATTGTTACGATGCTAGAAACGTAAAATGATAGCTAAAAGTTAACAATGCAATTAGACAAAGGTCTAATAAATATAAGATATCTCCAGTTATACATGACTCCACGTTTAGACATAGAGACTAAACAAAACCTTGAAATACATATGAAAAATGAGATGCCAGCATTTGCTTCCATGGAGGACAGGGATAAAGAAAAGATGAAACCCGATGACTACTAAGTTGCTATGAAATAAGCATGAGGTTCTATGCTAGATCACTCTAAACTTGATATAATAGTCCCAGAAGGCAGTTGACCCTATGTCCACAGAACCTCAAAGATGTTCACAGCTTAAAAAAAAAAAAATCCATAAAAATTCCATGGAAATAAAGAAGGCCACAGAGATTTTGTGTAAGTAGGCTATTGTGAGTTTATTTATAACAGATGATATCAAAATTAAGTGTTTCGAGTAAAGAAAGCATTGATAAGTATACTTTTATGGAGTTTTTGCTTGTAATTATCATGCCCTCACCACCTACTAACATCTCACAAAGACCAAACAAGGATTTTCTACCGAGGACATCTGCATCCATCTCGGAATGTATACTAGACTTGGAGTAAGAAAGCCTGCTTTCCAGTTTCAGTTATACAGGGGCTGTGGCTGGCAGAATAATGACCATCCTAAAGAGTTTCACATCCTAATCCTGGAGTCTGTGGATATATTAGGCTACTTGACAAAGAAAAATTAGGGGTGCAAGTGGAATTAAGATGACTGATCCTCTGACCTTAAAATAGAGATAGAGAGATCAGCTTGTACTGTCTAGGTGGCTTTAACATAATTAGGAGGGCCCTTAAGAGAGAGGAAAAGAAGAAGGTCTGGGTGATGTGATGTGAGAAGGTACTTGGACCAGCCATTGTTCCCTTTAAAGGTGGAGGAAGAGGCCATGAGCCAAGGAGTGTGAGCAGACACCACAGGCTAGATAATCCAAGGCTCCTCTATGGTCTCTGGAAGTGAACACAGGCCTGTTGGCACTTGGTTTTAGCCCTGTTCCATGTTGGACTTGGCCTACAGAAGTGCAAGATAACAAACTGGTTTTGTTTTGACATGCTACCTTTATGATAACTTGTTACGGCAGCAATAGAAAATTGATACTGTGGCCACATCATTAACTGTTCAAACTGGAACATCTCTTAGAATGAAAGCGAGTACTATTAACAATTCAGTCATGACAACTGGTGCAAACCAATACCGTCCCACACTTACTGGGTCACACAGTTATTCTGTCTTACCAAGGAAATTCAGTTCTCTATATCTCAGTTGGCACTTGTAACAAACGATGTTGAGAATGTCATTTTTTATCATTGTTAAAGGAATAGAAAGATAAGTGAGTGTGTTTAGCACAATTACCAGCACATAGGAAATTCTAAACAAAGCTCTGTTAGGTCAGACAAGGTTTGGTGACTCTGGCATTCCCTCACTTCCAAGAGACCTTTCTTTCAACTTTTGCAAGTGAATACCTGCAGTTCTATTCTTAAGTGTCAGCCATTACCCCCTAGAAATTGCTTTCCTGTTACAGTGATCTAGATTTTTCTCCGACACCAGTCACTTACATTTCAAGTTATTTTTATTTTATTCATTTATCAAAATTGAATCTCATTATGGACAAACTCCTGGAGAGTTCCCAGGGAAGGGGTATTTTTAGCCTTTCATAACATCCTTCCATCTTCATTTACGCAGCTCTGTGTGTGATCTCCCCCTTTGTAGGGCTGGATGTGGGGTTTACAGCTCCCTTGAAAATATGGTCAAAGGGGCGATAAAAGTTTCCTGCTTGTTAGATTATTAATTAAAGATTGATACTATTATCAAATGTTCTTTGAAAAGTTTGCTCTGCTTAGAGCTATAGTATTTCTTTGGTTGATTTGAAATTTTACTTTCAAAGTATGTTTTCCATCAAAAATAATGAAAACATGTCTTTCCCCTTATGCATGTGTTGCGAGACATGTTTTTATAATATTTTCTTAGCCTCTTTGCTGAAAACTCCATCTTGCCCTTCCTTACTTTGCCCAGGCTTCCTGCTTGAGAAACAGTCACAGTGATGGTAAATGACTTAAGAACCAAGACCTAAAGGCAAGCCATTTGCGGAAGCACAGTGAGGATTCTCTGAAATGCTATGCAGAGATAGCTAACTCAAATGCTAATGATTCTTAAATGCCTAAAGTTTAGAGTGAAAGTTTAACAGTCTGCCAGCTAAGAGACTTTTAAAATAATAAAAGAACTTATAAAATAATAAAAAAAACCCTACATCCTGCACCTACAACCCCCTTTTCACTTGGCGTAATCCTCGAGAGCACAATAAAAGCAGTGTGGTTTCTTGAGGCAGGGCTCTTGGTCCTGGAGACCTTGAGTTCCCCAGTTCCCACCTTTACTTAAGATAAATGTCTCCGTGTCTTGTTTTATGTTAACCTTTTTTCCTTAAGTTCCATAGCACCCGTTCTTCAGCCCCATCCTGCTGAGCTGGTCTCTGCATGCATGTATGCTCACAACCACACTGGACTTTGAGAGCATTTTTCTATGTAACTTTCGAAGTAACTTTAATTATGTGGAAGAAATCTATGCAGAAATTCAAAATAATTGTATTTAAGCAGCTTGGGTAAAGTCCCAGTGAATATCCCCTACCCCAAGAGGGGGCAGAGGCTGAAAATTTTAATTGGCTCAAGTAGAATTTATATAAATCATGGATGTTGGAATCATGCCAGATCCATTAAGGATATGTACAAGGGTTAAAGGGATTTTTGCACCAAGATGAAAAATATAATACTTTTGAAAACAAAGCTGTAGGAAAAAATTATAGGAGATTTTATTTTTGCATGCTCTTCTCCCTTCCTCAGGTAAAATTCAGGGGAAGAGAATGCAATTAAATACTTTTCTCTTTCCTTTTTTTTTTTAAGTTCATTGATCTAAAGTCATTTAGTTAAATAAGTATTAAAATGTGTTTTATAAAACATGATGTTCTTCAAAATAAAGATGGAAATATAAAATTTAAATTATAGCCTAATAAATCCAGATGGATTAAAGTATTAGGGGAAAAAGAGGTTTTTTTTTTTTTAATATTTGAAATTTACATAATAGGGTAGGGAAGGCCTTTCTAAACCAGTATTAAAAGCATCAGTTATTGTGTGAATTATTGAGAGGTTAAACCACCTAAATGCAAGTTTTTTATATGACTAAAACCCGCTAAACAAAATAAATAGAAAACTGAGAAAACTATTTGCATCACAGAAAACAGAGCCCCACTATCCTATCTTGAATATGCAAAGAGGTGGCTAAAAATCAGTAGGGAAGAAACAACAATCAACAAAGCAGGGAAACAGAAAAACAATAAATATACTATAACCTTAAAATAAGATGGCTTTTCACTTATGTAACTGCCAAAATAATTAGAAAACCTTAATTGTCAGTATTTGAAAAACTTATCAGGAAACAAATCATATATTCCCGATAATATTAAAACGTCTTTTTGAAGTGCTCTTTGTCAACATGCCTTACGAGCCTTGAAAGCACGTGACTTGACTTGCTGTGCGCATGTGCTAAGGAATGAGGTGTGCTCTGTAACATGTATTTTCAATTCAATATTGCTTAAAAACAGGAAAAATCACAAACAACACAACATTCCACCTGGATACTGATGAAGTCAATTATGGTATCTGCGCAAAGTAGACTAGTACATTGCAGAAACACTTTACAAGGCAGAAATATATATTAATGGTATGATACTCACAGAATGAAGAAAAGAATATGATTGTAAATTAGTACTATACGATGAAATTTTTTAGAAATAAGGACATTACACTATTAAGATTACACTAAAATATTAACAGTGGTTTTATTACAGGTAATTTTTTTTTTTTACTTTGCTTCTCTACATTTTTCTGGATTTCCTATAATGTACAGGTGTTAATTTCACAGTAAAAAAAAAGAATCCATACAACTTATCTTGAACTTGATTACAGATTGACTATGATTTATTGCAATGGGGAGCTATGGGAGTCTGTTAAAATTTTAGGACATCTAGCATCTCTGAATATTCACGGTTAATGAGAAGCAGGGAGACGTTAAGTACATGGGAGCTCATCAGTACTATGGCAGAATGCAGAGAGCGGTTGGCTTTGCTTGACTTACATGGATCTCTGATTTTGGGAAAAAAAGTATCTCAATGCACTTGACAGACTTTATAATATGGACCTTGGTCTCATCAGCTTTATTTTCTGAACCATCACTGTTATCAATGTCTGCTTTTTCCCTAAAGCCTCACTTTTAATCTCACGGATAAACTGCAAGAACCAGCAAAGCTGAGGCTCCAAGCATGGACTACAAGAGGGAAACTTGGCTTCAAGTTCAGATTTTAGCCCTTATCAGCTCTGTGATTTTAAACCTATTCAGTGACCTTTCTAGAATCTCAATTTCTTCGTCTTTAAAATGGGAGAATGGGGCCTGTCTCACAGGGTTGTTGTTAGCTAAAATATATGATGCTCATAAAGCATTTTGCAAAACATCTGGTACATAGCAAGGGCTAAATAAATGTTTGCTGCCAGCATCCTTTTTTTGTGAAGCCAGAACACTATCCTTACAAGCTATGGTCCCAATGAGCAGTCGCCGTCTCCCTGCATGTCCGGGAAGTCTCTGATAGGCTGCCGAAGCTGCCTGTAGGAAGCTGACGCTCATTTAGACCCAAGAAGATACATCAGCCTCTTGGGGCCAGATCCCTTGCTCTGGCCCCACCCGGACCTCTCCTTCACCCTCACGCCCATCCTACACTCAGAACTAAGTGATCTGAGGAAGGAGGTCATGCTGCCCTCTCTATGCCCGCACCCTGGACCCTGCTGTGAGGTGACCCCATTGCTTTCCTGGCTCTTCTCAAACTTCCAGCCACCCCATGCTGCTGTAGGGGTCCTCCTGTCTGGGCCTTAGGCTGCAATGCCCCAGTTCCCTTTGGGTCAGCCTCAATTCCTGCTCCACTTTCTCCTTTGGAACAATGCCTAGAATTCCTTGTCCTCCTAGGTGTACTGCTGTCCATCTCCCTTTCCAGACTGGACCCCCCTTTCAGTGGCACACTCTAACCTCAAGGGCAGTGGGGGCAATGCTTTCTTTTTTAAAACTCTCTATTTTGAAATAATTTTTATTTCCATAAAGGCATAAGAAATAATGCAGAGAGATACCACGCACCCTTTATCCAGTTTCCCCTGTTGGTAACATCCTGAAAAACTTTCAGAACATTGAAATTGATATAGTCCTGGATCTTACTCAGATTTCCTCAGTTTTGTTTCTGTATCCATGTGTGTATGTGTGAGTGTATGCACACGTGCCCATGTATTTAGTTCTATGCATATGCCCACCACCACAATCAAGATACAGAATAGTTTCCTTTCTAAAAGTTTCTCTCGTGTTGGAGAATAATGCTTTTAAAATTTTTATTTGCATTCCCCCACGGGGTGTACGTCCAAAGGAACCGAAAGCAAGGTCTGGGGGAGATGCCTGTATTCAGAGCAGCAGCATCCACAACAGCCAAGAGGCAGAAGGAACTCAGGTGTCTACTGATGCATGAATGGAGAAGCAAAATGGAGTACATACACACAATGGGAGACGATTGAGCTTTGGGAAGGAAAGGAATCCTTAAAGGATGGACCATGCCACAGACACTGTGAAATATTGTGTAATAAGCCAGTCACAAAGACACATACTGTATGAATCCTTTTATATGAAATTAGATACATAGAAATTAGATATCTGAAGTCATCAAATTCATAGACACAGGAGGAGAATGGTGGCTCACAGGGACTCATCTGAGAGGAAAAGGGCGTTGTTATTTAATTGGTGTAGAGAGTCTGATTTGCAGGATGAAAAGTTCTGGAGATGGGTTTCACAACAACGTCAGTGTAATTAGCATTATGAACTGTACACTCAACATGGTCAAGATGGAAATTTTTATGTCATGCGCTTTTTTCTCGTAATTTAAAAGACTTTAATTTGCATGGGAATCGCCTGGAAACTTAAATAACGCAGACTCCTAGAACCCAATTCTAGCGAGCCTCAGGAATCTGTTAAGTCACCCCAAGTAATTTTGTTCTAGTGGCCTGAAGATTGCCACTTTGGGAAAACCCACTCTGGAGACACTCAAGTCCCCTCAAACAGGTGCTAGGACCCAACAGAGACTGCCCTGGTTAGGGCAGGTTGACTCGCAGGGCAAAGGTTTACACTTGCTTATGCTTGGGCACAAGACCCCACGGTGATCAGCAACACCCGTGATGAGGACCACCTGACTTTCATCACTGCCAGGATGCAGCTGAAGGGGCCCCCTTTCATCTGCTCCACTTTTTCCTTAAGCATATCCGACTATGACATTCTCTTTGCAAGGGAGGAATCAAAATGAGCTCCCAGGTGAATGCTGGCCTAGCCACTGAGCTGAAGAAGCTGGGGCCCACCAACTCCATGTATAGTCCTCTTTCCCCACACCCAGCCCATCAGCTGGTCCTGTCATGTGCACCTGCCCTGAATCTGACCGTTTCTCACAATCTGTTCCTTACCTTCCAGGCTGAGCCACGCTCTCACCCATGTAGCTACAGGCACCTCTTAGTTGCCCTCTCTGCTCCCACTCTTGCACCCACACTCTTTTTACCACGGAGCTTTCCAGGCTGCCTTTAAAATGTAAATCAGACCTTTCACTCTTCTGCTTTCCAACCATCTGTGGCCTAAGTCCTCTCTGTGGCCTACAAGTCCCCGACATGAACCCTGGACACAGCCTGACCACATCTTGCATTGCTCTCCCGGAATCCTTCCAGTCCAGCCACGTGCTCCTTGGAGTTCTTTGAGCCTAAGTTAGTTTCCATTTCAGGGTCTTTGAAAATGCTGTTCCTTCTTCTCTAAGAACTTTTCAGAGCTTGCATCTTCATTTTATTCACATCTTTCCTCAAAATAGAGGCCTTCCTTAACTACTTGATCAAAAATAGCCTTCCCTCCATCGCTGTCCACTCCAAGTCCCTATGTGGTTTCCGGGCTCTTGTTACAGGCCTGTCATGCAGTCATTTCTTTAATCTCTGCCACTCCTATGAGAATGTAAGCTCACGAGGACAGGGACTGCCTGGCTGGTTCCCACAGCACAGTAGGACAGTACCTTTCACATAGTAGGTTTTCAATATACGTAACAAATGAACAGCGGATGAGCCAGAGGCTTTGAGTCTGCAGGAAGGGCTCTTTGTTCTAGAGGATAGATCAATAGACAAGAAAGAAAGAACACACGTCTTTTGAGAATTCCTTGAGGGTGAACCCAGTCTAAAGGCAATAAAGATTAAACAAAAGCACATTCAGCCTATTTCAGAGGAAGAAACTGAGTTCACTGAAGTTGTTACAACTGTCTAAAGTATGCAAACATATTTTACATGGGATTATTCACTGTTTGGCAATGACTGATAGAAAATGATTTTGTTCTGACACACATATTACTAATAAGCATATTTAAATGAAAGAAAATAAAGCAACTGGAACTTCATACAAATTGTAGCTCGCCAAAGTGATGCCAGCTGTCCCTGCCTTTATAAATGAGGCTGTGCAAGTTACAGGAATTGACTCATATTTCTTACACAAACCCCTCTTTACCATTCTTATAACCCTAGCTCAGCATCTCTTCTCTGATTTTTTGCTTGTGCACGAAAATGCCTCATATAGCCAGACATGGCTGTGTCATCTTCACATGCATTCTGTTAGCTTCTTCTGAATGTCCATCCACATGGCTCCCCCTTTTCTTCTTTGGCCAGATGCCCCCACCCCAGATTGGTGTGTTGGTTCTGAGCTTTAGGATACAGACCATCCATGATTCAGTCAGCCTGCATTTGTCTTTGTTCTGGCCCACCCACCTTTGCACTGGCACAGAGACACCCAACTTCCTCAAGAACCCCGGCCAGCCCCGAATGAGAGTGCCAAGGTAACTGGTTACTTTGCTCATGACATCCCTTTCTGCATGCTTCTGGGCCTGCAAAGAGGAGTGGGAGGATACATCAGCCTCCTACCTAGACTGCACAGCAAGTGGCTGAGGAAACACAATACTGCTCTGTCAAGGGTAAGTGCTAATGAACCATAATTTATCTGCCATCTCCCTTCCCTTATGAGTTTTATTAACATTGAACCACAGGACGCTGCCGATTTCGTAGGTCAAAGATAATCAAATATTGGTAATTCCAGCTCAAATCCAGCCCGCTGTCTGTTTTGTCAATGAAGTACTGGAACACAGCCACGCTTATTCATCCAGCTGTCTAAGGCTGCCTTCACACAAGAATAGCAGGTTTAATAAGTAGCTGCAAAGGAGTCTGCATGGCTTCCCAAACCTAAAGTCTTTATTATCTGGCCCTTGAAAGAAAAGTTTTCTGACCCCTATTCCAGAACATTCAGTGCTAACTGAGGAGACAGGAGAATATCCAGGGAGAAAAATAAAATATTGATGGAGATTATTAACTCACCTTGACAACTCGAGGTCTCTTTAACTAAACTCCGTTATTATTTATTCATCCAACAAATGTACCTGTGCTCCTGCTATACCTTGCCTTCTACATAAGATCCTTGATTTACAATAATTTAAAAAGGGAGTCTTAATGATTTTTTTTTGCTCATCCAGGGCCTCCATTCAGTGGAATTAAATCAGCATCATGTAAATCATTATTAAACAGGGAAGGATACAACATTGAGATTGTGGATGGGGGGCGCTCAGGGACGGCCTCTCTGGTGGAAATTGACAGAAGAGGAGGGAGAGCGTGTGTACACAGCCTGCACATTTGAGAAGCTGCACAGAAGCCAGAGGGACTGGGCAGGTGAGAAAAGTAGCAAGAGTGAGTGACATGGGCTGGGTCTGAAGGCGTGCAAGGCCAGGTCAGGTGGGGACTTGCAGACAATGTTAAACATTTTGGCCTCTTTCTAAGGGCAACTTAGCACCATTAGAACCCTCTCATGGAGCCACTTTGGAAAACAATCTGGCTGTTCCTTAAGTAGTTAAGAAGAGCTACCATATGACCCAGTAAAGTCACTCTTAACCATACACCCAAGGGAAATGAAACTTAGGTCCACACAAGAGCATATACATGAATGTTCACAGAGGCATTATTGATGAGTCAAAAGGCAGAAACAACCCACATGTCCATCAACAGTGAATGGATTAACAAAATGTGCTCTATCCATTCAATGGAATATTACTCAGCCATAAAAAGGAACAAAGCACGACGTTAGAGCACCATGAAAACATGATGCTGCGTGAAAGAAGCCAGACCTAAAAGACCCCATGTTACAGATCCCATTTATATGAAATGTTCAAAACAGGCAAATCTATTGAAGCAGAAAGTAGACTGGTGGCTGCTTGGGGCTGGAGCGGGTGAGGGGGATGGAGAGTGACTGCTAGAGGGGACAGGGTTTCTTTGGAGGTGATGAAAATGTTCTCAAACTGACTGTGGTGGTGGTTGTACAACTCTGTGCACATACTAAAAACCACTGAATTGTATACTCGAAATGAGTGTATAGTGTTACGACGTGGTTAAATAATCATTGGTTAAGTGGAGCACAGGGTCTCAGATAGTGGTGTGGTTCAATAAGAGACCACAAAAGAAACGGAAATAGAGTGTTTTGTTACTCGCAAGTCCTGGAGGAGGGGCCCCATGGGAGACAGAGGCCGGGACAGAAAGAAAGAGGACCCGGGGCCCAGGCCTTTACAGGGTAAAGTCAGTGAAGTGGACTGGGGCTCCTGAACTAAGGCCAGATTGGAAAATTCCAGCCAAACGATCAGGGTTTTGCTAACTTCGCCTGTCTTATTTAAGGGGTGGGTGAGAGGAAGGCCTAAGGGTCAGGGGAGAATACTGGTCACCTGGGCTGCTGGGAAAGTCACCCCAGACACTTACACGCCCTCTTGTGACTCTGTGGGCTGTCTTCCAGGGCACGTGCACCTGCACAGGACCTAGTGTCAGGTAAAGGTCAGTGCAGGCCGCTTGCTCAAACAAAACAGATGCCTAGGAGGCAGCAATGTCTCGGAGCAGCTTGGCTAAACTCTCCACATATGGTGTGGGAATTGATAACTCGATAAAGCCATTACAAATACAAACTCCTATGGGTCAGGAGGGAGGGGATGGTGGTGAGGGAATAAATCAGGCTTGAATTTTAAAAGATCATTCTGGAAGGTGTGCGGAGATTGGACTGAAGGGCCTAAGGGGGGCTGGGCAGCCTCACTGGGAATCTTCTGAGGGGTCGGGGGAAAAGGTGATGATGGCGTGTCCTACGGTGGTGATTTCTGTTATGGAATAACGGAGGAACCCTCAAGTTTATTCACAACATTTAGAAAATGGCAGGTTCCACTTTGGTTTTTAGAACCAGAGTTTGAGAACAGGAGATTCTGGTTTTAATCCTGGAGCTGTCACGGCTGTAGCTGGTTTGGGGCCCCGCACCCACCGTCACCTCCATTCTCTCACTTGCAAAATGGCAACGGTAACATCTGACCAACTCCTTCGTGGGGCAAACTAGATAGATGGATAGAAAATATGTGTCAGGGCAGAGTAGCTCCATGTGGGGGCCAGGTTTCAGAGAATTAAAACTCAAGGACAGACGCTCAATACCAATGAAATTAAACAAAGTATGATCCTTCTCTGAACATTCAGGAAGCGGGTCTCAACTCCTGAGGGGCGCAGAATCATTGTTATGAATATCAATGCTTAATTATAACCTGTAGGTGCCGAAAAAGTAGGAAACCGTCTTGCCATTATAATGACTGCAGTGTCACAGGCTGGATGGAGCTTTGAAAAATGAATATGTTACTGAAAGAAAGGTCAGATGCTGCATCCTCTGGCAGGTTCCTTGACACAACACGGCCAGAGTTAATCCCTCCTTAGGTGCCCACAGCTCACTGCAGAGACCCCGGGCATCGTTTGCAGGCATATACTGCTGTGACCCTCTTAGACCCCGAACTAGTTGAGGGTAAAGACTGGTTCTGCAGAAACAGACTCGTGGACAAGGAGAACGGACCTGTGGTTGCCAAGGGGGAGGGAGTCGGCAGAGGGATGGAGTGGGAGGCTGGGGTTAGCAGATGTCAGCTATTACGCACGGAGAGGGTCAACAACAAGGTCCGACTGCAGAGCACGGAGAACTTTATTCGATGTCCTACGATACCCCGTAATGGAAAAGAACATCAAAAAAGAACATCTGTGTAACTGAGTCACTTTGCTGTGGAGCAGAAATTAACACATCGTTGTAAATCAACTCTGCTTCCACACAAAAATTTTTAAAAAACTGCTTTTGTATTCATGTCTGTCTCCCCAGTTCTACCACATACCAGGGGCTCTGTATTTGTTGGCTGAATAAATGAAATGGATCAGTCAATCAATGAGCAAATGAACAATCACTGAGCAATATACCAGAGGGCATTTGTGCTTGTCTTTTTAAGAAGACAGACATAAGCAGTACACCCCAAACCATCCATCCATCCATGCCTTCCGGCGGCTCTGTCACTAATGAAGCCAAGGCCTCATCGTAAGACGCCCGAGTCTGCCTCACTCATCACTTCTGTATCCAGGAAGGGTACCCAGCGCTGCCTCCACTTTACTGAAGTGCCACTCCAGAGAGGCTGGCCCCAAAATGTCCGAGGCTCTGATCTTATGCCCAGTCTCATCAACAGACATGTCTGTAGCTGGAGGGCTTGGTTTCACTCCTCAGGTACCTCTGAGCCCCTTATTAGCCCAGGGCTCTGGGTCCCTTGTTTTCCTGAGGCTGGTTATTTCTTTCATTAAGCAACCAGCCAAGCCGAATGCCCTGCTCTCTTTGATCACCTTACATAGGTAACCAGAGCCCCTAACCCAGGCTCCCACCTGCTGGTGACCCACAGGCTGAATCTTGCCCTGACATATTCACATGTTGTTAGCCTTCATAATGTTAAAAGCTTGTTGGCCAACATCTTAAACCAGGTATGTTTAAATAAGATTCCAGATTTCCAGACTTTCCAGGAAAAAAAAAAAAAAATTGAAGAAGGTACTACAGCCTGGTGGCTGGCATTACTACATGGCAACCTAAGAAAGCAGTTAACTTTCATTTAAACAATTCTCAATTGCCCCCTAGTTTTCTCCCGAAACTAAGGATGAGTGAGACTTTCCCTTTATTTCCATGCTTGTCCTATGGTTTTCCTTATACCTGCACTCGTCTCCAATAACTTCCTAACTCATGGGTATTTGTGCTTATAACACTAGTAGCCTGCAGGTTTCAGGCCAGACTGCACTTCCTTTCAACACCAAAGTTAGGAAATCTTTCTATAGTGTGGGTTCAAGATAATGCTTGTCATTTCCTTTTCCACTACCTTAGCATTTTTGCAAGAAAAATACCTGGGTTGCTGTTAGCAGCCAATGCCAATTCAAATAACTCCATTGCCAGTGAATGATGTGTGACATGGTTGCACACTGATCAATTGGCCGGGCTACTAATTAACTCTGTGAAATTATACATTGCCAAGAGCTTTATGTCAACTCCGTCAAGAAAGTGGTGAAAGACGAAGTCAACTTTAGCGAGTCAGTTTTAGGTGAGCTGACCTAAAATAACATATATTAATAATGGAAATTGTTCCACAAGGGGTTTGACGCCTGTTTTTGCAACTTGAGGCTGAGCCCTTTACAAACTAGTTTTCAAAGCTATGAGGTAAGACACCTGCAGGGCCCCTTAATTTCGACCTCCTTCTATTTATATTCCACACACTTTGTCAATGAACTTTATGAAATGTTTCTTTAACCGTCAGTTCTCATTACAGTATTACCTGGTAGCATCGTATGGCTTACATTTCCCTTAGCACATTTCCCATAACTTTGAACTTTCTAAAGACTTCAAATTCAAACTAAAATATTGGCCTTGGGATATTTTTTTCCTTTTCACATTTATTCCATAACCGTTCCTAAACCCTTGCATCCCTAAATGAGGTCAGTAACTTCCAGCTTTTATAACCCAAGTCAAGGATCTAATGGGCTCCAATTGGGCTCCAATTTGAGGCTGATTGCTTGGCTTGGCAGTGATAGATTTTTATTCTCATTCTTCACACTTGGTCCATACCCTCTAAACTGCAACTGGAACTAATAATAGGAGAACTTCAAAAGTATCTGTGTTTCTCACTTTTTTTTTTTTTTTCGATTTGCAGGATTGCTTAACTGAAACACATATTTTAAGAATATGTTATCAGGGGGGAAAAAATCACTTCTCATGGAAATAATAGCATTTTTATTTGTTTGTTTGAATTGAGGTGAGCAGGAAAACACTCTCACAGGTGATAAACATTTTAAAATTATTTCCTGATTTCTGTCATTTCTTCTGACCTATTTGTTTTACTGCTACTTCAGACAACTGCTTTATCCTACACACAGCCTACAACAAGTTAGCAATGTCTGGATTGCAAAACAGTTTCCACTTTCCCCAAATGGATCTTGGACCAATTCTTAAAAAGAATAAAGTGTCCAAGATGGGCAAAGTCCAATTAAGGCAGGACCTATTATGCCATGTGCAGTGTCCCCAAAGCTTAGTTCCCAAGCCTATCGCCTACTGACAGAAGGCAGAGTTAATCACCTCATTTACTGAGAGTTTTTCAAGGTTTTGACTGGAAACAGTGGTCCATTCAATCATCCCCTATATTTTAACTGTGGCCTGATCATTAACTTAGAGCCTATTAAAGCTTTTCCTGTTGTTTCACTCTTAAATCCACCAATAATTTCTTTTCCTTCACCTGTCTTCTCCCTTACCTGGCCTACTTTTTTGCTTCCCCTGGTTCTGCTACAGGTTTGCATAGATGACATGATGTTTTATGAAACTTGCTTCATTCCTTTATCACTTGTCTTGTTTAGTAATTTAAATCTTATTCTCTTTGTTCTTAACAAAAATACTGATGATTTCAATATTTTACACTTCTTCAAGAAGTAAATTGAGAAGAATGATTTATTATTCTCTGATATTCAATTCATTCTATTTTTCACATAGTCAGGAACAAAAACGGGGTGCTCACGCTGGGAGAAGAGGAGCCGGCTCGTTGGAAATAGACGCATCGGCTTCCCATCCATGGCTCTGACAACTTGTAGGGATCTGCTTTGCAAGAATAAAATTGGGATGCCGCTTTTACCTGGCAGCAAGCAATGGGCAATGAATGGGGGAATGTCAAAGAAAATTCTAGAAGTCAAGCCCTTGACACCCAAGCATGCAAAGCTTTTTGAAACAGTAGTTATTATATTAGTAGGTAGACATATACACCAAAATAAAACCTTTCCTCTCAACGGTCATCAAGCGAAAGACAACAGGAAGCAAGGAAGGAGGATGACTTTGCAAGACGCCTGCCCAGAGAGCACTTCTCCATCCTGCAGACTGTGCCTGGGCACCACGCTCTCTCTGAAGTCCACCTCTCACTCTGCCTTCATATGGTTCCCTATATGCCTTAATAAATAATGACTGAATCATGATTTTTGGTTTTGATTTTTCTTTTGCCTCTGGGGACCCTTCAGAGGTAGGGGCAAGGTTTTGGCCATTTCCAATTTTTTAGTACCCAGGACAGGATCTGGAATAGTCATCGAGACTGGACAAAATGTGCCCTTAAGATGCCAGCAGTGACTTTAAGTGGCATCGCTGTCTGACCCCTGATCGAGAAGACTGCTCATGTCCAAAGGTACAAATGCCTGGCCGTCTGCTCCTGGCAGACAAGCCCACAGTTCAGAAGGACAATGACAGAACTCACCAGGCAAAGCGCTCCTCTGATTCCCATGAAACCACACGCGGGAGGCTGCTAACTGCCCCTAAACAGGAATCAGGGCACCACACAGGAACTACTGAGCTTGCTTTCAGGATGTCCTGGGGGCCGAGCTGGACCACAGAATGAAAGCAGCAACTTGTGTTAAGCTGACAGGATCGGAAGGATTCACTTGGGATCTCATTCAAATCCAACCTCAAAAGGTTCTGATTGTCTAAATTCCATGTGAGTCCCTAGTTTATTGCCTTTAGAAGATGAAGGATAGATAACTCAGTTTTAACAGTAGAAATGACTTTTAATCAACAGCTGAAGGTCACTCAGCCTCCCAATACAAAAGTTCACCAAAAGGATACCCAGAATGAGGTGACTGAACATTTTTTAAAAAAAAGGAGGTGGTGGATCAATGTCCCCAAACAACTCTCATCCAAGAAAACACAGTTAAGAGCATCCTCGCTGGGAAGGAACCCCATTCCACCTTGTCTTTTTCAACAAGAGCATCAGTAGCACAGCTTAATGAAATACGTGGTATGGAGCAACGCTGCTTTCTTTTCAACCTTTCCAGTTACTCTGTGGGACGGGTACCTTACTACTCTCATTACACAGAGAGGAAACTGAGGCTGCCTCTAGTGATCTCCCCTTCGACTAAACTCCACATCCAAAGAGAAGCAGTACAGGCTACCCAGGGAGAGGCGAGGTCAGAGCATGAGCTCCAGTTTCAGCCATGGTGCTTATTAGCCAGATGACCTTGAACAATGACTGAGTCCATCTGGGCCTCAGCTTCCTCATCTGTGAATGGGACCATTGCTGCACTAGATGGGCTTATGTGTGGCTCTTAGCTGGCTCTCACTGCCAGGTACCTCCAGAAGAGTTGGAAGAGTATACGGCCTGACCCAAGTGACTTTGGACTTGGTCATGTGATTTGCTTTGGTGAGCCAAATTCAAGCAGATACGATGTGAGCAAAGGTTTTAAATGCGTTTGTATGGGTTGGCTTGGCCCCTTGGGCTTCTGCTGTCCATTATGACAGGGTTTGTCAACCCTAGCACTATTGACATTTGGGGCTGGATAATTCTTCACTGCGGGGGCCATCCTGAGCATGATGGGATATCTAGCAGCATCCTGGGCCTCCACCCATTAGATGCCAGTAGCAATCCCTTCCTCCCAGTTGTGACAGCCCAAAACATCTCCAGACATTGCCAAATGATCCCTGGAAGCAGACATCAGCCCTGACGGAGATTCACTCTGCCATTCTTATAGCTGGGTGGGCACCTGATCAAGGAGAGAGAGGAAGCACATGAGACTTACTGGAATCCAAATCAACCTGGAGCCCAGCCCAGCACAGATGCACCTTGGCTGACCAGTGGCTATGTGGATAAGAAACAGAAGCACATATTGATGTAAACCACTGTTATTTTGTTTTGCCATTAAAACCCCAGCCAACAATCTAGCCATGACAACAGAATCAAATATATGGTAGACGCCCAAGCAGAGTGCCTGACTGCACTGAGGGCACACACTGCTGATTTCATTAATATTAGTAGACTCTGTTCGGAATGCCATATGTAAAGAGTTAAGCTGTGACGCATCTCACGTCTCTCCTGCAGAGTTGTCCCCTTAAAGCCTTTTCAGCAGCCCTCACTACTCTGCTCCATGGACCACATTCCCAAGTACCTCCATGACTGCATCCAACTATCCTACACCTGCCCCACTCCCACTGCTGGAGCCAGTATTCATAGCCAGGCTGACTCTCTCCACCTCTAGCAAGCAGCCTGGTCTGTCTTTGGCACTGTTCCTCCTTTCCCCATTTTATGATAACTTGAACATCCAGAGCCTTGACACATGAAATAGTTGAGATGAAATCCTCGTTGAACTTGATCAGCATACTGATTATGGTGGTAATTATTCAGTATTTGTTTGTATGTTTTCATATATGACTTCCAAATAGTAACCTCTCACGAGGGCAAAGACCATTTTGTGTCTGGTCTTCTATATTAAGCCAGAGCCTACCACAGTCCTGACGTGGAATCCTAGCAGAATCCATGGATAACTGAGTCAATGAGCTGAAAGAATACACAACCAGCATAACAAGAGCACTAACAATTTAGATATAAACTGATGGTCCCCTAAGAACCTTGTTTAAATCCACAGTAAATGGGAGTTCCCATTGTGGCTCAGAAGAAACAAACCTGACTAGTATCCATGAGGATGTGGGATCAATCCCTGGCCTCACTCAGTGGGTTAAGAACCTGGCATTGCCGTGAGCTGTGGTGTAGGTCACAGATGCATCTCAGATCCTGCATTGCTGTGGGTGTGGTGTAGGCCAGCAGATACAGCTCTGATTAGGACCCTAGCCTAGGAACTTCCAAATGCCATGGGTGTAGCACTAAAAAGACAAAAAAAAAAAAAAAAAAACCCAAAACCACAGTAAATGTCACTAAGAAAGATGAAAGGAAACACTCAGAAACTCTATGATAAAAAGAATTCATCGAGAAATGGATGAAAGTTTTGCTAAAGCTTAGGTTGTTTCCTTGTTCTTTTTTTTTGTAATCCAGAGTTTGTAATATATCAGTAGTTCTTTTGTTTCCCTCAAAAGAAAATCTTTCACAAAGCAGATGGGGGAGTCCATGTCTATAGGTTCTATGTAGTATAATTAAGACTGGTGGACAACACCCATCACTACTTAGTCACTTAGGGAGAGGAAGCAGTGATTTCAAAGGAAAACTCAGCATAGACACAGTGGGGTTGGAGGTGAGGCTTATACGCACAGCATTAGCTCCAAGGTTCTATGCTATTGTCTTGGCTTTGTTTCTTTGCCACCTGCACTCACTGGCTAAGACCTCAAAGTTCACTGTAAACAAGTCACCTTCAGATAAGTACGTTCCAGACCTGTGTAGTTCTCGGTACTATGAACCTTGCCTTGCTAAAGGACCTAAGGGTCTGCCTTGGAGTCAGTGGAAGTGCCAGTAAGATACCATCTCACCTTATGTGGGCTTCTCTGTAAGAATTTAGGATGCTTAGTAGCCACACTTCTAGTAAGCATCATACATGGAAAGGCCATTTTGTGGTGGACAAGCTTCTGCATTCTGGACCTCTATTATGCCTCACTGTCTCTCTGTAACATCGGTATGAGTGCCTATTTTGTGGTTGAGGGTAAGTGCATTGACCAAGGAGACACAGGATGGAGCCAGGATTCAAATTCCCATGTCCTTTCTAGCATATATCAAACAGCCCAGAGCAGAGGCTAAAGGCTACAAGGAAAATGCCCCAGGCCCCACAGGCATCATCAACTAAAGTGGAATATACTATAACAGAACTGTGCACATACCCCATTCCAGGCACAGGGCCCCAAAGCTCTGAGAGTGGGGTTGTGTCTCATGCAATGTTTGGGTTATAAAACCAACCTGTGAAGCGAAGACTACAGCAAAACCCCCTTCTGACATCAGTCAATTCAGGCATCAAATACAGTGCGGAATCACCTCTCATAAGGCCAACACAGCGATTTTTCCTCTCCTGTCGCAACAGAGAGCTAGACCTTCCACTGAGTCCCAGATGAAGCTGCGGGCTTGTCTCCATGGGGTGTGGATGAACAAAACCTACAGCTCACACACAGCTTCGAGATGCTCTTGCTCTGAGAGTTGCTCGGGCAGCAGTTGCTCGGGCTGTGCCTCCCCTCACTAAGGGCTTGTGTACTGAGCAGAAAGGGGAAGAACCACCCACAGGATCGAAATGGCTTTTCATAAACGCAGTGTGCATATGATGTAACCACCACGGTGATCCGGGAGCTTAGTTTTTCTGCCCGTAATGAAGGGTAGAAGGTGTTCATTGGCCATGTATTTTAGGAAGGTCCATGTAAAGTAAAGGGTGTCTGCGGTATTATCTACACACTTAGGGGCAGCTGTGTGATTTGAACAAATGGAAGTGGCTTCAACAGGTTGCACGGTTGAACACGCTGCATGCAATCGTGGGGATGTTCTGCCCAGGATGGGGCATACTGATCATATTTCACAAACCAACCGGGCTTCCCCAAACCCAAAAGAGGCTGCCGACCTTGAAGCCCAGCTGATCTAACTTTACATGTTACCTAGCTATCCCAGATCAGAAAATGACTTGTCTTATTAATCATCAGTCTTGTTTTTAATACCTAGTCATTTCAATAGTTCTCCTGTACATTTCTCTAATCAGCTGTTACCCATTAAGACACACTGGAAGAGAACAAAAATATTCACATTTTTATGACTCATTACCCCAGCTGGGAAGATAACTGGTTAAAAGAAGAAGAACATGGAAAAGATTATAGATTGTCAGTCTCCCAAAGTGTGGTGGTGGGGGGGTGGTGGACAAAAGTTTATTAAAAATAAATAATACTAGACAACAATATGCATAGCTCATTACACTTGGGCATGTTTTTGATTAGGGCAATGGGAGACAACAGCTCTTCAAATGAGATTTGACAGCAGGTAAATTACATTGTGTAAGGGGTTTAAGTTGATCTACAGAACAACAATGTCTTGATCATAAATGGGATTTGTGTGCTGGAAAATGCATTCCATCATTAATGCAACAGACAAATGAGCTGAAAAACATCATATTGCACCATGGTTTTAAGTAGCTTACCTTAGCAATGTAATATGGGTAGTAAGTCATGCATAAAACCCTGTAAAAGCTCATTAAGTCGGGATCAGTTTATTCAAAACAGCACATATTTCAAATAACTGTTCTTCCTTAGCCAATTCCAGAGTCTATTATTTAATAACATCAACTAAAATAATGGGAAAGAAGGCAATTATAATTCATTATAAGTTGTGTCCCCCTAAAACTTTCACTTTTAAAACTGGTCCTGCCAAGGACTTCAACTATTTTATGTTGGGGGAAAACCTTGAGAGTCACCTACTGGCACAGCCCATCCAACACTCTCGTGCCAAAATTTCTTGTAAAAATTTCCCATGGCCTGAGACTCTTCGACTTTGGGCTGAGAACTTATGAAAATGACAGTCTCATTCTTTTTGGAGAAGCCTTACTGCTTTATTGGGTTATTTCTGCAGCACAACCTTACCAAAAAGGCAGATGTTAGCTTTCTGGCCAGCTGAGAGATGAGTGCACATGCAAATGAAGGATGGCGATGATACCCTGGATGGTGCATAGAGAAGGCTGCATATATCAAGTTGGTTATCAATATTTACATTTGCAGCATCCACCATCTCAAAGATAATTGCACTCAAAGATTTCCAGTCATTGACACATCTGTCAAAATATCAATAGCTGTGAAATCTGCTAGTTCTTCAGAATTCCAAGTCCCCCCCCCCCCCGCTTAAAAAAATGACTGTTATTTAAGATTCTCAACTATACAAAAGTAAATGGCCCAGGAGAGATAGTCACAAGTGTTTAAAATGGAGTGTGAACCTGTGAATGTGCTCCTGGCTTTCACTTGCTGTGTTCGACCCTAATGTCTATCCTTCCACTTTAGACCCAGGCATTTTGAGAATCTGCATCTCATGAGATCCCCCAGTGATTCCCTGAGAGATATATTAGGAAAACTTGCACTTTGCAGCAGGCTCTGGCTTGAGGCACTCTAAAACCAAGGTAACGCAGAGAGAGGTGCCAGGCTGGGATCTGAGAGCAGACTTTCTGAATTAACTCCTGGCTTCTGCCACACCCACAAGCTGTTATCTTGACTGATGCCAAGTTCTGCATGCAGATTTGCAGTTTGGAAGCAACAGATACGCAGTTAAGCTCCTTGGGTTTGATTTTGTTTTACAGTATGATTGTGGCAGATATCTGGAAATTTTCACTTCCTTGCACACCCTGCTTCTCTTGGGCCATTAACTCCCCCCCAACTCCCTGAGTTCTGGTGGGACTGTTGATCACAATGTTATTTCCTCCAGTCCTGCCCAAGAGAGGCAGGCTCATGACTCAATGTAAGCCAATCAGAAGCTCTCTTCCAAGAATGGGAACCAGGATGCAAAAGGTACATAGATGGAGGGTGGGTGGAGAGGATTCATTCCACTGCTTCTGCCTGAAATAAGAGTCTTCAAAGGTTTCTGGCTGGAATTCCCAGAACTGAGCTTCTTCCTGTCATTTCTGAGACCCAGATGTCAGATTTTAAATGTGCAGAATATGGCCAGCGTTCCTCTAATGACTCGCATACTGTTTAAGTTGGCCAGTGCTTGTCTGTCCTTCAATCAGAGTCCTCTGAGCAGCTCACGAGGGAACATTACTCGGAAGTGGTTCATAGCTGCCTGTGGCCGGCTCATCTGCATCTGCCTGCAGTGGACAGACCAGGGCCAGAGATGGACTGTGCAGTCAGGGCAGAAAACACAAAAAAGGGGCTGGAACAGAACTGTGTCAGTCAGCCGAAAGTGAACAAAGCGCAGGTCATGTTATTTCCTAAGATCCTTCCTTCCTCGGGAAGAGGTTATATTTGTCCTGACTGGGGAAGGTGGCTGGCTGTGAAGGCACGACCCTTCAGGGTACCAGAGAGAGTACAGTCTTAGAGCCAAAGTGGACTGAGTTCAACCTCCATGCCAATCCTTAAGGGCAGGGCTTCTTCCCACAACTCATGCCCCCCAACTGAGACCGTTTCTGTCTCTGTAAAATGGGGATCCTGGGGTGGGGGGTAAAAAACCTGTGTGTGTGTGTGCATGTGAGAATATATGTGTGTTTCCATTATACACACACAGAGGCAGTGCACATGCCTTTGGAAATTCCCGTATAATGGGGAGACGGAAGTAGACAGCCTGGGAGAGGAAAAGGATTTGATACAAAGTATCTGCTTCACATAACATGTCTGTCCAGGCTCAGGTGTACGTACACACACATACAACTTTTATTAAAAAAACTTTTAAAATAATTCTCCCTGCTGCAAAGTAGCCTCAGTTCACACATAGGGAGCACAACCTGATAAGAGAGTGAACTTGCTCCAGGTCGCACAGAGGCCATGGAGGGATGGGTTCAGGAAACCAAGATTTCAGATTAATTTTAAGCTCTACTGAGACCTAGTCAAGGATCTAATTGGCACAGGGGGACATCACAGGCATGACAGAATTCTGATGAAGGCGACTGAGCTACTGGAGGAGGCAAGAGAGAAGGGAGCTCCCTGTAAGGACCTTTTAGTAGAGGGAGGAAGGAAGGAGCCTGGCCACAGCTGCGTCTGCCCTGGCAGAGGACAGCCTTTCTGTGGCCTTTCTGGGGCCATCTGTACTGTGGACTGGGGTGACTATAGCTGTGGAATCACACTGCTGTAGCTCCAAGCTGGGTCCAATTAGATGTGTTTCTTTGGTCCTTTTACAGCCTTGAAGCAGACGTATCGCAGGCAAAGAGCTCAGCTCCAGTCATGTGTATTCGTACACATGGTTTTAAAATCTTGAGCACTTCCAGCATTCACTTCCTGTTTCTCAATAATTGGGGAAACTAATTTACCTTATCAAAAATGCAATTACTCAGTATCTTAGACTGTTATTTATTTGACAGCCTTCTAATTTTCTCACTTTTACCTAATTTGACAGGGAATATTATGGACATAACTAGTCTTTCAAAACGACTTTCACAAGGTTAGTGCACTTGTTAATTGACCCTCCGTGATGGCAATTTATGAAGCATATTAATTTCATCTGTCACTTCCAACACAAAGTAAATGTGGAAAATAGTCTATCTTTCAGAAGGGACCTTGTAAAAGAAGTATGTCGGCATTCTTAATTAACATGTGCATATTCTTTCAACCACTGATATTGTGCAGGACTTTTATACCCACTCATCTGAAGCTCTGTCTCCCTTTCGCAAATGTTTTGTTTTTCCTTTATGATGAAGGAGAGACACCTTGACTAAGAATTACTCTTCCCACGATATAAATCACCACCTCAAAAATGAAGCTGCCCTTTGTGTGGCAGGATTTCTGGAGACCACAAAGGCAGAGTTTTGTTTTTGTTTTTGTTTTTTTAAATCCCACGAGAGACACATGGGGAGAAAAGACCTCCTTTCCAGAAGGCTGAAGTCAATGCACTCGGGAGTATTTATACTCTTGGTACAGATCTCCACGGGATAGAATCAGACACACCACCTGCCTACTTTAAGAAAGCAAAGTGGTACCTTTATAGGCCAATTCGGATCTCAAAGGACATCTGCTGAAGACACAGACCTCACCCTCACTCCCTTGGGTCTGATGGCGACACAGACTTTCTCTGCGTTCGCCAGTACCCCCATTTCAGTCCCAACCTGAATCATGGCAACATGACTCTGGAGCCTACCAGTAGGCAAGCCTTTGGAATAAAGCTCTAAACAAAGCAGACAGAAGCTCCGTGCTCACAGAGCTCACATACATGCAGAATAACAGCCAAGACAGTAGACTATGGAAGAGAAGGGCAATACGGAGTGATAAGCACCTCGACCAAGTGAGGGGAGGTTCTGGGGACCAAGGCATAGTCAGGTGACAGGAGGAATGGATTCAGGAATAGAGGAAGGGATTTTCCTTGTCAACCAACCCAGCAGGACTTGGGCCAGCTCCCTCTTTACCTCTCTTGCTGTGGATCCTCTGAGGCCTTTCCAAAGTCTTGACACTTCCACTCCAGCTTATGGATTTTATCCTCAAGTTCCAGTGCTTTAGGAAGTACCCGTCTAGCCTCAGCTCCAGCCCAAGATGCCCAGGCTCCCACATAAGCATGTGTTTCTAAAGTCTTGGTTCCCCTCCTGGTGTCTACCCAGCTCTGAACTGTCCACACCAGGGGGATTCTCCTGTAAACAAGGCCTCCATTTCCTCATCCAGCCAGGGCCCTAGCTAAAATGTTGGCTCAGGAAGGGTTCTTTCCATGGATTTCCCTCTTAAATCACCCAGGTTCAGCACTAACATTTTCTTAAAGCCTTTTAAAGTGACATGTCTTTGCCTCTGTGATCTCAAGTGTCTTTTTTTTCCCCTGCCATTGGTCTCATACTGAAAAACTCCTACTCCCTTTATGAAGAGATTAAATGCAATTTTTCAAGTTTGAAGGTCTTTTTATACGAGATTTCCAGATAAGACTAGGATTCTCTGTTGGGGCTTAAAATCTTACACACACACAAAAGCCAGGACTTACTAAAGCTGCATTTAGCCTCATCATTTATGTTTTCTCTGATCAAATAGAGAATTTTTACATTCTGTCAAGCATCTTGTTAAATTCCCTAAAAGGTCATTCCTGGCTTTGAGCTAAGCACAAAGTATCTATGTTTGGGAAGAGAAAGGCTAACCTTTAATTTGGCAGTAATGGTATTATAAGAATTGGTGTTTTCTTTGTTAAAGTAGCAAAAAAATATATATTGAATAGAAATAAAATATAAAAAGCATATTAAGGCATATTTCTGCCTGATTTTTTCCACAATTTCCTTCATAAAAGCATATTTTAGAACACTTACAAGGACAACTATTTGCTTATGATTGAGATAATCCACACCAATGATTTACGCACAGAACCTTTCTTTTTTAAAAAAATGCAAATTACAAAGGCGGCATGCTGCAATGTCCTCATCAATCATAAAAAATACATATTTTAAGTGTTGAAATGTATAGCCTAAATCTCAGCATGGAAGCACTGCCACAACCAACTAAAGTGCAGCGCACATACGATCAGCAAATAATTACTCCCCCGCTCTGATGTTATCACACGATAATAGTGCTAAAATGCTGTTCTGAGTGATACGGTTCCTGGGGAGGACAAATTTCCTTCTTCGTTTAATCTCATAGCCGAAAAGAAGAAGAAGAACATGGAAGAGAAGGAAGAGGCAAGTGGGAAGTGGGGCGGGGGGGGGGGCGGTATCTTTTCTCTTCAAGTTTAATAAAAATAACGTTTACAATCCTCCTCCATTTCTATTCATAAAGTGGCTGAATTAAGCCTCCTGCACCTTTCCAGATACTGAAGCAGTGTAATTTTTAACAGTATTTTTTACCAACAGAATGAAACCTTCAAGGAAGCAATGCATGGTTAAATAAAGTTTTCATGGCCCGAAGGACTGGATATTCCAATTAGAAAAATCACTTTAAAATGTAAAGTCAGAACTACTTCAAAATGACCCACACATCAATGGATACGCACAACGAGTGCTTGTGACAAGAGGGAGGAAGTCTGGAATGTTTCTATTGCTTTAAGATTTGATCGGGGAGTTCCCGTTGTGGCGCAGTGGTTAACGAATCCGACTAGGAACCATGAGGTTGCGGGTTTGATCCCTGGCCTTGCTCAGTGGCGTAAGGATCTGCCGTTGCTGTGAGCTGTGGTGTAGGTTGCAGACGTGGCTTGGATCCTGCGTTGCTGGGGCTGTGGTGTAGGCTGGTGGCTACAGCTCCGATTCGACCCCCAGCCTGGGAACCTCCATATGCCGCGGGAGCAGCCCTAGAAATGGCAAAAATAGGCAAAAAAAAAAAAAAAAAAAAGATTTGATCGGTGAAGAGCGAGTGATAATAGGCTGGAACTAAGCTTTCATCTCCCAGGGGAAGGGGTAAAAAATTAAAACAACGGAAAAGGAAAAAAAAAATCATGCCGGGATAAAGCCAGTTGTGTTGTATCTCAGACAGGAACTCAGGATGGAGGTTGACTTGACCCACACAACTGTCCAAAGAGGAGTTGGGGAGGGGCTGGCGGGTGCCAGGGTGGCAGTCACTGTTTTCACTGCCTGGCGTATTGCATCGAGCCACAGCAGAAGTGACTGCAAAGCCTGTTACCACAATTGCTCTCCGAAGGTTGCTAACACCTCCCAACTGTGGCTGGTATCTGAAACTGAACTTGGGAGAGTTTATTCATGCTGAAAACAGTTTAATTTGTTCCACTATTCTCATTTTTGCATTACTATCTAGGGGTTCAGAAAACAAACACAATATTTTGCTTTCTCTACTTCTTTTCACAGCTTTACACACAGGTTAGAAATAAGCAAGGGCTACTTTCGCTATGGAACACTTTCCAAGGGCTAGGCACTTTCTTCCATATTCTAGAATTATCCTTCTCAGCTGGGGTCATTCCTCCACCCAGGGCGTTTGGCAGTATCTGCGGATGTTCTTGGTTCTTTCATCTGGGGCTGGTGGATGCTGCTGGCATCTGGTGGGCACACACCCTACAAAGCACAGGGCAGCCCCCACGAGGAAGAGTTAGGTGGCTGCAAATGTCAACAGTGCCAAGGGTGAGGTTGAGAAGCCCTATACTAGAAGTATTACCCTAGTGCTCATATCAAAACGTAGCTCAGGTACTTTTAGTTTTCCTGTGTTTTAGATGAGGGACATAGTGCCTAAAAGGTCATTGTTTCTTCTTTTTTTTTCTTACAGCTGCACCTATGGCACATGAAAATTCCCAGGCTAGGGGTTGAATCAGAGCTGCAGTTGCCAGCTTACACCACAGCCACAACACTTACCACAACACTGGATCTGAGACACATCTGGGACCTGGGCCACAGCTTGCCGCAATACCGGATCCTTAACCCCCTGAGCAAGGCCAGGGATCGAACCTGCATCCTCACGGACATTATGTCCGGTTCTTAATCTGCTGAGCCTCAGTGCGAACTCTGAGGTCAATAATTTTAATAGCTGAACTATATGGAGTCACTATGACGTGCTTGGATTTCTACTAATTGCTTCACTGTATGCCATCTTCTCTTCAACACTAAGAGTAAGTAGTATTAACCCCATTTTACAGATGAAAGAAAGAAAATGGGACATTAATTGCCCAGGGTTGCATAGATATTCATTGGCAGAACTAAGAAACAAACCCTCTTCTTCCTGGCACCAAATCACATGCCCATTTCGCTGTATCTACTGAGTCAAGGTCATAGCTGCTTAGGGACGGAGCTAGGGTTCAACCTCAGAAGGCATGATTCCAACTTTCAGGCTTTTTCCATGATATTTTGTTGCTACACAAGGAAAAACAAAACCCTTCCAAAGCACATGACAGGTAAATAATCTGGAATTAGATTGAAAACTTCAAGACATCAAAACTCCAGGGTACATGGAGCTCTCGTCGTGGCTCAGTGGTTAACAAACCTGACTAACATCCATGAAGACAAAGGTTCGATCCCTGGCCTTGCTCAGTGGGTTAAGGATCTGGCAATGCCGTGAGCTGTGGTGCAGGTTGCAGAGGCGGCTGGGATCCTGTGTTGCCGTGGCTCTGGTGTAGGCCGGCGTCTACAGCTCCGATTCTACCCCTGACCTGGGAACCTTCATATGCTATGGGTGTGGCCCTAAAAAGTCAAAAAGGCAAAACAAACCAACAAAAAATCTCCAGGGAACACATTTATTTTCTTTCCTTCCTTCCTCCCGTTCTTCCTTGTCTTTTTAGGGCCACACCTGTGGCGTATGGAAGTTCTCAGGGGTTGAATCGCACAACTACAGCAATGCCAGATTCTTACCTGCTCCACTGAGCAAGGCCGGGGAACAAGCCCTCGTCCTCAAGGATACTCGTCAGGTTGGTTACCACTGAGCCATGATGGGAACTTCCTGGGTACACATTTAGACTAAAAGGTCCTTCCAGAGAAAAGACAATGGACAGAAGTGCTCGAGGCAGGAGGCTCTCTGTGGTCCCCACACGGCTAGATGCTTCACAACAGATGTAGGTAAATACATCAAGGGACCAACTCACTGCTTCTGTCTGAACCCTGCTTACCTGGTGCAAGTCATCAAATGCTGGACAGTGCTTTTGACACTGGAGTGGGGAGGCTTACACGTGAGTCAGTTCTGGTTTTACAAACTGACCTCACACGGGAGTGTTCTATTTCACATGACAAAAGCTTGTGGGACTCGGGAGTGCATAGCTCATTACAATTACACACCCTTGAAGCCTAAAGAAAAGGCTCCTTTCAAAATATGCAAAGCTGGGAG
Source organism: Phacochoerus africanus (assembly GCF_016906955.1). Taxonomy (NCBI): domain Eukaryota; kingdom Metazoa; phylum Chordata; class Mammalia; order Artiodactyla; family Suidae; genus Phacochoerus; species Phacochoerus africanus. Next base: position 5,192,929 of record NC_062551.1, read on the forward strand.
GTCTGCCATGAAGGGCACTTTAAGACTTGATGAACCACACACACACACACACACACACACACACACACACACACACGGGAGGAAGGGGTCGCTACGAAGCCCAGCTCACCTTATTAGCAGCTTCGCCAAGGTGAATCATCAGCTGATTAAATAACACAAATTTAATTACTAGCCTATTAACCCATAGGGTATCTATCTGCCCAATACCTTGCTTATAAATATCACATCCACTCTCTCCTTTGTATAGCACAAGTATTATCACAATTCCTCATTTCAGTCAATAACGTGTGCCGATGGGCATTTATAAACGCTCTTTATTCATCCAGCTGGCCAATAACCCATAGGTATTGAGAACCAGTATCTTGGATTTCACATTCACTCTACATCACTGCATCATGCCTAAGTAGTCAGCTCTTACCCTCTGATCTTCCCAGATGTGCTAGCACTTTTATCTAGATCTCGAGGGAACCTTGCAAACCCCAGGAAAAACTGGAATCACCACGTCAAGCTTCCTTTCTGTCCTCAACGCACCCATGTAATCAGTTACCTGGTCCCATTCAGACTCCTTCTAGAATTATCAACAAGACTTCACTCTCCAAGCCTCTAATCTTGTCCCACAGTCCGTGAGTTGGAGTCATGAGTTCTTCCAGACTGAACTCACAATCCAAGCTCATGTACTCCCCTGCATCAAATCTTTCAGTGGATTGCTGGTTCCTCTGAGATAATACCCACATGTCTTAGTGTGGTGTGTACCATCGTCACAATCCATGCCCTGCCTCCCCTCCAGCCTCATCTCCTATCACTGCTCTTGTCTCTACACCACTACAATCCAGCCAAGCAAGAGTACTTGGAATTCCCAGAATACTTGTGATCTTCTGTGCCTACTGCTTTCACACACCCTGAGTTACAGGCCAGCAAAGATCCTATTCATCCTATAAGGCAGGCCGGGGCTGAAGTTCTTGGGGAAAACCTTTCCTGGTAATTGTGAAGGTTTGCCCCTCAGTCCCATCCAGGATACCCATGTAAGCCTTCCCTGGGACTCCTGGGTCTTTGGCTCCCTCTTCTCTTTCTCTCCCTGACATCATCATGTCTACAACTGCTGGAGTCACCTTGCTACCATCCCAGGGCTAGTTTTAGACTGGAAATGGCTGGTATTGGGCTAGTAGCCACTGTAAATAATAAGAACTGAGACTCTGATGGAATTGTGAGCCACTGTACTTACTGCATTGTAGTCTGCCCTTCTTCTGACCTCTCAGTTGGATGAAATTTTTCCTCACCTATGTTTATATCGGTTTGAGTTAGAGATGTGGTACCTGAAGCTAAAAGCATCCTCACCTCATCACCTTCTCTGACATTCCTGTGTTGATGTTGATTTTGCTCAGCGCCCTCCCTTCCTCTTGCCCTGCCTCTGCCTCTCATGGTAATGATTTTGAAATTCTCTGTTGACCTTTTGGATTCCATTTATTAGGCTACGAACCCCCCTAACATCAGGAATTATGCTCTTGCTAGTCTCTCCCCTCCCAGTTCCTAGTAAATAGCTCATTTTTGTAACGTTTTGCAAGACTGACTTGGCTGAAGAGCTACCAGTTAAGGGACAAGAGTTAGGAGAGAATGTACGTGGTGTCTTCTCTTATACTTGCTAATTTTCAGGTATATAAGGAGTCCTCATTGTGTAGTTTCAAAGATATCTTTTTGACTTAAATTCTGGGTCTTAGGAAGCTGAACCACAACACAGCTTTTGAAATGAGAACTTCAAATGAATGTGAAATGTGAAATCATAATTTAACCCATGAACAAGTGACTAATGGTTGTTTTAATCCCATTTAAAAAAACACTTCATTGAGGTACAAGTGGCATAAAAAGCTGTACATGTTTAATGCACACAATGTGATGACTTTGGAGATTACTGCACACCTGGGGAACCATCTCCACCATCTATGCCATGAACACATCCACCACCTCTGAAGTAATGATAAACAAAGAGGGTGGCAGCTATATCTTCTTTAACGAACTATCCTAGTACCATGTACCTTTCCTTCCTAGAAGATACTAAGAAGTTACACACCCAGTCAAGTGGACAAATCCTAAGAGCACAGTGGATGACTTCTTATATGTAAATACTTCACAAGCCATGATCTTTCTACCCACTATAGAACCTTATAGAGTTTGACATCATATTCTTTGAAAGATAATTTGACTCACATCTCCCCCTGACTAGAAGAACTAGGTTCCGGGAAGGAAAAAGCCACGATGGTTTTATTCAGCATCATGTCCCATGTGCTGCCTGGTATGGCACTGAGCATGTAATACTTGCCCGTACGTGTGTGTTGAACCAAGAAAGGAACTGGAAGCAAGATGCAGCCGGCTCAGCTGCTAACTTGCCAGGGCTCAGTTCATCCATCTCTAAATTTGAGATAACATTTTCCATTCCTGCTTTCCAGGTTTGAGAAAATCAAATGAAAATATTGACACAGAAATCTATGCAGCAAGCTGCAAAAACCTGCATAAATAACACTAAGTGCACACTTACCAAATGTAAATATGTCAACCTATTTCTTCATATCCCTAAACTTAAAAGCAAGTCTAAATGTGAAGCTCCATGAATTCCTAGTACTTCAGAATGCAAAAAGTTTTCTAAGTTAACTTTTTTTTTTTTTAATAAAATAGCTTTGGTTTCATCACTAACTATAAGGTCTATGAGAATACTACTGATTTCAAAGATGGTCTTTAGTGATCTCTGCTTCTTGCGTAATTTTCTTCCCTTGTGTAATTTTCTTCCATTAAGTGAGGGCTGAAACTAGTGACCTGCTTCTAATGAACAGAACATGGCAAAGTCATGGAATGTCACTCTTGTGATTAGGTTACAAAAGACTGGGATTGCCATTTCACTGCCACCTGATCTAAAGAATCTGTAAGTTAGCAACTGTGTGTTGTTTTCAGCTACTAAGTGTTGGGATTGTTTGTTATGCAGCAATAGCTAACTAGTAAACTTCCACAGATTTCCAGTACACTTCAGTAATAGTGACTGGCATTTTCTAAGTTAGACTTTTTGGTCAGTAACTCTGGTTTTATCATTGGTCTATAACCTTAAGGAGAGCAGGATCATAGGTACTTTAATCACTAACTAAAATGAGGGTCTGGCAAAGGGCTGACACACAGGAGGTACTTGGTAAATGTTTGGGCAATAAATGATGAATAATTAAGTGAAGCAAGACGATATCTAAGGAGGCTGAATGACATGCTGGGGAAAAAGCAGGTGCATGATGAGGACCTGAGGGGGAAGATGGTGGATCCTCCTATAAAGTATGAAAATAGCAAGAGTGTGGGCACAGCAACCAGAGAAAGCCTATGTCTTCTGGGTTATGACATGAGGCAGGAAGTTTACCACAGGGCAATGCCATCTTCATGTACTTTCCCTTACAATCCTTTTGCAATTTCATCTTTCTTTTCCCCAACAGCCTAAAATAGAAACTTAAAGAACTCCAACATTAAAAATAATGGAACAATAAAATAAAGAAGAATATCCACACTTCAGTATACTCTGCAGTCATTAAAAAAATGACGATAGACATGACTTAGAAAGATATTACCGCCATTCAGATTGGATAAACAGATTGCAAAATAGCATATATGACTTGATTCCATTTTGGTAAAAGTCTATGTGCATTCACATACTAAAAAGTCTGGGAGGAGATGTACCAATAGTGCTTATCTTTTCCTGGTGGGACTATGGGTGATTTTTATTCTCTTTATGCTTTTTAGAATTTTCTAATTTTTTAAACATCAAATATGCATTACTTTTATACTCAGAAACAGTAAAGGTTATATAAGTGTATTGCTAATATATATAAAACAAGGGAGATGCCCTAAAGATAACACTTTCCTGTTAATGCTACTATTGGAAAAGACATCATACTGTGCAGAGTGGAAATTCCCTCTCCTCCTCTTACTTAAGGCTCCCAGAGCTGGAACATTCTCACGCAACAGTCACTGATGCTGGTGTCCTGAGGGGTTTCATGCTGGAGCCAAATGGGACCATGAACCTTAGATCCCTCCAAGCTCAAAGGTTAATCAGGAGAGATGGGTGCCCTTGATGTTAGAAAAAGTTTTCCAAAGAGACCCAGCTGGCCTTATTATCTGCTTCCATTAGATATCCTTAATTCCTGGAGTTTTTAAGACCTCAGAAAGCTTGGCTATCACTCTAGAACAGTGATTCTTACTATTTTTCAGTGCAACAGAATGAACCAAGGAGCCTGTTCAAAGTTCGCTTTCCCTATGTGAGGAATTAACTTTGTAGGTTTGGGGCAGGGCCTGGAAATCCATACTACAACTGTAGTCCAGAAATTTCGGTATCTGTTGTCTGAGGGCTACATATGGAAGAACACTACCTTCAAAAGCTATCATTTTTATTGGCTTGGTTACATTCTAAGATAAATAATATTTTTGATGTGCATTGGTATCTTCCAACCTTTTTTTTTTTTTATCTTCATCAACTGCACAGATTGGAGTATAGAAATATGCTTCCTCAAGAAGAACCTGGATCTCACATTGAAATAGTTTCAGGCATTTAAAAGTTCAGCTTTAATATCTTTCAGTTAATCTATTTACTCCATTCCTTTGGTCGCCTGTCCCGTCATCCACCATGGGATACATAACAAGCGTTTACGGGTTGGGTGCTGTGCAAAGGGCAAGGCTTATAAGGATCACACTGAAGCCCTTTTTGACACTGAAATCTCCTTGACTGGTTGAAGTCTGTCAAGTTCCAGTTGACAGAAAGCCTGGCGTATACTCTACTGCATCAAGGGCTTTTTCCAACATGCTGGCAAAGACATCTGACTTCAAAAGCCCTGAGAATGGTGCCTGGCATACAGTAGGCATTCAAAGAGTGTTGAAAGGATAACAGCATCCTATTCAGAGGAGGTAAGTTAGAACTATTTGAGAACAGTGTTTCTTGTCTTCATCCCCACCCCCTCAGATCTCCCTGCTCGTATGCACACATTTCCTTACCTCCTGTCGGTACTACTGCAATGAAGACAGATCCACAGCCTACCAGGCACCCCTCTCTCACTCGTTCTGTCTGCCACAGAGCTATTTCCAAAACACAGATGGGATTGTGTCATTTCTTTATTTAGGAAGAGTCCAGTGGCTCCCCCTTTCTCCAATAATTGTTCTCAATTTATGGACTATTCCAAATCATCACAAAACTGGGTTCCATCACGATGGAACCATAAGGTGCCCTTCCCCCGAGGGAAATGTACATTTACGTGTTATTGGGTCTACGCGCAATCTGATACTGCACTCAGTTGGAATATGTTGCAGAATATTTAAATTAGAATAAGACTGGTTACAGTATATTTCATTACAGAACTCTTACCTCCTGCCTTGGAAAACTGTGTGCCTGACGTACACAATGGGGATCCCATCAGGGAGGTGTGTGTGATTCTCACTGAGAAACGACAATATGTGGTCTGGAGAGTGAACACCTGATATTCCTGCTGCCACATCCTCTATGTTCCTCTTTGGCAGACATCACTAGCAGATCACAGACTCCTTCCATTTTCCTGCCCCCATGTCTTGTCTTATGCTCTCCCCTTTTCTAAACACATCTGCCCTTAAACCATTCTTGGTGCTTATTCTCAGGCTTAATCCTTCTCACCCTGAACTTCTATGATTGGTACCATTTCTTGACACTCATCTTCCAGGAACTGACCCAAGAATATGCCTCCTGACTGTGGCACTGGCCATCTGACTTAGGGCAGGTTATGAATTGACTTCCTTTTCTGTGGGACAGGGATGTAATTTAAGTCATAGGGAGAGTGTGAAGATTAAAGGAAAAAGTAAATGAAATGCTTGGCCTGGTGAGTAGGTATGATGAAAGGGAAGAAGGAAACTGAGGAAAAGAAGCACAAAGAACAGGAGAAGCACATCTTTAAATTATGGACCCAGGTTAGGACTGGATGCATTGTCCCTGAGAAAAAAAAATGCCAAGAATGAGAAAAGTTGTTGACCAGAGAAATTTCCCCTATGGAGTCATCTGTACATAGCAGGTTAAGAAATCTCTGCAACAGAGAGATTTTTTATCCAGTGACTGGAGTTTAGTTTTCCAAAAGATTAAAGACTCCCCTAGACATAACATTTATTCTCTGAATTAAAAATCATCTACCAACAGATGCCGTCTGATCTTTGGTTTCTCACTATAAATTAATACATTTCCATTTTGGCTTATATATTCATCTCTCATGAGCTTAATTAATAAAAGTCTGTACCTCTAAGATACAAATCACCTCTGGATGTAGACACCCAATGAGGCTTCTGAGTCTACAAAGAGGACTCCTGACATGGTAAGGCCTTCTGGCCTTGTCTCAGAAAATAACTGACCTTCCCCAGATGAGAACTAACCATATCAAGCAGTAACTGGGAATCTGAGCTTCTTTTTCTTCAAATGGCAAAGCTGTCACATCTCCCTTTTTCTGCATGTTCTGTAGCTCCCAAATTAGAGTGTGAGCCCCAGAAGGCATGGTTCAGATCAGATGTCTTTGCATCTTCAGCCTCTAACACAGTAAGCATTCAATAAAAGTTTGCTGCTAAAAATAACTTAATGAAGTTATTAATATTACATGGCAAGGCAGGTCTCTGACCTCCTTATCAGAGAATTTGGTTCTTATCAGAAATGTGCAAAAATCTGTCATAAAAGCTCAATGCACTTTCCACTGCTGATAACCCATTCTTTAAAAAGAGTGTTTTAAAATAGAATATAATGTTGCACAGTAATTACTGCTGGGATAACATCTGAGGCAATGTTCATTGTTGTTGTGTAATTGACCCAAGTACCTGCTTAGTAACTTCAGTCCAAGGAACGTGCTTAATTATAGATTCTATCACTTACCCAGTACCAAAAACCATGACATCAAGGATTGGGACCTAATTACCCAATAGGAATTGTAAAACTGTTTTCCAAAAGCAAACTCATTTGTTCTGTATAAAAAACCCACTTACTTCTTATTAATGTATTATTCCATGTACGTATAAATAGAGGAAAAAGAATCAGTGCACAAAAAAGCTAAACTAATACAACTGTTCAAGCTTTGACAAAACTGATTTTCTGAACACGCCCTAAGGGAATTCACAGATACGCAGTACTAACTGATAGTGGTTTTTTTTTTTTAAATGAGCATCCCAATGATTTCAATTCAAATCTTCACAGCCATTTTTTATCAGCCAAAAGAAACTGCCAACTTAGTGAGAATATTTGATAGGCCTTATAAGGAGAGCCCTTGATTTTTGAGTTGGGCGGACTTGTTCAAAACAGAAATAGAGGTGGCAAGACAAAGACAGAGCTGAACTTGACGTCACTGTGGTCGAAAGCTGCTCATTTTAATGACACACTACAAGCAACTGCAGGGCCAGAGACCGAGGGTTCTCAGCTGGACAGCAGAAGGAACAGAAAGACGTCAGCGCTAAAAAAGCTCCACATGAAAAGTGACCTCATGATAGAAGACAGAGGCCTGGCGGGGGGTAAAGTCAGGACAAAGCCAGCAGTGTCATAGTAATGAAGCCACTTCTAAGAGCATCACTGTCTGGAGGAGAAAATACCACTAATTCCTGTGTGATTATGACTGTAGTCTATTAATTGGGATTTAGTGACGTCTGTATTTACGCTTCAGTTGAGAGCTACCCAGGTGGAAAGCTGCAGGAGAAACTCACTGTATTGATCTTATGTCCAGTTACAGCCTGCCACTTCTTCAATTCGTAATTTCTGAACTAGATATAAACACAGGGGCTGACATAAGCCAGCAGTGAAAAGTAGCTGGAGGACATTCTAAATTAACGGTGTAACATGGATGAATTCCATCGCTCATATCCACTGGGGGCAGGTATGATTAAAACGGATGTAACACATGTGCATATGAAAAAAAAACTGTGAAGAATTTTGATCTGGTCGAGGTGACATTAACTATAGGGAAAATAGTCATAGGAAACACTGAACATACATGGGATCAGCTGTATAATACTGAGGGGCAACTCAGGGCATTTTTCTGAATAATTCAGGCAAAAGTCCCATTTGGCCTAAATTCAGCTCAAAATAAGTTGTAGCTGAATTATCCACCTTTCTCCTACCATGACCTCCACTGGTTTTGAGTTATGAGTAGTCAGGGCTAGTTTTATTTTTAGTTATATCAAACAGTGTGAGGCCACCAGAAAACCTTCCTTTGCCCCTTTGGAAATAAACCTACTAATAGTATACCTTGGATTGTCTTTCCACTGAGTTAATGAAGGAGTCTTTGGAAATGCAAATAAAAAAAAATACCTACTTTGGGGTCTGAATACTAGTAGGAGCCCCAGCATCTACACTTTCTTTCTTTCTTTTTTTATTTTTTAGGGCCACACCTGCAGCATATGGAGGTTTCCAGGCTAGAGGTCTAATTGGAGCTATAGCTGCCGGCTACACCACAGCCATAGCAATGCCATATCCAAGTTATGTCTGCAACCTACACCACAGCTCACAGCAACACCGGATCCTTAACCCACCGAGTGAGGCCAGGGATCAAACCTGTGTCCTCATGGATACTAGTCAGGTTGGTTACCATTGAGCCAGGAACTCCCCCAGCATCTGCATTTTTGAAAGGCATGCTACGTGGTTTTGCTGTGTACCCGCAGCTGATAGACACTGTTCTAAACAGAAGTCCAAGGAGAAGTTGTTAGCAGACACCAAAAAAATAATGAGGTTGATATAATTGGGTCCAGGAGTTGATGTTATGATTTCCAGCAGTAGAGGCCGATGGGGTCCAAGGTTGGGTTATGTACTGTTCGTTTTCTGACAACCAAATTAATGCACATTTGTATGCAGACAGTTCGTTGTCCTGGTCCCGACCTCCAGCAGAAATGTGTGTTGTTGTTCTTGCAGTTAGGGGGGCAGCCATCAGCCAGCAATGATTTTTTTGCGCAACTCCTGTTTCACGGAAGACTCACTTGAATGTAGGAGTTTTCACATTTTTCTCTTTCAAAAGGGCAAAGGATGACGGTGTTCCATCCCCATCGAGGGGCTGTATCGAGCAGGCAGAGTCAATGTGAGCCCAGGTAGGCTGATTTTTCTCCTGCAATTTAACTGACATCTTCATTATGCAAATCTACACGGATGCTGAAATGGATGCAAATACTATTGTCTTTTCAGTCCAATATCCTTTAATGTTTTAGACCGCTGGTTTCATCAACAGCATTAATTTCCATTCAGAGCTTGCATTTCGAGTGATTGCACGGCAGCTGCTCTATTTGCAGAGAAATGAAGATGCGTCCACTTGAGTTTTATGAAAGGAAAAAGAAGTCGTTTGGGGGTATGCCATATTTGTCAAAGACTCTTTGGGAAAAGGTTAAGTAATCAGCTTCCATACACAGGCCTGGATGAGCACGTTCTTCTGGGTAAATCTCTGCTGTGTGAAATGTCACTTCCAAGAGGCCCTGTGTGTGCAGCTGGCTGTGTGGGGCTCCTCCAGCTGTAGGGCAGGGGCGGCTTCCAAGCAGCAAAGGTAGCTAACTTATGCTCGCTCCTGCACCTCTGCACGTGCTCTTGCTTCCTCCAGCCTTCCTTTTCCTTGTCACTCTAGGTGACCAAAACGAAGGGCTTGCCACCTAATTTGCTTCTCTCCTCCGTCTAGTGTGGACCAAGGGCAAGTTTTTCCACTCGTCTGCTCTCTCGTTAATAAGAAACCTCACATTGTTCAGCTGTCAGGACTTAAAAGGAGCAGGTGCGATGCGCGATCCCTACCACGGTGTCCCGGGGGTCCCGCCACAGAGGGGACTAGCCAGCAATGAGTGACCAGGGCTGGACTAGGGTGAGGGGAGTGAGGTATCTACTCTCCACACCGACAGAAAGGAGGAACCGAAAAACTCGGTCATCAAGATAAATACTACTTGAATGTAATATTTTACAAATCCAAAAGGAATGCAGAAAAGCCATGATGAACAAACCTTGAAAATTTTAAATAAAGACAAGATCAGTCACGGTGCCGAGGTGAACCATGTTAGAACCTGAGGCAAAAAAAAAAAAAAAAAAGAGAAAACCCTCAGCAATACTGCCTCTGCCTTTATTTAAAAGTCTGATGTTCTGTATTACGGATTTGCTGCATTCATTATGGATTTCCTGCATTCATTTTTTGACACTTGCTTCACCATGGATTTTTTTTTTTTTGTATTAACTTTGAGGTCTTATAATGTTGCATTAAAATGTTATTCCTCCTGATGACTGAAGATGTGGGCCTCCAAGAGTGTCTCAGTGGTCTCAGTCATTTCACATTGATCTAGGCTCCTCTGATAGTTATCACGTTCCGCAGTAAATCTCTGATTTCGGCCAAGCCGTTTTGGGGTCCTTCTCTGTGCTGGGCTTCCTGAGTGCTCCACGCATTTTTGCTGAGTGAGCATGACCTTTAAAGTAACTTGTGGCTTTGTGAACATTTATGGCTTTTTCATACCTGTACCTTAGCCTTCCAGGATAACCTGTAAGCTCTGTCTTATGTAGGTGACCCTAAAATGGAGAAAAACCATCTCCCAAAAGAAGGGGTGTCCTCAGAGGTGCCATATGGTTTTAGAGGTTGTAACATGCCCAGGAGGGTGGCCTGGCCGAAGGCACTGAAAACCCAGCCCATGACCTGAGTCCACCCACAAGTAGCGAAGGAATTTTAAAACTGGATATGACCTACCTAGGGGCCACCTGTACCCAGAGGGGGCACCTTTCTATATCTACACAAAGACACATACAGGGTGGCAGGAGCCCTGCAGATAGGACACGGGGTTCACTCGTATATACAGAGAAGGTGTTTGTCAAAGAAGAGTCAATCTAGTAATGTATATAACTGGCAGCACCTCGGGAGGGTCCCGTGGTGGCTCGCCCAGGTCCTGGATGGAGGGGGAGCTGCTAGCAGTGTCTGGGTGAGTGGTCAGCTGGCATCCAGTCCATGCTCCCAACAGTAGGAACAGGGGTGAGGCGGGAAGGTACTCAGAGAGACTTGCCAGGCAAGGGGACTCAGACTCGAGTCTGGGTGAAGACGGCTGAACTGGAGAGCGCTTCCATGACAGCTCTTGGCTCCTTGGAAGCCTGGGGCAGAAAGGGGACAATTCGAGGTCAGGGACCCTCCAGGCTTCCCGTACTTCTTGGCTGGCCTCTGCGGTTCCCCCTCTTCCCACTATCTTCTCACGTCTGGCAACAATGAACAGTGTTAAAAAAATTTTTGTCCCAATAATTAATTCATTGACTCTTTTAATGCAGATCTGGCCAACAGACCCAGGACATGTTCTGGAATCCAGCTCTTTCTCTTATTTAATGGCACTAAGATAGACCAGGAAACCCGAAATGAACCACCTAACAGTCAGCTCAGTCACGCCGCTGAAGGTGACACGAGTCTCTAAAACAGCCACAGAACCACTTTCTCAAGCTATACGTCTCATGGACAGAGGTAATTAAAAACACCAACAAGAGTGGGAATGTAAACTGGTACAGCCACTGTGGAGAACAGTTTGGAGAACAGTTTGGAGATACCTTAGAAATCTATACATAGAACTTCCATATGACCCCGCAATCCCACTCTTGGGCATCTATCCGGACAAAACTCTACTTAAAAGAGACACGTGCACCCGCATGTTCATTGCAGCACTATTCACAATAGCCAAGACATGGAAACAACCCAAATGTCCATCGACAGAAGATTGGATTCGGAAGAAGTGGTATATATACACAATGGAATACTACTCAGCCATAAAAAAGAATGACATGATGCCATTTGCAGCAACATGGATGGAGCTAGAGAATCTCATACTGAGTGAAATGAGCCAGAAAGACAAAGACAAATACCATATGATATCACTTATAACTGGAATCTAATATCCAGCACAAATGAACATCTCCTTAGAAAAGAAAATCATGGACTTGGAGAAGAGACTTGTGGCTGCCTGATGGGAGGAGGAGGGAGTGGGAGGGATTGGGAGCTTGGGCTTATCAGACACAACTTAGAATAGATTTACAAGGAGATCCTGCTGAATAGCATTGAGAACTTTGTCTAGATACTCATGTTGCAACAGAAGAAAGGCTGGGGGAAAAATGTAATTGTAATGTATACATGTAAGGATAACCTGACCCCCTTGCTGTACAGTGGGGGAAAAAAAAACAAAAACACCAACAAGAAAGTGACGAGGATCAGGTCACTTCAAGGAAGGAAGAGCACAGATAACATCACGTAATGGCTTTCTTCCATGAGACTTTGTCTTCCTTTTGTGTAGGACTTTACTCAGTACAGAATTTGTTTCCCTTTTGCCAAGAGTCTGAAGATAAGATCACCTGGATATCCCGACTCCCCAGACCAAACATGCTTCCTCTGAAGGTCAAGCGGCCGCTCCAAAGTCAGACAAAAAGCCAAGAGGGAACACATCATGTGTGAGGACAACTGCATATAGAGAAAGAGGCTCTGAGCCGGAGTTACACCTGTGCAGGGAGAGTGTGTGGGGAAGCTGGCCAAATCTCGTGTAATTAAAACACGGTCACACGGCAGCTGCAACCAGCTCAACAGACCCTACAGGGGTTCTTCACTTTATCACTGAAATCATTTCACTAGCAAACGTAGGGCTTTGTTTTCTTCAACTTAGTCTGAAAGGGGCAAAAGAGAGGCCTATAAGTATTATACTGTGTAACTATATACTATGCTATACTATTTTACATTGGATTAATAATATACTAATTATTTTATATCTATTATATATTAAGTATATTATTTATTACATTAACAATATTGATGATATTTTTACATTGCTATATCTTTAAATAATTTGCCATTTTTCCAGCGTGAAATTAACCCTAGAAGGTCTAGGCCTGGAACATGGCTGGCAGTCAGGAAATACTAGTTTCTTGCCTTCTTCCACTGAAAAATCCTCTTCCAGTTCTCTTCAGAGTGGCTTGTGCGCTTTATTTTTAACTCTGTTTTTATTTCCTGCAGGCCATCGTTTTGAGTGTCCGTGATGTGCCTGGTAGTATGATAAATATATTCGATCTGCTGAATGCTCTCATTTCATTGTGACCTGAGAGGCGGGCAATAGCCTTGCACTCCATTGTGCAGGTGGGAAGACTGAGGTCTAAGAGGCAACTGGCCCAAAGTCAAACGGCTAGTGACTCCAGCATCCCTGCTCTTGACTGCTCGAGTCTCCTCCTCTCAGGCGATCTCTTTGTGCAGGGTTGAAACTCCAAAATGAGAAGCCAACAGGGAAGATTTTTTCAAAGGCCCCAGAACTAGAGTGAAGCTGATTCAACTATATAGTAGACAACAACTCCGTGACTGACAATACAGCCACACCCTGTGACAGGTGTCAGCTGAGCTGGCTAATAAGGCTGTCTTGAGCATTTAATAATGGAGGGATGGCAGGGGCTGGTTTCAGATCCCAGGGGGTATGCTGGCTAGTCTTAAGCGTGTGTAAAGAGGTCTCTATCCTCACTCATGCACATTCAGGTATTTATTTAATTATTAATTTATTTACTTTTTGGCTGAGCCGATGGCATGGAGAAGCTTCGAGGCTAGGGATCAAACTTGAGCCACAGCAGTAACAATGCCGAATATTTAACTGCTAGGCCACCGGGGAAGTCCATTTAACAGCTTCTGAGGTTTGATTTACATGTGTCAAGTGCTGGAGCAGACATCAGAGAGATATAAGAATGAGTAAAATAAGATCCTTGGCCTCTAGAAGCTTGCAGTTTTAGACCGGAAAGTGGTTCCTAAGTATATGTCATCACAACAAAAGATCATCCAAAGGCACACACATGGGATGGATGCAAATGCTCCAGGAGTTCAGAGGAAAGGAGAGCATTTCCACCTGCAACTAAGACCTCAACGGGCAGAGCGGCAGATGATGGCAAGGTGGGACAGAGGAGGAACCTCAAGCATAAATTAAACCACACTAAGAATTCCAAAGCATATTTACGGTACAGCGTCTCCTCTGGCTGCTTGTTTGAACCTCCTGCGGAACTTCTCTAAATGCACTGGGCTACACAATCAGAGGTTCAGATTCAACTGGTCTAGGGCAAAGTCTGGGCACTGGTGTTGTCCAGTAGCTTGGCAGGTGATTCAAACACACAGCCATGGTGGATGACCCCTGATGAGGTCAGGACGAAGAAGGGCCTTATGGAAGGAGAGCAACAGTTACCGCATAGCCCCACAAAGTGGTGAGAATGTGACTGCTTCTGAACGCACAATATCGCTCTCAATTCTCTCAATGATCCTATGAATGAAGGGTGAAGAACTTGAATTCACTGGGAGCTTACCATAGGTATAACTGAGCTAGAAACATTAATTATCTCATTTAGTTTAATGTCAAGTTTATGAGGCTTCATCTCAGCCTGTCAACCTGGGAGACACACTGAGGCCATCTGGGGAAGATAAAAATGTGCCTTGATGGAAACCCATCCATCAGCAGCTCTGATTGAAGGGCAAACAAGGCAGTTAGATGCCCCTGTAAATGCTCCAGGTCGCCTGAAAGGAAAGACTCTTTTAGAGCACTGAGGTAATTTTATTTCTCTGTCAACTTTTCTTCCATGTTACTTGTCACTTTCTTATTGATTTACAGGAGCTCTTTTTATATTAAGGACAGGAGCTGTCTGCTATATATGTTGCAAAATGTTCCTGTCATCTTGTCATTTGTCTTATAACATTATGGCCTCCCTAATATACAAGAGTTTTTCTTGCTTGTATATTTTCATTTGTAGTTTCTGGGGTTGAAGCCTTGGCTTGGGAAGCCCTTCTCTAGTTCAAGATTATATTTTTAGCATCTCCTGTATTATCTCTCAGTTTATTTTATGGTTTATCACCTTTAAATTTCACATCCATCTAAAAGTGCATAGTGCTCTATGTTGTAAGTTAGGAAGCTAACGATGTTTTTCCTAGCGACACAGACAATTGTTCCAACCCCATATATTTAAATAGCCAGCTCCTTCCAGGGTAATTTAGATCCATTATTAAGAACAGGTAAATTGCCCCTGACCTTTAAGGTGAGATTTAATACCAGTTTTTAGCAACGATCTCCAGAATGTGGCAGCTATGTGTGGTGTCTGACTGATGTTTATGTTCTTCCTAACCTCTGGCATTTGCAGTTCAACTATTGTGCTGTGGTTTTCCCCTAATAGAATTTTAAAACAATTATTTTGTATGTGCATCCAGGAGCCCCTTGGCGCTGGAAATATTTTAAATTCAAACGCAGGAGTGGAAAGGAGGCATGTAAATCCCCACTAACAAATCCTCAGGGATGGCGTATTTACTTTCTCTTCTACCTCTGATCTATAAAAATATGTGGCTTACAATGACTTAATTAGAATAAATCTAGCCCTGACATTAGACCCGTTTGTATCTATTATATAGCATTCTTACCTTTGGACTCCCTGAGAACTTAAAGCAATTTGCTCTGACTAAATATTCAATTCAAATCTAACAACGAGAAGAGAAAAGCTAAAATGAGACAAACCCGCACAAAAGCAGTCAGAAACTGAATTCAGAATGAGTTGATTCATTCTGCCAAGAAATGTATCCATTACAATAAGAAATAAAAATAAAAGAGACATTACCATACTATGAGCCAGACAGAGTGCTGTGGGCTTTCTAGAGCCGCATGGTAGCTATTGTTATTCTGATAAGTTTGATGGAAAAACAAAGGGGCTCAACATCTTGTCCATGGCCCTCTGCTGGAAGAGAGAGCTGGGTCTCAAAACTGCTCTTGGTCTCCCTTCTCAGCCACATCTCTTGCTATAGGTGCAAGTTCTTAATGGAATGAGAAAGAGATGTCCTCTATTATGGCCTCAGTTATGTTTTCCTGCATCTGTACTCTTTTCTTCTCTGCTCACATGTGAACGACTATCCTGGAATCACACCACATTCCTGGGCTCTGCCAGGATCCAGGATGCAGGATCCAGGACCCAGGAATCTTTGGGGGGAAGAGCCTCCCACTTCCTCCTCCACACCCTGTTGGCTGCCTTCCTTCCGAACACTGCCATGGTGAGAAAATTTACACTATGGAAATTGGCAAATGCTACAGTTCAGGGCTTTGCTCTCCACTTCCTCCAAGGCATTTATTAAACATTTATTCCACTCTGATGTCTTTGCACTTTGGAAGCACTATTTCAGGAGGTTAAGTCTTTTGCTTAGAAGATGCCTTTGGCTCCAGAGGCCCATGGTGGATAGAGAAGGACAAGAAGGAAATCACAGGATGGCTTCAGGCTGGCTCTAATTTAGGTTTGGGAAAGACAGGGGAAGCCAGAGAGATACGGATCTCATAAAGCCTCAAAGCTAAACCCCCAATGTTTTACATTCTTTCATCTATTCAGGTTTTAGCCCCCATACACAGAACATAAAATTGGATAACTGCAAATTTGCTGAATTTGGGGACGTCTAGGAGGGCATTATGCAATACTTATTCTAAGCAAAGAAAAAGAAATTTGGTGGCTGATTCCTTTCTATGTTGCAATACTGTAAAAACACCTCAGCCTCCTTAGAGAAGGGGACATATCAGAACTCATACAAATAGAAATCATAATTTTGTACAACTAACTGAATGGATATGGATCAACTATGTGATAAAGCTGAGTAAAGATAGAGGAATTATTTTTTAAGCAAATTTACTCTGTTTCTTGGTAGCAGCAAGGGTAGAACTTTTTGGTATCAAGACTCTTCCTGCTCTTAAAACTGAGGATTCCCAAAGGCCTTTTGTTTGTGTGGGTTATAGTCTATCAACACTTACATACTGGAAATTAAAACTGTGAGCCTGAAAATATGTATTTATTAATTCACCTAAAGGGTGTTAACTCATAGTTTTTTGTTTGTTGGCTTGTTTTTTAATGAAAAAACAACTGCATTTTCCTAAACAAAAGAAAATGTAACAAGTAGAGTGACACTCTGCTTGGCTTAACGTCTGGACTGATGCGAGCCCGCTAAATCCTCTTAGCTGTTTCTGCATGGTCTGTTGGGAGAGTGTCCACCAGTTAGCCTCTGGAAGATTGTATGGTGCGTTTGTGAGCGATGAGAGGGGAAACGTCACAGAGCATCTCCGTGTTACTATGAAGATAGTGTTGACCTTGTGAGTCCCTGGAAAGGTCTCAGATATTTCAAGAAACCCTTGCCCTTTTTAAGCCTCTAAAAAGATTCCCAAACCGTACTACGCACAGGAACTTGTTAAAAATGCAGACTTGCTGGGCCCGACAAATGAAATTCCTAATTCAGGAGGTGGGCTTAGGCACGTGCACTTTAAACAAACGCCCCATCCTTTGAGAAAGACTCCCATCTTCCAGCCTTCAGGCAGGTTTTGCACAACCTTCCACATGAAGGCCAAAACATATGTGTGAGTTGGATAAGTGCCCATCCACATGGATGGTCGGAATCATGAGCAAGAAAACCTCCCATCAAATACTGCACATTTCTTCTGCAAAGCCTGCCATTCAGAGAATGTAAGTCCTGTGCGTGAACTGAGTACCAGGCCCTGGGATAGTGGAATTGGTGGCAGGGGGAGAAGAATAAGACATAGCAATTGCCCTTGAGAACCTCCAGACTGGGTTTAGAACTGACATATAACCAAAATGTTCGAGCATTGCAAGCAACAAAGTAGACACTCATCTCCCAACCTAGAGCCACAAGGCTCCTCACTGATGCCAGTGAGGGAAATGGCACCTCCTCCCCTTTGAGCCTCTCCTGCTTGCTTTGGCCATCCTTCCCGGTTATTTCAACTTATCGAGACAATAAAACACAGCTCTGCATCAGAGAAAAGTTAGGGAGCCTGGGTGAGGATTAATTGTGGCGTTGTCTTGTTTACTCTAAAGTGGCGCTTTATGCTCACCATCTGAATTCAATTAATCTGTTCAGACAGGAAATTAGCAGCCCAAATTGCCTTTCTATTAGGTGGACAAGACCCAACAACATTTGGAGAGGAAGTATGATGGCTGCCCTAATTTCTCAAGTGTCATCTAATCAAAAGAAAAAAGAAAAAAATGAAAAAGAGAATGTCAATATTATCTCAAGCTACAGTGGCCCAGTGTCTCTCTTTTCGTGGCTGCAGGGGGCTTTGAATATTTTAAATGTTCTATGGGGCAAACTGTTTATTCATTCAAACATTTACTGGGAGCTTACTAGTGTGCCAGGCGCTGTTAAGGGAATGGGGGTGTGGCAGGAGTAGCCCAGATACCAGTGGCTGCCCTCGAGTTTATACAATAGTGGGAGGTGACAGACAAGCTCTGGGGACAAAAAACAAGGAATGCTCGGTGAGGTGGGGGAGGGTGAAGGCTGGAATTTTAAACAGGGGTTCAGAGAAGGACTCACTCAGTGTGTATGATGAGCACACCTGAATGGAATAAATGTGTGTAGAGACTAGATTTGATCTGCTAAGAAGTACGTCCCCAACTCAACTCTCATCCAAATCAGATCCATCCTGGGAGCTGTCTTACAAACACTCTGAGTCCTCACTCGAGACGTTCTAATTAAAAAATCCTGGGGGGAGCCTGAGAATCTGCATATTTAACAAAACACTCCCTGACCTCAGGGTGTTCAGAAATCTCAGCTTTAGGAGCTGAAGATCCTTTGAATAAATTTACCTAATAACATTTTTTTTTGTCTTTTTGCCATTTCTTGGGCCGCTCCCGTGGCATATGGAGGTTCCCAGGCTAGGGGTCGAATCGGAGCTGTAGCTGCCAGCCTACGCCAGAGCCACAGCAATGCAGGATCTGAGTCGCGTCTGCAACCTACACCACAGCTCACGGCAACGCCGGATCGTTAACCCACTGAGCAAGGGCAGGGATCAAACCTGCAACCTCATGGTTCCTAGTCAGGTTCGTTAACCACTGTGCCACGACAGGAACTCCCTAATAACAATTTTTAAAGTGTGTTCTGTGAGTTCACAGATCAGTTTGTGCTGGGACTGGAGATTTCTCTGGGAGAAAAGACAGACTCCATTTCCTGAAGGAACTCTGTTTAGTGGGATTTGTGGGATTTATAGAAGTTAATTTGTAGCCACACAAACATAAACTCAAATGCAGTAGGGGATTAAAGGAGTGGAGTAAGGAGCTGGAGCCCATGGCAGTGTCCTGAGTAGGGGTCAGGGCTGGCTTCCTTTAGAGGGGGAGTCAAATGATGAGTAGAAGAACATTCTAGAGAGAAACAAACAAACATGTATCAAGGACCTGAGATCTATGAGAAGTCTCTGATTAAAAACTCCCTTCCCTCAGTATGAACTTTCTAGAACATTCTCCCCACCTCCCGCCAGGAATGAAACCAGCCCTTCCCCTGAGGACACCCTTCTGCCCGCAGCCCTACCCAGCAATACTGTTGTCACTGAGGCTTTGAAGCAGGGTTGTGGCTTGATGGGCCTCTCCTTTAGCAGGACTGTGGTACTAGCCACAGAGATGGGATGGCCTTGGGGAAGGCAGAAGGGTGGAGACTGGCCTTAAGAGACTGTTGAAATAGGCTAAGCTAGTGAAAAGGGGGCCTAACCCCAGGTGAGGGATGCAGAAGAAGAAAGTGCAGACAATGTGGTTAGAGATGTTTGTCCCTCAACATAGGGCAGCCTGACACAGGTCAATGCTTAAGCCCTGTGAGGGCTACGCATGGGATTTAGCCCAGGCTCTGGAGCAACTGCTTGATCAAGGGCAGCTTTTTCACCCCTCTAAGGCTCCAAGTCCTCATTTGTTCAATGTGGAGGTAACTAAACCTGCCTCAGTGGATAGCTGTGAAAATGAAAACTGGGATGACAGCTCCATAGCAGGGAAGTACTCAGGGAAACTGCAAGAGACCCACAAACAGGAGATGAACTTGAAACCGTATCATTAAGACAGTCTCCATTTTTACGTAGCCCTGTGTGGCTGCTTTCAGATGGTCCACCCTGTAGGGTACTGTTTGAGAGCCATTTTGCTTGATTAAAGAAACGATATGCACCATAACCAGGGAGAAAAATGCTCAGTAAATATCATCTTTGCGGCTCCCTGAAAAAACTGGAGATGTGAGGTCGAAGCCTGTTCTCTGGGCACAGTCACGAGCAGAGGGCACAAGCAGTGACATTGGAGATGGGGTTGTCTGAGGGTAGTGTGCTTACGGTCTTATATTAATTGCATATGGAAATGGAAAAGCTGTTTTCTGGCGATCTCATCAGTTGGCTCTGGCAGTGAAATCCCCCTCTAAAATCCCCACATGGTTGACTGGTCCACACAGAATGGTCATGCTCGAAACTTTGAGGTATTCAATGGACCCCATTTCCCACATCGTCTCCTCCACAGCTTACCCCCCCCCCCCTTTTTTTTCCCCAATTTTTGAGAAGAGTGTGTCCAACCCAATCCCTAAGCATTGGGGGTAGTTTTTCCAGCTTAGTAAATCTTCAGGGGCCACAGAGGTCCATTAACCCAAATGACTGTGATTAGCGAGCTGTTCTTATGCAGCCTGGTGTCCCCCATAAGGAGTGTAGAGATTTGATGAGCTCTGGACTGTAAGTTTTGGACATCTATAAAATCTATCAGCATATAATAAAACAGACTATTTTCAGCCTTTAAAAATTCGACTTTTAACAACATGGAAAAATACGCACGTGGCGTTAAGTTCTAAGTGCAGAAGGCAATACCACACGAGAGGGAGAAATCAGATACTACTTCCTTTGCCTGTAATGCTGTCCTTCCAGCTCACTCCTTCACATCACCCCTTACCTCTGCAGAGGTACAAGCATTCCTGGTCCATCCTTATCATTCCCCAACAATGGGTCATACATGTGTGTCACTTTAAAATGTATCATCTGTCTCCTTCACTGGAACATAGTTTCTGTATGGCTGGGGACTTTGTCTTATTTGCCCTGCATTCCCAGTGGTTAGGGCTGTGCCTGACACAAGAGATGCTTTGTAAATTTTTGTCGAATGAATAAATAAGCAGCGCTCAGATACTGGTTAAATGAATGAACTGTCTAAAAATCATTACAAAAATTAAGAGGTAATGGATGAGAGAGCACTTTGTAAAGTCTGAGGCACAACCCAAATGTTTATTTATTACCGTTATGATATGTGGGATGCATCAGATCAAAAATAATTTGCAGGGACAAGATCTTCATATGGATCATTTTGGTTTGCAGAGATTAATCCATCTAAAGAGGCTTGAATGTAAATTATTACCTCCCAATTGCAGCGGTGCAGATGATTGGACAGTAGCATTTTTATTGGAATGGATTTGTAGTCAATATTCACTTAGGATTTATTACAGAATTTTTCACTAATTATCCCACGTGAACAATTCCGGTCAAAGGCTTTGCAGGGAAAGATAAAAGAAGGGGTTCTATAAATAAGGCTGGCTCATAAGTGCTACCTTCCACTCAAGTATCATGAATTACTTCCTTATTTTTGAGGAACCAGCAATATTATGATTTCCAGACTTTTGCGGTCTTGGGAGTGTATATTCTTCTTTTAACTGTTACTTCCCGGTACCACCTTTTAAAAACAGAAGTCCATTATTCTGGATTGGGGCTCAAAGAACCACTATAATTTTGGTCATTTTTGCCTCAGTGGTGGTCAGAGTTGCTGTCTAAACCTAATTCAAGAACATTGCTAGTGGTCTTAAGCCAAAATAAGGAGCAGCCTAGTTTG
This sequence comes from Phacochoerus africanus, assembly GCF_016906955.1. NCBI lineage: Eukaryota > Metazoa > Chordata > Mammalia > Artiodactyla > Suidae > Phacochoerus > Phacochoerus africanus. Next base: position 5,214,542 of record NC_062551.1, read on the forward strand.
GGGGCTGCCTCGAACACTCACCTCTAAGTGACTAAATATCATTTATGATATCCCTTTGTTCATGAGATCAACAATGCTTTCACTCACAGCCTCCTCAGGGAGAAGAGGACGTGTGATTCAGATGTACCAGGTTTCCTTTGACCAACTATGCGGAACAGACCTCAGCCATCAAAGGAACACGCACCAGGGCTAGCCATCAACACACTGTCTTCCAAGAACAAGGAGCTGTAGGATTTTGTAAGTGGGACAGGAAGTATGCTCCCTGCGGGCAGGGGCCAGCTGCCATTCATGACAGTATTTCCGCACACAGAGCAGGGGTGGTTCTTGCAGGCACAGGGTTGATGATGGTGGAAGGAATGTCTGAAATTCAAGGCTGGAGTTGAATCACTCAAGGCAAGACAAGAAAGGGAAGGACCACAAGAGGGTCCCCTTCCTTTTTCACATACAGGGCTACCCTTTCCTTATGAATAAATAGGCAACATCCCTAAGGAATACTAGTTTGAAATAACACCGAATTATTAGCCTGTCCAAGGTACACAGAGCTCTATTCAATCCCATCTGCTCAACCCTGCAAAAATCAATTCCTCTAACTATCGCCTTCTATTAGGGTCTGAGAAGCCCAGAGCCTGATTTCCCCCCATTGGTAAACCATCAACCATTTGCTAATGGGAGTCTCCTGGTTCAAGGCACGTTTTCAACTATATGGGCTTTGGTTCCTCGCCATGCCTTTGTGCTTTAGTTCCTGCTTAACAAAGAGGCGTGACTACCTCTTGCATCTCGTCTCAGTGTCCTCAGGAGGTTTTCTGTGTTGCCTCTTGGCCTGATTTTCAGACGGAAACAGGAAGAGAGAAACAGGAATAGCGTGAGTTGATGCTGATCCTTGGCAAAATCCTAAAACCAGTCATTAAACACTTGGCCCAGAAGGAAGCTGGTAGATGTTTGTGGATTGTAACAAAACACTTTGTCTCAGTGGTATGCAAGATTATTTTAGATAGTAAAAGGATGAAATTTTGAGTTTCATTCCTTGTGTGTGATAAGCCAACAATAAGTATCACACAAAATCTATGTTTATACAGATATTAAAGAACTGGGGTCAGGTAAAGCTGGCATCCCAATGGAGCAAAAATCTCCAATTTGGGAAGTGAAAGACTGACACTGGGAAACACATCAGTGCCTATAGCAAGCCTGCCACACACACCCGTGGAACGTGCACCATTCAGGCTTTGCAACTGGGCCTCCAGTTGCCTAAATTGGTTTGGGGTGAATGAACTCTGCACACGTCTGCCCAGGGACCACCCTGTGTCCCTGAGAAATGCTGGCCTGTCCCTGTCTTTTCAGGAAGCCAGTTTCAATAAGTCTATTTTTCTGATTTAAAAAAAAAAAAAATTGGTGGAGTTGGATCTGCAGGTGCCTCTGAATAAAAAGGTTTTGTTTGCAGAAATTTTATAGGCAGAGTGACACACAGGTAGTGGAGATGTGGAGAAGGGGCGAGGTAAAGGGAAAATGTAATTGTGTTACTGTTCCTATAAAAGGAAGGGAGGAAGGGATGGGAAGAGGAGGAGGGGAGGAGAAGGGAGACACAGAATCTGTAAAAAATGTCTCTGGCACAAGGAAAAGCAGCAAATCTATAAATGTAAATGATGTGTAAATAACTCTTATCATGAGAAAACACGCCTGGGAGGACAGAAGATGATAGATAGGAACGCGTCTTGAAAAATATGAAGCATCCTCTAAACTTGGAGGACAATGATTCAATGCAAAATCTGCATAGATGAGAGCCCTCATGCATGCAGACGGGACCTGCCTTCATACATGGATTCACACCGACATGTGTGTTATGCAGAAGCCCAAGGATTTATACGTTCACATCTCTTCCATGGATACCAGCATCCATAATTCATGTTCTCTGCTTCATGATGTAAACATTTTAAATTTCACAATGGGGGTGTCTTTATAAGGGAAGCTTCCCATTATACGGTAGTGACTGTAATTCTCAGATGCCCACAACAAACCATATTTCCTTGTGGGTGTGTTATTACAGTGAAACACAGCTCCATCCCAAACTGTAAAACCTGAGCTTGTCGACTTTTCCATATAGGGCTGTTTCCTAAATACACATTTTATTCCACCCAAACACAGCATGACAGGGCCATCCTAGCCCTAAGAGAGTCATTAAATACTCGTGTTATACTGTTTTAATTACTAGCTGCCCCTTTATCGGGCTTATTTCAATAGATTATTGCCCTGCTGTGCAATAGTGTATAGAGAAACAGCAGTATCTCTTGCTGGTATATTGTGGAAATTAAAATTCTCAATACTACTTCAGTAATTAATTTCCAAAGAGAAACCAGTTTAGTTTAATAAAGAGATTAATGAAAATGTTGTGGAAGATCTATTTCTCAGGAGGTGTAGTACATTATTTTTTTTGCATTTGAAATAATAGAACCATTTCAAAGGACTTAGTAAATCTAGCCTCAATCAATTCTGTATAAGTTCACATAGAAATGCTTTTTAGCGGGGGTTAAAAAGGAGGGCAGACATTCAGATCAGACCATCCCCAAAGTACAGAGGGATTGAACGGCCCTCCAGTGAGCAAATTCTCTGGATGGTGAGCTGTTGTGTACCCAGGCCTATACGGTGAAGGGCAAGTTTAGAAGGAAGCTGGTCAGAGCTGAGGCCACGGGAAACTGCCCTCAGGGTCCTGGCTAGAGACCGGCAGTGTATGAAGCACAGCACTGAACCCACTACCACCACCCCGACACCCCACTGACGTCAGCACGACTCTTTTTTCTCTTGCAAGTGCTTTTTACACAATGTATATTATATTTACTCTTTATAACATCCCTGGGAGGTATGTCCTAGCATTATCAAACTCATTCGATTCATGAGGAAATTAAAGAGGAATCAGGTGATTTTCCCAACATCATAGGAGGTAAATTAGAGAGCTGGACGCACACCGAAAGCTGCTTCGGATCTCGCGTTCTTAAAAGCATAACTTCACGTTGTCAAAGGCTTGTACAGGATTTTCTGGGGCCGTGCTACACCACACCAGCTATGGGATGAGGGCCTAGAGTAAGGACTGACCCTGCCTGAGGGGCTGGGAGGAGTCAGTGGGCTCAGAAAGTGGTTCTCTGGGACAGAAATAAAACGGTAGACAAGTGCTACCAAAAACAAAGGGATTTTGGTCTCTGCCACTCCTTCAGGGGCGTCATCAAAGATGTAGCGCTACAGAGGCCTGGCCTGTTGTGAAGAAAAACTGCATCTCTGTACCTTCCATCCCCAGGTCCCAAAAGATGACCTGGCAGAGTTTAGATAATATCTGAGACATAAAGGGCAGTGTGGCTATTCATTATACCTACAGAAATAATACGTTACCTAATGTTTTACTAAAATTTCGTAATACAAGTCCGTGGTGACAAACTTTGTTCTGCACTTTAGATGCTCTCAGGAGACCTGGGAAGGGGGATTGTGACGTGGAGATATGCCGTCCCATGAGTTCTCTGCAATGACGTACATTTGGTTATTCTACACTGTAACAGGTGTATTTCTAAGAAGCCCCAGGTTTTCAGAAATGGGGGTAGAAAAGCAATCGCTTTCTAGAAGAAAAGGAGATACTAGAGCGCTCTGGGCTCACCAACTTATTACTTTTCTCTTTAAAACATTAGCAGCAAAGGCATCATGACAGATAAAATGTAGTTGATTACTGAAAGCTAAAGCCAAGGAATCTGGCTGGTCACATTGGAATAAAACAAACCAAACAGCTTCTTTGATGACCCTTCAAAACTTCCTGCTTTGGCTTTGTTCTTATGGTTCAGCTGCAGCCAAGTTCACCCCCAACAGTGGAGAGCCAAAACAGGCCATGCAGACCCCAAGAAAGAACTGGACAGGTGAGCAGGGCAGCTCTAGGCCTGTCTGGTGTGTTCTCAGCATTCATTTTCTGTGAACCTGTGCCCAGCTCCCAGTGTTAACCAAGCAGTGGATCGTGGAAGAGAAATCGTATTTCTTACTAGTCATTCGCACTGGGTTGAATTTTTAGCATAGGAGGAATGCCTAAACCTAGGAAAATGATTGAGACCAGGCCACTACACACATACAGTGAGACTGGTATTTCATTTTATTGCATTAATGCTCTGTTAAAAAAAAATCTGTTTTATCTATAGACCGATATATTTATCCAGATCTATAGATCTAGTTTCTATAGGTCTAGATATAGGACTTCCATATCTGTGTCTAAAGGCTTATAGATTGAGATACACAGTTTATATGTATATAATATATATATAATTTAGATATAATATAGACATATAGTTTATATTAAACCCAATCTGGAATGTTTTTATAGTTCATATCACATAAATGAATTCACAAATCAGAAAAAAAAAAGAATCTAACAGATTGTGTGTCCTGACTATTAGTTTGGGAAAAAATGTGCTAACTGTAGGAACAGCTGTAGCGCCTGCCCTAACATTCTTGAGCCAGCTGGAGGCCGTGTTCCTATGTGCCAGACACGTCAGCTGCACACAGGGCAGGCAGAGACGTTTCCCATCCAGTGGGTCTCTTGTTTGTGCACCTGTAGAACTCCCTAAATTTCTTTCTACAGGTTGCAAAGCTTCCATGTGATATTGATACGGGGACACACACACACACACACACACACACACACACACACACACACTTGTGCTTGTAAACAATAGACATATATCATTGTATTTAGGTCAAATGGCAATAATTATATTTATTATTATTATTATTATTATTGTGTCAATTTCCAATATCAGGGGTTTACTCTGGTCCTACTTCTGCATGAATACCCACATGTGGGTGTGCATGCATGCACATGTGTGTATGTATGTGTGTATGCCTATCTATCTATAAACTTTTAATCTGTACAATGGCCCTAGAAAGGAGATACTGTCATTATCATGTTTGGATGAGGCAGTTGAGGCTCAGAGAGGAACAGTAATGTGCTCAGGGTTACCAGCTGGAATTCACTGAGACGGGATTAACAGTCAGAGCTGCAGCATTCCACAGCCTGGGCAATTAGCCATCTCTTGGTCAGGCCTCCTCTTCATGAATAGGGGTCATGTCTTATTTGTGACGGCATTTTTGATGCCTACCATAATGATTAGAAGAGAGAGTAAATTGATGGTCTGCTGAATGTTTGGGCAAACACAATAGTGAAGGAAGGAAGTTGAGGTGATGTAAACATAGCATGCAATTTTCACTGCTTATTTGAAACCCTGCATTTTTGGCAGAATAACCAGTGATATTTGGGGTTCCCATTTCCCACATAGCCATGTGGCCAAGGAAGGTACGTGTATCCAGATTCAGGATGAATCCTGATAACCTACCATCCCTGGTCACCCCATTTCCCGTGATAATGATAGGTTTGGGGTGGACATTTCACCTGGTCTGGCCAATGAGGTATGAGGGCGCATGTGCCCGGGATGGAGGCCTCTGGGAAAGCGATGATGAAAGAGATGCAAAGGAAGATATGCTCTCTTCTTTCATCTAAAGCTGATATGCTCGCCTGTGACATCTGCGGCTCTGCAGCTGTCCTGCACACGTGGAGAGGGTTCGCCTGAGGACAATGCAGCAGGCTCAGAGTGACAAATCAGGAAGGTGGAAAGAGCCTCATCTTTGATGCTGGTGAGAAGTTGAGTCAACCACCTCTGGAGCCTCCCTATACCTCCAGGCTTGGTTTTGTGAGATGATAGATTTTCCCCATTATTTACAACAGTGGGGTTGGAGTTTTCAGTTACTGGTTTTCTTATGTATTTATTTATTTATTTCCCCAATACATTATTTTTTTTTTCCTACTGTACAGCATGGTGACTCAGTTATACATACATGTATACATTCTTTTTTCTCACATTATCATGCTCTATCATAAGTGACGAGATATAGTTCCCAGTGCTACACAGCAGGATCTCAGTGCTAATCCATTCCAAAAGCAACAGTCTACATCTATTAACCCCAAGCTCCCAATCCATCCCACTCCCTCCCGCTTCCCCTTGGCAACCACAAGTCTCCTCTCCAAGTCCATGATTTTCATTTCTGTGGAAAGGTTCATTTGTGCCGTGTATTAGATTCCAGATATAAGTGATATATGGTATTTGTCTTTCTCTTTCTGGCTTACTTCTCTCAGTATGAGACTCTCTAGTTCCATCCATGTTGCTGCAAATGGCAATATTTTTTTTATGACTGAGCAGCATTCCATTGTGTATATATACCACATCTTCCGAATCCAATCATCTGTTGATGACATTCGGGTTGTTTCCATGTCTTGAATAGACATTTCTCCAAGGAATATATACAGAAAGCCAACAAACACATGAAAAAATGCTCAACATCACTGATTATTTGAGAAATGCAAATCAGAACTACTATGAGGTACCACCTCACACCTGTCAGAATGGCCATCATTAATAAGTCCACAAATAACATATGCTGGAGAGGGTGTGGAGAAAAGGGAACCCTCCTGCACTATTGGTGGGAATGTAAGCTGGTACAACCACTCGGAGAACAGTATGGAGGGACCTTAGAAAACGAGACATACTACTACCATATGACCCAGCAACCCCACTCTGGGGCATATATCCAGACAAAACTTTCCTTAAAAAAGACACATGCACCCATATGTTCACTGCAGCACTATTCACAATAGTTACTGGTTTTCAATGGCTTTCTAACTGTGCCAACCAACAGTATGGATCCTTGCAGTTCCTTCCCCTGAATCCCTGCTGCTCAGGAGGAGATTGAGACTGGAAATACTGGCAAATGAAGACGTTTAAGTGGGCAAGCAGAGGTGGAGCAACAGCAATCATAACTGCAATCAGAGCACAACTAGAGAAGGGAAAATCGAGCCAGCTGAGAGGTGGAGGTGACTTCGAGTCACAGAACAAGGTTACGGGGAGACACCACCACTTGTGACCAGGGACAGCAAAGAGAAGTGTGCAAAGAGAAGACTCAAGGAGAAAATGCACCTCACCTGCCACCACGAGTGAGCTCAAAGGCAGCCATAGTTTGAGATGTTTGGGGCACAGGGTCCTCAAACATCTGTAAGGCAGCTACTGGCTTAATGCCTGCTGTATCCCTGCCCCTTACTTAGGCTTCTTTGTCTGAGTCGGAGCCTTGGTGAAGAGCCGGCTCTGCCTTCCCATTTCTTTAGGCGCTCCCAGGAGCATTGGGCAGGGAGACCATGCCAACAGAAGTCAAGCTCTGGAAAGGGACTGTCTGGAGATGCACCAGCATGGCTGTTATAATCCAACTCTGGAGCTGCCATTAATGAATATTAATAATATCCAATATTATGGCCAAACCACATCCTAAAGATGATATTTTAAGGGGCTATTTTTCCATATGAACCATCTAATGGAAGGTAGCTAGGAAAGAGGCAAGACCCTTCATTTGAAGGATGGTCAAAGAATCTGCCCTCACTACCTGGGATCTGTCAGGTGGAAAGGCTGGGAGATTTCTGCATATCTCAGAAGGGAAGAACCAGGAAAAATGGGTATTTTTGAAAAGGCTGATTTGAGCTGAGTACAAGGCCGTTACTTAATAGTTTGATCTTCTGGCAATGCAAAGTTACTGCCACATTCTCACTGATCACTGGAAATGCTCCAAATGTTTAAGAAGAAACCGGACAGCCACGTCAAGGAAGCAGATGTTGCATGCAAAGTTGGGATAGTTGATTTCTGTAATCATTTCCTATCTGAGACCTTAGGGAAATACCCATATCAGGGAACCCATGGCAATATACGCCAACTTTCATGAGGAGCCATGACTCCTGTTTCTTTCACGTAGTCACACTCAGCCCATCCATCTTTTCCCTTCTCACTCATTTATATCTACTTCTGTAGCACATTCACTTATTTAAGAAAATGTCATTGAATATCAGACGACATGCCAAGATCAAAGAACAGCAAATTTAAGACTATATTCCCATTTCCTATTAGTCACTTAGTCATGTTTAGGACAAACAACAGTATCAATTTAGCTGGTTGGTTCAAAATATAAGTACCCTCAGGTCTAATGAATTTAGACGAATTGGCAGAAATCTCATCAATTGGTAGTCCAAGCAGGCAGCATAAAAAATGATGGGAGAAGTCTTTTAAAACGGAAAATACAGACTGTCAAAAACCACCCCAAATATTTGAGAAACATCTGCAAAAGAAAACCTGTTGATATTACTGTTTCAAGTTATTCCAGTCCATGTATTATAGCTCATCTCATGAATTTTTTAGGAAACCCCTTCACTTGAAAGTTATGATTTTTTTCCCCATTTTTCTTTATACTTTTTTCCTGGCTTCAGATTTCTTTTTTTAATTCAGAGAGTTCTTCCTGAGGTGAAGATAGGGCACTCTAGTGAGAACATTCCCCTGATCTTCAAGAAAACCCAGGTCTTTTAATGTGCAAAATATGTTTGCACTTCCTGATGGCTCACAGTAATTAGAACTCCAGACTCAACACCTGGGCCTTACAGTATTTGAAAGGAAGTGAAATTTCCTCTTTTCAAACAAAAGGCCTGCCCCACATCTACTTTTATTGACAAGCATTTCAGGAGAGACGTGTGGGGAAAAGGTTCCTCGAGCGCTGTGCCCCTACATATCTGATTATAGCCCCGCCGTGAACTCTTAATGCCCTCTGCCCCGTGGATAAATCCGAGAGATGGAGGCCTATTACCTGCCATGTGGTCTGGGTAAATTCACCTCCGGGAGGTCACGTGAGGCCAACCCTCACGCCCAGGTCTCCAGGGGCGCCTGCTGTTACCCTGTTATACTCAATTTATACGGCTGGACATTAAAAGAGAAGAAGCCAGTTGTATCTTCCACCTGGATGTTTCCGGAAACTCCATGGCTATTAATCACTTGGTAACTTCTCACTGTGCCAGCATGAGGACAGCTGTACCGGGTAACCTCAGACACGGAGACTTTCCGTGCGTTACCGTTAAATTAAAACCTGGTAGGGTGGAATGACTGCAGAAAAGGACAGAACAAATCTGATTAGTGACTATGACCTAACTCTCTGTCCTCCACAAAACAAAAAACACCACCGTCTCTCAGGTTCAGCACACATTCCTCAGCTCAGCACTAGTGACAGTGGGGCCTGGATAACTTCTTCATGGTGGGGGCTGTCCTGCGCATCGTGGAATATTTAGCATCTCTGGCTTCTACCCACTAGATGCCAGGAGAACTCCCAACCCACTTGTGACATCCAAAAATGTGTCCAGACATTGCCAACCATTCGCTGGAAGGCAAAATCATGCCTAGTTGATAACCACTGGCTTAATGTGAGAGTTAATAATATTTGTAACGTGCTTGGCACAGAGCTGGAATTCAGCAAAGAGCCCCTTTCTCCCTCTCACGGTTGTGGAGATGGTGGAACACCCGGCCCTGCAGCGCTGTGTTGGCCTTCCTATCACACGCCTCGCCCCTTTGGGTGGTGACCAGAGCGTGTGGTCACCCTACTGGTGGGTCTGTCAGTCAAGATGCCCTGTCCTCCCTTAAAGGGTGGACCTGTGACCCAAGCTAGACCCTTTGGCCAACCCTGGAATTTGGGTGTCCTCGCAAGGGCTCCAGGAGCCCTTGGTGTTAGTTAGTTCACCTGCAGGGGGTGCCACCAGTTCCTGCTACCAAAGCCCTGAGCTGTCTGGTTTCACGGCCTCTCCAAGGATCTGCTTCATCAGTTTTTCTGTCAGTCCTGGGAGCTTTTCAAATACGTTCTTTTTTCATTTTCAAGTTCATCCAAGTGGTTTAAAAAAAAAAATCTCAGCAGAGGCAAATACATGACATACTCATTCTCTAAAAGTGAGTGGTGAGACATGAGGCCTTGAAGGAGAAAGAGTTGTTAGCGGATGGAACTGTGGTGGCTGCTTGGAAACGCAGCGTTTCCTCTCCGTGTTTCCTCTCCCATTTAAAGTGTGCCCTGGGGCACAAAGGCATAGGCCCCTGGGAGCTGGTTAGAGATGAACCTCAGCCCCACTGGACCCCCTAAGATTCCAGATGATTCTAAGGCACAGCCCAGTGTTGGAGCACTCCCCTGGGCAGGCTGAGGTGCAAAGCAAACACAAGGCTCATGGCTCCCTTTGGTGAGATGCTGACCCACAGAGAACCCACCATGCCTGTGAGAAGACACAGAAAGTTGAGAAATGGATACTAATAAAAAATTAACTCCTTCCAAAGCCCCAGACCCCTAGCCCCACTCATCCTTTTCCATCCAATTTGGTACTTTCACAGAAGTATGTTCTTACCTAACACCTTGGATCATTGTTTTGAAAACCAAGTGTCACAACTCATTTTCAGATTGTGAAATCAATTTATAGGTCACAGCCAGCATTTCAAATAAGAGAGTAGAATAGAAACTGGCAAGCGCGTACCAGCCATCGTAAAGAGAGTCAGTGTTACTCACACAGCTTTGCTGTGTAGGGGGTAGGGTACTGGATTGGGATGACCACGGGGTTCTATTGAAGTGTTTAAAAGTCTTCGGATTTGACCTTCACCAAGCGTTGTCCTAGGAAAGAGCCATGTAAGAACTGTCTCATGTCTCTTTGGATTGTTAAAATGACTCACAAATTATGTTCATTGCATTCCGGGATGACCCATCACAGAATTCTCCACAGACTTTAGGCCCCTTAGGAAGGGGGCCTCTTTCTTTGGAAGAGGTGCTCGGATTCACTGCAGGGAAACACAAGGGCCGAGCAAGCATCCGGGAGGCCTGGTGCTCAGGTGTAAGCCAACTAGCGAGTTTCTTAGGATTCACGACTGAGGCCTTTTCTGTGTGGCTCCGCCCTGCCTTCCAGGAAGGACTCTATACTGCGTGTATATACATCCCCCATCCCTTTTTGGAGGCTTCTGTACTATAAGTGAATCTAACAGCCCAGTGTGCAAAAACTAACACACAGAACTCCCTTGGCTGCCCAGACAAGGGCGGAAAGCATGGCAAAAGCGCCTGGGGATTCTGTTTTCCCCACTTACTAAACACGGACTCTTCAGTTGGCGTCATCTGACCTTTACTGAAGTCTCGCTACGCACTCAGCCCTGTGTCAGGTTCCCGAGAGAGAGCCTCCCGTTTCACTGGGAGAAGCATCTAATGATGCGGATACTGGACCCTCTTGTCTCCATTTCGCAGATGAGAAGAGGAAGCTCAGAGAGCCAAAGTGGCTTTCCCACCTCCCAGGATCTGCAGCAGCCTGCTCGAAACCTCGTCGCCTTAGCCACAGCTCCAGCCTGTCACCTTCCTGCTGCCCTAGCTGGCAGCCCCCTCCCTCTCCCACCACAGCCCTGACAAGGAGCACGCCTGTCCCCTTCCCATCTAGACCCTAGCAATTAGGGTTGATAATATGACACAGCACACAAGCCTCCTTTTATCTTTTCCGGCTCCCTTTGTTTATATATCAAATGGAACAGCACTCACCCTCTTCAAAGGGAGAAGGAGAGGCAGTGATGTGGAATGAATCTTTCAGAAGTGGAATTTGACGGTGAGTGAAAGATTTATTCAAACGAAAAGATATGAGGACTGGTCACGTGCCTGTCGTTTACGGCATCGTGATGTGCTCTATGCCATTAACTTTTAATTAACTCAATTAGAGCAGAATGTCTGACACCACGATGAGCACATATAAACATCCCTGTTGGTGTCATGTTAAATTAATGTCTCCAAAAGGCAGGCTCTCTTTTTGCATTAATGGGTTTGCCACGCTGGCTCTGTTAATCGTCCCCGGCACTATGTGTTGGTCACGTGTGGGACATGCCAACGGCCCCTACTCAACTGCAGAAAGCCGTGCCGCAGACAGAACACTGCACCACGTCTTTCCCGAGCTGCCTTCCTCTCGTCTCCATCAGCAGTGGACACACAATTTTCAACCATAAGGCTTCATGGACACATTTTTCCTTGTGCAGCCACTAAAGTTGGCTCGATATCTGTGAATCTCATTTCTACGGGGTACATTAAGCAAATTCATCTTCATAATCAGGAACCAGGACTGTTAAAGCAGGCCATTCTCAAAAGGGTGTTGCAATTTCAAACATAATATACCTTTTTTTGGCTCTTTCAGTTGACAACATTAGCAGGAGAAATGCTTTTTTTTTTTTTTTTAATCGTCAGGCTTTGGCTATGCCTCTGTAGAGCTACGCTTTTCAGCTAAATTAATGCCTTTTCCGCTAAATCAATGCCTTCATCTTAATGAACATTATTAGTGCAATTCATGGTATACATCAGAAACAGGCCCCAAACAACCACCAATTTGCACTTGGTTATAAAGATGCTTGGATTAATCTATCGCCTCACACACTTCATCAAGAGTACGCAGCAATCAATCTGTTAAGACGATCTGTGTTGCTGGGTGTGGCCCCGCACACTGGGGGTCGCCTTCCTACCTCATCCAGGGAGCTACCTTCCCCTGACAGGTTTCCTTCTGTAACCTTCGTGCATCATGGACCCAACATCGGAGAACAGGTACCATGGAGACCATGGATTGAACCTGACAGCTGAAGACGACGGGGAAGGGGGAAACCAATGTTCACGTTCTTGACCTTGGGCCTCCCAGATTGGTTTGAATACTCTTCATGTTTCTTATCTTACCACTTCACTTTTAGTTTTGTTTTTTAAAGGTTCTCTTTAACCTAACAGCTGTACAGGGTCTCTGAATTTGGCAAACACAGCCTCTCGTTCCCTCCTGTTAGTCTGTGCACATTCTGCCGTTTTGTCCATGAAGTGCCCTTTGCTGTGTGGTTCCCTCCTGCTCACCCCCAGGTAAGAAGGACTGGACATCACTTCTTTGGCGAAGCCTTCGTCCATCCCTACACGTGGTTAAGACCTCGCGTTCTGTGTTCCTCTGATGTCCCACACTTTTCCTTCGACAAAACTCCTTCGCTTAGTATGACTTGTTCTGTGTTTGCTTCCTTACCCAATAATGTGCTCCAAGAGCAGCCTCCCTTGGAGTTCCCATCTTGGCACAGTGGTAACAAACTGACTAGGATCCATGAGGAGGCCAGAGATCCGGTATTGCTGTGGCAGTGGCACAGCAGCTCTAATTCAACCCCTAGCCTGGGAACTTCCATATACCTTGGGTGTGGCCTTAAAAAAAAAAAAAAGAAAGAAAAGAAAAGAAAACTCCTTTGCCTACTGTTCCCCATAACGCAGAGCACAAGGCCCTGAGAGAGATATAATAGGTAAGCAACAAGTATTTGCAGCAGAGAGGGAAAGTTAGCATGAAATACCCCAAGCTCGTCACAGTTCCCCAAGGGCAAGGCCAGGCTGCAGATCTCTGAGGGGCTCAGGGGGTGCCAGGAAAGGCTTATGGGCAGGGACCCTATCTTCTCCTTGCAGGTACCGAGGAACATTTTTAATGTTTTGCAATATTATCCTGAATGTCTTGTGGTCTGGAAGGGCTCTGAATAGGCAACACTTAACATGAGAGCACCTATGGTTTCTGATCATCTCTAAGCATCAACTCTTCAGATACACTGGAAGTTTTAAAAACATTTCCCTTATATCGAGCCAATTTACACACACATGTTTAATCCTCAACATCCTGGTGACACTGGGTCTAGGTCAAGTTCTTCCAGGTTTGACCATAATCGGGCTGTCAACTTCCCCTTTCTGATACCTACTATGTGCTGAGCACACAGTAGGTTTTATTATGAAGTGTTTCACCAACACTGAATCTCATAATCTTCAGAAAAACCTTATGAGTTGGGAGCCAACATGCTCATTTTACAGATAAGAAGACAGGAAAGCTACACAGCGCGCTCAGGCAGGAAGAGGCAGAGTTGGGCTTCAAACCCATTCCTGTCCGCACCATGGTGCCACTGCAGTACAAATATTAAAAATATCACAACCAAAGGCGTCCCGGATTGCTGCACTCACTACTGGACCAGGGAACCAATGAGTCTAGATGCTAAGACTGGGACTGTCAAGGGTGGAAGGAGGCAGAGACATTGGGGCCAGCATGGCTCTCGCAGGAGGAGCCAGTCTTCGCTGGGCCTGATGGCAGGGACTTGCTCTGTGGCATAAACACCAAGTCCCTGAATATGCTCAGGAAGGCATTTCCCACCGTTTAAGAGCCTTAATTGTCTTTTTTGGTGGGAACACCATTTTCTGCACGCAGTCCTCATTTTCTGATGCAAATAAAGAGACCCCTTGCAACCGCCCTGACTTTAAAGCTGGGGGAGGGGAAGGAGGCCTGACCTTTGGGGCCACGTCTCCACTTCTCTTTCTAATTTCCGAGCCCACCGTCATGGCCACAGAGCCCACGTTGAGAAAGTCATAACGCCCCAACTTGGCACAGTTTCACCGACTGAATACTCAATCTTTTCAATAGTCAATTTCCTCTACAGTCACTATTTTTTATTAAAAATAATAGCAAGAGGTTTTGTGCATTCCTGCTGCTTCAGGAGCCATCTGTCACAGATACCTTGGGCAAAGAAGCTACGCAAAGCATGCGGAACAGTTTGATCAGCTACAAAAAAAAAAAAAAAGGCAAGAAAGAGCTGGCCTCTTACTTTTGGACAGATGAATTTTAGCATCTCACCCAGCATTTCCCCCTACTAGGGACATTTTTACAAGTAATTTAATTGATCCTATTAGACTTGCTATAGGAATCAGTTATCTTTATAGTTACTGTCAGCCAATAAGAGAAGCTGGGAGAGTCACTTTTATTGTGGGTCTCAAATTGGAAGAAGCACAAAAAAGCTAAGCAAAATCCTGGAGAAATACTAAATAGACTCAAGGTTTTGTTTTTTTTTAATTATTTATATGTTGCTTGAATCCACCCTGGATTTGAGCCAGTTTGCACAACTAAGCACAGGAACATGGGTTTACACTAGAGGAAAAGAAGGGTCAGAGAAAGGTGAAAAGGAGGGAAAGAGGGCCATGGCATGCCTTCCACAGAGACAGTTACTGTGCTTGAACCACAGATTGGACCTGTGTGTCGTCCGCCAAAGGGAGAAGGAGAAATATGGTCAGTAGATGATGCACACGGCTGGTGGGGATGGTGGGGATGGGGAAACAAGGCACTTTATCAAAGGGATTCCTGAGTCTCAGGTCAGGAGACTTCCAAGAGGATCCTGGCACCATAAACCCCCAATTCCATTCCAGGTAATGGCTGAGGATGGGATGCCGGGCCGTGTGCGACAGAGCTGTGGTCCCATCTCCCAGCTGGGGAAGCTAAGACTCAAAGAAGAGCCACAACCTGCACCAGGTCACATGACTCACAACCTCTCCAAAAGCAGCGGGCTCACTCCCACACCCAGAGTGGACCACTCCAGCCTCCATCTTTGAGTCAAGGAAACACGAGGGTGTCTCCCCCTTGTCTTAGGAACTCTGACCAGATCCAGGGGCCATTCGGTCTCTTGGCCTCAGTGGGCTGGCTCTCCATCCACAAATTCATTCTGAGCAGAATGTCATTACCACAAAGGTTTGGAGAGTTCAATTCCATTTTATCTGTGTGTGTTATGTACGTCCACGTGTACATGCGTGTCACACAGTCCAGAGGACCCCTCTTTCTTAAAGATGCTAATCTATCACACAGATGTGCATGCATGTGTGCACAGGCAGTGGCACACACATAGATGCCAGTTCTATGTGGAAATAACAACAGCAATAGCTAACACTTAGGTCACTTACTGTGTGGGCCAGGCTGGGTGCTCTCTGCATGTCCAGAGACCTTAGCTAAGGGTATTTGGAGCAGAGCAGCCACCTGCTCTGTCAGACCCTAGCAAAGTGACACCTGAAAGGGCTATGTGGCTTGTGAAGCCCACTGAAGGGCTACGTGACCCCTCAGGGTGACAGCTCATCAAAGTCAGCTCAGCTCTGCTCTCACTTTCTCTGACCTGCCTTCACTTTCTCTGACCTGCTCTCACTTTCTCTGACCTGCTCTCACTTTCTCTGACCTGCTCTACAACGAAGCACACAGGTGTCTTACCCTGATGTGCTTCGGCCTTTCACCATGACTACAGAGCTCGCTGCCTCAGACACAGGCCGCCTCTGACTTTGATCATGATGCCTAATGGGTAGGAAACCTGTGGATGAGGCAGCTTTCTAGGGTCACAGTCTCATAATACTCTGAGCTGCAGGGTGCAGGATCCACAGAGGACAGGCTGTCTCAGGCATAACTGTTGTCAGACACTCTACCCTAAGAGGAGGCAGAGAGCAGCTCCCCCCCGCCCTGATACTACAAGCTCATAGGAAGCCTTTTATGGAGTTATGAAATAGAAACAAATCCAACTTAGAGGCGTTTGATGTTAAAATACCATTTGTAAAAAACCGAAACTTTTTCCCAGTTAGTTTACTTCCAGGAGGACACCCACAATGAGAATTATGAGTTGCACTTTTCACTTCTTCACTGGGCACTTACTCTGTGCCATGGGCTGGGCTGTGTCATGCCTCAATTCTCTTAGTACCCAGTGAGCTAGGTTTAACTGTCAAACCCACTTTAAAACCAGGAGAGAAAGTTCTAACCATTGAGGTCACCTGTCCAAGGTGAGACTGGGGTTTGAACACCAGTCACGTGACTCCTGAGCCTACGAACTTAGGACTTCTCACCTTACTGACTGTTGACCTCTTACCCTATTGACTTCTTACACTGCTGATATTTGGGACGAGGTCATTCTTGTGGGGGCTGTGCTGTGCACTGTGGAATGCCGAACAGCATCCATCTGTATTAGATGCCATAGCACTGCCCTCTCCCTTTGAGACATTCAAAAATGTCTCCAGATGTTGCCAAATATCCCCTGGGGGGAACCACCCCAACCCAGGTTGGGTCTTGATCCATGTGAACTCACCAATGCTCCCCTCTCTGCTACATCACGCAACTGCTTGTCACACTTGGTCTGGCTCAGCCAAAGTCCCCAAGAGCCCTCAGCCCCAGAAAGGAGGATGAGATTACTTTTAAGAACAGGTGTACTCCTAAAATGTTTTCCATAAACACAACTTCATAATGGATTTAAGATGATCGTCTTGCTTAATAAAATCTTATTTCCCCATTTGCATTCATTAGGAAGTTATGGCCATGATTACATTTACCATAATATCCTAATAAATACTTGCCTAAAGATATGGCAAGTGCATCAAAATAAATCAAAACTTTCACTTCAAATTTTAAAGATGCCACTCATACTCTAAAATAAAAATATCCTTGCAGTGGAGAGGCTGGCTCATACACAGGAGTATAAAGATGTCAAGAGGGGGACTGTAAAACCTGGGATGTTATCGGAGCTTAACCCGCCCCTCCCACCCATGGGACAGCCTAGGTGGAAGGTTTTCCTGGGATTAGAAAGAGGCACGCCCTCGGGGCCTGCACTGTTAAGTGCTTATAAAGCTCAGGTGGGTGGGGGCAGGTGTCTCTCTGCATGTGTATTTCCCTGCAGGCCACCTCGGTGCTGATGTCTCAGCCAGGTGACTTCATGCAGTGCCCTGATCTACCACAGACTAGCCTGTTCCTCTGATGGAACCACACCTCCAGGTGGTGCCAGTGCTGGTCACCAAGGTGGGGAGACAAGGTCTCTGTTCTGCTGCCCATCCATCTAGATCTCAGAGGCCTGGCCTTTCAGCTAAGACCTCAGAGACAGCTGACTCACTTCCGAATAGTTCTTCGGATTTATGGTTTGGGGAAGCCGGACTTGGATCAAAAGCATTTACTCTTAAAGGCTGCGATAACTCACAATTACTATCACTAACACCCCATGGGTGCAGTCCTTTAGCTAAATGGTATCAGATAACTTGGGTTCTTTGGCCTCTTGTCCCTACTGCAAAGAAACAACTACTGGGTTGGTCAGTGACAGTGCTGTTTTGGGTGGTTGTTAGCGAAGCATTTACAGAAAAAACCTGGAGCTAAAACTGTTCTTCAGTTAACAGATGCAGATATTTTATTGGGAAGTTCTCATCCAAACAGAAAACTGGACCTGTCTCATGAACTCTTTTTGTGGATAATCGGTCACAGCAGATCTCCAACTTTGTAAACCAAAGTTTCCAAATGCA
The DNA here is from genome assembly GCF_016906955.1 of Phacochoerus africanus. NCBI lineage: Eukaryota > Metazoa > Chordata > Mammalia > Artiodactyla > Suidae > Phacochoerus > Phacochoerus africanus. The sequence goes on from NC_062551.1 coordinate 5,232,521, forward strand.
CTTGCTCCAAGAATGCAAAGTTTTTACAGTCTAGGCCACCATGATTTCTTGGGATGGGTATCTTTTAGAGACAGAGATCTCTCTGGGACAAATACTCCTCGACTGGTTTCTATGACAAACCTACGTAGACGACATGGGTCTGTTCTCAGTCACATGGTTTGTTGAATCTCCACCCCCACCCTCCCCCGGGTTTGTTTTATTTACTTCTGAGCGTTCGTCTGCTCCCCTGTAAATTGGCTATAATGATGGCACCTCTCTCGTAAGTTGTTGTGGGGATTAAGTGAAGTAAATCAGTGATGCTTTAACAGAGTGCCTCAAGCAGAGTGAGTTAATGTCATAACTAACTGTACAGAACATTATAGATGCTGGGGAGGGGTATGCTGGTAAATGCTTAACCATCAGCACTTTGGTTCGTCATGTCTGCCCATTCCCAGGGTGTAAACACTCCCAGCATGATGGACGTCAAGCTACAAACACCGACCATAGAAGTGGAAAGAGATTCTAACAGCCATCTCAGGAGAGCTGGTATCAGCTGTCTCTAGCATGCCAATGCCCGGGTTAGAGGGCACACTATTCTCTACTTGGTCTGGTCGATGTAACTTAAGAACAGTTCTCTACGGCTCGCTAAGGAGAATCAAGTGTTGGAGATCACACAGGGAAAGCTAAGGTCAAGGTCCAGGCAAAGAACAATTGGTGTATTAGGAATAAAGCTCTTGGGGATATCCCTGAGTATCCTGGATTCGTGATTGCATTCCCCCAACCCCTCCCTCAAAATTATTCCTAAAGGTTATACAAGAGAGTGACCATGATTTCCGGTCTAGTCCTTCGGGACAAAGCAAAAGGATAAGGGCTTACGGATGGATTCAGAGAATGAAAGACATTAACCGTTTCTTCGCTAGAATTAAGGACACAAGAGTGCTGAGTTCAGGTTGGGGAAACATGAAGGAGAAGACAGCCAAAGTTCTTCAGAGCTGAACCACAGCAGTTGACAATGCTGGATTTTAGGAGTTCTAAGCTGGAGAGGGAAATTCCCTGCATAGAGTGATGGGCAAAACTATGGGTTTGCTTAAGATTGTAAGGGGCAGAAATAGGGAAAAGGAAAGGGAATAAACTCGTGGAAGGCTCTGTTTAAGAAAGAGGAAGTTCATGGTGATTTTTGGAACACTTCCGAGAGACAGAAAGGGAGCCGGGAAAGTTAGTATCTCAGAACCCAGGGTGAAAAGAGAATTGTTACATTGTACGAGTTCTCTTCAACTACCAACCTGCTCATGATTCCTTGGCTTTATATTCATCTTGAGTTATTAATCCTGTTAATCAGTTTTCAGTGCAATACAATTACACCTGCACATGACCCAGCCGAAGGCTTAGGAAAGGCTGTGAACAGCAGCAGATATCAACCCACTCCTGAAAAACACGATCCCAGAGCTTAGGGTCTTCTTTTCTCCCTGTTCTCGCTCCTTCTGACCTGCACACAAACACATGCACATGCTCTTCTCTCCCTTCCTTGTCATTCTGTCCCCTACGCCTAGCTCTCCCTCCCCACGTCCCCACTGATGGCAGTCACGTGGGGCTGTGAACAGAACAGAGCCAGCGGGTTCTCACAGCGCTCAATCTCCCCATCACGTTAGCATCCCCCCGCCCCTGAATCAGGAGGGTCTCTCAGAAATTAGGAAGCATCCACTTTCCCCTCACTTCATCTTGCCCTCTCCACCTCACCTTTGTACTCCCGACCCAATAGCCTGGGGTCCCTGGACTTCACAAACAGAACTGTGCAGACAGAGCAGAACAAAGGGCCCTAATCCACAGGTGACATTTAAAGAGCAGTGGCTCTCTTTATGAATCACCTGTCCTTTGGAAATCTGTTTTATTATCTGCCACAACTCACTAGCTGATATTTAGGGGGTGCACTTAGGCTTGATTTTCGGATTCGCTCTTGAAGCATTGTTTGGTTTGCCCATCAGAAGGATTCAGAATTACAGGCAGAGTGAATAGCATGAATGGGGAAAGCCAATTCTCATGTTTAGGAAGGAACTTAAAATAAACCCAAGAGATAAAAATGACACAGATAATAACTGCTCAACTCCCCACCACCCCCACCCCCAGGCTTCATGGAAAATCCAAAAGTAACCCCCAGAGGAAAATAAACAATTGGGCAAGTATTTAAAGATGATTTAATGCAGCGTAGTTGGTAGGAGGGGTGTATCCAGATGTGACTAATAACCAAGTTGAACAAATGTTTTACAGGCACTGTGCCACTGTGGGTGTTTTTTTAAAAAATAAAAATGGTGATAGCATGGGCTCCTTTCTCAGAATGTCGAGAACGAAGCAGTAAAGGAGAGTCCTTAGATCCTGGTACAGGAGTGAGGTATGTGCCACCCTGACGCACGTGCAAACCTGAGCCCTCTTCACATCTTTCAGCATTTGATCTGCACCACTGGATCAGCTCTTTACAACTCAGCCACTGAGATCCCTGTCTGGAAGCTTATTCTCCCCAAGTGTCTACATAAAATCATATCTGGTGGAACATAACCCCACAGGTCCTGTCCCCCGAGCCCACCTCCCAGTGCGCTTACATTAAAAGGCCTACTGGCCCTGTCTCTCCTTTCTTGGAAATTAAGTCTGGAATTGGTTCACCCACCCCACCCACACCCCGAGTGGCATAGATCAAAGGATCTCTGATCCTAAAATCCACAGGATCCCTTTGTCTAGAGCTAAACACTTAAACATTTTGGTGTCCATTTTCATCCCTCCCCCAAATCAAGTCAGATGTCCTGCTGGGTTCATACCAGCCCTCACGCTGGATACTGAAGCCATCCCAGCTGCCTACCAGGCACGGATGTGCAAAGGCACTGAGGCAGCAAGGTGCACTGAGGAAACGTCGAGCAGTTCAGTGTGGTAGAGCAGAAGCGGTATCTGGAAAGAGAACTGAAGGAGACAGATGGAAAAGTCGCCACTGGGACTCATCCTGAGGTCACCTGAGAAGTCTTGAGGGTTTAAGCAAGGAAGTGACCCCATCCAGCGTAAGCCTCAGGCAGCAACCCTGGGGAAGAGAAGGTACCTCAGAGCCAAGGGGAGAGTCTCACCTATTCAGGTGAAAATGAAAATTAGACCTGAGAAAGTGATGCTAAGGATGGCACCAAGGAGGAAGGATTTCATAGATCAAAACAATAAGAATTAGTGATTGCTTCGAAAAGTATGTGCTCTAAAAACAAAACCAAAAGCAAACAGAGACGCACGAACCATGAAGTGCAGAGATGAAGCAGCACACCAGGCCAGGGGTAGGACTGAGTGGTTACAGCGATTCTTGGACTGAAGTCAGCTAAGCAATCAATCAACCTGAGGCCCCGATGAGGGTCAGATTAGGATCGTGATGGTTGTAGATGCAGGTGGAAGCAGAAGCCAAGGAAGAAAGTAAATGTATTCTACTTTTACAGGGGAAAAATAATGATGTACTAACAGAGAAACACTACATCTTTTTCAAGAGTTCACATAAAAATTTCCCATAGGTGAACTTTTAAAGCTCTCTTGGAAATGTTAGTGGAAATCGGTTTCCTGTCTCCTCAATGATTCCAAAACTAAGGCATCTGGAGAACGAATAAATTCTAGTCCAAAGACTCAACGGAATAAAAGTCTTTTCTAAAATCGTGATTGCAACAATGAATAAGAACTAATTTGGATTTTAGGTGAAAAACTTCCTGGTGATAGAGAAGATGAGAATTAGGTTAGGTCTTCAACAGGCTGAAAATACATTTAAATTATATTTCAAAGCTCAGGATCTAACCTTGCATGGAGAAACAATTTGAATGTAATTTCAAATGATAAAGCTAATTATTTAGTTAAGCGATGATCCCTCGATTAGCTTGTAAAGCCCACAACTAATAATTCTAAGTCCAAATGGATTTCTTAGATTTTACACCCCAAGGAGGCCAGCTCAGCTTTAGCACCTTTCTCTCTCGGTGCGTCTCAGCACCAGCTGAGATATCACACAAGTTAACAATTATCTGTCAGTGCTGAAGTGGAAAGTAAAAGATAAATCATACATTCAAAAATAACGTTTCCTGCAATGCAATTTCTCCAGTGTTTGACCTTAAATTGAAGGAGATGGATACCATCTTCCCACCAAAATTTCTTAAAGTCATTGCCTACAAACTAAAAGTGTTCTAAGATGCTCTGCTGGGACGATAGCAGTTACCCCTGGTCACGTAAGTCTGGACTGTCAGCATCAGGAGGAAAAGTACCAGCTTAATTCTGGTCAACTGGTTTTTCAAACTTGATTGTAGATATGTACATACACAGGTATGTATCTATGGCAGAGTGAGGGGAAAAGAGCTAACACAGCAGAGGCTGCTGTCTCTAGAAAGACTGGTGTCCAAGGTTAGCCTGTGGCTGGCATCTGGGAACTTGGCTTTGGGGAGGGCTGCACTATTCCCTAACTGCTAACGTGGTTAACTGTGCATAGCTGTGTGTGTACAAAAATACATGGTTTATGCCAAACACCTGCTTTCTTTCTGGAAGTCTGGAGTTTTGCTGCAAACCAGGCAGAGGATGCCTATGTGACCAGCATCCCCCACTCCCCCACGTAAAAAGCGTTGGCGCCTCGTCTCCAATGAGCTTCCCTGCAGACCTTTCACGGTGCTGTCCCAAGTCACTGCCGGGAGAATTGAGCACGTCCTGTGTGACTCCACTAGGAAGGGAAGCCTGGGAGCTTGCTCCTGGTTTCCTTCCCACTCCACCCCAGGCACCTCTTGCCCGTGCTAATTTTGCCTACTGTCCTTTCACTGCAATACCTCTTAGCCATGAGTAGGACTGCATGCTGAGTCTGTGAGTTCTTCTAGAGAATTACCAACAGCAAGGGTGGTCTTGGGGATGCCTGACGCATGGAGCATCCATCAACATTGTGCCAGATGGTGCTCCAAGGAAGACGTGTGGGAAATAATTGCTCAATAGCACAGATTAATTAAGAAATGTATGTAAAACACGGAGCACAGTTCCTGGCAGACGAGAGAGGCTCTACATGCAGCGGTCCTTAATGTCGTTACGCCAACATCCTTAATAGGAATTCTGAGAAAAAAGATGCTCTTTTTGCCACACTCTTGAATACTAGCCACGTGCCCTGCACACTGCCTTCCACACAGCAATCGCTCACTAGATGTTTGGGGAATGAATTATTGGGCCTTTATTTACAAAGTGCTGTGCCAACACAGTGAGGCCCATTTAAAGGGTGCTGTCTCAGCTCTCCTGGAGCTCACAAATCTAAGACAAACATTATCAGTAAAGACAGAGATGGAGACGGAGAGACAGACAGAAAATTCAGCAATAAAAACAAATGGATGCAGAAAAAAAAAATGGTCAATACACTTTTACCAAGTAGAAAGCTTGACACTCCCATTATGTTTCTTATTTTGGAAGAAGACGTGTAGGTGAGCTTCAGAATTCTTCATATCTAGAGAAGTGAGGAGGTAGTCCCATGGAAGCCTTTTCCATGAAGGTGATAAATCCATAGGGGAGAAAGCTCCAGGGTTAATGAAGAAGAATGCGCTTAAACCGGTGAAGCTCCACTCCCCTTGCCGCCCCCCACAAAAGAACTAAATCTAAGCCAGGTGGATAAAAGGCTTGTTTGCTGGGTTTCTAGATCCATTAAAATTTCACTTCCACTGAGGCTAAGACCTCCTAAATGCACAGATTGTAAGTATAACAACCTTATATTCCAGCTGCCCCAGAATAAAGCTCCGCAATTACTAACCATGACTTGGGTGAGCAACTTTAACCTCTCGGTGCTCCAGTTTCTTCGCAAGTCAAAAGAAGATAAAAACCGTACCTCATTAGCTTCATACAAAGGATCAGAAAATCAACCTGGACAGTATCTGGCATAGAGTACATGCTTGAAAATATTAGTTGTTATTGAGGGTATTTCCATCTGCGTCAGGGAAGATGAGAAATCAGCTCGAATCAGCTCAATCAAGTGGCATGCATGTCCGTTTCCAAGAAAGACACTGTCCATGACTGCGGCTTTCTTTCGTTGATCTGGAGGCAGCCTCAGAACTATGATCCACATAGGTTTGTTATGGACCAAACTGTGTCTCTTCAGTTCCTAGGTTAAAGTTTAAACCCCCAATAGGAAAGTATTTGGAGACAGGGACTTGCAAGGGGGTAATTAAGGTGACGTGAGGTCATAAGGAGTGAGCCTAACGCAATCTGACGGTTGTCCTTATAAGAAGAGGGAGGGATGCCCTAAAGGCATAAACAGAGAGGAGTCCACAGGGCACAGGGAGAAGACAGCATCTGCCAGCCAAGGACGGGGGCCTCAGCAGACACCAACCCCGAACACCTTGGTCTCGGACTTCTGGCTTCTAGAACTGTGCTATTAAGTCCCCCAGTCCATGGTATTTTAAGGACAACTCAAGTGACTAATACAGTCTGCAAGAAGACCATGCCCTTAATAGCTACCTTCCGGGAATTCTCTCACGTATCGCTGCTGTCCCTGGATGGAGCCTTCTGCCCAGTCCCACGTGCCCTCTGTGCTGCTCTAACGCCCTGAAGCCACTGTGGACCTTGTGACCCACTCTGTGGGGCCTGCCCTGCTTGGGCCTCCTCGCCACCCTACCAGCCCAGCCCATCCTGACTGGGCCATTTACCCCCTCCAAACACACCTGCTTTAGAAAACCTTGGTTTGGGTTTACATTGGTAGCAACTCAAAAACATTTTGGAAGAAATCCTCTAGCACCCAAAGATGACTAAGCTTTTTTCTGTGGCACATGGAAATTTCCAGGTCAGGGATCAAAACTCTAGCACAGCTGTAACCAGAGCCACGGCAGTGCCAATGCCAGATCCTAATCCCCTGAGTCACCAGAGAATTCCGCATTTTCCTGATGGCATCTCCACACGACACAGGATTCTTCTGGACACCTGTTCCTTTCAGCCATTCCCACCTCAGTAAACGACAACTGGTCCTTCCTTGGGACTCACAGCAAAAATCTAATCATCCCCGATGCATTTTTCTTTTATAGCCTAGGTTTAATCCAGCAGGAAATCCTGTCTCCTCTCTCTTCAAGACCTACCTCAGAGCCAACCCTTTCTTATCACCTCCACGCTCCATCCCCCTCGCCAGTCGACCGCTATAGCCTCCTGCCTGGCTGTTTCCTCTACAGCCCCCTCCAGCCATTCACCACAATCCTGTCCGAATTCCTGGGGAGAGACATGTCGGATGGCATCCTGCCTCTGCTCAAAGCTTCACTGCTTCCCAGAGTCCACACAACGGCCTACGAGGCCCTGCATGGTCTATGCTCTTCCCATCTTATTTTCTTTAAATGTATCAAGCTTGCTTCTACCCCAGGACCTTTGCACTTGCTCTCAGGACTGCTAAAAGGGGGCCCAGGCTCTGGAGGAAAAAGCAGGGGCATGCTAGCAAAGAAAGAGTTGCTAAAAGCCTTTGCATAAGATTTTCCCTGAGCCCCTTCCCAGACTGTAGGACCCGATCTTTTGTAACACTCTCCGCCCCCAAACTGACTGCTGTCCACCTGCATGGCTCCCCTTCCCTGCTGCTGTCCACCTGCATAGCTCACATCCTTCTCTTTCATCAGGCCTCTGTGAAATGGGCTCCTGTTCACAAAGGCCAGCCAGGAGCATCTCATATGAGGTAGGAGATGGCCCATGTCCTGCTTTCCGCATCCTCCTCACCCTGTTTAATTTCATTCAGCGGCATCTCTCTCCACTGCTGGCTCTGCTGCTCTAGGTTCCCTGAGAGCAGGAATTCTGGGTCATTGCTTAGTGCCTCTAACAGTATCTTACAGGCTGTAGGAGCTCAGTGCGTGGGGCAGGTAGAAAAGACAAGTACACTTCAGAAGAAGCAAATCAGTTACAGGAAGTAGATTGACTAGGGTGACGCCAAACTGTCCTGTCTTCTTGACACACTGGTGACCCCAGAACTTTTGGTGAAGGTTTACAGTTCTATGCAGTTTCTCTGAATTAGCCAGCATGATGCCCCCAGCTTCCCGGGTCACAAAATAAGACCGTCCTCAGGTCATGGCATTGGAGAGAAGCCTGTGACTCTTAACAATGGCAAGGAGACCGTTTGCAGGTTAAAAAATATTGATTGCCTTTGGTATACAATCTGTGTTGAGAAAGGGCTCTTTTCTCTTCTTAAGCATCCATGCTAAAGCATCTGATAGTGAAGCACTAACTTCATTTCCTCTTCTCATTCATCTTTTTTATTTCCATCTCAAGGAGCTACCCCTGCTGCTTGCCCTCTGCAGTGATAACTAAAACTGAACCGCTGCTGATCTCTCCCGTTAACAAAACTTCACTCTATTTCTTGTAAGAACAACACGGGCAGGGCTGCTAAATAGCCGCTGTGACAAGACAGGCAGTGTATTTAGAGGGGGGAGTGAAGCCTTGGCCCCTAGATCAGCACTGATTAAGCTCTCCTTGAGAATGCAACCCACATGCCTGCAAAAGCACACAGGGCATTTTGCAATGGCCAATTCATCTCTCAGATCTGAACATAATTCACTCCAAGCCTAAAGCTACTCTAAGCTCAGAGGCAAGGATGGTGGGTATGTGTGTTCTGTACAATGAAAGACTGTCTTGCCTCTATGCTGGACCTAGTTCTCCAGGACTTAGAGGCAACTTTATGTAGAATGAAGAAAAAGCATTTAAAAAGGGGATGTTGAATGTCCTCAAACATGAAAGAATATTGGTTGAATAAACAGTGTGTCTCAAAAAGGTTCAACTCAAGCAGAACCTTCAGGTGGCAGAGACAAGAGACCAGGAGCTTCGCTGCTAGTCCAGCCCAGAACCTGGCTAGCACCAGCCTAGCCAAGAAACAAAGACCGCTGCGCAGAGAGATCCACAGTCACGTGTTTTCCCTAGGACTTCAACGCCTACTGAACGTTCGCTCTCAGCAAAGAACAGAGCAGCCCTTAACACATCAGCTTACAGGGAAGAAACAAGACCTGTTCCTCGGTCCCAGGAGGACATGGAGATCTGCAGGTGGGAATGGACTTGGTGAGCCAGCTGCCAAGGGGAGGAGGCACAGTGCAATTTCAAGCCAAAGCACGCTGCCATTGGACCTTCTGCTTGTACGACGCTGATCAGAGTTACTTCACCTCTCTAACCCTCATTTCTTCAAAGCACCGCTGGGTAAAGCAGAGATGAACTACCAATATCAAAAGGCACAAATAATGTTTATTGAAGCACTTCTGAGATGTCCAGCACGGTGCACTTAGCAGGCAATCTCTCATTTCATCTTGATAAAAACTCTAACAAGTAGGTCTTCTCATTTTTGCCTTTTTATTTTTTATTTTTTCATTTATCATGATTTAAATTTTTTCCATTATAGCTATTTATAGTGTTCTGTCAATTTTCTACTGTACAGCATGGTGACCCAGTTATACATACATGTATACATTTTTTTCTCACATTATCACGCTCCATCATAAGTGACTAGACATAGTTCCCAGTGCTAAACAGCAGGATCTCACTGCTTATCCATTCCAAAAGCAAAGGTTTGCATCTATTAACCCCCAATTCCCACTCCATCCTACTCCCTCCCCCTCCTCCTTGGCAACCACAAGTCTGTCCTCCATGTCCATGATTTTCTTTTCTGTGGAAAAGTTTATTTGTGCCATATATTAGATTCCAGATATCAGTGATAGCATATGGTATTTGTCTTTCTCTGTCTGACTTACTTCACTTAGTATGAGAGTCTCTAGTTCCATCCATGTTGCTGCAAATGGCATTATTTTGTTCCTTTTTATGGCTGAGTAGTATTCCATTGTGTGTGTATATACATACACACACACACACACATACACACCTCATCTTCTTAATCCAATCATCTGTGAATGGACATTTAGGTTATCTCCATGTCTTGACATTTTTGCCTTTTTACATATGAGGAAACCAAGGCTTACAGATTAAGCAACTTGTCCCACATTATACAGCTAGTGAAAGGTGAAACTAATATTCATAGACCTGTGTGATGCTAAAGGGAGCACTTTCACTGTGACTTCTTCCTTCACCCGTAACTTTCCCATACCATGAAAATCAGCCAGTGGCTGTTTAAATTAAAACTGAAAAATTAAATTGAAAAGAAGTTCAGTTTCCTAGTTGTACTGGCCATGTTTCCAGGGCTCAACAGCCACCGTCTTAGACCACCCTACAATGTGGCTACCCTACTGGGCAGCACAGACAGACAGACATTTCCACCACTGCACAAAGTTATGCTGGACCACACTGGCCTAGTCCTTCTCTGATATGGAAGGTGCCCGACTTTTAGTAGCATGAATGAATGTGAGGTTTGAGGATGTCAGACGAGCAGCCGCCTGGCTCCTCAGCCTGGCTCCAGCAGGACACGGTTACAAAGGCCAAGTCATGCCATGAAGAAGCTGAAGACTATGCAGTCAGGGGCTTTCCTTTAAGTAGGAGAACATGAAATCACAACACTGGGGATGGGGCACCCTGTTAGAAGGGGCCACTATGAGTAAAGGCCCTGGAAGTCCAGCTGAGTTGGTTTCACGGTTGCTTGCTTCCACCTCGGGAGCAAAGACAAGTGTGGTCACAGACTCCGGTCACGAGGCCATCCCCGTGGTGTGGCTTCCTGGGCAGCTCACCGCTGGGCTGGGAAGATGCTGCTCTTCCTTTCTCTCAGTGGCCACTCTTTTGTCCTCAACATCTACCTCTTTGGGCTGCGATTTCTTGAGACTGTTGTCAGACGTGGACGAGGTGCCCGTGCTGCCCCGGAGCATGTGCCAGGCGTCTCCCCTGACCCCCGCCCTCCCCTCCACACTGGCTGTTCCCTCCTGGTACACACACCTGGGTTCTCTTCTCTCGCTTTTGTGTCCCTCACTATTTTTTTTTTTTATTTCCCATTATTGACAAAAGTAGGTCAAAATCACTTAACATACAGCCGATCATTTTAAAGTGAACAATTCAGCGGCATTTAATGCAGTGCCACGTTGTATAACCCCCACTGCAATGTGATCCCCAAACTTTTTCATCACCCCAGAAGGAAACCCCAACACTCACTAGCTGTCCCCAGTCATCTGCTTTCTGTTTCTATGTCTACCTATTCTAGACATTTCCTGTCAATGGAATCACACACCATGTAACCTTTTGGGTCTGGCTTCTTTCACTCAGCATAACGGTTCCAAGGTCCGTTCAGCCTGCACCACATTCCAGCACTTGGTTCCTTTTTTTACGGCTGAGTTAATATCCCACTGAGTGGGTGGCCAGCATTTGCTTATTCGTCCATGGACTCTCTTACCTCTTAGTTTGTTACAACATGAAGGGGGAGGAGTCTAGTTCCACCACACTCATGGAGAAAGCTGATGCCAAGTTGTCTCCAGAATTGTTTTACCAGAACAGCGGACCACACAGCATCTCAGGAAAGCACACTGCCGTTTTTTTCTGGTCTCAGCACTTAAATGTTTTCTCACTCACTCAGTATCCAGAGTGGGATGTCTGCAGTGGTTGATAGTTCTTAAAGGAGAATACTGTTAGGAGGTTTAGTGTTTAAAGGTGTGGAGTACGCTGGCTCTCAGACACAGGTGCTCAACGGGACGCCTTCAGAATGTCTTTACTGCGTTGAAGGTGCACTGGGAATGGTCCAGAAGCAACTGCCGTTTTCAATATTTCCCAAACTTTCAATGATTTCTAATTTTTCCCAAGGGAGCACACAACTCCCTTTTTGTGTGCGTGTGAGTGTAAGTGCAGGTGTGTGTGTGTTCGGGGCCATCTTTCGGCTCTTCTGTTTTCAAAAACAGTTTGAAAAAGCTCTTCTCTATTACGATCTTAAATCTTCTCAGGTCTATGTAGTCGGGGGCGGTCCACGCACTGGAGAGATTGGAGTGCTTCTGTCAGGCTTAAAACAGGTGCATTTGGAATCACAAGTTAAATATCTTAAATGCATTTACATTCAAATTATTTCTGAATTAATCATGTAAACTACATAAAGTGTCATGAGTTTGAATTGCAATGGTAACGACTCATAACTTATAACAAAATTTTCTTTTGGAAAATATCTTAATCCTTCAGCGCTTCATAGCACACAACTTTCAGAATCCAAAGGCAGAGAATCATTAAAAAAAAAAAAAAAAGGCATCTCTAAGAAATGCACATTCTAGCATATATCCTCAGTATATGTATTAACACTTAAAATATAATCTGTTTAAGTGTACCATATAGTTGGAAATTGTGTTTCTGAATAATATCTACATAATTTTCAATAAAAATAAACTTGCAGTAAATTATCTAGATCTTAAGGTACCAAAGACAAATGGCCTTTGCTGGAATTAGTTTTCCCTCGGGAGGAAGAAAACGGCATTTGTCTTCCACAATGAGAGAAAAAATTAAAACACCATTCAGAATAAAAAACGAGCATTGGTGAGTTCTAGAACCATATTACTCGGTGCTTCTTTGAATTAAGAGGGGGATCTCTAGGCAGGTGGAGCCCCAGAGTGCTAAGATCCCAGCTACCATGGAGTCTGGTTGGTGAGGGAGCACCTGTTAGATAGAAGGTTTACCACGCGGGAGCACACACGTTACCACTTCCAAAGCTCACAGCAACCCATAGGGGAGTTTTTCCTATTCTCATTTTATATCAGGGTTTCTCAGTGGTGGCACACATGGCATTTGGGGCTGGGGGTCCTTTGTGGTGGGGGCTGTCCTGTGCACTGCAGGATGTTTACTGCCATTCCTGGTCTCCACCCACTTGACGCCAGCAGCACCCTTACCCCGGTTGTGTCGACCTGAATTGTCTCCTGACATTGCCGACCATCCCCTGAGGGCCAGCGTCACTCTTAACTGATGGTTTACAGGGAGCAAGCCAAGCATTTAAATGACGTGCAACAGAGCCAGTGTCCAGAGCCCGGGCTCTGGATGGGAAAGAAGGGGGTTTACTACCTGGCTCTGATACCTACCGGTTGTGTGACCTGCTTCCTGATAATTGCCTAAGACTTACGGTTTCTCCAAATGAATAATGTGCAAAAATGGGTTCTCCTTCAAGGGTCCTGAGGGGGCAGAAGCTGTGTTCACTCTCACATCCCCAGCATGCTAGGGCACACTTTTTTGGATAATGTGTTTAAAATTCAGGACAATCTGAGCCTGACGTAGTTAGTGCGAGGGCAAGCTGGGGCAGGAATCTGGCCTTGGAGCTGATGAGGGCCAGAGCCAGGAGGCTCTCCTTTGAGGGGAAGACGAGCTTCGCGTCAGGGGCAGGTGTGCTGGGACCTGCCCCCTTAGGCTGGGGAACCTATACTCCATCCAGCACCTCTGCCTCTCCCATGGGCCTCAGAGCAGGTTACTATTTGGGGTCCCCCTCATGCTAAGTGAGAGACCCAATGCAGCTATGAGCCTGGGATTGCTCCAAACACAAAACCAAGTGTCCAACTGTTCCCCAATTCTCACTTACTCCGAAGAAAATGATCCTCATAAAGCACCAAGACGACACTTCAAGAAGAGAAATGAGCAAAGTGTGAAAAAGGCTGGAACATTTATGTTCTGGTGGAAAAACACATCAGAGAAACGACAATCTGCCTCCAACCTTAAGAAAGAGAATAACAGGGTACCACCGAGGGATGGCTGTTACTTCTCCCTGCAGTTATCACCTTATTTGCAGCCAACAAAGTAGGGGTGGGGGTAGGGGGCTTGCTCACACTGCTGGCTCTGCCATCTGTCCCCAGGTTCTAGAGGTGACTGCAGCTGGGACCAAGGGCAAGACTGTATATTACTTACCAGCTGAGTGACCTTGGATGGATTCCTAACCAGTTGAATTTAAATTAAGATTATTCTGGATGATCTGGGTATTATCACAGGGTCCTTTGGAGAGAGAGAGGGAACAGGGACAGAACAATGTGGGTAGGACGCCACTCACCACTGCCAGCTGTGAAGACAGAGGAGGATGCCACGGGCCCAGGGATGGACATGGCCTTGGGAAGCTGGAGAGAGCAAGGAAGCTGATTCTCCCCTAGAGCCTCTGGAACAAATCAGCCCTTCCTGCTGACACCTTGACATTAGCCCAGTGAGACCCCCTATTTGACTTCTGACCTCAAGAACAATAGGTTACAACTGTGCCTTGTTCTGAGCCACCACGTTTGTGATCAGTTGTGATGGTAGAAAGAGGAAACTAACACAGGTAACCCAACTCACTAAGTCAATGCCGGGGTTAGTGAGGGCAGAGAGAAACCCACCAAGGGCCACTATCGGCACCATCGTGGGGGTGGCTGTACTATTACTCAGAGAGTCAGGGTGTAGCCCGAGGGCAGGGCAGCTCAGGCTGGCCTCCAGCTCCCTGGGTCATGCTCTGAAGGCAAGCTTGCAGCAGGTGTAGGTAAGCTTCATCTGGTAGGTGACATCTGCATAGCCAGTCTCCCTTGTTCAAAGCCTTTCCAATCACTACTGCATTTTCTCAGGGAGCTGAGTACAGAGGAACTAGGCAGCCCCACCTGTGATCTGGGAGTGGGCTTCGCTGTATCTCCATGAAAATGCCTCTGGGAAGCCTGTCCTGTCCGGGTGGAGTCAGTTCATCCCTGGGCCTGACAGCCCCCCTTTCCTCAGAAGTCTCCAGAAAAGGGAAATGCACAAGCTCCCTTTTGGGACTGACTGTGGTCTCAAAAACTCTTAAAATCAGGTGGTCAAAGGACTGTGGAGCTGCCAATTCCTAAGGGCTACGAGGGCCCACTGAATCCAGAGGTCAGCAAACTTGTTCTGAGGGGGGCAGGGAATAAATACCCCTGGTCATTAATAGAGCCTCACATCACAGCAAGTAAGGAACACTAAACAGAAGCTAAGGTGGCCTCGGTAGAGTTCACACTTAGGCTCTGCATTAAAAACTCAAACTCAAAAGGACGAGGAGATGCATTCCCAGCTGTGAACTGGCAGTGGCTCAGGTCACCTTCCCTGCGCCGTCCCCCAGGTGTTAGCCTTTGACTCGATGGGCATCCCAAGCCGGGAGAGCATCGCCAACTTCAAAAGGGCACAGGGCCCTCCGCCTGACTCCCACTGTCAAACTTCACTAGCCTGCTCTTGAGTCCACTGATGTCTGACGTGCTAAGAAGCCATCGCGTCAATGACGAGGCCTTCTCTCCTGTCTTTCGCTTTATGCCACTTCTGGAGTGTCTGCTCTGGCACAGCGACCAAGGCTCAGTTTGGCCCCAGCCACAGCCGGGGAATGAGCACCTACAAGTGACTGAACACAATCAAGTCCTCTTAGCAAGCATGGCGTCTTTCCAAAATGGCACCGAAAAAGATGGACCTTGCTTAAAGGAACCCGTTATGCAAATATCCGGACTTTCAGAACAAAGGAAAGTAATATGGAAATGATCTTTTGGTACCTAACATCTTTCTGCAAGAACAAGATAAGCCTTCATAATAAAGATCTTACCACAGATGCCAATCAAAGAAATCAACAGCCCTTAACAGCTCCAGCCAACTCTGTTTAATAAATAATTTTGAGATAGCCCACTGATAAGCTCCCACAGAAGAAAGGCCTAAAAGCTTGGAATTTTAACAGAGAACACTCTCTGAGCCTGGGGGCGGGCAACACTAAATGGGAAGGACCAGGCCAACACAGAGAGCACTCCCCACCCCCCACGTGGATTTAGAATAAAGAGAGGCTTTCTGATTCACTCTCCCAGGAAGGGAACTTGAAGCTCAATTCTGGCAAGGCAGGGTTTATCCTCCACAGCCTGCTAGGTAGTGGGTTCTCAGTGAATGAACGCAGTTTGAATTAATTTCTATTTCATGGCATATTTGAATGTTATTGTTGACTTTCGCAAATTTTATCTTCCTGGAGTGCAAACTGGGTGTTACGCCCCTGCTTAAAATCCTCCTAGGCTTCCTCAGAATGAAATCAAGCTCCTGACCCTACTGTGCAAGGCCTGGCAGGCCCAGGGCTTCTAATTCTTGCTTCTTACTTCATCCAAAGGCACATGCAGTATCTTCACTAGGACTTTCGATTCCCTGCCCACGTCTTTGGGGTGAAGAGGACTTCGATCTGATCTGGGCCACTCTGGCTTCAGAGACTCAGAGACAGGACCGCCCCTCCTCCCGCCCTCCACTGGCAACCAGAGAGGTCTGCGCAAAATCCAAATCTGATCATGGGTCCCTCTAACATCTGCCCATTAGATAGTTAGATAACATCTGCTGTCTAAGCGCATTCCCTAGCACTTAGTCAAGTGCCAGTCAAGTTCCGTTCCTGCTTCCCTCAGGAGCCTCACTCCCTCCCGCTGCTCCAGAGGCATCTTCAACTCTCTGTTCCCTCTGGCTGGAACTCTCCCCCTGCCCTGCCCTCTCCTGGCACCTGGCTAACTGTCCCTCATTCTTCAGCGCTTGCTTTGATCACCATCCCTTGGAAGGTCGTTCCAGGCCTTGCCCTTGTCCCCTGGTGGCGTAGGTGTCTCGTTTCAAGTCATCATCTCCAACTAGACCATGAGCTTTACAAGGACAGGGACAGTATCCCTTGGGGTTGTGCCCTAGAAATGAACAGATCTCTTGTCTGTTCAAACCCAAGGGCTCTGTTGTTCCCTTGAAAGAAAAATAAAAAGTTGCATTCTAAAAAAAAAAAAAAAAAAAGCCCGAGGACTACCTGAGGGAACAAGCCAGGGCACATGAGCAGACCCTCCGAGAGGCCAGCCCCATGCTGGTACCTGCGGGGCAGGAGGTGTAGGGTCTGTCCTGGACTTTGCAGGATGTTGAGCAACATCTTTCACCTCAACCTATTAGATGCCAGTAGCACCAAGTTGGAACAGCAAAAAATGTCCCTAGACTTTGCCACTTGTCCCCAGGGGGCAGAGTCACCTTGGATGAGAACCTCTGATGTCGAGGATTCCTGAGAGGGAAGGACAGCATTCCTGCCCTCAGACCTTCCAGCTGGCTTTTCCCTAAATGTCATCTCCCCGTGAGGCCTGCCTGGACCATGCAGCTGCTTCTGTTGCTCCCTGTATCTTCAATCTGCTCCATTTTTATTCCCAGCATGGGTAACCACCTGGCATGTTACACACTCGCTCATGTCTATTTATTGGCAGGGTTTCATGAAGCGGAAACTTGCTGGTGGTTTGCTGCTCCATCCCCGAGTCCCTTGAAGCAATGGCTGGCCTGAGTTAGGCGTCCCCTTGACTTGTGCGGAGTCCATCCACCTTGTAGTTGCTCCGAATCATGCCTGGCGAGCTGCTGGGTGCATGCTGGCTTTGGTGTGTGCACACCCTTTGGGCAGCCCCAAGTTGGCTCTCCAGAAGTGCTGACCGTTTTCCTACACTTTTTTTGGCTGGAAGAGAAGGCTTAGTTGGTCGAAGAGTGGGCTCCTCTACACTCTCCTTTTTATGCTAGGATGTGCTCACAGAGTCTCCCCATGTGAAATCTGGAATGGAAGCCGTCTGCTCCAATTCCACATTAGGCAGGGGGCTGGCCAGGATTGAGGTGGGAAACCTGGGGGCCGGCAGCTCCCCAGCCTCTGTGAGGACATAGGTCACATTTACACTTAACCCCCACCACAGGACTCTGGGTTCCCGCCTGCTCAGGGGGAACCTAGGCCCCATTCCACCACTCCAGGTATTTCTTGGGAAACCCAAAGCTGACTTCACTGATCAGTGCCAACTTCTTCCTCCCTCGTCTGGGTCCCTCGTGGGGAGCTTCACCATGGCGACCCGCATTCCCAACCCTTCCCCAACCAAGGTGGGCAGGGGGATGGCTCGCTTTACAATAGTGTCATTTTTTGTCACTTGCCCTCAGAGCCATAGCAGTTGAACCTGGAATCTTGTCCAGTCTTTTGCCATTGGTTTAATTAACTTTCGGGTCTCACCTCTAATTTTGCACAGTATCTCATTAGAAAAAAATAAATTCTATCATTTTCTGCCCTCTGACTCCAAAGTATCAAACCCATTTTAAGAGGCCAGAGGAGGAGGATGGCCTATTTTTTTTTTTTATCTCTTCTTCTGTTCCTTTCTCCTCCTAGTCCCTGCCCCCTACAAAATCCTCCTTCCCTTCCCTGCTGATTTTTTACAAAATGAAAAAAAAAAAAAAAATACAAACTTGTATGCCTTCTGATAATGCAAACAGATGGACAGTGGGTGGTGGTCGGTGTAACGGGTATCTTATCTGTGTTTGCAGGATCCAGTCCCAGAGGGGCAGCCACAGTGCCTGCTGTGGAGGGACCACAAAGCAGCAGCAACAGTCTTTTCAGTACTGAGAGTCAAAGCCGCTGGTCAATTATTGAACTTGTTCTTGAAAATTTAGCAGGTTACATAAAATGGGTCTAAAGACTCTTGCGGTCCTGATATTTTGTGGTTCTTCAGCATCTTGTGGGGGTGGGGGGCAGGGGGGTGTTGGGAATCACCAAGTAACTTGAAAAGCGGCTAGAATGAAACAGATTTGGTTGTAGTGAGAGAACTAAAGCAAAGAAATAAGAAGACTGATGATCATCACTCCTGCCATGAATGTCTGGTAGGTCCAGGCTGCAGGCCCGGTGCCGGGGACGCGAGGCCCAGCATGGGGAGGAACATGCGGTTCTGCCAGCCCACAAGATTCAAGGTGAACCTCTTCAGAGGAGTCTGTGCTAATGAAGTTTAGAAACTATGCTTCCATAACCCTGAGTGGGGAAGCAGCTTTGCTTAGTGGACCAAAGAAATAATCAGTCAGGAGCAACTCCGTGGTCTAATCCAGGTATGTGGCTGCCGAGGTGATGCCTCAGTTTCAACAGGTGCACCTGGCAGATAAGGCCAGGTTGCAAAATGAAGTGCTTGGAAACTTGCAGAGCTTGAGGCAAGAGTCAGATGGAGACGTTTGGAAGGTACTGGCCTGGGGGGAGGCTGCCACCAAATCCCAAATTATTTTTTTCTAAAGTGAGTCAGAAGACAATCTGTTTATTTATTTATCAAATTGCATTTCTCGGCATTTCAATTTTTAAAGGGCTTGTGTCAAGAGACATCAGAAGGTAGTCTGTTTCAAATAGTCACTCGGACTGAAGCAGCTGATTGAGAGGAGGTAAAATCTTTGATTCGCTGCCATTGTGTGTTAGAGAGTCCTACCTGCACATCTCATTTGATATTCATAACACACCCACCCAGGTGTGTCATTAACCCTGATCCTAGGTAAATTGGATCCTTGAAAAAACTGGGTTATCAATACGTTCTATTAACTCGTGGTTCTCAAACCTGGCTTCACAGTGGAAACACCTGGAGAGTTTTATAAATGTACGATGTTTGGTCCCACTCCAACGCGTGCTGATTTAATTGGTTTGGAGCTCAGCTTGAGCATCAGGGGTTTGAAAAGCTCCCCAGGTGATTTTTTTTTAAGTGCAGCCAAGTTTGAGAACCACAAATAACTTACTCAAGGTTACAGATCTAAGATGGCGCAAAGCCGGTTCTGCTGAGCCCATGGCCAGCTTCTTCCAGTCAGGAATGATCTTTGCCTGGATAGGCTCAAAGCTTCTGAAGACACTTTCATCTCTGGCCTAAAAGGTTGGTTTCTGAGAAGTAAGCAAACACTCAGTACCACAGTATTTAACAGTCATCCAAAGTCTTGTCAGGAGAGCGCAAAGAAGCCTGGGAAAAATGTGCCTGGATCTCAGGAGCCATTAAGGAAATCAAAAAGACAAAGGCAGTTTTGAAGGGTATGGATTGGATTGAGAGGGTTTTCAAATGCTGGACCAGGGCACCTGGAGAAATAAGTACCTTTCAGGCTCAAACCTATGACCTCCCACAGGACCGTGATGGAATCTGTTCAGAGGCCACCGTCACTGAGGCAACTCATGAATCAAGCCAGCTGCCCTGATGTTCACAACTACTATATGCAGACCTGGGGTTCTTAAATGTCTGAACCACCCAGAGGGCTTCTGAGGTCTGAGATGGGGCCTGAGAATTTGCATTTCTAACAAGTTCCCAGATGCTGCTGCGTGTCTAGGGGGGCCACGCTTTGAAGACCGCTCATTTAGACGATTCACTTCTACAGAGCAACACGCGGAGCTGCTGACATTCAGCCATTTAGCTGCCAGCTGGATGCCTAGCAACTGCTTTCACCTCCACCTCCCCTGCAGGGAGCTTCAGCTGCAGAACAGGTACAGAAAGTGGTGGCTCCCAGTTCTGAACACTTGGGCAGTGACTCTGCAGAGCCCGACTCTCACACTCTACTTCCCAACCACAAGGGCCCTAGGAGATGATCCTGCAATCGCACTCGCACGCGAGGGAAGGGAAAACAGGTTTGAGAAGACGTCTTGCCAGAGAGATGTAGCATTAGGACAAATTATGAAATGGCTGATATTCACCCCCCCCCCTTTTTTTTTAACTATAAAAATGGCTATTTCATATGGTTCTTTGGATACCAGAGTCAAGATTCTAACCGCCATAGGTCTGATTCCAAAGCCTGAGCTTTTAACTCAAGTTCTCTCTCTCCTCCCAATTAGGACTCTTTCCTAGGCCGTGTGTCTCACCGACCGATAGGACCATAATCTTGACAGGGGTTAAGATCACAAGGCTGAAGCCACATTCTCCAAGCAAGAACTGTTCACCTGCCCTAGGAAACCATGCCTATCACCGCCTGCCTCTCGCCTGGAATAAAACTGTCCTGGTGACGTGGCTAACCCTGCAGGTGACAGCCCCACCCCAGGCCCCTTGCTAGCTCCGCTGGAGTCCTTCACATGATAGTGGTTCTCCCCTCACACATCCCAGCATGAGACTTGGCCACAGAAATACAAGGCATGGGCGGTGGCTCTGCTTTGGGATCGGAGCTTCTAGAAAGCATGGGATCAGAGGTGCCCAGCATTTCTGGGCAGCCAGGGCAGAGCTGCTAACACCCGGTTCTGAGCACTGTAGGAGCAGGAAGAGGTGGCAGCAATGATGACACATCTAGAGGAGTGATTCTCAGTTGGGGGTAATGTTCCCCCCATGGGACAAAAGGCAGTATCTGGAGACATCTTTGATTGTCCAAACTGAGTTCAGGGGATACTATAGAAATCTAATGCTTAGAGGCCAACCACGCATTAGATGCCAACTAAGCACTTCTAAACACCCTGCGAGGCACCAGCCAGGCCCCCACAAGAAAGCATTCCTCAGCCCCAAATGTCAACAGCACTGACGATGAGAACCCGTGCACTGGAATAGTATCACATAGAGCTGGGTATTTCCTGTAGCATTACTGTCTCTGGTCATTTTGCATGTGAACAGGGTGGGTGGGCCCTTTAGTCAGTTCCATAAACTACCTACACCTTCAACAAAGCCCTTTCCTTGTGCAGCACTTGGAGGGGATTTTGTGGACTACCACCCAGAAGACTGGCTAGAAAAGCCAGCCATGGGGGAGATGAGACTAAGGGACGAGGGAACGAGGAGCTTGTCCCCACACCTGCAGCTGGGGAGCACTGCACGTATAGACATTAGCCAGGGCAGCACAAAGTCTGCATCATCCAGGAAGAACATGGCCATGGAAATCAACAGGCAACTCTAACCCGGGTAAACCTACATCTCCCAGTTGCCTTAACGATCACGAACGCTATGATGCGCATATTCCACGGGGCAGCAGCAGGGTTCGCCTTCATGCAATTTCTGCCAAACTGTCTCGGAGCAACACATGGCTTAGAACTGGGGCGGAGACTCACGAGCAGAAGCAAACACAGCAGCAGGGACCGCTCTGTCTGTTAGGTGCGGTCCAATTTCACAGTGATACTCTTAACCATGCAGTCAAAACTTATCCAAGAAACTGGCTCGAGGGAGAGCACATTATCGCCGAGGAAATGTGCGCAAATGTTCAGGAGACATGAAATCCTGCCCAGGTGCTGAAGACAGGAACACAGGTGCTTCCGGTTGCCGGTTCCGTAACTGAGAATGCAAACTGTGTGTCATTTAATCTCTGCAGAGCTCATCGAGATCACGGTGTAGGTATTTAGCACACGGCACGTTGTGCATGTTCAATAAATGTGAACACCGACATTAAACAATCATATATATCCTGGAACCACGGTGGCCCTCAGCTCACAGATCAGTAAGGACAAGATAAGAAACAGATTTCAGGAGTTCCCCTTGGGGCACAACAGTAATGAACCTGACTGGTATCCATGAGGACACGGGTTTGATCCCTGGCCTCCCTCAGTGGGTGAAGGATGCAGGGTTGCCGTGAGCTGTGGTGCAGGTTGCAGATGCGGCTCGGATCCTGCATTGCTGTGGCTGTGGGGTAAGCTGGCAGCTGCAGCTCTGATTCAACCCCTAGACCGGGAACTTCCATATGCTGCAGGTATGGCCCGTAAACAAACAAACAAAACATTTCACAGGTTTGTGTGTGCAGAACTCCAGAGAGTTCCCAGGAACTGAACAGGTGCTCAGGAGATGTAGTTCTCTCTCTTCCCAAACACTCCCCTTTCGCCCGCCCAGCTCTGACATCGCCAGTTCTCGGTGCGTCTCCCACTGTGGACAACAGAGCAGGGAGAAGGTCTCCCGCCCAGGACCCCCGCCTACCACCAAGGTCCTGTCCCGTCTTGCCTCTCACCCTGGCTGGGCCCCAGCCCAAGCCTCCACTGCCTAACAGACGCTGTCTCCCCTTCCCCTGCTGTCCTCCCATATTGACAAATCTGCAGCCAGCAGGTTAGAGTCACAGTGTGAGGGAATCATTACCACCTGCTAATATTTTTATAGAATTTCATAAACTTGGTCATTCATGAATCATTTACGGTACTTTATTCCAATGAAGAGTTCACAAATCACTCAAATGCTGGCAAAATGCATAATAATGAGTAATATTTCAGGAGGCTTTGCATTAATGTGTCAGCTTCCAATACTGCAAGAGCTAAATTATTTTGCCACATGCCACTTCGGGTCAGAAGCATGGGAAGCCCTTTTGGGGGCTGCGATAGGGAGAGTGGGCAGGTGGCAGAGGGTCTTGGAAAAAGACAGTATTTAAGAAGGAATGGATCATCCAGCAAGTCACATCTGCTTCCAAGAAGCGGAGTTCCTGAGAAAGGGGCCCAGGAATTTGCGGACTAGACCTCAGAGTCTAGTTGGAGGTAAAAATAGGAGAAAGTGTTTCTTGGTAACTGAAAATGCAGGGCTTTCGCGGTGGAAAGAAACAGAGAGGGACCCCAGATTCTGTTCAGAGCAGCTGGGAGACCTTGAAAAAGTTATTTAACAGTTATTTGCTTGTCTGTAAAATGGTGTTAAGGCCTCCTTAAGCTTCTTGTGTGCAATGGATTAAGAAAATGCATATGAACCATTTAGCACAGCATCAGCAGAGTCGAGCTCAATACACAACAGCTTTAATGATGATACACACTCAGGCGCCCGAGGACAAATGGACCCCAGATTATTTCTTATCACGCACATCGCTGAGGCTGAGTTTGTGACGCTTTTTGTTGGATTTGGGAAATGTGAGCACCAGAGCAGGGACCCGCTTGTGAGGAGCATTTACCTTTAAAATAAACAACGAGGCCCACACTGGAGTGATTATAATGGCAATCCACGGACCCACGTGCTTTCTGCTTTTTAAACTTGCAAGAGGGGACAGTGCGATGTGGGGACTGGAGACCTAGGATTCTGCTCTTTGAAGAAGTGGGTTTGCTGACCACAGAGCCCACCGGAGACGTGCTGGCTCTAACTGGGTTACTCAGCTAGTGAATTACTGCCAATAGCTGCTTGAAATGAACCCGAACTGCCACATTCTTGTGTCCGAAGACTATTAAGAGGAACCCAGTTCTTACCGAATACAAACAGGAAAACCAGACACAGGGGAAGAGAAAGGTACCATCCTCAGCCAGGACACGAAGAAAACAGGGCAAAACCGGACTGACGAGGCAGGGGGGCGGGCCCGGCATGAGCAGCCAGGCCTTCGTGAGGTGGGTGAAGTGGCCCAGGCCGCAGTCCCACCACAGAGCCCTGCTCCTCCTTCCAGCCACCGTGTGCGCACAGAGCCCCAGCAGCCTCTCCACTGGGCGCGTGTGGCCCTGAGCCAGGGGTGGGCCCAGCACCACTCCTGGCCCATGGCCTGTTCAGGAATGTAATCTATTTTGTTTTGTAAAGAAAGCATAGGCATTAAAGGCAAGGGTGTGAGGGCTGAGCCACTGGCGTGTCTTGTTTCCTAGCAGATCCCCCTGCCGCCGGGGAAGGTGGCCTTCACCCCACAGGTCCTCAGTCAAAGATACACAGAATGAATGAACTGATCAGTCAACTGATATGCTCTGGGCTGCATGACAGAACAACGAAATAAACTCGAGATTGTTCAAGAGAAGTGCGGAGGATGCTGGAGACGGGCAGGCCGGGCCACGGCTCAGAGTCCTTGGCGTTTGCACGAACCCCCTTCGTCCTTCCCATCACTCATCTCTCACTGGTCAGACACACAGCACTCGCCTTGTTTCCAGCACTGTTCTAAATGCTTGATAGGTAGGCACAGCCTTAATCCCTTAAATCCTAGAAGATCAGCGTGACTGTTTTTCCCATTTCACAGATTAAAAAAACCAAGGCAGATATCCTGCCAAGTTCCCAGGGCTGGTCCATGATTTTAATCCAGCCAGCACGACTACCTACAAAATTATGGTTGTAACAGCTACACATACAACACAGCTTCACTTTAAGGAAGAGGATGGGAAGCTCTAGGCTAAGACCAGGCTCGATTTTACGAGCTGTTCAGCAATTACTCGTTAGCAAACCTAGTAATCTCATCTTTTACAATCAGGAAAGGTGCTAGTACTATCCCCATTTTGTGGCTGAGAACCAGATCAGAGAGGGTAAGTAGGTTGTCCAAGATCACACAGCTCAGTCAGGAGCAAGGCTGAGACGTGAACCATTTTCTGACCCAAGATCCATTGATCTTAATCGCTATTATCACTTAAAGAAAAATAAAATTATCTTAAAAAATGAGTGGAGTTTTCCTTCACCCCTGGCCCCTGATGCCTTTGTGAGCGTTAGAAATTAGAAAGAGGCCACCTTCCCCCGGTGGACACAGCCCTGAACGGAGGTGCAGTTTTCGATGGGTAAACCAGGGGCGAGGTCAGGCCTTTCTCATGGCTCAGCCGTCCCCTAGTACAGTAAAGTCGCTGCACAGTCACATGTGGCAGCCCTTTGTTCGGCGTGGGGAGGCCAGAGGAAAGGGGCCCGTCACGATTCGAAAACCTCCCTGGAGAAGCCTGTCCCCAGCGTCTTTGGCAACATCAAAACCAAGCCACCTGACAGACCACGGGCCTTGTCCTCGTTCCCCGTAGGTCTGTGAAAGCTGGTGTTTGAGCTCTTTTCCACCCGCTGCCACTGCCACGAGACATCTTCCCCTCAGTGTCCCTGGAGATCAAGGTCACTGCCTGCTAACGAGCATGCTCGCCAAGAGGCTGGCCCTGGTTTATGGAGTCCAGAAGACTCCCCAAAGGGCAATTTTAATTTGTAAGCCACTTTTTGGATCCCACAGACTTTATCAGACAGGATCACTGAGCCAAGCCTGCATCCAAACCCTTGCTTGGCCCTTAAAATAGCTCCTACAGGGTCACCCCCAAAAGGCATCTCTCAGCCTCTCCTTTACCAGTTCTTGTTCCTGTCAACCAGCCTTTTCCAGTTTCTCTGATTCAGGCTAGTCCCATTTCCAGCCTACGGAACGCTCCTAAGAAGACTTCGGCTCCTTTATTCTTGATCTCGTACCCCTTCAACCTCCCAAGGAATCCCAGTGCTCAGCTTCCTCCAGGACCTTCTCTCTGACACTTAAAAGAGGGGCAGCAAATGCTATGATGTTTGCTTCCTGTCAGAACAGAAGGAAAAACCATGAGTCTGGGGTAAATGTCAACTTTCTCATGGTTGAAAGTAAGAAACATGTTAAAAACTTGGGGAACCTAGCTAAAAAAATTAAATCATTTTTCAGGAAAAAATGATTAAGGGCAGCTCTGATTTATCGAATACTTGCTAGGTCCTGGGCATTGTGCTACGCATTTGCAAAAATAATTTTATTTCATTTTCCACAATTCTTAGAGATGCTGGTACCATCCCTGCTTTGTGGACAAGAATCACAAGATTCTCAGAGAGGGTAAATGGGTGGCCCAAGATAAAAAACAAAGCAAACAAAACAGCACAGTAAACAGCAGTGCTGAGACTCAAATGGCAATATGCTAACCACAGAGCTCTGAATTGCTATGCTATGAGGTTATGAACTACAGCTTATCTGTAGTTCCTCTGTCTGCAAATCAATGGCTAGTCCCCATGACAGGCAGGGAATGAGTTCATCTACCCAAGGTCTGCAGCCGGCTTTTTCTGCAGCAGGTGGACACTGACTTCTCCCAGGTCACCTCTGGTTACCGTCAAGTCCAGCTGAACCCGAGGATTTCCCAGGGCGCCAACATTCAATTTCTACGACAACCTGTTCGCCCTCCGCCAGGTGTACCCTGAGGACGCACTGGTCACCCTTTGGCATTCTTTGACAGATGGTACCCCCTGCAGATGTTCAGAGCATCTGCCTTTTAGCGAATGCTCTGAGAGGGAAGTCCCCCCAGAACCCGGGATCCTCGAACACCCAGCATGAGGCTGGACGGGGATGCCACCCGCTTTCATCACGCCACTTCCCTGTTTTTGTCCAGCATTCAAATGCCTCTAACACCCTCATCTATCTTCTCATTGGAAACTCACAGCAATCCAGTCGGCAGGTAGGCCACTGCTGGCTTGGCCACACATGTAGCACGCGGAAGTGCCCCCGCCAGGGATCGAACCCGAGCCACAGCAGTGACAATACCAAATCCCTAACTGCTAGGCCGTCAGGGAGCTCCTCTATCTTCATTTTTATGTTTGGGATCCTGAGGACCAGTGCTTACATGGTCTCCCCAAGGTCAGCATCTCATGGCAACAGAGGAGGCTAGACCCGGGGCACTCATTTCCCCCAGAGCACTTGGCAATGTCCCTCCACCCCTTTTGCAGAAAACGAAGAGCACAGGCTTATTCTTTTTTTTTAGGAAGCAGGAGGTAACATAGTTAAAGTGGGATTGGGATGCTCTTAAGTGGTGTTTTGACCGAGAAAACCAGAGATGCCAAATCTGGTCCTAGAAAGTGGCCACCTCCCCAGACCTCAACCCAGGGAAATGCGCGCGAGACGGGCAATGGGGATGGAAAGGCAACGCTGCTGGCCGGGCCACGCCCCCCAGGGCCTGCAGCCTGCAAAGGGCTTTTCGCGAAAGCGGTCAGGAGTTCTGTCCCATCCCTTACAAAATGAGCTCACTACCCTCAGGAGCTTGGGTTCTTAACAGAGGCTATGAGGACAGACTCTCGGGGGTGTGGCCCAGAGGGGACAGAACTGACCTGGAGCCTGTCTGAGATTTAGTGCTCACCCCTGTCTCTGTGTGCAATGGTGTTGGTCTCTGAATCTGGAATGGGTGTCAACTTCTGAAACTACAATATTTTACAAATATCCTGTCATTTCCCCATAAACAAGTAATGTGCAGACATTGCAGGAAAATCAGAAAATAAAAACAAAGAAAAAAAAATCATTAACATCAAACGCAGCCACTAACACTTTGATTTTTCTTCCATCGCAGTTCTTTGCAAACACATAACCATCACGATATGTGTAAATACTCCATCTGTAATGAGGATACCATATGTGTTGGTGTGTCTGTTTCCATTCAGTATCTTGAAAATCTCCCATAGAACCAGAACTTGTTCAAAAATATTTTAAATGGTTGTAGAAAACTTCCTTGCAAAATCGTGCCATATTTTAACCATTATATGCTGCTGAATATTTAGCAACTGTTTCCATTTTAAGGATCATGTCCTGCTATAACACCACTGCACAAAAATTGAACTAAATTCCTCTTTCCCTAGGATGGATTTCTAAAAGTAGAACGATCAAGTCCAAGGGTTTGTACTTTTTGCAGCTCTGCATTATCAAGGTAGTTTCTGGAAAGTTAACGTTAATGCAAGATTTCTGACCTCCTCCAAGATGCCCAGAGGGCCCCCCTTCTTGGTTTTCAGTGCCCAAAGTCTCACGCACTGGGGTGGGGGTCCAGTGACAAGATAGGGGCCCCTACGGCTGCTCTGTCAGGGTTCAATGCCACTCGGCTCCCACAGAGACACGCTTAAGGCTACACTGCCCGTGGTTTGATGAAGCCCAGAAATAATAGCTCGGTGGGAGGAAAGCCATCTCTGAAAGCCCCATCTCTGTGGGCAGGGTGGGCACCGGGGTACTTACTTGATACGCGGCGATCATTTCTCTGTCCAAGCTCCGTGTCACGGAGACGCTACCCGTGTTCTCATTGATTCTGAAAATTCCTTTTGGCTCTTGATCCACTCCCTTGCCGGTGAGCCGGAACTTGGACCCTTCCGGTCTGTCACTATCAACCACCTGGTCAGAGAAACAGAGCGACGCTTAAGATCTTGGCTGGAAAACACAGAGAGAGCATAGTATAAACACACCTCAGTGACCAACCCACTAATTGCAGGTGCCAATACATAGATGCTCGGTGAACGTGACTAAAGCAGCATCAGCAAAAATAGCATCGTTGTTCAACACCTTTCTGCCTACATGCAAATCTCTGTGGCGTTCAGGTGGGGAAGCTTACCAGCACTGGGGTGACATACAGTGACAGACCTAGGAGGGAGGTCACTTCATGAAGTTCAAGGTTGGACATTTATGTTATTTTTAACTCCCAGGAAACAGACTTTTTTTCTGCGAGCAAGATCAAAGAGGCAATGGAAAACCTTTGACACTTCTCTACTGGGCAGGCATTCATCAAGATTCGAGGTCTTTGTATGAATCCAAATGTCAGCAGTGGCACTTGCCCCACTGCTTGTACCAGGTACACGGTGCTGAGGATGAACTTTACACACATTAAAAAAAAAAAAACTCAGACAACAATGTGGGGGTGGGGGGAGGGAACATTATTATCTGCACTTAATGAATGAAATCACTGAGACTCAGAGAGATGAAGCAAGCTTGCCATGGTCACAGTTATTAAAGAGATGAAGATGGCATTCAGAATCCACCTTCCGTCTCTCTAGAGACACTGCTACCCAACACTTTCATTTCTGAATTTACGTTAAGGTAATTCCCTATAGGTAGTCAGCCTTGATTTGACATTTGAAGAATACATTCAAAAGGCAAAGCTGCAGGAAGGCACTTCCAGGTAGATGGAACAGCACAGACAGGCAGCAGGCAGGTGAGAGAGACAAGGAAATTCCAGAATGGTTGGAGTAGAGATGAGGTTAAGAGGTAATTAGATGTCACATTTTATTTTGTTTTTATGTCATTTGAAAGTGTCCAACTAATGAAAAAAATTATTATTTGCATAGGTTAGTTCTAGAGTTTAACCAAGTATTCACGTATATTTAAGAACACTTTCTCATTGATACCTGCAAACATTCATTTGATTATAACAATAAAAAAGTCACAAACACAACAGACATTCAGAAACACAGATGAAACAAAGCTGATACTTATCTGGCTGCAATCAGTTTATAAGTAAACAGGCACCTATTGGAATACAGTCAACTGGGCCTGGAGGATTAGGTGGCCAGGATAAAAATACCTTCTAGTGGAATCAGAAAGTGGGTGGGGGTAGGGGTGGGGGAGGAGCATTTCTGAGGCCACCATGCCTGCAATTCTGATGCAGGCCACCAAGTGGCAGTGGCGCCTAAGGCAGCATGATCTTCCTGCCAAGATTTCCTCTGCCAAGGACCAGTGAGTGGAAAAAGATCATGACACAATTCCATATGGCAGTATAGTTTTCCCTGATTTAAAATATTCTTTATTAAAATACACTGAGAATTTTGATGAAACACCAATTACCTCTGTTTGCATTTTTTAAATTAGAAAATACCATCTTGAAGCAAGACGAAAAATAAGACATGTGACACCTTCTGATGAAAAGAATTTTTAGTCACTGCTTGACTTGATTTAATCCAACTGACATTATCCCCACAGCTTGGAAGCTCCACGAGGTCAACAGTCTCAGCATGTCAGACTCGCCCCTGGATCCCAGTGCCTGGCAAAGTGCCTGGCGTACAGCAGGGACCGAGGCCAATATCTGTTTAACGAGGAGTTCCACTGTCTAGACAAACATGTGTCCCAATCCTAGCTTGGCCAGCGATCCGCCCTGTGACCTTGAACACGACTCTTTGCCTCTCCGGCTCTCGACTTCCTCATCGATAATAAAAGGATAATGACATTTATTTCCCAGGGTTGTTGAGAATGTGATGAGATCCTGTGTGCCAAGGAGACTTCCTGGCAGGTGGAAGGGGCTCTGTAAATCAGAGCTGATGGTTACAGTACCAAGGTAAGAGTAATAATCACAACAGCATCAGGACGTTGTTGGTAATGGCCAAGCCTGACACCTCTAGGCAGCAAAAAACATCTTAGCCATAATATTAAAAAACCCCTTTCTGGAGTTCCCATTGTGGTGCAGCAGAAACGAACCTGACTAGGAACCATGAGGTTGCGGGTTCAATCCCTGGCCTTGTTCAGGGGGTTAAGGATCTGGCGTTGCCGCAGATATGGCTCAGATCCCGAATTGTTGTAGGTGTGCAGCAGCTGTAGCTCTGATTCAACCCCTAGCCTGGGAACCTCCATAAGCCAAGGGTGTGGCCCTAAAAAAGCAAAAGCAAAAAAAAAAAAAACCCACAAAAAACAAAACAAAACAAAACCAAAAATCCCTAAGGGAATATATTTTCTTTTAAAAAATAAACCTCACAAATGTCTCTGGTTTGAAGAGAGAACTGCTCTTGGAAAAAGATTACTGTTGATAGAGTCAGAGTCAAGGTCCAAAGCGGGTGATTAAATAGCTAATCCCACCAGGCAATTGTAATAAGGGAAAAAAGTATGGGAGACCCCTTGAAGTTAATGACCACTCAGGAAAGCAGGCTTACCAACAACAAAACCAAGCAGGCTTGCTTCGCAACAAAAGCATGCAAGAGAAGCCTGAGACATGCCCCCAAACAATAAAACAATGGTAAGAGGAGACCCACGTAGCTTCCCAGGACACACTTCTCTGTGCACACTAGCTACAAAAAAATACGGGAAAAGGTGACATTGTACTGAAACCTGACATGATTTGCCATATTTGAAGACATGTTGTGCCTTTTTGCTTATTTCCGCTGCATCGTGACAGTGTCCGTCTGACCAGGTGGGGACCAGAAAGCTCCCCCAACCAACATGGAGGAGGAGCTGATGATGGAAATGTGACCTCTACTCCCGAGCCAGGACGGAGGTGATCTCCTCCCCCTCCTCGCTTTGGCTTTGTTTGTAAAACCATAACCCACGGAGTCCTCGGGCCTCGGCACTCTCTTGCCCACCTGCCTGCATCTCTCACAGGCATCCTATGTGAATAAACCCCTCACCTGTCACTCTGTGTCTCCCTGAATTCTTTCTGCACCAAGGCAGAACCTATGCTGTACGGTTTCACTGTGGGAAGGGGCACCCGAGCCAGCTCTGCCCTTCTTTGTCCCTTTCTCATTTACCCTCGCTCCCTTCTCTCTCTGGCCACGTTGGCCCAAATACAGATTAAAACCTCTTCCTCTTGCTTCCCTACGCACACTGGAGAGACAGGTCCTCTCCAAAGGCCGTATCGAGTAAAGGGAAAGGAACGTGGGAGACCTCCAAGGGCTCCAAGGGCTGTGGAGCGGCCTGACCCAGCTGTCCCCCAGACACAGCCCTCTGGTGGGGACGTGTCAGGAGAAGCCTTCTGTGACCTGTTCTCCTTTCTTGACCCGTCCCTGCTCAGAAAGGGTTGGGAGCACAGCACCCCAGACCTTGTGTTAGAAACATGGTGGGAGACGGTCCTGAGAGCTCTCTCGGGAAGAACACTGCCGTCTCCCATTCCTCTCCCTGCCCCTCAGCACGGAAAGCTGAGTCCTGGACTCGAAAGTCTTCCAGGACAG
Source organism: Phacochoerus africanus (assembly GCF_016906955.1). Taxonomy (NCBI): domain Eukaryota; kingdom Metazoa; phylum Chordata; class Mammalia; order Artiodactyla; family Suidae; genus Phacochoerus; species Phacochoerus africanus. The sequence continues at coordinate 5,264,320 of NC_062551.1, forward strand.
CTTTTCCTCCTGCTGTCAAGGTCAGGTCTCGGTCATTTCCGTTCCCTCCCTCAGAGAGCTGGAACCACTCAACCTCACTGGAAACAGGATTTTGGAGAGAGAACCCTGTTAAATTAGGTCTGGCTGCTGGATTTAAATGACTTATTCTCCAGGGAAGGAGAAAGACCCTTGCTCAGCACTGCAAGAGTCTCCCTCTCACCGTCTCTCTCTCAGCACTGCGTCCTTAAAGGCCTGGCTTTGAACATATCCACTGAGCCTGCCTCCTGGTCCTCAGAGGTGTATCCACTTTGAAGGAGGGTTCAGAGCCACACCAGACATGGTATCTCCAGACCGATAAGCCTTACAGGGCCATCAGCACAGGGAGCTGAGGGACCTCATTTTCCCTGCAAAGACTGGCCTCAAGGTATGATTCCCTGGACCAGCCTGGGCATCACCTAAGAGCTCATTAGAAATGCAAATTCTCAATCTCCACCCAGACCCCTGGGACCAAACCCTGGCAGTCTGTGCTTCTATGACACACCTGGGATGAGGTGGATGACTCTATGCACACCTGGGACTGAGGACCACTGATTTAGGCAGGTGTCAGCACCATCCAGGCTCATTCTGACTGGTGATGGTTTCCACAGTTACCACTGGGGGGCTTCTGCTGAAAATAACACTGGGTCTGTCTGTTACAGGCCATTTTTTTTTTTTTAATTTTTAACATTTTTTGTCTTTTGTCTTTTTAGGGCCACACCCACGCATATGGAGGTCCCCAGGTTAGGGGTTGAATCAAAGTGTGGCTGCCAGCCTATGCCATAGCCATAACCACAGCAATGCCAGATCTGAGCCGCATCTGCGACCTACACCACAGCTCACAGCAACACCGGATCCTTAACCCACTGAGCAAGGCCAGGGATGGAACCTGCGTCCTCCTGGATCCTGGTCAGATTCGTTTCCACTGAGCCATGATGGGAACGCCTACAGACCTATTTTAAATAGATAATCCTGGAGTTCCCGTCATGGTGCAGTGGTTAACGAATCCGACTAGGAACCATGAGGTTGCGGGTTCGGTCCCTGCCCTTGCTCAGTGGGTTAACGATCCGGCGTTGCCATGAGCTGTGGTGTAGGCTGCAGATGCGGCTCGGGTCCCGCGTTGCTGTGGCTCTGGTGTAGGCCGGTGGCTACAGCTCTGATTCGACCCCTAGCCTGGGAACCTCCATATGCCGCGGGAGCGGCCCAAGAAATAGCAAAAAGACAAAAAATAAATAAATAAGTAAGTAGATAACCCTACTAAGAACTCTTAAAAACCCATTTCCTAGAACATCAGGAAAGCAGAGTTGGTTTATGTCCAAGTCCCACATCTCTAATGTGCATCAAAAGCAACCCCGGGCGTGGAGGAACCTTGAAGCAAAAAGCATGGGAGTGGGGGTTGCTCTCCAGGGAGAAGTTGGGAGCCTTGGCTCAATCTAGATTCAGGAAATTATCCCCCAGCTCTCTGGCTTCTCCGTCCCCAGGTGGGATTTCGGAGGGATTCTAGCCCACTCCGCCTCACAGAGCTGGAGAGATGGGAGGTGTGCAGTGGCTACAAAGGAGGGCTCAGCCACACATCAAAGCTATTCCATGCAAGTCAGGTGTGTTTCCAGACGACCTTGATTATACTACATTAAACTCTTGAAATTTGTCCAAGTGCTACTCCACGGCTGCGGTCCCCGAGGCTATGGTCCTTTTCTTGTTGTTTAATGTGATGGAATGTAGGAAATCCAGTGCGCTCCTGCCCAGAACGAACCCTGCCGTGAGTCTCTGCTCCCGCAGCCGCTCTTAATACTCATTATACCACATAGCAGGGCTTCACAATTAGCAGGTCTTTCCTATTATTCGTTGTAATTCAACACTTCTTTTCACAGTGGGATTTTTTTTTTCACCTTATCCTCTGAGTCGGAATGAAAAAAAAAACTAATGATGGGCTAGAACTTGGACCCTGGTGCCAACACATTGGGAAAGGGGTGTAAATAGCACACAGGGATCCTACTGCATGCCTGGTAAAGATACTTCCCAGGCAATTGCGGGGGCGGGGCGGGGGGTGGGCGGATGCCAGCTGTGTGGGTGGCACGGCTCAGCTGGGACCACAGTTCTCTACCCTCAGGCAGCTTGGGGCAGACAGGGATACTCAGTCTGAGTTTCAAAGGGTGTTCTTGCTGCCCACTTCCTACAGAGTTTGGTGCATTATGGACAAAGCCAAGGCCCCCTTTGAGTCCCCTCGTTAAGTCCTGTCTCTACCTCTAATCTCTGCTGCAAGTAGCTAAAGACACCAAGCTGTCTATGTCTTTAAGGCGGTCTATGAATTTATACACATATATATGGACTCATAGAATATACCGCAATTTTGAATGCTTTAACTTAAACAGGACCATTTTATATAAATTACTCTCTGTTTTCTATCCAGTTCAGTTGGAGGTAACATGTAATACATAATAATTCTGTATATTTTTATTATATGTATATAATAGAATGTTACACCTCATATATATATGCATACAGACTTTAGGGGAAGGAGTAACTTTTCATTTACAATAACAGTGCCAAGATAGTACAGAGCTCCCGCGTACCTTTCATCTAATTTCCCCTAATATTAACATCTTTTATAACCAGCGAACACTGGTCACAGCTGAGAAACTGACATTGACATATGACTATTAACTAATCTCTAGATTTTATGAATTCAGATTTCACCAGTTTTCCCACTTCTATCACTTTTCTGACCCCCGTTCCACCCCAGAACCCCAATTACCGTTAGTCAGTGTGGTTTTTAATTGCCCACTATGGTGCCTCCCTGTAGATTCGTACATTTCCTTAACTGTACTGACATCATTTTTTTCCGTATGGAAAATGTATTTGATATATCAAAATGCCAGGGTTGTCAAGCTCTGTGTATTATCTTTACTATGAGAGCATCTAGCCCTGCCCTCTCCAGCTCTGCTACCTGTACTTTAACTCAGGTCTCCACGAGGCAGTTTTGACAGTTCTGTTGTCAGAGCCAAGAACAGTGCGTGGTACACAGTAAGATTTCAGTAAATTTTTGCATACCAATAAGTAAATAAATGTTAGACTCATCTCCTAAATGGCCTTCATGTTTCTGATTCTCTCTTTTTCCCTCCTGTCCTAAGTGAAACCAGAATGATCACTCCAAAATGCAAACACAAACCAGGTCAAGACAGTTTCCAGACTCAAACTTTCAACACCTCCATGTTGCTCCCAGATTAAATTCCCCAGGACCCTCTTTGGTGGGTCTCCACCTGGCTCTCTAATTCTTTTTTTTTTATTTTATTTTAGTAATTTTTTTTATTTTCCCACTCTACAGCAAGGGGGTCAGGTTATCCTTACATGTATACATTACAATTACATTTTTTCCCCCACCCTTTCTTCTGTTGCAACATGAGTATCTAGACAAAGTTCTCAATGCTATTCAGCAGGATCTCCTTGTAAATCTATTCTAAGTTGTGTCTGAGAAGCCTAAGCTCCCGATCCCTCCCACTCCCTCCCCCTCCCATCAGGCAGCCACAAGTCTCTTCTCCAAGTCCACGATTTTCTTTTCTGAGGAGATGTTCATTTGTGCTGGATATTAGATTCCAGTTATAAGTGATATCATATGGTATTTGTCTTTGTCTTTCTGGCTCATTTCACTCAGTATGAGGTTCTCTAGCTCCATCCATGTTGCTGCAAATGGCATTATGTCATTCTTTTTTATGGCTGAGTAGTATTCCATTGTGTATATATACCACATCTTCCAAATCCAATCCTCTGTCGATGGACATTTGGGTTGTTTCCATGTCCTGGCTATTGTGAATAGTGCTGCAATGAACATGCGGGTGCACGTGTCTCTTTTAAGTAGAGTTTTGTCCGGATAGATGCCCAAGAGTGGGATTGCGGGGTCATATGGAAGTTCTATGGATAGATTTCTAAGGTATCTCCAGACTGTTCTCCATAGTGGCTGTACCAGTTTACATTCCCACCAACAGTGCAGGAGGGTTCCCTTTTCTCCACAGCCCCTCCAGCACTTGCTATTTGTGGATTTATTAATGATGGCCATTTTGACTGGTGTGAGGTGATATCTCATGGTAATTTTGATTTGCATTTCTCTTATAATCAGCGATGTTGAGCATTTTTTCATGTGTTTGTTGGCCATCTGTATATCTTCTTTGGAGAAATGTCTATTCAGGTCTTTGCCCATTTTTCCATTGATTGATTGGTTTTTTTGCTGTTGGGTTGTGTAAGTTGTTTATATATTCTAGAGATTAAGCCCTTGTCAGTTGCATCATTTGAAAGTATTTTCTCCCATTCTGAAAGTTGTCTTTTTGTTTTCTTTTTGGTTTCCTTTGCTGTGCAAAAGCTTTTCAGTTTGATGAGGTCCCATGGGTTTATTTTTGCTCTAATTTCTATTGCTTTGAGAGACTGACCTGAGAAAATATTCATGATGTTGATGTCAGAGCCACCGCCACCAACCATGAGCTAGGGGCCTTTTGAACTTTGTCCACTTTCTCTGGACAAAAGTCAGCTGGACTCCCATCCTGGCCTTCCTGGGCTCAGCACTAGGGATGGTCTACTCACTGGAGCTTCTCCTGGCCCTCTGCCCCACTTCATGGAGACACGACCTCACCCTCTGGGCTTAGCCCTACTCACCAGTGAGGTCTATTAAGGAGCAGAGGGCCTCCTAGCTGGTGGTGGTAACTGTCCTGTGGGCTATTTATTTCTTATGCCCTTTAATATTTCCTAGGTTTGGTATATAGAAGACACCTGATTAAAGCTTTGAATAAAGAAGTGCAACTTTGCATGATTTTATATGACTGTAAAATGTAAAACTCACAAATTAAAAGTAAAGACTGTTATACAAAGATTTTTTTTCTTTTTTTGAAAACATGGTCACTTTTCCTATATAACATTAGTACCTTCTCATTTCTCTTTCTGCAGATCTCCAAAGTTAACCTCCCAAGCCATAGTAACACCCAGGAGCCATGCAGGGACCTAGAACGCTTCCCCATCCTCATAATCTGCAAAGGGCCCCTTTGTCCGAGGACCCTCCATCTAAGCAAACACTGGGCTTGCTATGCGAAGCAGCTCCAACACAAATTCCCCAGCACGTCTTCCCTGCCATAGTTAACTGAATTGATGGTATAACTCTCCCTATAGAAAAAAATCAAGACACACTTATTTTCAAAGGATAGAAGACTATATCATATGTAAGCAATATGATCAAAAAGATAACAAACTTGAAAATAATCAGACCTCTCTTCACAAAATTTCCAAAGGGAAGACATCACACACAAACAGTAGGGTCTCTGGAGGATATAGGTGGGGGTGATATTTTTTCCTTCACTCTTTAGGTTATTTTTGGTTTCATACAGTGATCATATATTATTCATACAGTAAAAAGAAACGAAAAAACCTGAAAACATAACTTATTTTAAACATGTAAGAGTAATTATGGGAGCTTGGTGTACATGCTAATTTAGGAGATGTTTTCTACTCCAGGTTAAATAGAAAAAAAAACAAAGCACCACTTATTGCTTTCACCTATAGTTATTAGAAGGCATTTGTTTTATCAGTAGATTGGTTCTCTAAGGTGATGTGTAAGCATTAATTTTCAACTGTGATTTAGTCCTTGACATGCCTTTGAACTTGAAGACACTTGGCCATTCAGCAGTCTGGGCAGCTGTTAGATCCTTGTCCTGCCCTCACTCTCATGCTGCTTGATAACTTCCAACGGTTAGGTCATAAAGTAACAAAGGGAACTAAGGAAAACCCAGTGCCAGGAGTTCCAAAATCCCTGGTGGTGGTAACTGTCCTGTGGGCTATGCTCAGGCAGTTCACGAAGGAGAGTGATAGCTGGAGACCCACTGCACCAAACAGGGGTCTTCATGCCAGCTAGGGCTGGCTGTGTTCACCACCCATTCAAACGGTCTCCATCCTCCTACTGAGGGTGCCAAGGTTAAGGGCAGGAGAGAGTGCCTGGGAAGGGAAATCAAACGCTAGTAACACAAGAAGAGGGGAAAACTGGACTCAAGACTCTTAACGTTCATCTATCAGCACTGTCGTTGCTCTCGCTTTATTTCCCTTCTTTTGTAACAAAGGCATTTGAGATTCAGCCTAGGCAAAGCTTAAACTGAGTTCCACAGGATTCAGTGTCAACTGGTGGGATTTTTTGCATTATTTTCTGACAGTTATAATTTTTTGGTTATTTTCTGTAGGCTGGAGAATTTTACGAGAGTATTTTTTTAATTTACAAATTTTGCAACATTGTAATTATTTATTTCCAACTTATCATACAATAATGTGGCTGATGAAGTTTTTACTTTTGAGGGTTTTTAAAAAATGTATTAATGGCCAGGTTCAGTATCATTTTTACTACATGATCCATGGACCCATGGAAAGAAGGAGTACTATGCATCCTTATTTACTATAGCCAGAAAGTGGAAATAACCCAAGTCTCCAACAATGGACAGATGGATGAACAAAATGTAGTATATCCATAAAATGGAATATTGTTATTCAGCTGTAAACACGAGGCAAGTTCTGACACATGCTGCCATGCAGATGAAGCTTGAAGACATTATGTTACGTGAAATAAGCCAGGCACAAAAGGACAAATATTATATGTATATTTAAATATACATATTTACACACAAAATTGGCACAGTGCTGCCCTCACTGAAGGAACTCAGTTTATATTTGCTAATGAATTCCACACTGATGCCTCCATTCACTCAGCCTGATGGTCTGTTTCTCGCCCATGACTTTTAATAAGACACTGCCTTCTTGAGCAGTTTCGTCTAATATATGGTTTCCCTTTACCTTCTTTTCTTCTATTCAAAATATTTATGGACCATTCATGAGTTCTAAAGTGCTCAAAGGCCCACAATTCAAGATGCTCTATAAAGACCATATTATGCAGCATGAGAGACATGCTGAAAGAGGCCACAGCAACTCAGAGAAAGAGAAAGTCATCCTTGGGTCATGTGGTCACTGTGCTTACTTGTCTGGCCCCCAAAGTCCAGTCACTGCCCATCACTGCCACACTTGGGCATCTCTTCATTGTCTAAGGGAATAACTGGGATCCTTACGTGTCACTCCTGACTTTCTGGTTTCTTAGTGCAGACTAGAAGTTTCACCCTCCTGCTCCCTGGGCCCCTTGACTTTGCCCCTTGTGGCTCTACCAAAAAATCAAAATAGTTTCTGCAGACTGGTGAAAACTCTAGATTTTCTAGAGTTTTCTTTTATTTTATGAATCGAGTTTATGGTAGTGGGTTGTAGTCACCAAGGCCATTCTTAAATGTTGCAACTCTTTTGTTTATGAATCAGGTTTATGGGAGTGGGGTGCAGTCACTGAGGCCATTCTTAAGTAATTGTGACTCTTCCTCCGGGAACACAGTAGGGCTATACTTCCCCAGTGACCTGAAGTTGGTCATGGCCACATGACTTGCTTTAGCCAATAAAACATGAGTATAAGCAGCATGGGTCATTTCAGCTAATTTTGAGAAAAAGCTTTAGGAGTTATGGTGTGCTGAGCCAGGTTTTTTTGTTTTTTTGTTTTTTTTTTTTTTTTGTTCTCTCCAAGGTGACTGGTTATGTTCCAAAGAGTGGTGACTTCACCAACCTAGATTCCAAAGAAAGAACGATGATGAGGTACAGAGCCCTAATCTAACTCTCAATGGACCTAGAGCTTAGTGAATCTTTTTTTTTTTTTTGATTTGATCAACTGAAATTAGACTTGCTTATTAGCACTGCAGAGCCTAACCTATCCTGACTAATGCACAGAGTGCTTAGGAGTAGAGGATTTGCAGCTCAGACCTCACTAACCATATGAATACACTGGGAGTCATGTGGCCTCTCTGAGCCCTGTTCCCATCCTCTGCCAAATGGGGGAAATAATGCCCACCCTACAAGGGGTATGGTGGGTGAATGATCTGAGAGAGATGAAATGCCTAAGTATGTGAACATGCTCAATAATGTAGGCCATGTGTTCTTTTTATGATTTTTTTTTTTGTCTTTCCTAGGGCTGTACCCACGGCATATGGAGGTTCCCAGGCTAGGGATCTAATCGGAGATGTAGCCGCCAGCCTACACCAGAGCCACAGCAACGTGGGATCCGAGCTGCGTCTGCAACCTACACCACACCCCAGGGCAATGCTGGATCCTTAACCCAATGATCGAGGCCAGGGATAGAACCCACAACCTCATTGTTCCTAGTTGGATTCGTTAACCACTGAGCCACAATGGGAACTCCTCTTTTCATGATTATTAAATGGTGATGATAATGACAACAGAGGCTACCATTTATGGAACACGAACACTGCCAAACACAATTCTAAGCATTTTACATATATTAGTTCATTTAACCCCTACGACACATCTATTGGGGTAGGTACTGATGTCAAGCTCCACTTTACAGGGGAAGAAACTGAGTCACACAAACCTTGCTAAAGTCAGCTAGATAATGGTTATGGATTTGAATCCAAGTATCCAGAGCCTATGCCCTTAACCCCCACTCCATAAGGCCAAACGATCAAAGTCTCCTGGGTCGCCTAGGAGGCCCCAGGAGAAGAAGCATCAAAGCATTGGAACCGAGCGCTGTCAAAAGTGCTCCTGGTCTGGACTCCGGATGACACCCCAGGAGGAATAGGAGCAGAGATGTTCATCTCAGGCAGGCCTAGGTCAATGGCAGAGCCAAGATTAAGGACTTCCATGCCTCAATTCCCAGATGCGTATGTACCCAAGGGGTCACCCATTTTCTTTGTACATCAAATTTCTGGCAGGAATATCTGTATCTCCTCACACCCTCTGAGCTTTGTCATAGGAAAGGTGCAGCAGTTTGGGGACTTTTGCATGCATTCTATTGTCTTAAAGGATAATAAATTAATTGTGCCTTTGGGCATGGTGGGAATATGCACATTTAATTTCTCACTAACTTTCCAAACTTTCCTTCCTGGCCATTTTTCTGCCCTCTTCCTTCAGAAAGGGATTTTTATGGTTCCCAAAGAAATATTAAACCAAATATTTATGCACTCATCTGAACCACAGTTCAGAGAAAGTGATGTAACAAAATCAGCATTATGAATCTGGAACTATTCCCATTTGGAAGTAATAAACACGAACAATTGAACAATTTCTCCTTGGAAATGCATGTTGGCTGCTCTTTCGCTGAGAATTTCAACACATTATTTTTATAACTCAGGACAAATTTTGATGTTAAGTCTGATGCTTAGAAACACAAGCAGCATCAAATATAAATAAAATTTCAATCATTTTCAGCTGAAAGCCTGACAGTCTCTGTTTCCTTGCATGTGCTTCGGTTAGGAGAACCTGTGCAAGGCTTTGAAGTTCCTCCTTCCCTGAAGCAGCTACTCTCGCTCACAATGGGATCACCCCAGACTAAAATCTTTCAACAGCTCTCCCGCACCAGCACCACCACTTCCAGGAAAACTTCAGGCTCAACCAGAAATGCATTCAAGGCTCTCTATAGCCTGTTCCCTGCCTTTGTCTTCAACCTCAACAGTCACTGTGTCCACACACAAGCTCCTGTCCTGTTTTGCTGCCATTTCCCCCATTTTCTGCCTGGGTCTACCCCTGGTTCAGCCCTGCGCTTACCCTCTTCTGACGCACAGGCTCTTACACAAATGTGGAACCTGGGAAATCTGATCATCACTTTCTGGAGTTAGGGCTTGGGATAGGAAGAGACTGAGTCAGGCTGAGGGCTGTGGACCCTTCAAGGCTTATCGCCTTGAAAGCTGAGTCTATCATTTCAGGGAGACCCTGAGTGCAGACCTTGACAAAGAATATAATAGTCTACCTGGAAAATTAAAAAAGAGAGTAACAAAGACTTGGGTGTATATGAAGCCAGTTCCGGCTCAAGCATGTATGCGTTACCACCATGCATCCGGTAAATAACCCAATAACCCACTGCAACATGAATTAATCTTATGCATAGGCCTTGGTCTGTAAAGTATTATACTCTAACACCAAAATATCACAATCCCCTTTCCCAGTGGTGTCAGGTGAATGGCTCTTTAATTCACCAAGACCCTTTCAAATGAATATGGTTCATTGCTTCATTGTCTTTCAATTCTTTAATTATACTCATCTCTTCAAAGAGGATTTCCCTAACTGCCTTATTTAAAAAAAATAGTGTTTTCTCTCCCAACCTCACCCTCTATACCCATTACACTGTTTTGCTTTTCTTCATAGAATCCATCACCACTTGACACAATTATCTGTTTCTTTACCATTAAAATATATGCTCCATAGTATCATGGACTATTGTTGCTGCTGTCAACAGTGCATCATGCCTAATACACACTTAAATATTTTGTAATAGGAGTTCCCCTCATGGCTCAGCAGAAATGAATCTGACAAGCATCCATGAGGACGCAGGTTGGATGCCTGGCCTCACTCAGTGGGTTAAGGATCTGGTGTTGCCATGAGCTGTGATGTAGGTTGCAGACGCGGCTTGGATCCTGTGTGCTGTGGCTGTGGTGTGGGCTGGAAGCTACAGCTCTGACTCAACCCGTAGCCTGGGAACCTCCATATGCTGCGGGTGTGGCCCTAAAAAGACAAAGACAAAAAAACCAGTCAAATATTTTGTAATAGAGAAATTATGTAAAAGAGAAGCTGAAATGAAAGACTACATGGTCAGAGAGGTAATGAAATTATAAAAGTTCATAATTCAATGAACTCGCACAGCTACCCTGGTTTCAAAACGTTTTATCAATTTCTGGTAAGGAACCACCTCTGCTTCTTGGGCTTGAGTCCTGAGGGAGGCTCTGGGGTCTTCCGAATAAAGTGACCCCAATGAGACCTCCATTTTTAAGAACAGAGCAGCATGATCCCTGAAAATTAGGCCCATGGATGCAAAAGGATCAACTTAGGTAAACATCTTTCTTCCTCTGAAGTTTCTGGCTGTCTGAACTATGGGTTTTCCAAGGGAAGCCCAATAAGAGAGGATCATACAACCGAGTCAACAAAGGCCTTGGCAAAGTTTCAGAAGATGCGCAAAAAAATGGAAGGATCTTGGTGGGGGTGTGGAGGGGCTTCAGGCTCCTCTCAAGGCATGGTAATGAAACCTCTAAACAGCCGTGGGGCAACACAACTGCCCATTAACTGCCCCGTGGGCGATGACTCCTAAACAGACCATGTTGTGTAGAATCTTCTACTCCAGGCACATGGGGATGGGCAGAGCCATGTGAGGGAGGGACCCAGAAGGAAGCCTGTGTTGAGAGAGAAACTACGTGTTCTCTTCTACAGAAGATGAACATGATGAAGCCTCCTGAGTAACTGGAAATGTAGAAAGGTAGCTGCGGGAGGCACAGTTTAGGGCATCACCTGCAGACCTGCAGAAGAGGAGCCTGGCTTCATTTTGTTGTTTTGAAAAAGCCCATCAACACAAGATACAGAACAGACGGATTTCAGCTCAAAAGAAGGAAAATGCCCTGAGGTTAAAGAGCGTTAGCTGATGGCACGGGAAGACATCTGAACTCACGCCCCAGCTAGGAAAGAAGCTACAGGGCTGATCAACACCAGACGGACTCACTCCCAGCTGCTCTGACCCCTTGAGTCTGAACTCAGAGCAGCGCTGAGCACGTGCGGATCAGCAGTGTGTGAAGCAGTCGCGGGGTGAGGTGCTGACCAGGGATTTCTGTTTAAATCCAGCTCAGCCACTTTCTACCCACGGGCTGGGCAGGAATTCTCTTTCATTCCTTGTGCCTCCCCTTCTCTAGGTGCCGGGCGGTATCTACCATTTCTGCCTCTGCAGTGCAATGGTTAAAGATGGTTTCCAGGTCACTTTGCAGTCTGGCTTTACTATGTCCCTGGCTTTTGACCTTGAGCAAAAACCTGTCTGAGTATCACTACCCTCTTCACTTCAGTGAGGACAAAAGACCCTGGCTCCCAAGCTAAATATAGAGCACTAGGGCTGGTACACAGTAGGCACTCGATTAATGCTAACAATTATCATCTGAGTATGTCTAACCACAAGACCATGTCAATATCAGGAAGGTTTTTAATAATTATAAAATCATAAAATAAATGAATACTCTTAATAATTAAGAAGATTTTTTAAACCTTCAAGTTGTATCCTAGATAATAACTGCCTTCATTGAGGTCTACTAAACATCAGGTACCATGCTAGAGCTTTATGTACGTTCTACCAGGGAGTTTATTATTTCTATTTTAAAAGCGAGACTCCGTGAGGTGAAGTCATTTGTCCAGCTGGGTTACACTGGTGGTTTGGGGACAGGGCAGGACATAGAAACTTCTGAGCCCAGAGGAATCAAAACAAGAACTCTGTGTGTGGGTCTGATGCCAGCTCCTGCCTGCGCGGTTCCGCACAGCTCAGCCAGGTGCCTCTCAAGGAGCAGAGCTGGTGGTTTCAAGGTTGGGACTGGATTACAGAGGCAGTGGCAGGGCTCCTGGTAAACAGACCAGCCTGCTCAGATCCCAGGCCCATGTGGCACAGTGGGCACTTCCTGTTACGCGTGCCTGGGGTCCGGGCCCATGTGTACAGATGCTTATGCTGCTCGGTGGAAAATGAATGCATAACCAGTCCTGGGGCTTTCCGACTTGGAGCCAAACAAATTCACCCAACCTCATGTGTCAGCTGCCTTGACACCCCGTCAACCTAGCGTCTCCCACCTCCCAAATTCCTTGTTATAAGCTTATCACAGAAGTAAATCAAAATGTTCTCAAGAGGAGAAGAAAAGATAAAAGCAAAAAATGCAACATCCTCAAGAGAGGAATATTTTTTATAGTGTCTCAACTCTAGCAATTCTGTCTTTAAAAAAATCCATTATTTAATTTTAGTCCCGTGGAGGAGCTCGTGATGAATAACAGCCCCTTTTCTACCTTTCACTATTTCTAAAATATTAATACTGGTTGGATACCTCTCCTAAGGGGAAGCAGGAGCTGAATCTTTTATAGGCTCCTGAGCCCTGTTCCCATACTAGGCATTTATTCAATTACTCCCAATCACATGCTCTGAGCTTTTCAAATTAATTCTGCCCTAAAGAATGGGGCCACACAGTGGGGTGGAAAGGGTAAAATATGTTGCTAAATAGTTCCTTTCTCATTATTGTCTTTGTCTGAGTCTACTCTTTTATTATCCATCAAGCCACACCCCCTTTCTTGACACTAGACTTAGGCTGTGACTCATCAATAGAAGCTGCAGTGAGGCACCCGACTTCACAGCTGCCACCCCCTGCCCCCCGCCCCTGCTAAATGTCCTTCAAGGCCAACAACAGTTTACTACATTTTTAGCAGCTAAATTGTCAATGTGAAGCTTTGTCTGAACAGAGTCTCAACGTACTTAATCTCTAGCAGGTCAAAATTGTGCGTGTCCGTGTGTGTGCACCTGTTCTGTCTTTATACTCAGAGTGTAAGGGAAGAAGGAATGAGGAGACTGCTTCAGAATAAACTAGAAACAGCACTGTAAATTGTTGTACTTGGCAGTGATCTCTTTTTAAAATAAAAAAAAAAATCACGTTTGTAACACGCATACACTGAAAAAAGCTGGACTAAAAACCAAAATAAAAGGTAAAAATGCTAAGATGTTCAGTGACATCCCACTTGACAGATACAACTATTTTAACGTATCAGTGATGCCCTCCAGTCTTTTCGAATGCATACGATTGCATAAATACATTTTACTTACCAAATTTTGAAATTTGGGGGATAACTGGAGATTTGCATACACTTGCAAGAAATGCCTTTTGCTCCGTTTCCCCCAGTGGTCCCATTGAGGAAAACTACAGTATAATAGCACAATCAGGATATTGACAATTCACTGATCTTACTCAGAGTTCCATTTTTATCTGTAGTTACTTGTGTGTGTTCATTCCGTTCTATGCCATGTGTCACATGTGTAGGTTTGTGTGTCCATCAGCACCATCAAGGTATAAAATCATTCCATCACCGCAGAGACCCCGTTGCTTTTTTATAATGATGTCCTCCTCTCTCCCATATCCCCAGATCCTGCAAACACTAATTTCTTGTCTGCTTCCATAATTTTGTCATTTAGAAAATGCCATTATCAGTGAAATCATACTGTGTGTGATCTTTGGGACTGCCTTTTTCCACTCAGTATAATTCCCTGGAGATTCCTCCAAGGTGCTGTTGTACATCAAGAATTCACTAATTTTATTGTTGAGCGGTATTCCATGGTATCAATACACTATTGTTTCACCATCCATCTACCGAAGGATATCTGGGTTGTTTGCAGTTTCTGGCCATTCATAAAGCTGCTATGAGCTGTTGTGAACATAGGCATACAGGTTTTTGCGTGAACGTAAGTTTTCATTTCTCTGCAATGAATGCAGGAGGGCAATTGTTGGGTCCCATGGCAGGCATGTGTTTTACAACAAACCACCAGCCAGTTTCCACAGTGGCTGTGTCATTTCACATTTCCACCAAAAACGTCTGAGTGATCCAGTTTCCTGCATCTTCACCAGCCTTTGCTGTGGTTCTACTTTGTAAACCATGCTGGAAGATGTGTACCCATAGCTCATTGTGGTTTTAATTTGCATTTCCCTCAGGGCTAGTGAGGTAGAAGATCTTTATGAGGGCTTTATCTGCCATCTGTATATCCTCCTTGGTGAAATGTCTGTTCCTGTCTTTTGTCCATTTTCTAATTAGGTTGACTGAGCCTTTTGCTATTTTGCTATTGAATTTTGAGAGCTCTCTCTATATATTCTAAATGCTCATCCTTTGTCAGACACGTGGTTTTTCAATATTTACTTTTAGTTTGTAGCATACCTTTTCATCCCTTTCAAAGGATTTTTTATAGGTCAAAAGTTTTGATTGGTCCAGTTTTCCTTTTAGGAATCACATTTTTTCTGTCAAGTCAGAACTTTTTGCCTGGCCATAAATCCCTAAGATTTCCTCCCAATTTTTTTTCCCCTAAAGATTTAATAGCTTTACATTTTACGTTTGTACCCATGATTCCTTTTGTATTAACTTTTATGTAAGGCATGAGGTTTAAGTTGAGGTCCATCTTTTGCCTACACATGTCCGAGGCTCCGGCTCCATTTGTTGAAGGAGCCAGCCTTCTTCCACTGAATTGCTTTTGCGTCTTCATCAGGAATTGGTCAGGCGTATCTATGTGAATCTCCTTGCTGGTTCTCTATTCTGTCCCATCCATCTCTGTGTCTTTTTCTCCACTGCACCATATTGTCCTGACTCCTGTGGCCACAGAGTCTTCTAGATTATTTAGTTCTCTGGGGCCTGTGCCCTTCCATAGATGTCTTAAAATAAGCTTGTCTAGGCCTACAGAAAACTTGGCTGGGACTTTTAGAAGAATTGCATTAAAGCATAAACATACTTTTGTATTTTTTTACACGTGACATCATGAGCATTTTGCCTATTATTACTAACCCCTTTCTAATGGCTAGCTGCTATTTTAAAATAGAAAGCCCATCATTCAACAACCACTTCAGTAATAATGGGCATTTTTGACTCTTCTCAGTTACGAATAATGTGAATAAAACTACCAAGAGTATCTTGCAAAAGAAGAAAATTCCCTGAACTTGAGGATTATTTCCTTAGGATAGGTTCCTAGAAGTGACTTCATGCATGCAACGAGGAAGAATATTCTTCCAGTTATTTCCACCTGGATATTCTTTCACACATGTTTACCTATGTGTGAAAAACATTACCATTACTTTCAAATTTCATTTCGTTATGAGTTCGAACATCAAGGTAGGAAAGATGTTCATCACTGAAGGAAAGGGGTGTTGGTGAATAAGGTAGCAACCATGCCTCCCAGAACAACGTTGAGTCTGACACTACCTGGTCCAACCCCTCAAAGTGGTCCACACACCTGCTCTCAGGTAACCCTGTTGACTAGCCAGTGAAGGCAGGTAAAGAAAATCAATTTCTATTTCACCTACTTCAGGACAGCTCTTCACTACTAAAATGTTTTTCAAAGTCTATTTCCATCCTAAAGAAATAAGACTTAGTTAAGTCATTTTCTTTTTACCCACGGAAAGGGAAAGGAACAAATTGACCAGCCTAATCTACCTCTTTATTGTTTTGGCCATAAAAATGGCTATTAGAGGAGATGACCCTGATGGGAGGTGAGAAATACCTGTCCCATGGAGTAATCAATGATAGCTTGGGAGTGCTGACACAGTTCCGTTTACGTTTTTATCCGTCCTAATTGGGTTTTCTCCCTTTTCTCTAATGGAAGTAGAGGTTCCATGGAGAGGTAGCAAAACAACATTTTTTTTTTCTTGCTACGCATTTTGCTTTTAAACCTGGGCTATGATCTGCATCGCTAACAGCAAGCAGAATCAGCCTTGCCTTGTGAGTCCTAAAAGCCCAGGTTCTCCTGAGAACTCAGGACCGAGATGACTCCTGGGGCCGTGCCAGGGTGCACTTAAAGCCTTATGTGTGTCTAACACGGCTGCAGCAGAAGAAATGAAAGTCCAAGGTCACCAGTGGGCCACGCCAACATGACAGTACTTTGAAATACCAGCCTTCACACTCTCAAATGCTGGAATCAGGTGTCCTTGAGAAGTCTAAGAGGGAGGCCCACTCAAACTATAAACACTGGGATGCAGGAAAAAAATCCTGAGTGTGAACAGCAGCTTTTCTAATGGAAACAGTGATGTTCCCTCTCTGTATGGTGGTGGAGAGGGGACAAGGAGGGAGAAGTTGCTGTCAGTTAAAGGTCTGCTTTGGGACAGGCACCTTAGCAAGGGCTTCTCATATGTATTCATTTTCATAATCTAAAGAGGCACTGTTAGCTCCAGTTCACAGAGGAAAAATGCAACACTAAAGAGCTGGAGTGAATTTTCCAAGAGGAGCTGTCAATCAAAGTGAGGCTGGCCAAGGCTGGGTTGAATTCTTTTTTCTACCACCCCTTGGTGAGGATGCAGAGAGAGACAGGAAAAAAATCAGTGATTTGAGTTAGAGGAGCAGATACAGCAATAAATCAATGAAGTGACAAAGATAGGAGCCCTCAAGCTCTCCGCTTTTGAAAGTTGCTCTTTCACAAATGAATGGAACTCAGGGATTGCTGGAGAGGGCCCTGGGGAGATCCGCCTGTTTCCCCTGGGGATGTAGCCCCCTCCCATCCATTCTGCAGAGGAGCAGGGTCTCCTCTGAAGGGAGAGGAGAAGAGGCCAAGACAAACAATCCCTGTCCGGGGCCTGGGGTGGGGTCAGAGTGCACAACTGGCATGCAGAGCTGGGGGTCAAGTTCTTACAGCCATTTCATTATCTCTGTGCCATTAATGCACCATCCCACATAGCTAGGCCTCAGCTCCCGCCACTGTAAAATGGGGATAATCCCCCCTGGAGCTTTGTTTTGAAGATGAAAATGAGATAAAGCGGGCAAGACTAGTCCACATGGCTTAGCAAGGTGGCTACTGCACAGCTCTGCTACTGCCCTGTCCAAGCACAGCTTCCACATGGACAATTCTCCAGTTCACAGTGCAGCCCACCAGGCAGAAGCACCAGTCCTCTCGAAGTGACCAGGTGGCTAGGAATGTGCCCTCTGACACATACCCCCCCACCCCAAGGAAGCCTCCATTTTGGCCAAGTCTCCCTCCACAGAGCCCGAGTACATAGATCCATCCTTTTCTCTCTTCAAGAAAAATGGTTTCTGTATTCTTGGGGTGAAGACACAAGCACCACTTAAAACCTGCACAGAAAATGAGAACTTCACCTTTTAGATGCATGGTCTCCTCCGTGTTTAATGCATGTCTCACCTTGTCCAACGACTGGGCACTGGTCTGGGCCACAGTGCACTGTGTACACGGTTCAACTATGAGAACACCGTCAACCTCTCGGAATCGACTGGCTTGGGGAGGGCTCAGATGACACAACGGGCAAATACCCACTCAGCAACCCCTTTCAAGCTCCCTGCTAAAGGCGGCAACATGCAGCAGCCAGATCCACGTTTGTGCCATTAACCATGGACTCTCGGGTCCTGCCAGGGCCCTCTTCTACATCGCCTCTCCTTTGCATGTGGTTCTGGGGAAGCAGCTTTCTTCTGCTCATGATGCCCTTTGTGTGGGCAGGGGGAGAGGGTTGGAAGTCACTCAGAGCACCACAAGCACAATCTCATCTTGTGGTAACAGCTGGAAATGGCGAAAAGGCACTGGGATCTTTTGAAGCAACTCTTCCAAAGGTCACAACTCCAAGCAGCTCGAGAAAGACCCCATACTCCCTTTTTCCCCCACATTCTCCACAGTGTTGAACCCACAGCCCAGGGTGGGCATATAATTGCCACCTAGTAATTATCCACTGGACACTGTTTAGCAGACACACAAAGAGGAACCCTGAGTACCCAAAAGCTGAGGCCGCGCTGTGTTTACAAAGCATTTCTCCAGGAGCAAGAGCAGGGGTTTGCACCTGGTCGTGCACTATGCAGTTGCTGAAAATAAAACGGGGGGACCAAGGTGCCAGTGCTGATGGGCACCAGGTGCCTTTTGACCATCACACTAATCTAGATGCCTTTCTGTCCCTTCTTGTCATCAAGGCTCATGAGGTAGGTGGCTTTATGATCCCCATTTTAGCGAATGGGAAACCGAGGCACAAAACAGATAAGACATTTGACCAAATTCCTGAGAGTATGCATCAGCAGCATAAAAACACTTAGGATGTTTTACAAGCTCACGTCCAAGCAGTGCTAAATACTGAAACCGCGTTCTCTCCAGAGACCCTCCGCACAACTCAGGGAGGCTCGGTATCTTCATTAGAGGCCAAAAACACTGAGGCTTAGGTTAAGAACCTTTCCCTAGGGGTCATTTAAGCCTCTCTTTCTGCCACTTCAACCTGTGCTCTGAACCACTACATTAAGCAATTGGATCGATAATTTGCAATGAGATTAACCAAATAAGAACACTCCTGCCCCAAACCTGCCCTTTAGGTGACCAAAATGAGTGGACTGAGAAATGGTCAGGGCAGTTGTTTCAGCAAACTTAGTAATTATGGAACAAAAGGAGAGTCAATCAATTGCTTAGCAATTAGCCATTATGAGAAGATGGGGAAAAAAAATCCAATTGACTGTTTGGTAGAGCAGGAAGCATTTTAAATGTCACCACAGTGAGAGAAATATTTGAAGATTTGTCTTCATAATGGATAACTAATTGCAATCTTCAAATTTTATTGCCTTGGAAAAATAACTCAATTCAAGAGATGGGGTATTAACACTTGGGGCTAGTTCTCCTTTATCTTAGTTAGCATCAAAGGGGGACATGTGCCTTGATCAATCCCTATAATCTAAGAAGACCCCTTCCTAATGAACAGCCTCCTTGAGGCAGAGTCAATGCCCTATTTATCATGTTATCATCTATACGTACTTAGTACAGTGTGGGGACATACAGTAGGTGCTCAAAACATGCTGGCTAACTTGAATTAAAATTGAAGGAGGTTCCTTTGTGACTCAACAGGTTGCGAACCCAGCTAGTATCCATGAGGATGAGAGTTCGATCCCTGGCCTCGCTCAGTGGGTTAAGGAGCTGGCGTTGCCGTGAGCTATGGTGTAGGTCGCAGACATGGCTCAGATCCTTCGTTGCTGTGGCTGTGGTGTAGGCTGGCAGCTATAGCTTAGATTTGATCCCTAGCCTGGGAACTTTCATATGACACAGGCGAAGCCCTAAAAAGCAAAGAAAAAAAAAAAAGAAGTGCTGGGGTCTGTCCCCCAACCCTGAGTTCCCTTGAAGTGAAATTCTAGAGCTGTATTTGCAGTTTGACCTTGGTATACATACAGTAAAGGATGGAAGCTGTAGATCTCTTGAGCTAGCAGGCTATCTAAGCCCATCTGGACCCAGCCCTCCCACCTGCCCCATGACAAACAGCTAGTGCCACAATCATCCTGTCATAATACCCCTCCACTCCTACTTTCCGTGAGAATGTGCTTCTGGCCAAAACAAACCCATTTCTTTGGCCTCATACAGAGATGGCTTCAGTAGTGGTACCTGCTCCAAAGATGGACCAAAGTGGATTCTCCCGAGGGCTTCTCTGCTAGAGCCGATGGGGGGAGCCTTCTTGCCTTTGAATGATGCCAGAGGGAGGCTATTTTGCTGTTTGGAGACAGTCTGAAGGCAAGAATGAGGCCAAAGCACAAAGAAGCAGCAGAAAGGGTGATTCTTTGAAATCTGGGATCTAGCTGTTCTAAAGCCAGAAGCATCCTTGGATTTTCTGATCATGGGAAGAGATAAATACCCTTTTACTTCAACTGTGTGAATGTGTTTCTGTCACATGCAATTCCCAGGTCCTGACTGGTATAATCCCATTCCAGCTACTACAGTTACTTTTGCTTCACTGTGTTAATACTGGAACAAATAGAAAAAGAAAGAACTAGAGGTTGAGAATGGAATTTAGGAGGTAGGCTGTAGAAGGGGGTAAAAACTGAGGTAAGACTTTGGGGGAATCCCAGAGAAGCTGGTGCAAAACAATCTTGCTCAGGAAAGATTTATTCGAGGGGCTGGAGGGACAGGCTTGCGGCTGAGAGTCTGGGATGCTGGTAGGACTCAGGAGCAGGCATCTACAGAGTCTTAAAGCCAAAAAGGGACCCCAAATTAGGATGGGAGCCACACACAGGATAAAAGAAAGCTTTTACATAATCTGTCACAAGACAAAAGACTGAATTTATTTTGTTGAAACAGAGAATTGAGTTTCTTTCTAAGATTCTATCAAACACAGCTCATGAAAATGGAAAATGTGCCGCGCTGTATTACGAATGCAAGGTGAGTAAATGCCAATAAACTTCTATCACTAAGAGGACATAATTAGAGCGGAAGTTAAAAATACAGGTTTACCAGTGGCCTCACTCCACCCTCTCCCCGTCCAGATGTCTTGGTCAGCGATGTGCAAATGCACTTTGACAAACAAGGGAAGAAAAGAAGGTAGAGAGAGAAGAAGCAAGGAAGCACAATAAACCATAGTAATTGCTTATAAAATTTTATGGTTGGTCGTTGATCTTAATCACCTCAATTTCTAAAGAGAAAGATCCATGGTCTTTTTAAACATACAATTCAAGTTTACGGGAAATTTAATAATATTCATACTGATGCAATAAGAAGTTCCAAAAGTCTTAAATTTTCTGTAGACTCTGGGGTGGATGGAGCTGTTAACAGCAGAAGGACAAGGTTGAGAGTCAGATGCATGGCCAAAGCCTGATGGGGGCTTTGAGCAAGCAGGGGCATCGCTCTGAGCTTTCAGTTCCTGGTCTGGGAGATGGTGGGGATGAGGCTGGCTTTTTTGGCAAAATCTCCACAAAGACTGGAGAAGCATGTAGGCAAGTTCAGAGAGGCACACAGCCTCACCTGCAGAGCTGTCATCATCCCTTGGAAACATTTTCCAAACACACCCAGAAGCTGAGAACAGTCACTCCTCTTCCCTCTCACCACCATAGCTCTGGACTGAGCCCCCTATGTTCTAGAACCTTAGTGATCGCAACTACCCCCCCCCCACCATCTACCTCATTTCTCTCTCCCCACAGTCTTTTCTCCATCCAGTAGAGAAACAAATTATGCTTATGAAATAGTAGGTTACAAGGTCCTTTAAAATCACTTCCTCCTCATTTGCACTCCTCCTTCCCTGGGACATGTGCCTGCTTCTGGGGGCAGCCCCTCCTCCTCGACCGCAGGCTCCCCAGCAAAACTCGTCCTCCTGTTGTCCCACTCCTTCCGGTCAAACTTCTGGTGTTCCCAGGTTACCATGAAACCATCTGATAAAACTTCAGCCCCCGAGAAATTTAAGTTCTTCTACCCTGAACCCAGTGGTTCTCAAACCTGACATGTACTAAGGTCTTCCACACAGTGGGTTATTAGGGCTTCGGTGTGGCCAGGGAGACAGGATTTTTCTAGAATCTGGGTGAATTGAATGTGCTATCATTTTCAGAATCACTGCTGTTAACCCTTCTAGGAAAGATATTCAGATGTAAATGAGGCTTCTTGGAGACACATTAACATAGAACTTTTTCCAAAAATTGAAGGATGGAGTTCCCATCATGGCTTAGCGGTTAATGAAACTGACTTGTACCCATGAGGAAGCAGGTTCAATCCCTGGCCTCGCTCAGTGGGTTGAGGATCTGGCGTTGCTGTGAGCTGTGGTGTAGATCCCAGATACGGCTCAGATCCCACGTTGCTGTGGCTGTGGTGTAGGCTGGCAGCTCCAGCTCCGATTGGACCCCTAGCCTGGGAACCTCCATACACCGGGGGTGCGGCCCTAAAAAGACAAAAAAAAAAATTGAAGGCATCGTGGGGGCAGCTTAGCCTTTCCACTTGCTTCAAAAATCATCCAAATTGTGCTTGTTAAGCTACCAATATCCAGAGGCAACTGTGAGGTAAAAGGTGGATCAGTAATGGACACACTGGTGTTGGCAGAGTCCACCTTGATGTCAGTGGAGCCACTGGAGCCTCTGATGAGCTCTGGATCCATGCTGACCCAGCAGTGCAGTGAACAGAGCTGGGCTCCCAGTGGATGCTGCAAGGTAAATCTGGAGGCATATTTCACTCACTTGCCCCATGAAGACACCTGTAACGGAGGGCTTACGTACATGACACTGACATGCATGTGATCCTAAGAGACGTGCCTATGATCTATAATTCCCCAACTTGGCTGCTCTCCTCTGGATGTACTGTGGATCTTTCTTTTTTTAGAGGAATATACACATACATTTATATACATACATATATACACACACACACATATTTACACACACACACTCCTAAATGGAATTCAACAAAAAAGTAAAACTAACCGAGCAGAACTCTATGAGACCTTCCCCAAGTAAGCCCGTACCCGTGTCCTCCACCTTTTTGTCTGTAGAAAAGCTTTAGTTATAAAAATAAACTTAGAGAAGTGAGAAGATGCAGGGAGCAAAGGAAGACAGTTAAGCAAGACAAAAAAATAATACTTTAGCCATTAAATAAAGTCAGGGACCTTTAGTTCTCCCTTAAGGATTAGAGATAATATTCTCACGTCCTGTGAGCTGTTTTGCAGATATTTAAACTCCCCACCTGGTAGAAGAACTTAATTGTATGCTTCCCACAAGCACACAGACCCCAGACTGGTTAGAACCAGAAGGTTGATGAGGCTGACTCCCCACGACCTCACCACCAGCCAATCAGAAGAGTGTCCACGAGCTGATCACGCCCTGCTCCTTGAAAACTCTTAAGACTCCGCACTGCTCCGTCCAGGGCAAGACATAGTCTTGGGGGCACTAGCCTGCTGTGGCGCCCTTTGCCTGGCAAATCAATAACGCTCTTCTTTTCTTATTTCCCCAGAACTCTGTCTCCGTGATTCAATTCCTTGCCGGTGTACACAGCCTGAGTTTCAACAACAAAACCAAAACAATGCCGACAATAACAAAAAAATAAATAAAACAAGAGAACTTGAGGCAGATCCCAAGATTGTCTTGAGAAGTGCAACACCTCGGATGCCTTTCAAAACGAGACAATACAATTTTAAAAGCACTAATTTCATGATGAAATGCTACTTTATTTTTCAAAAATCTGCTCTAAGGTATAATTTCTTTTCTTCCACAAGACAGTGCAGGAACAAGAGGGAGATGATAATTGTTCTCCAGACACGTTCCATGGATAGGAGGTAGAGGCTCTCAGGGTGCACATGAATGGAAGATGCCAAGGAATTAGTGAAAAATGGGACAAATGCATGAAATTAGCCCATCAGTGAGGGGGAGAAACGAGGACTTGGCTGTTCTGAGCCGTTGCCATTTATGATCCTGTTCCCAGGGACTAAACCAAACAACTGTGCCTGTTTATTTTATTGCTTATTCCTGTTCTTGTTATGATAACCTACACAACGGTTCCAGAAATAGGCTGGGTCAACATGCAAGTTGTAGGACTAGATTTAACTAAACATCTTGCTGGATAGCAGTGGCAGTGTATTGTATTCAGGAATATTCCTCAGATGAAGTGCTATTGTCTAAATACGAAAAATCCTCATTTACCACTGAGGGAAGTGAAACTCTCTACAGGATTCTAACTTCTCTGAGCAAATACTGCGTTGAACATCAAATTTGACAAGCTGATCCCGAAGTCTATCACTTTAAGACCTTACTTGGAATTTGTGGGAAGGTCTATTTAGGCACATGGTTGATGATTTCTAAGGCAACATAGCAACTTACTGAGAAATTACCGTGTACTGGGTGATGGCTTAGGGGCTTTCCATTTGCTCCTTTTGTTCTGAGAGCAAACTTTGGAGGTGCTATTATTTTTATTTCATTTTCCCATGAGGAATTTGATAGAAGCTTGGCAATCTGCTCAAGGTCACAGAGGTTGTACTCCAAAAACAAACAAAAACAAACAAACAAACACCACCACCAACCAAAAGGAGTCACTGTAGCATAGCAAAGGGCACAACCCAGGAGCCAGGCTGGTTGAATACCAATTTCAGCTCTGACACGACCATCTGTGGAATCTTTAGAATTCTGTGCCTCAGTATCTTTATCTGTAAAATGGGAACAATAATACTATCTACCTGATGAGATTATTGGGAAGAAATGAGTAGATGGATAATTACATACACAACCCACAATATAACTTATATATGTAACATATACATGTAACTCGTACATATACATATATGCATATAAAATACACATAAAGTCCTTAGACATCACAGACACCAAATGAGTTAATAATACATGCAGAGTACAGAGCAGGTTCATGAGTGTCCAGCACTATTATTACCACTCTGTCTTTAGACTTACACCCCACCCTTGATATCTATAAATATCTCCCCTCTCTTGGTCTTGCCCTCAATCCTACAGGGGCCTTCTTTTGGTCCCTGCTCAGTTAAGGAGAACAATCCCACTGAAAGAAAATGAGTCAATCCCACTGAAAGAAAATGAGTCAATAGTTTTGCGAATTTTTTTTTTTTTTTTTGGCTGGACCCAGGGCATGTGGAAGTTCCCAGGTGCCAAGGGTCAAACCCCACGCCACAGCAGCGACCCAAACCACAGGAGTGACATTGCTGGATCCTTAACCACTGTGCCACCAGGGAACTCCGAGAGTTTTATTTCTGAGGAGTTAAAGTAAAAGGCCTATTATTGCATTTAACAGATGAGGAAAAAAAGAGCACCAGAGTGAGAAGATATTCAAGCTGGGTTTGGAAACAACTGCTCATGTTTCTGATCTTTTACATTTTTTTCTGACTGGTGTTCAACTGCAGAGGCTATGAGATGGCTGCCCGATGAAACTGCAAATATCTCCCTCTTGGATCTTCGTTCCATCTCCCCAATGAGTGACTTGGCTTAGTCGCTGACATTCAAAATGAGAGATGGATGTCTTGCATCTGACTTTTTGGTTGTGCGGAGGGTTAGGTAGCTAAAAGGCCCACCAGAATTGGGCTCTTCTTCCACTGTTCTTCCTCCCTTGTTTCCAGACAAAACTAATTTACCTGCTTTCCTTACTGGATTTTTGGAGGATTTTATTTGAAGAACATATAGTGAAGCTAAGGAAACTTTTGACAACCCCCAGCTTAGATCCTTTCCAGCTTTGACGCTGGGGTGCTCTGAGATCTGACGGCTGGCTTCTGACACGTCCCAGCCTTTCACACAAGGTGCCCGCTTGGACAGCAGTGACAGGTGCTGTCCTGTGGGGAGGGCCATCGGGGCCAGAGGAAATGGAAGCCAGCCTGAACACACACAGCCATTTGAAGGCGGCACAGAGCTTTCTAATATTTAGATTCTAAATGATGCTGCAGGAAATATCTCAAGAAAAGTTGACTTTAATTTCTCCAGTTGAAGCTATAGTAATATTACTGGATTTTTCTAAAGGACTTGCTGTGTGCCCCATTCCCATGTGTAGCGTATAACTCACAGATTTAATTATAGATCTTCCTCAGTCACTAGTTCCCTAGGAAACAAATCCATGGCTCATGCCTTGTGCATGGAAGGTCATAGCAAGAAGATAAATATTTTCTGCATTTTGAAACTTTATCTAGAGGTCACAGGTCTGCAACTCAGCAGATGAGAGCTCTTCAGACAATAGCCAAGAATATCAACGATACTTAAAACCTTTGTGTTTATCTAAAAGAAAGCACTTTCCACTTAAATGACTGAAAAATTTCACTATATCTCCTTTCCTTTTTTAAGGCTGAAATACAAATAAGGTGGGAAGTTTTCTTAAATGTTTCTTCCTGCTCAGTTAAGATAAAAGCCATGTTTATCATTTAAAAAAAGGGAACACTATCTGAAAAATCCAAGCTAATTTTCATCATATTTAATTTGCAGGTCAGAGCTCTTTTTTTTTTTTTTTTTTTTGTTTTGAATCAGGCTGAGGTCTACCACAACTGGCCAGGTAGATTGAGAGACTAAAACAAGAGGTCAAACTCAAAGCAGAAAATTCAGAAAAGTGAAAAGGCAGATACCTTTAAAGATAGAAGAGGGATCACAAAGACAAAATTTCCCTTATGACCAGAGGAAGTCAGGCTCATTTTACTTGGTAATTTGGTGTATTTAACACGCTCTGAAATGGGTTTCCGCTTGTTCCCATTAGTGCCACTGACTTTTTTTAGGTCCTATGTGAGGATTAAATGGGAAAACATGAGAAAAGTACTTTGTAAACCTCGAAAGAGCTATACGAATGTTAGCTATCTCAATTAGCGTCTACAGTATAAATTCTAACATGAAACCCTTTTGGTCACAGCGGGGGTGGGCAGGACTCAGTGAGAGTTTCGGGTGTCTGCAGACAAAGTGTGGACATCCGGGCGGCCGTGACCTTCTGCACCTTTCACATGGAGATCGTAAAGAAAATGCACAGGACCACTCGGTGAAACCCACAGAAGCCCCCCAGAGGGGTTCCAAAGATGACTTTATTTTCCCAGCAGAACACGGCACACCCGTGGCAGAGGGAAGACCGAGGGCTCTCGAGTAGGTGTTACGACACTTTCAGTTTTTCTCACAGCCTCGACGAGGCACAGTGCATGGCTTCTGTGGGAAACCAGAGGCATGAGGATCAAGAGAGCTTTATTTGTTATTCTGGAGACAAAGCCCCAGGTCAGGAGAAAGTGATTGCAAAGTGACATAGGGCACAGCTCGCAGGAGGCAGGGAGGATGTGAGTTAGTCATCACTTCCTGCCTCAATCCATCACACATAAACTGCTTCTGCTCCGTTTACGGGCCTCCATAAAATATTAATTAGGCTCTAGCTAGCATTTCTTGAGCCAATACTAAGAACCAGGTAACATACATTTTTCATGTGTTCTCAGGTGCTGCACACAACACTGTGAAGTTCGTAAAGTGCACTCAGCTCCTCTCCAGCTAATGACCAGAACAGCCGGGCCCGAAACCAGGACGAGCGCCCAAACGTGCAGTCAGATGGCAGGATCCGAGCCATCACGCGGTAAGAAGGACGGTTCTAACCATTCTGCAGTAAGTATTTCCTTGGAGAATCTATGCAAATTAGGATGCTTCTCTCTCCAGACACATACAACACACAAACACACACACACACATGCAGCCTATCATTTCAGGGGTTCAGAGACTCCCTAACGTCAGTCTGTGGACCAAGGGTCAGACACAGCAGGTTAAGAACTTCTGACCCATAAACATTCCTGGATCCTTGTCACTCTCACCTCTTTCTTCCCTCTTTTCAACAACTAGTTCAACTCAGCCCTCCTTAATTTCTCCCAGTGTGAACTCACACCAAGCCAGACGTAAGAGTCCAGCTTAAGGTTGTTTTCATGGTGACCTAAGTAAGGCATGTTTTTGCTTTACCTAAGAAAAGCATGCATGCCCAGTGCTGCTGTCCAAAAGCTGGTCAGGGAGGCCTCCAGCTTGATGGGGCTCCTGGCATTCTCCACAGCAGGGGCTCCCGTGTGGGGTCCCTGGACACCTGAGCCACAACCACCCAGAACTTGCTGTCGAGAGCTTGGGACCCACCGCAGACCCACTGAAGCTGAATGTGACAGTGGGGGTGGACCTCACTCCAGCTGCAAATAAAGCATTTAGTCAATTCAGGTCATGCTGCAGTTAAACACCCCCTTTGACTGAGGAAAACTAAGAACCCAAGTACTAAATGACTTGCCTGAGGTCTCTCTTCTTGTTGGCAGCAGAGCGAGGCCCAGACGGGATGATTCCTGCCACACATTTTTCTCTCAAATACCCAATAGTGTGATCAAAATTCAGTCGATAGAACAATTCATTTAAACACATCATTGTGTTGAGAAAATGGATTTGAAATACTCCATGCTACTGCGAAATGAAATGTTCGTGATTTCTTTCTCTAAACCACTAATGTCCCCAAATAGGATGTTTATTATATCACCAAAATGCATGAATTTAAATCTGCTCTAATGGCTTCATTTTAGAGAAGAAGTCCGCTTTTAATAGGATTGTGTTTCCTCTGACAAGAGGGGGAAAAAAAAAAGAACCACATTTTGCTGCAAATTGTGGATTAAAATAAACAAACCAACAAATGGCTACAGCAACATGGATTAAGCAGCCTTTGTCTGTTTTACGGAACCCATTACCTAGAGTGACCATTTTTATGGAATTAAAATTGGCATACACGGTTTAACCATTATGCATATGAAAAATGGGGCACACTTCTAGGAATCTGGGCAGTTTGAGGGAAATGTGCAGTGCTAGGGCTCTGTGGGGTTTATGTAGGATGTGTATGGCACACACCTTAAAGATAGGACTCCTTCCAGACGGTAGCTATAGAAAACGGACGGGCCACTTCTCTACAGATGTGATGTGGCACTGGCGTCCACGTGGCTACCTTCAGATCGTGGGTCCTGGAAGAAGAGTCAAGTGCTCTAGGCCATTTACAGTTGCATTCCTTGAAACTTGTTTTTTTTTTTTTTTAAAGACAACAGAATATGGTATTCTTTCTTAAAATGTTTCTAGCAATTTTTTCCCCTAACGTCATCTTCAAGAGGAAAAAGACAAGGAAGAGAAAATAGAGATGATCTGATTTTAACTGATTTTTCCATTTGCACTTATTTCTTCTGACAACTACGCCAGCAAATATAAACTCAACTAAAGATCATTTTAATCCTGTTTCGAATGTTGACTGATTTAGTGTTGTGTGATGAAGAGAACACTTCCATATTTTTTAACAAAAAAAAGCTTACCTCTAAGCTACTATGAACCTTATGAAATTAAAAAAAAAATACATAATTGCCATGCTCCAAAGTCACTGTTTTTGACAAAGGTGTGTTTTCTCACCAAATAAACCAAAGCTTACTTTTTTTCAAGGGAGCGAAATCACACTCTCAAAGCCACAATAAGTAAACTGCAATAAATCTATGGATTAAAATCGTATGCCCAAAGACATCATTCAAATTTATTTATTTTCAAATCATGTTCTATTTATCAGCATTTTCACGTTAAAAAAAAAAATTTAACCTGCTTGGATATATGTTTAACCAACTTTATTTTGATGCTAAGGAGGAAAAAGTAAGTGATTTCCACTTTGTCCTAAATCTAGAGGCAGCACATGAGTACTAGGGAGAACTATGCATTTCCAGAAACATACAGAGCTGAAGTCCCCGCCAGGGCTCAGTGACAACCAGCCCTGTGACTTCAGGCAAGTTACTTAACATCTCCCAGGAAGAAAGCCTCCCTTTTCTCGTTAGTCAAATGATGGTAATGATAGTACTTGTCTGGTAGGGTTGGGAGAATTAATGAGATAACGGGAGGGAGTGCTTGGGATGGACCTGGAACATAATAAGTACGTCCTTCTTAGGGGAAATACTGATTTCATATCAACAGGTCACCCTCAGTTTCTTGAATTCCCTGACCCTCTTACTAAGGTGGTTTTCCAATGAAGAGGCTTCAGAGTGTGAGGCTCCAATTCCATAATCACTAAAATAGTGACAGATTTATTGAGTCTTCATGCAAACAGGTTCTATGCAACAAATGTTTCTGTAAAACTGTAACTCCATGTTTGGTCAGGGTATATTTTCTCTGCACACTGAAATGTATGAGCACACTGTTCCAGAAATCAAGAGCATGTCTTTTTTTCAGCATCCACAATCAACTTTGGGTTAGAGGGGCACAACCTAAACAGACAGAGGGCAGGAGGGGCTATTTGTATATCCTAATGATCACTAATTAAAGGTCTCATTTGGGGAAAAACAGTGGAAAATGGAAAAAGTAAAGCCAAGCTGTCAGTGACTATATGGGTTCTATAAACATGAGCTATCATTGTCAGGGTCATTAGAAGGCATTCTGACATTCAACTATAAAGCATTATTCATGAACACAGAGTGGGCGAAATTATACAATCCATTTAAATAAAATCAACCGCATAACAGATATAATTCCACAAAGTGATCATTTTTAAAAATAGAAAATTGAATTTCAAATCAGCATTTTAATGGCTCAGTGATCCAAATATTAAATTGATAATCAGGCCACAATGATTTGCATGAGTTGCTGGAAATATTCTTATAATTCTATAATGATCTATGAAATGCCGAAAAATTCACATGCTCAGAAATATAATGGCCTGAGGAAAATCTTACACTATCATTGCTGAGATCCTCTGAGAGGACCTCAGAGATGACCTAAATTGTCCTCATCTTGGGGTATCTTGCCCCCCCATTTATCCCCCACCTGCCCCGGGACAATGTCTGGAGACATTTTTTGGTTGTTGCAACTAGAGGATGAGTGCTTCAAGCATCTAGCAGGTCAGGGACAAGTATGCCCCTAACATTCTGCAAAGCCCAGGGCAGCACCCACGACAAAGAATTATCCAGCTCTAAATGTCAACAGTGCTGAGGTTAGAAACCTCTAATCTACATCAGCATTTTTCACTCTACAGAATGGAAAAGCTGGACCACAGGTAAGCTGCTGACTAGATTCCTGGGATCCTGGTGCTATTTTTTATTTCTCCATGAAATTTCTTATAGCTCCTTCATTCTGGCTTCTACCCACTTATCCTCAATCTATCATTCAAGATTTATTGAATGCTTACTATGCGCTTGGCACAGTGAATGCAGCAGTGAATGAGATAAACACCATCTTTCTCCTTTGTTTTACAGTATGGTGGGGAAGGCAGGTCTAAGACAGATAATAACAATACAAAGAATGATCATTGTAATAAGTGCCATCTGATAGCACTCAGCTGGGGGAACCCAATTCAGTTTGACATCTCCTTGTTCTCAAGCCAAGTCTCCTAATACCAATGCTTTACCATGCATTTAAATAGCCTTGAAAAAGATTTTGAGTACCAGGCACGGGTCCTGACAAGTAAGCCTGTATCTTGGAAGGAAACTTGCAACAAGATTGGAGATAACAGTGATGGCTGCCACTCACTGGAGACTTACTATGTACCAGGAACTGTACTAAACTCTCTCCTTACAGACAACACTAATGGGTAGGCGCTCTCGCCATCACACTCCTCAACTGATGAAACCTCTACATTTGGGATGCATAGCTTGGCTTGGGGACAGGCCATCATCTACCCTGGCTGAGTTAAACTTTGAAGAAGGTGACTGATGCATTCAGTGAGGGCATCCTTTGTGACAGAGTAGACTTGAGGGAGGTGGTTAAGGTATAATTGGTGATTAGGTGATTAGTCTCTGCCCTTGAGGAATTAATGGAATGGGGAGAGTAAAGATATTTTGAAGTAAGCAACTGAGCATGACATGGATTTATGGGCAATATTATCAATTGCCATCTTTAAAATAAAACAATGTGACAAAGATTTTAGTCTATGCCTGAAGCTTAGAAGTATGTCTTTAGAACTGCTCTGTCCAAAACCACAGCCAAGAGCCACATGTAGCTATTAAAATTAAATAAAATGAAAAATCCAGGTCTATGGTCACACCAACCATATTTCAAGTGCTCAGCAGCTAGATATGACTAGTGGTTACTATACTGGATGTGCAGATATAGAGTATTTTCTTCACACAGAAAGTTCTAGAAGACAGGGCTGCCTTAGAACTTGAGGTAGTATTTAAAGGTAAGGAATCTCTTAATAGTCAAGCTCAGGGTGACATATTCCGACGTTGGAACCTGAAGTCATTTCTAGGCCTGGCTGTTGCTGGAAAAAAGTAGCTGTGAGCTTGCTCACACTCAGACACCCCTGCCCCCAGACAAGACAGGTACAAATCAGGAATCTGACAACTATGGCACATCCCAAACATTAATAATAGAATCCACCTCCTGGACTCTTTTTTATGCCAGTAATTCCCTTTCCAGGAACTTATTTCTTATAAATAATTAGGGATATGCACGAAGTTGAAGATGTTAAGTGGAATGGTACTTATAATTGGGGAAAAACTGCAAACCTACCAGATATCTAACAGTAGTTAAAAACACCTAGAGAACAGACTAATGCACACCCTAAAGCTCAATGCTGTACATGCCGTCTTGACTTGGAAAGGTAGTTAAGCATATTAATTTCAAAAAGTAAGTTACAAAACACTATGAATATATAATTACATTTTTGTGAATATAATACATACATATGCATAAAGGAAGTCATAGAGATCTTTAAAGCATTTGGTGTATTGGTGGTCCATCTGGTTGCCAGGGTAAGATATATATATATATATATATATATATATATATATCTGTGTGTGCGTCTATGCGTGTGTATGTATATATATATACACATATATATACACATATATATACACATATATATATACATATATATATATATATACACATATATATATATATATATATTTAACTTCAAACTTGTACTTTCTCAATGAACAAGTCTACTTGTTGAGCTATTCTCAAAACTAATGATCAGTAAGATATGGATTTGTTAGGTCACTTAGTGGTCACCCAGCTCCAATTAGGATCTCAGAATAGGTGAGTGATGCACCCTACACAGCCTCTCCTGGCTCCTCTGTTCTTTTCCAGTCAACCTTCCTTTTTCTTTGGTCTCTACATTGGCTCATTAGCATAGGAAAGGGAACCAAAGCCATCGTGTCTGTGACATGCAGCCTTCACCAGTGAGCCACCGTGGGGGTTAAGAATGCAATTGTGCATCTTTAACCAAACTAGTGGATTAATTAATTGTGACATTAGCTTATAGATAAAATCTACATTTTCTGTTTCAGAAAACATCTATTCTAATTTCTTCTGTCCAAATCACATAGAACTGGTATTCATGGACAAAAATCACATGCATTATTCTTTGGTAATTTCAAAAATGAACTGAGTGTCTGGAATAGAGATGTCCAGTGGAACGTTCTGTGATGATGGATACACGCTTTCCTGGAGCTGTCCAACACAGTAGCTACCAGCTGTACGTGTCTCCGGGGTACTTAAAATACGGTTAGTGTGACTGGAAAATTAAGGTTTTTACTTTTAAATTTTTAATTAATTTGAGTACAGATCTAAGTAGCCTCATGAGGCTAGTGGGTACCTTACTGGACCATGCCGGGTGGAATGTGAATGGAGCTCCTGCATTCTAGCACAAAGAGCCCTCTGCATGGCCTCCAGGAAGGGTGATGCTCACCTGGCTTGGAGAAGTTCTGAACGACATGAGTGGTCACTGGTTTCAGCTTTGCTTCAACCCATAAAGCTTTAAGAAGTTCTGAAGTAGTCGAGATAACTGAAACATATTGGAAAGACAACTGAATCTGTTGGGTTTTTTTTTTTTTTTAAAGGTAATGCCAAGTAAGATGTGACTTATAAATGTCTGTGAGCGGTATCATTAGATGCAGCATTAAATAAGAAATGATGGATTCTCAAGTGACATGGATGATAGGATTCAAGATTCAAGACATGCTCCAGTGATCTGACAGACACTGAGCTGACCTGATCTTTTTAAAAAAACCCATTTCCTCTTAAACTTGATAAGCCTCCAACTTCCCTGGAATGGAAGTGTAGCAGAGAGAGATCCTGCTGAAGAGATTTATCCGAAGTTCCAGTTTGAGTCTTATATTTTATTTGGCAACTCTATCCATGAAACACCAGTCCCTAGAGATCTCCTGTGGCAAAAAAGACTCTGTGGTTAACTACTGGAAACGCTGCTAACTTTACCACCCTCTTGGAGATTCCCCAAGATAAGAGCACATTAAAAGTTCTGAGAAATTCTACAGCAAATACTTTCCCTCTCTTTAATACAACCCTTTCTGGCCTTTGCCAGCATACTGCCCAGCAGTTAAAGCGGTTTAAATGCCAGTTCCTGTGCCTGAGTTCAAATCTTGGATTCACAACACAGTGGTGGCTCTCTGATCAGGGATAAATTAAAGGAGGGCCTGGGATTGGGTATCCGTAGATGAAGATAATCATAGCACCTACCTGACCGGCCCTGGCTGAGAATGACATGAATCAACATAAAGCAGTTGGAGTGAGCCTGGCGCAGGATAACTGTTCCATGAATATGAGCTTTATTATCACATCAGGGGTGGAGACCTTCCACAACAATGGCTTTAACACCTAGGGGATTTGGAGATGCAAAGTGGGACATGCTGAAGGTAGGTGGAGATGAGGTAGGGAGAGTGTTGGGTTGGTCCAGCATGGAGCAAGGATAGGAACCTTCAAAATGATAATGGTTTTCCCTTCTAGAGGAAAAAAAAAATAAGGCAAAACCAACTGAAGCCATTTTGACAACAGCACATATTTCAGAAGGGTTTGCCCTACTATGTATTAAGCCATATTATAAACCTAGGGGTGTTAGAACAACGTAGAATTCCTGCAAAATTTAATAGATGACATGATCTCATGGTACACTCTGCTATATTATAATTTAACATCACAAAAAAAGTATATCACAGAACAAGAAAAGGAGTGAATATTAAAAAATAAAAAATAAAAATATTTGGAAAATGAATTTAGAGGGTGAAAATTCAAAATGGGCCTTTGCATTAAAGCAGACATCAAAATACATCCTAGATGGACTGAAGTATCCAATGTGAACATGAAGCTGTAAAGCTTTAGCAAAAAAAATATGTATAAGCGTGACTCTAATCTTGATCTAGGCTAAGGGAATAAGTCTAAAGAAAAATGATTTTGTGTCTGGCTAAAGATTTAGAAAATCAGTGTTTCAAATCATCAAGCAAAATTAATTCAAATAACGAGCTGGAAAAAAGTTGCCACAAACAGATGACAGGCAAGAGATTAATATCCTCAATAAGTAATAAGCCTTTGCAAATCAATATGGAACCTATTAACACCCAAATAGAGAGGGAATAGGGTTCAAGAAGGCAGCTAAACTACTTCACAAGATATGGAGGGGAGAGAGAGGAAAAAAAAGGTAGCAGTATTTTATCATTTCCATCTATCCAAGTGACAGGTTTAAGCAAATCTTAGCACTTGATGCTGGCAAGGGAGAGATAAACAGGGACTTTCACATACTGTAGGTAGGAATAAAGTTCAGCGCTATTTCTTGGCAAAGCTTTTTGATAATGACATACGTAATTATCAAAGGAACTTATCTTTTCTAATACATACTTCAACGTCTAAGGATTACTGCTAAGAAATCAGATAACTAGGATACACATGCACCTACCTAAACCATGATCACGAAATTATTTAAAATAATGAATTTTGTAGAAAACTAAATAATAGGTGGAAACTTAAAGTGATAGTGCATAAAGCATTGTCTTATGTGAACATTAAGCATCATAGTTTTGCAGCATTAAATGAAAGACACACTCCCACCAAATAAAGTGACGATTTAATCACAGAATACAACCTGAATATATTTAATTTGATCCTACATATGCAAATAAATGTCAATGTGTATGTATGCACACTCCTTCACAAGGGTGTGTGTGCACATATATATGTATGCATGTGCCCGTGTGTGTCTATATACTCACATGCATAGAATATTCATATATATTCATGAATATTCAACTATTCATATGCACAGAAAAACAGACACCAAACACTAAATATTATCAGAAGCTCTAAGTGGTACAATTACAAGCTCATTTTATTTTCCTCTTTTACTCATTCATTCACTCATCTAGTAATAAGTATGCGCTGCTTTTACAAAAAGAAGCAGTTTATTTAAAAATAAAATACTGCATCAACATCTACAGGAAGCTAAAGTTTATTCTGTAACTTTAAAAATGTTTATGAAATTGGCTACTATTAGCACTGGGCTAAGGGGGCGCCGAGGCGTGTGGGGACTTTCTGTTGGAAAGAATGACAAGGTCATTCACAGCTTTTTATTATTTTATTTTTTGAGTGGCACCAGCCATTAGATGGTACTGAAGGTCTAGCTGAACTATTTGACAATGGGGATCAGATGGAGGGAGACAAAGCTTGAAAACATGGTAATCAGAAAAAACACAATAAGGAAGGAAGTTGACCTGGAAAGAGTTTGGTAAGAGACTTTAGAGAAGAAGGGCCACAATAAACCCAGAAAGGTGGAGTAAAACGTGCACCAGCACATTAGAAAAATCAATGTCTGCATTCAGATGTATCCAAATCCTAACCCCTCTTTTTTTCTTCCTTTTACTACTCACCAGTTGTACCTATGGAGAAGAATCTAGAACCCAATCAAAGCCTAAGTACATAGTAGGAATGAAGTGTTGTAAATACGCTTACAATAACTAAGTTAAAATATTCATAAACCTTAATGGGATTATTAAAATATTAGGGAGAAGCTGCTATGTTTCCTCATTCAGTGCATTCGTTTTCATGTTGCTTCCCACTTCTCAAAATTAAAATACAGCAAATAGAGGAATTTTCAAATTTAAGAGTCCAATTGCTTCATTCGTTAAATCTTAGGAAGGTAATGATGGGGTACAAGGAGCAACAACTCCGATTTTTTTTTAAATAGTTGAGATATTGGCAACCTTGTGAATGTTTCATGAATGAGAGTAATAGGTGTTTGTTCTTGCTTCATAGCAAAGCTAAAAACATCTCATTCTGCAAATGCTAGTCAATGCCCAATGGGCATTTCTTAAAAATCTGAACTGGGAAGTGGTATTTTATCAACGCAAAGTTAAACATGAGCTTCAAAAGACAGAGTAGGGTATCAACATGGGATGCTCTATGATAACCGCCCCGAATACATTTCACATGGAAACGAGGCCAGGTGAGGCACAGCCTCCATCTCTCTGACCTGCTTCCCAACCACATAAATTAACCAAACGGCATATCGGCGGAAGTCGGCTCAGAAAGCCTGTGTTCCTTACAATTTATTGAAGTTTAAATGTTTCTGAGATAACAAAAATCTGATCTTGGAAGGAGGGAAGGGAAGAATCAAGAGGTTAATTGTCCGCTGACTTGAATGGCTCAGGAGCTGTGCTTGGCTTTACCTCTCTCTCATCTTAGCCCAATTACTCTTCCAGTCAAGGCTGACAGGTCCTCAAAACCTATTTCCCATGAAGACCCTTCTCCCTCCTGCTCCCTCCCACTTAAATACTGCTTTAGGGATTTAAATAAAACAGGCCTGGTCTAGCCCTCCTCATTGTACCTGGGCAGCACTTGTGTATTCATTTACAGTAGGAAGAATTCATTCTCTGAATGCCAGGGCACATTTGCAGCAAATTGGCTTGATAAACACCCTCCCCCTTTTTTTTTTTGCTCCCAATGTAGTTTAAGACATGGTCACCAACTACAAACTGTCAGCATCACTGCCCGCTGCTAGTGGCAAGATGCTTCCTGGTGGAGGAAGATTTGATCTTTCCACAAACAGTGCATAGTCTTCATTTCCCTCATCATTTCATTTTTTCTACTTAAAAAAAAAAAAAGGAAACTTTGAGCTGAACACCCTCATGCCTCAGAGTCTATGTGCACTCCCTCCTCTCCGCTGACTGACTGCTGATTTCAGGCTCCTGTCCTGTCTTCTACATCCTGAAGGGAGATCTTGCTGAAGTTTCTTTCCAAAGTCCCCTTCATCGCTAATCTCCCTCCCCGCAGTCCCTTCAGGAGGAGAGGCAGTGACCTGAAGCCTCGTTTCGAGTTCTGACTTCTCTCCTCAGTGCTAGGTCTATAATGTCTATTTTAAAGTCAAACTGGCACCTAATCTTATTTCTAAGCCTTCCTACAACCTGGCTCCGCCTCCATCTTTAATTTATGCCTACATCACCAATACCCACTTCTTTATCCTTCTCTGCTGCAACCACTGGTCAGTGACTCACTCCCTAGCCCAGACCTTCATTAGCCCCTTGGCTGCTCCCCAACCTGTGCTTGCTGCATCCTTCACAACAAACTGTCCTGGCACAGACTCTGCCTTCCTGCTCCACAGGCTGCGACTACTCCTTCCTCAAACGCCTTCCTTGATAGCTGCCCAGTGTTTCTTCCAGCAGAGGTTGAAGGGTTTTGCATAATAAAATGGGTGCTATAGCCAAAAGCAAATTGGAGATAAAGAGTGAAGCACACAAACCAGTCTCTTCACTACAAGGAGTCTTAGCTATCCATCATTTACTGTGCATTTTCAATCTTCAAGAAAGGAAGGGGTCAGGCAGCATTCTGGCCAACAGAATCTTTTGGAAAAGGTGTGTGCTCGGGGGCTCAGTTTTAGGGGTGTGCTCTGGACATCCTGAGTAAGCGAGAGGTGCCAGCTGCTGTTTGTAGTCAATTGCTAATTTGGCCCTTTCTCCTTGAGCCTCCAGGGAATTGGATGCCCAGTTCCCCAGCCCAACTTAGTTCTTTACATTCTTCTCACCGCTCTCACCAGACACCACGAGCCCTGTGCCAGCGAACAGATCCTGGGCTCTGCAGACAGCTCAGGGCCCATGCCGGAAGCTTGCTCCAAGTGCAAGGCTAAGGAGCCAGAGAGGCTTATTATGTTTAACCTCCAGCTACGTTTTCACTAAATAACCTGTAGCAAGCACCTCAAACTTCTGAGCCTTAGTTTTCTCATCTGTAAGATGGGAATAACAACAGTGTCCACTGTACTATTCTGTAGTCTGTATGGAAAGCCATTTTTATATGCTTAGCACATTGCAGGCACAGAATAAACAGCATTGGCGCATGGTCGTCTCTATTACTGGTAGCAGCTATCATTTCAAATCTCCAGGAGAAAATAAGGTTGCTCCTTCTTCAGCCGGACCAAGCAGCCCAGATACGACTACACCTACTAAGCCAGGATGCGAGTGAACCAGCACATCCCAGGGACCCCAAAGCCAGTCAAATGTCTGTCCCCTTGGCTAAAAGACCTGAATGAGACCTCCAACTACAGCCCCACTGGGCTCTCTCACCTGCCCAAGCCCACATCTCCTGACTTCCAAGAACTGTAGGACTACACCTCCTGAGGTTCCTAACCTGTTCTATGACCAGATCCTTGAATCCCACCAGCCAGTTTATCTGGCCCTTCATCATTCACCATATACTAGCCTGCTGGAGACCTGAGAAAGGGAACCCATTTCAGCGCGGTTTCAGAAAGTGGCAACTGCAGACCCAGTCCATCATTAACCAAAGGGCTTTAGAAGAAAGCCAAAGCATAGCTGCATGTGTCTTACTTTACAGGAAAAAAGCATCCAAGAGAGTCCAAAGGTAGACTGAGTGACTCCAGGAACCACTGCCAGGCAGAGCTGGGTGTGACCCTTCAAATCACAATACTCCTTTGCCCCTGTTTGGTGCGCTGCCTCCATTTGGCACTACACTTACCCAGAACAATCTCATTCAATCCGTTTTGCAGAGAAGCTAAGTGATTTACCTAAAAATCCCACTGTGATGCATGACGGAGCTGTGGTTATAACCCAGAAAATCTGACTCAAGTTGTGGAAATCCTGAACCTCTGTGCTAAATACCCTACTTTAGATGGCTTGGGGCACCTAGATATTTCTGACCCAAAGTCAAAGAAGCCAAGGAGCAGTCAAGGTCAAAGAAATCACCCACCTGGACACCCTGGCTCTGAGCATGAGTGACACTTCATTTAAGAGTGAGAGGGGGAGTTCCCGTTGTGGCGCAGTGGTTAACGAATCCGACTAGAAACCATGAGGTTTCGGGTTCGATCCCTGGCCTTGCTCAGTGGGTTAAGGATCCAGCGTTGCCGTGAGCTGTGGTGTGGATTGCAGACGCGGCTCAGATCCTGTATTGCTGTGGCTCTGGCGTAGGCTGGTGGCTACAGCTCCGATTAGACCCCTAGCCTGGGAACCTCCATATGCCTCCGGAGTGGCTCAAGAAAAGGCAAAAAGGCAAAAAAAAAAAAAGAGTGAGAGGGATTTGGGTTCGTGACATGATTCCACCACAAGTGTGGCCTTGGGAAGACCCTTCTTCTCCCCAGTCCTCACCGGAAAATTAAGGCAATAATGCCCACCTTTCAGGGTTGGCAAAGGATTAGATGAGACAAGCGTCTAAAGCACAAACTTTGACACTTAAGTGACTCACACTAGAGTGTTTTGGTTAAATTCACAGGCTCTGACATCAGAATGAGTTTTCATCTGTGTCTCATCGGTTATTGGCTGTGTGACTAGAAAATAGAGATAAAAACTTTATTTATAGCGTTGGGGTGATTATCAAAGTAGATATTTTCCAAGTGCTTGGCATAGTGTTCAGCACACAGTCAGCATTTATTATCATAATAAATTATACTAATAATGTGATTATTGTGACGGTGGTAGTGATGATGTTTTTATTGGTTAGGCTGGGCTAGGCTATGCTGCAGAAATAAAAACGGAATAAAACAAAATGAAATCTCGGAGGCTAAATGAAACAAAGGTCAGTTTGCCTTATGTTCATGCTGTGAATTCAGTGTGGTTGGTGGGGGCTTCTTGTTCTACAACAGTTCAAGAACCCAGGCTGATGAAGTTTCAAATATGTGGCAGCTGGCACCATCTGAAACATGTCCAGAGCCACCAGGGCAAGGAAAGAAAGGGCAGAAATGGCACACTTTGGTTAGAAGCAGTCAATGGCTCCACTGGACAGCAAACGGGCTGGAAAATAGAGACTGCGCATCCAGGAAGGAGATGAGGGCTAGATATGGGTGAGCAACTGCCTCTACACAATGATAAAGGCAAAGGCAGCTTCACAAGGTGATGAGCTTCTAGCTTGGAGCCCTGCACTCAACTAGTGCTTAATAATTGGTAGCCACTGTTATTCTTACCATAGGTTAACTGAGGCACAAGTCTTGATCACATGGTGGGTAACAAGATGAGTGTCCCAGAGGGAAGGGCTGATTCAGCACCAAATCTTGAAACGGTGTATAAGGGAAAGAAGGGGCTTCCCT
The DNA here is from genome assembly GCF_016906955.1 of Phacochoerus africanus. NCBI lineage: Eukaryota > Metazoa > Chordata > Mammalia > Artiodactyla > Suidae > Phacochoerus > Phacochoerus africanus. The sequence continues at coordinate 5,305,370 of NC_062551.1, forward strand.
ACACAGGGGGTGTGCTGAACTCTGGAGCTGCTTTGGGTATCAGGTCTCTCCAAGGTCCCCAATTCATTTATAAAATCATTTCCCCAAGAGTGATCCACAGGCCTCCGGTGAGGGACTTGGAGGAATTCAATCTGGGGAATTGGTCAGAGATGTAGATTTCCACCTTGTCTCAGACGTACTGAATCAGAATCTGTGTGGGGGTGGGGTAGGAGGGTGAGGAGGGTAGATCTGCAATAATATTTTAATAAGCTCACCTCGTGACTTAACAGGCAACCTGCAGTTTGAGAACCATGCCAACATATACTTCCTGTTCTTGACATCCCCATGGGTACCACCTCGGACCCGCAGAATCAGGGTCCTCCTTCATCGCCATGCCTTGTCCAACCCCTGATGCTGGGTAAAGGATCTAAGGGGCAGAGCTAGAGAAAACCAAATTCGATTTCCAGCTCTATCATCTACGTGCTGTATATTCTTGAGCAAACCACTCGGTAGCTCTGAACTTCAGTTTACTCATCTGTAAAATGTGCGCAGTAAAATGGTCTAGCATTTTGTTGGAAGAATTCAATGATCTCGTATTTTTAAAAACACGACAATCACAGAAAAATGATGATGATGATGACAATGGTGATGTAAATCCTCTGGTCAGTGACTGGACCTGACGTCTCTAACAGATGGGACCCAGGGCTATTTTGTATTGTCTGCACAATGGAGTTTGGGTAAGGAAGTACTAGCAATGAATATATATATATTCAGATATAGTTCATGTCTAACCAATGCGGGTTCTACTTTCCTTTAATTTCTTGTAAAACAGACCTAATCCCTGAACAAAAGGGCTAGCTGGCTTTACTTCTGAATTAGAGCCAGGAAAGCGGCGAGAGAAGAATGGGCATTGATAGAAAAACATGGATTCCTGAGGATATTAATAACGATCAATTTGTTCTCCGGTTTGATTGCTACCTCATTTTGAGTTGCAATGTCTTCAGACAACCATGATGGGTTACGTGACAGAGTATCTCAGGATTCCGCAACTCCCATCTTGGGCAGAGTTTCAGAGTTGGTGTTTGTTGTTGTGGATTAATATAATTAGTTGGGGAGCGCTATATTGTGAAAGTGACAGAGATGGATGGATAAGAAATAAAGAATGGATGAGAAATGGAACCATGGTGGGTGGCCCTTTCAACTCTGTAGATATGCAAACCCATGCAGAGTCAAGGAGGGGTAGGAATGTTGGTGGTTTGCCAAGACAAGAGGTGTGAATAAGTGGCAAATAGAATAAAAAATCCATTATGCTCAGTTGGCTTATTTAGTATCTGGGTTTGTTTGAACTAAATCTGCTTCTAGCTCCAAGAAGGTAACAGGAATTATTGCTTATAATCTGCCTCTTTAAAATGCCCCCTCCCTATATCCAGTTCAAATAGAATTATAATTGCTCGTTTAAAGATAAAATAAAATCTGACCATTAAGAAAACCTTACTCATTTGACGATTTCTTCAGTACTGAAGTCCAGGTTTCAAATAGTGAGCAGTATCAACAATGGTTGATTACTCTTCTCTATCTTCTACTGAAATCCACTACTTTATAGGGATATTAGCACAGGACTCTAGAAATCTGAGAGATCTTTCTTTCTCTCTCTCTCTTTTCTTCTCTCTCTTTTTTTTTTTTTTTGATTGTTTGGTTTTTTGTTTTTTTAGGACTATACCTGCAGCATATGGAGGTTCCCATGCTAGGGGTGGAATTGGCACTGCAGCTGCCAGCCCAAGCCGTAGCCCTATGCGGGATCCGAGCCTCATCTGCAACCTACACCATAGCTCATGGCAATGCCGGGTCCTGAGCAAGGCCAGGTATCAAACCCGCATCCTCACGGATACTAGCCGGGTTCGTTACCACTGAGCCATGATGAGAACTCCCTGAGGTCTTTCTTAATTAATGTATTCTAGAATATAGGGTAGTCCAATATAGCCTTTAAAAGTCACATGGGACAAATGACATCAAAAATTCAAAAGCGTTCAGGCAGAGTCGCCAATCTTTTTCATGTATAATGTATAGGAACGCTAGGCGCGCTGACACTGAGTACTGGCGCGAAAGCAAGTCTCACTTCCACAGCAATGCAGTGGTTTCAAGATCTGTGACTGCTCTGGATTGTCCAATTTTTCCTCCAACAGGAAAGCTCCTAGCATTGCATCAAGTCCCAGTATAGGAAAAACAAGTATACTGGTGGAATTAGACTTGGGGTCACAGGCAAACATTTGTGTAGAAACTGTTTTTCTCACCTTATGTTTAAAAACATCTTTGACATCCTTTAAAACGCAGGTTGCCATGGTTACGGTTGTTGTGCAGGCAGGGAGGTTTCCAGCATCTCTGAGCTCATCAGTTAATGCCAACAGATCAGAGATTTTTGAAAACTGATATTTGTAAAATAGCACTCCTCTTTTTTTTCCCTCCACATCGTAAGTCACATCATTGGAAGCAGCTGGATAGGTTTACAGTGGTTATCACTGTGGATCTGGCCTTTTGAAAGGCCACGTGAGCATAACATTGACTATATGCTAAAAGATGACCTTTGATCTAAGTCCACATGTGGTGGGTCAAATTCATTTGCTGACATTCACAAAAATGAAGAATTGTCAAAGCCGTTATCCTTCACCTCCATTGTCACAGATGTGTCCCTATGACAACCACAACCCTAACTGCTACCTATTCGCAAAACCACTTTTTTTTTTAATGGAGCTTTATTTGTATTATTTATTACAAAATTCACAAATTATGACATGTGTAAAATGATGGCCTAACATGCTTTCTGTAAGAATCTTAAAACCAATCAGCCCAACTTCATGTGATTTTACATGCTTGATAGGCCACACTGTTAATGAATTGGTTAAATATCTTTCATAAATGTTCAAGTAAGAAATTGAAGTTCTAGTCCTTCTAGTATCTACACTGTCCTCAAATTTTAAGTCTGTGTTTCTTATTTTCCAAATAAGAAAGGTTCTTTTTCATGTGTCTCTTTTAACATCTGCTCAAAAATCATGGGAAAGATTTAGACATCAACATCTGCATCTTGACCACCTTGATTCTCCAAACGACATGATAATCTTTCTCTTGTAGACCCTAGCCCTTCACTATAAAATCACAAACCCCACAATACTGACCTCATGGTATCCATTAATTGTTTAGGGAGTATTTTTGAAATACGAAAATATGATTTGACTAAAATAAAGTCAACAATTCAGCAACTTCACCAGAATGTAGCCTTTCTAATAATGTCTTTTGTCTTTCACTGGCTTTATTTATGAAAGCTAGGAACAAATTTAACTCCACTAGAGTCACAGGAATTCAGTGTTGCTTAGAGATAGAGAATCAGCAGACTGATGAATGGTCTATTTTTTCTCCAGGGTATCTTTTAAAGGCAGATTATTTTCAGTCCTCCACTTTGGGTAAATGGGAGATTTTACCAAGTCAGAGAAAACAGACTACAGAACATAGAAGCGGAAACAAAGAATCAAAATTGAACCATGTTAAGTTCAAGGTATTTGAGTATCCAGGGATTGAGAGTGAAAAGAGGTCTGGAGCTCAAGTGAGAGGTGAAGAGTGAAAGTCTGGTTTGTGAATTATTGATGGCTGTGCAGTAATGAAGGCCTGGAGTAAACGGTACGCAGGAGGAGTACACAAAGTAAGAAAGAGAAGGCGCTGAGAAGAAACCCACAGCAAGCTTCACAGTCAACTAGCCCATGGCAAAAAGGCACCCAAGGGCAGGATGAGAGGAAGCAACATTCAGGAGGCAGTGGGGGAAGCGTGAGAACACCTTAAAGCTGCAGAGAGAAAGAAGAAGAAGAAGAAATGATTCTTTAAAGTAAGATGAGAAAGATGGAGGCTTGGAATTGCCTCACTCCTGTTTGCTTTCCTGAGAGGCTGTGAGCTCCCAGAATAAGGAAAGGACTTCTGTTTTCTGTATCACAGTCCCAGAATTTACCCAGCTCAATGCCTAGAACAAAGAACCCAATAACTATCTGATTAAATGAAAGAATGAAAAGATGAAGGTGCAGGATGCTTGAAATGAGTCCACTATTTGTAGACGGCTGATGACCTTCTCTCTCAAAATCTGAGAGGACATTGAGGCCAGATTTCTCTCTTTCATTGCTTAGGTAATGTGGTATTATCCTGAGGGGTCCTGTTGCATTTCCATAAAAAGAAAACTCTAGTTCCCTTAAATGATGTGGCATGGTTTTCACAATCAACTGCATTTAGACTTTAAAATGCAATTAAAATGTAACTATAATGTAAATTGGGTTAGCCTGAAGATGTTTCCAAAATCTCTCTGACTCATCCAAAATGGGAAGTGGTACCAAATTGTAGCACCCTTGGTATCTCACAGCCTCCCACACGCTGCCTGATGAATCCACACACGGCTCATTACGTGGCCGGGGACCATAACGGGAGAACACCCCCCTGATGACGGCGGTCTGTTATCTGTAATCATCTCAATGGTTGATCTGAATCACAATACTGTTAATGAGACGGACTGTGTGGCAATTAGCTATTAAAAAGCAATAAAAAAGACTCAAAGTAATCTAAAAAGTCAATCCCGTGACAATCTATGGAATCAGGATTAGATAATAAGCGGACTGATTGGGAACAGCGTTTTGAAGGAACCACAGTGCCTGACGTCACTGGAGTGGTGGCATCCGTTGCCCTTGATTTGGACGAGATGATCAGAGGATGAAAAGAAAAACATCATCTTATTAACTGTGACTCTCCCTTGTTCAAATTTCAGAAAACGGATCCTTTGAAGGGCACTGTGGGAAAACACAGCAGGCTTTATTTTCGCCTGCAGTATCAGAAGTAGCGGTTCTGCTGCCTTCCGGATCTGAGAGAGATGTGCCTCTCTATTGGAAGGCAAGCCTCTGAATTAGTATAAATATATTACGCCCATAAAAACATCTGTGCTGAATGAATAAGAAATAAAGTAGCAAAGGATTTATGGAAGGAGGCAACAGAAAGGAATGCTGTCTTAGCCTGGTTTCTTGTCACCGAGACGCCAAAGTCAAGCCCGAGAAGCAGGCGAATAAAACTTGATCTGCTCCTATTAGGAGCTTGTTAGCCACCTGCAGCGCCTTTTATCTAGAGTCTGAAAACATCAACCTTTGTGCAACAACCACAAGAAAATCAATTTTCTTCAACTTAAAAGAACACCTTCATCAGCTTGGGCACCTAGGCAACCACTCCCTTAGTGGAAATGCTTGGTTCCATAAGAGGACATGTCACTTTTGTAGATTGGCGTGTATTTTGTGGCGCCATAGATGTGGCACAATACTAGGATTAGACCCTTGAAAGGAAGATGCTTTCATCATATTGGTTAGGGATGCATGTTGGAACTACAGCATGAATCATCATCAGTCAAAATCCATTAATACTCCTGTTTTTAAAGAACCAGTGACCCTTAACAAAGAGAGATGAAAAGACCTTGGCATGTGGAATCAAGCCCATGTATCATGACTGTGTATTGATTCAACCCAAGGGCCTTGGAACTTCTTCAATTTACGTGAGCACTATGTTCAAAGCACAACCTAAACTATTCTTATTGAAGAACTTTTGCAAATGGAGTCTGCTTAGTCCGGAATGCCCTTCTCTCCTGGTTCATTCTGACCTGGCCGTCACAATCACATCATACCTGAAGCCCCTGGGTGCAGTCTTGGCTGCACACTGACTCATCTGGGGAGCTTCAGGCCATGCTGATGCCTGACTCCACCCAAGAGATTCACATGCAGTTGGTACTGGGGTGTGTTGGAATGTGTCTAGGACTTTGAGATTTGTGGAGGCGCAGATGCTCCTAAGGTGAAGACAAGTTTTGAGAATTACTGTTTATAGCACTTGTGCTTACCTCTGACCAAGGGCACTGTGTCCCCTTCAACTTGAATAAACTTCATATAGCTTTCTTCCTGACTATAGGACCTTGAACCCCTGATAAAGAAACTTACTTTAGAAAACTTAGGATTGTAATTCTTTCTCTGCCTTTTTCAATGTAAATCTTCTCCAACTTCTGCTATTACCACCCAAGAATGCTTCTCAAAAACCTGTAAACCATTCCTTTTAAAGAAAATCATATAAAGAGATAGCACTTCTATCTCTATCTCTGGAGGAGGGTAGGAGCCCAACTCTCATAAGCGCCAATGAGCAAACACAGTTGGCCCAATCCCTGTCCACCTCGCCAGTGCTTTTCCACTAGCTCATCCCACTGATTAAAACCCTCCCATTTTTTTGCTTTAGCAGAGTTGAGATCAGTCTCTCTCCCCTATTGCAAGAGCCTTAAATACAGGCTTTTTTGGCCTATTTAACTCTGTCCGCTGCAATTTTCATTTGACCTCTTGCCTGAAGTGGGCCACCTTGTATTCACATTTTCTGTTCACATTTCAGTTTTTTCCACTCCTTCCAGGTCTCCTTTTTGTTTTTATCCTTTACTGCTTCAGCATTTAGCCTTAGGCGGGGTACACAATGGGTCCCCCACACATTTTGTTTTATATTTTTAAAGCTGTAGTGAACACTGAAGTTGTTTAATGTACACTTGTAACTTATTTGACTCTAACTATATGTGCTATTGAGGGAAAAAAGCAGGAGAAAGACCTGAGGGAGAGTCATCCAGAGAAAGAACAGGAGACCAGAAGAGAAACCAAGACAAATGGAGACTCTCTATTTTCCCCACTGTCCTTTGCCCTTTTCAAATCAGACCTTGGCCTTCACAGCCCCAGAGAAACAGAAGACATTAATTCTTGGCTTTTGAACTTCTAAAGGTTCAGGTCCTGGCATTTTAAGTGCCATGTAAGGGACTTTCAAGGATGATTCTGACACCGTGCAATTTCTGCTTTATCACACCGACTTTAGAATACGACCCTTCTGCTCCACTTGGACCTCAACTTGAGATGAGTGGCCCCTCTATCCTTTCTTTAGCCAGTCAGCTGCTTTCACACATTTCTCAGTGAGCAACTACTTGCTTTTGATAACTTACTTGATTGTTTTCAAAGCTTGCTCCTTGAAATTAATATTCTTAATAGTAAATGAAATATACTTGTTTACACAAGTGTCTTTACCCTTTTAATATAACTTTCAATAGCATCTGAACAGCTCATTTTCCAAAAGAGAATTAAATAACTGAGTAATTAACTTGGATTTATTTTTTACAGAAGTTTCTTTTCCTAAACCATAAAATTTTAATTGGCAAACTTTATATCTGTACATGGAGTTCAAGAGTCCAAGAATCACTTTGAATATGAAAGCATTTAAATATTTTTTTCTATAGAAAAACAAATGAAATAACACGATTTAACATTTACTTGCAGGTGTTACCAGAAAATATATAGAACACACCTGGGGCCCCAAATCTTCATATTTTAAAGCAAATGATACACATTTTAATATTAGCTCCTGGACTGCAAGATCTGTGTATAATTTACTATTTCATCACTGGCATGGTACCTGATAGTTGCTAAGTCAATGTTTTAATAGTCAGCTTAGGCTAAATTCTGCTGTGGTAACAAAATAATCTCATAATCTTAGTGAATTGCATTAGCCAAGATCCATTCCCATTTCCTGTTAAAGGTCCACTACAGATCCGTTTCAACTCTGCTCCAGACCTTCTTCATTTCAGATCCAAGCTAAAGAAGCAGCTTCTCCCTAGGATATGCTGGCCTCATGGCAAGGGGCAACAATGGCAAACCTGTAGCATGCCCTTTCAAGTTCCCATTTCCATGTGGCACATGTGACTTCTACTCACATTTCATTGGCTGAAGGAAGTCACATGTTCAAGCATGACCACCAGGGCAGGGCTTCCTAGGGAGGGGCCAGGAAAAGGAGCAAATACTTTTGAATAATAATACAACTTTTGACAGTAATAGTTAAGTGGACAAACTTTTTTTTACTATGTGGAACTTCATTCTCCTCTACCCGCCCTGGGATTGTTCCTGTTTTCCAAATATTAAATAACTACAATGACCATCAGATTAATATTCTGCCATTAAAAAGTACCACAAAGTAGGTGGTTTAACGAAGAGAAATTTACTAAAGATGAAGAACAGCTCTGAAGATGAAGATAACGGCAAGGTTGGTTCCCCGAGACTCTGAGGGCGTTTTTGATTTTCATGCCTCCCTACTAATTTCTAGTGATTTCCTAGCAACATGTGGCACTCCTTGGCTCAGTTTCTCCCTATGTGTTCACACTGTTCACATCCTGTGCACTCTACGTGTATGCCTGTGTCCAAACTTCTCCTCTTTATAAGGAAATCAGTTATAATAGATTAAGGGCCAACTCTAATCCAGGATGACTGCATGCTAATTAATTATAACTGCAATTCAGAAATAAGGTCACATTCTGAGGTAGTGAGGGTTAGAACACTGACATGAATTGTGGGGACAGTTTAACCCATAACAACCACATATTATGTTTGTCCAAAACAGTCCCATTTCCTTCTGGGGCCCTGGTGACATTATTCCTAGAGATCGCTCTTTCACTTTCAGAAGGGTCCTAGATTGGATGATCAAGTAAACAGCTACCCTAAATATAACACATCGACCTTACAGAGAATGTGGGTAAGTACAGAAACAGTTAAAGGAGAAAATTTTAAAGGAACCACCCTTAAGTAGCAGCCCACTTGAAATCCTACTGTTAACATGTTGGTGTACACATACAATTTTTTAAATAAAACTAGAACAATGCTATAGTACTGTTTTTGTAACCTGTATTTTCCTTTAATAGTATTTCTGTGCGTTTTCCTATATACTTAAAAAATTCTCTGAGAACATGATTCTTAATGACTACATAATAGTCCATCATATCCACCCTATAATTTATTTAATGACTTCCTTATTGTGGGTCATTTAGGTGGTTTCCAAGAGAGCACTATTTGACAGAGTCATTTTTGGCATATAAAACATCAAACAGCAATTTTAGAAAGACGTGGAGAGAATTTCCCACAGTTCTGAATGTGTTTCTCCTAACACTTTAATCACACTGATATTCCTCATACACACAGAGGTGCTTAAGCTCTTTTTTGTCTAGTTTTCCTGAGGAAGGAAAGGGTTTCCAAAAGCCAGCTGCTCTAGACTGAACCAAGGATCTTTTCTTTCTGTTTGCCTTGCAAAAAGCTTCTTCCTGATTTTATTTCTAGCAAACTAAGTAGCTTGGACTTTTATTTTTCTAAAGCTGTACCAGAAAAAAAGTGGCTGCTTCCTTGCAACATATCAGCACCTCTTAGAAAACTTCTTGTCCAAATTCCCAATTCATTTTACATGTGCTGGGTTAGACTAAACAGTTTTCAGGTTTAAGCAATGACAGTCATCACCCAGTGATGTGCTTTACGGAGGCGGGGGAGTGCCCTGCTGGCAGCAACAGTGACTGAGGAACTTGGATGGCAAGGAGGGAGGGGTATGAAGGAGTATCCCAAAGACCTTAATTTGCTGGGTGGGTGGGAGCAGTGGGAAAACCTTTGTGGAAGCTTCTCAGGTGATTCTAATTCAGGTGCTCCGTGGATGACACTCTCATCATGGAACATAGCGTCCACTGTTCAGTGATGTGTCTATTTCCCTGATGGGACTGTGAGTTTCCTACAAGGATATTCTGCTCCTTTTTCATCTTTCTAAACATCTATTAATGACCAGTTTGATAAATATCTGAGCCAGTGTCTAAGAAGAGTCAAGTTGAGTGATATGGGCTGATTTCATCTTATTACAAACAAACTTTGCACACCTACTACGTGCTTGTCACTGCACTGGGCATAAAGACAGACAGACATGATTGCTAGTATTGGGAAATGCATAGTCTAGTACAAGAACTAACACAGTAAGGAAATTTTTGCAGTTCTAAAATGATGTTTCAGGGAGTTCCCATCATGGCACAGCAGAAACGAATCCGACCAGGAACCATGAGGTTGCGGGTTTGATCCCTGGCCGCACTCAGTGGGTTAAGGATCCAGCATTGCTGTGAGCTGTGGTGTAGGTTGCAGACGCAGCTTGGATCTGGTGTGGGTGTGGCTGTGGCTGTGGCCAGCAGCTGTAGCTCTGATTTGACTCCTAGCCTGGGAACTTCCACGTGCCGTGGGTTCGGCCCTAAAAAGGACCAAAAAAAAGACCAAAAAAATGATGTTTCAAGAGCAGATTGCGTGAAAAGTACTCCAGAAATTTAAAAACATTAGTTTCCTGGAAGAGTTGGTAAAATTTTTCTAAGAAAAAGTTTGTTTATTCATTTATGTGCTGATTCATTCAGTAAGATGCTCATTTGTTTGTTCATTAATAGTCTGTTTATTTAGAGGGAAACTATTTAGCATCAAATTCACATCAGGCCAAGTGCTGGGCACTAGAAATAGATGGGGAATATAAATAACCAGAGGGGCTTATTGTCTAGTGGAGTTAGCAGCAGGCAATACAGATAAATGCACAATATGCTTAGTGCAGTGATGGGGGAACAGAGGCTCTAAAGGGGATAATTAGGGGGCAGGGCCCATTGTGCAGGTTGTTCATGCCACAAGGCACTTGGGAAAAGGAGATTAAAATATAGTGTAAGTAGCCCTTATCAAGCATCCATCCTGCCTTAAAGATGTGTCCTACAAGAAGGGAAATTTTTGTAATTCACAGAAGCTGCTGTGTGGGATAGAAGCAGCTCTGTAAGGAGATGCCTAAACAGGACTGGGAGGACCACAGACAGCTTCCTGGAGGAAGTAATTTCAATGCTTAGACCTGGATAAACAAGACATGGGCAGGTGTGAGTCACAGTTGGAGGTGTGAGTCATTATGTGAGCAAATAGGCAACTGAAGGTGACAGTGATGTCGCTGGAGAAGTGAAGGGTTTTCCAGACATGGGGAGCAGCACAGTCAAAGACTCAGAATGTGACGCATGAAGAAACACATTCTGAGAACTGATATTATGAGAGAGGGAGGGAGGCGGGGGAAGGAGAAAGAGGATGAGGGGGTAACAGAAGGAGAGGGGCAAAAATATAGAGAGGAAGAGGAAAGCAAAAAGAGAGGAAAGGAAGGAAGAAAAGGGCCAAGGAAAAAAAAAGTGGACGAGAGAAAGTAAGAGGGAAGCAGAGAATGACAGAAAGAGGGAGAGGGAAGGAAAGACAAAGAGACAGGGTGTTAAGAGAGAAAGAGACGCTTAGGCAGAAGAGATTAAGGAATGAGGGTTTTCTGAGCCACATTAAGAGCTTGGTCTTTTCCCGTGGGTAAAAGGAAGCCACTGGAATGATTCAAGAGGAAGAGCGCCTGAACCAGATGTGTGGTGTGGAGAGCTCCAACTAGCTGCTGGGTGGAGAATATGTTTGAGGGAGAACAAGGCTGGAAGCAAAGGAGATCAACTGGGCACCCAGGCTTTTCATTGTCCCACACGTGGGTCTTCAATGAGAGCAAGTAGAGAAAGGAGGCCTGGACACTCCAGGCAGACAGAGTTTGCTTATGGGTGTGCGGCAGCACCCCCCGTGGAGAACACATATGGAACCCAGACAGCATATCCAGGTGGGATGGGGTGGGAATGCCAGGAACCAAGATGGCAGGAAGGAAGGGGCCCAGGTGAGACTGGGAGGCCACTGGCTCACTAAACAGTTTAAAGTTCATCCTCATACTGTCAGCCCAGTGAAGATGATAAGCAGGAGACTGGTGTAGTCAACTCGTGTCAGCAAAATTATGCTGGAGGAAATTTTGAGAAGAGTTGGGTGAGAAAAGAGGAGAACGGAAGGTAGAGGGTGTCTCCTACCGTGGACTGGAGGGGAGACAACACAACACAGTGAAGATGGGGGATATGAAATGATGAAGGGATGTTTCACACACCGTTCGCAAGCCTTGGTGATAGCTGACTCGGGGGGAAGGAGAGGAACGGTTCCACGGCAATTCTGAGATTTACCTTCCGTTTGCTTGATTCAGGATTTTTATGTATATATGATATAGTGTAGGAGAAGCAGGTTGAGGATCTAGGGGAATGAGTTCATGAGCTCATTTGGAAATATGGTGACTTTAAGAGACCTGGAGAAAATCCTAGAGATATGAAGCAAAGAGTTGAAATTCAAGTCTGGATATAAGTGGATGGTTTGTTTTCACCATTCTAATAGGTATTTAGTGGTGTCTTGTTTTAATTTGCATGTCCTTAATGACAAATGATGTTGCATATCTTTTCACATGCTTATTTCCTGTCTGTATATCTTTTTCGGTGAAGTCTCTTTTCACATCTTTGGCCCATTATTTACGGTTTTGGTTTTCTTGTTGTTGAGTTTGAAGAATTCTTTATGTATTTTGATGACAATTCCTTTATCAGATACAAATATTTGCGATTTACAAATAGTTGCTCTCAGTCTGTGACTTAACAGCAGAAGCAAAAGGTTTATTGCAGCCCAATTATTAGCTTTGTCTTTCTTGTGTCATGCTATTGGTGTTGTACCTAGAAACTCATTACCAAACCCAAGGTCACTTGAATTTTCTCCTGTTTCTTCCAGAAGTGTTACAGCTTTGCATTTTTCATTTAGATCTTTGATCCATTCCTACAGTGTAGGTACTCCCATCATGGCCGACTTCAACCTGCTAAAGTGACACCATCGAACCAGAAAGAGATGGGGAAAGAGGGGTGGTCCAGCTGCTGCAAGCTGGCATGAGTCCGCTCCAGTGTAACAGTTTTTAATTATTTGGTGTCTGCCAAACGATTATGAGGAACTTTAGAGAAACTGATTCTGATGACAGGGATTTTAGATCTCAGTTACATGTGCTTTCTTCATTACTCTTACTGTTCTGAATATTTGGTGGTACACAAAAATTACTCCCAAATTTTTAAATGACAAGAATAGGATATGGGGCAGGTCCTAGCTAACACATACCAACCCACAATAGGTCTCCATTAACTATGTGTGGAAGTGAACTGAGTTCTACCACACTTCTTCTCAGGCTCTGCCTTATAAAACACGTTTTCTCACAGTGGTGATCCCATCATGTACCCAAGGATCAGGTAGCATTGAACACCTGAGTTAAAGCTACCACCTCCCCATGAGATGTCACTGCCACCTGCTATTAAAGGCTTCCCTGTACTTCCTGTCCAATTAGTATAGATGTGTCTTCTCTGCTTTGTTTAAAGGAATAACCCTAGAGAATGGAGACGATCTCACCACCTTGATTTCCACCTCTGAGGTCATTAACGTGATTTATTGTGAAGTTACAGGAAATTGGCTGCTGAATATTTCAATATGGATAGGAAATAATGTAATTCCACTGTTACCATAGAACCACTGTATCTTGGAGTAACCTGTAGCCATAGTAACAAGATAAGGACACACTCCTTAAATGTTTAACTACAATTCTGTACTTCACACACATTCAAGTAAGTCAATTCTTGTTATTTTTAATTGAATTAATTTTCGGATACATTTGGGGTTCACTTTTCAATGGTGGTTTTCAATTACCTCAATTTATGATGATGAGTATAATAAAATTTTCTTTAGGCCATTACTGTTAGAACTGGAATAGAACCCCTGAAAAGGACCTTTAAAAATGAGTACTTTTGAATGAACAAAATAGTTTTTCGGAGGATAAATATCAGGGGTATGAGGATAAGTCTATCTCAGGGTCTTCAAAATTAACATTCATACTATCTACTCTAAGTCCTGAGCCTGAAGATACTAACTGCATCATAATAATATTAATACTATGCAACAATAGTTAAAATGGTTTGAGAATTTACCACATGCTAGAACACTCTCGATGATCATCTTACTTAACCCTCAGGAAAATCCCAAGAGGCAGATACTGTCATCCCTCCATCGCGCAGGCATAGAAACAGGGATACAGACATTATGTATCTTGACAAAGTCACCTGGCTGCCAAACGGCAGGGATGGGACTGGAATAGGTTCCCTAGTCCATGATTTTATCCATGACTCCCACTGCTCTCTTAGCTGCCAGCCAGTCACAAGGGACCCTGAGTCCCATCTCTCTGATCCCTGACAGAGTAATGCCTCAAAGAACAATCTGCAGCTCTTGATCCTCTTATCAATACCAGTGACCTCACAGTTATGGCTTCTGTTGGCGTGCAGGTGCTGGGCTTGGAGCCAGAGAACCAAGGGGAGTAAGGCAAGGTCTCAGCACCCCACGACCTCAGAGCTCAGTGGGAAGGAGACACCAGGTGAACAGACTGAGGCCCTCTGGTGCGACGTGTACCAGCTCAGGAAGGAGCACGTGGTGAGCGGGGAAGGAAGCTCCCTCTCCATGAGCAAGTCTAGGAAAGCTGCAAGGGGAAAACACGTGCTCTGATTGGAATTGACCACAAGAAAAGTACCCGAGGGAGGAAAAATATTCATGCTGAACATTTTGAGAACATAACACAGGAAGGCTGTGACAAGTTGTGCAAGGAGGAAGCGATGGGAATGAGGCTGCAGTCTAAGGGCCAGGTCAAAAATCACTGGAAGTTCACATGGGGAAGCTTAGAACTTAAGTAACAGGGAGCCCTGAGGAATTTTAAACAGATTTACTATTTTTCCTTTAAACTAGACTTTATATTTTAGAGAAGTTTTAGGTTCACCCCAGCAAAATTAAGCAAAGGGAGAAAGATCTCCCATATACTCACCCCCAGCCTCCGGGCATGCACGGCCCCTTCCATGATTAATGTTCCCTACGGGAGCAGAATATTTGTGACAACTGATGAAGCTCACCAACACAGCATTATTACCCCAAGTCCAGAGTTTTCACGTAAAAGATTTACTTTTGGGACACTAAGTAAAGGGACTGAGAAGGCAGGAAACAGGCAAAGGAGCCCGGTTAGAAAACTTCTGTAAGGTTCAGCAAGGCAAGACCATGCCTTAAACCAGGACCTGTAGGATTTCAGTCCTACCCATGGCTCAAATATTCTGTCCCTCCATCTCTGGAGTTCAGCCTTACAGGTCTTATTTTTAATACTTCGAATATAATACTTAAAAAAAAATCCATGTCCTCCTTTCCTCTTTAATAACCAGATCCCAATTTCATTTGGATTGCTAGTATGCTCAGCTAACTCTTGTTTCTCCAGCTGCCCTTACAGCTGGTCAATGAAGCTATTTATTGGGAGTTTCTGGAAAAACATTTGCGTTTTCTCTATTTAACAACAACAACAAAAAGGACACAAATGGTTGGCTTATAACCATCTCCTTACCACTGAGTTGACTTTGGATACGATGGCCTGAGCTTCTGCAGCCATCTCGTGACAATGAGCGAAAGACTAAAAGAACTGTAGAAATGTTGGCCCTGAGATAGTTGCACAGGTAAAGCCTTTGCCTTACATTTAAGCCTCTTGCAATGTGAGATGAACAAACCCCTACACTGCATAAAGTGCAATGGTTAGCTTTTCTATTACACATTCTTACACAACCTGAGGGGCCTCAGTAATACTGGCCCTCCACCTGGGACATTCTTTTATTGGCTATTATTATTATTTTCATTTTATGGCCACATTGGCAGCATATGGAAATTCCCGGGTCAGGGATTGAATCCAAGCTGCAGCTTGACTTACACCACAGCTGCCGCGACACTGGATCCTTTAACCCACTGTGCCAGGCCACCTCTGTAGTAACCCAAGCTGCTGCAGTCATATTCTTAACCCCCTGCACCACATTAGGAACTCCTGAACCTCAGTTTAAATTTCACATCCTTTGAGGAACCTTCTCTGATCTGTTTGTCTAAAGTGGGACCTTCTGCCGTGGAATGGGAGTGATACCCATGAGGGCAGAGCACAAGCTCGTCTGTTGGATACTGTGTTGCTAAGAGCTAGCACAATAACTACTCAAAAAATACTGAGGACGAATAAATGAATAAGGGAGACCACGATGCCTAAAATGAATCAGAGATCTGGAGTAATTATTTCAATCTATAGTAATTTCTTCAGGAAAAAAATAAATAAAACAAGAGCAAAGCAGTGAGACAACAGGACCCTGAATGACAGTGTGTTTATTTCCATTTGCTGAACTGTGCTGACATGGCCCTTGGTGTCTGCTGAACAATTAAAGCAGCTCAAAAATAATGACTGCATTGTCACTGCCCGTAATGACAACATCCCCTGTGACATGCCAGGAATACGCCCAACACTGTGACTTTGCGCAAAAACTCCGATCTTCAGAACTGCATACCCTCCCTGATAGTGACTCTCTCCCTTTCACTGAGGTTGGCAGAGTCATAACGGTTGGGTTTCAAACAATAAATATCAAACCAAATGCTGTTGCTGCTGAGACTGGGGACTGGTAGCCCACAGGGGGGTCGGCATCAACCCTGCGCTGAGCTTGTCAGGGAGCAAGGCAGCACTGCTGCTTGTGGCACCCCGACAAAGAGCTTATCACTGTAATTAAAGCAGAATTGGATGTCCTACTGCTTTGTGCTTCATCTCCCTTCATGTGGACAAATAAAGTGGAGGAGTAGCATATGGATGGAGACCAAAAATTGAATATACTGTCCCCGTGCTTACATCAGCAAATGCAAAGAGCACCATCCACGGCGTCTCTGTTTGCAACCGGGCCATCTGTATCTCAAACCTCACGCTGCCAGAGGAGAGTGAAATCTGCGTCTGCCACTGCTCTCCAGGTGGCGTGTGGGCTCCTCTGTCTCCGCTGACCTACCCAGCGAGCACAGAGGAAGCAGACTCTGGAGCTGCTGTTTGTCAGGAGAGAAGGCCATTTTTACCAATATTTTGCAAGACAGGATGCTGTTCTTGAAACAGACACCTGGGGGGATGGAGCCTTCTGCTCACAGGTAATGAAGTCATTCTGACAGCTGGAATCTTGTGTGATTTTTTAGGGAAAGGGAGCCTGAGCTGGGAAAAAACAGACAACTAGGTGGTCCACGTGTCTCCCTTTTTTGCCTTTTATTTTTACTTTGGCAGGATCTAGGCACAGTTTAAGTGACGTAACAACTGGAAGAAACAGATATTTTTTCAGTCAAAGTTATGATGTATCTATGTTCCAGGCTGAGATCTCATGTTGTTTACATTTGAAGTTATTGCTGATCACAGGTTCCCATCTCCTCAACTAGAACATAGAAAATGACAGAGTGATGGACTAGACTACTGGCTTAATTTTAAAAATCATATCCTGCCTACATAATGCTTCATCAAGTCAACATAATTTATAAATAAAGCATCACGGTGATTAAACCGTGTTTACTTATGGTAACTTGGACTCTCTGGAAAGTTATCAACAACAGAAACAAAAGATACTTTAAACATCCAAGTATGTAAAAGTCTATTTTACTTTCTCATGGAAGAAAATTCTACCACCGATTCATACCCTAGGCTGATTCTGGCTGGGGAGGGAGACAAGGTAGGGTGGGGATGGGGGAGACGTCGGCCAAGCACGTGCTACCTGCTCAGAACAATCAAGTAGGTGAGTTCATTTCATCCTTCCCCAAAGGTGGATGGTAGGTGTCATTAGCCTTGCCTCACATAAGAAGAAATGTGACTCAGATGGTTTAAGTGACTGTCAAGCAGCTGGTGATCAAAAGAATAGAAATCAGACATTAAGTCTATCTCATTGCATTTTTTGGAGTCTAGATCACAGAACTGGGTCATATATGGATACGAGCTTCCCAGCCTACAGCAATTTCAATGCAGAAAATTCCAAGGACTAGTTAGCCTTGTTAGAAGCAGGAAGAGAGACAGCAAGGATGAGGGGTGGCTGACAGATCCAAGCAAAGTATAAAAAGCACACACAAAAATACACAGCAGAAATTATTAGAGAAGTGCATATCAAAACTACAATAAGGTACCATCTCATACCTGTCAGGATGGCCACCATTAAAAAGTCTGCAAATAACAAATGCTGGAGAGGGTGTAGAGAAAAAGGAACCCTCCTACACTGTTGGTCAGCATGTAAATTGATGTGACCACTACGAGACCACTATGGAAGTTTCTTAGAAAACTAAACATAGAGTTGTCATATGATCCTGCAATCCCACTCCTGGGCATTTATCCAGATAAAACTATACTTCACAAAGATACATGCACCTCAATACTCACAGCAGCACTGTTCATTATAGCCCAAACATGGAAAAAACCTAAATGTCCATCAACAGAGGAATGGTTAAAGAAGATACACTCTTTAGCCATAAAATAATTAAATAATGCCATTTGCAGCATCATGGATGGACACAGAGATTATCCTAATAAGTGAAGTAAGTCAGATAGGGAAAGACAAGTACCACATGATATCACTCATATGTGGAATCTAAGCTATGACATAAATGAGCCTATCTACCAAACAGAAACAGACTCGGAGACAAAGAGAAAAGACTTGGGATTGCCCAGGGAGAAGGGTGGAGGAGGGAAGGATTGGGAGTTTAGGATCAGCAGTTACAAACTAAAATACATATAGAAGAAGGTCCTACTGTACAGCACAGGGAATTATATTCACTATCCTGTGATAAGCCATAATGGAAAAGATTATGGAAAAGAATATGTGTGTCTATCTTTATGTATCTCTATATATGAATCACTCTGCTGTACAGCAGAAACTAACATGACATTGTAAATCAACTATACTTCAATAAAATAAATTTCAAAAAGTAGACAGAATGATGGCATTTAATGTAGGGAAGATGAAGCTTCCACACTCCTCAGTCTCAGAGAAGCTACCACAATTCCATGTGCATAGCCATGATGATAAAGGCTACATTTCCATTAATAAATTAACATGTTAACTTCAGGTTACTTTAAGGCAAGAAACTACTGTATGAAACATCACAAACACTGGCATCCAAGTGGTTCACTCTTAAAATCCCTTTGCCTCTGTTACCTAGAATAGTTACCTACAAGGAACTATTCTCTGCACAACACAAAATACAAGTATCCCCTCATGACACAAAATGTACTTTACATAACATGTTACATATATGAATTATTTAATGTGTGTATAAATGCATACTCATAGACCACATTTAAATTTCTGAAACTTTCCCCAAATACCTTTCTTCTACCAAGCTCATCATTCTAGCCATTTATTAATTGACATAATGAAGAAAAATTACTTCATTAATCCCAAACTTAATAGCATTTGTTCTGTGTGTAAAAGACTGTAAGTACCTGTAGGCAGAGGTAAAAGCATGACCTTTCCTGTTAACCCCCAATGGGGAGACCATGGGAATTGGCCCTTTCTGACCACTCATTCATTCATTTAACAAACTTACTAAAAGCTCAGTCTATATCTGACATACACTCGATGTTGAGGACAAACTGGCAACAACATAGACAAACAAACCAATGCAGATATCACGCTTTCCAAACTAACCAGTTTGGGTTTTATTTGGCTCTTCTCAAATAACACAGGGTGTTAAACCCGTGTGATCTTGCACTGCTCTACTCTCGCTTCCTGGAGTTCCTCAAAGAGCTCTTTCCCCTCAAAGGCTGAGTTAGTCCTAAAGTGTGCTCTGACCCTGGAAAGGTGATTGGGGCCATCAGCTGAGTTCTTAAGGTTGGATCACACCCTAAAAATGCTCCTAAGAGCAATGAAAAGATAAGGGGTCAGGCTTAAAAACAATTCTAGGGACTGTGGACACCTGACATCAGTCGTGGTGAGCTTCCATTGAGCCTCTTCAAGACCTGGGAGGTTCCCAATCTGTAACAGCCATTCTCAGGACAATGGAGGCTCAGAAGACCAGGTGAAGGTAGAAGGGCACTAGAAGGATGAGCAGGAGATGAAGACTTTCCCACCTGCTGATGAGGTGTTTGGACCAGGCTATCTCCAGGGTTCCTCCCAGCTCTAATATTCCATGATCTCTCTGAATTGCGAAAAGAATGAGATTAAAATACCAATAAATATAAACACAACAAGGGAATAGCAAGAGCTTCAAGGTGGATTCCTCTGACTTAGGAAGTGGACTCAGGGACACTTCAGACACTCATTGGTTCATTAGGGATTTCAAATATGGATGGTTGTGCAAATTGTTTGTTCAACAATTGTACATGAGTGAGCAAGGACTCTTCTTGGTCATTTACCATGTAATGACTCCTTTTTTATTTAATAAAAAAAAGTGTTACTAGGAGTCCTTAGTACTATGGTCATTCCATTTCCAGGAGAGAGAAACAGTGCGAAAAAACACAATCATGAGTTATCCTTCAGTATTTTCATCAGGTTCCTTGTCTTAAGAATTTCTGCATGAAAAGACTTGAATAGACATTTCTCCAAGGAAGATATACAGATGGCCAACAAGCACATGAAAAAAATGCTCAACATCACTGATTATTAGAGAAATGCAAATCAAAACTACCAGGAGATACTACCTCACACCAGTCAGAATGGCCATCATTAATAAGCCCATAAATAACAAATGCTGGAGGGGGTGTGGAGAAAGGGGAACCCTCCTACACTGCTGGTGGGAATGTAAGCTGGTACAACCACTCTGGAGAACAGTATGGAAGTACCTTAGAAATCTATACATAGAACTACCATATGACCTAGCAGTCCCACTTGTGGGCATATATCTGGACAAAACTGTCCTTTAAAAATACACATGCACCTGCATGTTCATGGCAGCACTATTCACAATAGCCAAGACAGGGAAACAACCCAAATGTCTGTTGAAAGATGACTGGATTAGGAAGATGTGGTATATATACACAACAGAATACTAGTCAGCCATTAAAAAGAATGAAATAATGCCATTTGCAGCAGCATGGGTGAAACTAGAGACTCTCATCCTGAGTGAAGTAAGCCAGAAAGAGAAAGTCAAATACCGTATGATATCACTTATATCTGGAATCTAATATACGGCACAAATGAACGTTTCCACAGAAAAGGAAATCATGGACTTGGAGAATAGACTTGTGGTTGCCAAGGGGGAGGAGGAGGGGGAGGGAGTGGGATGGATTGGGAGCTTGGGGTTAATAGATGTAAACTATTGCCTTTGGGATGGATTAGCAATGGGATCCTGCTGTGTAGCCCTGGGAACTATGTCTAGTGACTTATGATGGAGCATGATAATGTGAGAAAAAAGAATGTATATATACATGTGTGTGTGTGTATGTGTGTGTGTGTGTGTAACTGGGTCACCATGCTATACAGTAGAAAAAAAGTTGGGGAAATAACAATTAAAAATTTTAAGAAAATAAAAATACATTTGTACAGGTTAAAAAAAAGTTATGCATGATGGCAACACATAAATACTTTTAAGAGACTGCAGAAGAAGGTAGGCTTTCGGTTTCCCAACTGAGAAGAGAAGATTGTACTTGGATGTTGCCACTGTCAGTCATCAGTAAGAGGTAGGAAACTTGAGGACATGGAAGCAGTAACCAAGCTGTTTCCATGGAGCTTAACCACAGATGAATCTATTACTATCAGTATTACTGCCAGTCTTACCTAAGGAAGAGCAATGCCACTGGATAAAGCAATTTACCCCAGTAGAGTACTGAGAAACTGGTGTGACTAATGTCAGATATTTCTTAACGACATCTTGATCAGCAAAGAAAAGAAGAGTTTATTAGAAAATTCTTTGACTCGATGTCTGTTTCTTGGGGTCCTAAACTTTTCACTCTTTGAGTCATAAGCTAAGTTACTAGATCAAATAAAAGCTTGTTGAGCACAAAGACATCTCTTTGACTTTAGCCAAGAATTTCCATAGAACTGACTCAAAGACTGCCTCATCCTCAGAATCTTGGGGGTGGGAGGGAGGATGCTCAGGCAGAGCCTGCTTCCTTTGAATGGACACCAGAAAACTGGACATGGACGGGTGTCATGAGAACCAACACAAGTGGAGGACCAGCAACTGCCTCCAGTACTTGACAGTGAAGGCAGCAAGTTCTAGTGTAAAGAGGCCCCCACCCTGGCTGGTATTGAAGACCATCACTCGTAAGAGGGAAACAAAATGGATAGATTTTCCTTTAGAAAAAATAAATAACTATACCACACATCCCACACCCGTAACTCACTGTAGAGTCAGAATAATGGATTTAAATTTCAACTTCTATACAATCCACTGGGGCAAGTGTTGGACAGAATCTACTAAAACAGGGCCAATAGTTCCAAGGTTAAGTATATCTTCAACTGAGATGTGCGTGTGCGTGTGCGTGTGTGTGTGCTCACTCAAAGACACACACAAGAACGTTATTACTGTACTATTTTTCGTAATGGGCAAAAACTGGAAACGATCTAAATTTCCCTCAACAGCAGACCAGCCAGATTGGAGTGTATTCAGAGAATGAACTACTCTAATCTGTGATTCTACACATGTGCCTAAAAATAGAGATAAATCTCACCAAGGAAATGCTGAGCAAAACATTTTAAAATGCCCCATACAAAACATGTCTTACATGATTCCATTTCTGTTAGGTACAAAATAGCAAAACTGACACATGATGAAAGAGGTCAGGGGTGATCACACTTAGCGCCTGGAAGGGGACATGAAGGGCACTTTGGGGACTGGGGCATATTCTGTCTTGTGACCTGAGCACTGACCTCAGGGCCATATTTGGTTTGGGAAAAAAAATCATTGAGCTCTATACTTATGACTCTGCACTTTTGTGTTCATATAGTATACTTCAAGAACTTCTAGACACACCACTCTGAGACATCAGAGAAATCCACCAATGACTGTCTCTCCCTTGAAAAGACCATGACAACCCCTTTGCACAGCTGTTGGGGGAATTAGCAATGGGCACACGCAGCACTGAACCCAGCCCTTCTCATGGGGGGAAGGTCTTAGGGGTAGAAAGGAGACAAGCACAAACCAGGGTGTTCCTAATGATGAAGGAACCGTCAGTAGAACTAGAAGGCTTCAAGCCTACTCCCTCACATTCCCAAAGATCTATGAATGCAGACAGCCATTAGCTGGGTTTTTTGGGCTGCACCTGCAGCATGGGGACGTTCTTGGGCCAGGGATGGCACCTGCACCACAGCAGTGACCTGAGCCACAGGAGTGACAATGACAGATCCTTAATCTGCTGAGCCACCAGAGGACTTTTTTTTTTTTTTCTCCTAATTAGCTGTTTTTCTTTCTTTCTTTCTTTAATCCTCAACAAGGCTGAGGATACACTGCTCTAGCTGACAGGTGCACAGCATGATAAGAACAACGATGCTCTGGACCCCATGGGTATCAGGTGGGTGAGGACGGGAAGCTGGCAGATGGGGGCAGAGCTAATCTGGAATTCGACGCAGAACTTACCAGAACAGGGACGCAGTGGGTTTAAGCCTATCCCACATCGGGGAGAGTCAGCTCGCTGTTTCCCTGAAATGTGCTGTTAGACCAGCTCTGGACTACATGCAGTTTGAAGTTTCATGTACAGTAACCATTTTTATTACAGGTAACTTTTGTATATACCTATAAAAATACACCTACATACATATATGTTCATGCAAAGACTTATCAATGGTGACGGTCACGGCACTATGATTTACAGCTGGGAGTTATCAGAGGGGAACAACTGCATGCCATTCACTGCGGTCAGCATAAGAGGCTTGTAGCCATTTGGCATCCTGGACTCCTTTGGCAGTGAGTAAATCACGTGGCATCCTCCTCGGAATGTTTTACGTGCAAAAAAAATTTTTAAAAGACACATCAGATTATAAAGGGAACTGATCTCAACCACGGCCCTGCCAACAGCATACCACACCACACAGCCTTTCCATAGGACACAGAAGCAAGGCATGGAAGATGTGTCTGAGGCATTGGTGAGTGAAAAAAATCACTGAGTACCAGATGCCCACGCACGGTCTCTGCATGTTTAGGACAGAGCTGCTCAAAGCCTGAGCCACACAACTGGGAGCATCAGCAGAATCAGGGTGCTGGTTAGAAGGGAAACCCTCAGGCCCTGCTCCAGGCTTCCGGAGACCCAATCTCTGGGGATGAGGCCCAGGAATGTGCATTTTCACAGGCTTGTATGTACTTGCAAGGTTGAGAAGCACTGCCCAAGGGAGTCAAGAGTGGTTCTTTCAAGTGGGGGCCTAGGGGAGATTTTTTTTATTGGATTGGTTTTTATATATATATATTTTCATACGTGGGTTTTTCAAAGTTTTTCCAATGAACATCTATTATTCGTATAATAAAGGGACCAAGTGCCTTAAAAAAGAAAAGACAGATTTAGTCTAGGTATGCTAGGAGTGATTTCCAGATGCAAATAACAAAATAAAAGCACCGCTTGTGAGGAATTTCAAGCGGTCAAATAAACAAACTAAAAATGGAGCAACGCAGAGCTTCTGAGTTGTGTGTACTAATGCATAGCCAAACATCGACATTCAAAGAAATTACCAAGAAGAAATGTATTTAGAATGAATTTGAGGCTAGAAGGCCAACAGCGAACACAACTGTTAGGTGTCTCCAAGCCGGCAGAAAAAAAAAAAAAAAAAGATTTAAATCCACAGCAAGGAAGGCCTACACTAAAATCCCTAGGCCTGGATCAGGTAGGATTTGTGCTCGAACTTGGGAAGACATGGGAAAGAGACGTGCCTGGGAGTCTGGTGTTCCCACAAGGCTGCTGCTGGTGCAAAATGAATCTATTCCCTGAAAGAAAGATTTTCTATCCAGTCTGCATGGCCACACCTACATCACAGGCAGGTGCATCTGTATCCTCTGGGTGCAGTGCTTTCTTATTTCTAAGAAGGGCAGCACAGCAGCCTCAGGAAAGATAAACTTTGTCAAGTGGGATTATACAGTTCCTTTAATTTCTCAAAAGGTCTCCTGACCCACAGCTACACCCAACATCCAGGGGCTTTCCTCAGCATCCGACAGAGGCATAATGTGCCCAGCTAAGACGGACCTTCCTCTATTCCCCTCACCCCCACCGCATCATCACCCTCGGATGCCCCCTGGTCTCCCCATAAGAGCTCCTGACCCTGTCTTCCCTCCTGTCCCCCTGCTGCCCCACCCACCCAGGTGGCATCCACGGCCCACCTGGCCAATGTCACAGCCTCCATCTGGGTCTCCGCTGCTGCTGGTCTCCTCAGCCCTCAGGTATGACCCACTGCAGCCAGACTAAGCTTCCTAAAGCACAAACCTGGTCATGCCATTCCCTGATGTGTAGCTCTGTCATCTGCAGAATGAGGTGCCATTCCCTGAGGTCGCCTGTACAGTTCTGCATTTTCTAGTCCGTAATGATCTCATTTATGTCTAAGGAGTCCTGCCTGCATCACAGCCACATTCAGTTACCCTCAGCCTCCAGACACAGCATCCCTCTCTTGCATCTAGACATGGGGTCATGCTTTTCCTACTGCCTAGAAGATTCTCTTGCCTTCAACCCCAGATTCTCCACAACTCCTGGTATATACCAATCAGGACTCTTCCTGAAACTTACTTCTTCTCTCTTCCCAACTTCTCCGTCCTCCCTGGCCCCCCATCCTGGTGCTTATCTGCCTATTTGCACATCTGTGTCACCCCTGGAATGGATGTTCTTTGAAGGGGAATCTGTGGGCCAGTAGTTGGATAAATACTTCTGAATGAATGCTGAATATTTCTGAATGAATGAACGAAGCCCAATTTTTCAGCATAGGAAGGCTATTTGCCTACCAGGCATAAGCTGAGGCTTTTCTTCCTCCCCTGATCCACATCACCTAAGGCAACAGGCAACAGGCAACAACTAGCATCTCCAAAGAAACACCCTCAGATGGGAATGTTTAAACTTGCAACAAAGGGTCTTGGGTCTACTGTCTTCCCCACGACTGCTTACGGAGGCAGGCCAGGCCCAGATGCCTGGAAGGCACTGTTCCCGGAGACCCAGCCCCACAGGGAGACCTCTCCCCTATAACTCCAGTTGGAAGCCAGGGTAGTTCTAAGCTAGAAAAGGAAATAAATGTAGGGTTTGCATTCATCCCTCATCCGCTTCAGAAGACCATCTATTGGGTCTGTTCCTATCTTCGTTCACTTCTGCCTCGATCCTCTTCCCAGCTGGGACTGGAGGGCTGCCCATGAAAAGGCCAATGCACTCCCTGTGGCGCCCTGGGCCCTGCTCCTCCACAGCCCTTATCGACTGAGTCAGCTGTGGTCTTGGGGCTGAGAAAAATGAGCAGTGATGTCTCTTCATTACACCAAAGTTGGCCTTTTCTGCTTTCACTTTTGTTCCTTGTGGCTCCCTTTCAACAGAGGTGTCAGCAGAGATACTGACAAAAAGACTGTGGTCTGAAGTGAAAAAATAGCTTTCCTCAGAGAGAAGAGAGCTGTTTTCTGCTTGTCAACACGTGGTTTATTTGTTAAACTAGGACATGACCTCCGACCTCAACTCAGTGTGTGAACATGCACATCAAATATATGTTTGTGACATTAACCTTGACCGTCTGCACTTGGCAGAGAACTTTCTCTCTCCCCTCCACATATTCCAGGTAGAACTTGGACAACTGTCACAGAATGTGTGAGCCTTGGAAACTGACTCAAGGAATGTTTGTGCCACGGAGGAGAGGTGTGGAGATGAGAGTTCAAGATCTGCTTGTACTTTGCACTGCTCTGGGATTATAGACAAGTTACTTCAGAGGACACAAGGAGCAGAGTGGTCCAAAAATGACCTGTGGTACCCAGAGGACCAGAAACAAGCTAATACCTAGGGTGGGTGGGGAGCCACTTCTCCCACTGGAGGTTCCCTGTGGGGCCAGTGCATTGTGACCCCATCCAGGGTCACATTCTATGGGCCCCATGGTCAGTGGTATCCCAGAACCAGCTCCTACTGCTTCATGAAAGCCAGTGTTTAAATACTCAAGAATATTACAAGTCGGTAGCTTTCAATTGGCCACTGTGAGAAAGCAGCAAAACCTCTAAGTCAGGGCTCCCCTCACCTCCAAGAGCCAGTTTACCAGCATACCACTGCCCTAGGCACCCAGCTTCAGACATGTGGAATCTCTGATGACTCCTACAAATCTGGGTACCTGCGCTCAGGCTGCAGAAGTCTAATTACCTGTCCAGTGGCTAAGAAGAGAGAACCATGGGAGCAGAGTGCCCCTTCTGGAAAGCTTATCCCATGTGTGTGTCTGCCCAGACCCTAGCAGCTCTCTCTCTGCAGGATGATGGGGGATGGAGGGCAGTGCTTCGCTTCTTTGGCTGACCCCTGGTGGGTATGCAGCCTCTGTCCCCAAATAGCCTATTCCTTAACCCATACCCTGTGCTGTTTGGAAATCCATCCAGGGCCCCAGTGCATGGCACGTGGCAATGCAGAAAGAACTCAACTTATGTAATGACTCCATTTGTTTTTGTTGTTTGTTTGTTTGTTTGTTTAGGACCACACCTGGGGCATATGGAGGTTCCCAGGCTAGGGGATGACTGACTTAGAGCTGTAGCCACCAGCCTATGGCCTACACCACAGCAAAGCGGGATCCAAGCCATGTCTGTCACCTACACCACATCTGACAACAATGCCAGAGCCTAAACCCACTGAGCAAGGCCAGGGATCGAACCAACATTCTCATGGATACTAGTTGGGTTTGTTAACCACTGGGCCACGACGGAACTTATGAAACGACTCAGTTCGTATCACAAGTAGACTGCCCTGCATGCTGCTCAGCCTCACCTTCCCCAATGGTACCATAGGGACATAATATTGGTTCCTGAGAGTACGTATGGGAGTCAAATAACCCTGCATGTGAGCGTGCTCCACAAGCAGCCAAGACTCCTAGAAACTAAACAGTTACATATGTTACGGTACAGAAATCACTAAAGAAGCCAATGTTTCAGTATTGCCACTCTTGTACTTGAGTTACCTTGAGCAAGTTATCCTCTCAATTTCAATTTCACCATCTGAGACATACGTGGAGTACTTTTTAGGGTTGTTACAAGACCTGAACAGGACAACAAGGATAATCACATTTGGCTTAGATCCTGACACTCATTAGATGTCAAGGATTTTAGCCGAGTTTGAAAATTCCTCAACTCTCCCACCTCTAGGGTACTAATTCAGCTGAAATGCCAGATCCTTCATTTTTCATTTTATTTTTGTGCAGATCCTTTAGTGTTCATGAATAATTAAATATAGATTCTGTCTGAGGCCAAATGTACATAACAATAAAGCTCTGGGAATCTTTCACATTGGAACTGAAAGGGTGATAAACGCAGGGCTAAAAATACTGCTTCCTCTGTAGGCTCAGATGCCTTTACTCGCTGGATGTATATCATGGAGGGCTTTTTTTTTTTTTGCATGTATATGTACTTGGCAGAGAACCAAAACAACTCAATTATGTTTTATCATTAATTAAACTTCATGGAAAGAGGGCAACACTTCCTAATGGTGAATGTAAGCTTTCATTAGGCTTAGTCAAAATAAGTTAGAATTAACTCGGTTCAGTTGTGAATAGAAGTTTTGAGATTTTTATTTAAGTGGATTTAAAATGTCATTGCACGAATGAGCAAATGCAGAAATACGGGCACTGTTTTTTCTCACTCTCTCTCTCCTTCTTCCCCACCCTCTTCTCTCTCTCTCTCTCCACACACACACACACACACACACACACACACTTCATCAGCATCGAATCTATCACAATCTGCTCAGGATGCTTATATGACCTGACATAATGGTTGACTGCCAAGCAATTTATCTGGTAGCCTCACTACCGGGGTGGAAAATTAAAATTTGCTGGAAATATCCAGACTGATCATATAATGGTCTGTTAATTCCTTTCTAAAAACAAACCAGCTATCATCACTTAAATTAGTAACCAGTGAATCCTTAGTCAGCCATCCATAGACCCGGCTGGAATTCAAGTCAAAAAATATTTGCGGCCCTACTATGCGTTAGGCACTGTACTGGGTCTCTAACTGCCCTTGGCAAATTACAGTTAATGGGAAGATTAAAAAATACAAAAGGAACACACTGCTGCTCAAAATGTATTATCTAAGAAGTCTACACAATGTTTAAAGAAGACCAAACAAAAATTCCATAGAGGACACTGTATCAAATATAGGCTTTAGCCTAGCACTGTCCAATAGAAATGTAATGTGGGCCATAAACATAAGCCAAAAAAAAAATTTCTGGTAGCCACAATTAAAAAAAGGGGGGGGATCCACAAGAGACTATTTTTAATCATATCAATATATCCTAAATAAATTTTATTTCGACATGACATCTAAATAAGGATTATTAATAAGATATGTTTCACTCTTTTGTGTGTACTAAGTTTTAAAATCTTATGTGAATATTATACTTGTCTCAGTTTGGACACTGTATTTTTCAACAAAATATTTAGCCTGAATTGAGGTGAAAATTTACAAAACTCAATGTCTTATAATAACCCTTAATTGGAAATAATCTGGAAAAATATGTATATATAACTGAATCACATTGCTATATACCTGGAACTAACACAATATTGTAAATCAACTCTACTTCAATAAAAAAATTACAGTTGAATAGGCAGATTCACACGCCAAGTTGTCCCAATACTTGGATCAAGCAGTAGTTTTTAAGCTTAGATTACAATTAGCTAAAATTAAATAAAGGGTAAAAATCCACTTCCTTATTTGCACTGGCCACGTTTCAAGGGCTTAACAGCCACATGTGGTTGGAGGCTGCCACGTTGGACGGAGCAGACAAGGCGCTTTCTGCAGCGCTGCGAACGTTCCACTGGAGGAGCGGCCCCAGAGTATAAATGGGGTGTCCTACAGAGAGAGGACGAAGAGGGGTGTGCCCCAGAAAGAGGGAAGAGTGCAAAGTCATGGAACTATGAAAGGCCTACGGAACAGTGGGGTTGCTGAATGGAGAAATAAATTCGGCTGTTCCTCTCAACAAGAATTTTTGAGTATTGAGCTTCTGGACATCTTAGGTCACTTATATTCAAATTTCTCTCCTATATTAACAACTGATGGTAACTTTCAGTCACTGAATGAAATTACTTACTTCAAAACGGGGAAATTAAATACGTGAATTTCTGACAAGAGACCTAGAGTTAGACTTGAGTAAAAGGTGTGAAACAATGGATTTTTAAAGGGTGGTGGTGATTACCTTGGACAAATCAGACGCTATGATGGAGCAGGGTACCCTAAGTCTTCATTTCAGGAGAAAGGTGAGGTGGAACAGTGCTGATGGGGATGGATCTAGTATCAGCTTTCTGGTCCAGCTTCTGGGGATGCAGCTTGGCACTCATGGGTTCTCAAGGACTATTAAATGGAGTAAAACAAATTCAATTCCAGGACCATAAGATTTCTTAGCACCTGTTTGCACACATGGGCATAAATGGGAGATACAGAGTATGCGGATAAAGGGGGACCTCTAACCAACCATCTTTCTAGAGCTCTGCGAAATATTTAGGACCTGCTATAAATTGTCCTTGTGTGTCCATGTGTGACTTACGTTCATGACACAATCAAAGCAGAGTCCTGGATGAGTGGCTTTCATGGTTTGGTCTAATGATCTATGTTGATTCCCTTTATGAAGAGTGCACAGTCCCATTATATATTTCTTCCATCCTGGGTTAAAGCCGTCCTTCTACAGGCCTAGTCTACCAATTTATAGGGGATATAAAAACAGATTTTCAGTAAAATGTACTTTCATTGGTTTTGATGAAAATGGTTTGTGATGAAAGTAGAATCTCTAATAAGCATTTCATAAATGACTTGTCTTTCAAACTTAATATAAAACAGAATAAAATACGTCTCCCAAAGACCTCCTTGCTGCCTCACAGATTTTAAAGTCCCCTGTTCTCAATCAATAGGGCCCAAGAACTCAAGAATCTCTAAAGACACTATCAAATATTTATCAGTGAAAATTGGTAAAACCAAGAAATTATTTATGGCCCCAATTTTGAAAGAGTCATACATGGAAGGGGGAGGGAAAAAAGCTCATACTGGGACCTACACCTTTCTCTCCAGGGAATATGCACTCAGATCCCTCCTCTGTCCAGAATTCAAACACGGAAAGGAAATCACAGGTCTGAGGAAGTGTGTTCACCACTTACCTTTTTCAACACTATTGAGGGAGATGATAGAAAAGAAGCCCCCAAATTCTAGAAATTTAGCTACTTATCAACTAATTATTTGGTAGACAGGTAAAATACGCATATGTCAAAACTGCCTAATACGTAGAGCTGCCTGAATTGCCTTTTTGTGAATATGCAATTCTACACGGCAAGGTCTTCAACTGAAAAATCTCCCACGGGGTGTGTTTGCTGTAGCACTTTTCTTTTGACAGCTTTACCCCTTACGACATGTGTCTTCTTTCTTTAAAGAAATTCGGATCGTGCTAAAATATGACAAAGAAAATAAAGAGACAAACGCTTAATCTTCTTTCATCCTCCTGAATTGTTACGAAAAGCACTTTTATGCAGCTCTTGCACTTTTATAATTTTATGTATATTTGTTCAATTTAATTTAATTTCTACCCTATGTTGACATGTACTTGACTTAACAATATTGCGTCATTTCAGATGATATAGCTATAGACATGTCGTTCTTTTTCAGATTTTTTTCTAATAATTTTATATTTAAACTTAATTTTTCCCAACATTGCCTTATGAAATTTCCAAACGCACTGGAAAGTTCAAAGAAGTTTACAGGGATCAACTATGCTGATCACCTAGATTCTACCATTAACATTTTTGCCATACTAGCTCTGTCATATATCTATTCCTTGGTCCACCACCTTATTTTGCTGCTGTTGTTGCATTTCAAGGAATGAAACTTAGTTGTAGTGATATTTTAAAGAAAGTAATTTTCATCAAGGATGTTCCATTCCACGGAAGAGAATTCTCAGGCTGCACCGAGTAGCCCTGAGCATACTGGTTAGGAGCGCAGACTGAAATCGCAAAGAGCTGGCACAAAGTGTGTCTCTGCCATTAAGTGGGCGACTCTGGACAGGTTACTTCCCCTGCCTGAGTCTTGCTACCCTCATTTGGCACATGGGAAGATGGTCCTTATGGGGTTGTGGCTATGAAAATTTAGCATAAAAGATGAAAAGTGCTGATGCTTTACTGTGACACACAATCACTACGTGATGATTTTTTCCTACTCTTCTGAATTCTGGGAGATCAAGAACCTTGTCTCCTTCCTTGGCCATTAAGTCAGCAGCCCCTTGCGCAGTGCCGTGTAAACAGCAGATGCTGAATATATACTTGTTGCTACGAACTGGGTGAACTGCAGAGACTTTCCCTCCTGGGATGCAGTGAGTACTTATTCTTGGAGAGTAGCAAGTGCAGTGGCCTCAATGGCATGGGCCTAAAAGAGTTAGCAGAGGAAACATGACAACCCAGCCTGCAAAGCAGAGGTGTTTATGTCAGTGTAGCGATGGAGCAGATCCATCAACGCCCTGCTCCAGCCCCTTGGACCTCCCTTGCTCAGTGCACCCCAGCAGGCTTCCAGCTGCCTTGGTGCCTAAAGGCTCTCCCCCAAGCCTCAGAAGGCCATTGTGCCTGTGCACAGAATGCAGGGCACGACAGACAGGCTGTGTGCAATTAATACCTCTGGGAGCGGCCCTCAACCAGACTGATGGGGTTGGCCTATAAATACCCCAACTACCTCCTCTGTGGACAGGAATATTCTGATGTGCCCTGCAGCTTTTCCGGGCCTTTCTCCATGGACGTGCCATCGAGTCACCCACAGTAGTAGCTGTGTTGATAAACAGGCCTCTCAACTAGCTGCGTTCCTTTCCTGCCTCACGCCCTCCACTCCATTACCAGTATCATTGGAATAGAAATTGCTTGCAGTTGAATTTCTGCCTCAGGAAACCCAAAGTGAGACAACTGTCTTTATGCCCACAGAACCTCTTTAAGTGCATTCTACACTGAAATCTGATATGCAGTATTTATGCAATTAGAGCTGTTTGACTTACAGAGTTCAGGTGGGTTAGAGGCCAGAGCCCAGCTCTTTGGTCTCTTTTCCCTTCCCCCAGCCTCCCCCAGCCCTCAATGAAGACACCCACACCTTCTTACAGCTCGAGAGAGCATTGCTTGGCAACTACTGGTAGCGTTGATTAAGGTAAAATATAAGATATAAAGAAAAGGAAAAGAGGAACGAATAAAAACAAGCAGACACAAAGAGGAAAGCGTGTTCCCCCAAAGAAGCATGGACAATCTCTGCAAGGCAGTGCGGTTATTGTGTAACAGCCATCTGGAGGTTTGGGAGGCTTTCACACCATCACGATGTTAGCAGACTATGGCACTTAGAAAAGCTGTTGTCTGTAGAGAATCCAGGTTGAAAGCCCATGTGGGCAGTACACAGGGGCTAAGGTGAGATGAGTCCTCAGCGTGGAAACCAAATGGTATTTTCAGGCAGTAATGGGTAAGAAACCATGCAGAAGAAGGTCCTTAGAAGAATGTCCTGCATACTTACTGATCTATTACGTATCTCAGGCAAAGAGGCTTGTGAAAACTCCCTAAATATACTCAGAGCGACCAATGTATGGGGTTGAAGGAAGCTTTAGGATGACCATATAATTTACTATCCAAAGCTGGGCAGGTTTTAAGGGAAAAGGGGGTGTCAAGAATAAATATACCAAGACAACCAAATTTCCAGGCAACTGAGATGTATTTATCACCTTTGGAATTCAAATTCCAAAACCAAAAGTACTACAGTTTAGTGGCAGGCAGAGAAGGAGAAAGCATTTTACTTTATTTTATTTGCTATTTTAGGGCCGCACCCATGGCATATGGAGGTTCCCAGGCTAGGGGTCGAATCAGAGCTGCAGCCGCCGGCCTATGCCACAGCCACAGCAATACGGGATCCAAGCTGTGTCTGAGACCTACACCACAGCTCACAGCAACGCCTGACCCTTAACCCACTGAGTGGGGCCAGGGATCGAACCGGCATCCTCATGGATTCTAGTTGGCTTCATTAACTGCTGAGCCACAATGGGAACTCCACGGAGAAAGCATTTTAAATCAGACCTCGATAAACTTGGCTGTGTATCAGAATCACCTAAAAGGCGAGTAAAAACAGGTCCCTGGCTTTATCCCAAGAGTCCCTGGTTCAGTGTCTGCAGTGGGACTGGAGAGCAGGCACTCCCATCAAGAAACTAGGTGATGCTAGTGCTGCTGGTCCATGGCATTCCTGACATAGGACTGGTTTAGACCAGTGATTCTCAACCCTGGTTGTGCATCAGAATCACTCGGGATCTTTTAAAATATGCTACTTCTTGGTCTTCACCCCCTAGCCAACTGAACCACTCTCTGAGGGTGGAGACTGGTAGCAGTTTTTAACTGCCCCAGGGATTCTGACACACACTGAGGGTTAAAGATGCCAGGCGTACCTAAAGGAGACCTGCAGAACAAGGATGCAACGTGTGCCTCTGAAACCATTTGGGGCAGAGCACTGCAGACTAGAGCACTCTGGCCCCGTGGCGAGGGCGACTCTTGGCTTCAGGGAAACCCATACAAAGGCCATCCCAGAGGCTAGGGCCGTCCAAAGGAGGAGGGCTCATCATCCCTACCACTGCCCACTCAGAACAGCTCTGCTCCCCTTCGCATCATATCCTGGAAACTTGGCAAGATTTTGCTTAACGAAAGGCATCTTTGGACCAGAGGTCATTCAAAATCATAAACATGGTTGTTATCAGGATACTGGATTATTAATGCTTCCAATCTCCAACAGAAATAGACGTCTAATAGTCCAAAGCACCCTAACCTCTTGCTCAGGTCACTATAAAACCTACCCCCTGGGTGTTTCTTCATGTCCACTCCTTCCTACCATTCTGCTCCCATAAATCATTCCCTACACGGCAGGCAGAGGGCTCTTTCAACACACACACACACACACACACACACACACACACACACACGAGACTTTCCGGTGGTGGTTTCTGGCTATGGGCATGATGAATTCCCTACTCTTCACCATAGTCTCCAAGCTTCTCGGACTTCAACTCTTAGCACTCTCTTCCTTGCTCACTGCACAGCAGCCAACCAGGCATGCTGCCCTTCACACATGCGTCATTCTTTCCCACCTCCAGGCTTTCGCAGGCAGCTCTCTCGGCCAAGAATGTGTCTTACCCAGATTTTCCCATGGCTGTCTTTCCTCATCCTTCCTGCCTTCACTCAAATGTCAGGAACTCAGACCAGCCGTTCACAGCTGTCTGCATCAGGAAGCCCTCCTCCCTCCATTTCCTGGCCCCACCATTTACTCTTCTTCACATCACCCTGTTTCTGTTATCCAAGCATTTGTTACCCTCTGCAAGTTTCTTGTTTATTGATTTACTCCCTCTCCCCGGTAGAACATTTGCTTTATCACAACAGGGGCTTGTATGCTTGTTGGTACCTCCATTCAACCAAGCTTGGAGTCCAGCATGTAAGAGGTGCTCCTCACTCACCTAGTGCAATAGCACCAGCCATTCAGAGCATCCCCTCAACTAACCACCACTGTTCAAATTCTAAGATCGCTTAAAAATGCAGATGGGTTAAAATTCTATTCTCCATGCTGGCTTTCCTCTAGGGAGAGGATGTATAGACCAGGCCATATTAGTATTTCTGCCCATTTAACAGTGAATAGTTCTTCCTGGAAAAGTTTTTGCCCTGATTCATTGAATAGTGCTTTCTAGACCTCGTTAGTATGGTTTAGTTCCTTTGATCTGGTTTTGATTTTAGAAACCTGACCCAACAGTGCTCCTAGACCTTCACATTTGAAAACACAGATCTAAATAAAAGGACGTATATCATCATACTGCTATACTAAGGGGACCTATCTGGCTGGTTGCCTGGACATCATCTACAAAAGCAGTGAGTCTATTTATTAGCCAGTGACATTCTCCTGTCGCTACCCTGGCATCATTATCTACCACATATATCTCCAAATCATGACATTCAAAGGTGTTATTATTTTTTTTTGTAAATTCCCCTTTTTTATGATCTTTTGACATTCTTTTCTCGATAAAACCTTTTGGCATCTTACCATAGAGGAACTGAGGCCAATTCCTGCTGCTCGCCAAGCCAGTCACAGTCAGTTTGCCTTGTGAATGCTCATCTCTTAATAAAAACATGCTTTGACATTTGTCTTTTGTCCGGCTTACCTTGCCAACATCTCTTGGGAAAGGCTGTCTCTGATTCTCCGGAATTAAAATGGGAGATACCACAATGGACCTCTTTTGTCTTGGGACAGGAGAAGTTCTTGCAAATTTAAATATATCCTAAAAGAGAAAAAAACAAATGAATTGGCCAAAATCCCCCATGGAGAAGATGTATCAGTCTGCTCTGAGATATGGTTCCTCTGTTATGAAAGCATACAGCTGTTTGGACATTGTTAATTTTCTTCTATCAAACCTCATTAGTGTTAGCAAGTACATCGTTAGAATTATACGAAAGCTGACATTGTGATTCACAATGACTATCATTAAGCTATTTAATCCCATCTTCCAACTCATTCTATTCACAACATCAGTCTTGATTTACACATCCTTCCCTCGGGGCTTGTGTACGCCCACCCTTAACCTGCCAGCTGAGGAGATGACTCGCCTGGTCACTAACCCACAGAACTTGCTGGACACAAAAGTGAGTTTCCTCCGGGCCCCATGCAAGGTCCCCACTCACTCACAAATGAATAGGGAGGAACCAGCAATCACAACATCACATTCTGAATTATGTCAGGACTACGGAGACTCTTGGTCAATGTTCTTTCAAAGACCACTTGTTACTATCGGTGGGCCTACTGCTGGAATGCACCCCCCAACATAGCAGGTCCCAAACTTTGATCACAGGAACAACAATGTGAGAATTTCTGTCCTATTTGTAACTCACCTTTTCAATTAAATAGATGAACGCAAAATTTTTTTTGTATCATTATTTTAAATATAGTACAAGTATGGCTTCTCAGAAAAAGTAGGAAAACATAAAAATAAACAAACTGGACCTCAGTGTTCTTAAGTGTTATTAAATTTGAGTTGGAAACTTGGAATTTGAGGGAAGCTTCCTCATTTTGAAAAGGAGATTGAAAAAAAAAAAGGCTAGAGGGTTTTTATTAGTACTGAACTGAGACTTTCTCCTTGGTCCAATCAAAGGACTGAAAGAATTAAATATGGGATATCATTTTCAATATATAAACATTCAATGCCACACACTAAAATTATCTTATGAATCAGCAAAAGTAAGCATCTCAAACTTTGGACAGTAGGTTGCTATGAAAATCATGTGACAGTTGTCATTTAAAGCAATCACTGACCCATGGTCCATAAAAAATGTGTGCATATATATATGTCATGTGACAGTGTTATCTGTATCCATTTATCTACATTTTAAAGGAAACTTTATGTAGGAAGGTCCAATAGGAAACAAGACAAGTTAAGGCTACGAAAGCTTCTATAAATAGTCTTTCTCTTGATTGTGGTTGGAGTGTAAACCATTGTTACTCTTGTAGAAAGTAGTCAGGGCATATTATTTGTATCAAGAACCTTATAAATATACGTATCTCTCACACTGTAATTTCACTTCTAGGAATACATTCAAATGTTAAATTAAAAAGAGGAACAAAACTGAGAGCAGGAAGACATTTAGTGAGACATTAATTAAAAAGAGCAAAAATCACGAACTGCCTGGATATTCAACCACAGGACAAGGTTAAGTTTGGGTCCCTGGGCTGGAGGGGACCCTAGGTGGTTGCCAGTTACGCAGTTTGTGAAGACCATGTTCTAACCTCTGGGATCATCATTTGACTGCTTCTATAATCGCCACCACAACCTACCACAGTAACAATAATTCACTGAACAGGTGGTGGGTGGTGTGGTAAGCACGTCACGTGTGTCCACTCTAACATCCGCGATAAAGCTCCCCAGCAGCTCTTAGCCCTCCTTAACCAAAGGGGAAGGTTAAGCTCAGAGAGACTATGTGAGTTGCTCCAATTCACCTAGCTAGAAGAGAGGATATGAAAGACAAAATGTGTAGGAAAACACAGAATACTATATTGGTTGCCCTCTATTTTCTATAAACTCTATTAAACACAGAAGAATCATGTGTAAAACCTCAAGGAATAACTACAAATAAAAGACTGAAATTTCTAGGAAGATCAAAGAGTTAACAGTCAGGCAAAGACAGAAAACTAGAGTGTGTATATGTAGAAGCTAGTAAGAAAAAAGAATAAGAAGGGTTAAAGCAACAAAAACCTAATCAACCCACAAAATAAGGAAATAAGGAAATAAATAAATAAATAAATAAATAAATCCAACCACACAGAAAACAGCAGAGAAGGAAAGAAAATGGGACCGTGAAAAGACAAAGAAAAACAGTGGATTCTATCTATAAAACATTGATGTAGACCATCCATAAGGATTCTGTTGTCTTATCACGGAGTAAGAAAAGAACAGAAAATACGTAAAATATGTGCAACGTATAAACCCTATTTACAGTAACAAAGGTCTTGAGGCTCACAGGCGAGAATGCCTAGGAAAGCATTTGAACAGATTTCCTACGCAGATGGAAGGGACTGGCGATTCTGCATGATCACAGAGCAAAAGTAGGTTTCTGTTTATTATGACGATATTTTGAAAATGCCTAAAGTAATGAAAAGCATCCTCAGCGATGGTAACAAACATTCCACTGCTTGTAACAGAGGACTGGTCTGTGTTTGCAAGCCTGTGAATGGGTGGGACTTTTGTCCTCATGGGTGACCAGACGATCAGGTACTTGAGTCCCCATCGCTACCTCTGGTGTCCTCCCAGCTCACCAGCTACTCGAGCTCACAGCTGCCAATCCATTTCCCCAACTCTCCCAACACCCCAGAAGCTTGCTAACAAGGAAAATTGTATAAACCCCTGGGTCTAAGGTGCTTTGGAGAGAAGCAGGGGCTCTGCGTCTCAGGATAGGAGAGCATCTGGGAGGGAGGGTGGGGGCGAAACCATGGTACAGACGCCTCCAGGTGTGCAGGACCCGCCAAGCCCCCCATGGTGGGCAGGACTGCGGCATCCTTCTTCTTCCACCTCTCAACTTTTCTGCCTCACAATGGCAGGGACCTCACCAAAACTGATTCATGACTGTTCCTATGTCTATGGTTCCACTTGTTTCTGAATTGTGTGTGTCTATCAACCATGTGTTTGGGGACAAATGTCTACCTTTGATCAGGTCTGTGCTAATGAATTATCTGTGTGTCTGAAGCCATGTGTCCCATGTGTCCCATGGGTCTGGGGCCATGGAGGAGCTGTAACATTTGATCTGACATTTAAATACCATGTGCATATCTAAGCACAAGTGTGTGTAACTATGTGTGTGAGTGTTTGCATGTGGGACTGTTTCTATATGTAAATCCATCTGAATATACCAGGCTGTGGCTGTAACCGCAAAGGAAGACAAGATAGAAGCAGAGAGGTTTAAAAGTACCTAATTCAAGAGCTGTTTACAGAGGAGGAAGGGTCAAGTGTGGGAAAGCACAGACCATCAGGGTAAAGGAGACGCTGCCTTAGGACTCCTTGCCTTCTGCTGTTGCCATTACTAAGACTTGGGTAAATAGGAAAAAGGCTACTCTGGGCACAGATGCTGGGTGCCAGAGACTTGTGGACTTTGAGGGGCTACCAGGCATCCAAGAGAGATTTCTGGAGGGTATTTAAAGAGTTGCATTCAGGAGAGAGGGATGAATGAGGCAGAGAAACGTCACAGTCACCCACACACAAGAGCAGCTACACCTGAAGGAGAAGCTAATGGCACCCAGATAATGTGGAGGGGTAAGGGGAGGAACCCAACCATCCAACAGGTTTCTTAAAGGCCAGCAGAGGCCAGAGAAAGGTGAGGAGGCAAAGGAAGGAATGTCAAAAGAACAGAGAGAAGAGGACTTCACAAAGGAGGGAGTGCACGGCCATATTACACGACCACACAGCACAGCCATCCCTGCAACAGGCTGAACGTTCTATGGAGGCTGTTGGGTTTGATGATGGACAGGCAATGGATGATTTTAAGAGCAACTTGAAGTGTGTTAGGGTCCAGGGTCAGAAGAACCAATGGCAAGTGAGGACTTTGAGGAAGGAAAGGCAGGAAATGGGAAGAAGCTGGTCAGTTCAAGGGGGGACCGGGAAGGGGAGTGGGCGGAGAGGAGGGGGAGGGGAATGAAGACAAAATGGAGACTGATGCCAGAAGAGGGGAGGCAGTGGATCCGCAGCACAACCAAGCCCTGGGAGGCTTAAGAGGTTTCTCATCTGTGCAGAAGAATGACTCGCCTGTGCTCTTGGTCCGCAGAGTGAAGTGAGAAATGGCCTGTGGACGTGGGCTGTGCTCTCCAAAGAACAGCCCAAAAGTGAAGGAAGGCCTTGCTAACACCAGGACAGGGGACGTGGGCAAAGGAAGACAAGCCACTGGGTGCCTCTTGGTTCAGCTTCTGGTGGCCTGAGGCCAGGTCTTACAGACTCAAGGAGAGTCGCAGCCACTCTCACTGAACACAACACACACATGGGCACATGTACATGCACACACACACACTCAGAATCCATTTGACAGGGTCTAACACACAAATACACATTAACAGATGCCTATCACAGAGACGCCTAGAGCGAACGACACACACAACACACCTCCCGCTTCAAACCAAGGCTCTTCCCTCAGCCACAAGCGCGCGCGCGCGCGCGCACACGCACACACACACACACACCGCATGTGGAAGAAAGTGAGCGACGGGCCTCCTGGGGCACCTCCCTATAAACCTGCAGCCTGGGACCAGTGATTAGTCGGTGTCTTTGAACCCAGAGCAGCCTTACCCAACCCTGCGTAAGTCAAAGGGGCAGAAGCATGTGCTCATGGGGGACGCACAAGGGCTGGATTTTATTACAGGGACCTGTCACCCTTACATAAACATCTCCCACCTCCGGTGGGCTGACCAGGTCTTCGTCTTTCTGTCGCAGGGTATAGGAGTTTACAGTCTCCTTTGCTTTCTGCCCTGCTTTCCAATTTCAGGAGAAACTGGCAATGCATTAA
Source organism: Phacochoerus africanus (assembly GCF_016906955.1). Taxonomy (NCBI): domain Eukaryota; kingdom Metazoa; phylum Chordata; class Mammalia; order Artiodactyla; family Suidae; genus Phacochoerus; species Phacochoerus africanus. The sequence continues at coordinate 5,346,096 of NC_062551.1, forward strand.
AATGAGTTTCACACTACCTGGGGGAATCGCATCACATAGCCCCTCAGAGCAGCTTGGAAATAAAGGGGAGACCCTGCAACTATGAGGGACAGGGGGAGGGGCTGGGGCAGAAGGTGAAGGGGGCGGCCAGGTGGAGCAGGAAGGCAGAGAGGATGAAGATCTCGAAAAGGAGAGAATGAGTGGACGCATGGTCATTCGTTCATTTCTTCAAAAACTATCCAGAGATCACTCCCCTCCTGGCAGGAGCAGTTCTCAGCACCTGGGGCCACGCAGCACACGGGAGAGAAGTCCCCTGTGCTCATGGCGCTTGCGTTCTAGAGGGAGGAGACAGGTGACGGACATGGTCCAGGAGAACAGACAGGTGGGCTGGCCGTGCCCAGAGGACTGTGGCTGATGGTTTCCATACGCGGAGGCCGGGAGGGGCCCTCTGGGAAGGCAGAGCTGGAGGATGAAGGCTGGGCAGGGGGAGGCGGCTGCCAGCAGCAAGAACAAACCCAGGCCCCTGTGAGCTGCAGGGAGGCACCTGTGTGGCCGGGGAGAGGGGAGGAGACAGGCCAGGGTCCTCGTAAAGGGAATTCAGATCTCGGATGGCAGGCTGTATAGACCTCAGAGATGCATGAGATGTGAGTCACAAGATGTTTTACTGTGTTTGATTTTGTGGGAGAGTTTTTAGCTGCAGAATGACAGGAGCCCACTGACCACCCCCCCCCCCCACGTATATTTGATGTTGGCTGCTGTGTGAAGAATAGATTTTAAGGGCTAAAGAATTGTTTACTTATGGGGCTTCTTCCTTTTTCAAACTCTTTTTTCACAAGGCACTAAGATTCTTCCTAGAATGCACATCTGAGCCTTTGATTTGGGGGAAAGGAGAGCTGGGGTCCACTTTTGGCTGGAGTCCTTATCCCTTCTTTACATCTAACTATCTATATACGTGTGTTTTTACGGCCACACCTGCAGCATACAGAGGTTCCCAGGTTAGGGGTCAAATTGGCACTGTTGCCACTGGTCTACACCACAGCAACACCAGATCCGAGCCATGTCTGCAACCGACACCACAGCTCACGGCAACACCAGATCCTTAACCCACTGAGTGAGGCCAGGGATCGAACCTGCATCCTCATGGATACTAGTCAGATTTGTTTCCGCTGAGCCACGACCGGAACTCCCTTCCCACGATATTTTCATGTATTATCTCGGTCTCGTTTAAGTTGTGTAATTTAAGTAGGTGGACCCGTGTTAAAGGGCGCAAGGCAGTGATTATCAGGACATTGACAGGGTTGTGAGATCATCCCCACGAACTCATTTTAGAGCCTTCCATCATCTTGCAAGAAACCTCATGCCTGTTTGCTCAGCCCCTGTTCTCAGCCCCAGCAGCTGGCAACCGCAAATCCATTTCCTGTCTGGACACATCGGCCTTCTCTGGGCATTTCGTAGAGGGAATCATACTATGTTTTCACAGTACTTTCGCGGACTCTGCCTCTGTTTCACAGCTAAGAGCCTGAAGTAGAAGCGGGTACAGCTGCCACGGAGGCTCAGCTAATAGTGCAGGGCCAGCCGCGGGCTCCAGGTGGAGCTCGCTCAGGGCTCCCCGAGGCCCGGCTGGCCTGACGGCTGAGACCTCTGCTGTGACCACACTCAACGGCTCCTGGGCTCACTCCCCCCAAGCCTGCTCCTATGCCCTCATTCCCCAGCAGACAGGGGTGCAGAGATCCCCCCCCGCCACGCCACTTTCTCGGAGCCACAAGGTTTGTTCCCAGGGAACCCTCCTGGGACACCATCAAGATAAGTGCTCAGAGTAGAGGCTAACTGGCCGGGTGCCCCAGAACTGGAGGAGACATAGAGGTTTGGGCCCAGACTGGCTTTGTATGGCTGGGGCCACACTCCATGCTTTGGCCGTCACTGCGCCTGCCACCCCAGGCAGCTGAGGGACCTTCCAGGAGCCTCTCCAAGAAAGTGGTGAGAAGTGACAGGGACAGACCTGCTCTCGTCACAATGAACCCAAGGCCTGAAAGCAGCTTGGACCTGTCTTGCTACCATCAGAGGGTCTTCTTGTACCCACCCCCAGACCCTGTCTCAGTGTTAGGGAGGGGCAGGAAGCATCCCCCCCACCCCTCCAGCCCCTGACCCTGTCTCAGTGTTAGGTAATAAAGAGAAGGGAAAACAGCAGCAACTTGACAAAGAAGCCACAAGCCACCCCCTTGGCTCTCGCTCCTACTCTCCTAAAATTTGGGCAAGATGATGTGCTAAGAGGAGCTGTTTTAATAAGAAAAAGCATCACAGAAGCTGGAAGTGTTCCTCTGGCCAAAGCAGGGAGTGAGGCAGGGCAGCGCCAACTGAGACTTAAGCGGTCAGCTGGCCCAGCGGTAGCCAGTCTTGTAGATCCTGATGAGAAGGTCTGATGTGCTTCCCAGGCAACAGGGAGCCTTTACTGCTTGGCTGCAAAGGTACGGTGCTTGGTGTTTGTCTGGGTGAATGATCTTGAGAGTTATTCATTTGAAGAGTCTAAAATGTGTGACCCAGACTCAAGGCTGAAGGTCACAGCCTGTTTCTTATCTTTCTGATCCTAAGGTTTACTTGGCATCCTATCCCTGGACTCCCCAAGTCTGCCAAAGGAAACACTGCCATTTCCTGGGTAGTTACTAGGCACTGCGCTCGGCACATTGCCACATTACCTGATTTGATTCATTCAACATCTCGCAGGAAAACAAGCCCGTTTTCCTGAGGTTCAAAGATGAAAGAGACTTATCCAAAGTCACTTGGTCGTAAGTGAGAGATGGGCACCCAGGCCTCTGTGACCCCAAAGGCCCCTGATCTAAGCGGGATGCTATTCACCTCCTCAGGGCCGAGCCTGGCGAGAGCTCCTTACTCAGATGGAATTGGAGAATTGTTTTCCCAGAGGCTAGGTCACAAATCTCAATCAGCCTCTGGCTAAAAGGGGCAGCTATACCTATAGTGCTGGGGGACAGTTTAATTGTCTGCAAATGTCTGCAAATGAATGGAGCAGCAGAAATCAATCTCCAATTTATTCCATTCTTGCAGCTGATCTCATTGCACTGTAAGGTGCTAGGAGGTGGGTTCTGTGCTACTCAGTTCGCATTTTGTATGCAAACAAATGCATGGTTCAGCCAGCTTTGGTGTACCTGGGGCGAGATTTAAAGCTGCTGTATTACCTCCTGGGGCTAAAGTTTGCCTACTTAAATGAAGAAACTGTCCACAAACACCAATCTTTCAGCAGCAAATTTAGGGGTTGGGGGGCAACATACTAAGCTTGCTCTGTTTTCAGGTATTTTTCCCACTATTCTGGAAGCCAAATGCCAGCCGAGGTGAGTCATCTGCTGTAGGTTTACAGGACAGATTTATGCTGACAATAAAATGGGGTGACGTGGAAAATGTCCATCAGTATGGAGGCAGGTTGTTATGGAGATTATTTGATTTTATTTTTCTTCTTATGGCCGTACCTGTGGCGTACAGAAGTTCCCAGGCTAGAGGCTGAATCAGCTAGTGGCCTATGCCACAGGCAGAGTAAAATCTGATCCAAGCCGCTTCTGTGAGATGCAGCTTGCAGCAATGTTAGGTCCTGAACCCGCTGAGCCACAATGGGAACTCCCAGCGCTTATTTTAAAGCTGGGGTGCAGAGATGATGGCTGGCAGATTCCTAGGGTGGCCTGGAGTCAATCTGCTATTGCTAATTAAGCCACACGGGCTTTTCACGACCCACTGGTGTGTGGCTGGGAGGAACGGGTGCAGGCCACTGTTCCCCGGAATCCCCAGGCCCCATGCTTTCCCAGAAGTGATCATCAGCGATATCAGAGTCAGTGTCTCCAGCAATGAGTCCCTCTCGGGGACTCTGGGGATGGCTGACGACGAAAACAAGAAACCTCATTCCCAATTTACTGAATGTGGCAGTCTTTCGGTTACATATGCTCAGGGGGAAAGAAATGGCTTTGGCCAAAGGAATCAATGGAGAAAGGAAAGTTTCCTCAGGGGAGTTGGCAGTGTGAGTGGCGACTCCAGAACCTCTCTGTCTCCTTCTCTCATTAATGCTGTTACTTGCTTCCCTTTGTAAAAGGACGAAGCCGCCAAGGTTACCAAGGCCCGGGAGGGCCAGCAGCCTTGGCTCCTAGCAACTCTGTGCATCTCAGGCACCCTCGATGCTCATCCGCTCTGCCTCTGCCTCGGGATCCTCAGGGTGCAGGCGCGGACTCGAGGGCCTTCCGCCTGGGGCTGCCCCTCCTCACCTCTGCCCACCCCGGCCATGCGTCCTCCAGTCTCAGCACCCCCTCTAGGCTTCTCCTAGAAATAATTTCTATAACAAGACAAGGACCAGACTCTGGATTCTTTCACCCCAGGGCATGCAACGTTTTGTGAAGTCACAGAATCTGTAGAATTTTTTTTTAGAAAATTCACCCCTTGGACCACGGGGCAGACAACCATCACTTTCTGGAAGAAATGGTACCTGAGCCGAGACCTAAAGGCCAAGTGGAATTCCTCCAGGGGCAGGGAAATGAAGAAGAGAGTTCTGGGCCTGGGGAATAGTGTGTGAAAAGCCACAGAGGCAAAACCTGGCCAAAGACCAGAAGAGCTGGAGCAGAGAGGTAGGGCTCCAGAAGCTGAGAAAAGGCTGGAAGGGGAGAAGAGGTCAGACCTCTTCCATCCACAGAGAGAGTCTGCTCAGAATCCTGAGGGCTCTGAGAAGCCTCTGAACAGCTTTAAGCCGAAGTCTGGGATCTGACCTTGCCTTTGACCTTGCCCTGTCAGAGCTGAGAGCCCATCCCTGAAGAACACATTTTCTTCATAGACTTTCTTTCCTGCTACTTGTTATTCTGATTTGAAAAGCTGAACTTAAAAATAAGACACAAGTAAAACAACCCCGCTCTCCCCACACACACATGCGCATGTTCTCTCACTTGCTCTAAAATGTCAATTTCCCCCACATTTGAATTGCTAGTTAAAAGAAAATAAAACAAAACCAAACGCCTTGGATGAAAATTTGCCAAATCACACTTGCAAGACGGAACTGCCTCCGAAATATTTCATGAGTCTAGCAGGAGCAGTAACAACACAAATCAGGACTTGCTGGTTTCATGGGAGGTGAAAAATGTTTTAAACGTATTTGGATTCTTTAGTCAGAGGTCCATTCAACCACGTGTGACGGTGATGGGAAGATAATGGATACAATTTCCTTCTATCTGCTCTGTCACTGATAAAATATTCATGTTAAAGAGCTCCTTCTGAACACCTGGAGGCGTCTTGCGGCGCGGCGCAGATGGGCTTGTTTTTCTAATACACATATGTAGGCCGGCCTCAACAGCTGTATTAATCTGAGAAGGTTTTCGAGATGTGCGCTCACATAGCCCGGAGCCCACGCTCTGTGGTTGGCGTGAGCTCATACGTGTATGACTGGCCTTCCAAGAAAGCACCTGTTGGAAGAACGATGCTTTGCGATGCAGCGGCTATTTGGGTGCCTGCCACGAATGTTCCCTGTGGAAGTTCCACAACAAAGATGGGAAACCTCAGGCTCAACATGTCTTAAGCCAAACTGAGTCCTGTCCTTCCCCACCTCCCGCCCAAACCGCCAAGGTTTCCTGGCTCCGTTTTCTCAGCGCCAAAGGCCCTATGGTTGGGTTTCCTTTATTTCCACCAGACCGCCTCCGAGGGGGTGCGAGCTCCTACAGAGCCCACCTGAGCCGCCCGTCCCCTGCAACTCACCTCTTCCTTCTCTAGAAGCATGTTCCCTGCCTGGATCCTCACATTTTACCTGCTCTGCGGTAGCCCACCCGCAGGCTCTGCACGAGTCCTCACTTCCTTTTACGCACAAGCCCAGTGAACAACCAGGTTCTCAGCGCTCTCAGGCTGGGCTCCCCAGAAGTAGCCGTTAAGGTCAGAATTTGAGAAAAAGTAGTATTTTACCGTATTTTCTAAAGTTTCTGTAATGAATCTATTCTATTTACAGTCAGAAAAAAAAAAGGATTCATTTACTCATAATCCTGAATCAGACAAACAGAGCAGTATTTCTGTGTCTTCCCTCTGTGTTTAGAATACTCTTTGCTTAAGTTGACATTGATGGGTCAGAGCAATTTCGTAGCTTGCTCTTTGAACCTAATATAAATAACAAGCTTTCTCCCCTCCCATGGCACAAATTCTGTCAACGTCATTTGGTGGCTGCATAATACACCACGTGCACACATCAGTCCATGTTTAACCATTTCCCTGGTGCCACGCTTGTACATTTAGTTCTTCCACCTGTTATGAAAATGCAAGTAAAACACTATGTTAAATTTTCTTTCTTTACCTGTTTTTCTCTAATAAGGATTCCTTAGAATGGGCTAACAAAAATGCGATTACTAGGTCAAAGTTTATGCACATTTTAAAGGACCTATGACACATTGCCAAAGCCCCAGTCACCACAGCAGACAGCTCTGATCTTGCCATGGTTGGTAACCCCAAGTGGGTCCAACCCACCTCTCTGGCCATAACTTCTATAGCTGCAACCTGCTTTTGCCTGAACACGCCATGCTCTCTGGTGACTTTATGCCTTCATTTGTCCTGTGTTCCTCTAACTTGGATATTATTCTTTCCACAATTGCCTTGAGCCCTATTTCCCTGATAACATATAGACACACACACACACCCCCATAACAGGCGCCTATTATATACTGTTTGTGTCATTCTCCGGTTCAGGGCACACAGCAGTTTCTGGATAGTTTCTATTAACTTCGGGTTTCTTCTGCCAGGGTGCATAAGTATGCAAAAATGCAAGCTTCAATTTTTAAACTTCAATAAAGATTTAAAAACTATTTATTTGTTTAATGAATGCAATCAAATAGCAGAGGGCAAGCTATTTCATTGCATTCATTACACAAATGAATCACTTTTCTTCTTTTTCCAAAGGATTTTTCGAGTTTTCCCTTCCTCAAGGCAACCTCAGAGAGGAGGCTTGTTGCATTTTTACTTAACACCTGATACATTTAATCATCAGGTTGGAATGGACACCTCTGCATTCTCCCCTCCCTTGCGGCTGAATTGCCTCATTAACTGGCAGAAGACAGCACTGGCCAAGGATATGGATGGCACAGCCACCCTGCAATGAGGCCTGACCTCTCATGTGCCCGGCTCAAGGAGAGACTGGATGATGACAGATCTCACTGGGTTATTCTAGGATGGACTCAGAAAACCAGTGTGTGACTTTAGCAAATATAAAATCAAGTGCTTCCTTACTTTTTTACCCAAAAGAAAGCCCAGCTTCTCAGGCAGGCTCTTATGGTGACCCAGGAAGAGGAGGGCCCCAAATTAAAGTTCTCCAGTAGCAGGGTGACACCAACGCTTCCCTTAGGCCTGGGGTGTTCCTAGCTCAGATGCAGTAACCCAGGGAGGGAACTGAAGCAGGGTCCTGATGCAAGGAAAAGGAAGCATACATCACCAGGACTCCTTCTCTGGATTTTGTCTATTTTTGAGATCTGTTTTTCTCTACTTTCTTTGGTTTCGGGCGTTAACTTCTTGATGTGCTACAAACTCTAAAATTAGAAGCAGTGTCCCACACTGGCCGCCAAAGTCGACTGCCTGCTTTGTCCAGTCGATTTTTAAATACCCTCTATGATTGAAATTCAAGATTATTTTGCTTAGGGAGTTATTCTCAATATTTAACCTAAATCACCCTCTTTTCTCCCTTTCCTGTAAATTTCTTTTCTTTCCTGGATGCCTCCCCCAAACTTTCAGTACATTATTCCTCTTCCTCTTTTGTGAAAGACATTTTAATTAAAACACCAGAGTTACATTAACGTACTTATGCAATAATCTCCCTTTCATCTGGCTCTCTCCAGTGAAGTCCCAAATCAGCAAAGTGTCTTTCATCAGCCTGTTCCATGTCTCTCTCCTCCCTTTGTTCTTTGGTCTTTGCTGGATTACAGATCCTCACATTTTACTTCAGCCCCGACCGCTCGTCCACACTACGCAGTTTACATTAATAAATTCATCTTCGCCATGATGCGCGCAAAGTCGTGTCTCCCCACATCATTGATTACTGCAGCCTTTGAAGGTTCAAAGGTGTGTCAGATCTACCAGGAAAAAGGGAAAGAGAGACCACATTTGGTATTCTCCGACATCTGAGGTTTCCCTGGGCCCAGCGGTTTGACGTGAGGGTGGTAAAACAACCCTTAGAAAAGAGGAGAGCGTGTTATAAATATTCAGTTGCCATGTGATACTCATTCTTCCTTAAAGACTGAAGGATCAGGCTCCTTTTTCAAAGGGACAATTGACAGACACACCAACTATTTGATAATGGAGCTCGGAAAATCTACTATGGGACAAAGAGAAATGTGTTTTAGCATCCCAGCTATTCCGTGACTATGCCCCACAGGAAGGGAGAGATTTCATTTGTTTACAAATTCTTCTCCACATTAAATTCTTCAGGCATTTTGCAAACAGGAAACTCTCTCTGAAAATCAGTGAGTTCTAGATAATGAGAGAGAACCTTTTTTGAGCACTTACCATGGGTTAAACACTAAGTTTTACGAGCATTTTTATCTTTAATGCTCATGTAGTCTCTGTAGGTATCACTATACCCCGTGCTACAGAGCAGAAAACCGAGACCCGGAAAAACTGCTCAAGGGCATGCTTCTGGTGAGTGGAGGAGCCAGGATTTGAACCCAGACCATTTCACTTGGGGATTAGATTATTACCCATTCTATTTTTTGCTGTCTGTGTGTGCCACCTTTCCCTAGTAAGTTTTTTTTTTCCATTTTTTTAATTACTCAAATGAATTTATCACATCTGTAGTTGTATAATGATCATAACAATCTGATTTCACAGGATTTCCATCCCACAGCCCAAGCACATCCTCCCACCCCCCAAACTGTCTCCTCCAGAGACCATAAGTTTTTCAATGTCTGTGAGCCAGCATCTGTTCTGTAAAGAAGTTCCGTCTGTCCTTTTTTCAGATGCCACATGTCAGTGAAAGCATTTGATGTTGGTGTCTCATTGTATGGCTGACTTCACTTAGCATGATCGTTTCTAGGTCCATCCATGTTGCTAAAAATGCTGGTATTTTGTTCTTTTTGATGGCGGAGTAATATTCCATTGTGTATATGTACCACTTCTTCTGGATCCACTCCTCTGTCGATGGACATTTAGGTTGTTTCCATGTCTTGGCTATTGTGAATAGTGCTACAATGAACATTGGAGTACATGTGTCTTTGCGAGTCGTGGTTTTCTCTGGATAGATGCCCAGGAGTGGGATTGCTGGGTCAAATGGTAGTTCTATGTTTAGTTTTCTGAGGAATCTCCGTACTGCTTTCCACAGTGGTTGCACCAATTGACAATCCCACCAACAGTGTACTAGGGTTCCTTTTTCTCCACACCCTCTCCAGCACTTATTGTTTGTAGACTTTTAGATGATGGCCATTCTGGCTGGTGAAAGGTGGTACCTCATCATGGTTTTGATTTGCATTTCTCTAATAATGAGTGATGCTGAACATCTTTTCATGTGTTTCTCGGCCATCTGTATGTCTTCTTTGGAGAGCTGTCTGTTTAGATCTTCTGCCCATTTTTGGATGGGGTTGTTTGTTTTTTTTGGTACGGAGCTACAGAAGTTGTCTATAAATTTTGGAGATTAATCCCTTGTCAGTCGATTCATTTGCAAAGATTTTCTCCCATTCTGTGGGTTGTCTTTTTGTGTTGTTTAGAGTTTCCTTTGCTGTGCAGAACCTTTGAAGTTTGAGTAGGTCCCATTTGTTTATTTTTCTTTTTATTGTCAATACTCTGATAGGTAGATCTGAGATGTTGCTGTCGTTTATGTCAGAGAGTGTTTGGCCTATGTTTTCCTCTAGGAGTTTGATAGTGTCTGGTCTTATATCTAGGTCTTTAATCCATTTGGAGTTTATTTTTGTGTATGGTGTTAGGGAGTGTTTTAATTTCATTCTTTTCCATGTGGCTGTCCAGTTTTCCCAGCACCACTTATTGAACAAGCTGTCCTTTCTCCATTGTATAGTCTTGCTTCCTTTGTCATAGATCCATCAGTGTGATACACCACATTAACAAACTGAAGAATAAAAACCATATGATTCTCTCAAGAGATGCGGAAAAAGCCTTTGACAAAATCCAACACCCATTTCTCATAAAAACCCTTCAGAAAGTGGGCATAACAGGAACCTACCTCTACATGATAAAGGCCATATATGACAAACCCACAGTGAACATCATTCTCAATGCTGAAAAGCTGAAAGAATTCCCGCTGAGATCAGGAAGAAGACAAGGATGTCCGCTCTTGCCACTACTCTTCAATATAGTTCTGGAAGTCCTAGCCACAGCAATCAGAGAAGTAAAAGAAATAAAAGGAATCCAAATTGGAAATGAAGAAGTAAAACTATCGCTATTTGCAGATGACATGATACTATACCTAGAGAATCCTAAAGACTCTACCAGAAAACTGTTAGAGCTTATCCACGAATTTGGCAAAGTTTCAGGATACAAAATCAATACACAGAAATCGATAGTGTTTCTATATAGTAACAATGAAAAAGCAGAAAAGGAAATTAAGGAAGCAATCCCGTTTACCATTGCATCCAAAAGAATAAAATACCTAGGAGTAAACCTACTTAAAGAAACAAAAGACCTGTACTCTGAAAACTACAAGCCACTGATGAAAGAAATCAAAGATGACACAAATAGATGGAAAGATATACCATGCTCGTGGATTGGAAGAGTTAATATTATCAAAATGACTCTACTACCTAAGGCAATCTACAGATTCAATGCAATCCCCATCAAATTACCAAGGACATTTTTCACAGAACTTGAACAAGATATTTTAAAGTTTGTTTGGAAGCACAAAAGACCCAGAATAGCCAAAGACATCCTGAAAAAGAAAAATGGAGCTGGAAGAATCAGGCTCCCGGACTTCAGATTATACCACAAAGCAACAGTCATCAAAACTGCATGGTACTGACACAAAGACAGACATATAGATCAGTGGAACAGGATAGAAAAGCCCAGAATTAAACCCATGCACTTACAGCCAACTAATCCCTAGTAAGTTTTTATTTACTCAAAGAACTGAATTCAAGATCTCTTCCAGGCAAACTTACATGTATTACATTGACCCTTTATCTGGTCTAGAAGCTCCATCTCCAATATATATTCAGAATTCCTTCTCACCCTGCCACCCTTTCCCAAGGGCCGCCACTCTGGTCCAAGCCAACATCCTCTTCTGCCTAAATTACAGCAAAAGCCTCCTAACACCCCCTCCCAAGCCGTTGCTCCTATGCCCTGAATATAACCTCCACAGCAACCAGAGTCAGCCTGTGAAAACATGAGCTGGATGACATGGGAAAACCAGTGCCTTTGTCCCGGCATGTGGTGTTTCATGTCATCTTCCTCCATCCCCTGGTCCCTTGAACCTCAAGACCCCTTCAATCACTTTGACCCAGTCTAGTTTCAAGGCCATCATGGAGGCCAATAGATATCTTCTACCTCAGGGCCTTTGCAGCTCCTGCCCTCCCTGCCAGGAAGGTTCTACCCCCAGATATTTACAGAGGTGCTGTATTAGTTTCTTTTTGCTGCTATAACAGGTTACAGCAAACTTAGTGGCTTAAAACAACACATGTTTATTGTCCTCTAAGTCTGGGGGTCAGATGTCTCAGATAGGTCTCTCTGGGCTCAAGATATGATCAGTACTGTGTTTCTTCCTCTAGAGGAGAATGTTTCCTTGCCTTTCCCACTTTCTGGAGGCCACTGACATTTCTTGGCTTGTGGCCCCTTGTTCCATCTTCAAATCCAGCACCGTAGCAACTTCCAATCTATTTCTGGCCTCCTGCTTCCTTCTTATGAGTGATTATTGTATAAGGACTTCTGTGATTATGCAGTCCCATCAGGATAATCCAAGACACACAAACCCTTAATTTAATCACATGTGCAAAGTTGCTTGTGCCCTCAGGTAACTACATTCATAGGTTCTGAGGATCAGGGTGTGGACATCTTGGGGACATTATTCTGTTACCATAATACCTCTTTCACCTTGTTCAGACCTTTACATAAAAGTCGGTTTTTCTATGAAGGCTGCCCTGGCCACTCCAGCTGGCATTTCCCTCTCTCACTAAAACTTCCTACAGTCTTCCATGCTTTATTTCTCTCCCCTTTGCAAGGTAACAATCAAACATACATACATTGATTTATCTCATTATTTGTCTCCTCCACTAGAATGTAAGCCCCCTAAACACAGGGATTTTTGTCAGTTTTTTTGGTAGCCATAACCCCAGTGCCTAGATTACTGCTAGCATCTAGTATATGCTCAAAAAAATATTGTGCAACAACTTAATTTGTGTCCTATACCATAGGCTGACACAGAGGATCTTCTTCATATTAGGAGATAAAAAACAAGAAAGAATTCAACCAGTCATAATTCACTGAATACGGATCATGTGACGTCCACTATGTTACAGGGCACTTGAAACACAAAAACTCCTGAAGAGGTGTCTGGTTGTCATTTACAGTGGTGAAGGCAGCGTTGTGTACAAAGGCCTTGGGAGGAGGAGGGCAAGGATTGCCCTTCGCCCTGGGCTCTGCAGCCATATGCCTGTGAGGACTGTGGCCCTCAAGGGATGGCTGTTTCCAACTCCCATGAAGGCACTGTCAAGTCTATGCTGCCCTGGCTCTGCTCACCAGGCACGACCGAGCCCTAAATTCTTACTCCAGTGGGGCACCAGTGCTGGTTAGACATCAGAGAGGAAGAACCCAGAGGAGGCAGGTGGAGGAAACTGTGAAGAGGGCTACAGGACGGTTGCTTTCAACTCAGTAACACAAGTGGGGCTCGGCTTCCGCCTGCTGCAGAGACTTCTTGGACTGGAAGTTGGGGAACCTTGGTTTCTACCCTGCCTCTGCCAGCAAGGCTGCATGACAAAAAAAAGGGGGGGAATTCATTATTCCTCTCTGAGCATCAGTTTCCTCACTTCAGAAATGGGTGAGGTCATCACAACCACACCAGTTCCTGTAAAGTTTGTGAGGATTTTTTCTAACTCCAAGCTCTGTTCCAATACTGGTTTGTCATTTATAAGATATGGCTCCTGGCTCAGTGACATCCAGCAGCTCTCCATCTTATCAAAGGGCATGCCAAGTCCATTACAATAGCTTGTGAGGCCCCCTTCAACCTGACCCACCCCCTTTATCCTCCAACCTTACATCCTCCACCCCTGTCCTTTGCCAAGTCCAGTCCTTGACATTTTTTGACCATGAACACTGACACTTCTGGGCCTCTGCACCTGATTCACCCTCATCCAGGAACGCCCTATGCCTGGATCTCTATGGCTTGTACTCTTCCTTCAGCCAAGTGTTCCCTGACTCCAATACTGACAATTGCATGGTATTCTCCAATGCTTCCTCTCTCTCTTCTCTGCTTTATTTCAATCCATATCACTATTACCAACTACAGTGCCTCATATTTTACTTATTTATATTTATTTTGGTCTGTGCCCTCTCCTTCCCCACACTAATACGTAAGATCAGTGAGGCAGAGATTTTCTTTTTCCCTTTCTTATTTACTGTTCTAACCCTAGGAAACCAGAACTATCCTTGGTACATAGTTACTGCTCAAACAGCATATGAACTCAGTGAATGATGAATTAATCTAGTTGTGAAGGCAAAATGGCCTATGTGGAATAATACAATCAATTGAGATGCTCAGCTGTGTTTACTGACTGTTAGCAGTAACAGAGATTGTACCTTAATGAAGTGATCAGAGTGGCGGGCTGAATGTTGACATGATTTTGCAGGACAGTTAAGGTCTGGATGGTCAAAGTAGGAACTCCCAGGTAGAAGAAACAGCAGAGATAATAATACCAGCATCTTATACTCACTGAATGCTTGGTAGATGCTAGGCACTATCCTAAGAACTTTATAGATAAATCATCTCATTCAACCCTCAAAACAGCATTTTGATAATTACTATTACTAACTTCATGTGATAGATAAGGAAAGTGAGGTTAAGTAATCTGCTAAGAAGAGTCCAAAGTTAAAAGAAATATAAGGTTTGGGATAGTGGCAGTTTGGGTCCTTTTTCTAAGGATTAGAAGTTTATGACTAAGTATTTAGGTCTGAGATGATTCTCACTAAATGATGACTGTCATTATAAGTACAATAGGTAGGCCAGAGAGATTACACCAAGAATTTTGGTGTTTCTGTCTCATGCCTTATAAATGGGATGATACATGAGTTCAAACACATTTATGACCTCTTTCACCTGCAAAAGTTTTTGTAGGATACACTGAGTAGCAACCATGAGTGGACACTGTAGTGTCTATCTACATTTCTAACCTTCAAGATATGGACATTTTATATTTGAAGACACTTCAATATCTAAGCCAGGAGTTCCTATCGTGGCACTGTGGAAACGAACTCGACTAGGAATCATGAGGTTGAGGGTTCGATCCCTGGCCTTACTCAGTGGGTTAAGGATCCAGCATTGCTGTGAGCTGTGGTGTCAGTTGCAGATGCGGCTCAGATGTGGCATTGCTGTGGCTCTGGTGTAAGCTGGTGGCTACAGCTACAATTAGACCCCTAGCCTGGGAACCTCCATATGACATGGGTACAGCCCTAAAAAGCCAAAAGCCAAAAGCCAAAAAAAAATCTAAGCCAGAGGCTGAAAGATCAGATAGGAGATCATTGCTCTGAAAGCAACATCTTCTATGTCCAAGAAGCACCACTATTAATCCCTTTAATATGAATATTTATAACAAAAGGACCCCCTGGATCTGACAACATCTTATTTCTGGGACACCTGGCTGCCATTTACTGTAAGAGGTGTTTAACAATTGCGGTTGAAGGTACGACTGTTATTTTGATGGTCTGTGTTCAAATTCCAGCTCTGCTACTTCCTAGCAATGTGACAGAAGTATTCAACCATTCTGTGTAACAGTTTTAACATGAATAAAATGGAAATTATAATAGAACCTACATTGTAGAGTTGTGTGTGTGTACAGACCCACACACATATGTATACATAGTGCTTTTCAAGTTGCAGCTATTACTTTGCTGTTAGGGTATATATACAGTACATTCTGTACTGATGGTTCTCCTTTACCTGTAGAGATAGTTAATACTGGACTCAAAGAAGCAACTATCAGTTTCGATTAATCTGTGTAGGCTTACATTTAGTTTACCTCTTTTCCCATTGCTCACATCTTATCTGTTTCAACACTTTCTTGATTCACCCCTCTGTTTCTTCTCATAATCAAAATGCCTCAAACCAGTAATAAAAATAAAATCTTTAGAAGAGCCAGAGCCTGGAGGTGGAAGCAGGGAGAAGACACATTACAGAGAAAAGAAAGATAAGGATGACAGCAGATGTGTTGTCAGAAACAATGCAAGTTAGAAGACGTTGGAACAAACCTTTAAAATACTCAAAGACAAAAAGGTCAATCCAAAATTCCAAGCCTGAAAATATCTCCCAAAATTATAAGTGCAATGAAGACTTTTTCAGATATATAAAATTCATCACCAGCAAGAAAAGTGCCATAAAAACTGCTAAATAGTCCTTTAGCTGGAAGAAAAATGCTATCAGATGGCAATATAGATCTATATAAGCAAATGAAGAGCACAAGAAATGGTGGATATGTGGGGAAATATATCCTTTTTTCTAATTTGTTTATGTAAGGTATTGGAAAAGTAATTGAAAAGGCCTCTAGAAGGTACTGGTTATTTAAAGCAGAAGTAACAATGTACCATGGGGTTTATTTACAATACACAATAAATAAAATAAAGTAAAATGTGTAAAGCTGACTGAAAAAGCTGGGGAAAGGGGGAATGGAAGTACACCATTTATAAGGTTCTTCTACAATCTGTGAAGTGCTGCAATATTATTTGAAGGCAAACTGTAGTAAGCTGAAGATACACACTCTAATTCCCAATACAACCACTGAAATTTGCAAAAAAAAAAAAGAATGTTACTTGAGGCCACACTCTTCAGTTTGGTCCCCAACACTACTTTTTACTATGTGTACCAGATCTTTGGGACCAGTGACAGTTCTCTGTCACCCTCTTGCCATACATTCTCATCCTCCTCCAGTCCACCAAGATATGCTTCTAGACTAGACATTCTGAATTACTATTTATCAAAGGTTATGTTTAAGGTAGCACAGGATAGGTACTCAGTGGATATTTGCTGTTTGAAGAAATTAACAATTAAAGTCATGATTCTTCTTTCCTTGTATTGTGATCTACTTTATCCTCTTACCCTGACATACAAGGCCCTCTTAAACTGGAGCTCACACAACTTTTTTTTTTTCCTCTGATGAAATCACCTGCTTTAGATCAAGTGCAACTGCACTGTGTTCACCAAACAGGTTTCATATTTTCCTTCCCCATGTCATGCATCTTACCTGGAATGTCCTTCTCATTTAAATCCCAAAGATGCCACCTCCTCCCAGAAGCTTTCCTTGATCATCCCAGTCAAGTGAGTTGTGGAAGCTAGGGAGGGAGAAGTTATCACTCAGGCAGCTAGACTGTCCCTACCAGGGTACTGGCTGTACCAGTAAGATTACTCCTAGAGCCCTGCTGTAATACCTCTGAGGCAACTGTGGAATGGTTTTAATTATTTTACAGACTTTGATCATGCATGCCTATACTGATTCTTTGACTTTTCAGCTTACAGAGTCATATTCTTTTTTTTTTCTTAAAGAAGAGCAGTAACCCCATAATCTTGAGCTCTATTAAGTATTTTTTAGGTGTAAAAATGGCCAACCTCAGGTAAAAAAGACCAGCATTGTAATAGCTTAGAGGCAATTCCAGAGTATTAGATTGCCAAGAATCATACATTCTAATGTGGGAATATTTCATATCTGTTAGACTAGTGCCTTTTTAAAAGATAAAAACAAAGGCAATTGAAATTCCCATCTACATGGGAGTATTAAGTTTTGTTGAGCAAAACTGAGGCTTAGCAAAGTTAAGCAACTAGTCGAAAGCACACAGAGAATCAGTGACAAATAGGGATGTATTGATTGGAGTTTATATCAATATTTCTCCAGAGGTAAACTCAATCTTGACATTATTCAAAGGACAAGATTAAGGTACTTTTTTTTTTCCTCAAAGGTGTTCAGAGGATTTTTTTTTTATGAGAACTGGAAAAAACTTCAGCATATCCTTGGCTTTGAATTGCATTGGCACTATTTCCTTTAAACTAAAACCCAGACATTACGAACTCTAGCCTAAAACTCATCACTTTTCAAGTTTAAATTGACAATAGTCTTGCAGTTGATCAGAAGTAGAAGAGAAAATACCACACTTGATTAGCACAGTATTGCTTACATGTGTGACTTTGTTGGCCCTTCCAAGCATGTAACTGTGGTCAGTCCAAGAGAATTAAACCCAAAATGACTGACTCTGCATTGACATATGCTGGTAAGGCACAGACTCTCCTATTAAGGATTTAAATTGGGCTTTGGCAGAGACTCTCAGTCCTGAAAATTGAAATCATGAATCGTGATGGCAATAGAATGCTCATGAAATGTGGTCCTGGCCCAGGGATAATTTTTTGTTAATTGTACTTTCATTTCTGTGATTGGTCCTTCAGCTATGGTAGAGAGAGGATGCTTTTCATCTCACGTTACAGGAGCTGTTGGATAACTTCTCCAAGAACACGGAAATTGTCGAGGTTTGCAGATCTGTGACCAAGCCTCCTCTCTGGGATGATGTTTAGTCTCCTGTTTGGTTTTGGGCTACTCTCCAAAAGAGCTGTGGATATATATAATAATTTATAATGGTTGTACTTATTCCCATGTTGCTAGAAAAATCAGCATATTAAAGTAACCATGGAACAAATCCAAATGTGCCTAACTGTAGAAACCCACGTCAAAGCGACAATTACTCCAATGATGTAATAAGAGTTGGAAGGGACATAAAGTGAATACTGAATAAGGAGAAAGAAGAATAAGAAGTTCATCTCACCAGAAATGAGATGTGTGTTTCTTTTGCAGGTGTAGATGGCAAGGTGTGTTTCTTCTGTAGATGAAGGTTGAATGAGCCAAAAATTTCCAATAGAACTAAGTGAAAAATGTTCAGGATGAAGAGAGAAATAAGGTACTTTTTAACCATTCTCAATCTCATACGCCCATCAGTACTTAGAAACCACAATGCTTTCCCTATAACTCAGAGAATTATTTAGCTTTTGTACAGTTTGAGCAAAAATACTATGACCGTTAATTTTGTAAATGAAGCAGTTCTCTAAAAGTTTCAGATCTTCCCTCACATAATTATGAAGCCATGTTATACCGAAGAAAAATTAACTTTCCAATCCAGTAAAGTCTAGATTTGCTTAGGGAGTCTAGATAAGATTAGCTTCCCACTCTTTAGAGCAATAATAGGTGTATCTGGGAAAAGCTAGATGGTACCTGGATTTCCAGTAAATCAAACTATATAGTGAAAACAGAATTGCACAGCTAATGAGAAGCACAACACTTTTAGTTTTAAAGTGGAAGAAAAAAGAAGTAGTAGGAATACAAGATATAGAAAAAAGTGTTACGAAGACAGATGACACCTGTTCAAGGTTTCTACTGATCAGCACCATTATATAATAAAATTGTATTTTGTATGGTGCTCAAAAGGAACCAGGGCTGACAGGTTAATGAACTCTAGTTAGAAATTTCCAGATGAAACTGACAATGGCATTAGTACCTACCTTGTCCTAAGCATGTGAGACTTTGCCTTGCATAAACATGTTAATCATTACAAAGGAGCTCAAATTATTTGCACTAACAATAACTATCAATCAAATGCTAATAAGACATAGGTTCTACAAATCAATGCAGGGGCAAAGGAGGCATTTAACTGAAACCAGGCTGGACCTGAATTAGAGGACCCCAGTTCTAGACCAATCCTGCATTTAGTGAATATATCACTTTGAATAAGTGTTTGAAGCTTTCTGAACACAAGATTTGCTTCTGTAAAATGGGAATAATGTCTCTTTTGACAGACTACAATAAAGATTGAAATACTAACTAATCCACACCTCATGGCTCAAATTTCTCCTAATCGGGAGTTCCCGTAGTGGCTCAGCGGTTAACGAACCTGACTAGCATCCAGGAGGACATGGGTTTGATCCCTGGCTTTGCTCAGTGGGTCAAACATTGCTCAGTGGGTTACGGCATTGCTGTAAGCTGTGGTGTGGGTCTCAGACATGGCTCGGATCCTGCATTGCTGTGGCTCTGGTGAAGGCTGACAGCCACAGCTTCAATTGGACCCCTAGCCTGGGAACCTCCATATGCCACATATGCTGCAGGTGCGGCCCTAAAAAGACAAAAAAAAAAAAAAAAAAGAGAGAGAGAGAGAGAGAGACAAAGTTCTTGTAATTGGTAGGATGATGTCAAAGGAACTAGAATTTAGAGGTTCTTTTCCACCAGAGACTCAATGCCAACACTGCCTGGTGTCCATGAGAAAACTTCCAGATTCTCAGGATCTATCACAGTTATTTGTAAAATTCTATTTGTTAACACACACATGTGAGGGATGCTTGTATTCTCAAAAGGCTTAAGAACTACTGCTTTAAATTCTGGGGAGTAAAGATCTCTTTTACTTTTCTACATTGTCTCTGAGCTAATATTTTTCATTGATTCATAAAAGAAATATTTCCTCAACAGCTATCACATGCCACACACTGTTCTAGATGCTAGGGATATAACTGTGAAACAAACAGAAAAAAATATGCCCCTCAATAAGCTAACATTCTAACAGATTTATTCTCCAGGATAACTTTATGTGTAGCGGTACTAATACCTAAATTGTGTGTGTACAGAAAAAGTGGGAATAGAAAGTAACTTGTGCCAGACCCACCTATGATTGGGTGGTTGAGCTAAGCACGGGCACCTGACTGGAGCCAACTTCCAGTTGAGATTCATTCCAACAGCCCACAAGCAAATGCAGGCATAACGGGTTGGAAGGGATGTCAGAACCACCCATGTGGCCTGGGAGACATCAATGTGTTTGGCGTGTTATCCATTGAGATTTGAATGGCAACACCCTATTGGCTTGGACCCTGGACTCCTCTAACTATACTGACAGGGAAACCATGCTACCCCTACTCCCGGCTCAGAATGTACCACAAGGAAACAATTCAACTTAAGGTAAAGAGTTAGATGTGCGTGGAGTGCTGTTTTTCTGATAGGAGAAGATGAGGAAGAAAAAGTAGAGAGAGGAAGAGGTCAACGTGGAAGACAGAGAAGAGAGGAGAGATGGGAGGAATAAAGAAAAAAGGGAAAGAAAAAGAAAGGAAGGAGAGAAACAGGGAAACCAAGGAGATGCTCCGCCAAGAACAGTTTTATGTTTACAAACACACTGACTTATCAACTAGAAAAAATATGTGCAGTCTTTAAAAATAGTAAGATCATGGAGCAACAAAGAAAATGTTCATCAAAAAGTAAGTAGATAAATTACAAAACAAACTTGTGCCGACACTACGTGCATGTATGTGCAATATATGAGGATGAGAAACAGAAGGGAATGGTCCCTGAGTGTTTTGCTGGGGGAATCATGATTTTTTTAAAAAAACAGTTTTAATGCTGTTATGGATTTCACAACACAAAAACTTAAAAAAAAAATATGTTCCCAGATGTGTTTTTATTAGGCTGTATTGTAATGAACATTGAACTCTGGTCTGGAAACCAAATCTGCTTTGAAAAGAAAGGGTCTAATTATTGTTCTAAGTTTTAATCACCAGCTTGCGCAGTCTGAGCAGACAAGCTGGGATGACTTGCCAGTCAGTCTGACAGAATTATTGATAGTGAAGAGTCTGTACTGGAAACACCACTGCCTTTCCTCATTTCAACCTGAGCAGAGATAATACAAAGTCTTCGCATCTCCACCAGGGGTATGGCTTCTGTGGTCTGGGCTGGAGGCAAGAAGGAGCCTAAAATCGAGGAAAAGCGGGAGCTAGCAAGACAGAAGAGAAAACTGGTAAATAGGGCAAAGGACTAGCCGCCAAACTCTCAAGTCTGCAGAGGGTGACCTTGGTTTTCTTCCAGGCTGGGGCTTGCCTGCTCAAATCCTGGTCTTTAAATCCATGAACCCATCCATGTGGCACGCTTTTAGCATCAAATTTGAGAGATATTAGAGGAACTTGGGGTGCTCTCTGGTGTCTTGCTACTCAAAGCATGAACCTCAGGGCATCACATGTGAGCTTGTTAGAACTCTAGGCCCCAGCCCAAAGACATGGAATAAGGTCCCCACATTAAAATCTGCATGCCTACTGATGTTTGAGATGCACCCAACTACATAATTCCTGAAGACTTTTGACTTTGTTTACATAGGTCCCATCTCCTATTTCTAGCCATAAAAGCAAAATCATGAAAAAGAAATGCATGCAAATAAGCCATGATATCTCTAGTCTCTATCACAGTCTAGAAATCAAGAGAGTGCCCTAAAGGCAATTTCCCACTGGACTGTGACTTTCTTCTCCTCCCTCTAGGGGTTAAGGGTAGGGAGCAGGGCAGGGCGCAGGGAACCCATCCATGTGGCTCAGTGTTGTAGTGGCCAAACTTAGTGCCATATGTGGTCACACTTGGTGAGTCAAAGTGATGGGCCGGGGTGAGTGTGATTAGGACCCCAGGAAGCCATGGGATATTTGCACAACAGCCTGGAAGATAAGCTCTGTGACGGCATCAAGTGTTCTCTGCTGTGCCCTAGTGGATAGAATAGTGCTTGCCTCAGAGGAGAAGCTTCAGGGATAAGTCAATGATGTAGTCATGACATTAATCCTTAGGTTTGCCATTTATAACTTAGTTTCTACCTCCATACAATGAGAATGATGCTCAGCTCACGACTGCTGTGATATTCAACCAAATGCATATTTAGATTTAAATCTATAGAGATGGAAAGAAGTTTGTAAAACCCTAACTCAAGGGTCAGCAAATTGTGTCTGTAAAGGACCAGACAGTATTTTACGCTTTGTGGGCCATCCTGGTTCTGCTGTAACTACTCAACTCTGCCCTGACGCCAAAGCAGCCATAGGCAATAAATCAATAAGTGTGCATGGCTGCATTTCAATGAAACTTTATAAAATCAGGTGGTGGGCCATATTTAGCATGTGGGCTGTAGTTGGTTAACGACTGTTCTAAACTTCTGTACATATTAATAATTATTACCCATCAGCTTCTAAATGCCAGGGAGAAACAGCTGCAGAGATCATTTATTCATTTGAAGTATTTTCTAATCTATAAAAATTGAAAATATCAGATGAGAACACAGAGAGTATTAAACATGTTAAATCATGTAAAAAGCTACACTTTTTTTTTTTTTTGTCCTTTTAGGCCCGCACCCTCGGCATATGGAAGTTCCAGGCTAGGGGTCGAATAGGAGTTGTAGCTGCTGGCCTATGCCACAACCACAGCAATGCAGGATCTGAGCCGCATCTGCGACCTACACCACAGCTCATGTGACGCTGGATCCTTAACCCACTGAGCAAGGCCAGGAATCAAAGCTGCGTCCTCATGGATACCAGTCGGGTTCATTTCCACTGAGCTACAATGGGAACTCCAAGATTACACAGGGCATGTAAAACTTGATTCTCACAATAATACCTTTTTACTTTATAAGACAGAAAGAGAAACCACTTTACACAAAGTTACATCAGAAATGACTTTTGGAGCTGGGGGCCATGGGTTCTAGATCAGACGTATTTCACGAAAACTCTGGGCTTTGAGATGTGGTTCTAAAGTGGGCAAGTGTCAAATGGAAACATGAACATGTTAAATAATAACACACACAAAAAAGTATTGCAAATCGTGTCCAAAGAATGTCAACAGCCTGCTTTTTGCTCCATTGTTACAGCGACAATCCTGACATTTAAAGTCATAGCTCTGTGAGTTAGAAGCCTAATAGGCAGCAGAGAAGCACAAAACCCATGAAACTCAAGACACATTCAGCAGAAGAAAATAATATGTCAGTTGAATTCCCCCCCCCCCATGTGTCAACACAAGCTAAAGATGTAGGAATTTTAGAAGAGTTCTCCTGTCATGAGCCAAAAGGAGCATGCACTTCTGAATTAAGGCAAAGTCAGAGGAGCAGGTACTTTCTAAATACTTCTGTGATATCCAAGTGTGTGCAGGGGCTGGGAGCTCTCCATGAACAAAGCCCTTCCCAAGCTCAGGGCCTGTTCCACAGCAAGAGTTCAATACTGGTGATCACCACGCCTCTTCTCTCCCCTGCTTCTCTTGTTATTAATACTGTGCAATCATCCTGCCAAGCATCTCTCAATGCATAGGTGCGAACATTTTTACTCTTGTATTCAACAATAAGATTTGAAGAAATACTTATTCAATGAATACATATGAACATTAATAAATAATAACAGGCATTTTTAGTCTGTGGGTGCCATGGTAAGCAATTTACTTACAATAAGTGAAGAATGTTTTAATCTCATTATCTTGACCTTGATAGCTTTTAACACATTTCAAATCAGTGAAAATCAGAACTGATAAAAAATGCTCATCCAGTACTATTTCTCAAGATTACTCCATTAAGCCAAATTAAGTAAGTCACTGTTCAGGTTTTTACACAGCTTAAATGATTTCAAATTTAAAAATAATTCCATTTTACTGATGCAATTATTTTCAAAAGGATTAACTGTGGTGTGTATATATTTTATGCCAAATATTTGATTCATGGGTTGGATTTTGCCAAATCAATTTTTGCCACTGGCAACTTCTGATTGGTGGGCTCTATTTTGTAGCTTCATTCTACCAAGTTTAATTTTGTAGTTCTATATTTTTGATAAGAAGTTGTGATTCTCACATTGATTTCTAGTGAATAATAAAATTTCCTCTGTGCAGTTCTAGCCATTATTTTATTTTGTTCTTATTCTTTGACCA
Organism: Phacochoerus africanus; assembly: GCF_016906955.1. Taxonomy (NCBI): domain Eukaryota; kingdom Metazoa; phylum Chordata; class Mammalia; order Artiodactyla; family Suidae; genus Phacochoerus; species Phacochoerus africanus. Next base: position 5,369,936 of record NC_062551.1, read on the forward strand.
AGTCTAATTTTTCACAGTACATTTTTTGTGTGTTTTTTTCACAATGCCAGCAATATTTGATCATTGAGCTAATTTATCTTTGTAACAAGTTTTACTGTTTGCAGTTTGAGCCCTGCCTGTTTTATTTTGTCTATATTATCTCTAGTAGCAAAATATTACTTGGATTCAAGACTGGTGGTACTTATTTCTTGGTGTAAAGAACATCAGTAAAGCAAAAAACATAACACCCGAGTTCAAAGTATGATCCAAATGCCAAAGTCAAAACAGCAGTGTCAAACTATCTTGTTTTAAAAATGAGAAGTTAAAGTTATACAAGACTTTAAGGAGTGGAGAATCAATTTAGACTTAAAAATGTAGCTCAGATCAGCTCAGATCAGATCTTAATCAGAATCTGGGCTGCAAATGGTTTCGCTATCTTGCAGTGAGCATCTTACAATCATTATCTCACCGTGTCTTCATTACAACTGCAGCATACAAGAATTATGCCCATTTTACAGTCTGGGAAACCAAGGTTCAGAGCATCTTGCCCAGAATTAGATAGTTTGTAAGTGGCAGAGCTGGGAGGTGAACTCTGTAGCTTTTAGTCACTAACACGCTGTGTGTCTAAACTCAGAAGTTTATCAAGTCTTGGGGGAATCAGACTGTTTTGCATTCTCAAGGCTATGTCCAAGAAAACCTCTCTCTTGATTCTCCCTTGAATAAGATGTGAATTTAAAGAGATCAGTGCCTTGCTGAGTCCGGTGTTTTGCTAATCATTTTGCACTTTGGCCATTGCCTACCCATCATGGCTCATATTCAAAGGCCCTGGTGCCTTGATTTGTTCTCAATCAGAGCAGTTAGACACCTGCCTTAGGTGTAGGAGGCTATGCCGATCTGTTTAACTCTCCCAGTAAAGGATACGAGCTGGGAATAACACAGCATTTCACAGTGCCCCTCCAATTTCTGAATTCATAGGTATTACAACAGGAAAAAAATGAAGAGTTCTATGCTTACTTAGGCAACATGTTCAATATAATAACTATTCTCTGTCAAAGGCCTGAATGTGTATGAACATATGGAAAGCTCCGAGAAGTCTTGTAAGCAAGAAAATAAATCCACCTTCCCCAGATATGGCTGGTTCGCCCTTTTCATGACAGCCGCATATGCATCACCCATCTTGTAACCATGTAGGGACAAATACAAGGGTTAAAGCCAATAACTTAAGAATGGTGGAGAGAAAGGAAGGAATAAACTGGCTTTCTCATGGCATCGTTGAGCCGCTGAGTCACCCCCAATCATCATCTATTCTGGGACTTCGTGTCAAATAAAAGGAACAACTTTGTGGAGTTCCCATTGTGGCTCAGCGGGTTAATAACCTGACATAGTATCCGTGAGGATGTGGGTTTGAACCCTGACCTTGCTCAGTGGGTTAAGGATCTGGTGTTGCTACAAGTTGCAGCATAGGTCACAGATGCAGCTTGGATCTGGTGTTGCTGTGGCTGTGGTGTAGCTCCAATTTGACACCTAGCCTGGGAACAGGTGTGGCCATAAAAAGAAAAACAAACAAATGAACCTCTACCTAATAAAAGTATTATTAATCAGGCCTGAAGGTTTTTATTTTGAGAATCGAGTCTAAAACTGTTATCCTGGAGTTCCCATCATGGCTCAGTGGTAATGAACCAGACTAGTATCCATGAGGACGCAGGTTTCATCCCTGGCCTCATTCGGGGGGTTAAGGATCCAGCGTTGCCATGAGCTGTGGTGTAAGTCCCAGACACAGGTTGGATCTGGCATTGCTGTGGCTGTGGCACAGGCCAGCAGCTGTAGCTCAGATTCGACCCCTAGCCTGGGAACTTCCATGTGCTGCAGGTGTGGCTCTAAAAAGATGAAAACAAAAACAAAAACAAACAAACAAACAAACAAAAAAACCCACCAAAACTGTGTATCCCATACCACTCATTATCACTTCCACTTTAGCTATGGAAGGTAAAGGGCACCCGTAACTGATACCGAGTCAGTATTTATGGAATAATGAATATGTTTTCCACCGTCTTGGAAGTTGCAGGCACACCGTTTCCTGAAGGCGAGTCATAGGTCCTCCTCCACAAATCTGTGCTCTAAGAATGGGGTTCACATGGTCATCCCCACACAGAGCACCGACACCCCAAAGGGAAGGTGAGTTCTTCTGGGTACACACGAAAGTGACCGGGCAGGAAGAGGCAAACAAAACCGGACACTCCATATCAAAACAAACATTTTCAACTCTCCTCTCTGACCCACGTTTGCTAAATCTGTCCCAACCACATAAATTGCCACCAACCAAGAATACAATCATTTGGCTCCCATCTTTTGTTTATATGATCATTAGTTCAAAACCAGAGACAAACACTTTGTTGGGTGTGAAAAATGCTATCTCTGGCACCTGAATTTACATCTGAAAATTGATTTGGGCCACATAAGGCTTTTAGGATGGCTTCTTCTGGAAGTCAGTGCAGCCACAAAGCATAATAAAAATTATGATGGGTCTGAAGCAGAGTGCTAAACTCGCTGTAAATTTCAGGTCTCCAAAGAGCCGCAGTTGGTAAAGCATTATTGATGAGATAGTGAGACTTACTTGGAGCCATCTTTCTTGATGATTTAATATTGACAACTCAACTTAATAAAACAACTTGGGATAGGCAGAAGGGTGTTAAAACAGCCTGGTGCCCTTCATTACGTTTAGCTTCTGATCAGATGATTAACATAAGGCATGTTAACTACCGAGCTGCTAAGACGAAGAAAGTTCTAAGCATGGAGGCAGTGGAAGTCTCATCAATTCACAGCTTGAGGTGCATACTGAAAAGAAGTTTCCAACTTTAGATCTATGGAGTTTCTCTTTGAGTTGGCATCTTTTCCAATACCAACTGCATTTTTCATACTATTGGAAGGGAGCATAGCATAGTAGAGAGAGAATTCCAGTGGAACTGATATGGTTTGGGATCTGTTACTCAGAGGCTCTGACCCTGGGCATGGAGGGGATTTCGTGACCTCTCATTGTCCACATCCACAACATGCGGACAGAGATCCTGCTCCTCTCCCAGGGAGCGTGTAGGACTGCACAGGTGAAAACCGAGTGCCCTTATCTTGTCTTCCCTCTAGCTTTTCTAGCCTTATTATCCTTTCTAATTTCATCACATCCTTGTTTGTCCTGTTCAGTGTGAAGTTATGTAAACTGTCCTAATGCTTTATTCAAGCAAACGGGGCATACAGTGAATACACATCAAAACACCCGTCAATAGTTCCCCTCAAGGGTATTTTGAGAATTAAGTAAGTCACAGTATTTAAAACTGTGTATCCATACCAACCCATTATCATTTCTACTTTAGTTACGGGAGAGTCTGAATTCTTACAAATATCCAATTACTGTATATTTAGTTAAGAGATTTAGAGAGCGTGAAAGCATATCAGCTTCTACTGTGGTTCTGAATCATTCTTATTAAGGATCAAGTTAATTGCTCCCAAATTTATTACTTATTTTCCATGAAAAAAATAAACCATTTTACCAAAATGTCTGTGGAAAGGGAAGACACCATTCAAAACATACCATCTGGGAGTAGATATAAAACATATTTTTTTTTTCTCTTACATGTCTTGTAAGACAAATGTGTGAATTCATTATTGCTGTTAAAACAGCAGCATCAAATGCTTTGCTAATTAATACTGACCCTGTGGTGGAGAAACATTTTCTGGTCTTTCCCACGTAAGCTGTTCTCCTGCTGGATCTCCTGATTTTGTACGTACTTGTACATCCTAATTCTACCTTCATGGCTTCAGTCTATTGTTCCAACCTGAATCTGGGAAAATTTCACCTCCAGCATTAGTGAGTAGTCTCTGTTTATTTAAAAGCATATTCACACCTCTGTCTTTAAACAGTAGAAATATGATCCTTGGTCTAGGTGGGTGACCCTGATACACGTACCAAGCATGCTACAACTCCCCTTTGGCTCAGGTGTAACCCCTCATTATGTGCCTGTCTTCACTCCTATACTATTGGGCTCAGGCAAGATACACCACCAGAGTGTATCCTCTGGGCGTGCCACTGTGGTTGATACATAGGAGGGGCACAATAAATACCAATTAAAATGGTCAGATGGTTTGAAATCTAGTTTCTTGACGTTAAAAGACCTGGAGCTCCTTCTTTGCCAATAGAGACTGCAAAATAACCCATTCTCCACCAAGATTCCCACACCACCCACCTGATAATCTTCCTTGAAGGGTGAATAAAGTTCTCAATGCCGCAGTATTTTTAGAGACAGACTTTTCACTACTTGAAGCTGTGTAGACTTCTTTGATTTTAATAGCACACGACCCTTTGCAAATATATATTAGCTGTGGCTACTGGGGCTTGCTACTATTTTGAGTCTTAGTTTTCTCATCTTTAAAAGGGGGCTACTCATAGGGTCTATCTCTCAGATTGGTCACGAGAATGGCATGAGATAGTCATATGACATGACCTGTTTAGTGGATGCAGAAAGAAGGTTCATTTACTCACTCAACGAATACCTGGAATGAGATGTGGGCAGGAAACAAAATGTTCCCTCCACCCTTTCACACACAGGCATTCGCAGTTTCCTGGTTTTGGATTTCTAGCCTCAGCTGATCAGGGCAACTGGCCGTCACCCTCAGTCTGAGACTCATGGCTGCCCTGAGTCATGGTTACAGTAAAGAAACCTGCAGAGGGAGATAAAGGGCTCTTCCCACTGTGGATGATCCTAGAGACAGCACTTTATCTTCACGATATGTGACACTCTCCCTGCAAAAGGCAGAGCCTCCTTGACCTTGACCCAGGCCACAGGGTTGCTGTGGGGATGTTAATGAAATAAGGCTGATGAAGTAGTTCAATTTCCTTTAAAAGGGATGAGGCAGATAAGTCATTTTTATTAGTCCAAATATGAAAGAACTTTTAATGAGCATCCTAGCTCCTGATATTTGCTACTTAACTTTATCTGGTTGACATTATTTCATAAGTACTAGGCTACAATTAGAAATAAGTTTGTTTTGAAGGATTTTTTCCCCTCTAGGGGAATTTACATAATATACATATGTAATTTTGACTTTTTTTCAGAAAGCAACCATGGATCATCCAAATAAAGAATGACATTTTTAATAGACTATTATGCAGCCACTAAAATCACATCTCAAAACCAACTTGACTGATGTAATTTCTTATCATGATATATTTACTTACATAAAAAGGAAGAAACACATTTGCTTACATGCGATGTGTTCTCCAATCTTTTATTTATATAACTGTGAGGGAAAAAATTTAATAATAAGAATAACGACAACAAGGCCAAGAAAAAAGAGGAGGCTAGCATCTAATTTGAATTGATTACATGCTACAGTTGTACTAGGTGTTTTAAATATATCATATGGTTGCTTGCATTTGGTCGAAGTATTATCCTCATTTCAGCCTCATTAAAGCACATTTATGGTTGCTGTGATTATTATCATCCCATTTACAGATGGGACAACTTTAGTTCAGAGAAGCTGCCCTTTCGTCAGTTCCAAATGGAGTAGGCATCAGAGTGAGGTTGACTGCATGTCAGAGAAAAATTATCATAGCAGCAAATAATTAAAATAATAGGAATAACCATCAACATAAGGGAAATAAATGATGGTACATCTTTGCAATGAAATGCTCCAAAGCCACTGAATATCGTACTACAGGAGGTTCCACTTCCGCTGTAACTGAACAGCTCCTATTTGACCAACACTTCTGTAGATAACAGCCATAAGCTCTTGACAACATATAATAAATAACTACCTGGAAGACCTGGATACTATATGAAAGCAGGAAGAAACCGGAGGGGGTGAACACTTGGAACAAGGAAAAGAAGACAGTATTGGATGAGTTTCCCATTGTCATGGCTGTCATCCCACTGGATGGCAAGTGGGCAGCTAAAAGTCCGAAGGAAAACCCAGTGTCGGTGGCTTACAGAACACACAGCAGAGTTCAGGACAACAATAGTCATTGGACAGGGAAAATCCAGACAGGAAGCCCCAACTTTTGTGCCTGAACTCTCCCCCAAACTCTGCTGGTGTGGCCCCCAGAACCATGCAAGGGTGGGCTGTCTAAGCAGCAGTACGTGAGCTGCTGCTCCCTGCAGGGGAGACGGGGTATGCAAGCTTGATTTTAGCTAAGCTAAAGGCACAACAGAACAAACACACAAAATGCTCTTTCAGGAGAACAGAACAGAATCCAAAGGTTCTATATCATATCTTTTACAATGTTCAGGATACAATCCAATTTTTGACTGGCATTAAAAGGAAAAAGCAAAAAAAAAAAAAAAGAAAGACCCATTCTCATAAGAAAAGAGACTCGATGGGGACCAACTTCACTTCATGGGCCACCCAGATTTTGGAATTAGCAGTCAATGGTTTAAAAGCAGCTGCTATAATTATGATCAAGTACCTAAAAGAAAATATGATGAAAGGATAAGAAATCTCAGAAGAGAGATAGAAACAATAAAAATGAACCAAATGGAACTCCTAGAACAGAAAAATAAAATACCTGAAGTGAAATACACACTGGATGGTCTTAATAGCAAAATGAAGATGAAAAAAAATCAGTCAACCAGAAGACAAATCAATAAAAATTACTCAATAATGGAAAAAAAATAGGAATAAAGAGAATGCATGAACAGATCTTTTTAGGGACCCGTGGGACAAAAGCAAAAGGACTAACATGAGTAAGTTTCATCCCAGAGATGGGAGCAAAAAATGTTAAGTAACAGTGGCTAAAGATTTCTCAGATATGGTGATACAGTAAAATGACAGAATTAAATCAAAAGAAGAGTAAACAAAAAGAGAACCACAGGTAGGCCCATCACAGTCCAACTGCCGTAAACCCAAGATGAAGAGAAAGACCTCTACAAGAGCCAGAAATCCACACACAGGACCTCTGTTTTGTTCAAAAAAATGAAGTCTAAATGAGTCTGAACGTAAAAGTTAACTGTACAGCTTTTGGATGAAAACAAAGAAGAATATTTTCTCTACTATGGGTATAGGTGTAGATTTCGTAGACTCAATAGAGAAATCTATAACCATAAAAGAAAAAAAAACATTATAAGTAGACTTTTATTAATATTAAGAACTTATGCCCATCAAAAAACATCATTAAGAAAATGAAGAGTCAAGCCTCAGACTAGGACAAAATACTTGCAAAATAAATACCTAACAAGGGACTGGTGCCCAGGATATCTATATCTATATCTATATCTATATCTATATCTATATCTATATCTATATATATGAAACTCCTATAAGTCAATGATAAAAAGACAAAAATGGGTTAAACACTTGAAAACCTACTTTACAAAAGATGTATGAATGGCCATAAGCACATGAGTCATTAGGGTAATGGAAATTAAATCCACAGGAGATGCTACTACAATTCCACACAAATAACTAAGATTAAAAATCAGTAACACCAGGAGTTCCCGTCATGGCACAGTGGAAACAAATCCGACTAGGAACCATGAGGTGGCAGGTTCAGTCCCCAGCCTCGCTCAGTGGGTTAAGGATCCGGCATTGCCTCGAGCTGTGGTACAGGTCGCAGACATGGCTCAGATCTGGTGTTGCTGTGGCTGTAGTGTAGGCTGGCAGCTGCAGCTCTGATTGGATTTCTAGCCTGGGAACCTCCACATACCATGGGTGAGGCCCTAAAAAGCAAAAAAAAAAAAAAAAAAAAAAAATTCAGCAACACAAAATGTTTGTAAAAATGTGCGGCAATGTCACCCTCAGGCGTAGCTGAGGGGTGGAACAACCACTTTGGAGAAAGGACAGGTCATGTCTCATAATACTCAGTATGAAGCTACCCCAGGATGAAGCAATTTTACTCATAGGTATTTACCCAAGAGAAATGAAAAACATACGTCCACACATAGATTCATACGTGAATGATTGTTTATAGTGGTTTACTCATGGTTTCCAAGAGCAGGAATCAAGCCAGATATCCATCAGTAAGGAGGATGGACTGAAAAATGTGCAAACCCAGGCAATGAAATAGTCCTCAGTAACAACAACAAAAAGAATAAACTCCTGATACATATGCAGCAACATGGTGAAGCTCTAAACCTTACACTGAGGGGAAAATAAAAAGTACATACATACTATACGATGTCATTTGCACAAAATTCTAGAAGAGACAGAGGTGATCTATGGTGGGAAAAATCAGCACAGTGGTAGCTTTATATATATATAAAACAAGTAAAACACAAATTGTAGAACCTAGGCTTTAAGTATGTGGTTGTTCAGTATGAACTGCTTTCAACTTTATTTTAAAAATGTTCATAATATTTTTATTTTTTGTCTTTTTAGGGCCACACCCATGGCACATGGAGGATCCCAGGCTAGGGGTCTAATCAGAGCTACAGCCACTGGCCTACACCACAGCCACAGCAACGTGGGATCTGAGCCGCATCTACGACCTACACCACAGCTCATGGCAATGCTAGGTCCTTAACCCAGTGAGCGAGGTCAGGGATTGAACTTGCAACCTCATGGTTCCTAGTCGGGTATGTTTACCACTGAGCCATGACGGGAACTCCTGCACCCGTATTAAATCTCCTGTGGATTTAATTTTCATTGCAGCACTATTCACAATAGCCAAGACATGGAACCAACCCAAATGTCCAATGATAGATAATTGCATTAGGAAGATGTGGTACATATATACACAATGGAATACTACTCGCCATAAAAAACAACAAAATAATGCCATTTGCAGCAACATGGATGGAACCAGAGACTCATCCTGAGTGAAGTAAGTCAGAAAGAGAAAGACAAACACCATATGATATCACTTATATCAGGAATCTAATATATGGCACAAAGGAACCTTTCCACAGAAATGAAAATCATGGACTTGGAGAAGAGACTTGTGGTTGCCAAGGGGGAAGGGGAGGGAGTGGGAGGGACTGGGAGCTTGGGGTAAATAGATGCAGAATGCTGCCTTTGGGATGGATTAGCAATGGGATCCTGCTGTGTAGCACTGGGCACTCTGTCTAGTCACTTATGATGGAACACATAATATGAGAAAAAAGAATGTATACATGTATGTATAACTGGGTCACCATGCTGTACAACAGAAAAAATATATATAAATAAATGATAAAAAATAAAAATTTCATAATAAAATGTTGGGAAAAAAAAGAGTTCAGCAATGGTTTTATAAAATAGAAGGGCAGGTTCCCCTAATGCTGTGAGTGGATCTCAGATCTGCACCTAGCCAAGGAGAAAGCAGACTTGTAGATCTAAGCATCCCTACCCCTGTAATAAGCTCTAGACAAGCAAGGCATGGTTGTGAGTTTTTATCCAGACACCTAGAATACTTAGAAGATAGGGTAAATGCTTTAGTTGTTTCCTGTTTTTATATGAAACATTTGGGAAACTTGGCTCTATTATTTTCTTTTTGGAATATTATCGAACAGTGCTCAAAATCTCTTTGCACCAGAGAAAAAAAGCCTGGTCATGCCATCGTGTTGAGTTTGTCACCCATATGGGCCCCTTGGTCTCATCACAGCCCCTTTGCTTGTTTTCCTTCCAGTTTTATGTTTTTTAAGCAGGATGTCTGCAGTCAGCAGACCTCAGTCCTGGCTCTGCTGTTTATCAGCTTTCAGCCATTCTGCATACTTTTCTTAACACATTTAGACCATATTCTCCTTCTCTTTCATGGTTTGGTCACAAAGCTGATGCTGACACTTAAAGGTAAAATCTACTTCCACAAATGCTTTGAGAGAATTTTTGCAGAAATTCTGCCTATGGATATGATCCAGTACCAAAGAGCGTTAGCTGGTTTGACTTCTAAAATAGACCTTCCCATCTGCAGAGCTAATTCACAAATCTGCAAACTTTGCCAGAAACACAGGGACATCTGATCACAAAGGAGAACAGGAAGCCTTCCCAAATGAGCCTGAGAGTCTGTACTAGAAAAACTCAGGATATCCCAGACAGTATTTCCTTGCCGTCATTTTGCAGGGACTCCTGGTATAATTCGATAGACACAGCACCTAAGCCCACCTGGTAGGGAACATCAAAGGTCATCTGATCCCAAACATTCTAAGAGCTCGGCCATGTAACAATGTATGCATACTATACAGTGCTCAGAAGCCACAACCCATTTCTCTCTGAATCCATAATCACGTTACTCAACTCTGCCTGAGCCATTCAAGTTCAAGAAAGTTGTCATTCACCCCAAGATTAAGACACATGAAAGTTGAAAGTGGCTGGGTACGAAAACCCCAGCTCAAGTGCTTCTGACGAAATATAACTTGAATGCCTGAGGGAGATCTCCGGAGGTAAGACTTGGTCAGGCCACTGCCACAAGCTGATCTTCCTGGGGACATTCAGTCTCCCTCCTTGTGCCTCCAAAGCAGAGCCTGACCATCATTTGGAAAGTGATGCCTGGAAACACACGTAGGAAGTGGGGGAGTGAGGCAGAGCCGGGAGACAAGTGGATAAATGACAGTACGATGGGCAGGATACCACCGGGGACCTTAGTCCCACTGGGACCCCCGGAAAGACAGGGCAGAATGTGCCCCAGGGCTGTCCACTAAGTACAAGGATGCTGGAGAGTCAACCCACAGATCCGTAGCTCTCCTGACTCAGCAAACTGTAAAGTGACGGGTAGAGGCAGGCTCCAGAGGAAGGAGGCTGCCATGCCAAGAGGCTGTGGGCCAACTCAGAGGGGAACCCAGTGCAAGGGTGGGACACCCACGGGGGGGCAACGACCTCTTCTCTGCTCTTTGTCTAATTCAGTGTTTATCAGACAGTACATTTAATGTCTAGAATCAGCAGATTTGGATATGAATATTGACTTACAACTGATTATTTCTATCATCGAATATTTACTTAGCAACTCAAGCTTCCGGCATTCATTTCCTCATCTGTAAAGACAGTATGTGATGGAGATTAAGGGAGAGGATGACTGAAGGGGAGTTCCACAGACTCCTTCATAGAGAAAACAGCACTGCGCAGTTGCTGTATCATATTCTCTGTGACCTTTGAACAACATGGTTTTAAACTGCATGGGTCTACCTATGTGTGGATTTTTTTCAATACATACAGTACATGTATTTTCATTTCATATGTTTCACACCTATATACACTACTGCATATGTGTGTATATATATATATATGTTATAGGATATGCTATAGTGTAGTGCATATAGATCATATCCCATTATAATATATTAACTATATTATATTTTACAATTATTGTGGAGAGGTACAATATCAGGGTAACCAATAGAGGATTCTTTTGTCACCAGGCAGGCAACATGTTTTCTCTGCTCCCCTAAGATCAATACATTCTCTTTACATAAATAAATAAGATACTCAGCTGGGACTATGGAAGAAGCTTCTTTACATCTAGCTAGTATGTTACCAGGGGAATTTTAGGGAGGGCAAACAAGGAGGGCGATATTGGGAATTCTCATTACCAGGTGGCTGACTTCCTGCTTAACTTTCAGCACGGGGTTATTAAATTGCGGTTCCTAATTAAAGGAACCAATGCTCTGTTTAATACAAAAGGGAGTTAATATAGTACAGAAATCGAAAAAGATCACACACAAACACATGTACACACACACACACACCAGAGAGAGAGAGAGAGAGAGAGAGAGGGCGGGAGGGAGGGAGAGAGAGAGAGAGAGAAAGCCAGTCGCTGTCATTGAATGTCCTTGGTTCCACCATGAGCTCTCTTTCCAACCAGCAGAGTGGATTTAATGCAAACTCTAGAACAGACAAATCTCAGCTTCACAATCACTAGCTGTGTAAGCCTAACCAAGTTAGTGAACTCCTCTCAACTTGCAGTTCTTTGTAAGATGGGGACAGCTATAGGACTTGGCAGGTCCTATTATTAGGATGAGGAACTGCTGAGGTTCTGTGAGGAAAGTGACCCACTCAGCACCTGCTCAGGCAAGCACGCAGGGCATCTTAGTACTGTGCTCATTTGAAATGGGTTTCCTTCAGATCTGAGTATATGAAAACTACTCTCTGAAAGGCCACCCCATGTTAAAATAGCTGCAATTCACGCTTATACATAAGTGGAATTTCAGAGCCCAGAGAAATTTTAGAAATCCTCTCAGGGCAGCCTTTCTCTAACTCTTCTCCAACTGGAAGGATCTCTTTAAAATGTAGATTTAGATTCAGGAAGCGGGGCCTCAGGTTCTGCTTTTCTAATAGTGATGGTGATGCTGTTGGCCCTCAGATCATGCTTCGTCAGAGCCCTTGTTTTCCCAGTAGGACCCGGAACACCTATGGCGAATTGCCCAGGACCACACATCTCATGAAACAAGATTCACATTTAGAATTCAGGCGTGTTGATCCCTAGTTTGTGATCCCACTCAGCCCGGAACACAAACATCATCTGCCTTCTGATGGGGAGATTCTTCCCAGCTAGAAGGCATCCCTACCGATTCCCCACAGAAAGGCGGGCTTCATGATGCGTTGGGAGTTCCCCGCGGAGAACTGGGTGCTCACCCTGAAAGATAGGACTGTACTGATGCATCGGACAGACATGAGTAGCATTTCTATGTTACACACAGGCACTTCAGCAACCGAATCGTCATCGATGGATTAATTCAATTACTGGAAAACTTTCAAAGGTCTTCGGAACACCTTGAACGTGGGAATCTACTTTTTCGACCGTTCGTTTTATGAACTATGAATAGGGATCAAGTATTTCCAGCATCTAAGTGATAAGATGTACTCTAAATGTACAGTACACACAGGACTTCAAAGAAGGACATATATAAAAAGGATATATTAATAATTTTATATTGATCACATTTCAATGATCATATTTGCATATCCTGGGTTCAATAAAACATATTATTCAGTTAATTTTACATGTTTATTTTCCCCTTTTAATTGTTGATACAAAAAATTAAAATTGCCTATGTGGCTTGAATTATATTTCTACTAGAAAATGGTTTAGATGGATAGATGGATAAGTGAGTATATGGATGACGATGAATAGAATCAACCCTATGTATTTAATTTATAATCTAATTTACACATAGCATGTAAAATCAACACATATATAGACTATTTCAGGATTGTCTCCTGTATACCTATCCTCTCAAATGGGTTATATATGCACTGTATATGACAGGTATTCTTTAATCTTTGCTCAAACATTTAACATGATTAAATTTCTCCCACATACTCACATTAAAATTGCCTTTCGATGTTTATGACTTGAAACAATGACTACTCATTACAACATGCTTGTACTTGATAGTCGATTTCATGAATTATTAGTTTCCCAATGGCATGCGGAGAGGGCCTGCAGCTCCCCAAGGAGAACACGTCTCCCTTCCGCACTGATGTGTGTCCTTTAACGGATCATTGAGGGCAGCGAACAGCCCCCTGCCCACTGGAGAGCAAAGGTCTGGCGCTCTAGCCAAGGCTTGGGGGAGCTCCCAGGGAAGGGCAGCAGTAGCACAGGTTTATCACCTGGCTATATCACTTAATACAGGATCTTTAGGCAAGTTCATTAGCCTCCTTGATTGCATGAAAAGGGGACTATGAAAGCATACACTGTATGGGGTTGTGTGAAAACCAAGTAGCATGCTGCCTGTAGGGGGATCTGCATGTTGCCTGGCGCCCACCAGCCCTCAGGTTTCCTGGCTCTGTGGCAGAGATGTCTCATGCTCATATGCTGTCAGGTCCCCTCTCTTCTGAGCATGGTGAGAATCATACTTTCCTGTTCCCTTGGCAACTGGATGGGGTCTTGTCATTACACAGTCAATGAATCACAGTAGGAAGTGGGGTATGCCACTTCCAGGACAGAATCTTTCATGTGTGAACACATAATCTGGAATGTTCTCTTCCTTTGCCACAGAGACCTTACTGGTATTTTGTTGAGATGGTGCTGTCATGACATCATGGGGCCTGGCTACACTGAGCAGAGCACCTCTCTAACCAATACTGGTTATGTAGCATGAGTAATAAATAAGCTTTCGTTGCCTAAGTCATTAATATTTGAAGGACTGTTTATTACTGCAGCATAACTCAACCTGATTTACATATTATTACCTAAGGCAACTCCTCTGCTGAACTAGGACTTTACATTTGAATTTACAGGGTTTTTCTATAGTTCCTGACCTACAATTTCTCACAGATAAATACAGATAATTCAGTCATCTGCTCCACAGTAACTGAAGATCAGTCATCTTGGGAGTTTCCTCTTCATCCAATCCCACCAAATGGGTTATATAAGTCATGTTTGCTTTCCTAAATCAACTTCTGTGTCTAAGACATCCTTTATGACCAGGGTACTTTTTTAAAAATATTGCACCAAGGCTATTAATAAGAATGGAAACCATAGATCATAAAAACGTCAACAGTGAACACTCATTTCCGTGCAAGTTGCGAATGAAGTAAAATCAATAGATGTTAACTTATTCCTTAAGAACAAAGGAAGGCAAAGGGAAATTTCAATATGTTTTTGTTATTATTTGACCCAAATTCATGTATTCATTGCTGCTTATGGCTGGAAGGGACCCCAAAGGCCATCATAGCCAACACCCTCAAACTGTCAAATTTATCAAAATGTATAGCGGTTCATGTCAGACTATTTAGCTATAGGGACAGAGATCACATGTACATTGGATATGACATTTTTATAGAATAGTTAATGATTTTTCAGTTTTCCAGAATCTAGGAAAGCTAAAAATTGTTGCTGCAAGAATAGAATTTCTTAATAAGCATGACAGGAAGCACGAGAATTTCTAGAACAGCTACTGTGATATTTAAGGTGAATTTTTTTTTTTAATCTTGAGAAGCACCATGTTCCTTAAAAAACAAACAAACAAAGTAAAAATTTCCCAAAGATCTGGAGAATTTTTCAAGTGCATTTGGTACACTTGTTCCTCCTTTCCTTACTTTCATTTCCTTATCTGGTTCCTGGAACCACAAAGACCACCTACTTCACCTGGATCTCAAAAAGAGAAGGCTGGAATCAACATTTACTTTGAAAAATACCATATGATGGTCATTCTGGCTGGTGTAAGGTGGTACCTCATCATGGTTTTGATTTGCATTTCTCTAATAATGAGTGATGCTGAACATCTTTTCATGTGTTTCTCGGCCATCTGTATGTCTTCTTTGGAGAGCTGTCTGTTTAGATCTTCTGCCCATTTTTTGATGAGGTTGTTTGTTTTTTTTGGTACAGAGCTACAGAAGTTGTTTATAAATTTTGGAGATTAATCCCTTGTCAGTCGATTCATTTGCAAAGATTTTCTCCCATTCTGTGGGTTGTCTTTTTGTGTTGTTTAGAGTTTCCTTGCTGTGCAGAACCTTTGAAGTTTGAGTAGGTCCCATTTGTTTATTTTTCTTTTTATTGTCAATACTCTGATAGGTGGATCTGAGAAGATGTTGCTGTCGTTTATGTCAGAGAGTGTGCATTATCCAAAAGTCTACAAACAATAAGTGCTGGAGAGGGTGTGGAGAAAAAGGAACCCTAGTACACTGTTGGTGGGATTGTCAATTGGTGCAACCACTGTGGAAAGCAGTACGGAGATTCCTCAGAAAACTAAACATAGAACTACCATTTGACCCAGCAATCCCACTCCTGGGCATCTATCCAGAGAAAACCACGACTCGCAAAGACACATGTACTCCAATGTTCATTGTAGCACTATTCACAATAGCCAAGACATGGAAACAACCTAAATGTCCATCGACAGAGGAGTGGATCCAGAAGAAGTGGTACATATACACAATGGAATATTACTCCGCCATCAAAAAGAACAAAATACCAGCATTTTTAGCAACATGGATGGACCTAGAAACGATCATGCTAAGTGAAGTCAGCCATACAATGAGACACCAACATCAAATACTTTCACTGACATGTGGCATCTGAAAAAAGGACAGACGGAACTTCTTTACAGAACAGATGCTGACTCACAGACATTGAAAAACTTATGGTCTCTGGAGGAGACAGTTTGGGGGGTGGGGGGATGTGCTTGGGCTGTGGGATGGAAATCCTGTGAAATCAGATTGTTATGATCATTATACAACTATAGATGTGATAGATTCATTTGAGTAATAAAAAAAAATGAAAAAAAAATACCATATGATATCACTTATATCTGGAATCTAATATATGGCACAAAGGAATCTTTCCAAAGAAAAGAAAATCGTGGACTTGGAGAAGAGAGGTATGGTTGCCAAGGGGGAAGGGGAGGGAGTGGGAGGGACTGGGAGCTTGGGATAAACAGACGCAGAATGCTGCCTTTGGGATGGATTAGCAATGGGATCCTGCTGTGTAGCACTGGGAACTCTGTCTAGTCACTTATGATGGAACACTTCATGTGAGAAAAAAGAATGTATACATGTATGTGTAACTGGGTCACCATGCTGTACAACAGAAAAAATATATACATATAACTAAATGATTAAAAAATAAGAAAAAAATAAAAATAAAAGCCACGTTTTCCTCTAAAACAGAGGAAAAGATAACTGCTTGCTCCTTTGAAAGACAGAGCCCAGAATGTACAACTTGAGGTCTCGGGAGGCCCTGGGACCAGGCCCTGTCCATGCCGACCAGGGTTATCACTAGACTGGAGGTCAGAGTGAGCATTCAGGGAGAGCTGGTAAGGGTGAGGATGGCCCCAAATCTGTGAGCCTGGAGGAAGCGGTGACAGTGTTTCCGAGAGGCAGTCCAGTCTAGTGGCTAAGGTGCCAGGGTCACACTTCCTGGGCTTGCCTCATCCTGGCTCTACATTTTCCAGATAGGTGAACTTGAATTTCATGCTTCAGTTTCGCATCTTTGAGAAGAAGATGATCATGAATGGTCTATACCTTAGAGAGATGTTATATAAATTAAAGATGGTAACACTTGTACATGAAACAATACCTGAAGTGTAGCAGATGCTATCTCTATAGACATTTCTTAAAAAGAAAATAATGATGCTGCCAAAGTGATGTGATGATATTTAGAAACGGTATTTGTTAATCAGAGATATGAGATATACCTTCGGCTTCGCAATTCTGTCAGAGCACCACGTGTGTGAACTGCGGCCTGTGCTGGAACTCTGATAAACACCGGTGGCCTTATCTGAATGAGAGGGACACTCCTGATTACCCTCTAATGGAAGAAGCACAACTGACACCCATAATTCCAGAAGTGTGATTATAAAATCATTCTGTTGATGTTTTACAGGATAACTTAAGTTCATGCATTGGAGAATCTGAGAATCTACCTTAAATTGAAGCAGTTACTGCCCCTTATTCTTGGAAGCTGGGCAAGGAAAGGAAGAGCATGGAAAGTGGACTTTTGCCCCCAACCCCCAACTTTACAAATCTTTGCAGTGAAGACACTCTGACCAGTGGGTGGCGATCATGTGTCATGATGAGAAAGACCATACTTCCTTCAAAAAGTTTAGACACGATACTGGGAAGAAATTGAAAAATAAGGGAGCAGGGGCTGGATAAGGCTAAGAAAAGTGGTGAGCAAGGTGGACACAGGCCATGCCCGCAGTGAGCTTGCAGTCTTCAAATAATAAGTGGTGGAGCTACAGAGACGTAAAATATTCCAACCCCTCCCATCCCAACTGAGTGTTTAATTCTTCTTGCAGAGCTATGGGCACATTCAAAAATAACAGCATTCTAGATGAAGACCACGGGGACCAGTCTCTATTAATGACAGCAAAGGCTCGTGGGCCAGGCATGAGAACTGTCAGGCAGCTGGTTCAGAAGACAACGCCTTAGTCTTGTCTTTTCTTTTTTCTTTTTTTTTTTCTTTTCTTCTTCTCTTCTCTTCTCTTTCTTTATTGGTCTTTTTAGGGCCACACCTGCAGCAAATGGAAGTTCCCAGGCTAGGGGTTGAATTGGAGCTGTAGCTACCAGCCTACGCCACAGCCACGCCAGATCCAAGCTGCATTTGAGACCAACACCACAGCTCACGGCAACGCTGGATTCTTAACCCACTGAGCAAGGCCAGGGATTGGACCCAAGTCCTCACGGATACTAGTTGGGTTCATTACCACTGAGCCACAATGGGAACTCCCAACCACAACTTAGTCTTGAAATAAAGAGGCTGGCTGCAACAAAAAGGAGCAATACATGTGAGAATTCTGCTATCTCACTTTCTTGGCTAACTTGACCTGCATTTGCCAGATACTGAATGTTATTGCATGAGGAAGGGTGTAGTATATTCCTGTGAGACAGATTTCTGAAGTGACAAGAGTTCTGAGTTGTCCAATTTAATAGCTATGGGACATTGTATCAGTTAGTTTCACATTTTCAGTTCCTCTATTCAAAAAGCAGGAATGAACATCACAGTGACAATGCGATGGGGAGTTTTAGAGACTAAGGGAGATAATGCCTATAAAATGATTAGGACAATGGCTGGCACTTAGGAAATCTGTAAAATATCACCATCATCATCTTCATCATCCCACTGGAAGCTGGCATCTGCTGTGATTCAACCCATAAAATCTTACCATGACACCTGTCTCTCACTGATGTTCTTAGCTTCCACGTCTCCTGAAACTGCCACTGTGCTAAGCGCTAGCTGTGTCTTATGTACAGTGGCAGTGATGCCCCATCTAAGAGAGTAGCTGGGAAGATTAGTGATGCCTCACCTAATAGAGTGGCTTCACCTAGCAGAGTAGAGATGATGGGCTGATGGCTCCCTCGTAGCTCTAGAGTTAAGAACAAGCATGAAGGCTTCCTAGGCCGGGCTGTGGACACCTGTGTTAAATCCTCCTCAGCATTTTCTCTTCCTGTGTAAAGCCAATCTATTCATTTAAAAGGGGGAATAACTATCACAGGTACTGAGACACACAAAGCACAAATGTTCAGCACATCCTCCTTCACCATTTTGCTTGAGTCACTGACAGAAGGGAGGAAGGAAAAGAAGGCCTAAGACACCCCAAGATTTAGAGGCTAGGGAGAGGAAGCAGAACAAGCTAAGCAGGCTGAGAAGGATGGGCCAAGAAGGAAGGAAGAGAACCTAGACATTACTGCTCTGCTTTTTCTTTTTCATTAAAACATATTTCATCATCCTGTCCTATTTCAACATTTTCCTAAGGTATTTATGTTATGCTTCCCTTGACTACAATAAACTGATAGCACTACAAATATTATAGAATGTGTATTTTATCTCTAAAGATAAAATTCAGTCAGGCCCTTAGGTTATCAATCTTAGCTTGCCCAGGATGAAAAACATTAATACTTCAAAGTTTTATCAGAAAATGATGGTCCTTGGTACAGTTATTTGCTATTGTTTAGTAACTACTGCCTTTGTTTCAAACACCCTTCATGTGCTTTCTATTGTATAATCCTTGGCAACCAAATTTGGAATGTTCCCATTTACAGACAGGAAACTGAAGTTCCAAGGGCGGTGGTGACGTGCCCTGTTCTCAATGGAAGTGGGCAAGAGACACCAGGCTCTTCTCACTACTAAGTCTGTGCTCATCGCCACTGCCCCACATAGCATCTCTACAAATCCATCAAAATGACTGAGAGGTAGAGCGAGCTGCCTTCTGCTGCCTTAAGATTTAGTGCTAAGGCAAGGAAGGCTGCTCTTTGGAAGGGAATCTGCAGATCAACAAATAGTAAGAACAAAGACAGACAAAACAAGGACAAAATGACTTGCAGGGAAGTGAAACAGCCTTCCGTGAACAAGCAGGGCCTGAAGAGACTGGCCGCCAATGGAAGCTTAGAAAACAAGATGCCACGCTGGCAGTGTCCATCCTGGAGGCAGGAAGGGCTGCTGAGGCAAAGACCCCACTTGATGAAAAAGGCCCATGGGTGGAGTAAAGTTAGCAGGCTTTCTGAGCCCCACTCCTTCGAACATCCACTCCGCACCATACTTCATGCTCGTAATCAGTCCTCTGGCTATGATCTGGCTTCCACAAGGGTGAGGTAGATGCTGAAAATGTGCTGACCGTGTGGACTTGGAGCGTATGGTCTCTCTGACAGTAATTTCTCTTTGTAAATTAGCAGATGAGCTCCATGTAGGGGGAGAATTTGCTGAACATTTGTGCTTTGTGTATCTCAGCACCTATGATAGTTATTCCCCTTTTAAAATTAATAGATTGGCTTTACACAGGAAGAGAAAATGCTGATCACACAGACTTTGAATGTTCCAGTCCTTGTCACACTCATTCCTCTTTGCAAATTAATAACTTGGCATTCAGGTTTTAGAATCCCTTTTGTAGGCATCAGCCCTAAGAGGGGGCTCTTCTCTTTGGGCTGACAGTATCAGGAGGCCCTTGGTTGGCTGGGTGAGCAACATGGCCCTGTTTGCCCAGGACATTCCTGGTTCAAGCTCTAGAACTCCTCCTCGGGAACCTCCTCTGCTTCAGGAAAAGCAGGGTAGCTTGCTTAGGATTTTCTCAGTTTTAAAAATGAGAGTTTTGCATGTCTCTAAAGAAGCCCCTTAGTTCTTGATAACCCAACAGCTTAGCCACTTGGTAAGGAAAACCCAACATCATGATGTAGCAGAGAAAAAGCTATAGAGCTTCAGAAACTACCTACATGTGCCAAATTCAAATTTCACAACTAGTTTTAGAAGGACCTTTAAGCTGTTACTGTCTTATGACTTTTAGATATTACATCACAATATAATCCATGAGTATGTTATTTTACAGCTCTTATACTTAAGACATTTTATAGAAGGCGAGCTTTACACTAACATACGGGAGTTAAGATGATTGTTTTAAACGGGATGGTATCCAAACTACAGTTCTTCCTGGCTGAAGACAGTCTGTATGCTTATTTTTAGATCCCAAAGCCATTTGCCAGTTGCTACACAGTGGTACAGTGTAGACTAGCAGAGGTTTTGCAAATGAATGTTTCTCCGGCTGTATTTGCTGTTGACCCTTCCCTCTGGTAGCCAGAGGGGATAGGAAGAGAGCTTGGGAGTGAGCAACGCATCCAAGAAACGAGCATCCAGTCTTGATCCTCCATCTCCCCTAATTAGCAGCAATTCTATGTCAGCTCCCCTGTCCCATCTCTCATATCTTTGTTCTAGCAGTCACCACAGCTGACCGCACGGCCTTCTCCGGGCTTTCCTTACCTCTGCAAGACCACTCTCTTCTGGTTGTTCTACCTTCAAACTTCCTCTGTACCCAACTCCTAAAGGTTGGGGTTCTTCCAGGATAACTTCTGGGATCTCTTCTCTAAAGATCTGCTGTCCAATACATAGCCATGAGCCACACGTGGCCATCAAGCAATGGGAATATGGCCACTCTGAATTGAAGTGTGCTGGAACACACTAGATTTCTCAAACTTGGAGTGGAAAAAAGTAATATAAAATATCTCATTTTAAAACATTCATCGGCATTCCCGTCGTGGTGCAGTGGTTAGCAAATCTGACTAGGAACCATGAGGCTGCGGGTTCAATCCCTGGCCTTGCTCAGTGGGTTAAGGATCCAGCGTTGCTGTGAGCTGTAGTGTAGGTTGCAGATGTGGCTCGGATCCTGTGTTGCTGTGGCTCTGGTGTAGGCCGGTGGCTACATCTCTGATTAGACCCCTAGCCTGGGAACCTCCATATGCCTCAGGAGTGGCCCAAGAAATGGCAAAAAGACAAAAAAAAAATCATTGAGGGATGGAATGATAATTATGTGCTATATTGTGTTTAAAAAGATACTAAAATTGATTATACCTGTTTCTTCTTACCTTTTTAATGTGATTACCAGGAAATTTATTTATTTATAGTTTTTACTTTTTCCATTATAGTTGGTTTAGAGTATTCTATCAATTTCTACTGTACAGCAGAGTGACCCATTCATGTATATACATACATTCTTCTTCTCACATTATCTTCCATCATGTCCCATCACAAGTGACTAGATACAGTTCCCTGTGCTATACAGCAGGGTCCCATTGCTTATCCATTCCAAAGGCAATAACTTGCATCTGTTAACCCCAGACTCCCAGTCCATCCCACTCCCTTCCCCTCCTGCTTGGCAACCACAAGGCAGTTCTCCAGGTCCATGAGTTTCTATTCTGTGGAAAGGTTCATTTGTGCTGTATATTAGATTCCAGATATAAGTGATATCATATGGTATTTGTCTTTCTCTTTCTGACTTACTTCACTTAGTGTAAGTCTCTAGTTCCATCCATGTTGCTGAAAATGGCATTATTTTGCTGTTTTTATGGCCAAGTAGTATTCCATTGTGTATATATACCACATTTTCCTAATCCATGCATCTGCCATGGACATTTAGGTTGTTTCCATGTCTTGGCTATTATGAATAGGGCTGCAATGAACATATGGGTGCATGCGTCTCTTTCAAGGAAAGTTTTTTTGGATATATGCCCAAGAGTGGGATTGCTGGGACATATGGTAGTTCTACATTTAGTTTTCTGTGGTACCTCCATACTGTTTTCCATAATGGCTGTACCAATTTACATTCCCACCAACGGTGTAGGAGGGTTCCCTTTTCTCCACACCCTCTCCAGCATTTGCTGTTTGTGGACTTGTTAATGATGGCTGTTGTGACTGGTGTGAGGTGGTACCTCATAGTAGTTTTGATTTGCATTTCTCTAATAATCCGGTGATGCTGAGCATTTTTTCATGTGCTTGTTAGCCATCTGTATATCTTCCTTGGAGAAATGTCTATTCAGGTCTTTTGTCCATATTTCAACTGGGTTGTTATTACCAGGAAATTTAAATGTACATGTGTAACTCACTTTATATTTCTATTGGGCAAAGTTGCCATGAAGTCTCCTTCTAAATGACCTCCACCATCCTCAGACACCTTGAGACTGATGAATCCACAGTGTGCATTTCCAGCTCAGAATGCAACGCCATACATCCACCTGACATTTTTAGATATCTCCACTTGGACATCTCACAAATTTCTCATACTTTGCCTGTTCAAATCTGATTCTGTCCCCTCAACTCACCTCTCCTTCTTTAGCTCATTTTCCCAAGCCTATCCCTGCAAAAGTTAGTACAAAACTCACCTTGAAGATAAAGGCAGGGACAGCTTCTAGAAGCTGGAAGAAGCAAGGAATAGATTCTTTTAGAACTCCCAGAAGGAACCAGCCCCACCAATACCTTGATTTCAGCCTCATAAAAGTTCCAGCCTCCCAAACTGCAAGAGAATAAATTTGTGTTGTTTTAAGCCACTATGTTTGTGACAACGTTTTCCAGCAGTAATAGGAGACCAGTAGAGATAGGTGGCACAGACCTTCCCAGCCTGTCATGGCTACTTCGGATAATTTTTTAAGCCAATCTCCCACCTCTCCCACTATAATTTTAGACTTGGGCTGACTATAACAGCTTCCTAACTGGTCTGTCTTTAGGCTGAATTAAAAATGGTTGTAAATGCTTTTCAATCTTCTTATCAAGAAGTGGATTATGTTTCTACTTCCTTTGAATTTAAGATGACTTTGGCCTACTTTAACCAAGAGAACAGAGTCAAAGTGATAGTGTGTAACTTCCTGGGCTAGGCCTTAAAGAGATATAATTTCCTTTCCTGCACCATGCGGAAGTGCCCAGGCCGGGGATCAAACAGCAGTGACCCAAGCTACAGCAGTGACAACACTAGATCCTTAACCTACTGAGTCACCAGGGAACTCCCAGAGGAAGATGTAGATTCTGCTTTCACATGCTTGGACTGATCCCTTTGGAAGCCAGTGACCACAAAGACTCCTGGTTACCTCTGCAGAAGCTCAGGGTGGCATATGGAAAAGAGGCCACATAAAGAAGTGTCAGGGTGCCAGATTTCTGAGTAAAGCTTTCTTGGCTCTTTAGCCTAACCCAATCAGTAGCTGAAAAGAGCTCCGTGAAAGACCCTTCTGGTATATGGTTGAACCCTGCCTGAATTCTTGACCACCGGAACATGACCAAAGAAAATGGTTGTTATGTGACATCTCTGAGTTTGGGGTAGTTTGTCACACAGTGATAGATAACTGAAACACTTCCTTCCCACCCACGTGATGGCCCTAACCACCTGTCACAGAGCAGCCAGCTGGTCCTCTTACAGTTATTCTGAGGGTTACTCTCATGATTAACATTGCACTTAAACAAAGCTGAACCTCCATCCTCTGTCACTCTTCCCACTGATCCCTGGGATCCAGCCACCAGTCATCACAAGCATCACTGGATATTTATGGGCTAACAGCTATTCAATTAGAAATGCACTTATTAATTCAATACCTCTTTATGCAGTACTGATTATGTGCCAGGCACTGAACTAAGTGTGGGAACCAATTGGCATGGGAGATAGATGCAAAGTAAGAAAAGAAACAATGGTTTTAAATGATACTACAAATTGTGGCAAATGCTGTGAATGGAACACAAATGGAACACACAGACACACACACACACATATTGTGATAGAAAATTTATAGGGTATATCTAATTTAAATAAGGTGATAAGGGAAGGCTTTTCTGAGGAGAGGATGTTTAATCAGATGCTTAACAGGGAAAGACTTCAGCATCCTTATTCCTAGATCAGGCTCTAGCTTTCCAGGTGCAAAGACCAGAACCAAAGTCCAAGGGAAGCCTCACATCTCCCCCAGGTCCTACAGACTCAGCCATTTTGATACCATTTTTTTGTTGTTGTTGTTTGTCTTTTTGCTATTTCTTTGGGCCGCTCCCTGCGGCATATGGAGGTTCCCAGGCTAGGGGTCCAATCGGAGCTGTAGCCACCAGCCTATGCCAGAGCCACAGCAACACGGGATCCGAGCCGCGTCTGCAACCTACACCACAGCTCACGGCAACGCCGGATCGTTAACCCACTGAGCAAGGGCAGGGACCGAACCCGTAACCTCATGGTTCCTAGTTGGATTCGTTAACCACTGTGCTACGACAGGAACCCCCCATTTTGATACCATTTATTCTGCCAATATACCTTCTTCATTTACCTCTGCTTCATGAATTGCCTCTCTGCCCAGATTCTTTATCTCGGCTTCCAGCCTCCAAGCTCAGTCCCCACAACCTCCCTAGAGGGCCCTTCTCTCAGATAATCATCTCCTGGTCTATTGTGACACCTCAATGCCAATATTAGTGTTTACATTAACACAAGCACTGGAAGACCCAAAGTCCAATTACCTTTTAGTTCTGCTGTGCAGAGATTATTCGCAACTGCCATATCTGAGGTGAGCAGGTGGGATAGAGCTTCTTTATTTTTGCTCTATTCCTTTCTTTTACATATTTATAAATATTATCATATAGTTTTTAACTAACTTTATACACAGAGATCCCTGGTTTCATGTAGCTGTGATGGACAAAGCAACATGAGCTTGTTAGTGTTAAAGTCCTTTGGTGACGGCTTTGCCGTAGGGACCCTCTGAGGTTGATTCCTTGGCACGTGGGAGAGCATCTCCCCTAGCACACCAATGATGGGTGTGTACAAGGGATTTTTCAACTGGGAAAGACCGTTCTCACTCATCTGTCCCTGCCAGTTACTCATTCCGCTACAGGGCTGGCATAGGGAGAGGGTCACTGGAAACCATTTTGGAAAGAAGATTTACATAAACCATGATGCTGGGAATTCCCATGATATAGGTGAAGGGACATGGAAATTCTGCCCCAATGGGGCCCCTCGGGCCTCATTAGGGCACCTTTCGGATTGCCTCCTGGAGATGTTAATGAAAGTATTCAAGTCCACAGAAAGGGGGCACGGAGAGGTGGAAAATATCCTAGACCCGAAGCTCAAAACCATAGTTCTCGTTCCAATTCTCCTCCCCTGTGTAGTGGGACTTTGAGCAAGGCTCTCAGTGTCAGACACATAAGAGACCAAGTTTCTCATCTGTAAACCAAGAGATGAGTATACGAGTCCATCCACCGATTCTTGCGTTCACTGTGCCCAAGAAGATGCAACGAGCTCCTTACACATGTAAGATGAGGGTCACTAGCTATTGAGGGTCAGCACCTTAGTGGCAGGGACATGTGGCTCCTGGGTAAGAGGAATGGATGGTTTTTAGGCAGGCAGTCCAGGCTGGAAGAGGTTGTTCAGAGGGAAATGGAGGGAAGCTAAGTTGAGATAACCCCAGCCTGCGTGTAGTGCAGTGGACAGCTGTGTCCCAGCCGGAACCTGTGGGGCCGCAGAAGGCTATCAAAGTGAGATAAGGCATTTCTCATGCCCTGCATTATTCTCTCTCTATGATGAGGTAAGGAGAACTCCGCATGGGGTTAGGACTGCAGGTTCTGGACTCAGACCCGAGCCCAGCTCTTCCTGGCAAATTCCCTGCTTGCAAGGTGAGAGCTACTGGGCACGTTACCTCACCTCTCTACGCCTCAGGTGCCTCTCTGTGCCTCTTCTGTGGGTTAGATGATGTTACACGAGTTAATACAGGGCAAGCACCCAGCACAGCCCTGCTCAGAGTCAGGGCTCAGTAACTCAGGAAGCCCTTCACACTTCCCTTCCTTTTTACTTTTCCTTTTGTTCAAAGGAGTCCTGCAAATCCTAATCCAAGTCACATTGGTCCTATATGAGAATGCCAGAATTTTAGGAGTGGAGAGTTATATACTAGGAGTGGAGATTTACTTATTTATATATTTTACAATTTGGAGATTGTAATTTTTCAGAGGGACTGAATGAATGTCTGGGTCAAATGCCCAATTTTCTCTAATTCAGAAGCTGTGGTGAGAAAAAGCATCAGCTCCATCTCTCTCTTACCAAAAAGGTTATTTTATCCATTTAAGAAACACTGATAGAGCAGAGGAAACTGGCTTCTTGAGGAGGACTTGGAAATTTCTGAAACTACAGCTCCCTTGGATTTTGAAGGAGCAAAGTCTTGGATTCATAAAGATGTGAAACAAGGAAACCCAAATAAACTGAATACCTGCTCATTTCGCCAAAGATGATCATTCTGTATCTAAGTTCCTCTGAAGACGTGTATGCTCTGGACCCAGAGAGTCAGTCCTCTAGGCCCGGACCATCTCTGACTTGTCATGGGACAGCCTGGCTCAAAACACATCAGTGGCCAAACAATTCTGTGCCCACTCTGAATGTGCCATCTTTGAAGAATTGGAGCTCTCTGAGGCTGTGGCAAGGCCCTGCCCTCATGCCTTACCCATGTCTCATCCTCTCAGCCACCTCTGATGCCAGCGGCAGCCACGCTGCATGGCTCTTTGTGGGCACAGACTCACCTGGATGACCCAGGCTCCTCCCCAAGCTCACAAGAGGGCCAGCTGTTCTGCCCAGGACCTGCTCTGGCACAAGGAGAACCTTGTTCTAAACACAAGGCAGTTGACACCCCCCCTGGGGCAACTCTCAATCCATCGGGAGTGCGCAGCCTGTGGATAAAGGCTCCAATATCTCCATCTTTCAGGTGGATGGTTCTGGGAGGTATTCCATAGGGCTCTCAGAGGTCCCGGTAGACCTGAAGAAATAATCCTGCTGCCCAACAGAAGCAACCTCAATAATTCGCCTTTTGATTAACTTTCCCTCCATCCCTCATTCTACCCTTTTGCTCACTTCTGCTCCCCTGGACTACCTCCCAGGTACATTTCCTGCACTCAGCTTCACTCTCTGGGAAACCCAAACTAAAGCAGATGCAGTCCAACCATACATCAATCTTTGAATGAGAATGGGTTAGCACATGGTAAGAGGTTCTATTGCAGGTTGGTGGCAGAGTAGGGAGGAGGAGAAGCAAAGTAAATACGCTGCTAAAGCTTTGCTGGAAATGGCATTTGCAGCAACATGGGTGGACCTAGAAATTATCATGCTAAGTGAAGTCAGTCAGACAATGAGACACCAACATCAAATGCTATCACTTTCATGTGGAATCTAAAAAAAGGAACCCAATGAACTTCTTTTCTGAACAGAGAGAGTGACTCACAGACTTTGAAAAACTTATGGTTTCCAAATGAGACAGGTTGGAGGGTAGGGGTATGCACTGAAGGTTTGGGATGGAAATGCTATAAAAATTTGGTTGTGGAGTTCCCGTCGTGGTGCAGTGGTTAACGAATCCGACTAGGAACCATGAGGTTGCGGGTTCGGTCCCTGCCCTTGCTCAGTGGGTTGACGATCCGGCGTTGCCGTGAGCTGTGGTGTAGGTTGCAGACGCGGCTCAGATCCCGCGTTGCTGTGGCTCTGGCGTAGGCCGGCGGCTACAGCTCCGATTCAACCCCTGGCCTGGGAACCTCCATATGCCGCGGGAGCGGCCCAAGAAATAGCAACAACAACAACAACAAAAAAGACAAAAGACAAAAAAAAAATTTGGTTGTGATGATGGTTGTACACCTATAAGTGTAATAAAATTCATTAAGTAATTTAAAAAAATAAAATAAAGCTTTGCTGGAGACGTGGAAGAGAGGTAATCTCATCACCAGACGTTTCCGAGGTCAGGTAGGTCAGCAGTGATTCTTTTTCCTGACTACATATTGTTTCTAGGACCATCCCAGGTGCTGACTTCAAAAGCTTTCTAGTTTGTAATGTGCTACCTAAGACTCTTTCGTTCTTTCCTATGTGTCCAATTCCATTGCTGGAGACACACAAGAAAACCACCCTTATCACAGGAACATCATCGTTCTCTTCTCCCCACTCTGGTCAGGGGAGCTGGGCAGAGAAGACTGAGGCCCAGCCCCATCTCCCTGGCAGTCAGGACCCTGCCTTCCTTCAGCAGCACAGTTCAAAGTCTGACAAGAACATCTTTCCAAGCAAAAGCTCTCCCTGTAATCTGTGGGGTCACAAGAACATGTACATTGGGAAAGGAGTAACATGTTATTTGACACCCACATGTTGGAATACAAAAATTGCAAACCATCAGGGAAGGACAAATATTTTTCTAGAAAAATTTGGCCAGTGGCCTCTCTGAGAAAGCCCACTCAAATCAAACACAGAGGCTCTGCTACCTGGGTCTCCATATTTAATGAGTGAAGTGAAACCTAGTTTTTGTTTTGTTTTGTTTTGTTTTTTCCCAATAAATAATAAAGAAGAAAAAGTCTTCATAGAGCTCAGAAAAAGGAGCGAGGCTAAGGTCACATCCCACATGCAACAGCATTTAATTGACAAAGAACAGCAAACTAAATTTGTATTTAGGGCTAAAAAGTATTATTTAATGATTTCTGTGTTTAGGACAATAAAGACTTCAAGGAGTTAGAGAAGTATTCTTACTTTTAAAAGTAAAGTTGCTTGGGAATCATGATAATCTAAGACCCCCCCCCCTTTTTTTTCTTAAGATATTTCAATGTCTCAAAATCAGGGATGCATTTTGTAATTGATGGTGAAGAAGGACGGACTGTGTCCAAATTTAAGCGTCAAAACTTTTCTTTCTGGGTGGTACCTAAAATAGAGGTATGCTTGTTTCACACTCATCTCAATTCCTGTCCTCTCCCACTTCTAGAGTAGGAGGTGATTTTATCTCAGGGGAGTTAAAATTAGTATCGCAAGGGCTCAGGAAAATTCAAGGTGGCACAGACCAGAAGGAATGGTCTAGAAGGGGACCTAGGACCTAGTTCTAAAGAGGTTATTTGTGTTAGACTAAGAATTAGGTTGTGTGTAAATATTCTTCTTCTGACAGCTGGAGTGCTAGTAAGAAACATTTGCTAACTCACCAAAGGGAAGAGTCAGCCAGCGGCCACTTTTCTTTGACTACTTTCAGCTTTTTGATTAAAATGTAATATTTATCATTCATATGTTAAACTGCAAAAACATAAGTGTAAAGTTTCACGAAGTTGTGTGCAGGGAGTGTATAGTGAATACTCCTGTATAACCACAATGGACATCAAGATATATGATACTCTCGTCACCCCAGAAAGGTCCCACATGCCCTCTGCTGTCTTTATGCTTCGAAGGTGACCATTTTTAGGTTTCTACCACCGTATGATAGTTCTGTCCACTACTGAACTTTATCTAAGGGGACAGTCTCCTTAATACCTAACTTTTTCATGCGAGTCATGTCTAGCACGTCTCGGAGGTTCTTGAGCATAACAGTATTTTGTACTGCAACATAATATTCATCTTATGTGTATATTAAAATGTATCCACTTGTCTCCTGATGGGCTTTCACAGTGTTTTGAGTTATTAGCCATTATGAACAGCTTTCTGGACATTGTTGTAAATGTCTTTTGGTGCACCTATGGAGATAGTTCTTCTAGGCATATATATATAGACGTGGACTCTCTAGGTTATAGGATGTTCGGTTTGCAATGCATGACAGTTCCAGCTGCTGCACATCCTTGTCAACACTTGATATTGTCTAAGCCAATTTGGTGCATGTATCTAAGAGTATCCTTTATAATCTTCTTGACATTTTACTTTATGTTTCCCTGATGGATAATGACAAAAAACAAAACAAAAAAAACAGGTTTACATGTTTAGTTGTCACTTGGATATCCTCTTTTGCAAAAGGCATATTAAAATACATTACCTATTTTTAATTGGGTTATTTGCCATTTGTTATTGCTTTGCAGGAGTTGTTAATGTATTCTGGATAAATATCCTTTTAAAGATATGTATATTACAAATATTTTCCCACTTAATAGCCAATGTTTTCATTTCCTCAATGGTGTATTTGGATGAGTGCTTTTAAAAAACCTTTACTGAAGCCCAATTTATTCATCTTCCACTTAAATCTCATAAGAAAAAGTGACATAATTTTCCTTTCTTTTAATGTTCATGTCAGCTATTGTGATAAATGTTATATTGGTTTTAATAAAAGAAGTTTAAAAGGGTTACAGTTTTTCTACTTTCTGGATAATTTTTATAGTATTGGCTTAGTTTCATAAATGCTCCATAAAATACACCATGACGTCGCCTGGCCTGGAGACTACTGAGTTTTAAAACAATAGATACAGGACTACTCAGATTTTCTGTTTCTTTTTTATGATGTAGTTTTAAATTTTTAAAAATTTTGCAGAGTATAGTTGACTTACAATGTTGTGTTAGCTACTGGTACATAGCAAAGTGATTCAGTTATACAGTATCCATTCCTTTTCAGATGATTTTTCCCATGTGGGTTATTACACAGCATTGAATAGATTTCCCTGTGCTATACAGTAGGTCCTTGTTACTTAACTATTTTATATATAGGATTGTGTATATGTTACAGATTTTCTATTTCTTCCTGTGTATGTTTTGGTAAATTTGTTTTTATTTTTTGATAGAATTTGTCAATTTTGTTCAATTTTCAAATTCACTTTCAGAAATGTATTCACAATGCCCTTTTCTGTGTTTTTCAATATTTAGAGGATCCCTAGTGATATATCCTTTTGCAGTCCTCTGATTTGTAATCATGCTTTTTTTCTTTTTCTTGGTTTTCCTTACCAGGGGCTTATCGATTTAGCAACCTTTCAAAAACCAACTTAGGATTTTATTGCATTTTTTCCTATTTATATCTACTTTCTATGTTACTTCTTTTAAAATCTTTATTTCTTTCTGTTTTCCTAGAGTTAAATTTGCCATTCTTTGATTTAGATCATGTACTTTCAAGTTTTCTCATTATACATTCAAAGCTGTAAATTCTTCCTCAACTTTACCTGCACCCCACAAGTTTTGTTATATTTTCACTGTATTCTATTCAAAATATTTTCTATTTTCTATCATTATTTCTTATTTTACTTATTAACTATTTCAAAGTATATTGCTCAATTTTCAAACATGTGGGGATTTTCTAGTTTCCTTTTTGTGATTGAATTCTGTTTTAAATATACAATGGTCAGAACACACATTCCGTATGATTTTTCTTTTTTGAAAAATTTTTGGAGGATACCACAACTGGTGTATGCTATATTGGTAACTATTTCATGTGTACTTGAAAATAATGTATATTCTAAAGTTTTTAGGCGCAGTGTTCGATATATGCTATTGAAATTTCCATTATCCCTTTCTATCTTTAGACTAACTGACATATCAGCAAATGAGAGGCAGGTTAAAATTTCTAGCTATGATGATGGGTTTTTCTATTTTTACTGTTAGTTCCACTTTATGTTAGCTGCATTTTACATTTGTTATTGAATGAATCCAAATTTATGGCTGTTTTATCCACCAGATGCATGGTTTTATAATTGTACAACAAGCCTTTTAATCTGTAGTAATACTTCTTTAACATCTATATATCCTCTGATAACAGCAGTGCTACAACAACTTTGTTCTGGTTAACACTTATACGGGAAATTGATTTAAATTTGTTCACTCAATCTTTTTGTATCCTTACATTTACGCAATATATAGTTGTACTCTTGACTGGAATATTTATCACTTTGTATTCCTGGGTCCTCGTGTCATTCTATATTCCACCTCAGCTCGGTAAATCATTGGATTGTGGCTAGATCCCACATCCTACTATGAGTGTGCCTTCTGATACGCAGAGAAAAAGTCTAAAAATGAATACTTATAGAAAGCCAAAAGACAGAGAAAGGAAAACTGGGCCCTTCTGACATGTACTGAGCCCCCATATTAAGTTTGTGACAGCCATATAGGTAGCTCCCATACCAAGTTACAGTTATAGCCAGAACCCCCTGTCTTGCTCATTGACTCCATGTACACGGCCTCTATCTCTTTACTAGACAGTGGTATCTAATATTTACTGTTGTCAGTCACTGTTCTAAGAACTTCATGCGTATTATCTCAGTCAACTCTCATATCAACCCTAGGAGGTAATACTTTTACTCCCATTTCACAGATTTAAAAAAGTCTTAAAATGGCAAAAAATAAAAAATAAAAAAAGAATAATTTGTCACAAACTACAAAGCTGATGAATTCCAGAGCTGGGATTTAAACTCGGGAAATTTGACTCCAAGTTGCTTAGCTATTAAATGCCTCGTTTAAATGCCATTCCCAGTAGGCTGTCTTTTGTGGAAAGAAAAACCAGGATATCTTTAGACTTCGGTCCAACATATACAACCTATTTACTTTGACAAATACTATTTTATAAAATGTCTATTTTATTAATAATTGCTGATGGTCTGTCTTTTCCATTGTTCTTATTTAAAGTTTTTTATTTTGGAAATTTCCATTTTTGTTTTTCTAAATGTTCTTAAATATTTTATGGGTCTTCATGGCACATCTTCCATAAAAAATATAGATTGTAGTTTTTCCCATTTATGGCAGAATTCAGGGAGAGATGAAAATATATGAAACCGAATTTTGTTCATCTACATCTTATTTCTATAGGAAGCTGTTCTTTTTCTTGCCAAAGACATGTTGACATTTTGGATTTATAACAATGCAGTCAGAAACCTTGAGGTTTTATAAAAGAAAATAATGTATCATTAGGCACTCTGAAGGGATAATGAGGCATTTACTACGTCTTGCTCACTTTGGTAAAGGTTCCTAGAAATAAACATTAACTCGTATGGACTTGGCATATGGATCATTCATGAAGTAAGCAGAGACTGCACGACATGGTTAGCTGCCTGAATTATGTCTCCATAAATTATTCATGCTTCTAATTTATCTAACCATTTTCCCTCTCTTACAGTATCTGAATTTTCCTCATTTCCACATGACAGCAGTACATTAGCATCAACAAGGACAAAGTTAATAAAGAAAAAAATTACATGGTTGACCAAAGAAGCCACAGTCAAAACAATTCAAACAAAGAGTGAAATTCTAGAAAAGAGAGCAGTATCCATCGGTGGGGTGGGGGTGGGGGGGAGCCAGTTTTGGGGTCTTAGTTTCCCTCAGGAATCCGAATACTCCATTTTTAATGAGATTATAAATAATATGATAGGTACGGTAAATTCTACCAGAGCTGCATTTGCTGGTAGCTAGAACAAAGCCCGTTACTGGCTGTTATGGTCAACAAGCAGAGGTGTCCTGAGAGATCTCACCGGAAGTGGTAACCCTAGCACATTTATAAAAGCTCCTGAGATCTTAATGAGACCAGGTTATAGAGTTCCCAGTACCCAATCACTGTAAATGATGCAAACCAAACAAAAACATAGCAACTGGTTAACCTATTAACATTAGCATTTGTTTGGCTAAAATATACCTTCTTAAAGAATAAGTCAATGGTTCTGCTAACATCACAACTTTTCATCTGGTCTTCATTCCTGTAAGCCTATTACAACCCACTGTCATCAACCAGATAGACAGGTGTAGAAATGACCGTATCATTTAAGTGAATGCGGAGGGTAGGAGCTTACTTTGGTGGGAGAATCACACCAGTGAGGAGGAGCCAGCCTGGGGTCAATATGGATGTTGCTCAGTAGGTATGAGAAGCCCCTGATGGCCTTTGAATAGGGTGTGATGAGATGCTAGCTGGTCTGTGGGAAGACAGTCCAGCAGAAATAGGCAGGTGGTAAAAGCTACGGATACGTTCAACTTAAAACGGTTAATTTTACATTATATAAATTTCGCCTCAACAAAATAAAAATTTAAAAATTGAAATAAGTTGCCAAATGCTTCAGAGAATTCAAGTGGGCTCAGAACCAAGCCAAAGTTTAAGGAGGTCCGCTCTTTACTTTCCCTGACCTTCTAAAGAGAGAATTTCAGCAAAATGTTAAAGGCAGGAGTCCCATTTTTCGAGTCTATGATCAAGTAGAGATGCTGAGCGAAGACCACACTTCTGAGGAGACTGATGAAGGAAAAGGCAGGGATGAGAAGGTGAAATTGCCCTATGGAAATGTTTTGTTTTTGTTTATATGTTTTTGCTTTTTTAGGGCTGCACCTGAGGCATATGGAAATTCCCAGGCTAGGGGTCAAAATGGAGCTACAGCTGCCGGCCCACAAAACAGCCACAGCAATGCAGGATCTGAACTGCAACCGCATCTGTGACCACACCACAGCTCATGGTAATGCCAGATCCCAGACCTACTGAGTGAGGCCAGGGATCAAACCTGCATCCTCATGGATACCAGTTGGATTCATTTCCACCACACCATAATGGGAACTCCCGGGAAATCTGTTTTAACGTGGCATGGTTTGAGCATGTTTGAAGGTACAGAGGAGGATTCAGCAAGGAGAAAATGATTAAGGGTTAAAACAGAGGAGGGGAACACATGACGAAACAGAAGCAGAAAGGAGTGGGCTCAAGAGCACAAGCGCAGGTCAAAAAAAGAAGGAAGAATTGGTCTTCCTCTGAGAGAGGAGGGAGAGATTGGAGATGGGCAGAGATTGAAGACGGAATTGCAAAAGCCCTGGTTGGATGATAGCCACTTTTCAGCAGAGAGAAATGAAGGGCCAGCTGCAGAAAACTGCCAGCAGTGGGGTAGGGTCTACTGATTAAGGTAAGTGGGAAATCTTGGAAGGGTGCTTGCGGTGATGAGCAAGAAATTAAGCAGGGACAATCAGAGGAGCAACGAGGCAGGGCCCTTTAGAGAAGTTGCTGCAGATTTGTAAGATCATCAACCAAGTCTTTTCACATCGCGTCCATCCCACTTTCCAGAATTTTGTTTTTGCCTGTAGATGGGGCTTGATATCCATACCTACTGATATTGCCTTATTGATTTCAGTGCACCCTTGTACATGCTCGAGTTCTTTCTGAGTCTCGAGTCTGTAATCCAGTTAGGATGCCAGAGCTGTAAAAGCTACAAATTCAGAGTCAAGTCTTCATATCTTCCTTTTCATCACTGGGATGAACTCCATCAGTTAGGGCCAGTGACCGCAGGCAGAAGCCATTCTTTAGGCTGGCAGATTATTTTTCAGATCTTTTAGATGCAGCTATTCAACCAATCTGAATCTACTTTACTAATATTCAGTAATAATATTCAGCTCATAATTCTTTATCTTGACTAAAAAGGATAAAATGTTTTGATAAATGCTTTTTTAACAGTCTGAGTACAAAGCATGAGTCTGAAATATCCCAGTTGCATAACTGTGGGCAAGTCACACATCTTTTCCACGTCTTACTCTATTCATCCGTAAAATGAAGATAATACTACCTATTTCATAGAGTTGCTGTAATGATTAAGTGACTTAACAGAAGAAATGCACTGAGAGAGGTGCCTGGCACAGAATTTGAGCTAAATAAATGTCGGCTATGATCAGCATTATTAACATTAATATTCATTTCCTCTCTGGTATTTGTTTAGTCATTCAATAAGTATTTATTCAGTGTCTGATATGATATTAAGTGCTAGATTTATAGCAATGAACAATTCAGTCATGGTCCGTACACTCATGGAACATATAATTTTACTTTACCTAATAAACCAGCACCAAAGTTGTAGGATTTATGTGGAATTTGAAAAATTATGTAGAGGGACTTTCTTGGGTTTTTTTGCATTTATTTTTCTTTGAGTCAGTTTCTGAGCCTTCCCCCCCACCTCTTTAAAGTAAGCATTATCCAAAGACCTGAGTAAAAGAAGTAATCATAGAAAAACTAGGTAAATAAAACTGAGTCATGCTCTTAGGGGCTAGGCTTTTCTAACAAGGTCTGCATTGAATAAGAGACTCTGAATAAAAAAAAAGCAGTCACGCCTCAGTTGTCTGTGTTAACAAGGGCTTTTGAGAATGGACAAAGAAAGGAAGATAATGTATCCTGATATGCAGACTTAAATCTCAGAGGCTAAACAAACAAACAGTAGGGGCATACTGTGGGCATCTAGAGTGAGAAGATGGGGGGGGGGGTCTTTAGGAAAAGGCTAGTTAGAGTTATGCAGACCATTCCTTGGGTCTCCCGGAGGACTGTCATTTATAGCTTTTTTTTTTTTCCTTTTTTTGCTATTTCTTTGGGCCGCTTCTGTGGCATATGGAGGTTCCCAGGCTAGGGGTCCAATCGGAGCTGTAGCCGCCGGCCTACACCAGAGCCACAGCAACGCGGGATCTGAGCTGCATCTGCAACCTACACCACAGCCCACGGCAACGCCGGATCGTTAATCCACTAAGCAAGGGCAGGGACCGAACCCGCAACCTCATGGTTCCTAGTCAGATTAGTCAACCACTGCGCCACGACGGGAACTCCCCCATTTATAGCTTTATAACGCTGAAGGCAAGGGGTCGTAAAAAAGTTGTTGTCAACAGGAGCCCAATTTGCCTGATGTGATGAAGAGGTTGGTTGACTGACAATGTGCACCTTTTGTCAAAAGGAGTTGCTGCCAAAAGAGAGAAAACTGAAGGAACCATCTGATTTCCACAAAGAGCTGGGAGGCAGGAGAAACTACATTGACATCAAGGCAAGGAAAAGTTCCCTCATGGACCTCAGATCCAATTTTCTTTCCTTGGTGGAAGAGAGAAAGAACAGCAAGGAAAATTCCACAGCCTCTCCTGATCTGTAAGAAGGCTGGAGGGAAATTATTGGGGTCAGTGGAGTTAGAGTAATATGATCAGGCCAGTGCAAGGCTGCCACTCAAGCCCTCAAATATTTGGATTACTCCATCCCCGAGGGAAGCTCTTTCTCCACTTAATTAGTTATGTTCCCAAGTCTTTGGAGACTGGACACTGCCAAGAGCATTAAAATGCCAGCTTTGTCAGCATTTGACATTTCTCTGCCTATGTGTAAGTCTACTGATAAGTCAAATTCGGAAATTGCATATAGGATATTATTTAAATACTTTTTTTGAAAATTTATCTTTCTTTGCATGATAAAAAGAACAAGAGTTAACAAAATCTATTTTCTGTAAAAAAAAAAAAATCATATATTGATGACCACATACATACAGTATTTGCTTTCTGACTTTCTTGCCTTAATAAGAAGCAATTCAGCACATAAAAATATCAGTCCTTGCCACGGACCCCAAGAGGATGTAGGCACTCTTGCTGCTATTATTTTATTATTCCTATTTATTATTTTTACTGTGGCACCCCTACGGGGTATGGACCTTAGGGTTTCTACTTCCGTTTAATGGGAGCAGAGAAAAGAGTAAGCTCTGATGAGATTGAGCCCTGGCTAAAGGTTGAAAGTGCTTCCTGTTTGTCTATGTGATACCTTGGGACTTGACTTGACTTTATCTGAGCAAGCAATTGTGTTGAGGATAGAAGAGCATCCAGGAGGTGGTGCTCCAATCGAGCCCAGGCCGCAGAAATCAACATAGGCAGATTAGAGGGTAGGATTGGCTGGGGCCATAATGCTCTTCTTTGCTTTATTTTCTCTGGATGCTTAGGCGTTTTCCCTAAAAGTCTAGGTGAACACCATGTAACTGAATTAATCTATGCACTTGGTAGAGGGAGAATGAATAAGGGCTACATTCTCTCAAAGTTCCTTTGCTACCAAGTTTTTGAGTATTGAGACCAAAGAACTAAACGGAGATTATTCATAGTCTCCATCAACGACTATATCCTCTTATCACTGAAGGTGTTTTTGTTTGTTCTTTTTTCAATCAGAATTGATAACTAGACTTTTACAGAGTGGTCAAGGAGACATTTACCTTTGGAAATCTTGTACTGTTTCCCTATGGTTCTATTTCCAAAGGTCTTATTCAAGAGGAATGTTTTTTAAAAAGTGTCATGACAAAAAAGGGCTCCAAATGCCAAAAATTTCCTCAGAATTCTCACTCAGTTTTATACGATTTTTTAAATTGTTATTTCCCCAATACATTTTTTTTCTACTGAACCGCATGGTGACCCAGTTACACATACCATGTACACATTCTTTTTTTGCACATTATCATGCTCCATCTAGACATAGTTCCCTGCTACACAGCAGGATCCCATTGTTAATTCATTCCAAAGGCAATAGTTTGCATCTATTAACCCCAAGCTCCCCATCCACCCTACTCCCTCCCCCTGCCTCTTGGCAACCACAAGTCTATTCTCCAAGTCCATGATTTTCTTTTCTGTGGAAAGGTTCATTTGTGCCTTATATTAGATTCAAGATATAAGGGATAGCATATGGTATTTGTCTTTCTCTTTCTGGCTTACTTCACTCAGGATGAGAGTCTCTAGTTCCATCCATGTTGCTACAAATGGCATTATATTTTTTATGGCTGACTAGTATTCCATTGTGTATATATACCACATCTTCCGAATCCAATCATCTGTTGATGGACATTTGGGTTGTTTCCATGTCTTGGCTATTGTGAATAGTGCTGCCATGAACATGTGGGTGCATGTGTCTTTTTTAAGGAAACTTTTGTCCAGATATATGCCCACAAGTGGGACTGCTAGGTCATATGGTAGTTCTATGTATAGATTTCTAAGGTACTTCCATACTGTTCTCCATAGTGGCTGTACCAGCTTACATTCCCACCAAGAGTGTAGGAGGGTTCCCTTTTCTCCACACCCCCTCCAGCATTTGTTATTTGTGGACTTATTCATGATGGCCATTCTGACTGGTGTGAGGTGGTATCTCCTGGCAGTTTTGATTTGCATTTCTCTAATAATCAGTGATGTTGAGCATTTTTTTCATGTGCTTGTTGGCCATCTGTATATCTTCCTTGGAGAAATGTCTGTTCAGGTCTTTTGCCCATTTTTCCTTTGGGTTGTTGGCTTTTTTGCTGTTGAGTTGTATAAGGTGCTTGCATATTTTAGAGATTAAGCCCTTGTCCGTTGCATCATTTGAAACTATTTTCTCCCATTCTGTAAGTTGTCTTTTTATTTTTGGTTTCCTTTGCTGTGCAAAAGATTGTCAGTTTGATGAGGTCCCATGGGTTTATTTTTGCTCTTATTTCTCCTGCCTTGGGAGACTGACCTGAGAAAATATTCATGAAGTTGATGTCAGAGAATGTTTTGCCTATGTTCTCCTCCAGGAGTGTGATGGTGTCTTGTCTTAATATTTAAGTCTTTCAGCCATTTTGAGTTTATTTCTGTGCATGGTGTGAGGGTGTGTTCTAATTTCACTGATTTGCATGCAGCTGTCCAGGTTTCCCAGCACCACTTTTTGAAAAGACTGTCTCTTTCCCATTTTATGTTCTTGCCTCCTTTGTCAAAGATTAATTGATCATAGGTGTCTGGGTTTATTTCTAGGTTCTCTATTCTACTCCATTGGTCTGTATGTCTGTTTTGCTACCAGTACTAGACTGTCTTGATGACTGTTGCTTTGTTATAGTGCCTGAAGTCTGGGAGAGTTATGCCTCCTGCTTGGTTTTTGTTCCTCAGAATTGCTTTGGCAATTCTTGGTCTTTTATGGTTCCATATAAATTTTTAATTTGTTTGTTCTAGTTCTGTGAAAAATGTCATGGGTAATTTGATAGGGATTGCATTGAATCTGTAGATTGTTTTGGGTAGTATAGCCATTTTTACAATATTAATTTTTCCAATCCAGGAGCATAGAATATCTTTCCATTTCTTTATATCTTCTTTAATTTCCTTGAATAGGGTTTTATAGTTCTCAGCATATAAGTCCTTTACCTACTTGGTCAGGTGTATTCCCAGGTATTTGATTTTATGGGGTGCAACTTTAAAAGGTATTTATTTTATACAATTTTTAAAAATTTTTTAGTCAGTGTGAAATTCTCCTGTATCGCTTCATCTCTAATAAGAGTGGTCATGCCAACTGGCAAAGCCCGTGTTCACCAGGATCCTCATTTCCCAGACCAGAGGGGAGTTTAAAAAAAGAGGTCATCACCCCAATATTTACATTTAGAATTTAGTTGTATTTGAAATAATAAAAGATAAGAAGTTAGAAATATATCAAAGAGCCTAGAAAAATATGCATCTTATCCCATCCAAGAGACTCGGTGAAAATTTCTAGACGATGCCTATTCCATTTAGTTGAAAAGCCCCAAGCAGCTGTTGGAAAGGTAGCTGTGGGTCCAACACCGGACCCAGGAATCATTGTGGATTTGGATGCAGAGGTGCCCCTTGACCTGCTCTGTGCCCTAAGACTGACCTCTTGACACTCTGAGTCTCAGTTTTCTGATTCATAAAACAGGAACAACACTATCTGCCTTAAGGCCCTGTTGTGAGGATCAAATCCATACAATAAATATTAAAACAAATAGTTAAATTATAATATAAAAAATATAAATGTAAGACCTTTTCTCTAGACTCTAGGAGATGAATGAGATACAGTCTAAAATAAAGGAACTCAGGGTCTAGGCGACATTTATATTTAGAAACCCTGTGCTGTTTTTATGAGGTTCTTTTTCCAAAGACTCTATTCATGATAAAAGCTTTTAGAAATGTCATGACAACACAGGTCTTAGCCACCTACCTAAAATTTCATTAGTGATTTTTGCTCAGCTCTGCATTTATTTTTTATTTTCTAACCATGTTTTAATTTTCCTATGTTGTTTCATAGACTTTATAGTAGAAAACACTAGTTTTGTTATAAATATCAATATTACCAAAACAGCAGGGATGTCGTAAAATCAGAAAGTCCAGTCCCAAGTCCCAGTTCTGCCACTTGCTGAAGAAGCTGACATTGCCTAAATTACTCAGTCTCTCTAAGCCCTGGCTACCTCTGCATCAGCCAAGTAGGAACCGGATTACCAACGGCACAGTTTGGCTATAAGGATCAGAGATACTTACATGTGTGTGAGAACATCTAAGACAGTGTCCTGATGTGGTAGGCCTCCAGTTAATGACTCTTTCCATTTTTCTTTCAAAATGTATAAATATTCCAGCGCAATTCCAGGGCAGTCCTGCCTGATAGCCAAGTGCTACTTGTGGTACTTAAAAGCCAGCTAATCTACACTGAGATGTGC
Organism: Phacochoerus africanus; assembly: GCF_016906955.1. Lineage (NCBI taxonomy): Eukaryota > Metazoa > Chordata > Mammalia > Artiodactyla > Suidae > Phacochoerus > Phacochoerus africanus. Next base: position 5,411,352 of record NC_062551.1, read on the forward strand.
TATAAGTATAAAATACATACTGGATTTCAAATATTTAGCATACAAAGAATGTACAATTTATTAATAATGTTCAAGTGGTTACTTACTGATAATATCTTAGGTTAATTATATAGGTATTGGGTTTTATATATGTTGGAATGAAGTGATATATATATGTATACATTTCATAGATAGATACTCTAGATATATCTTTATATATCTATATGTCTCTTTATATATGTATGTATATATAGAGAGAGGCATATAGATACATATTAATATACCTAGAGATATATCTATATAGGTGATACAGAGAATATTTATACAGGTATACAAAGATATATAGATAGAGAAAATAGTTACATCTACAGCTATGAAATTTAACATATTATGTACATATTGGGTATGTATTTGTATATATGTAAAGTATATACATAGTTAAATATGTATATGTTAAATATATACTATATATGATACCTACCACTAAAATTAATTTCATGTTTCTTTTTGTAATGTTACAATAAGAAAACCTAAAATTACATATGTGGCTTGCATTACTTTTCTATTGGACCATACTGCTGTACAACATAAAATCTTGAGTTCTCACAAGCAAAAAGAAGCTACTTTTAGTTATCTGGATTTTCTATGGGATCCGTTGTTTTTCCCCAAGCATTTCAATTAAAATTAATCTTCAGAATATAGTTTACTTAGATTCTGATCCACAAAGCAATCTGTTATCTATTTAAATTAATGAATCGAAGGATGTCTTTTATCTATATTTGAATAGTACCCTGGAGCTAAGAAGCATAAAAATAACAATTTAGTCATATGTCAAAATGTAACAGCCTAATACCCTATTCTAGGCCCAATTCTTGGATCTGTACCATAATTTTCAAGCTACATATTTTCCCCAATTTGGGTGACAGTTAAATGGATACTAATTTTCCTTAGTAGTAACTGGGGAGGTGTTTGTAATGAAGAGTGGTACTTTGCAGGTTTTTGAAGTTATGCCACTTGTTAAGTAGAAGCATATTAAGTAACTACATCTCTAACACCTCATTTCTTTACAGCCACAGTAAATGCATGGATTGGTTCTCCACTGCGATGGCTGTAAATCATATTTCATGGGAGCAAGATCGATACTATTGACCAGCTCAACAGACTCCAAGCCCCTCCCAGTCAATGTGATAAGGTCTGGAGACAAGGCTATCAATTGGACCATAAGCTGGTTGCTCTTGTTCTTAAGGATACTTACAACAAATGAAGTCAAGGGACATCGATGCATTCTGAGAAGCCCTTTGGAGGTTAGATGGTCTAACAGCCAAAACAGAGAGGACACAAATGGTTGGCTCAGGGTTGATGAAAACTACAGTTTATCTCAGTAACATAAATGCAAAATTTTTTTTGCCTAGAATGTGTAAGATTAGGAAAAATGGGGAAAAAAAGTGATAGCAACTCCCTGGGTACTTCAGTTAAGAAACTATTCATAGTAGAAAATCCTTTGTTAGCACTGGGTTAGATATGATAGGTTTTGTTTTGTTTTGTTTTGTTTTGTTTAATTTCAGTTATTCCATGTGGCATTTAAGACCAGGGTATTGTGGTACAAATGAGAAAACAAACTCAAAGGATCTGGGTGACTTTTCAATGCCACAAGACTGATCAGTACTAAATGTATGATTAAAACCCAATTTGGGGTCACTCCAGGTCCCCCTTAATAGCATCTCCAACAATTCAGCTAACTGTCCCAGAGCACACACATGTGCAGTAACAGAGGGGCACTCAGCCGCTCCTTTTGAACTTCTAGAGGTATTCAACCAATGGAACCCTAAGATTCCGCAAAGAAGTGCATTTAAAAGGTGTAACCCCTGGAAGGGTCAAGATATGTAATTAATAGCAATATTAATATTGGCTTTTGATCAGTTGATGATGTATTTTAAACATTAAAAATAAAAACAACTGTTCCTCTCAAGTTGCTACTTTCTCCACTTGCTCCTTTTATTATTTCCATCCTGATTCTTCCAACTGGATTAGGAGCCAAAATCAGTTCTTTAAAATTGCATGTTCACAGTGATGATGATCAACCAAGGTGGACAAACCTTGAACTTAGCCTTTTCAATGTCTGTTATAACTTCCTCTGTACACCTTTTTCAGGGATGTGTTAAGTGACCAAAAAATGGGGAATTCTTTTTTTTTTTTTGCACTTAGTTTAAACATTCTGATTAAGAGACCCGTTTCCGAGGTCTCTTTACCAGAACACCACAGATTGACTTCAGCTAAGAAGTGTAGGTTGTTCGTAATTAACTTTAACATACTGCCAAGTCTTTTGATGTTTGTTAAGTGAACCCACAGGAATAAAGAATCATTTCCCTAAAGTTTAGTCAGTGCTTCATGTAAAGTGGACACCTGAGGAATGGAAATGGTGAAGATTTAAACTCATTTATCTTGAATTCTCTATGGGCTGCAGAAGTGATAGAATTTGGTCGTGTTGGGAAGGGAGAAAGGACTGGGTTGTCCAAATTTGCCGGTTCATTATTTGTGCATGTAGTACAGCCTGACTCTGATGATATGAACATGAGGGATAACTGGCTTTTTCATGGCACTTGGCGCTTGGCACTGTTCTAAATACTCTGTGTATATTTGCTCATTTAATCTTTGCAACATCTCTATGAAGTTGATACTATTATGAGCGCGTTCTACAGCTGAAGGAACCAAAGCAAAGGGAGCAGGTGTGACACCGGAATCTCGCTGAGGCATCCAGTTACAGGGCAGTGTTTCAGCTTCCCCACGTGGAAGCCAGGGCCCTGAGTCCAGGAGCTCAGTCAGAATTGAGGTCAAAGGAGAGGTAAGTGAGACAGCTAAAGTTTAGTGCTCTGATGGGGGGTCAGGCAAGGTTCTCTGAGGACAGAGAGGAAAGATCACTTAACCAGTCAGGGGACAGTCATAGAGGTGACTCTACTGAACAAGGGAAATCTGGCCAGGTGCAGAAGTTTCAGAGGAATGAGCCCAGTCATTGGTGCTGGGCATGGGGCAGCTGAGGCCATGGCGAGGAGGGCATGATCCAGACAGAGGAGGGGCTAGCACGACTGGGATAGGGAGCACAGCCAGTTCAAGAGACTACAAGTCGTTAGGTGTTGGGGGTGCAGCAAGCAGAGTGATGAGTGACTCAATTCAAAAGACACTGAGCACAACTATGTGCCAGCATTGTGCTGGGTGCTGAGGATAGAGCCCTGGACACACCAGGTAGGAAGGTAGAAAAGAAGGGTGTGGAGGAGGGAAAGAGAAACAGCCTATATTCCTGCCTTCAGGGAGCTTACAGTCTCAGCAGGGAGCCAGACTTTAACCATCCAAACAAGGAAGTGAATACATGTCACAAACTGTGAAGAAGGCCAGGAAAGACCACGGTGTTAGGAGGGAGACTAGCAGGAGAGACCTTCACTTGGAACAGAGACCAGCGAAGGCTCTTGGAAGAAGTCACATTTCCACAGGTCAAGCCACTTAACAATGAAAAGGACTCCGGAGTTTCCACTGTGGCTCAGAGGGTTACGAACCTGACTAACATCCATGAGGATGCAGGTTCCAACCCTGGCCTCGCTTGATGGGTTAAAAATCTGGCATTGCCACGAGCTGTGGTATAGGTCGCAGATGCGGCTCAGATCTGGCACTGCTGTGGCTATGGTGTGGGCCAGCAGCTACAGCTCTGATTTGACCCCTAGCCTGAGAACCTCCATATGCTGCGGATGTGGCCATAAAAAGAAAGAAGAAGGAAAGAAGGAAGGAAGAAAAGGAAAGAAAAGAAAGGAGAAGAGAAGAGAAGAGAGGAGAGGAGAGGAGAGGAGAGGAGAGGAAAGGAAAGGAAAGGACAGGACAGGAAAGGACAGAAAAGGACAGGACAGGACTCAGAAGAAAGGCTGTAGAGACCAGGCTAGATTGTAAAGGAACTTCTCAGACATATATAAAGACTTGAGAACTTATACCAGAAGAAGCAAGGACCTATTAAGCAGAGGACTCTGATGGGATCACACGTGCATTGACAGGTAAGCCTGATTCATACCTGGAGTCTGTGGGCCCCCACCTTCTGTCACATCACATGCCTATCTCCTGCTTTGCTCATGAGTGCCAGCTGCCTGGGTCCCAGGTATCTACATTCTACAGCTGCTCAGAGCGTGAACGCCCGCATTTCCGGAGAAAGCTGTTAGGTACAGTCTCTTGAGCTTCCAGACTGCAGTTCAAAATAAATTCTTACAAGCTCTGTGATGTTCTTACTTCCCAGCCTGAATTTATTGAGTTCTTAATTGATGTCAGAATTTCTTGCCCTCATCTGCAGTTGTGGAAGCTACCGATTCTTAAATTAGAAATAAATAAATAAATGAACAGTGTTTTTCCCCCAGGCTTGAAACTTGTAAATGAGGTTGATGAGTTCCATTTACACAGCAGGTAAAGACATCTCTACCCAAGACACAAAAGGAAGAAAACGCAGCGCTGTCCCATGTAAACCGCTGGAGCCCTACATGCAAGGTACAAACAACTAATCAGAAGTAAATAAAAGCAAGCACTCTGCTGTCTTCAGGCTCGTCACTGTCAGGCAGAGGGGGACAGCAGACTTGGCGGGGACAGGACTCGGTTCCGTCCAAGAATAATTCCGCGAGTCAAGTTCTCCATCACATTCCACAGACCAGAACATGCCTTCGGGCATGCATGGTTAACCTCGACATCCCGCTCCTTAACAATCCCCCCACATCTGTCAGAAGACAAGCGATTAAACTGCTCCCACACCCGCGCAGATCTAAGATGATCTTACATGGACTAGATAGGTACTCGCTGCTGGGCAGCACATTAAAAATGCAGCAAGAGCTTGAGCATCTATAATTAAACCATTAAACAATCAGACTTCATAGATCTGGGCTATAGGCTTTCCAGTGAAACAGGGTCTCATAGAGCCCATAAAATAGAAGAGGCACATCCTTTTATTAAAGAATTTCAGGGTTCCAGGTACTGCAGCTGAGCTGGGCATCACTGTGGGTACTCTTGTCCTAAAGCATGTCCCTCCTTCCCAGACACAGTGATGTGACAATGGCCACTAGCCGACATCTCTCCTGTTCTAGTTGTGCGGTGTGCCTCAGTGCCCTTCCGAGCATACCTTCTCTTTCTGTGGCCTCACTTTCTCGTCCTGTCCCTAATCTCTACTTTCTATGTCATGGCCCCAGTGAGGACACTTAGCCTACGTTTCTAAAACAAAGCCATTGGTGACAGTACCTGGTGTCTATACCATGCCCAATGCAAGGATTCTATGATAGGCTCTATTCTTATTCCTGCTTCAAAGATGAGGGTGTTGAAGTTCAGGAAGTTGAGTGGCCCAAGGGACATCATTATAGTGATAGAACAGAAATTTGAACCTACCTAAGTTTGACACCAAAGCCCAAGCCCTACCGCTGTGCTCATCTTCCTCTAGAAGTTTACTCAGATCCAGCCCGTGTTCCCTGTTGTCTCTTGAACACCTCCATCAAACCATCCCCAGGAGCCACCAACCCAACACATCCAAATGGCACTGTTTGCTTTTCCCAACCATTTCTTTCCTGACTGGTCCAATCCGTCTCCATTTTCCTAGGCTAGACAATTTGTAATCATCTGGATGCTCAATCTCGGCTCTTTCCTTCTTCGAACCACACTTTGCACTGGTTATTTCCTGCCACTGCTACTGTATGACACGAACTCACGCCCTCATCTTTGGACCCACGGAGAGCCACCCAGGTGCACAGTCTTCTGTTGAACAAAGTGACAGGAAGGAGAACGGGTGGAGAGGCCAGAATCTCAGTCTCATTTCTGCCCATTTCAAGCTAAGGGATCTTGGCCAGGGTCTCCCAGCTGTAGAAAGGGGGTACCATTGCAGCCTCACAGGGAGGGTGTGAGGGTTAGAATTAATCATGCATGTGGAAGCATACCCGGAGATGCACGCACTATGAGAGTCCCATTAAACAACACAGGCTCTCACTCACCTATTTGCGCCTCAGTTATGGGGAAAAATGCAAACTAGGGATGGTAAAATGGGGACAGTAGCTTATGACTTATAGGCTGTGGGGAGATTAGACAACCCAGCATTTGTCTGTTCATGAGAGCAGAGCCTGGCATGCAGTAAGCACCAAGCAAGCACTGGCTGTCATGCCCTCTCCCTTCTCTAAAGGCTCAGAGCAGCATCGCCATTGCCTCCCAACTTGGTACTTAACCAACAAGCATGCTCACTTTCTTTCCCCAGCCATGTACCCATTGCTCTCCTTCTCCAGCAGCTGGCCTGCTTTGCCACACACAGTAGGCCTTCAAAAACACCCACTGGATAGCTATTAAGGATTGCGCTTCCTTAGAGGGAATCTCTGGCTAACTGTTTTCCTTGCCTTTTCATTTTCATTTTTTGGACTTTTTTATTATGGACACATCTGGGAAACTTCACAAGGCCTATTTTCAAACCTCATAAAATTACAAGAGGTGGGAGGTGAATGCCCCATTCTCCTGGAGTCTGGCACCCTGAATGGCAGAGCAGCCACCACTGTGCTTTATAAGATGACAACTGCAGCCAAGCTATTTGGATGATGCGTGCAGACAGTGACCAATGAGAAATGGCTCCAAAGAGCTTTGTCCCGAGAAGGGTGTCTTTCTGGGACAAAGGGACCAGCTCTTTAAGGCTGAACCTCTCAGTAATGACCCTGGGTCTCCAAACCCATCAATGTGAAGTTTGCCCTAAGAAGCGCCTAGAATCCCTTCTGCTCTGTTTTGAGCTAAATAGTATGCCGCGGTCTTTTCCAGATTTAAAGATGAGCTGTCAAGCACAATGAATGACGTCCGCCAAATACATTCCATTCCACGTGCAAATGCCCTTATCTGAATCTCTGTACCATTTACTCGTTCCCAAGAAGCATTCTGTGCTGTACATTCTGGCAGTTTTGTTACTTTAGATATTTGGAAGTCATTTATATAACCAGTTAGAGAGATGCTGTGAAAATGGCTAAGTGAGAGATAAGCCCCCTTTTGTGGTGTCAATGGGTTTCCAAAACTGGTATGTATTCCCAAGATCCTACTTTCTCTGAAAACACCAGCAGCACACTGTGGGCTTATTTCTAGCTTGCCGCGTACCCTTAACTTCAGATTCACAGATGTGAAGGGGAATTATGGAGTTTGTTCAGTCCAGGGATGGCAAATATATTCCAGCGCTAGGAACATCTCGAACTGATCAATGGATAGTGGCTTCCAGAAGCATTGTATTGGAAGAAACGCTCGGGTCAAGCCAGGGTGATGAGCAATACCTGCCATGTACCTGGGGACAGAGTGGGGTAGCACACATGCCACTTACTTGCCAGCGCAGTTCGTTTAATGCCTCTCTGCCTGCAGATAGAGACATTACATGATTCTTTCGAGATCGCGCAGACAGCGCTGGCAGGAAAGCAGCATTCACATTGCCATGTGTACCGCTCTGCTCCCCAGCTGTGGAAGAAGTGTTCACTCCACCACCGAACAACATGAGCAGATAGAGCTAGGTTATGGGGAGTGTGGCAGATGGGGAAAAGCAGTGGGAATCACAGGCTTTGAAAAATTAGCTAAGAGCAGGCCAGCAGCAGGTAGGAGAAAAGGCCAGCTGCACCAAGCTGGGGAAACACCATCATTATTTTATTATTTTGCCAGGGTCTTGTTGTGTGTCTTCCCTTTCTATAATCTAGAAGCCACAGAGCCTCTGAGCTCCTGGTGGAAGAGGAGTAGGTAAGCCCACTGTGGCAAAGTCTCTGGATGACACAATCAGGACACCCGGGGACAGTCTGTGGCATTCCTAAAATCACACACATGTTGGTGTGATACTTGGAAAGGTGTGGGCACCAGTGTTTGGCAAAGGCACAGCACCACATGCCATGGTTACCTTGTACACAACTGTAGCGGGTGACTGGTTCTTGCCTGCCCAACATCCACTTCCCCCCCTTAGATGACATTATCTTCATCAACTCTGAATAACTACCCCTTTTTCACTCTCAGCCAGTATGTTTTAGGGGGGGACTAGTCCACTCTGGCTTCAGGACAAGGCAGGTGACCCAGACTTAGCTAAACAGAGCACGAGGACCCAATGGACGCAGTAATTGGATCGGGGCTGGGCATGTCCTCTAAGCAGAGCCAATGAGATTCAATTTCAAGCTCCGGCTGGCAGTATCTGGAAGAGATGCTCTCTCAGATGCCTTCAGACTGGGAAAATGAAGGGGACCTGCTAAGCCCTCCACATAGGGAAGTGCGGAGAGAGGGGCTCGTGTAAGAGTCAAGCCATCAGAAGGAAAATGGAATCATGGGGGATAAGGATTGAAGTTGCTGTCATCACGGCACTGGTACACACCATGCTCGAAGGCAAAGCTCTCTCTGAAATATCTGTGATATGATCCAATGAATTCCTCCCACCACACTGTTCGCTGAGCTGGGTTGCTGTCATTTTGCAAACAGCAAAAGAACCTCGGCCAATAATAAACCAGAGACCCATTTCCCACATATGATATACCAACTCCAGTGCCCGTCCTTGGGTACAACTTATCCCAAGCACTCCCGTTACCTGTGAGGAGCCCTGGATGTCCTTCCCCCCGACGATCATGAGCTCTGCCATGTCTTCCGCGTGGCGAGTCCGGGCGTGGACGAACAGAGTCTTGCCCACCGCAGTTACGTTTCTCAGGGCGACTAAGCTGCCATCGTTGTTCACCTTGAAGTATGGGCTTGAGACCTCATAGTGCAGCTTGTCGTTTCCCTTACAGTCACTGAAGGTCACTGGCAAAGACAAGCAAACAAACAAAAACAGCATGAGTGGGTCCGGCAGCGTAGTCCTGGAGCTGTCCTTGACCACGGCACGTGGATCACCCCTCTCCGTTCCAGATCCACGAGCGCCACTCCTTATCCCACAGCACCCACTTGTGCCCTGTGGGTTTGACTGCACTGAAGGACCTCGCTCGGTCACCAATCCTTGTCCTTAATCACCCCCCACGCCCACACCAGTGAGGCACAGACAGAGCCTTGAGTGTAGTGGGTGAAGCGTCCGGTCAGATATGGCAGAGTGACATTTAGGGACAGGATGTCCTCCCGTGTGTGTGAGGTGCTGTGGGAGAATCAGAGAGGTCAGGAGGTCTGAGGGACAGCTTCACGGCTTCAAGCCGGGTCTTGAAGACGAGTGGGAAATTAGAAGGTCCCTGAGAGGGCGGAGGGTGCTGTAGGTTACTCAAAGGCACGATGGGGTGGTGAAATAAAACAAAGGCAGGGAAAGCGAACTAACTTAGCGTGCTGGGAGGAGAGGCAAACTCGGAAGGGTGGAGGAATGATGGAGATGTAGGAGAGGCCGGAAATGAAGCTGACATGTCCTCTGGAGACAAATGGGGAAATTCCACAAAGTAAGGGGGCTCTGCTAAGGCCCTGAACTAGTTTTAGTGTGGACAAGGTCAAGGGCAGGTGTGTTTTCCAGTTCCAGTGCAAAGCAGAGTTTCCCAAAGGCAGGGCATCAGAATCACCCAGGAGATGTCTCTTATGGTACCGAGTACCCAATGCAAAGATTCTAATATAGTAGTTCTGGGTTCTAGAGAGCGGAACAGAGAAGGGCAAAGAAAACTCTTAACCCAGTGTGACAGCAATGAGGCCTGGCCCAGATGAGGGCAGCGGATGGACAGGCGTGAGGGCAGTTGCTACAGCGCACAGTTAAGCCATGTGAGGGAAGCAGCTGGCCTGGGGGGAACTGCAGGGAGCTCAGAGCTGTCACCATGAGCAGCTGTGTGACAGTGAGCCACCATGCTCCCTTCTGCGGTATGTCTGGACCCGGCACACGATCTGGCTACTGCAGGCATCGTCACTTGTCTGCCCCTGTGTTTGCCAGCCTGGCTTCCTCTGTAGACTCTGGGGCGGGGGAGCAAGGGATTGTGCTACCAGCTTTCTTTCCCAGCCCTACTTTTGTTTTCTTAGCTCTCTGATCAACAGGTTGGCTTGTTTGTTTACTAAACCTTTAACTGAAGCATGACGCAGGTAGAGAGAAGAGCATCAATCAGGACAGCTCCGTGGACTTTCACAAAGTGGACACGTCCATGAACCCGAACACAAAATATGACCAGCCCCTCTGCCTCTCGCTTCCTGAGTAAAAGCCCTGCTCTCCTCCCGAGAGGCTACACTCTCCTAACTCCTAACCCTAGATGAGTCTCGCCTGTACTTGCACTTCCTGCAAATGGAATCAAAAGGGGGGGGGGGGGGGCGGGGAGCAGGGGGCTCTTTTGGGTCTGGCTGCCTCTGCTCAAGATTATGTTTATGAAATTCCTTCCAGGGGCTACAAGTACAGCACTTTATCCTAATCACGGTACAGGACCCCATCACGTGGCTACACTGAGTGTATATATTATATATCTACCCTACTCTTGATGGGCACATGGGCCATTTCCAGTTTGGCGTTGGTTAAGTAGTACCACTAGGAACCCTCCTGTGTGTGTGTGCATGTTTTGCTTATTTGTTTTTTGTGGTTGTTTTGTTTTGTCTTGCTTTGTTTTTTTAAGTGACATCTACCTGGGCCCAAGTACACTGTTAAAGGCATAAAACTATCTGATGAATAAAGACAATCTTTCTATTTTGGAAAGGTAATTCTTTGGTGATAGTACCCGTATTAGCTGATAATTATAATGGCTCATAGGAACTAGACACTTTATACTTAAGAGGCTCACTGCTAAGCATTTTACTTTCATGATCTTATTTAATCTTTACAATAATTCTGACCCCCTCCCTCCACAGTTTATAGATAAGGTAACTGAAGCTCTGAGAGGGCAAAGGAGGTGGCTAACACACACAGTTTGTAAATCATAAAACCAAACCAAGATTTGAACCCTGGTCTGTCTGCCTTTCCCCCTGATCTGCTCTCAGTAAAGACTAGGCCCTGTGTAGAACTCCCCGCCTCCTAAAATCTCATCAGAACTTGAACATGTGACATGAGTCCCCCGCACAGCCCTGCTCCTACTTCCCTCCCAGCCTGGTACCACCTTGAGGTTCCTCTGCCTCAGGGCTCCAGTGCCTTTCCTGGTACCAAGTTGGCTCTAGCAACTTCTCTGTGAAAAACACACAGGGGGATTCTTGGGAGTCTGCAGTGCTCAGACACCTGTCCGCTTCCTCTGACCATCTTGGTAGCCCAGAGTGACTGGGTGTGGCTGGGCTCAGGTTTGGGAAGAGAACTAAGAAGGACAGACATGGAGACTGCTTTCCCCGTCACCATCAATTAGCATTCGTCCCCTGAAGGCACCCTGCTCACCCACAGGGCAGGCTGCTTTTGCCAGGTTGCTAGTTCTGGCTCTGGTCCCTGGACAGCAGCTACGGAGGGATGGTGGTGAGGGAAGGTGTACAAGACTAATATGGTTATTGTCACGACAAGAATTTATCTTCCCAGAGTAGAATTCTGAGACTCTTCCGTGGAAGTTTTAGCTTCACAGCTAAGTTCTTAGTTCATTCCTTCCTTAGTTCCTTCCTTTCTTCCTTCCTTCCTCTCTCCCTCCCATAAATATTTCCTGAGCTTATGTTACGGTTGATGTTGGGGTTATGAGATGAACAAAGATGGAAACAGTCCCTGGCTTGAAGGCTAGTGGAGGAGATGGGCGTTAATAAGGGACTTACTCCACGCAGGCGCAACTCCAACATGTGCAGTGGACCCGTGACATTGCAGGAACTGCAACTAAGCCAGCGACATGGCCTCGGAGAGCCAGGGGAAAAACAAGGAAGAGAGAGGCGAGGTAGTCTGTGCCCAGGAAACACCGGGCCTGGAAGACCACATAGACTGATGCTGAGAAGGAAGCGAGTATCCTTCCCTTGCAACTAGAGGAGAAGCTTGCCTCTCGTGAGACTCATACCACTGCGGCTCCTGGTGCAGACACTGCGCAGTCAAGGCCTCCACCTCCAAGCTGGCCACAGCTCTCACCTTCACTCTGTGCCTCACACGTTATCCACTCCTGTGCCCCCACAGCTCCTTCACCCTCCCACCCCAGTGATTATAGGACTCCTCTTGTGCCGAAGGCACCTCCCAGCCCCTTAGCCCTATCGACTCTTAATCATTTTTTGAGAAGCAGCTTGGGCAACATCTCTAAACACCCTCTTGCCTTCCCCGTGTTTCCTGCACATACTGCTTCTTATATAATATCAACATGTCCGTTCTATGTATCTGTTTTCAAGAACTAAAATAAAAAATTGGGAGTTCCCATCGTGGCTCAGTGGTTAATGAATCCGACTAGGAACCATGAGGTTGCGGGTTCGATCCCTGGCCTCGCTCAGTGGGTTAAGTTTCCGGCGTTGCTGTGAGCTGTGGTGTAGGTTGCAGACGCGGCTCGGATCCTGCGTTGCTGTGGCTCTGGTGTAGGCTGGCAGCTACAGCTCCGATTGGACCCCTAGCCTGGGAACCTCCATATGCCTCAGGAGCGGCCCAAGGAATGGCAAAAAGACAAAAAAAAAAAAATCAAAAATTGAATCTTATTTATCTCTGTGTCTCCAATAACAAAAAGAATGCTTTTTCAATGATAACTCCACCTAATTATTCTCTACGGGCAAGCTGATTCTCCACTGATGGTGGATCGGGGGGTAGCTCTTCCATACTGGAAGCAGGAGGCACTTTAGGTGAGGCTGGGAATTGAGAAGGAAGACCCCCTCATCACCTCATCTTGATTGGGTCCAGCAGTGGAGACAGGGAGGAAATGAAGGACCCAAGCCACTGTCTCCCCTTAGCTCTGTGTGTGTCCTTCTCTCACAGCCTGTGACCTAGCTCACTGGTGAAGTTAGGGGTGCTGCCTGATCTTCCCTCATAATCCAGATAAAGCTTCACTTAGCCCCTAAGCACAGCTGGGATCTGTGTGTGCGTGGTGAATGTAGTTCTGACAAATAACAGTAACGACTGTTGTTTGTTCAGTGGCATCTGAGTGCCAGGCTCTGTGCCAAGGACGGTACATTCAGCCCCCCTTTAGTCTCATAGCAATTCTTCTCTACAGCAGCATTTCCCAACTTGTTTTTCATTATCTCCCCCTACCCAGGAGAATTTTTAGATTTTTGCCTAATTGCCACCACTGTCATGAGATTAATGTCGTAGGTAACATATATGTTTATTTGCTGCATGCATATCTACTCTACACAAACACACACAACGTACAATTTTTGTGTCCCTCCAAGAAGTCATGTCCTACAGCTCCAATGAGGATGCACAGTTAATAAGCATTATTTCCATCTTATAGGAAAAAATACTGAGCCTTGGAGAGAATGACTAAGATGCTCGAGGCCACACATCCAGAAAAGGCAGACACTTTCCCAGTCTGATCAGACTGCACCTGCAGCTCAAGCTCTCAGCACGCCTTTATCCCAGCAATGAATGAATGAGAGGGAAATGGGCAGGGGCTCCATCTCTACCCCCCACCCAGGCTTCTCAGCAAGCCCTCCAGGGTTGTCCGAGGTACCGGGTAAGAGGATGTTGAGAGACCAGATCTACATTCAGGACCTGGCACAGTGTAGGCCCGCAATATATTCTAGCTCTCTTCCCAACTTGTATCAAATGACTAAGGATTGCATAATAGGGTCTGGTTTTAGAACACTTCTTATCAGTTCAAGAGCAAGTGCCTTAGGCTGTGAGTCTTATTCAAGGCTATAGGAATCACCTGGAGAATGTTTTTTTGTCTTTTTTTTTTTAGGGCCACACCCGCAACATATGGAGGTTCTCTGGCTAGGGGTTGAGTCGGAGCTGTAGCTGCTGGCCTACACCACAGCCACAGCAACGCTGGATCCTTAACCCACTGAGTGAGGCCAGGTATCAAACCTGAGTCCTCATGGATACTAGTTGAGTTCATTAACCGCTGAGCCATGATGGTTAACTCTCTGGAGAATTTTTTTTTTTTTTTTAAATTAGCAATACCTGCCCTCAACTCTCAACCAAGATTTTCATATAACCAGACTGGGGTCCGGGCACTATTACTCTTTAAGACTGCCCAGGTGGGAGTTCCTGTTGTGGCACAGCAGAAGTGAATCCAACTAGGAACTACAAGGTTGTGAGTTCGATCCCTGGCCTTGCTCAGTGGGTTAAGGATCTGGCATTGCCATGAGCTGTGGTGTAGGTCACAGATGCAGCTCGGATCTGGCATTGCTGTGGCTGTGGTGTAGGCTTGCAGCTATAGCTCCGATTGGACCCCTAGCCTGGGAACCTCCATACGCCATGAGGCCGGCCCTAAAAAAAGCAAAAAAAAAAAAAAAAAAGACTCCTCAGTTGAATCTAAAGTAGCCAGGGACAAGAACCAGGACACTGGACAATGCATTGTTGGTCAAGATGCCAGGTTTCCGCATTTCCCAGCAACTCCTAGCACGGAGACCTAGCATGCCAGGAACTGCCATTCCTGTGTCCCAAGAAGGAGCAGTTTAATGATAGGTTTCTAACCCCTTTTCCAATACTGGGTCATGTGTAGCAGCCCAAGACCTTGGGCAAAACCTCAATGCCTTCATCTATAAAGTGGAACAAATAATGGTACCTCCCTCATCCGTACTATAATTCTGATGGTGAGCATCAAACAAGCTAATATGCACCTACTACATAATAGGTACATAAAGCACTTTGGACAGACCCTAGTGCTTCATGAATAAGAATGATTATCCTCATCATTCCTGCATCTCTGGGCATTAAGGAAGCTTCCCTTTCCTCTTCTACACAGCTTCCTTCTTCTGGCTGGTTTTCTGCCTGCCTCCTGGGTCCTTCCACTTCTAGTCCAGTACCTGTGCTCTGGCCTGTGTGGTTACCATGGAGATGGTAACTTCAGACATCTCTGCTGAGGCTAAAGGTGTGAGGCAGATGTTTCTGATGCTAACTTGCCCATCTTTGGATCCTCCCACTTTTCTTGGCAAAGCCCTACCGATCTTTCCTGAGAGGCCCTAAAGGGAAAATAACATCAAAGGAGTGAGATTACAGGGCCTGTCTAGAGTAGACCTGACGGAGATGTGTTATATACTCTCCAAATAGATTCTTTGCGATGTCCTGAAAACCTAAGATATTCTTTTTTTCTGAAAGAATGATGCTGCACTGAGAGTTTTACATTCATAATTGTGATGATGCTTCCCATTATCCCTCCAAGGTAAATATTTTTGTCCTCTGGAAAGAGGCGTAGCGAGGTCGCTTGAGGCTAAGGCCAGTTAGTCGAGGCTGGTCTACCTAAGCGGAAGTGCTCTCTCCTTCCGTCTCGCAGCTTCCAGATCCACAATCTAACCACACTTTCATACCTAGTCTATTGTTCACCCAATGTTTTTCTTTTAATTGGTCTATGTCTTTTATTTACGAAATTATTTGAAGATAATATTTATGATGAACGGGCCGAATTTATTTTTACTAATGTTAAAATCAATTTAAGGAGTCAAGTAAAAACTTATGTTTGTGCGTGCACTAAACTCCTCACAATGATGCATGTTCCTACCCTTCCAAAATGCTGGCTTGGGCTACGTTCCTCCCTCATGTAAACAAGTTCATGCCTGGTTCCACACTGGTCAGGCCTGTAACCTAGGAGGGCTCTGATATCATGATATATGATTATATGATATAATATAGGAAGTCTTCTGATATTTGAAATAATATATACAACATAAATAACGAGGTCTTGAGAAAGACGCAAACCTTAGGAAAAAGCACAAATCTAGACCACACCAACCATCACGATTTTGGCAGTACCTAAACAAAGCAGCTGAAATATATGAAGAATGCTTAATCAAAAGAGACGTATGTCACCACACACTTTGTCTCTTCTTCCTCCTGAAGGAAACAGACTTTACTTCTCCACTGATTGTAATTCTAGGTAAAGTTTCCTACTGAAAGGGTACAACTCACAGCATCAGCCGGCCCTGCACCATTATCTCAGAGCATGACCTCTGTCAACACAGTGGAAATGTTAGTGATTCTCAAACTTTTAAATGGAGATCAAGTCAATGCATGTTTGGGGTACAGAGTTCACAGGACATATTAAAGAAGAAAATGAATAGTTTATATCTATTAAAAAAAAAAACCCTATTTCTACAGAAACAACCTCCTAAGTAACTCAGAATAACACCATGAGGATAACTGAAAGGCAAAACTCAAATAAACAATTACACTTGTGAACAAATACAGAAAACCTTTATCTGAGGGGGAAAAGGATCTATCTGTACTATTGTGAACCTAAAAAGGACTTCTTTACATAGTTTATCACTATGGCATTTAAAATAGCTGCTGGGAAAAAAATTGTACATATAATATACTGTACATGGGGATTTATTGGAATCAATTGCACAACATCATTCTTGGAGATAATCTTTGAACACCCCAGGAGAAGAAAGGGGGGAGTGAAAATTCCCCACCTGGGGGAAAAATGCAAATTAGACAAATGGCACCACTCAGCGTTTCAATTATGCTTTCAGCATGTTTCCACTCAAAATGTCCTCTGGGCTTAATGCAAATGTCACAAAAAGACAAACTTTAGCTGGGAGACAAAACCACAATTGAAATGGGAAGTTTGGCATGTGAATTAAGGGGCTTAATCTTCCTGACCTTGATTTTATGCTTTTCTATTTCTTTCTCTTGAATGTGGTGCTTAGGGATGGAAAGGGAAAAGGCATAGATTTCTTACCATCTAGAAATGTGTGAGGACGTAAATTAAGCTGTATTATGAGCACAGCAAATATAAAAACGCTGCTGGGTTTAGATTGACCTGCAAAATAGAGAACATCCCTGCTCATGGAGATAGGTATGCACTAAATATGGAATTTGGGCCATTTCTGGAAGTGTTCTGGGGCCAGTCTGCGATCCATGTGCTCGCATCATCGCGTGGGCGAATGGCCCTAAACACACGATACATGTGTGTAGAGTCCTGAAAACTGGTCTCCACGTAAATCGTAGGGCCTCTCAGAGTTGGCAGCCAGACTCTACTCGTCCACATGTGCACGGATACGTGAGGATCAGAAGGGTGTGGGCCCTGGAAGCTGTATTCCTCCCACAGTCGGATGTGCTTGCACCTACTTCTGGAAACTATTCTGGCACACAGAAGATAATGGCTTGGTTTCAGCAGTACGCTGGTCAAGAAAAAATAAGTGGAATGTAAATTGTTCACTGTCTCTTCGACAGTACCATCTACCCAGTGTTCACAGTCCAGTTAGTGGAACGGAACTCAGTGGCCCCAGAAGGGCCTGCATACTGGCTGATGTGCAGAGTCCTCGCTGGGGCGTGGAAAGTCATGCCTTTCCAACAACTGAAAACAGCGCTTAGCTCAGAGATATCAGATGGGCTCTCCCCAGGATACAGACCATCACTTAATTGCTTTTCACATCCTCAGCATCCCACTGGGGTTCAACTTCCTTTGAAAGGACTTGAAGTCCAGAGGCTCTTGGGATTTGCCCACGTGAGAGAAACAGAAAACACATCCTTAGGTTTCTCAGAACACTCATTACTGAAGCCTTCTAGTCAATCATGCTCTCATTTACATATGTTCAGTGCCACCCACACTGGGCCAGATCCCTGTATGAAAGAAACCTCTTCCAGCCCGGATTCTGTCTACCCTCTTGACTCCTGGATGAACGGAGCCATATCCTGGGTTCCACGTTTGGTCTGGCGTCAACACGGACATCCACACAGCTTTTGTCAGGTTCTGGGCATGTTCCTAATTGTGACGCATTTCCCCAGGAGTGGATTTCAGCTCCAAAGGCTTTGTGGATTTGATAGGTGCAAAATGCACATAAAACGGTCTTAATACCACCACATGTGTCAATCCCGAGTTTGATAAGATAGCGTTTCAATTCTATCATGTCAGCTGCAGACATCATAATGGATGATTCCATCAAGGGATCTTCAGCAGAAACCTATTTTTGCCATGTAAACCCTCAAGGGGTTCCTCTTGGAAAAAGACAGAGCTCACATCTGCTTTCAGGGGATTTTCTCTGCCTACCATTAAAAAACTTTGTTGCTAGCTCTGGATCTAGTCTTTTCCAGAGTCTTTTCTTCTTACTACTGATTTTTTAAAACACACAAGTTGTTTTCTGAATAACTGCTATGCATCCTATATTCCATGACGGTTATAATCACTATGAATTTCTATTTCAGATTAGAATTACTTTATATGGCACAGCGCCTGACACAGGACATCTCAATTCTGTTTGTTGAGTGAATAAATAGCAGAACTACAATTTGGCAGCGAAGCAAATTTGAAACTCCCCAAACAAAACTGAGAATGATGGCCCAAACTCATGTGACAATTTGAGTAAGTTGATTTGAAAGTCACTTGATCAGCGAAACAGAAATCACTGATTGAGCAACTCTGAGAATCACCAAGTCTCGGATTTACAGAGCTCCCCTCTCAGTGTTTTCACATCACTGGTCCATGTGTCTTACATTGACCCTAGTTTCTTATTTATCTAGTAATATGTACACGTGCCTTGCTCTCTGAGCATCTGTTGGGTGAGTTAATGAGAAGATAAATTTGCTCCACTATAACCTGTAACATATTTGATCTTGCTGTTGGAGTTGTCTCGAGACATGCGGCAGAGAATCCTGGCCGAGGCTATGTGGAGATTTGATCCTAACTGCGTGTGATGCTCTGGCAGTCGTGTGATCCCTCAAGTGCCTCTCTGCTGCATAAGCAGATATGGAGGAAGGAAGCTATAAGAAGGACAACTTCTGTATGAGCACCTAGAAAGATGCAGAGCCAGGATGAAGGTGGAGAGGAAAACACAATATTGGTTTTTAAGTCCAGCTCCATGGGCCTATTGTTCAAGAAGAGAATAAAACATACATATAAGCTAAAAGATTCACAAACCACAAGTGATTTAGGCAGTCTCAAGCACTGTTTCCTGATAAACTACTGCGAAGAGCCACTTGGCCCCATTTCTGAACAGCGTGGCTTTGCTCTGGTGCAATGAAGACTAAAGCAGCCTAGGGGTCTTCTGGCATCTTGAAGGGTTCATGCTTTGGGGATCTTGGAGAAAAACCTTTAGAAGCAGTCTTCCCATAGAGAGCAGTGGGAAGCACTTCCTTTAAAAGCTACCCAGAAATATTAATCAATAAGGAGGCCAGAAGAAGAGATCATGGAAGAATAATTCATGAATTTGTATAAGAGACTCCCTGGGGGCTTCTAGAAGTAACCAGAATAAAAGCCAAGAGAGGAAGGTGGGTGGGGATCCCACAGTTGTGCAGGTGTCAGCTATAAGCTGGTGCAGTGCAAATATTATTATTTGCATGATGCATTATTGTCCAAATACTAGCAAAGCCTGAGGAAAATCAGGGTAGCATTTGCAAGGTCTTGTTATTTATGAATGAAATAATTTGCCTGCCATTGGACACTTTCCAGTAGAATCTAAATGACTCTTGAGCAGGAATGGTGGGGAAGAAGATTCTAGCACTGGATGGTATCTCTTACAACTAGGAAATTCTATTACTCTAAATCTCAACATATTCATCCATTAACTCCTTAGAAGTATCATTTGTTCACTTACAGTATGAAAGAGGGTAGGCAGTAAGGGATAAAGACCAACATCAAGACAAAGAAGCTGGATTATCTGCTTTCATTGTACTCAGAATTTAGAAAGTTGGACCATAAAATCATTTGGAGGACTGCCCTGTTGGAGGACGGGTATTCCATTTCTTCACTGTGTCAAAAGGCCAAACAAGCAGATAGGGCAGATATTAGAAACAGATCATAGTTCAATATAATAGATCATTTCCAGCAGCAAGATAAAGTCAATCAATGAGCAGGCTTATAATTACCAGAAGGCTCTAAGGTGAGGGATTATCAACAAATATATCTCCCTTTACTGAAGAGTTGTGTTGTCTAAAAATTGCTTAGAAAGCAAATTTTGTGTAGTTTTCCTATATTTTACTCTAAAATTGGATGTGTTCCTTTAGACAATGTTTTGGCCTTAAGTCATAATAAAATTACATTTAAGAATGCAGCTACACATGAGAAACATTTGAGGGGATGAATTATAACTTTTAAGGTAAATATTGATACTAATCCATAGATCAAATAATAAAATCATGCAAATCATTTGGGCAAGTTTTTCAATTGGCTATGAAAGTTTGAAGATCTAATTTTAACGATGACCATCATCAAGTGAGCAAAACTGAACACCGCAGACCGAAAGGTCATTTGGTTTTGACTCAAACTGTAGGCAGAACAATCACCTATTCTCTTTGTAGACACCCAGAGAAGCTGTTGAGTTCTAGAAGAGATGAAGATGGTTTGGAGATGAGGAGAGGTGGGAGTGTGAGCGTGGGAACACAATTTTAGAACTAAAATGTCCAAGATGAACTGCGTGTGGTATACGGAATGACTGGCTAATTGGGACCTGCTGTATCGCACAGGGAACTCTACCCAATAGTCTGTGATAACCTATACGGGAAAAGAATCTAAACAAGAATGGACGTGTGTTCACGTGCAAGTGAATCACTTTGTTGTGCAGCAAAAATTATCACAACATTGTAGATCAACTATACTTCAATACAACTTTTTTTAAGAATTAAAAAAAGTAAAATGTCCAGGTTGAATAAACAAAGAAAACATGAGCCTTCAGAGAATGTGTACTGAATCAGCTTCTGATTTAAAATATTGAAATAGGAGTTCCCGTCGTGGCGCAGTGGTCAACGAATCTGACTAGGAACCATGAGGTTGCGGGTTCGGTCCCTGGCCTTGCTCAGTGGGTTAACGATCCGGCGTTGCCGTGAGCTGTGGTGTAGGTTGCAGATGCGGCTCGGATCCCGCATTGCTGTGGCTCTGGCGTAGGCCGGTGGCTACAGCTCCGATTCAACCCCTAGCCTGGGAACCTCCATATGCCGCGGGAGCGGCCCAAGAAATAGCAACAACAACAACAACACCACACACACACACACACAAAATAATAATAATAAAATAAAATATTGAAATAGGTTCAAAAACATTATCACAAGTAGAGAAGAGTTTATAAAGTGTTGGTAATCTGAAACAGTACCCAGTAAACAATGATCTATAAATGTTCCAACCTGGAAGAGGAAGGGGTGGTTCTAAGAGAGGAGAAACTAACCAGCAAGCATTCAACAAAGTGGTAAGACCATAATAAATATCCAATGAGTGATATTCCCCACCCCAATCCTCAAAGGACATTTCAAGTGTCTTACAGAAGAGCAAATGTGGCTGCTTGGAGAGGCAGAACTGCCTATGACATGAAAGTCAGTGATAGAGTTCAAACTGAGTTTAAACCCAGTTCCACCACACTCCAGGCTTTTCATTGCACAATTCCATTTCCTTTAATTGCTGGATTTGAAAAAGTCTCCAAAACTAGTGATGGAAAAGAGAGGAGTTTGGGGGTTTTTTTGTTTTTTTTTTTCCTTTTCACATAAAATTTAACAAGCCAGTTTTTACTGGGTTAGTTTCCTAGCCTACTAGAGCCACAAAAATGGACAAATTGACTGGATATCAAACATTTATAAAATGTCCAACTTCAGTTTATGACCTAGTTGAGGATGCTATGTGAATGTCATCATTCCTTCTAGTTCACATTATGTCAGCAGATGTAAATGGCTGCAGCACGAAGAGTTAAAGAACACTGGAGTTCCCATCGTGGCTCGGCGGTAACGAACCCGACTAGAAACCATGAGGATGCGGGTTCGCTCCCTGGCCTTGCTCAATGGGTTAGGGATACGGTATTGCTGTGAGCAGTGGTGTAGGTCGCAGACATGGCTCAGGTTGGTGTTACTGTGGCTGTGGTGCAGGCCAGCGGCTGCAGTTCCGATTTGACCCCTAGCCTGGGAACTTCCATATGCCACGTGTGTGGCCCTAAAAAGCAAAAAAGAAGAGTTAAAGCGATTCATATGAACACACATTGGGAATTAGCCAAAGCATTTCCCTCGATCTTCAAGTCGCTCTACAAAATCACAATGCTAATTTTTCATGTTTGATGTCTATCTTCTGTGATAGTTACCATTTACAGCTTAATACGTAGAAAACATTCCTTCTAATTCTCCAACAGTCCCATGAAGGTAGTATTTTACAGATGAGGAAACTGAGGTTCAGAGAGCTTAAGACAATTTCTTAAGGCCACACATCAGTAAGTAGCAAAGCTGGAACTTTGCTTTTCTCCATCTATTCTAGAGTTTTGTCCCAAGTCCCCAGGGAAAGTGCACAGGTATTCCAAGATAGTGAAGTCAGAAGTCATTCTGCAGTTTTGGGGCATGTGGATTAATAGGAAGTTAAATAGTCTAGAGCTGAAACAATTGTCGAAGATGAATTTGAGTGCAATCTTGAAGTAAATTATTAAATGCATCAGGAGGGAAACCCATAGAGCAGAAGCCAAAAGACCCTGAAGATCAAAGCTCAGGTTAACACTTACACTCTGAAAAAGGCCTAGGAAAATACATGAACGGGACCAAGCCACATCTTCATGCAGGCCCGAAACATCTAAAAGTATTCAGAGCTTTTACTAGCATAGTTTCTTCAGAGGATGAAAGAAAACTGTGGAAATTGCTACCACTGAATCTATCTGTAACTTTTATCAGACAGCTTTAGAGATTTGGACTTTCTGCAGACCAACGCCCTGGTGCTACTACAAATTCACCACAATCCCTAGATGACAGAAGACAAAACATCATGCAGGAAGGGAACAAAAACAGCTTGGAAGTTTGATGTGGGAACTTGGGAATGATCTGATTTTCATAACACTCACGGATGATCTATAGCCAGTGTTTGATGAGCATCTTCTGTAAAAAAAATCCTGAGGCATTTCAACATCCCACCCTTTATTCCCTGGAGATACCTAGAGCGCTTCTACACAGAGCTGTCCATATGCTACCTGCAGATCTGTGTTTGGGGGCTTAGGCACACGGTCCGAGGCAACAGGAGTATTCTCCCTCAAAGGTATGCCTGGGGAATTGACAAGGTTGGAGGCTCAATAATAACCAGGAGGGATGCCAATCAAACTGCAACAAAGCGAAAAGCACCAACTTCTACACCTTCACACTTCTCTCCTGACCTATCCTTCGGTAACCCAGGAGATCTCTGAGGACAAAGACCTCCTAGAACTTCATCTCCATGTCTCCGATTGTGCTCAGAACTAACCCTGATGAAAGTTGGCAATCAAAAATATCAGTGGACTTTTTGTGGTTGTAATCAATTAATTCATTCATCTCCTCCTTAACTGTCGTGGGTGAGATGCTCACCAGCTGTGATTACAAATTGGTGGCTGTCTAGTTGACAAGACCTTATCAGGAAATTAAAAGAAAATGATCTGGCTTATAAGACATGAAGCACAATTAGCTCTTGTATGCATATATGGGTTTCTGATGTAAGCAAGAAAATGATCAGCCCTGTAGGTCGCGCCTATTCATCCTCCAGTTGCCAAGAGATTTTTATTGCATCCCTCATGCCATATGGCATCGTTTCTAGCTTTAGCCTCATGGGAATGCAGGAGGATGCCTGCCAAGAGTATCTCATCACTTGCTAAAGGTATCCCAGTTTCCTGTGATTTCTTCACTTGACAACAATGGCCCACATTCATTTCCGTAAGAAGTAAAAGCCAATGCAGCTGAAGGCTTTTGTGCTGCTTTCTACCCTACCTGAATAATCATGGGAAGTGCAAGAGCCAAATGTAAATCACAGCTTTCCATCAAAAGTGGCAACTTTTGCAATTGAAGGATTCTTATAGGGGATCTCAAGTATATTACTGTGATTACAGAAGGCCCCATGTGTCTGGAAATGTTCTTTTTGCACATACTCACGGCAAGTCTAAGGTTCCTGAGATTTATTGCTCGTGCTTGTTTTTTATGTATATGTGCTGCAAGCTGAAGCATATGGTCCTACACAACTGTGATATTTACGATAATGAATCACAGATGTTTAAATGGATGTAATCTGAAAACACTTAAATGCTAAGATGCTGGAATCTTACTGCAAACATTGCGAAGAGAGGACCTTTGGATTATGTTGATTTTTCAGATATTTTCAGATATCACTAGAAATATGACTTTGGGAAAATGTCAGGCAGAAAGGAATGACTTTTTTCAATCTATTTATTTCCTTATTTTTGCATTTTTAGGGCCACACGTGCAGTGTATGGAAGTTCCCAGGCTAGGGGTCGAATAGGAGCTGCAGCTGCTGACCTACACAACAGCCACAGCAATGCGGGATCCAGTTGTGTTGGCAAACTACATCACATCTCAGGGCAACACCAAACCCTTAACACACTGATCGAGGCCAGGGATGGAATCTGTGCCCTCACGGACACTAGTCGGGTTCATTCATTGCTGAGCCACGATAGGAGCTCCCTTTTTTTACACTTTCAAAAAGGATAGTATTCAGAGTAAGTAAGGAACTCCAGGGGTGTAGATTTGGTTTATCTATAGATAATGGAGTTGCAGCCCCTTCTAGAATTAAGGGTGATTTCATGCAGTGGGTATCCTTTTACTATGCACCCATCCTGTAACATATTATTTTAATGGTCATTTCCAAATACAACATAATATTTTTAATTTCACTGGAGGGAAATGGGAAATGCACCCATTTACCCCCTCATCCACCCCTCATTTGTCCCATTAACCATACAATTTTGTGTATATTCTACCAGGTTAACAAACCATATACACACACATATGGTAAGTAGTTCTGCTCTTCTATCTACTACAAACTTTTTATGTCAGCTCATATAGAAATACTTCATTCTTTTTTCATGACTGGATAGCACTTCTCAGTATGATTCTGCTATCATTTAAGCAGTCTCCTATTTCTAGACACAATTTTTCTTGTTATAATTACTATTTAGTCATAAACTTTTATACCTGCCTTTTTGTGCCTATGTGCAAGGATTTTTCTACAGTTGACCCATCTTAGAAAGTGCTGATTCAAATGAAATGCCCATTTAAAATTTAGTTAGACACTGACAAATCATCCATGAGGAAGATTTTATGGCCTTGGTCTCTAATCCAAAGTGTAATAGAGTTCTCTTTTCTCATACTAACAGTGAATAATATAGTGTTTTCTTGCCAATTTGATAGTTGGGGGAAAAAAAGTATGGTGTGCATTTGCATATGTTTGATGAAGAGTGAGGTTAGGCACTGTCTCATAGTACTGGCCACTGCAGCATCCTTTTCTGTGAATTTCATCACTCCAGTGTGCCAGAGTACGGAGGAACTCAAATTCTATCATCCTGACTAGACTGTGAGCTTCATGAAGAAACTGTGTCTTGCTTGCCATTCCACCTACATTGCTCTGCAGAGACCAGGCATGTATGTTTTGTTAAATGAATACATGCCTGTTTGAATGAGCATGACGTTTCCTCCTGCTGCTGCACAGCTGGTTACCGGAGTCCCACGTTCAAAGAAGAAACTCAGCTCAACCCCTCCGCTGTTGTGGTTCCCTCTCTACCTTCCCTCTGATATTGGCCCCCTCCCTTTCAGAATAAAACCTTCACACGTGCAGGGACTTTGTCAGCCTAGTAACCCTTGCATCTCTAGTACTAGCACAGAGCCCGAGAGACAGTAGGCACTCAGTAAATACTTTCTAAATGAAGCAGTCTTCGTTTTATGAGCTGTCAGAATGTTTTTATTTCACATACCCATGCTGGCACCCAGCTTTGAGAGGTGGGCAGGAGCTTTTGATGATGTTTCTGCTTTTCTATGCATCTCTTGTGCTGCTGCAGAGAGGGAGCTCCGAGGCTTTTAGTAAGACTCCTAATGCCACCTTGTATACCAGGGTTTGGGGGATAGAACTTGTGAAAGAGAAATGCTATTATGGTACCAGCAAAAGGGCTTCATTGCCTTGTTTGATTTTTCATGGCAGCTGTGCAGAGAAAGTTGCACTCAACTGGAGTGTGCCCAGTTGAAATGCCGAACCTCTGAGCTGAATTCATACTCATATGTTGACATAAAGATCTAAAACAAGCTAAGACAGCAAAGAACCTATGGGCCATCTTATGACCACATGTCCCTCTAAACTAGGTGTCAGGGATTTAGAGCCTGTAGGCCAAATCTGGTCAACTCCTTCTTTTATAAATAAAGTTTTATTGGCACACAACCACACTACTGTTTACATGTTGTCTATGGTTGCTTTTGTTCTATAATTGCAGGATTGACTACTTCCAACAGAGACTGTCTGGCTCACAAGCGTGAAATATTTACCACCAGCCCCTTTGCAGGAAAAGTTCGTTGACCTCTGCTGTAGCCCAAGGTCACGCTTTTCTCCCACATTTTTCAAGAGATCTACCCTAAGCCACCTGAGTGCTAAGGCAAGTAAATTCTCCACAAGAAGCTTTGCACTCTCAGTTGCATGATTAGCCACAAAGACAATCAGCAGAGTGGGGAAAATAACTCACAAACACTCAAATAAGTATTATCTCAGTGCCTGGGTATTACCTTCAATTTTCAAAAATAACATCTTCTAGGAGATATTTTCCACTCAAAATAGAATCCCAAGAGGTTTAACTTTTTAGATATACTTTCAAAATCAATTATCTGCAGTCATTAAGTACATGGACAAGCACTCATACAGAAGATGAATATACCCAGAAGAATAGAAGGAAATCGTGTATAGCTATATTTTTATGTCTCTAAAGCAATAATTTATAACCAATAAATTAGCTTAGAATCATGCATCTGATCAAGCTCCTACCAAAACTGTTTGTCTTCAAGGTCGGTTTCACACACACAAAGTGATCTGTCATTTTTTCAAGTGATTTGTCATTAATTTTCCTTTTCAAGAGTCTATCATTGTTTTCCCCCAAATAACTAAGATATCTGATTTTATTCACTCTGTAAGTAAAGCCATTGACGATTTAGCTTCCTGGAAAAGGAAATGGGAATTATCCAGCCAAAAGTGGAAGGGGAAAGAGTGATCTTTTTTTTCCTCTGATGAGGACCTGGTTCATTAGCAAGAAGAAAATCACAATTTCTTCGAGGTTAAGAGGCAAAAGACAGACAGAAACCAAAAAACTCTCAAATTTGCTTTAATATCTCCATGAGGCTCAGGAGCTGTATTGGGACATTGCAAAAGGATAGTCACTGTGTGTGTGAAGTACTTAAAGATCCAGGGAACTCAGAAAAGTAACACATTTGAACGAAAGCACTTATTTCCTATGTAATTTTGTGATTTTGAGTTGGTGACTTCCTGAATTCTTACTCAATGTTATATAAGCCTGGGTGTCATGGGTACGAATCCTTCTTTGGGCATTTCAAGGGTCCTGGGTAAGAAGAATCCAGTTCTAGGGTGGGGAAGAGTTAGAAATATGAAATCTGGTGACACTTCACAGGAGTGCATGAGGAATAAAGCAAAAAATGAGGGAGAGTCATTCTATTACTCTTTCACCAGGAACAACTTTGAAAATGCTCATAATAGCTGTACTGAATAAAACAGTTCCTGAGCTCAATACCAGCACCCTCAGAGGGGGAGGGGCAAGGGCACGAACCTTGGTTCTATTAAGCCTCTCACTGGGTTTGGGTGGGTAAAACAGTGGGTGCTCAAGAGCTCTGCAGAGTGATAGGTTAACCGGGAGAAGACAAGAAATCATATAAGAAAATGGGAGGAGCAGAACTGGGGCGGGGGTGGGTGGCAGGTGAGAAGGGGAGAGCTGGACTGAAAGGCAGTGGAAGATTGTGAACTTCCTCTCTGACCCTCAAACCCTTGGGGAAAATCAACCCTTGTTCATGAATGATGTGCATGTCCATTTCTTGTGCAACCTGATTTAGGGGCCATGTTTTACAGCCTGGTCAACAAAGATCAAGAAAGAAGCAGCCTTTAAGGCACAGGAACAGGGGCAAGACAGGTTATGGTATCAATTAGGAGGACAGTTTCAGATTCCATAATTTATGGAATGTAGGGTTTCAATTCCCATTTAACTAATCCTTCAATGGTTAGAGTGGTTCTGTGAACATTGCATTTACGTCTAATATTTATACAGCTCTTTCCATGAGTCAGGCAGGGGGTTAAGACTCTTCATGCCTTATTGCACTATCTTATAAAATTTTCACAATGGTGTGGGATACTAGTATTATTTCCCCATTTTACAAATAAAGAAACTGAATTCAGAGGAAAGTTGTGCGACAGGTGTAGAAGAACTGGATCTCCAAATAAGCCTGCCCAACCACAAAGCTTGCTCCTCTTAATACTTGACTGGGCTGACTCTCACCTGCTTAGCAAAGGAGTCTCCAGGATTCTGATGGGCTCCATGTGCATAAAAGAGATCAAAGTGCAGCCTCTGCCTTTACTAATAATGAGGTGGTCAGTGAGCCAGCCAGTCACGGACAATCTTGCATGACTGGAACACAGCAGAAGTGGGAACTAAGTTCTTTGGGAACGAAAAAAGAACACGTGGTCTGGCTTGAGCCTGAACCACTGAAGACTTCATGGAAGAAATGGCCTTTGAGCTTCACCTCGAAGGATGAATAGAACCAAAGGGTTGTTTTCCATAAGTGACGGCAAGTAAGCACCACCACTGGTGACTGACATCAAAAATGGACTGATAGATGTCACCAAAGGATGTTTCTAGTCTCAAACACACACATTATCTCTAGTTCCTTTAAAAAAGAAAAGAAATAAAGAAAAGTAACTCTTTGATTCAGTAGGGTTTGGGTAGCTATCTAGAGCCTTCACCAGCCCTGTTTGTAAGAGAACCATCCACATGATGATACGTTTGAAAATATTCTGAGCAGCTACAAAGCGCAACACAAATTTCAAAGTGAAGGGGAAGAAAAAAAAAAAGGGCAGCAGAAATCAAATGTGTGTGAGCGGGAGCAGGGTTCCTCTTGATTAAATTTTCAAAAGGGGATAATAAATTAAGAGAGACTGTGGGAACAAAGATATCCTAAAGCTTCTACTCAAATTAAAATAGGCAAAGAAAGCCAACAAACCCTACATTTCCATGTCTGAG
This sequence comes from Phacochoerus africanus, assembly GCF_016906955.1. NCBI lineage: Eukaryota > Metazoa > Chordata > Mammalia > Artiodactyla > Suidae > Phacochoerus > Phacochoerus africanus. The sequence goes on from NC_062551.1 coordinate 5,440,200, forward strand.
ACTTAGTTATGCATCTTTGTAGTTCAGTTTTCCTCTGAGTTAAATCAGGTGCGAGGAGTTTATCCTAATGGTTGAAAATAGTATTAGCCTTTCTGATCTTCCATTTGTTCCTTACAGAAATAATAGGATTGACATAGCCTAGGGATTCTCCAAGTATGATCCCAGCCACATCAGCATCACTTAGGAGCTTGTTAGAGATGCATATTCTTGGGCCTCATCTGAGACCTACTCAATCACAAGCTCTGGGGACAGAGCCCAGCGATCTATGTGTGGACATGCCTTACAAAGGATTCTGCTTCACACTCAAGTGTGACAACTTTGCGACAGATAACCTTCTAGATGATTGAACAATTACGATTCAATGATTTAGCTAAAAACCACATTATCCAGTATTAAATATGCACTATTTGATAATTCATTAAAAAAACACAAATATCCGTCACAAACACAGAGAGAACATCATCTTTGGAGCCAGAATGCACAGATAAAAAAAAATTCTTCCTTCCCAGCTCTAGGAGATTTTGTACAGAATCTCTGACGTTTAATTTCCTGACCTGTAAAATGGGGAAAATGTCTAGAAATTGTCTAGAATCATCTTGAGAAATGAAAATGTGGAAGTATGGAGTTCCCATTATGGCTTGGCAGTTAGAGAACCTGACTAGCATTCATGAGGATGTGGGTTCAATCCCTGGCCTCGCTCAGAGGGTTAAGGCTCCGGCGTTGCTGTGGCTGTGATGTAGGCTGGCAGCTACAGCTCCAATTTGACCCCTAGCCTGGGAACCTCCATTTGCCACGGGTGCAGCCCTAAAAAGACAAAAAGGCAAAAAAAAAAAAAGAAAGAAAGAAAATGTAAAGGTGTGAAATATCTGTTTCATAGGAAGGCACCTAAAACACTTGTAAGTGTAATTGTATTAAAACAAAGGACTTAACCACACCTGGTTCACAGCCCTTCTTTTTTAGCAATCATCATAATCTAAGCAAATAAAAAACAGCTCTGATTGATCCACTCTGCTTAAATTGAGAAGGTTGTTTTTCTGCAACACTGTTTCCCAAAGGAGCTGTCCCTCAGAAAATGCAACATAATGGAATGCTAGTATCAAAAGGGCTAATTAAGTGTCATTCCATGACTCATCCTCTTGAATGAGTCAGACAGGAGGCACAAATAACCTATGAAATTAAAAGTGAGGAGGGAGGACGGTCTCCTCCTGGCTCGGGTCACCGTGGTCTTCTGCCTGGGCTTTTACAGCAGGTTGTGCTTGGATCTCCCAGGTTCCCCCTCCATCCACTCCCATCCCCAAAGATCTCAACACAGCAAAGAAAGGTCCATATACAGTTTTCTATTCGTTATCACCCATCTCCTCAAAATCATCTCATTTGGAGTCAAAGCCAAGTTCTTATTCTAACCTAAAACACCCAGTATCCAGCTCAGGTGATAACGTCATGTTTTCCTCTTCTTGCCCTGGGTCACTCCAGCCGCACTGGTCTTCCAGCTCTTTCTCAAACTCCTGGGTGTGCTCCTGCCTCAGGAAGTTTGCACATGGTATACCCTCTGTCAGCAATGCTCTCTTCCAACATGTCCAAGGCTACTGTCCCCATTTCCTAACTTCCTCAAGGTATCTACTCAAATGTCACCTTTCTCGCCTTTTCTAACATACTTCCCCATGCTGACATTGCTTTGCTCTTTGGCCTTAGTGCTTTCCATTATTAAAATGCACCCACTGCACAGTTTTCTTATTTTTACTACTTACTGCTTTCCTCTTTTGCAAGAATGTAAACTATCTCAACAGTGTGTCACGCATGATGAATCAATACATAGCTCATCAATCAATGAATGGATTAATTTCCTTTGTTTGCATTCCTGGACTTAGCTATTATCATCTAGCAGCCACCTAATCATGACCAAAATGAGGAAAGTAAGTAGGCAGGTAGCCAATTGGAGAAAAGGACAAATATGATTTGACCTTCTGTAGTTGTTTGGCCACGTATTGATATGGAAAAAAGAAAGTATTCAATGCGTAATGAGTTTAAGGCATTTCCTCATTATATATATATATATATATATATATTTTTTTTTTTTATTTCTTCGGGAAGTTTCTCAGAGAAGCAATATAGTTTAGAGCAAGAAGTCTGAAATCAGAGCTCGGAACTTGACAAGTCATGGAATCTTGGACAAGCTAATCTACATTTTTGAACTGTAGTTTCCTCATCTGTAAAATGGGTTAAATGTTGATACATATGATTCATGGGACTAAGGTGAAGATTAAGCAACAGAGTTTACAGATCAGTTGCCATGGCGTCTAGGATAAAGTGTAAACAGACACTGCTGGCTATCACTGGAACTTAAGTCACTCAAATCTAGAGAAAATGGAACAGGTATATGGGACAGCATTTTAATGGCAAATCAGATCATTCCTATTTGAGTGCATTTCAGGAACTGGAGTTATTCTACTCTAACTCACCAAAACACCATTTTGGGGGGAAACCAATTTCTCAAAATGAAATGGCCACCGTTTTGAAAAGACTCAGTTTTTTAACTCTTAGTAACGGCTCCCAACTCCCCTCAAACTCAGTGGGAGTTATGGCTCACTTCTCTGGGTTTCTGGACTAGACTCTATCAGAAGCAAACCAGCTATTCCAAAAGGGAAAACGTCTCATCCAACTCTGTCCTGTTAACAAAGACTGAGCCAAGGACACCGCCGTGAGTGATGTCATTAAAGCCACACTGAGCATGAAGCGTGGGCCAGCCCTCGCCAATCCGCCCCATCTTCCTCAGGCTCAGCCTCTGATTTACCCCCAAAAAGGCAGGCTTTGGCATTTTTCACAAAGGAGCTGCCTTGGAGGAAGGTAAGTTCTATCAATCAAAGCTGTTGAGGAGACGTGTCTGAATTTTGTTTTCTTAAGCATCTCTGAGAAGTCTTCTCAGATCACATTTTTTTTTCTTTCTCTGTATTATTGAAAAGTTATATTATCACTTTGGTCTAAAAACATCTAACTACCATGGCAATAAACTCCTTGAGGGTAATTAACCACTGTGTTGTTGAGCCTTTTTTTAAGAATATGATTCAGACATGAAAGTACCCCAATGAGCATCCAGAAAGTGACAATTCCTGTGGAGTTTCGTGTTAAAGGGCACTTGAGTTCAGCATCGTGTACCTAAAACACCTGCGATCATGTGCCTAAAACACTAGCCTAAGACACAGCCTATCTTAAGCTACTGACCTCAAGGACACAGAACACAAGGCTGACCCTGGACACTTCAAAATGATTTATAATTATACCGTGAGCTGCAAATTAAGGACTTTTGCCTCATTAGAAATGAACAACAAGCATACAAACAAAACACAAATGCCTGGACGAGGATATTCTGAATACGACAGCAGAGGTCCTATTTTAAAACACATCTCTCAATGTCTGCTAGTCATTCTGACCCACTCTCAATGAGGATGACCCTACAACTCGCTGTAATTTTTGTCAGGCCTCATAAATGCCCTGGCAGGAATTATTTTAAAGACATTGCACCCACCGCAGATATTTTTAAAACAAATCAAAATAAAATAAAGCAAAATCCACAGAAGCCAAGCCCTCCTGTGTGTGAGGGAGAGCCAATTAGGACGCTCCTGGGGAGAATGCCAGCTCAAGCCCCGATGAGAACCATCACTGCTTCTGAAACAAACTACATTGTGAGACAGGTTCTGCACAACTGGAACGAAGAGAAGGTGAACACACACGTAACTGCAGAGGCTTCTTTGTCTCTGTCCTTCACACTGTTCAGTGCTCTGCCTGAAGTCGGACAGATGAAGGCCCAAGGCTGTTGGTGCGAGCGGCCAGCTCAATTTGTAAGAGACCGAGCCCCAAATATGGGGCGAGGAAGGGGTCCCCCATCTGCAGCTAAGGGACCGTAGAGAGGTGCTTTAGTCTATCTACTCATAGCAGAATGCAGGGAAATGCAAAGAAAGGAGATCTGAAGAGGAAGAACGAGAAGGAGCTGGGTCCTCACGTTTACAAGCTTTGATAGAGGCCATCTCTCTTCTGACCTAATCTTTAATCCAGCAGTGAAGGGGAGAGTTCTTCTCTGACTTATTTCACTTAGTATGATAATCTCTAGGGCCATCCATTGTTGCTGCAATAGCATTCTTTCTTTTTTTTTTTTTTTTCAGCTCTGGCAAAATCTGTGCGCCTTCCTAAGGTAATGGAATCTCATCGGCACTCTGCAGGTTTTACCTCCGCACATGGCTACCTGGCTAGAAACTACATTTCCCAGGGCCCCTGGCAGCTGCGTATGCTCATGTGTCTCAGCTCTGGTGCCTGGAAAATAGAGTGAGTGAGAGGAAGACTTGCAACTAATGCCCTCTAAAAAAAGGGGTGGGGGTCGTCTTCTTCCCAGTTCTCCTTTCTGAAGCCTGGGTAAGGCTGCAGCATCTTTATTACAGCTATCAGCCAGTATCTTAATTAATCTAAAGGCCTGAGGTGGCATGATTGTTGTTAATTCAGAGTTCATCCCAACACATCTAGTATTTCTTTTTATTGAAGTATAGTTGATTTACAATATTTAGGTTCAAGTATACAGCACAATGATTTGGTGATCACACACACACACACATATAATCATCTTCTTTCAATTCTTTTCCACTAAAGATTACTACAAGATTGAATATAGTTCCCTGAGTCATACAGTAGGTGCTTGCTGCTTATCTATTTTATTTATAGTAGTGTAAATCTGTTAACCCTACCGTCCCCCTTGGTAAGAGTAAGTTTGCTTTCTATGTCTGTGAGTCTGTTTCTGTTTTGTAAGCTCCTTTTTACTGTTTTTAGATTCTGCATAGAAATGATATACATAATATGTTTTTCTTTGACATAATTTAGTATGATAATCTCTAGATCCATCCATGTTGCTGTAATGGCATTATTTCATTCTTTCGTAGCTGGGTAGGATTCCACTGTATATATGTACCACATCTTTATCCATTCATCTGTCAGTGGATGCTTTGGTTGCTCCATGTCTTGGCTATTGTAAATAGTGCTTCTATGGACACTGGGGTGCATGTACGGTTTCAAACTGGAGTTTTCTCTCTGTATATGCCCAGGTATAGGATTTCAGGAGCATAGGGTAGCTCTTTTTTTAGTTTTTTAAGGAATTTCATATGGTTTTCCATAGTGCAGGAGGGTTCCTTTTTCTCCATACCCTCTCCAACATTTATTATTTGTAGACTTTTTGGTGAAGGTCATTCTAATCAGCCAGTACACATCCTTTCGAGCCTACAGAGCCTTTTGCAGCCTTCTGTGTCCCTCTTTTTCTCCTTCCCCACCTGAGCCCCTGCCATCTGCCATAACGGCTACAAGAGAACATCAGTATCCACTGGAGCAGGAGTGGGGTCCAGCTCACCGGAGTATGTGTTTCTGGTGCCAGACTCAGTACTCCAGTCACATTAATTAACCCATGAATATTTCCTCCCTGAATCAGAATTTTCCTCTCATTTATGGAGACTTTTTTTTTTTTTCAGAGAGCATTTATTGAGTGTCCTCGTTAGGCGGACTCATTCAATTGTCTTGATTACTCCAGATCTCCCTTATTAATACAATGAAGTAGTACAGTATTTACATCAAGCAATTCACTTGGAATCTCCTCAAAAACAAACTAAATGAGAATATTAAAGAGGTGGCAGAGAGGCATCATAAATATGTAAGTTCCTGTTTATACAGAATTATTTAGCAGATGGAGTATGCTGGTTAAGCACTATTCATAGACCTTTACTTCCATCAAACATTCAGAGGCTCCTCTGGATCAAACAGTAGGAGTTGCCCATGGGGCTTCGTAACCCCCCTGCGCTCTCGTGCCACACTGGAGAAGTAGGGAGAGCTCAGTTTTGGTTTCTTCACCTGTCTCTCCCTGGCTTCTTCCTGCAACATCCCAGAACAGGACATCCAGTGACCAGCATGAGAGACCAATGTGATCAAGTCTGAGAGGTCTGCACCTGGGTTACACTAGCTTGCCTAAGAAATAAGGTACCTTCTCTCTCCTCTATGCTCAGTGGCTGAATCTGTGATAATATGGGACTATAGTGATCTCACATTTATTTATCCTCCCTACATAGGATTCCTTATTTTGTCCATGTTAGTGAATCTGGATCTTTGAGCTATTAAATGAAAAACACCGCAATCAATTTAAAGAGATAAATTGCCAGTCCAATGCTACCTGGAGTCACAAAGCTACTTCAGGATTCTGAAGACAACGTGAGAGATACAATCCACAGCCCTTGACCTTTGCCCAAATGACAGACTCATCTCACCTCCATCAGCAACTGTCAGCTTAAAACACATTTGCATTAGCCTTGAGGCAAGCTGGGTTTATCAAGACAGTTGTAGGGGAATAAACACTTTCAGAAGAGTTTTAAATGAGATAACAAATATTTGTCTAAGTCATTTCCATGTTTGAAAGGGCTTTGAACTTGGGTTCCTGTTTCAGTGGTGCACAAGCTGAGTAATCTAGAGCAGAGCATCAGCGTTTTCATCTATTAAGTGGGAATTTTATAATTACCTCTCTAGACTATTGAATAATGACCTGAAATAATACATATAGCATATGATCAATAAACATATGCTGAATAAATGGATAAACAGAAGTGAAAGCTCTACATGATCTGGTCTTCTCATCCTTTCTTCCTCGTAGTTTCTTATACACAAGGCACCTCCGGACTGAGGCCTTCACCACTGCACTTCCCTCTGTCTACAGGGCTTTTTCTCCAGAAGCCTAACTAAGGCGTTCCCTCACCTCCTGCAAGTCCTGCTTGAATGTCCCTTCTCAGTAAGCTCTTGCCTGATAATTACTTAATTGACAACTACACCCCTTTCCTCCTAACCCCAGCCCCCTTGTCCTGCTTGGTTATTCTCTACCTCATTGTCACAATCCAATGCCCAACACATGTTACCTGTCCATTGTCTGTCTACACCCAGCTAGAATGACGACATCACAAGGGATTCTTGTCTGTTTAGTTCACTGTATTAGTTTTCTAAGGCTGCCATAATAAATTATCACAAACTTTGTTGCTTTAAATAGCAGAAATACATCCACTTACATTCTGGAAGCTTCAAAAATCAAGGAATCGCCACAGACCCACCTCCTCTAAAGGGTCTAGGGCAGATTCTATTCCTTGCTTGTCCCAGCTTCTGGTGGCTCCAGACATTCTTTGGCTTGTGCCTGCATCACCTGCATCTCCACCCTCGTCTTCATATGAGCTTTTCCTCCCATTCCGTTGCTTCTTTGTGTATCTCTTATAAGGACACTTGACATTGGACTGAGGCCCACCTAAGTAATCCAAGACCATCTCACCTCAAGATCCTTAACTCAATTACAGTTGCCAAGACCCTTTCTCCAAGTAAGGTCATATTCATAGGTTCTGGGGGCTATGATATATGTGGACATATTCTTTGGGGGTCCACCAATCAACAGACTATATATCACTATTTTGTCTCTAATACCTATGAGAGAGGAACATCCAAGGAACTCAGCTCACATTTGCTGAATAAGTACAAGCAGCCCTTGAGACATGGTGGGAACTTAAGGAGCTAACTTATCTCACCCGAAAAAGCACAGCTTCAGGTGTGTCTGAAACGAGCAGCTCTCCCAATAGGAATTCAGTGAGATAGTGAAGATGGAGTACAGCCTTTCCTTGATATCTGAGGCATCCACAGGGGATTGGGTCCAGGACTCCTGCCCCTGCACATACCAAAATCTAAGGATACGCAAATCTTATATAAGATGCTGCAGTATTTGTATATAGCCTATGCACATCCTCCTGTATGTTTTAAGTCAACACTAGATGACTTATACCTAATACAATGTATGGTATGTAAATAGTTGCAAATATAATGTAAATAATATGTAAATAGTTGCTGGTATGTGGCAAAATTAAGATTTTTTTCCAAATTGTTTTGATCTTTACTTGTTTGAATGTACAGAAATGGAAATCAAGGATAGGCGGGCCACCTGTACTCTGCCACTTGGAAGGCCCTCCTCCGTGACCCCTCATCAAATGCACACCCCACTGGGACTGGAGGGAATCCTCCTAACTGGACAGGATTCAGGTTTATTGCCATGTACGAAGTATATGAAGCCTCCTTAGTCATCCACAGAGGTGAAGTACCACACGGTACCCTTTCTGACAAGAGAAGCAAATGTGAGATTCATTTTTAAGAACAGCATGTTCACTGACCCAGTTGCCAGATAATTCCTCAGAACCTTCCTTATTTGCATAAATACCTCCCAGTCAATTTTTAGTTTTCTTAAATTAAAATGAAAGTGGCAGCTCTGTGGCTAAGGGCCTGGCCATGGTCTGGCAGCTCCACATTCAAGCGAGCAATGATGGTTTGAATACTGGATCAATGGAGCAGGAAGAGATGAAAAATATCCATTATCACCTTGGTCACTATTTGAACATACCCAATAACCCTCACTTACATGGACAATAAACTCACTTAAATAGGTTATAGGAATTGAAACCGATGCCAGATTACATGTGCTAAGTGGTCCAAACAGAGGGCTATAGATGCATTCTCAATTCCAAGAATGGCCAAAAAATGGAATTGCTAACGTGGTTCACACGGACAAACAAAAGGTTACTTGCTGCCTCTGTGCAGGTTTCTATGCTGAGCAGACATTATGAGGGTCGTTAAGAATGGATACAGGGCCATCTTTCCTCATAAGGGACTTGGAGTCTATCTAAAGGATCAGGACAAGGGTCTTACCCAGCCAGATTAAAAGCAGACATTAAAGCAGTAAGAATTCATAAAAGAAGTTCTCTGGACTTTGAAAGGAAGAGGTGATTCATCTGGTTGGTAGTCAAATTCATGGGGTTTTTTAAGGGGAGGCTGGAAAAGAAAAGCACCAAGGAAACAGAAAAGAAAGTGCGTGCTGAAACACTAAGATGTACTGCAAATCGTGTTTTGTCCTTAAGAGAGGAACGGGGGGGGGGGGGGGGGGGAAGTGCATGCCCCTAGGACAGGACCTGCACACAGAGGTGAATAGTAAGAGACATGATAAGGGTGACATTCAGTAAGCACTTACTGTGTGACAGCCTGCAATGTCCTCCAGTTAGATCAGAGTTTTTCAACCACAGTAACCACTGGCATTTTGGGCTAGATAACACTCTGTTCAGGGTGGATGTCCTGTGCATTGTAGGAGGTCTACCAACTCCAGCACTACACACCAGCAGCAATCCCCAGGAAAGACAAATAAAAATGTCACCAGACACTGCCTTATTCCCTTATGGGGAGCAAAAACGTCCCTAGGTTCAAGTCATTGTTCTATCCCATCTGCTTCTTATGAGAACACTTTGAGGCAGTTGTATAAGCTTCATTTTTTTGGTAAGAAAAAGCAAGACATGCAAATGTCCAAGTATGCGCCAGAAGACACACTTCTGAAAAAGGATCCTTATCCTTTGAAAGATGTGGTACAAATACCACATATTTTTTTCAATATGTCATTTGCTTTCATACTTACAGAGTTTTTCTTTGCTCTACAGAAACATTAAAATTTTATGTAGTCAACTCCATCAATTTTTCAGCTTATAGTTTTGACTTTTGGGTGACATGTTTAAAGTCTGCCTAACCAAAAGATTATAAAAAATTCACCTCTGGTGGATTTTTTCCAACATTTATGGTTTCTTTGAATATATACCTTGGTATTATCAGGAATTCATTTTGATGTGAGGATATGTATATATACATAAACATGTATTATGTGGCTATACATGGTATGTTTCTTGTTTAAAACATCAAAAAGAAAAGGGTAAGAAATATTGGGATTCTTTTGAATGTTATGACTTGGAGATAGCCACATACATTTTGCTAAACTCTTTAAGCCACCTTTGTATAGGTACATGTACCAAGAGTTGAGCCATAGGGGTTTGGGGACTGACAAGAGAGAAAAGAACATGGCCAAAGACAAGTAACATTGGTGAGTATTTGCAATGAGGAAGTCGAAATAGAGAAATGGGATTGAAGAATAGGCGTTAGAAAGTTCGATAAGGAGGCAAGTCAAAAAAATTTAACAGAAACCAAGAAGAGAGATATTTTCACGATAGGACACTCCTCAAGCATCATATGCAGTATTAAAGTTACTACTGATGGAACCTGAAGGGATGTGCATTTTGGTATCTGAAGAGACGTTTCCGGGAGAATGAAGGGAAGGATTAACAGTGCGCAAGCAGAGTAAGATAAGTAGTCTTGCGACTAAGACGAATTCTAGAGGCACAGTCTGAAAGCTTCTTTATGCAGAGAAGTGCTGGTGAAGGTTAGAAATGAGAAGGAAGAATATCTCCAGGGAAAAAACAATCAGAGAAAACTATGTCTCAGGGCTTCTCATCTTGGCCTCCACCAACATTTAAGGGGTGCTTGACTCTGTAAAACCCTTGATATTATGTTTAATTTTTGTGTTTACATATATTATCCTGAGGATATGGAATATTTTTATCCAAGTATCAGTAAGTGCTAAGAACTGCTCTGTCTTAGGAAAGGGGCAACTTCTATTAATTTAGAGCAGAGGGGAGTTCCTGTAGTGGTGCAGCAGAAACAAATCTGACTAGGAACCATGAGGTTGCGAGTTTGATCCCTGGCTTGTTATCTTGAGGCTCCCACTGTCTCCTCAAAAGATGTAAAACTTAAACAAGGTTGTTGTTGTTGTTGGTCTTATTGCTGACTCCAATATGCCCTGGCTCCACAGAAGCCAGGGATGTCTGCCAAGAAATCGGCTGACTCTAACGAACACCGACAGGGCAACAGGGCAGGGACACTCTGTCCCGCACTGACTTTTATGAGGTTGCCCAAGATTTTCACACCAAGCAGCACCCACTGTTCTCACAGCTGACATTTCCACACTCATAAAGCTCAGTGCTGTTCCTGTTCAGGAAACCAATGAGTCACTGGGTAGAGGCTGTGGGACGAGGGAGGGGTTTCCTTGGTTTTGCCTGTGTGTGCTTGCTACAGTTTTTGATTACTTCTCAAATGTTTTTAGATATACAACAGGAAAAGGAGTAGAGTAAGCTCCTGGTCACTGCCCCACCCAGAAAAACCTCAGGTCACTAATTGCCTTTTTTCCTGAAGTGGACGAGTTATTTCATCTGCCCAAAGGTTCAATTTTCCTTTGCTATGCTTTGCTCTGTAAGCCTTTTAATCCATATAAACAAACACGGGAGAAAACAGGAAGATGAAACGTCTTCAGGTTCATCTAATTTTGAATCCCACTGGACAAACACAGCAGTACATGGTTTTGATAAAGGCTGTGAGGACTGCGAGCCGACCTTCCTCTTGCCAGTGTGTGAAATGTAAACACGGTGTGCTTTCTCATAATTAAAAGCTATCGATTCCCCAGCTGCCTACGGGGGGCTGGGGAGTCCTTCTTCTCAATGGACACAGCATGACCCCTGGTGTCATCTGGTTATAGCCAATCAGCTGCGGTCTTATACCTCAGGAAGTTGTATGGCAGGGGAAGGGTATCACTTCTACTTTGAGAACAGGTGATATGTTTTCATAACGCTGTGGTTGTCATAATAAGAGAACCGCAAGAGTCAGTGGTTTTAAAGAACCAAGAGGTTTTGTTTATCTGTCTTGTCACAAGTCTTCATTGGTGGTCCAGAATTGGAATGGTGGCTTGATACCATGCCATCTCCGGCATGTGCTCTTATTGGCTTAAATGAGGATGACTCACTGTCATGTCTGCATTCTAGCAGGAGGGGAGGAGTAAAAGAGAAGGGAGAGTATGTTTCTTTTCTTTCAAGGGCATTACTTGAAATGTGTACATGTCTACTCATGTCTTATTGGTCATGACTGTACCGTCACACCTGGCAAAGGTGGCTGAAAAGACTAGTTAGTCTTTAGCTGGGTGACCATGTGTCCAGCTAAAGCTGCTGCTGTTACTGGAGAAGCAAGAATGGATATAGTGAGGAACAATAGGAGTCCTGGACACAGCTGAGTTGAATGAGTATTTCCCACCAATGGAGAGAGGGATTCTTGATCTGGGGTCTCTATTTCCAAGCACCTTGGGTTGTGATAATAATTAATGGTGTTGATAAAAATGATGAAAATAAAGTCTTTGCCTTATGCGTCTCTGAAGGGCTCTGTAAACATCATGTGATTGTATCTTCATCATCTTATTGATTCAATAGTAGTTATCTCAATTTTACCTACAAAGAAACTGAGATGCATTATGTTCAGAAAATTGCCCAAGGTCACACAACTAGTATGTAACCAAGTGGAACCCAAAACAATGTGTTTCTACTTCTAAAGTACTCTTCTAACCGCTTTGCTTAGATAAACATGGTGGTCTGAAATGACTCAAGATTTCAAAGAGCTGAACTCAACTGTAACTGTAAACTCTTGCATAACCACGTCATCTGAATTAGCTCAAAGGTGTTGGTATGGGGCTTGGATATTTGATTTTGATTGGTTCCTCCATTTGCCAGAGACTAATAAGAGGTTTTGGCCCTGGAGTTTCTGCTGTGGCACATGGGTTAAGGATCTGACTGCATCAGCTCGGATCACTGCAGAAGCTCAGGTTTGATTCCTGGCCCAGTGCAGTGGGTTAAAGGATCCAGCATTGCTGCACCTGTGGCACAGGTTGCAACTGGGGCTCAGATTCAATCCTTGGCCCAGAAACCTCCATATACCATTTATGCAGCGGGGAAAAAAAAAAAAAAAAAAAAGAGGTTTGGCTCTGACGTAGACCGTGATTAATCTTCAAAAAGAAAAATCAATTAATGACTGTTTGTTAAATGCGACTTGTTTGGCATATAAACTTTTTCCAAACATGGCTTCCAGAGTGAGGGGAAATAACTAAAGGTATCACTAGTTCAGTAGAAGCTGGGATATAAGGCTTCAAAGAGGCCCACTGCAGAGTCTCTCAGCCAGTGCTGACAGAAAGGGAAAGCCAGAGCCGAGCAGGGAGATCTCCGACTGCTCCGAGAGGGGGGGCCTCCAGCACCCTGATGAAGTTCAGGGCACTGAATCAGCAAGCAAGCAGGAATGTGGGTCAGTCAACTGCACGAGTTGTGTACAGAATCGAGGTGAGGGAATTAGAGTTCCGGGTCTCTAGTGTCAGGCAGAGCTAAGCCAGTTAGCATCATGCACTAAGGGTGGGCTCCCAGGTGCAGCTGTGGCATCCTCCTGCATCGACACCCTGATGCTGGGGAAGGGAAGGCGATAAGAGCATTCTTCCCTCCCCACAAGCAGATGGGTAATTAGACAGAGGGTGGGAGCCAGATGCTGTGCCTCCCCTGAGACCAGCACCGGGGGGAATGGGCTGGCTCTGCAGAAGGCATTTCCGTTCCTGAAAAGGGCTAGCACACTGGAAACATCAACAGGGCTTTGGGGGTTTGTGGAGTCAGGCTAACAGTGTTTATCCTTTGCCAGCTCCCTCCCAGCGATAGGTGACTGCTGTTCTCAGGAGAGTCTCTGGGACCAGGACCTTGTCTGAGGACATTGCAGGAAAACTGGCTTGTTGGTGCCTGCTGCTGTTTGCTCCTGCTGGTGTTTGTTTCAAGGCCGGGTTTCTGTGTTTTGTAGTCCAATGACAGAGCTCTTTCCCCTGAAGTGAGAAAAAGAGCTCGACTAAATCCTGGCTGAGAAGCAGCTTCCTTTGAACTACAGCCACATAACATGCCTTTGATGACGATTCCGCTGCAACTGTTTGCTGTGAGTCTGAAGTAAGTTTTTGTGGGAAAAGTCCTCCGACATCATCCAAAACACTGTTTTGCAACGATGATGGATTCTGGCTTGACGACCAGGCTGCTGAGGACCCCTAAGATCCCTTTCTAGAGTCTGCACAGAGTCCATTTGCATACCTCTCTCTCCCTGCCCCGTTATTTCTTTCTTTTTCCGGCTGAGTCAAAAGCCAGCATTGACTGAGACCTACCACAGTTTAAATGAGTCGTGACAGGGTAATGAGTGTAAGTATTTATAAGACGTAAAGTGCTTTCCAGACCCAAGGAACAACGGTACGGGCGGTGCCCAAGGCATTTGGAAAGGTCGTCACAGAGACTGCCCTGGGGAAGTTAAATGTAAAATTAGCCCACCAAGCAGAGTCCTGCAATGTTAACAAAAGGAAACAGACTGGAGGATCAGGAGGAGTGTAGACAGTTTTTGAATCAACTGTACTAACTTACCTAAGAGCCAACGTGCAAATCCGAATATGGCTGGGTTAAGTCTCAAAAAAAGTTGGCATGGCCCATCCAAGCTCTGTCCCAAGAAGAGAGCTCTTGAGAGCACTAGATTCTGAGGCCCTGAGGGAGACAGACTCCTGCAGTGGTCTTAGCTAGAAGGCATTGGAGCTCAGAGTCCAGGCTCTTCTTTGTACAAGGCCTAACCAGGGACTTCTCTTAATAATTTGGTTATTACCCCAGCCTGAACTAAATTTCTGCCCTCTGAACTCCTGTCTATTACTGTTTATATTTGTTACAAGTTTAACTAGTTATTATTTTATTTCAAGGTCAACATTAATCTCCTGTATAGAAGGACAACTTAACTTCTTCATCTGTATATAACCCCAGGGGAATCCCTCGCTGAAGTTAAGCATTTGACAACATGTATTTATGGGTTCATTAGTTAAAGTAGACCGAATTACTCTTCATGCAAACACTGGGTTACAAGTTTGTGATACCGGATGTAGTTCTGGGAGCCTGTGGCACGGGGGTCTTGTAGAACGTCAGGCTGTCTCTGGGGTCCTACCTCCCAGCCCACCATGTCCCACAACTGGTTCTAAGACAATATTTCTCCAAGTATAGAACACAGCCCAGTTACATGGGAGTCAGACCCAGCCAACTGTTTTCCCACATGCATGTACTTAGCCATGAGTATATGGACCACAATCTCCAAGGAAAGACGTCTGGAGAATTGGCTTCCCCCCCCCCCCACAAGCATCCCAGGTAATTCTCATGGACACCAAAGTTTTGAGAACTACTGATTTTAACCCAAGCTCATTTCACAGATAAAGGCAATGAAATTTAGACAGGGGGTGTATCCACACACAGCTGACATATTCACAAACAGTTTTGTGACAAAGTCTACACAAAGACTATACTTCTAGATGGCAGGAAAACCCAGACTGGTATCATTTGGGAGGTTACCACTTCCTACTGCAGGAATTACCACCTTAAGGAGGCTGATCACTGGAGTCCTGCTTCTCTAACATTCTTGCATCCTCTTGGGTCCCTCTCCTACTGCCTCGTTCCATAAAAAGGTACTTTTATTACACCGGACACTTTTGCTAGAAATGGTTTCCTCATCCCTGACATTTTTGTAGAACTCATGCACTACATGTGAGGAACATGCGATTCTCTAGTGTATTTGTACAGCCTTCCACTCGCATCCTACCGACTGATAGAAAGTAGTTTGTTAAAGTGGCCGACTTACAATTTAAATCCTCCTCCTCTATCCTGATGGAGGCAGAGAGTGGCTGTGTTCCAGCATCTGTAATTCTCCCCACTGAAGGGCATAATCATTTTTATTGCTGAAATCAGCAGTCCTTCAAGGAACCTCGTGCCACGTGCCATGTCCACTTCAGCAGCTGACTGAGCGGCCTGTGCCCCCAGGTTTTGCTTTGTCCCTCGAGAGCTCACTTCAGCCACCCACAGACCATGTGAAAAGTTTTATAAATTATGCCCTGGAGGTGGCCGTGGGATGAGCAATTGGAGGGCACTGGTAGTTTCTTAAGCCCTAAACTGGCCTTCACAGGGACCAGAAAGAGACGAAAGCCAGAATGAAGCATAGTCTTGCAAGAGGTATTATCTGAAGTAAAGGAGAGGAAATCTGTGCTGAAGATTCACAAACACAGGATTCAACACTGTAGAGCCAACCTGCCTCTTCCTCTAGCAAGGGCTGTGTACAGAGGAAGGCATATTACCATCAAGATTTTCCAAAAAAATTAGAAAACATTTGATTTATGCCTTGAATTTGCCTTAGTGGAAATCAAAATTAAGGGAGTGAGATGGATTGGGAGCTTGGGGTTAATAGATGCCAACTATTGCCTTTGGAATGGATTAGCAATGCGCTCCCGCTGTGAAGCACCGGGAATTATGTCTAGTCACTTATGATGGAGCATGATCATGCGAGAAAAAGAATGTATAGAAGTATGTGTAACTGGGTCACCTTGCTATACAGTAGAAAATTGACAGAACACTGTAAACTAGCTATAATGGAAAACAAAAATCATTATATAAAAAAATTTATGGTAAGTATGATCCATTAATACCTAACAGAAGTGTGTGATTCATTTTTCTGATGAATGTGTGGTTACACTTAGCTACTGATGAGTGTGTTGCTATTTGTTTGAGAGGGTTTTTCAGGCCACTGAGGTTGTCACTTTTGGTAAGAGAATGGTAAATTGGGAGGGAGGAGCAGTAAGACAAGGGAGCTACCCAGCATAATTAAAATCTGCTCCCAAAGGGGGAGAAAAAAATCTACGACCTATGTTTAAATTTCTGATGAAGATATTAAAGAGGAATGTTTTGAACTGATGTGCCAGTTATGACCATGGAGACCTCCAGAAGGCCAGGGCGCAAGAAAGACTGATTCCCCCAAAGAGAGACGAGGCAACCCGCTTCCGGATGGCGTGTATATGGCAGAAAGGCTACCACCGTTTCCTAGACGCCATTCCTGCCCTCTTTCCCAGTGATGTCAGTATGGCTTTCAAATAGTTCTCAAAACAGGGCCATTGATTGGTGCTGGCAAATGAAATAGACATTTTCTTTTATACTAGAGCCAACAGATGAGATGTGTGGGCCTTGGGCCTGAAACCTGGTAAGAGGCTCCATTTAAAAATGATGTGAGAATTTCTTGGCTTCCTTTGCTGTTACCAGGCAGGTGACATGAAATCCTGCAAAAGTGCAGGAGGAACCCAGATGAATCCTCTCCTGTGATGGGCTGTGACGGGCACAGGAGAGTGAGAACCACGCATGTATATTCCTGCTTCCTTACTGCTGACTCCTCCCAAGAGAAGCATAAAAAATATGCCATCTTCCTGAAATGAAGTATTTTTTTCCTAGAGCCCTTGCTTTTCTACAGAACAAAAGGCTATCCATTCCAAAGGTGAACTTGGGAAATGCTGCATTTGACAGTGATTGGCAGTTGGCTTCTTGACTTCAGCCACCAGGGATTGGGGCTGAGAAGGAGAGAAAGAGAAATTATTTAGAGGGAGAGGAAAGTGGGTGCAGAGAAAGGAAAAAAACGCATGATGTGATCCAGTGTACACTCCCTGGGAAAGAGGGCAGTGATGCTATTTCCCCAGACAGGCTGAAACGAGGCTGCCGGCTGACAAGACAGGAGCTGGGCTTCACAACTTCGGAGACAGGAAATGGCCCCTGAGAGGAGATGATCAAGGAAGAGGGAGGTTGAAGAAGGAAATTTGCTAAGCAAGTTGCGGGATGGAGAAGAGGGCCGTGAGAATTTCTCTAATAGGATCCCAGGGATTTTAACAGGGGCAGGTTCATTCTGACACTAAAGCTTTAAACAAAATTCTACATGTAAATCACAATGCTTGGTTAAAGAGAAAACTGGCCAGGAGGGGGATGAAAATGATCGATTCTAAATAGATGGGTTAAGCTAGGAGAGTGAGCCTAGCCTAAGTAGAAGTATTCTGTGCCCTGAATAAACATGAATGCGCATCTATCTTCGCTCTGCATAACAGAGGGAAAAAAAAGTCTGTTCCATTGCTGGTTCACGGAGACTAGTCTGTTTGTCTGTTTGGGGCCCTTTGATCATCCTCAACTCCTTACACTGCCATGTTCCAGGTACAGGTAGAAGAGTCATTCATTCATTCTTCATTCTCTTTCTCTCTCATCTTTACAGATTTTTTGGAAGTCTGACTTTTCCGTCTAAGTGCAAAGCTTGTCTGAGATTCCAATTTCAAATTAACTTAGCTGCTTCAGTCTTTAATTCACTGAAAAGCCCATCTGTTAGCTAACATCTACAGGTGCACTGAGGTGCTGCCCTAGAGATATGAAGAGGAGTGAGGCCTCAGGGAGCCGAGTCCACTGGCAACTCCTCATCTGCTATCTGTCTTCACCCCTGACCTTGAGCTCCCGCTGTCTTGTAAAACGTGGAGATTTACTGAGCAAGCATCCAACTTTAAGCCTCAAGTTGCCCTTGAGGACTTGCTCTCTTTCTAGATCTTTCCAGCTTTGCTAGAAGCTTCTGTTCTTCAAGCTCTGCCCCCCAAACTCTAGTCTGCAACTTCTCTACGTGCTGTCAAAGGTTACCATCTCTATCCTCCCCATTCTCCAGCGACGCGCCAAGAAAAACCCTGCTCCTCCTTCTCTCCTCACTTTGGAGGCCTCTAACATGTTTCCTGCTATAAGAGTCACTCCTCACATTTAAAGCAAAACACACACACAGCACTTCTAATGCTTCAGTTTGGGCCAGGCTGCTTTGGGTCCCCATCAATCTTCAATGACTTAAGGAAGAGGGTTGTCACCACATGATATTAAAAACAAAAATCACACAATAGCTCTGCTTCTGTAGGCATGGCTGTGCAAGGCGCTGGCCGAAATGCTATGCTGGGAGGGCTGCGGTTCCCGGAGCTGGTGGCAGGAGATGGCAGGAGGGAGGGCTATTGGCTCATCAGATTGTGATCAATGCTGCAGAGGAAGAAAGACCCCTCTGTGCTCCAGAGAGGTTATCTTTTCAAATCACAAGAGCGGGCATCATCACAAAGAAAGACGGGGCAACACAAAGTCCTTGAGTCTCTCTGTGACAGTGGAATCCCACAGACCCCTGCTGAGAAACGCAGTGCGGGGCCTTCCTTGCGTATCCCTTACCACTCCCTGTGACGCAAACAGTGAAGAGCAAAGTAAAAAGAAGACATTATCTCTTGGCTAATTAGTGCCAACAAGAGGCAGTGTGCCCTAAGGTCTCTGCCCAACAGATTGAAAGATGGCCAATTAATTCACTAGAACCCTCCTTTCTGAGGAATTTAAGAAGAAGAGGCAAAGCAAAAAAAGAAGCCAAGAATGAACAAAGAGAAGCTGCATCACGAGTATGGTGATGGCCACTAGGAGGGGAGCAAGGGAGGCAGCCTCTGGGAAGATGGCAGGGGGCTGACCAGTCACTAGGGTGCTTCCGGGTGATTCATTTGTTTATTCCTTCGACAAACATTTACTGAACACCTCTTTTGTACCAGGCACTCAGCTGGGTGCTGCTGATACCTGAAAAGCAAGTAACTTAGTCCTATTTCCATCAAGCTAAGATGGTATCTAGTATTTCCTTACATGGTCTATGTGATCTTTTGATAGACTTAAGTCACCTGAATCACTTCAGTCTACCCTATACAACTTGAAGCTCTAATTAATAAAAGGGTAAAAGAACTAGGGGACTTGGATTCCAGGTGTGGTAGAATAAGATAAAGTCCAAACTCTTATAGTCGAGCTTAGCCTTGTGACTTGCTTTGACCAATAGGTACAATTGGATACGATGCAAGCAGAGGCTTGAGATGTGTTCCCAAGCTTGGGCTTGCCTCTCACATTTCTGCTATAAACAGAACTGGAGACACAGGGAGCAGACCTGAGTCCTGTCCGAGCTAAACCCAGGAGTTTAGATCAACCACATTCCAGATGACCCTCAGATGCGTGGGCAAAAATACATGCTTCCTATGATAAAAGTACTAACATTCTGAGCTATCTTAAAACTGAGGGCAGTGAAAATTGGAGAGGACTGGCAAGCTAAATAGGGATTTTGTGACCATAGACTTCATACATTTAGGATGGAGATGGTAGATATTTGAAAATGAAAGTAAGAATAGGTGTTCCCAACAAAGTATTCTTGTTTTCATTGCATCAGAAGTCAAAGGCTTGTCATCAAACACAATGGAACTCAATTCAGGGACTCACTCTGACCCCGCAGTGCTCTAGAAGCGCAGATGTACCAACATGAAAACTCACAACATCATGTGAATGTCACTAACGTGTACAGATACGTGGCTGAACTGTAACCCAGGCACTAACTATGGGAATCACAGTTGAATCTAATTCAGAGTTGCTAGGAATAAAGGAACTAATTGAGTGCTTGAAACAGTGACTGGCACAATGTATGTTTATACATTGTCACATTTTGTCCCACAGCAACTCTGTAATATGCACAGGAGTAATATCCACACTTCAGAAAGGAGGCGGCTGAGGTTCAGCGAAGATGGGGGCCTTGCCCAAGATCTCATCTATAGGATGTGACAACCATTCTTAACCCCAGAGCTGAGTCTCCAAAACCTGTGCACTTATCTCTGGAGGGCCTGGCTGAGAATTTCTCTGTAAGAGAAATGAAAAGGCAAGCCAGGGAAATGTCTAATGAATATAGTGGTCACCCAAGCGCCATTTTTTTATCCTCATTGGAGCCATCTGATTATTTTATTTATCTATTTTTTGCTTTTATAAGGCAGAACTTGCACCACATGGAGGCTTCCAGGCTAGGGGCTGAATCGGAGCTACAGCTGCTGGTCTACACCACAGCTGTAGCAACATGGGATCCAAGCCACATCTGCAATCTACACCACAGCTCACAGCAACACCAGATCCTTAACCCACTGAGTGAGGCCAAGGATCCAACCTGCAACCTCATGGTTCCTAGTCAGATTCATTTCCGCTGCACCACAACAAGAACTGAAGAGCCATCTAACTATAAATTTGCTGCTACTTTTTTTTTTCTTCCAAAACTACCAAGTCTTGATTATTTCAGGATCTGAGTTCAGCTTTCCTGACAAAGCAGGGTCAATCATTCCCTAATTTCTCTTTGCTATTAGAGAGATTCACTTTCTATTATAGAGATACACTTTTTATTCTATTAGAGAGATGATCCCTCTCCTTTATAATCCACCACTTCCCACAAAAAATGTTCTCCTAAGGTCTGGGAGGTAACTGACACTCAGGTTCCCTGGACGCCTGGGTCCTATAGGAGTCAAGGAACATTGGAACCAAAGGGTTTGTATTTTACTTCCACGAGGACTCATCTTCAATCTTACCTTTACCTCTTATTAGCTCTGCAACCTTTATCAATTTATTTAACCTCAGTTTTTTCATTTGTAAAATGGGAATCACAGTTGAACCTCATTCAGAGTTTCTAGGAATAAATGAAGTAATTGAGTGCTTGAAAGAGTGACTAGCACATAGTAAGTTGAACATGAATGTTAGCTTTCATTATCCTATTTAATCATTTCAATAAAACCTAGGAAGGAGGTGCCATTATTATCCTTATTTTATAGCGAAAAAACAAAAACAAAAACCCTGAGTATCTCAGGATCACGCAGTGGCAAAGCCAGAATTTAAATTCACTTTTATTTGATTCTGATGTATACATGTTCTTAAGCACATTAAGACAAATGAACTTCTGATAACATCAAATATTTCCAATGTGAGGACACTTGTGAGCTTTAGCTAAAACCTGGGGCCATGTTGCTGAAAACTGGGTGTGGTTTTCAAACCGGGCTGGCCAAGAGGATTGCAAGGGATGTAATTTGTTACAGTTTAATCCAGTTTCCTGCTCCCTTCCCTTGAGATCCTGATTTAGAAAAACTGGGCTTTCTTTTAATGGCTTCCTGGGTGATTCAGATAATCCACCACATTTGGAAATCAACTGGGACGGGATGCTATAATGGTTGTTAAATCCCTGCAAAACTCTGGTCTGGCAAGTCTCACAGGCTGCCCAGGCCAAGTTCTCACCTACGGCTGGAAGGCCCTGTCTGGGGCAGATGTGAGTCCAGCCATGACGGGCCTGTGGGAAAAGCCTGCTTGGCGTGAACCAGGTCTCCATTCACCCACTGTCCCTCCTGCTGAAGTTCGAGGAACAAATCCACTCCCGCTCTGTTAGTCCCTGGTGGAGGCAGGGCTGTGCTGGTGACGGTGTAGAGAGTGGACAAGGGGAGATTCAGAGAGACATGCTCCCAAGTGAGTGTGTGTATCTGATCCCATCGTCCAGGGCATCACAACCCTTCTCTCACACACACACTCCTGTTCAAATGTCCCAAATTATCTAGCCAATTCCCTGCCAGTTTACGTCACATGTGTCATCAGCTCACAGCAGTCCTACCCCCCAGATCCCTTTGCTGTTTCTAAAACATCTCATTTTCCTCCCACTCTCTCCTCCTGCCACCAGGGAGTCTGCATTGTCTCAAGAGTCCTTAATGGGCAATTGTCAATTCTCTGTGTCTGCATGGAACACGAGGAATCCAAGGAGATGGATGTCACCATCAGGTCTTGGCCTCTGAGCCCTCCACAAGAAGGAGATGCAAGGTGGGATTCAAGATCCATGCTTGTATTGGGGAACCACCTTGGGAGAATAGGGCAGGGAAAGCCATCAGACTGAGAGGCAAGTCAGACTTGGAGCGAAGAAGAGAGGGCAGGAAGGCTAGTGGCAGTTCCCTAGAGTTTAAGGAAGTGCCCTGTAGTTTAAGGGAGGCACTGAAAAGCCCTGGGGAAGTCCCAGAGCAAAGGGTGGCTGCCGGATGAGTTCGAAGGCTCCCAGGAACAGGTCTGCCTCGGTACACCTGCCTCGGTGAATCATTTGTGAGAACAATAAGTACGACCTCAGCCCAAACACTGCCATGGACTTGAGAGCTTGGCAGGTAAAACCATTGGTTCAGTTATGCTCCCTGGGGTTAGATGACACACATTCTCCTAACTGCCACACTTAGCAAATGCTAATAGTTACCATTTAAAGGAGTATCTCTCCCACTCAGGTTGATGGAGATATCCACCAAACCTCTTACCTACTTCTGCTCAAAGTGAACAGAAACACTCCTTGCTCTTCAATAAATATTGAGAAACTGACGCCATTTGTAGAAGGAGCTTTATTAGGAGAAGGGACTGCACTGGTTATGGGATTATGCTAAGTTTATTTGTATTAGCCTGCAATGAAGCCAGCAGATATCCTGCAACAAGCTGGGGTAAAAGACCTGAGTATAGATGGGGACTGAGGTGAAATCAGAAAGGGAAATCTTTAGAAAATTCAAAATTGAAACTATAGAAATTCAGATGGTTGTTCAAAGAAACTATGTAAAGACAAATTCTTACAGCAGCAAACTTGTAGCAACAGAATAGTGGTCTCCCCAAATGATGTCTATTCTAATTCCTGAAACCTGGGACAATGTTTAGGTTACATGGCAAAAAAAATTAAGGATACAGATAGAATTGACCTTGAAATGGGAAGATTACCATGGATTAATGGATTATGTGTACCGGCCCAATGTAATAGCAAAGGTTCTTGTGAAAGATAGAAACAGAATCAGGGTCAGAGAAAGACTTAAAGACGCTGCTGGCTTTGAAGATGGGGGAGGAGCCATGAGCCAAGGAATGATGGTAGTTCTAAAAGCTGGAAAAGGCAAAAAGATGGATTCTCCTCTTCAGCCTCTAGAAGGAACTGAATGACACCTTGATTTCAGCCCAGTAAAACTTTTTAGGACTTCTCATCTCCAGAACTTAAGATACTATTTTTTGTTGTTATTTTAAACCACTAAGCTTATAGCAATTTGTTATACAAGCTTATGCAATAGGAAACTACCATAGTTTTGATAACAGAATCTCGAAAGAAAATTTGCAGATAATAACGGCAAAAATTATTTTCCAAGTACTTTCCTAAATGTTTCAAATGACTTTTCATTTATGAAAATGAAAAATTCTGTAAATGAAAAATTATGGAGTGGTTATTATTACCGCCATTTTACTGAGGAATAAACCAAGATTACAAGATTCAAATAACTTGCCTACCATTACGCAGCTACTAAGTGCAAATGCTAGAAGGCGAATCAAGAAAATATGGCCTCGTGGTTCATGTCCCTAACAAACAGTGCTACACTTGCTTTTTCAGAATGGAAGGTTGGCAAAGAACAGCCTTCAGACAGCAAGGTAGGAGGAAGGACTGAGTGTTAAGTTATAGAAACCACAGAGGGACAATTTCAAGGCTGAGGTAAGAAAAGAAGAGAACAGTGATGGAAGCAGCACAAACTGAGGGGCACTGGCTATGGAACAGTCGCTAGGAAGCGAGATTTGGAGAGGCTTCCTGCGATTACGAAGAACATTCAGAAGAGCAGGTGCAATGCTGCAGCAAAGGCCGACTGCAAGCAGCACTGCAAGTGGGGAGAGGTAGCAAGAAATAAAACAGCCTTGCAAGAAATGCAGAGAGTGGGATCAAGTTTTTTTTTAATGTTGTATTTTTCATTGTTTTATGGATGGGTGTTATATGCAATTTTTTTTTTTTTGACAAAAACAAGGAAGGAAAACGTTTGAAGGGGATGGAGACAAAGGAACCCAATACATAACAGCCTTCCCCATGGACCAGAGTTAAGCCTTAGCAAGAAAAGACATTCCTTCCTCTGAGGGAAGAGGAAGGGACACAACTGGGGTGTGGAGGGAGCATGAGGGTGATGCCACAGACCTCACTGGATTCACATCAGCCTCCAGGGATGGGAGTCAGGGGGCGGAGCCTCAAGACTGGAGATGTGGGACTCCAATTGTGCTGTGTGACCTGGAGAACTGCGAAAAGATGAATAAAGTATTCCTCAGGGAACAAATTTCTCAGGACACAAACTTTCTTCACATACGCCGAGGATCAATGTAGTTTTGCGATATGCCAGGGAAAGGCAAAATGGAAGTGTATTATTGTTATTTTCCTCCCTTTGAATTATTTTAAAATGACGAAGTGAAAGTCAGCAACCAGCTCAATGGAAAATATCTCCGTAGAAATGGAGGCCCTTGTGAAAATTGCCTTCGGCCGGTATTTGTATGTGTGCAGGCCAGGTGCAGGAGGCTGAGCCCTGCTGTGATGGCGCTTCTGAGGCTCCTAGCCTTCCTTTGTGCTGAAAAGGCAGAATTTGGAGGAGGAAAAAAAAAGCAACAGGCGGGTATTGTCTTGCGTCACTAACTACAAAGCACCAGAAGGGTTTCAAAACCCTGGATTAAGGAGGGGAGCAGCCAACATGAACTTCCTGACACAGAGACCTCAGCCAGCACAAACTACTGTTTTCTTTCAGTGCTCAAGAATGCCTGGCCAGGAAACGAACAAACAAGCAAACATTTTCTTGACTCTTGGGAAGTCCTGAGCATTGAAACATGAGGACCAGAGAAAACGAGATGCTTCACAGGTAGCTTTCGTGAGTTTGAGCGCTGTGGCTACGGCTGTGGGTCTCTGCCCCAGCACATCACGCAGAGTCTCCGTGGCTTCCATTCCACAACATGGAAACCACCACCTACCTAGACTGTGGGCAGGATTCAAGGACATGGTTTTCCTCGAGTCCAGCCGAGTGTTATGGTGGAAGGAGCCCTCAGACATCATATTTACAGCAGTTTTAAAAATCCAGTGCTTAATCATCAGTGGGTATAGTCTGTGTTTAATCTAGTCCTCTTCAATGCCTATCTTGTGCCCAGCTCTTCAAATGACTTTGCCTCAGCCTTGGCCCCCCTCCTCCATCAGAAAGAACGGCCTCTACAGCCTCAGTCAACTTGCCCCCTGACCTCTGACTTGGATCAACAGGCAAAATACATAGGAGAGAGAAGAAAGGAGGAAATGCACATGAATTTTCCTCTGCTCCTTCCCTGCTGGGTCCCTGAGGGTGGCTGTTTCTCCCAACAGAACGTCTCAAGTGCCCCTCAGGTGGCCCCACACTGGCCTCCCTGTCTCTCCCAGGAGTCCCAGGAGGGCTCCCTCGTCTTGTGTCCACAAGTCAGGGATGGGCTGGTCACCACTCCCTGCCTTTACCCTGGTGCTCCATCACCCTTGTGGTTCCCTACATTCCACCACCCACTTACACGCGGTGTCCCTCTCATGCCACCCTTCTGCCTGCTATTTCCAGCATGGCTTGGTCTCATCTTGTTTCTCTCTTTCAGAAAAGCCTGTAGGAAAAGGCTCACCACATTCTCCTTGTTCGTCTGGGTGCTTCACGCTGCAAGTCAAATGACTGTTAGGCTCCGCTAACATCCTGGCCCTCTCCATGCCTCCCAGGGCTGGGAGGCGACTCCCTTTACTCGCCTAGTTTCCATCCAACCCTGCAGCCCACAAAGGACATCGGGGCTCACGGGCCTGGAACTCTCTATCTAGTGATTCAAGGGAGGGCAGGGCCATGGAAAATGCAAAATGGAACCCTGTGATGGAAACTCACTAAGCTGATTGGTACAGATGCCTTTAAGAATACTGGAAGGGTAGGTTTTCAAAATGCATTCCAGTGGTCTATTTATTTGTTTTAAAAATCCTTTGAGAGCAAAGATAATTTTCTCTCCATTCTTGTCACTGTCTCACTGGGGTTGGGGTGAGGACTCAGACTGCCATAATAGCCATGGCAAGACAGATGGACATAAAAAGAGTTTCATGCCCTCTTCTTAGAACAGGCCACTAGCTTGGCCTTGGCCACTCCCTGCTCCCACCCATTCCTGGCTGGGCCTAGGGGCAAAGTCCTGACCCTTGGATCCACATGACTAGCCAGCTGAGCTTCAGGAACTATTATTTCTTCACAAGTCTACCACTTGCTGAGTCCATTCTCCGGGCCCTGTGCTTACCCGGCTTTGACGATAACACAACTTCAACAGCCCTACCTGGGACTCAGAATACCTGAACGAGTGCAAACCCCAACTTCCTCATCTACCACCTGTGTGTGTAAACAGGTCTCAAGCTCCATCTGCCTCAGTTTCTACAGTTGTAAACCGGGCATCTGTGGTTGTCAGAAGATGTATTTTCCAGAGTGTGTGCAAACACTTAGCACAGGGACAGGATACATGGCCAATTAATTATTATTTTAATCCATGAGGAGCATGATGAGAAAAACCTCTGAAATCATGTCTTCCCCGGAGCTCCAGCAGCGTGACAGAAAGAGATGTACAAATCCACAATGACAGTTGAAGATCATCAGTTCATTAATGGAGGTAAGAAGACAGAGTCCTGGACCTGAGAAGGAAGAAGCTGCCTCCACGCGGGCAGGGGATAGAAGGCTTCAGAGGACGGCAAGTGAGCTCCTGTTTGCTCGCTGGTTCAGAGCCCAAGCCCTTCAAATGCCAGTCCCCGCTGCTCTACCTCATCCAGAGTTCCTGACTAATGAAGACTCTTCAACTGTCTCCTGAGTCATCTGCTTTTCAACTCTCTGCGCATCTTATCTCCAAAAATGCCTTTCTCTCCTCCCTTGTCAATGCCTCTGCATTTCTCTTTCACTTTGTTATTGGCCTTCTGACCTGGTGCTTTCATCTCTTCACAACACAGAATCCTTACAGCACTGTTTTCTACCATTTACACAATCCTGATATCCTCTGCTCTCCTGCATTATTTAGCACCGAAAACCAACAGAGGAGAGAACCTGCAGGATAGATGTCAGGAAAATAAGTTGTGTCTAATTGCATTACACCAAGAACAACTCTAAGAGGAGACCAGGCGTTTTCAGAGATGCAGGTGTGTGTAAGGGGAGCAATCAAGGAGGGGGAGATTTACTTGAAAATAAAGTACAAAATTATTCGCATTTAAATTTGTGGAAAAGGTATTTCTATACATTCATCTCCAGGAGGGAGAGTGAAGTCCACAAGGGATACTACAAATCAGGAAGGACTGATTGGAGAAACGTAAGAAACTGTAATTGTGATTATAATTACTGTGATGAGAAGAATGTTACTATCAACATTATTTATTGGGTGCTCACTATTTACCATTCACTCTGTCAGGGCTGTACATTCATGACCTCTTAGGAGCCTCGGAGCAATCCCGTGAGGCAGGCGTATCCCCGTGATACGGAGGAGAACATCAAGGGTCAGAGAGGCTAGAAAGTTGCTCAAAGTCACACAGAAGCTGCAGAACTAAGAATGATGGTCAGCCATGCCTCTGACTGCTACCCACACTCCCTCCTCACTGTTTGAGGCTCTTTCATGGAGTCCGCAAGCCCTGTGTCCTCATGGGGGGTACTGTTTTGTCTCCACTTCTCCGTGCAGGTCCCTGGGAGCCCCACCTTTGGTGCCCTGATGGCTTACATGCCCTCTATCACCACTGCCCCCAGACCAGCCAATCCAGTCACAGCAACCAGGGGCTACTCTACCTACATTGGTTGGAGAAATTCCAGTTCTCTCTTTAATATTTATCTGGGCTTTATAACCATAAGAGTAACAGAAATCAGAAAGCGGGATTAGGCCGGATGATACTGGGGTTTGTGGAGACAGGGTACTGCATGCGCAGTTCTAGGGGGTGTAGACCAGGGCTGCCACTCTGAAGCATCATCTCGCACCATTTCAAACTAAGTCTAGGAATGCCTTATATGTAAGTTTCCTCCTGGTGCTGTAACAAGTCACCACAAACTTAGTGGCTTAGGACAACAAAAAACATATTCCTATATAGATCTGGAGGTGAGAAGTCTGAATGGGTACCAAGGAGTTAAAATCAAGGTGCAGGCAGCATTGTGTTCCTTTGGGAGGTTCTAGGGGAGATGATGTTGACCAGTCTTTTCTAACTTCTACAGGCCCCGAGTCCTTGACTCCCTGACCAATCCACCATCTTCATAGCAGTAGTGTAGCATCTTCCAATTGCTGACTCTGACCCTTCTGCCTCTTCTTTTTCTTTCATAAGAACCCTTGTGAGGACACTGGACATCCTGGGAAATCCAGGCTCCTCTCCCCATCTCTTAAGATCCTTAACTTAATCACCTGCTGAGTCCCTTTTGCCATGTCAGGTGACAAGTTCACCGGATTCAGGAATTAGAAAGTAGACATCTTTGAGGCCACTAGTCTTCTTCTTCTTCTTTTTTTTTTTTTCTTTTTAGGGCTGTACCTGTGGCTCATGGAAGTTCCCAGGCTAGGGGCTGAATTGGAGTTGTAGATTCTGGCCTATACCGCAATACATGGCAATGATGGATCCTTAACCCACAGAGCAGAGCCAGGGATTGAAGCCACATCCCCATGGATACTAGCTGGGGTTGTAACCTGCTGAGCCACAAGAGGAAATCCTAGGACCGCTATTCTGCCTCCGATACCTATGACCCAGTAACCATATTCCTGGGTGCATGTGATCCAAGGAACTTCTCACAGTGATTCACAAATGAGTCATAAAGTGTAGGGTGATTTGGGGAGTTAGGAAGTACAATGGGTGATGCAAACTGAGACAGTGGGAAAAGTCAACAGTGAAAGGTGCACAGCCCAGAGGAAAAGGTAATGACCAGAGTAGCAGCCTAGATGTTCACTTACTGGCCTGAGTGTGTACAGAAAAATACAAAAGACCCCAAGTAGCCAAAACCATCCTAGGAGAGAAAAATGGAGCTGGAATATTCAGGCTCCTTAACTTCAGGCTATACTACAAAGCTACAGTCATCAAAACAGTATGCTACTGGGGCAAAAACTGAACTATAGATCAATGGAACAGCATAGAAAGCCCAGAAATAAACCCACACACCTATGATCAACTAATCTATGATAAAGGAGTCAAGGATATATGACAGAGAAAAGACAGTCTCTTCAATAAATGGCACTGGGGAAAATGGACAGCTACATGCAAAAGAATGAAATTAGAACACTCTCTAATGCCATATACAAAAATAAACTCAAATGGTTTAAAGACCTAAATATAAGACCAGACACTATAAAACTCTTTGAGGAAAACATAGGCCAAACACTTGTTGACAGAAGCCACAGCAGTATCTTCTCAGATATACCTCCTAGAGTAATGGGAGCTAATTAACCTTAGAAGTTTTTGCACAGCAAAGGAAACCATAAACAAAGTGAAAAGACAACCCACAGAATGGAAGAAAATATTTGCAAATGAATTGACAGACCAGGGATCAATCTCCAAAATGCATAAATACTTCCTACAACTCAATATAAAAAAGGAAAAAAAAAATAAAAAATGGGTAGAAGATCTAAACAGACAAATCGCCAAAGAAGACAGAGATGGCAAACACCCACACACACACATGAAAAGATGTTCAACATCACTAATTATTAGAGAAATGCAAATCAAAATGACTATGAGATACCACCTTACACCAGTCAGAATGGCCATCTTCAAAAAGTCTACAAGAAATGTTTAAGAGGGTGTGGAGAAAAGAGAACCTTCTTACATTGTTGGTGGGAATGTAAATTGGTACAACCACTATAGAAAACAATATGGAGATTGCTCAGAAAACTAAAAATAGAACTACCTTATGATCCAGAAACCCCAATCTGGGCATCTATCCAGAGAAAACCATAATTTGAAAAAAACACATGCAGGTCAACGTTCATTACAGTGCTACTTACAATAGCCAAGACATGGAAGCAACCTAAACATCCAAAGACAGAGGAACAGATGAAGAAGATGTGAAATATAGGAGTTCCCGTCATGGCGCAGTGGAAACGAATCCGACTAGGAACCATGAGGTTGCAGGTTCGATCCCTGGCCTTGCTCAGTGGGTTGAGGATCTGGCATTGCCGTGAGCTGTGATGTAGGTTGCAGATGCGGCTTAGATCTGGTGTTGCTGTAGCTGTGGTGTAGGATGGCAGCTGTAACTCCGATAGGACCCCTAGCCTGGGAACCTCCATATGCCACGGGTACAGCCCTAAAAAAAGACGAAAGTTGACAAAAAAAAGAATTTGTGAGATATATATACATATAAGTGATATATATATATATATGTATATATATATATATCACTTGCATGTGGTATCTAAAAAAAGGATACAATTTAACTCATTTGCCGAGCAGAAACAGAGTCACAGATTTTGAAAAACTTATGGTTACCAAAGGGGACAGGGGGGATGGGAGGAGGGATGGGCTGGCGGTTAGGGACTGGCATGTGCAGTATGCATACACAGGGTATATGGAATGACTGGCCAACACATCTGCTGTATAGCACAGAGAACGCTACTCAATATCCTGTGATAATCCATGTGGGAAAAGAATCTGAAAGAGAATGGATGTGTGCACATGTATAGCTGAATAACCTTGTTGTACAGCAAAAATTATCACAACACTGTAAATCAACTATATTTCAATAAACTTTCAATGAAACGAAAAAAAACGCTTAAACAAAATAAAAAATAGAATAAGTAACCCAAGATCACTTAACATCTGTTTAAAAACTAAATTCACAAACATAAAATGGCAATACATATTTTGCACAAATACTATACAAGCAAAATGACACGCGTATACACTGTTAATGGCTCGCAGTAAGACTAGAGAAGGGAATGGGGTACAGTGGACAAATAAAGGGAATAAAGAGGAATAAAAACAAAAGACTGCACAGATAGCCCCTCCTCTGTTAAGCCCTGCAACCCCAGCTCCCAGGTGGAGGTGCCCAGCTCTGCCGTGTGGCTCTTTAGCGCAGTCCTTGTACACTGTCTTGCACTTGTCTTTTTGCCTCTCTCACTTTACCCTGAGCCTCTTGCAAACAGGAACCACATCTTGTTTGCCTTTGTATCTTTGAAGCGTAACAACGCCAGCATCACAGTGGGTACCTAATATGGTTTTGTTAAGTTGAACAGTGAACAGTGGGAAAACAGGACATCTGGAGTGGGATGCCTCATATGAGCTGACACATGGAAAAAATTCTAAGGACACCCAAATGGGCTTTAAAGCTAAGTTTGGAAGAGAAAGTTGAACCATAAAGCCTGTTTCTTTCAGGTGAGCAAAGGAGAGGCATGGCAAAGACAATGCAGACTCCCCAGCACCTGCTTTGCCTCTAAATCCTCAAGACAAAATGCCAAGAAAAATGAGCATCGGGATGAAGCACAGAGCTAACAGAAGAGAAAAGTCACCCTACACTGAGTCAAGGCGTGTCAGACTACAGCCAGGTGCTCTAAAGAATTCAAACCAGAAGAAGGGGCAAGGTTGTGTGTGAGCACTGAGACAGGGCATCACAAGAGGCCCTCCAAGAATTCCAAGAGCAGCAGTGGATTCTGCCCTTCTGTAGTGAGACCGACATTATCCTGGGTCAAGACTCCAGAACTCATCATTAAAGCAACGGTTTCGAACATTTAAAAATGAAGGCGTGATCTTCAGAAGCCTGTGAGTGGTCATTAAATCTGAATTGTGCTTGAGTGACCTGATTTCCTTCATGGACATTAAATGGCAAAAGGAACACTTATGGTATTTTATAAAAATTTCAGCAAAGCATTTGATACACTTGTTCTTGGTGCTTTTAATGAGAACGGGGATGTCTGCCTAAGTAACCACTTCAATTTTTTTTTTTTTTGGTCTTTTTAGGGCTGCACCCATGGCATATGAAAGTTCTCAAGCTAGGGGTTGAATTGGAGCTGCAAGTGCCAGCCTACATCACAGCCACAGCAAGCGGGATCCAAGTCAAGTTTGTGACCTACACCACAGCTCACGGCAATGCCGGATCCTTAACCCACTGAGCAAGGCCAGGGATTGAACTCATATCCTCATGGACGCTAGCCGGATTCATTACCACTGAGCCACGAAGGGAACCCAAAGTAACCACTTCAACAGTCACAAACAAATGGCACTGATTCACAGACTGCGCCAATCCCAATGGATGTCGCTGGAATAATACCATCGCCCAAAATAATAAAAAGGCTGCCATGAGGTGGATGCTTGGCCATATGACAGTCACTCATCTGCTAAAGAGCTTTTACAGGAGAAGCCAGGTCATACAACTGAGGAAATGAAACTCAGAAATTCAAGAGCCTCTGGAGAATTGCAGTGACCATGTCTCGTGTCTTGCTCTTTGATCACTCCCTGTTCCTCACATACACAGCAACTCTTCAGCCAGATCCATAGCACCTCGCTGTGACTTAGCCTGTTCAGGGGCTATTTCTCACACGCT
The DNA here is from genome assembly GCF_016906955.1 of Phacochoerus africanus. Taxonomy (NCBI): domain Eukaryota; kingdom Metazoa; phylum Chordata; class Mammalia; order Artiodactyla; family Suidae; genus Phacochoerus; species Phacochoerus africanus. The sequence continues at coordinate 5,472,940 of NC_062551.1, forward strand.
TTTAAAGTGTACTTATTCAGGGCCCCCGACTTTGGGATTCAACCTCAGCCCATGCTGCCCCTCACCGAGGTAAGCCTGCTTCTGTAAGGTTCTGTAAGATACAAATAAGCTCACAGCCAGGTCCAGCAGTATGGGACTTCCTGGACTAGAGGGTTAATGCCTTAAACTCCTACAGAGGCTCCCTTCCCAGGTCATTCTTGGCAGGGCAGCAGGGCAACCACTGCAAGCAGAGTTCATGGTCATGCAGGATCAATCCCTTCAAGACCGGGACGCAGGTCTACCCTGTTCAAACAGAGTCTGGAAGAGAGAGCACTTAAGAGCACAGGTGGTTACAGGGAAATAATCCAGCTGACTTAAATGTTCATTCTTTTAAGATCCATTTTTATCTAAATGGGGCTATCCATTTTGTATTACAACTTAGAACAAATCATTTGAACTCATGGTTGAATCTGGGGAGGGGAGGTTATATCAGAACTGTTACATCAGTCTTTTGACGCATGATGGTCGAATACCTGTTGGGAATAATGAGGTCAACGGGACCATGTCCAGGATCTGGAGGTGGGAGCTGGCACTAAGGTTCTCACTCTTCCGTGTGTGCAGTGAAGGCCTTTAGACCTGTGCTATGCTAATTTTTCAAGCACAGGGGATGACGCACATGCCACAGGCTGTTGTAAAGATCATGTGGGTCTCCTCCAGAAGCTGACCATGAAATGAGTGCAGGTAATTTCTTTGGGAGGGAAGGAGCACCTGCGTGGGGTTAGGTAATGAGGTAAGGTAGGCAGCATAACCACAGAAGGTTTGTTACACTTCAGCTGTTGGTGTGGGAAACAAGGGTCGGGTCTCGCTAGGGAATTCGGGAAGCCTGAGCGTGCTCGACTGAGGGCTGAGGAAGCCGGGGTGTTTATATACTTGCTGCCTGGTCACTGGGGGAGGGCTGCTCCAAGGCTGTTTGCTTCCCAGCAAGTCAGTGAGGCCTGGAGCCTTGCAGTGATAAGAAGCAAGGATGTGGGGGAGGCGCCCACAGGGTCCAGGGCAGACTGTGCAGCCTCACTAAGGGACAGCCCAGAGTCACTCACGCACACATTCCAGGCTCCCAGAACGCCATGAGCTGAGTGAACCCTGTGGTAGACCTGGGCATACCAAGTGTGTGACCTGCCCTTGCGAAAATTTCACTAACGTGTCAACAGTGAAGAGTGCTGGGAAAGAGAATGAATGGAGGAGTTATGGAAAATACAGCACTGGAACTTAATCTATCATACAGATCAGGGAGCTCCTCTCTCCCCCTCAAACGGGTAAGGTTTGGGTCCTTAAGGACATGCAGGCATTAGCTAGTGAAGATTCGGGATCTGTACCAAGACCCCACAAACTATGACCCTACGGCAAAATCCAACCCAATTCCTTTACATGCAAATAAAGTTTTCTTGCAGCATAGTCACCCTGTATGGTGGGGGCTTTCTCCACACAGGGGCAGAGTTTCTCTGTAAGAGAAATTCTGTCACCTGCAATGCCCACCTTGACCTTGGCCAAAAACACTTTGCTTACCTCTGGTTTAAAGGAACTCCAAGTAGATTCTAATGCACAGTAAAGCATTAAAAATGTTTACTATTGCTTAACACAGATAGGTGAATAACTTACAGCCTATTGAGGGGAACAAAATGGAAAAATAAATAACTACAAGGCCACATGACTGATTCTGTAATAAAAGGCTATACCAACGGTTTATCGAGCTTCCAAGTAGAGAATAATTAGCTGTGCCTAGGGAGTAGAGACAGCTTCACAGTGGAAAAGATGGGTCTTGAAGTTTGAGTCCACTTCTGGGTGAATACAGGGAGTTAGAGTTAATCTGGGCAAAGGGCGGATAGTGCTCAAAAGGCCAGAGAAAGGAGAAAGCAAAAAGGGTCCAGGAAAGATAGCAGTTTACTTCCTTTGTGCCTCCAAGCAGCTGGCAGGGCCATGAGCAGGGCCTCCTGGGAGAACTGCCACTTAACTCCTTTCACCTCTACCGCCAGCTTTTCAAACCAATTTATTTCAAGAATTAGCAAGAACAGAGAGTAAGTGGATCACTGGGTCTGAGGACTTCACAGAAGGTAACTAATTCTCTAAAGGATCCAAGAGAGGAAAGCAGAAGGCGGCAGATTTTAAGCAAAGCAGTCACAGTTGAAGTGCTGGGATCCCTAGGTATAAACACTGTGTATTTGATCTCCCAGTGGCCAAACTGTAGACAATTGGAGCATAAGAAGAAAGGATGATGGTAACAGATTATCACTCCAGAGAATAAAATAAGAATCCAGGCGTTCCTGTCCTGACGCAGTGGAAACGAAGCCAACTAGGAACCATGAGGTTGCAGGTTCGAGCCCTGGCCTTGCTCAGTGGGTTAAGGATCCAGAGTTGTTGTGAGCTGTGGTGTAGGCCGCAGACATGGCTCAGATCTGACGTTGCTGTGGCTCTGGCATCAGCCAGGAGCAACAGCTCCAATTAGACCTCTAGCCTGGGAACCTCCATATGCTGCCAGTATGGCCCTAAAAAGACAAAAAAAAAAAAGAAGAATCCATAAGCTTGCACTGACACAACTTCTAAAAATGAAAATAAGCTAACAAATGGGGAAGAAGGGAAAACTCTTTCTTACAATAGAATGCCGACTAATAAACGCAGAAGGAAGCATGTAATTAGAAAGTCAGCACTGGGAACCATGACCTTAAGAACAATTTTGGTCAATGATCACCACTGTGAAGGCTAATACTAAGGGAAGTAAGTACAGAAAGAACCTATTTCTGAGACTAGGACTATCCCCTTGCAAGATTAAGTAAAAGGGAAAAAACATTAAGTTTATAAAGGAGAAACTAGGCAGGTACCACCCTAATGAAGAGATCGAAGTTAAGGTCACAGTAATGACACAAGTAGGTGCTAAGTGCTTCCTAATTTGAGGTACTAGGATTCTGCGGTGCATGTGTGGTCTTCTTGCCGTAAAGGCATAACCTGCGTCTCAGCATAGCCAACACCACACAAACCCAAGTTGTGGGATAGTCTGCAAAGAAGTGGCCTACAAGTTTAAAATTTGTCAAGGTCACAAAGACAGAACAAGGCTGTTGAGGTTTTACAGGTAAAAGGAGGCTAAAGAGATGAGGTCTAAATACAGGGTAAGATCCTAAACTGGATCCTGGCTCAGAGTATTTTTCCCCTGTGCTATAAAGAGCACTAGAACCGTTACTGGCAAAAAGTGAATCAGATTTTTAGTGAGATAATATTCTTTCCAAAGTGTTAATTTCCTGATTTGATAACTATTCCATGGTTCTATAACAGACAAAAATAAAAAATAAAAGTCTTTGTTTTTAGTAAATACCACCCAGCAGATTAGAGGCAAAAGTGCCTCAGGTCTGCAGTTTGGTCTCAAATGGCTGGGAAGGGGATCAAGGAAAAGTTAACTACATGTGCTAAAATTTTAACATTTGGGAATTCTGGATGAAAGGTATAAGGGGACTATCCATATTCTTTTTGCAGCTTACCTATTGATCTGAATTCATCTCAGAAAAAGTTAAAAATAAAACTGCATGTTTTGGAAAACAGACTTCCAAAACAAAGTCTCCAGAGTCAAATCCATCCAGATTTGAATATCTGCGTTCATGGTCATTAACTGTGGGACCGTGAGCAAGTTATTTGAACTGTCTAAGCTTCAGTTTTTTCGGCGTTCTCACCATGGCACAAAATCATCAACAGGGTCTTGGGAGCGCTGGGAGGCAGGTTCTATCTCCTGCCCGGCACAGTGGGTTAAAGATCCAGCATTACTGCAGCTGCGGCTTAGGTTCAGACTGTGGCAGGATTTGATCCCTGGCCTGGAAACTCCATACATCTCGAGGCAGCCAAAAATGGGGAGGAAAAAAAAAAACCGAAAAAACAATTTTTTTCATGAATCAAACAGAAAGACTAGTACCTACTTCTCGGGTTGCTGAAAGGATGATGCAGGCCTGCGGAAAACAGTTTACACAGTGCTGGACAGCTCCGGAGCCTGACTCACAGGGGGCCTGGTGGGGTGGCCAAGATGCTCTGTTGACTTGTTGCCTGATTGGTTATCAGGGCTTTTATGTGCCCTGTAAATTTCAGGCTTTACCTATGCACTTAGCTCCATTAGGGTACCATGCTATAGGTGCCAACTTTCTCTTTAAAAATGCTACTCCACAGCAAAGTGAATAATAATAATAACACAGTCAACCTAAAAGTTTAACACCTGTATCTTTTCCAATGTAGCTCTCGTTCTCCTCCAGCTGAGAACATGTTGCTAACCCAGCTTCTCCAACTTGGAGAGAGAAAGTGGGGCAGGAAGAAGGAGAAGAGTGAAAACAAAAGGGCTGGTTTGGCTGGGTATAGAAGTAGGCTGGGACAAACTGCAGAGAAGGTGGAAGGAAGTCTTGCTCTGGGTTAGAGGTGGGTCAGTTCTAACAGTTTTCAAGATAAAGAAGTTACAGCTTACTCGCCTTTAATTGTCAGCGTTGGTTCTCTGCCAACACACAGTATAAATGAGGTTATATAACTTGCTGGTTCCATTTTCCTTTCCTAGCTCTTAGCAAGGTGATATTCTGAGAAGATGATTAAGAACTGTCCTTGCCTACTCCCCTACCACCCCCGACACCCCACAAACCCTCTCCTTTAATGTACTGAAAGTGGACACCATCATATCTAAAATAGGACAGTGCAAAGAAAAACTTAGTGCAACTTGGCAGGAATGAATGAGGTAAGAGTTGGGAGGGAAATGATACTGTAACTATTGGCTAACCTGTAGGTTGTTACGTTTACTTCTTTAAATGCGTAACTTTTAAAGTACGATGGCTGCCCCGACCTCCATTAATACCCGGAAGCGTTGCGTATGTTTTCTCTCTTTGTAAGGAGGTGCCGTGAGTGGATATCCTCCTCCCACACCAAACAGGCAGAGGGATGCTGACAGAAGTCACTCACTCAAATTCACAAGCAGAACGGAAAAAAAAAAAAATCTGCCACCCTATTCATCCAAAAAACCCATGTGGCTCTCAGCTACCTGGGCCATTATCTTCTCTCCCTCTCGCTTTACTTTCCCTTAAGGTTTAATGGGATAAGCCACTATCTGCTTTTTAGGACAGCTACCTGCTGTCACAGAGCCCTCCCATTCTTATCACAATAGTACACGGGTGGTGTTCTGAGATTGCCGTATACTTGCTATTTTTTCAGCTTAGTAAGCCCTTTGGGATCTTTCAAGATAAAGTCATTTCATAAACTTAGCTGTATTACAGAATAAAATCCTTAAGAGGGGACTTGAAGAAAATTACATTAGTCCATGCCTCCTTCTTCCCAGTGTGCTACTATCCAGATTGTTTTTTAAGTACAGAGCAGGCCCGCTATGGTTATTAGATCTCAGCCGTCTCCATTCCCTTTTCTCTCTGGCATGTGTTTCCTTTCCAGCGTTTGAGGATTACATTGTACAAATTGAGAGGCAGAGCACTGTGCACACAAAGTGACTCGGGAGGCCTCAAAAGCCCGCCACTCCAGCGGGCGCTGGTTGTTCCCTGTGGGAACAGGGGAGAGTGGGACACCCACAAAGGCTGTCACTCTGCCGTGTTCAACTGCGAGAACAAGCAGGGTGTCTCTGTTCCTCCTCGTGGCCTTCCTGTGGGCTCGCCATCACTCCTGTAGGCGCAGGACGGCAAAGGCTTCCTAGGCGAGGCAGGCAAAGGCTGCCATCCTGCGCTCCCCGCCTGCATGGGCAGTGGGTCCTGCAGGTGTTTCTTAGTACAGAGCATTCAGCTCACTTTCCAGACCTTACCATGACCCGGAGATGGTTCTAGGTGTCCAGGACGGTGTGGCAAATGCCAATCAGTGTTAAGCTCGGTCCCCAGGGAGCTTACATTCCAGTGTACATCAACTGTCCCAGAATTTATTATATCATTACAGCTTTAATTAGGGACACAGAGAAAGACAGACACCTAATGTGCGGTGAGAGGCGTGTTCCCAGGACTGTAAAGGGCTGAAAGCACAGAAGGGGCAGGAGCTGTGGGGAGGTGGAGACAGAGGTCCCCCGCAGAGGGGAAGGGGGGGGAGGGTAGCATGGGCAGCTCAATACTGAGATTCGCAGGGAGGGAGGGAGGCCCTGGTAGGGACTGGATCTTGGGGGCAAAGTGGAGCAGTGGAACTACTTTAAGCACAAGGGGTCGGGGTGGAAGTTTGGACTGACAGGTCCAGAGGGGCCTTTGTAAGCCCCAGGCTGGCTGCTATGGGGTGGGAGGGAGGGAGGGGACAGCTGAGAGAACCTGGAAGACTCTTTCCATCATTAAATGAATATGAGACTCACTTGCGTTAAGCTGGTGACCTAATGACCACAGCGGGAGTCACACTGATTGATTCTGAAAGGCTTGTTGGGCCCAGCGTTGGGCTCTGGGATGCAATGTGAAAGCAGGACAGTGCTCGCCAGTCCGACAGGGAGAGAGACAAGAAACCACGCAACCCCGTGGGAGCTCTCTGATGGCGAGTCAGTCTAACAGGCCCATGTGACCAGAGGGTCACGTGTTTGGCTGGACCCAAAGGCAGCTTCCCAGAGGCGCTGAGACGTAAGCTAACCCCTGGAATGTTGAGAGGGTGTTACACTTCACCTGAAGCCAACTCGCTTCCTTCCTTCCTTTTTCTTTTGCCAATTTTGTATTTTCTTCCAGTTATTTCTTTAACATAGCTGCCTTGTTGTCTATGTTGTCCTACAGGGCCAGAGATCAAGACAGTTTTATATCTCAGCTGAAAAATAAGTTCGTGCTTTCCCCGAATTATTATCTAGCTTTTATTTTACTTCCCTGATCTGACTGGTTAAAGATACTGGTCCTGGATCCCAGGCCATTACTGACTATTAGTAAATAAATTCTTTAAAAGCTTAAGTGTGTTTATGTTTCACAGGAAACCAAGCTCAGTGCTATTATACATACAGCATCTTGAGCTTCTTATAAAACACTTTAGTAAAACAACCCATTTTCAGAAAAGAAGTGCACACAGAAGGGGAATTCCTGGAAGTGTCACTTGGTCTTCACTGCGTCGTGACACTGGCCCGATGTTTAGTTTTACCTGAGCAGCTTCTAATTCTGTCTTTGAGGTCTCCACTCCTATCCTTCTCTCTCAAAAATTTCATGGGTCCTGCCCCTCTTCATGTATCACATTTCTGCCAACTCCCTCTGTGTTTGCCAAGTAACACAGGCCTCCATGTTCAAATACTATTGCTGCTGTAACAACTTACCACAAACTGTGTGACAAAACCCAGCAGAAATCTATCCTCTCACAGTTCTGGAGGCCAGGAGTCCCAAACCAAGGCAAGGCTCTGGTGGAGGCGCCTTCCTGCCTTCCAGCTCCTGGTGGTCCATGGTTAGTGGCGGTAGCCCTCCCACCTCTACCCACCTGGTCCATCACACCCTCCCTGTGTCTATTTTCCTTTCTGTTTCTTGAAAGGACACTTTTAGTTATGTTTAGGGTCCACATGGACAATGCAGGATCATCTCAAGAGCCTTCGCATAATCCTATCTGCAAAGACACTTTCCAAATAGGCTGACGTCCACTGGTTCCTGGGGTGTGACAGGGATACACTTGTCATTACTGCACCACAAACTTAGGCCCTAGAAGGAGGTGGGTCCAGGGGTTCTGATTTAGTTGGTTCAGGATGAGGGTCAGGTACCAGCAGATTTTTTAAGCAATTCTCATGGACAAATAACTGGACTGCTGAGGTAGACAGGGACTCCGTCATAGTTTCCTGAAGTGCAGGGAGCTCATTTCCACTCTTATCATTTGGGGCCTGAAGGTAATATATTATAAAGCTAGAGGATGTAGCCAATGGAAAGAAACCTGCAGAAATAAAGCGACCACAGCTTTCTATGCTCCATGTCCTCAGAGTGGTGGGTTAACAACTTTGTTTGCCAAGGATCACTGGGAGGCCAGAATGGGGCAAAGAGATGGTGGCCGTGGTCCCAGGCTTGGGTCTGAGACCTGGCTGGGCGGTTCCCTCACTCCTCACACTGACTGGGGGAAGTTACATCTCATCGCTGGGCATCAGCTTCCTACTTGGGCAGGTGGAAGGTGAACTGGGTTTGGTGGGGAAGTGGAAATGCCCACAACAGAAGCACAATGCTCACGCTGGCCTCCCAGCTGCAGCTCACAAGGTCATTGCCAAGGCAATCCCAGAACCTAGGAATCCAGTGCTCCAGCACTAAAGTGATTATCTGTATATTGTATTATCCTTGTCACCCCTCAGAGTCAAAACATAAAGCAGAAACACCTGTATTAAAAACGATTTGTACAGTGTTCCTCCTGTAATTACAAATCACGATGGACTTGTTTGCATTAACAATTGTTATTTGAAAAAGAGAAAACACATTGCAACCTTGCTACAGACAAGTGAAAGACACAACTTTCTCTAGATGTGCTTATGTAAAGAATTTCCCTAGGACACATCAGAAATAAATGAAAATGAGAACACTGGTGTCCATCACTCTTTCCGATTTGCACATTCTCATAGTCACTGACCTTGCTATTGAAAATGAAACTAAGGGGCGTTCCCGTCGTGGGGCAGTGGTTAACAAATCCGACCAGGAACCATGAGGTTGCGGGTTCGATCCCTGCCCTTGCTCAGTGGGTTAAGGATCTGGCGTTGCTGTGAGCTGTGGTGTGGGCTGCAGACATGGCTCAGATCTGACGTTGCTGTGGCTCTGGCATCGGCCAGGAGCAACAGCTCCGATTAGACCTCTAGCCTGGGAACCTCCATATGCTGCGGGAGCGGCCCAAGAAATGGCAAAAAGACAAAAAAGAAAATGAAACTAAGGGTCTACCTTCCTTGAGAAGCTCAGAAAATGAAAAAAACTCTTCTTTGAGATCAGATCACGTGGACGCTTCTCGCCTGTGCTTACGCTGAGCTTTGGGCGGGGCGTGGTGAGACTTGTTCCCCTTTCCCTCTGTAGCTCCAGCCTCCCAACCCTTTCCCAGGATCCAGGCTCCTATTTCTAACCACCTACTCAACCAGCTCTCACTCAGAAGTCGGACAGGCACACCCAAATAAATACGACCCTCACCTCCTCCCATGTTCACTTCTGCTCAAGTTCTCCCATTCTCCAGACAAGGACGAAAAGTGTTCACCAACCTGCTTAAGACCAAGCAGAGGGGTCCTCTTCAAATCCTCCTTCCTGCACCTCGCGTGAGCGATTCGGCAGCGCCTGCCGATGGGCGTCAGGTAGGCGTCTTATTTGATTGCTCCGCACCACCTGTTCCTCGCGCAGACGCCCCGGGTCTCACCTGGACCGCGGCTCATTTGCTCGCCCTCCCTGTAGGCCTGCCTCACCAGGTAATGGTTCCACATCATACATAGGATCCCATCGCTGCACTGCTCAAAATTCTTTCATAAAAGGTAAAATGGCACAGCACCTCTAAGACATGGTTTGGCTGTTTTCATAAACAAAACATGCTATGACTACATGACCCCGCTAATGCACTTTTGGGTATCTAAGAGAATGAAAACCTCTATTAATAAAAAAAAAATACACAAAATGTTCATAATAACCATTCATAATAACTATAAACTGGACACAACCCTGACGTCCTTCATTAAACTACGGCGCACATGCACTATGGACGGCAACTCAGCACATGAAGGAACATGTCAACACGCACAGCAAAGGGATTCTTCAGGTGGAATGAAGATGCCCAATCAGCTGACCTTAAAATAGGGAGAATGCCCGGGATTGCCCAGGTGGGCCCCATGTAATCACAGGGTCTTAGAAAGGGCAAGGGAGGCGTAAGAGAAAGCCAGGATGTGACTGCAAGAAAGCTAGTCAGCTGAAGAAAGAGGCTGTGAGTCTCTAGAAGCTAAAAAAAAGGGAGAAAACAGAGCCTCTGCTAGAGCCTCCAGAAAGAAATGCAGCCCTGCAGACACCTTGATTTCAGTCTAGTGAGACCATGTTGGACTTCCGACTTCCAGAACTATAAGAGAATAAATCTGGGTTATAAATATTTTGTTACAGCAGCAAGAGGAAATTACTGCAGGGGGTAATCCATCCACCAGCCCCCCAAAAATGTCATTCAGATTTGAGTGAAATAAATGTGTTGTAATTATATTGCCATCACCAGGGCTTTCTTGTTTCTGTCTTTTAAAACAAAACACGAGCTTGAAATGGAGGAAAGATGTAGGAAGATAAAACACAAATTTTGAAGTAGAGGCTTTCCAAATAAGGGGGGTGGGGGGGGTCTTGTTTTGTATGTGACATTGCTGTGAAAAATAATTATTTATATCCGAAAGGGAAATGTTAGGTATTGGTTGCAGCTGTCAGACCAGGAACACTGCTGGGAGAACCTCGTTCCTCACCAAAACACCATACAATGTAGATTTCAGTGACACCATAGAAGTCTAAGCACATTTCAATTTGATCTTTAATCTTCCCTTTTCGCGCTAGGCAATTCCTGGGGTAGAATTCATTCATTTCAAGCACTTCAGTATCTGCCTGGATGAAAAGTCACATTTAGCCCTCAGGCTGAGTACTCCTAAAATGTGCTCATTCACCCAGATAAAAGCATCTGAAGGCCCTCAGGCGTGCCCTGCCTTCTCGGCCCTGAGTTAACCATCACCCCTTCCCTTCACCTGGTCACTGCTAGTCCCAGAAGACAACGGAGCCTGTGACTGGTGCCTGGTGCCTTCTGAGTTGAATTACTCCTAAGTGTGTGTCTTGGGCTTAGCCTTCTCTGCACAGCTGGGGTCCCAACAGTGCGATGCCTGCTACTGTCGTGCATGAATCCTTCCACCATCTAAAACCCAGAGTGTTTAATGTTGCTCTTGTCTCCCTCTCATACCTGCTCCTCCTCTGTATTTCCCATCTTGGTGAACCATTCTATCAAATAATCAATTTTCTTGTGACACGTGTGGATCTCTCTCTCTGCCATTCCTCTGATGCTGGCTCATCACCAGATCTTTCATTTCTACCTTCTACGTTTCTTTTTTCTGCATCCTCTCCATTCTATCCCTGGTGCTTCTGCTGAAATCCATGTTTAAAGGAGAAAACTGAAGTCCAGTCACATTTATTGAGCATGGATAATGTGCTAGATACCATTTTGAGCACTTTTGTGTGAATTAGCTCAGGGATTGCTCCCACCATCGTTATGAGGTATATATTCACATTATTCTCATTGTTAGAAGCAGAGAAAGATGCTAAGGGAAGTCGAGTGCCTTTCCCAAGGCCACACAGCATCTGAACTGGGATTCCTGCTCAGACGTGTCTTCCTCCAGAGTCTGAGCACTTAATTACTGATCTGTGAATTTACTAAGAGTGGGAAAGGGCAGCGGCCTCTCGACTCACTTTTGCCCTCTCTCAGACAAATGCGGACACCTTGGGCCCAGTGGATGAAGGACAGCATGAAGGGGATTCTGTTCCAGGGTTTCCTCTGTCTGCCTCATGAAGAAACGGGCACACACAAAGCTATGAGAATCCATGTGCGGGCTGCCGTACGGCCAACAGTGGCAACGACTGATGGCAATAGCGACACACGTTTGAGAGACACTAACTGCAGTCACTGATACTAGCCACCATTTATTAAGCGCTCATCGTGTGCTAGGCATTTTCCTCAGCACATTCCATGTATGATCCCACTTGATGTGCCTAACATCCTGATGTGAAGCTCAGGAAAGTTAAGGGACTCTATAAATGTCCCTGTATCAAAAGCGATGCATCCAGACCTTCCTAAGCCCCAAACTGCTGTTCTTAACCACTATGACATATTGCCCTGTATGTTTGTTCAACACAGGATACAGATTAAGAAGATAGCAGGTGGCATGAAAAAGTTGTATATGTTCTTCAACAAGTACTTAACATCCTTGAGCTTGGTTTTATCATTTGTAAAGTGTGGCTGCTCCTTTATCTATATGAAGTTTCAATATCTGACACCTCTGGTGTGTAAATATGTTCATTTAGAGAAAAAGGGTCTGACACCTGTGCCCTGAACTCTGCCAAGACTGCATATGACTGAAAGGAGAATTTACTTATTCTCCAGATTAGTTTTACATAAAAGGAATGTACCAGAAAATACTTGTCCCAGAGTTCCTGTCATGGCGCAGTGGTTAATGAACCTGACTAGGAACCATGAGGTTGCGGGTTTGATCCCTGGCCTTGCTCAGTGGGTTAAGGATCCGGTGTGGCCGTAAGCTGTGGTGTAGGTTGTAGACGCAGCTCAGATCCCGCATGGCTGTGGCTCTGGCGTAGGCCTGCGGCTACAGCTCCAATTAGACCCCTAGCCTGGGAACCTCCATATGCCTGGGGAAGTGGCACTAGAAAAGGCAAGAAGAAAAAAAAAAAAAGAAAATACTTGTCCCCTAGAGATAGACTATTATTTCCTGATCTTCCTTGCAGCTACACATGATGGTGTGGCCAAGTGCTAGCCAATGAGATATGAGTAAAAGTGGTGGATACAACTTCTCAAGTGTGTATTTTAAGGGAATATGTCCCTCCTTTTGGCTCCCCACTAACCTGGATAAGAGGTGGTAATGAGCCAGCTGGAACCATGAGGACAGAAGCAACATTCCTGAGATGCCAGAAAATGAGAAAGGCTGGGTCTGAAAGATTCAGCCTTGCCATATCTCTCAGAAGAGCCTCTTCTCTCCATCCCTGTGTCCCCAGATCTCTAAGTGACAGAGTGGAGCCGCCATATCTGTCCAGGGCTGCTTATCCAGCTTATCATGTGAGAAAGAAATACACATCTAGCTTACTGAGGTCACTACTATTTGAGATCCTTGTGATGCCATCTGAATCCACACCGTCACTAATACAAGGAGAGAATGGAACTCTATGGAGCCAAATGCTACTGCAAAGTGACTTTCGAAAGCTCAGCCTAAGCAAAGGCTCCCACGCAAAAAAACCTAGCACATTAAGGGATGGTAAAAGGTTGGGTTTGGCTCTGCTCTGCTTCGAGCATCCAAGTAAGGGGGCGGGTGAAAATAAAACTGGAGGGGTCATCATGTGCTAGGTCACAAAAGCTGTGCTCCCCCATGTTAAAAAACATAAACTTGAACCACAGAGAAGTTCTACAGGAAGTAAGATAATACTTCCGAGCCCTAGGATGACCCAGCGACTGCTCTTCAGAGCAGACTGTGTAGTAGACTCTAAAGTTAGGGAGAGGAGTTAGAAGGCAAGAGATGATGGTGTCACTGACATGGGACAGAGACAGGAAAGGAGAGAAACAGCTCTGTGTGGGAGATGTGGGAGACCAAATAAGACTTGATGACTGACTGGTAATTGGGTGAAGGAAGCCAGTGGGAGGAGCAAGAGTCACGCCCAGGTCTGTGGTTTGCACAGCAGCATGATGACTGACACCGTTAATACACCGAAATAGGAAGTATGCACAGGAGGAAAAGGAGGTTTGGGGCCGGGTTGACGGCGGAGCTGTAGGTAGACTGTGAGTTTAATTTTGTACTTCTAGAGGACAGCATACCAGTGGGGCATCCAAGAGGTGGTGTCCAGTAGGCAGAGTTGATAATAAATTCGTGACAATGACAGTGATGGCATAGACTGTTAAGGTGGAACCTTGAGTTTACATTCTCATAACCACCAAATTTTTTTCTTCCAAGTTAAATGATACTCCGGATACTGTGAGAGCAAGACAGAACCCACCCCCACCATCACTGCCCTCATAGATGAGAGTGGATTTTCTTTACTCTGATTGTTCCAGGTGGAAGTCACTTTGCAAGGCATTCTCTTTCCTTAAATTGCAAGTCCCCTGTGGGGAAGAGGTTTTTCATTTCTTCTTTGTGTGGCTTGTAATTAGCTGTACAACAGCATTCACTGGCGATACACCACTTTTGAGCAAAGCTGGCCTTAGATTCAGGGTGAATTATAGGGGTGCAGCATCTGCTCGCTATGAAGAGGACCCCGACAGTGACTCAGCAGTGCCTCTTCTGGTACAGTTCCTCTCAAAGTTTATTTTTCGGTAACCAAATTGTATCTGTTTTTGTCCCCCACTGTATTTCTAGCTCCAAACACAGTGCCTGACTCATAGCCTGTGCCAAATAAAACAAAAGTGAATGTGTGTTTAATGAGCCGTCACTCATATACGCTTTAAATTCTAGCTATTTAGAAACAGCAGGCCAAAAGTAATCCTGACAAAAACATGTATCACTACACCCAGTAGGATTACCCAGACAATCCATAATCATGAACAAAACAGATAATAATGAAGCTAGAGTATTAATCATTTATAAATAAAAAACAAGAAGTGCAGGCATGGAAATCCAGGATCGACTTAAGTCAATTCTGATAATGTGCTGCCAACACCCTCCTTGAATGTCTTAAAAATTTTGGAAGTCTACGTGTGCAAGTGCACGGTGGAGATTTTTTTCCCTTTTCCAAACGATGTGAGGCAGGCTGTGTTCAGCTGAATAGCAGATTAAAGCCATCAAGAAACGCTGAGTGGACACTTTCTGATGAAGTGCCCTGTGACTGTGGACAAGCTATTTCAACTCATCAAGTCTTGGCCTCCTCGTCTGCAAGGACAGGAACGCAGGAGATGCTGTGGTACCTGCTCTGATCCTCTCGCATCACCAGAGGTTTCTTTCTGCAAGGCTCTGTGTTTCTATACCTGAAAGGCTTCCTCCGGCCACAGGAATATGATGGGCCTCAATGCAGGACACACCAGAAGTGCTTGAGAGGCCTCCTGGAAGTAGCCTTCAACCAACTGCAAACAGAACCCCATCTCCCTTGCCAAGCATGGGCTGCAACTCAGTGGTGTTCCACCTGTTTCCCAGACCGGGAGGAGGATCAAACCCCTGTTTCCCGCAGCAGCAACCTCTCTGTCAACATATCACATACTTCTTCCTCTCCCTTCTCAGCTTACTTCATCCCCTACCAGTGCGTCCTGGCAGAACCTCTCAGATGAACTCCCTGCACTCAAATCCTTGTCTTCTGAGGAAACCCAACTTAAGACAAGAGATACTTAGAATGTCTTCTTTTTAGGTCCGTGGGGAAGATTAAATAAGATATTCACAGTGAGCATTGCAGCACCTTGAGTGGCCGCTTAAGAACTGTTGGCCATCATCATCGTTACCACTACTGTTATTATTATTATCGAAAATGAATAATTGACTTGAATTTTTCACCAGATTTTGGCCCATCTAGAAGCCTGTTCTGGCCTCCCTACACATGAGGAATGGCAAGTCAGTATTGTGCTTATTATTTCACTACCAAATATCCAATTAATTATTTCCCCCCAATTGACTCTGGGTTTTCAAAGACTTTATCTAGCAAACTGCACAGATTAAGTAATAATTCATTTGCTCTCCCATGGCTTATTAATCAAAGACACATATAACTGCCAGTCAGAGTTTCTGATCAGCATGAAATTACCAGGGTCACTACAGAGAGCTAATATCATTTCAGTAAAAGCAAAAGATCGTGATGTTTTTTAATCTGTGAAGCTTTCTCACTTATAACAGTATGATCATTAGATTTTCTGAAATATTTAAAATAGCTTGCAGACCATCGCAGTCTCCTAAGACCCGGAAACCCCAGGTTGGCAATTGCTGATCTAATAAACCAAAATTCATTAAGAGATATGCTTGTTTTTGTTATAAAAATTGCAGTAATAAAACCTTTATTGCTATATTTGGCAGTAACCTTTCCTTATATTATGAGAAAATAAAGGATAAACGGATTTTTAGTAATGTATTTTTGTTTTAGCTTGACCTTTTCACAATGAAATATCCTTAAATCTAAGAGTGGCAGGATTACTCTAAGATGCCAAGCCATTTCAAGTTTTCCACTATAATATTTAGCAACCATAGCTTATAAGGAAAAATAATAGAAGAGAGAAACAGGGAGGAGAATATGAGCAGTTTAGAACAGTGGAGCAAAGGAACAATTTTCCATTGCTTAAAGCAAACACCACACACTGTTTTTGAGTTCTTAGGCAGATGGGCTATGTACGCTCGCTTGGCCCTCTGTACTCTCTCTCCCTTCTCCACCCTGCTCTGTCCTTCAGTAGATCAACCTAGAAGCCTTGTCCTCAGGCTTCCAGCTGGGTTCAGCAAATGAAGAGCACCAGCAAGAGATCAGAGATGGAGGAGGAGGGTTCCTTCCAGAAGGTCGTGAAGACTGGCCTAATCCCTCGCTTGAGGACCACAGTCTTGTCACAGTCAGCCGTTTTCACCCATCTCTCTCTGAGCCTAATTCTGGTAACCGCTCTCATCCTTTATCCTAGAAGCTCTGTGGTGGTAATGGTGCCCACCATTTCTACGTCCAGGAAGTTGAACAGTTCCTTGAAATTTCTCTGGACGTTGTTCACTGTCTTTGTCAATAGTCACTTTATTACATTCTCTTCAAGTGAACTAGTTTAATTGTGTCATCTCTTCTCTGCCAGGACCCTCACTGATATACCCAGAAAACCTAATCAGAAACTGGAGGGCAAGAGAGTCAGGTGATATGGTCCATTCAGGCCATCTCTTGTGGCACAGGGAGGGTAGAAAATGGCAGACAGGCATTTCTGGAGGGGGTGATGGGCTATGTCTGGCCCACCAGGATTTCTAATACATAGACAACACAAAATTCATAGAGTTTACATGATAAATAAGTGGTACAATTCGCATAAAAAACTTACTACACTGTCTAGCACATCATAAATAATTAATAGGCATTAGCCACTGTTATTGCGTTCAAGGGTCTGTAGAAAAACCCCTTTCCTTCCCTGCTTTGTGAATAACAAAAAGCACCTTTTCCCATATGCTTGGGATTTGAATTCATGTTAGAGCCATCACTGCAGTGAAGAGGACAAATTACGTGCATGAACACTAGCCAGCACTCGTTGAGAGCGTGCTATTTGCCAGGGATGGTGCTAATTACTTTCCAAGTGTTGTCTCATTTAACACAACAGTACCATTAGGGAAGTAATTTAAAATCATTGTTTTACACATGAGAAAACTAAGTAGGCTAGCAGGATTAAGAAAGTTTTCTGAGCTCACATCGTACAAAATTGGTAGAAGCGGCATTTGAATCCAGGCCCATACATCCACAGCCACTATCCAGAATCCCGTTTACAAGAGACAGATTCTTCAGAGAGAATCCTGTGCAGCTTGATGAGCATGGAATCAGGCTGTCTGAGTGTGAAAAAATGTCTATGCATTTATCATTGTCAAAACTCCTTTCATGAAAATATGCTGTAATTGTACATTTAATTCAGCCCCAGCTCAACACAATGTTCCACTGAAGCATACAGCAAAGTGACATGTGTTGAGATTGTGACCCTGTTGGGAGGGAGTCTTGTAAAACTTGCACTAAAGAAAAATGACAAACAAACAGATGCAGTGGTTTATTGGCCTCATCTCTTTGTGGCACCTCTGCGGCTCCCAGGAAGGAAATGGAGCACTTAGGAAGACATTCAGAGCCCCCCAGGCCCTACGGGCATACGATAGTTCTACTAGTAAGAGGATTTATGTTCTTTGTGTCCTTGAATAGTCACCAAACTCCCCACGGAGGAGACGGTCATGGACTCCAGAGAAAGTATGGGTCAGTGATGAATGGATCTCCTCTCTGGAGCTGTCTGGGCTTCCCTCCTCTCAAGCCAGGCCTGCACCTACCTAGCGAAGCATGCAAGAGCCCTACAGATGGTGCCCTGCATCTTGACGCAATGAGACTGCCATAGACTGAGCTTGTGCATGCTCTAGTTTGAGCATCTGATTGTGGTCACTTGTGGTCCTGCTTCTCAGGCTACCCACCACTTTCATGGTGAGCTATGTCCTGAGTTTGGGAGAAGACGTAAAGGCCTGTCCACTGGTCTTCCTTAGGAAAATGGCTGATTGTCAGCACCCACTGCTCATGTCCACACCTCCAGAATAAGATGGGATACATTGTAGGAGGCGGATTACTATGTGTCGAATCAATCAAAAGCCATTCCTTTTTTGGGAGCATAGATAGCCTTTCTTCTACAGATACTTGTAAAGCATCTTAATGGGGGGAGTATAGCAAGGAGAGACGCTCTTCCCACAGTCTCACAATGACTCCACCCACTCTGAGACAAGACCCTTACACACACGTGGGCACACATACATACACACACATAACCCCCAAACATGGCTACTCTGTCCTATGCCCTCGCCTTCTAGCCAAGGCGATCAAAAGAGAGGTACCTCAACCAAACTGAACCAATAAAATTATCCTCAGGCATTTGAAATTCAGGGCGTAGAAACTTGGCAATGCATCCAAGCTGAAGCATGTGAGTGGGAGAGTTCTAGAAGGTTCACAGTTCTAGCACCCAGACACATTTTTGTCTCCTTCCCTTTATGAGACAGTCCCTCCTTTTTTTACATGCATATGCTGCATCCCATTGTTATAGGCTGAATTGTGTCCCCTCAAAAATACAATGGGGGCCTAATCCTCAGTACTTTAGGATATGAACTCATTTGGAGACAAAGCCTTTATAGAAGTAATCGTATTAAATCAAGTCACTAGGATGGACCCTAATCCAAAATTACCCCTATTTTTTATGGAGTTGTCATAAAATAGAAAAATTGGAGTCTTCATAGATGCAGACACTCATATCAGAAGACCACCACGTGAAGAGGAAGACAGAGATCAGGGTGATACAGCTACATGCCGAGGAATGCTAAAGGTATCCAACCACCAGAAGCTAAAGCCAGGAATGGAACAGAATCTCCCTCATAGCTCTCAGAAGGAACCAACTCCATCTGCACAGCAATCTTAGACTTCTAGTTTCCGGAACTGTTTGCTAATACACACCTCTTGTTTATATCACCCGGCTGTGGTACTTTGTGACAAGCATCCCTAGCAAACTAATGCATACACCAACAATATTCTTCTTTCTTCATTTTCCTTATATGCCTCACATGAAAGTGGATTTCTGTTACCGGCTACCAAGAGAAACTTAACTGATACCCCAGGTAAACCATGGTGAAGATTCATTCTGATTTTAAAAGTATCCAACTGTTCAAGGAGTGTGGCACCTACCAAACAATGAAGGCAAAATTGAGTTTGGAAAGCAAAGCAACTCATAATTAAGATGAAGACACTCTATCACAGAGAGCAAGGAGATTCATTTAGACCAGAGAGGAGATGATTTCAGAACAGTCTTTCTCAGGCACATGAAGGATGAGAAAAACAATGTGCTTTAAAGAAAGCTTTATTTCTCTGACTATTGCTAGCACAAATGGCAGAAAACAAAGAAACACTTAAGGGCAAATCAATTGTTTTTCATAGGAAAGACAATTATAAAAAGAAATGCATTCATTGAAATATTAGCCCTGTTGTAAGCTGGCAGGAGACTTCCTGTCATGGGTTGAAGTGTATGCTCCAAAAAGACATGTCGAAGCCAGAACCCCTGGTACCTGTAGATGTGACCTTATTTGGAAAGAGGATCTTTGGAAATGTAATCAAGTGACGATAAGGTCCCTGGGTGGGCCTTAATCCAATCTGACTGACGTCCTTATAAGAAGAGGAAAACACCACATGATGACACAGACACACAGTGAAGACAGAGGCAGAGACCGGAGCTATTCAACTACGAGCCAAGGAAGACCTGGGGCCACCAGAGCCTGAAGAAAGCAAGGACGGTCCTCCCCTCGGGGATCTGGATGAAGCAAAAGCACCAAGACTTTGAATCTCTAGTCTTTAGAACAGTGAGACAACAAATTTCTATTGCTTTAAGTAACCCAATTTGCACAACCCTTTTTCTATGGCAGCACTAGGAAACTCATAAATCCCCTCTCAAAATCTTGCCCTGGGTTGTAGAGGAGGATTACTTGGGGTGATCTGATAAAAATTTACAAAGTCTGTCCCAAAGTAGAGTTGGAAGCCAAGTCTCTTACAAAAGTGATATTGATTACTTTAAAAGTCTAGATAGGATACATGCAAAAATAAGTTACTCTTTTCTCTCTCTAGTTATTAAAATATTCTCATTTAATTAAGGTTCGAATAAGCAATATTCTACAAGTATAGTTGAGCACCAGGTAAATTCAGGCCAGGAGGATGAGTTATTTGGTATCTTTTGTTAAATTTCCAATAAAGGTTCTGCTTTTGGGTGGAGTAAACAAGACAACTGAAAAAAATTTCAAGGAAAGATAAGGCATCCTAAGCGATACTTTCAAAAGTGACTAAGAGCAAACCTCATCTTACACGGAGTCATTAGACTCTGTTCTTACGAGAAGAAGATTGCCACCATTGCTGGTGAAGAACTCTTCCTTCGCTTTCCAGCAGAGGTCTTCAGGACTGATCTTTTGATTGTTCCCAAATAATAATTTGTTTGGTCTAAAAATAGTTCTTCTGCAAGGATGAAAAATTTATTTTTTAGGACTATATTAAAAGAAGTACACTGAACTCTAAAGGGGGAAAAAAAGAGAAATCTATTGAAGGCATGCCATGTGTTAAATTTACTGCTGAGGTTCCAAGAAAATCTTCCTTAATATTTTTAGACTGAGATTAATGTATTTGCAGACAATTTTAGAATATAAAGGAGTCTAAACTGAACATCTGCTTTATTGTCTTGGTCCTAGAGTCAACCTTCTGGCTTAAAAATTTAGAAAGCAGGTTTGGGGGAATAAATACATAATTTTGGCTTATCCAAATAATTTACTCATGCGCTTGGGGACTAAAAGTGGTTTTCATCTCTTTGTTTTGACAGAAGATTAACTTTTGAGGTACTGGCTTTATTAAGCACTGCATGACAATGTCTTTCAATGTCCATTAAATAATGCTTAGTATAGTAAATGTTAAATTACCATGTTATTTCTCCATAAATACATGCGAAGTCCATATGAATGCCAAATGAATTCAATATGGTCATTTCTATTACAATAAATGCCAAATGAATTCAGAGTGATGAGGCACTTAAAATGTCATATACTTCCAACTAGTCCCATCATGAATTCATTACTGCCATGTGACACCCATTCCTTGTCAGGGTTTCCATTTTAAGCAGTATTTTCAGCAGTTTGTAATAAAATTCCATTTGAGAAATTGATTCTCATTAGAAATATAGAAGATGAACTCCAAGTCTGGGAAAGCTGTGCCAAAATAACTTTTGGGACATTGCAAAAGTCCACACACCCACCAACCTGCAAGTTTAATCCCTGAATAAAACACATATAGACTATCTAGTTTATGGGTTTTGATATTTTATATCCAAAGAAAATTTTAATTTGATAAATTTACTCCTTGAACAAAGAGAAGTTCTTTCATAATGCGTATCTATAAAAATTTACTTAGTTTCATACCACTCTTATTGAGGCAGATGTATACATAACAGACTGATGGGAAAACTAAGACACTATAAGATAACTATTTTAGTCAAGACACAAGCAAGGATTTACAATAGTCAAGACATGGAAGCAACTTAAATGCCCACTGATGGATGAATAAAGAAGATGTGGTATACACACACACACACACACACACACACACACACCCGTGTGCGCACACACACACACACACACACACACACACACACACAAAATGGAATACTATTCAGCCATAAAAAATTAAAAAGAACGAAATAATGCCATTTGGAGCAACATGGATGGACCTAGAGATTATCATACTAAGTGAAGTAAGTCACAAAGAAATGTAAAAAACCATATGATATCACTTATATATAGAAACTGAAATATGATGCAAATAACCTTATCTATGAAAGAGAAACAGTCTCAAAGATATAGAAGACAAACTTATGGCTACCAAATGAAAAAAAAAGATGGGGAAGGGTTAGATTATGAGTTTGGGATTAGCAGATACAAACTACTATATATAAAAATAGATAAATAATAAGGTCCGACTGTATAGCAGAGGGAACTATAGTCAATAACCTGTAATAAACCATAATGGAAAAGAATATGTGTGTAAATTAACTATACTTTCAATTAAAAAGAAGACACAAGCATGGATAACATCTGATTTCATGAGCCAATATTTCCCTTTTTCCAAAAAAAATATCAACTCTGCATCTACTCCTGATCAGCCTTCTGTGACTGGGAGGTAGAAGTAGTCAGACAGGTGGAATGGGCAGCAGGTGGAAGAGAGCCAGAGAAACACAAAATGCGGACCTCTGAATGTGACATACCATCAGGCATGACAGGTATCCATCCACAGTAGGAATAGCCACCAACTTCCCTTGAGGAGACCTAGATCCTACAAGCTCTGGTATTGCTGGTATCAGGCACTGATAGCAATCAGAGTGAGGAATGAGGAAGAGAAACAGTTTTAAACTTTCTTAGAATAGTTGATACCTTTTCATGTATGCATATACTTATAAAGACTTTTGCCTGGTGTTATTAGCAATAACTCAATTGTGTTTAATCTGTTAGTGCATCCTCTGTAATACAGACACACACGTGCACACACACACGCACACACATATATGTATGCAGTCTAAATATAGATTCTGCTTAAAACACTTTGAACTTCATTCTAGTGACAATATATAAATCATTGACTCTCACTGAATTTCTAGGCATATGTATTTTATGTTAGTGAAATATAAATTAGATACGTTGACTTGAGATTTTATTTTGTTACTGAACCAAGAGTAGGATTTTTATATGAGGAGATACAACAATTTTGGTCAAAGTGCCCAACAATTAGTAAGATGTTTTATAAGTAATGCTGCCACTTATGTTTGAACGTACATTTTTGAGACACTGCTGATATCCTTCCTTCCATTATTTTCATCTCCCTATCCCCTCCCCCCTCTCTTTACCCACTCAACCCCCTTCTTCCTTCCCTCTCTCCATCCACTTCACCTTCCCTCCATCCATCCATTCATCCATGCATCCTTCCACTTATTCATTCCTTTATTCAACAAATAGTCTGTATTACTTTGTACCAGATGTTGTAACAGACATGGGGGGAAAGTATGAGATCAGAAAGACACAGACTCTTCTTTCAAGGAGTTTGCCTGTGGAAGAGAAGCTACAAGACACCAGAGAAAAAGTGCTATAAACGCTGGAAGTACAATGCTCTATGGAAGTCCGAAGGAGAAGCCTATAGATTTCCTTCAAGGGGCCATGAAACCTTCACAGAGAAGGCAACAGCCAAGCTGAGGCCACTGAAGGAAGTGAGATTCCCCGTGAGAAAGGTCTTGGAGGCAGAGGCTGGAAGTAGCTATTTTATCACAGCCACTTATCACTGTCCCTCCAGCTGCCCACATCTTCTGAAATATTTTTGAGGGTGATAATATTTTTGCTTGTCAAGATGCCTCCCTCTGTTACTTTTAAACATAAAGCATAGAAGAAAAAAAGTGAACCTTCCTTTCCTTGTAAGTGAGACAGTGTCAGAGGGGAGGGATTTTCTGATGTTGGGATATCTCCACAGCAAAAAAGGAGAGGTCTCACCCAAAGCAAAACTAAGTGAAAACAAATAAAACAATACAAAACCTCTGAAAGAGACAGATGTAGATATATAAGCAAGAAGCCTGAAGAGGCTTTTGTTGTTGTTGTTGTTGTTCTTACATCCTTATAGAAATCACCAGTCAATGGTACAGAAATGTATGTTTCATGTCCCATAGGGTGCTGCTTTCAGCTTTCACTTAATAGTTGAGGAAGCAGCATCTTAAAACCTGTTTCTCACTTGATCTATAGATGTTGCTGAGAACTACACTAAGGGTCTGCAAACTACAGCCCAAGGGCTTAAGCCTGGCCTGTACTTTGCTTTTTTTTTTTTTCTCAATGAAATTTTATTAGAACATAGTCATATGTATTTGTTTACATATAGTCCATGGCCATTTAGGGGCCACAAAGCCACCATTAAATGACTGAAGCAGAGACTGTATGACCCAGAAAGCCAAAGATATTTGCTATCTTGCCTTTTTTGGAAAAATATTTGCTATCCCTGATGTGTGTTAAGTGCCCAAGTAAAAAAATTACTTTAAACCACTAAAAGCTCCACTTAATCTATTTCCTTCTCATGGATAACAGAAGCAAAACATAATGGCTGATATTTTTGTTTTGCCTACCAGGAAGCTCAAAGAAAATTAAAATGATTTTATAAGTCCCAGTTGTTAGAGTGCCAGTGTCATATAGTTTGTCCGGTCAATATGACTGACTTTATATTTGCACTTCTGTATTTTTAAAACTTCTCCAGTGTAGGTGTATTTTCTCAGTACTCCGTTAAGTTGGTTTGTATGAACTGCATTACATAATATTTTGTGAAATAAAGTAGGGAATGGATGGATAGTTACAGGTGTAAACATTAGATAGATAGATAGATAGAGCTATAAATCCATCCATCTATATACCACTGGTCAGTTAAAAACAAATAAGTGCACAGGGGCATATAACCAAATAGGCATAATTTTATAAGAGAACCAGATTGGGCAGCTACCTGGGGCTTCTCAACAGCAGTATTATTGACCTTTTGGGCCAAGCAATTGCTTGAGGGAGGCAAGGGTTGCCCTGAGCACGGCTGGATGTGACCAGCATCCACGGTCTCCGCCCACTAGTGACAGTAGTGTCCTCCTTCTCCAAGGGAAAACAAACATTATCTTCAGACATTGCCAAATGTCCCTGGAAAGCAATCCCCTATGGCCACCTCAATACAGAGGAAGAGGCTCTCTTGTGTTTTATCCCTTGACACACCTTTCTGGCCATTTAGTCTCCTCTGTTAGGAGATCGGCAATATCATAGTCCGCCATAGCTCACTGAGCACCCAAAGTATTGGTGAATGTATCAGGCAGCAATCCTCTTTGTATCAGGCCAGGCCATGCCTCTGTGAGTCATGCTGCACAAGTTCAGGACTGGAAATGTAACAAAACCAAATCCCATAAATGGGATTTCAAATTAGGGCCCTCCCACAGCCTGTTCATTGCGATGGGCATACAAAGAGAAGTGAGGTCTGTCATGTACTCTCAGCCCTGGGAAGACACTTCTCCTGATCTCTGACGACAGTAATGAATTAAATAACGGCTAAGTAATGAATTGGGTTATTTCCTAAGGCTGGAGATCAAGAGAAATTAAATAATCTCAAGGGGCCTGAGTGGGTCTGAGTTCATAAAAGCCTATTTAAGTGCCTTCACTGCAGTGGAAGGAAGACCTGAATAAGATGCAGAACGACAACGTTGCTTGCATTCTCTCTCAGTAGATTGTGGAGTCAGCTGAAGGTGATAATTGCAGACAATGGAAGAAAATGTGCGATTACCTCAAGGATGTGGGAAGTCAAATCACTTGACGAGGAATCTTGGTTCATTATTAGCACATTTTGTCTTGTTTACACAAAATATCCAGGTACTGAGTTTAGAGACATCTGGGTAATTGACTGCAGTGGTCTCAACTGTGTCTCAATTTGATATATCCTTAAGGGCAAGGGCAGACTTTCATTTCTTTGTTCGCAAAGTGTCTTGGACATAATAAGTGCTCAATAAATATTTGATCGACCTGGTAGAAGCTAGTGGTTTTATCCACAAATATTGCATCAAACATACATTATCTGATAATAGCCAAGCCCTTGGAGCCTTGAATAGAAGGAAGAAGCTGCCTATTTTACCCGGAAAGGATTTTCAGAGTCTTATGCTGGTGATTACACATTTTTATCATGAATTCCTTTTCCATTTGAGTCATATAAACCTTCACTATTGGATACTTGGTCTTACACACTAAAAGACAAAATCTTTCACAGACATTTCAATCATTTCAACAAAATTATATTTTGGGAGCTCTATCCTGCAAAGGGTACATTATGAAAACTGATCTGTTCTATGCTATCATATCTGACTCATGTCACTAAAGCAATATATAACACATACATATGGAAAGAAGAAATCACATCTATATTTCTTTTCTATGCATGATAAAGGAGTCTGCAACAATTAGAATGTAAGAACAGGAGATCTGTAAGTGGGAAATGACAATAATTCTAAATGCTAAACTATCAAATCAAATGTATAATCAAATATATATAATTAAAAAGTGCAATTAGTCATGCATCATAAGATTTTTTTGGATACGTATTGATAGTGTTAGAGCAGAATTATTATATTAAAATGAGAATCAATTTGGCATTCAAATAATTCAGCTTTTCCAGGGAAGCAAGCAAGGATACCAGATAAAGCATCAACTTTGGAATTAAACAGAACCAAGGGCAAATCTAGGGGTCACTACATTCCAGCTCAGTGACCTTAAGCATCATAACCAGAGGCAATGCAATATCGTCAAAAGAGGATGGACCTGCTGGAAAGCCTGAGTCGCACTCCAGACATCATAACTCAGCAGCTCTGTGATCCTCGGCAAATCACACATGCTTTCGGAGCCTCAGTTTCACATCTTTTTTTTTTTTTTTTTTTAATCTTTTTGCTATTTCTTTGGGCCTCTCCCGCGGCATATGGAGGTTCCCAGGCTAGGGGTCGAATCGGAGCTGTAGCTGCCAGCCTGCACCAGAGCCACAGCAATGCAGGATCCAAGCCGAGTCTGCGACCTACACCACAGCTCACGGCAATGCCGGATCCTTAACCCACTGAGCAAGGCCAGGGACCGAACCCGCAACCTCATGGTTCCTAGTCGGATTCGTTAACCACTGCGCCACGACGGGAACTCCCACATCTTTACAATAAAGTTATTGTGCCTCTACTTGGATATCTTCCTTTTCTTATCAGCATTAATATTTCAGGCCCGTGCATATACAACATGGATTATATCCACTAAATCAGTGCACCCATCCTAAAGGAAGAAGACTGCTGAGTGGGCACAACCCGGAGTGGAAAATCTGTGAGGCGTTTCTCAGTCTAAAGTGCTTCACAGATCCGCTGGGAAAGCCACTCCTGACCCCTCTAGGGTCGGTCCTCTGGCATGTATTAAAGCGTGTATTTCTGCTATAAAATCACATATCACAGGATATTCTAAATGCTTACGTTAAAGGGAAAGTGATTAAAAATTATCATTCTTGTACTGGCATAAGAATGAGTATAAAAGCCCAGGAAACAGAACAGAGAGGGCGTTCAATTTACGACGAAGATCACTGTAATTCAGCGGCAGAAAAGAACTATCTTCTCAATAAATGGTTCTAGAGCAACTGTGGAAAAAAATAAATCTTGGCCCTACCTCACACTATACACAAATCTAATTTAAGATAAAAATTAATCATGAAAGCTAAAGAAACCAAGCTTTCCAAAGACACAGGAGAGAATAATCACGACTTCGAGTGTGCGAATATGTCTTAAGACACAAAAAGCAACACCTTCAAATAAGAAAAGAGTAATTGTTCATCATTAAAATATAGAACATCTGTTTATCAAATGACAGCAATAAGAAAGTAAAAGACTAGCCACAGTTTAAGAGAAGAAACCTGCAATACACACATTTGAAAAAGACAAATTCTGAATATATAAAAAAACTCCTGAAATTGCCATCAAGGGGAGTCCCTTTTAAATGGAAAAGGCTGTTGTTTTCTGGAGAGCACTCTGGGTCTGGATAGAAGCAGTTGAGACTGGAACTCAGTGAAGGAGCAGAAGCAGAGGAGAGACTCTCACCATGTAACAGACCGAGCATACTGAGTGAAAAATTAAAGGAAGGAGAGATGACAGGGAGGTGGGAAAAGAAAACAAAAGGTGAGACGTGAGAAAAAAAGACGGGGTATATACAGCCAAAGAAAGTGTGTCTGGTGCAAGAGACGACATTTAAGAATAGTCAAGTTTAATATTCCATGAGGAGCTGATGCACTCTCCAAATACAATTTTCTAGAAATTTAACGAAGTGTGCTGCCCACACAATGTTTTATATAAAAATTTTGTGACAGTAAAGGTGGGAGACCATCTTCTACATGTAGACTCTAGGATGTGAAGAGGATGATGAGGCAAAAAACTAAATAAGCAGAAAGATGATCTTGGAGCTAGAGGTGACCACTGGTATGTGAGCTCCATGAAATGCCAAAAATTTCACAGATACCACTGAGCATTCCCACCTTGCTTCGCAAGGTGTGAAGCAATATTTACATGATAGAGGATGAGAGATTCCAGGTGATTTATTCTCTCCCATTAAGCTCTTTGAGAGCAAGATATATAATAGGAGGTCAAAAACATTTTATGGAAAATGAAGGAATGAATGACTGAACATGTTCATGAATGAAATTTAGGCATTTTGTTCACTGTGATCCGCTTCCAGAGTTTTGGTCACTTTTTTACCTCTTATTTTGCTGGTATCTTTTCATTTGTCCATTTTTCTATCTTTTGCCAAAAGCTCCCAGTCATATGCTTGCTGTATTGTCCATCTACAAAGCAACATTTCAGCCCAAATGTGCATCTTCTTCATTTGGGAGATGAACTGCAGTACAGCATACAGTGATTCAAATGCTTTGCAAAATAATTACTCCTCTTTCATACACGAAGCCTGTTATCTGAATAAATGTTTCCCTAATAAAGCTTGCAGCTGGGTTGAGTTTGAGAAATGCAACAATTAGGAGTCATGGGACAGGAGCTCAAAAAAGGGTTCCCTTTTAACACCAGCATTTGCTTCCTACATCCCTGATTAGGAGGAACAGGGCCTGTTATGTGACTGCCAACACAGCGCTGATTGCTAATCAAGTGGCCATGGTACGTGGAAGCAAAAGAAAATTAGAAAACAAACGTACATGCTGATTAGTTTTCTGCAAACATCTTGAAAGATATGTAAAGCAGGAGCCAGCCAAGGTGAGGCAAGTAGGAAAAATCTAGCTCTCTCTGCTTGGCCAACCTCACCTAAGTTGAAACCAGAATTAAAAAAGAAACTATGGAAGAGGAGATTCCAAAACCCAAATGAATCTTTGGGGGTTACAACTGTGAAGGTTTGCACTCAGCTTTACCACTGAGCAAGTCCAATGGTGTTCATTAGCTCATTCTAGTCTCATAATGGCCCCATGCATTGATGGTTGTTAATTTCACCATCTCCATTTTACGGGTATAAAAAACTGAGATTCAGCAAGGGGGTAATTTGCTCAAGGCAACATACATAAGGGACTAAATCAGGATTTTTACTAAGGTCTTCATTTCCAAATTAGGCTTAGCATCTGACCTATAGTGCAATAAAATATACCCACACAAGCCTAGGGCTTATAAATAGCAATAATAAAGAGAATTTGAGAAATGAGTTTTAAAAACTCAGAGATAAAGGGACCTGGGGCTAACCACTGCAGTTAGTGGAAACCAGTGGCAAGGAAATACTTCTTTAAAATATCCATTCTGGAGGGAGCTGCAAACAACCAGTTGAAAGATTGACTAGTTAACATTTAATTTCTACCTATTTATGGGTGAAAATCCTCAATTCTCTACTGGAAAGTGTGTATTCAGGGATCTCACCTGAATATTGGTTTAGCTACATGGATAATTATTACTTTGTTAGTGTTCTGTCAGCTGGCACCCCCATAACTCACCTGCCTACCAAATATTTGGAGTATTTGGAAGACAAGTTCTGCTCCCCATTTTACCCAGACAGTGTTCTGTGAGTGACACATGACCTTTATGAGGCTGATAATCCTTTGGTGGCACCCAGAGATGTCCTGGAGCTGGCCTGTTTCGGTTTATGAGAACCAATTATACATAACTCTTCCCACATTCAAAGATTTCTTGTCTGTACCTATTTCTTGCTTGAGTCATGGTGGGAGCATTTACACCATGGAAACAGGCAAACATTACAAATCATAGATTTTCTTTTCCAGAGAGTCAGTCATTAAACCTATAGCAACACATTGCTTAACATATTTTTATGTCACTGATATTTTTCCTGCACCTTGACTTTTATTTTTACTTAAATACATTCATTTCAAAAGGAAACATCATTACTGAAATAAGAAAGCAATGTGGTCTTACCTAAACAGAAGGGACCCTTAAAGATAAATCACGTCGAAACAAAATACTATTAAGACATTCTTTTTTTTTTTGTCTTTTTGCTATTTCTTTGGGCCGCTCTCGCAGCATATGGAGGTTCCCAGGCTAGGGGTTGAATCGGAGCTGTAGCCACTGGCCTACGCCAGAGCCACAGCAACGTGGGATCCGAGCCGCGTCTGCAACCTACACCACAGCTCACGGCAACGCCGGATAGTTAACCCACTGAGCAAGGGCAGGGACTGAACCCGCAACCTCACGGTTCCTAGTCGGATTCGTTAACCTCTGCGCCACGACGGGAACTCCTATTAAGACATTCTTAACTGGATTATGGTGTTTGCAAAAAATCATCATCTTGAAGGCTACCTTCTCTTCTGTAAACAAAGGAGATTATCAAGTTTGGAGAGGTGTTAAATATACTCAGAAACTATGGTGAGGCTTTCTACTTGAGATAAAGAGAATTGACAGAGGCAAATTGCTGTGATGCACCTAATAGAAAACTGGCAGGCCGTGCAGCTATTTAATGCTGTGACCACCACTTCCTAAAGGCATTTTTCACACTAGAGGCTGCTGGCAGAGCCTTGCCCAAACTCCTCAGACCCCACCCCATTCTACCATGCTCCAGACGACTTGTAATGGCAGCAGGGTCTGCAGGTCTGTGACTGGGGACTCTTCCTGGGGATATGGCAGTCTTGAAGTGAGACTGGAAGGTGAGAAGTGCCCTGGTATTAACACCCTTTTCATGGGAGTTGCCCTCGACCAAAGCAGCAGGAGTAAATATATTCAACTAAAGGGTACTGCCTTTTCAATATCCTTTTCCCTCTGTCCTCAGGTGGGACAACTCAGGCATGTCTTCTATGTTGTTTCCAGAGGTTTCCTACCACGGCTTAATATTCCACCTTACATCAACCCTTTCCTTTCTCCTTGTCTCCTGTCCGTTTCTGGAGCCCCTTGCCCCTCTGTAAGAAAGTGTTGGCACTCACATCCTTGTCTTTTCTTGAGGACCCCAATTAAGATACACACACACCCATGTCGTCGTAGGTGTCCCCACAGGACCAGCATCTCTGGCTTGGTCCTCAAGAAGGCCAACACTGATGTGGGCTGTTTGATGCTGACATCGGGCTGTCCACAGACTTGCTGCACTTCAGACACTCTATAGAATGCTCAATATTGAAATGATCTCATTATCTACCCTAAGGCTTGCGGATACCATTGACATTTGTGAGGGCTAATCTAAAAGAAACATTGATCATTTAATCCTTTCAGTTCACTGCCTTTTACTCCCAAATCAAGTCTGATCACCAGGAAGCTTAGCTCTCTGTGGGGAGGCATTCACCTCATCATGATTATTTTTCAGGTCTTTACTGAGGTAAGATATATAAAGTTCCTAGGCAAAGAATGTTTTTACACCTCTGGCAAAATAGCTGTTGAAAAGCTATTCCTAGTGTACTGGAGTCTTTTTAGTGAAGGCTCTTAACAATACATTGCTACCAGAAAAAAAATGACAGGGGAAAATTTCTCTCTCTTCCCATTATTGGCATGCTTCTTCTTTTTCAATCAAACAATAAGAGCTATTTAAGCCAACACATTTCCATTTTTCCCATGGTTATATGAAAACTCAAAGCACATGTGGTATTAAATTTTAATAATTATACCCCATTATTGTTCTTCTGTATTACATTTTACGTCTATTTAAAATATTTACCATTTTGAAATTGCACTTTAATGCACTATTTAAAAATAAATGCAATGGATATAATCAATGAATAAACGGCATCAAACCCATAAACAATCAAAATAATTTGCTACAAACTAGCTTTAGAGGGAACAAGTAGATATTATTCACGTTTCACTCATTTGGTTCACAGCAAAAACAAAGTTCCTGCATGTTCAGAGATTACACATAAAGGATCGGCAGGAAAACCCATGCCTGCAATGATATGTACATGTATTCAATCATTCAGTCACTAATTGTGTGTCTCTATTATGTGCCTGGTACCATATTAGGGTTAACAATAGCAATCTGAGACAACAGGTGCTGATCCTGTTCTCACGGAATTTATAAATCAGCTAGACTTTGTGTGCGTGTGTGTGTGAAAACAGCCTCAGTTAAAAACGGCTCCACCTGATCTCCAGTAAAAAGCAAAAGACCAACAAAGGGAAACAAGGAAACAGCTTTGCGAACATGATTGTGAATATTTATATAAATGGGTCTTGATATCTCTGAGGCTGGCACATTGCATGAGTCATGGCTTGTGTTATAGCTACTCCAGAAGAAATAAATAAATACGTAAACCCAGAAAGCAATGTAATGAGTGTGACCACTCTATCAGCAGGGAACAGGCATTTATGGGTTTAGTTTAACACCAGTTATTATTTTTATTTTCTTATCAAAACAGAATGGAGAACCCTGCCGTTGCCATTCGTTTAACAGTATATGAGGTCTTGACAAGAAGCTGAACGTCATCGCACGGGACCACTGTGATTATGGAGATGCCATGCTGAGGTCGTGGCACAGAGGCCCTGATGAAGGAGCATCTCCATCTCCACTCCTGGTACTCTGTTACCGTGGACGTCAAACAGGAACTCTCAGAGGAACTGATGAAGATCCACAACCCTTGAGAGCCAAGGGGCAAATGGATGGACCAAGCCCCACCCCTGCATTTCTCCTTGCCCTGATCCACGCCAGTATGACCCCCCATGTAGATAATAACCACAGGTACAGCTGATTCTATCCAGTCCCAGAGGGCAGGTCCAAATTGTCTTGTTCACAGACTTTGGAACTTAGGAATGTTTTAAGAGGAACTTTATGGCATATGGAAACACTTTTCAAAGTGAGGTCCTGGAACAGCAGCCTCACTATTTTTAGAACTCAGGTGTGCAAATTATTTGACCCCATTTCTAACCTTCTGAGTCAAAAACTCTGAAGGTGGAGTCACTGTTTTCACGAACCTACGAGGTGATACTGATAGAAACTCAAGTTTGAAAACCACTGGACCAAGAACCAGAATTTTCTGAATTATTTTCCCTTGTAGGCTCTTTAACTTGCTTCTTTAACCCCATAGTGCTAGGAAAACAGATTGAGGAGCAGTTATGTCTTATTTATCCAACCAGCTCACAGGTCTGAGACCAAAGGAACTTGTATTACATGAATAATTGTGCACTATTTTTTTGTACAACTGAAAAGAGGCCCCAGTATTCTTTGATTCAGCCATTCTAAAGGTTGACACAATGCCCTCACTCAAAGGTGTATCATAACAAAAGAGAGAGAGAAGAAAAGAACATTTGTAATATAACACTACAATCTTACAACTACATTTAAATGCTCACTCTCACTTTCATTCATGCTTCCACTAAGTCATGGTGCCCACGTTCAACTAATAGAATTCATTGTCTGGACCCAAGTACATTAACTGCTAACAGCTCAACTCACCATTTCAGTCTACTGAGTTATTTTTGATTCCTAAATCTGTTATCAAAAGTATCAACCAGAGTGACATGCCATCGAGATATCGAATAGAGCTATACAACATCTCTTCATTGGTATCAGTTATAAAACGGGAAGGTCTATGCTAGGGAGTAAATACTGGGCCTACCATCAGGAACTTTCCTCAAGCAGTCATCATCCCAAGAAAAAAAATCACATTCTCCAAAAAGGTCACACAAACAATCTTGAGTCCATATCACTCGTCCACCATTTGGATCACAGTCTCCGCCGTGTACAGACGTATTGTCTTGGGAAGCTCTGTCCCAAGTGTTCACTCATTAACAACCGAGAGCCTCTGTTTTAATAGAGACGTTTAGAGAAACACTTCTCTTATAGATCAGCGATAAACAGCCAAACTGATTGACTCTTGAAAAATAATCCCTTTACCTCTTTAGAAATTATTGCCTGAAAACTACAAATTATAAAAATGAGACTGGTGGGTCTGAGTTAGGGTTATCAAAAAAAAAAAAAAAAGATGACCAGTTCAGTTAAATGTGAATTTCAGATAAATAAGAAATTTCCTTTCCTTTTTTTTTTGCTTTTTAGGGCCACACCCACAGCATATGGAGGTTCTCAGGCTAGGGGTCGAATTGGAGCTGCAGCTGCTAGTCTACACCACAGCCACAGCAATACAGGATCCAAGCCATGAACTAGACCACAGCTCATGGCAACACTGATCCTTAACCCACTGAGCAAGGCCAGGAATCGAACCTGCATCCTCATGGATGCTAGTCAGATTTGTTAACCATTGAGCCACGATGGGAACTCTGATAAGTATTTTTAATATGACCTATGCTCTTGACCACTGATGCTGAATGCCTTCCTTGAAAGCTTTTTTCAAATAGGAAAGTTGCTGCATTCTTCTCCCTACCTGAAGTGATTTTTTTTTCACAAGTTAACATGGAATTTAGCAAGGGGCTTGACCATGGCCCCTTTTAATTCAGCAGGTGTTTCTGAACATCCACTCATGGCCAGGCTCTGGGCTAGACTTGCAGCAGGTGGGGGAGGGCTCACAGCCCATGGCTGTCTTCATTCTCCACAACAAAGAAATCCCTGAGGTCCAATTCTTGCCTCCCCATTACTTACAGAACTGCCAGCCTTCTATTTATTAAAGACTGAACGGGAGTTCTCATTGTTAATGAACCTGACTAGCATCCATGAGGACTCGGATTCAATCCCTGGCCTTGCTCAGAGGGTTAAGGATCTGGCATTGCTGTGAGCTGTGGTGTAGGTTGCAGACACAGCTTGGATCCCATGTTGCTGTGGCTGTGGTGTAGGCCGGTGGCTACAGCTCCAATTCGAACCCTAGCCTAGGAACCTCCATATGCAATTTGAACCCTAGCCTAGGAACCTCCATATGCAATTCGAACCCTAGCCTAGGAACCTCCATATGCTGTATGTGTGGCCCTAGAAAGACAAAAATAAAAATAAAAATAAAAAATAAAGATTGAACGGCTGAGGCATTTTGCTAAGCCCTGGTGCAGGTTCACATTTTTCCCAAAGCAGACGTATGTGTTTAGTGCTGAAAACAGAATTCTCCATACTTACCAGTGACGGCAATGATTTTTTTCTTATTTGTTTATTATCAGACATGGACTCAAAATAAAAAGTAATATTATTTTCTAGTTACCTTCAATTATGTAATGAGAAAATGCTAGGAGGGGTGGTCAGAGAAATGAGGTTAGGCCCTCTTTTTAGCTCTGAAGGCAAGTGCAACCTAAGTATGAGTGGGGGTGAAAGCCAGTTCCTGGGCAGAGTCACATGTGTCATTACCTAATCACAAGAACTGCTTTAAGATTATTCCCCAGGAGATCTTTCATAAGAGGAGATGGTGCTTTTTTTTTTTTGCTTGGAATTAGCTTCAGTGGACTATTCAACCTCTTCCGAATAGTAACAGAACTGTTTTGTGAGTAGCAGCAAAAGCTGCCCCTGTGGAGAAATGATAAAGCCAGAGGGCTGCTATTAGAGTAGGCAGGGAAAGTTAAGTTTTAAGCCTCAGAATTTCAATCTAATTTGGGAATAGGAGTGATTTATGTCATCTCTGATAGGTCATCATTTTCTGAAAAGGCAATGGACAGCGGAAGGTGTTTAATCCTAAATGCCCCCTTTTACCTAGGGTGAACTTGGACACTGATTCATTTAGGCATCTCCAAAGCTTCATGGCATTAATTTTAAGTGCCCAGTTTAAAATGATATATTTAAGGGAATAACTGCTCAGAATCTTATGAACATCTTAGCATGTTTGTGGAAGGATAATTACAAACTTTTAGGGCAAAGAGAGCTGATGAGGAGCTCTTGGTTCCCTTATGGCACTGAATAGGTTCCTAACATTAATAAATTATTTCTAAAAAAAAGAAAATATATAAATTGGGCCTGTGAAAAAGAACTACACAACCTCTCTTCAACATCCCTACATAAGCTAGAGTTACTTCAAAGTAAAATGTAAAATAACCAACAATTTCTATTTAACATACCTGTGTTGAATATAACGCATATAAAGAGCTTCAAAAAGTACTTGCCGGATCATAAGTGCTGCTGAATGTTAGCTGTTGATCTATTCCAGCATTTAAAAGATAGGGGGCCAGCCGGACACAAGAGAGAACACACCGTATGATGCCATTTTACACAAAGTACCAAACAGGCAAACTAATCCCTGCTATTAAAAGTCAGGATAGTGTTCGCCTGTGGAACAGCAAATGGGAGGTGCGGGAGGCCCCTAGGGGCTGGACATGCTGTCTTCCATATGTGCGACCTTTCAGTTTGTGGAAATTCATCAAGCTGTAGATTTGTGACTTCTACACACCTTTCTATATGTATGTTGTACTTCAGTCAACAGTAAAAAATACAGAGTGTCAACCTGATTCAAATTATAACACAAATATTTCTTGAAGGAGATCCAACAATTTTAATAATACTCATAACGGTTCCCCAAATGGATAATGAAAGCCATCCACGCAGCTATAATTCCGTAAGAAAGTGCCTTGCCGTCACTGAACACGAAGCTCGCCACATCGCTAGGCTTTAAACCAGAGCGATACAGTGAGACAGTTCCTCCCATCCCAATGTCAGAAACGTGGAGGCTCCATCATTAAAAGAAGAGTGGATGCACGAAGAGAAGAAAATAAGGATTTCAGCTCCTCTCATAGACACAGTGTTTATCCCAATCTCCCACCTTTCCAGTGATTCCTCATGAAATGTCAGATATAATAAAAGGTGTAAGCTCTTTATAAATTCTCCATTACTTTAGGCTTTAAAAACAATAAAGAAATTCAACCACTCTAATCTATGATTTACTGATACTTGTGGGGTTTTTAGAGAACCTGTAAAACTCTCATCTTGGATAATTCTTATTTATGTAGGAAGACACTAATTCTCAAGATAGGGTCTTAAGATAAATGCAAATGAAGACAAAAGTGGAGTAGTCCATGTTGCCCAAAAGATGGGAAAATGTTAAAGAAGGCTGATAGCATCCAGAGCTGGCAAGGGTATGGGGACAAGAACCCTTTCGAACGTTCTTGGTGGCAATATAAATTGGTATGACATTTGGGAAGGCAATTTGGTAGTATCTGCCAAAATTTTAAATGGCCCTATCTTCAATTCAGCAATACAATTTCTAGAATTCAATCCTATATCCATTGGTTCTCTATGAGGAGATGCCAAGTTTGCAACACTCGTAACAGTGAAAACCTAGAGGCAACCTGGGTTTCCATGAGTTAGAAGGTTCAAATAAATGAAAGTTCACAGTGATAAAAAATAATGTGTAGTCATCAAAAATCCTCAGCAGATCCCCCTACACATGCGCGCGCGCACACACACACACACACACACACACACACACACAGACTTCATAACGTGTATTATTGAATGGGAAAAACAATGGTAGAGCAGTACTAATGGTATGACCACATTTATTTAAAAAAACAAAACAACAACAAAAAACCCTACAGTGGACCCTTGAACAATGCAGGTTTGAACTGTGTGGGTCCTCTTATATGTGGGTTTTTCCAGCAGTAAATACCTCAGTACTACATAATCTGAGCTTGGTTGAATTTACAGATATGGAAGAACTGAGATACCCAGGGCCAACTCTAGGGTATACACAGATTTTCAGCGGGAGGGGGATCAGTGCCCCTAAACCCCACTTTGTTCAAGGGCCAACTGTATTTATTTTTGTTATCTGCTTGTTTATAGCTCAATAAATATCCAGAAGGACACAAGCCAAATTATTAATAGTCGTTACCCTTTTTACATACATTGGGAATGACAGAGTGGACATTTTCATTTTTTAATTTTTATACTTCCTTATATTTCTCCCTTGCCCCAACAACTTCTCACTTTCTTGACCTGTCGTGTGATGAGCAGCCCGAGTTGGACTTAGTAACAAGGACAGGCTGCATGGTTCAGGTAGAGGCTTTTTATCCAAGTCAGTGTCCCCAAACAGGTGTTTTAAAGTTTCAGGGAAGTAAGAACCAGGGTCTGAAAATGCTTTAATACCGTTAAAGGCCTCATACAAGGGTCAGCGAACTATGGTCTGCTGGCCAATCGGACTCGTGGTCTTTCTTTGTAAATAAAGTTTCATGGGCACATGGCCACACCCACTCGTAGGTTTATCGTCTAAGGCTGCTCTTGTACTGTGAGAGCACAGAGTTGAACAGTCATACCACAGACCATACAGCCTAAAGCCTAAAATATTTACTGTGTGACCCTTCATGGAAAGTAGCAGTCCCTGTCCTAGTGGAATTTTTTATCCACTTACCCAAGATAAAGTTTACAGTCTAATTAAAATGTCTTTTTAATTTTTTTCTTTCTTTCTTTCTTTTTTTTTTTCACTGTTGTCTGGAATAATATCAACTTTCCTGCTGGTTATCCCGTGTCGATCAGAGGCTCTGGTTGGCAGTTCTGCAAGTCTTTGTTGAATTTTTTAAAATGGGAAAACTCATTATTACCTAACAAAGGACTTTGTAGACAGAATGTTCCAACAGATGGATTCCATGGAGAAAACAGAGGAGAAAAAAATAAGACAAGCCCCTGGTGGAAGAAGGCTAAGCGCCACTGAATCAGGAACCAGTATATTATTGAAAGGGCAGGTGGAGAGATACTAGGGAGAGACACTGGTCTTAAGCAGAGGATACAAAGTCAAGCCTGTGGGCCACCCTCTCACATGTGCTGTTGCCTTTAATACAGAGCCAGTATTTAAATACAGTATCTAGATGTTGGCAGGCAGTTCAGGTTTGCTGTCCCAATACCCATTCCAAACTCCCTGCTCTCCTGAGCTGGCAAACATCTTCCCAGCCTCCGCGAAGCAAGGGTGACTGACCACATGACCTTCTCTAGCCAATGAGATTTAAGCAGAAGTCAGGGGTTTCCAGGGCACGTGTTGGCCTTCCTGGCAAAAGTCTGGCACTGCCTTCTCCCCTGCTTCCTGCCTTGAATACAGAGCCTACAGATGATTTTCAGCTGGTCCTGATAATTGGGTAGATTCAGCAACACTGAGTCTGAATTCTCACCAGGCAAGTATCTGCAGTGTAGCACCTGCCTTTGTTCCAGCACTGGCTGTGGGTGCTCTAGGTGGCCAGAGTTGCTCTGAGCCACTCCTCTAACTTTACGTTACTTCTCTCTTTGGTAAGGAGTTCAGGAGATGCTGGGTGTCACAGAGACTGACAGAGGCAGCCACTCAGAGGGCCAGGCTCTCTGGGAGTCCTGTCCTTTCTCTTCCTCTCAAAAAGCTGAAGCATACAGCACAGTCTGCATATCATGGTGAAGAATGCTCAGATCTTTTAAAATGATTAAAGGATGAAATATAGAGACTGCAAAATCCACCCACTTGAGTAATCAGAGTATTATTCTTATACAGTTCTGAAGTCTCATGGGCACTTTTTTAAAGGAAAAAAAGGGATGTCTCTTTTTTTTTTTCAGGGATGTATCAATGAGTGTCTCCAAAGTGCTTTAAAAACAAGAATTACCAGCTTTAATGAGGGGGTAATAACAGAACTAAGAACATCTGAGACAGTTCGTCCTTAATAAAATTC
Organism: Phacochoerus africanus; assembly: GCF_016906955.1. Lineage (NCBI taxonomy): Eukaryota > Metazoa > Chordata > Mammalia > Artiodactyla > Suidae > Phacochoerus > Phacochoerus africanus. The sequence goes on from NC_062551.1 coordinate 5,512,249, forward strand.
TAAATGTTAGCTGGTTCCATTACTCAAAGCTTTCACTCAGCACACACGTTATTTATTATATCATTACACATTCTGAGAAGCAGCAGCCACGGCGACTTAGAAGAGGTGGTGCTATTGTACAGGAAACCTCGCAGTCCGTGTTGATCACGGTAACTCACTCGCTTTGTAGCGCTCTCGGGTTTATCTTAAAAGCTCTAAAGGTAGGTAGATGGCCGGCTTTTCTTAAGGTGCTGGAATAACCTTAGGACCCAAGTGACAACATAAGATGGGATGTAATGGCTCCAACTAACAAAGTGAAAAATCGCAAATGCACAGCAGCTGAGAAGAAGCCAAACCATCCCCACAACAACCAGAGTAAATATTGTTTTTACTTTTTCACCCTAAAACCATTGGACTACCATTAGGTTTTGTCCTAATCCTAAACTTGTTTTGTTTTTAAATTCTGTTGACTTGTATCAGTTGAGTAGAAGGGGGTGGTGAGAAGCAAACACGCAGACGTCAAGTCCTTAATCATTATGTTCTGTTTGCTAAACTTGAGTCTCTAGATGCAATTACCATCTTGTTACAGAAAAAATGCATATAACTGGTTTCCCTAGGAAATACCTCATTTAATGGGTTTTCCTCCATCAACTTTAGTTGAATATAAGAACCTGATTCATAATTCATTTGCCTATTAACAGTTCTTAGAAATTCTGAGGAGCCACTTGTTAGACACACGCAAGCCTGAATCCAAGCCAGAGGAAGCGCTGCTTTGGGAGCCTCGATTAAGTTCCTCTGCGATCATCTACAAAAGAGAGAACTGGAAACAGCAGAACTACAATTCTCATCTCCAACCTAAGACTTTTTTTTATCTTTCTTTTCTTTTTTTTTCTGTTTTTCGTTTTTTTTGTTTTGTTTTGTTTTGTTTTTTGTTTTCTTTTTGTGGCTTTTTAGAGCTACACCTGTGGCATATGGAAGTTCCCAGGTTAGGGGTTGAATCAGAGCTGCAGCTGCTGGCCTACCCCACAGCCACAGCAATGCCAAATCCAAGTGGCATCTGTAACCTACATCACAGCTCACGGTAACACCAGATCCTTAACCCACTGAGCAAGGCCAGGGATCAAACCCGAGTCCTTGTGGATTCCAGTCGGGTAAATAACCCACTGAGCCATGGAGGAACTCTGAGAATGTCTATCTTCAATTACAACAAAAAATTGTTTCAAATGCAACTAATAAAGACTACTGTGTATAGGATAGAATAGCAAGCAACAAAGTCACAGAGTAGAAGAAAACAATTATCTATTGGAGTTCCCATCATGGTGTGGCAGAAACGAATCCGACTAGGAACCGTGAGGTTGCGGGTTTCATCCCTGGCCTTGCTCAGTGGTTTAGGGATCTGGCATTGCCACGAGCTGTGGTGTAGGTTGCAGACGTGGCTCAGATCTTATGTTGCTGTGGCTGTGGCGTAGGCTGGCACATGCAGCTCCCTAGCCTGGGACCCTCCATATGACTTGGATGTGGCCCTTGTATTTATCAAGCACCTCCTCTCTCCACACACCAGGCTATGATCCACAGTTTCATATGATTTGTGGCAATGAATTGTCACGGCTGGCCTGCTCTGTAGGTTTTTAAAACTAAGGACATGGAGTCTCAGCAAAGTAAAGTGGCTTACTCAAGGTCAGAGTTACCAAGTGAAACGATGACTAGTCTGATGTCCCATTTGCTCCTCTATGGCTGCAAAGGATATCTGAGGACACCATACCAATCTCTGACATGCCTGAGAGTTGGCTTTTGCCTGGAACCTTCCAGAGAGAGCGAGAGACTTCACTCTTCAAACTATAGTTCAAAATTCTTGTCTGGTTTTATTCCGTTATAAAGCCACACACACACACACACACACACACCAGCAGCAATAACTACTCTCATGTACCAAACCCCTCCTAGAAACCAAATGTGGTTATAATTACAGTACATACACCAGTCCTTACACTTCATTCATTCATACACTGATTCACTCATTCATGCAACAGGGGTCATTACACTCCCACCTGTGCCAGATCCTGAAAGAGCAAGGGGATGCTTACAGGACAGACCTTAAGGAAACAGAAGCTCACAAAGATAAACCCAAGTTATGTAGGGTGGGGCAAACCGGCTAGTGATTCACCAGAGGTCTTATCCTCTTGGGCCCTTGACTAGCTATGCAGCCTCTCTTAGGTCTGGCAGATGGCGTGTGCACAGGGAGTGAAGCTGACCCTGATCAGACCTTGATCACAAAATCCACAGGGGCAGCTCTCTTGAGAGCAAGAAATAAACTTCTACCTGGTAAACTCCTGAGTTTTAGAGGTCTGTGTGTTAGGGCAGGGTGCGTTATCTAATGCATACAGCTAGCAGAGGCTAAGGCTGGGGGTTTGGTCCACGTCTGTATGATTCTAGAGCCTAAGCCTAAGCTCTAGAATAGAGGACGGCATCACTCACACTGCTTCTCTTTAGCTTGCATACACTGATCTGAGTTCTACCTTCTGGAAGGTGAGATCATCTTCCCATTTCTTCTGTAATGCAGTCCTTCAGAAACCTGAATTCCATTTTCATGGGCTTTCTTGGTTCCTTATATGACATAATTGTACCGCCAGATAAAATCTGGTTTACCAGCAGCCTCTTTAATGTATGAGGTAGAAAAGCTATAAAGAAAATCAATAAAACTAAAAGTTGGTTCTTTGAAAAGATCGAATTCACAAATTTCTGGCTAGACTGACCAAGAAAAAAGGGATGAGGCACAGGTCACCAAGAAACAGATGCAGAAAAAGCATGGGATGAAATCCAATATTCATCATGATAAGAACGCTCAACTTGGGACAGCAGGAACTTCCTCAGCGTGATAGAGAACATGTACAAAAGGCCCTGCCTCTAACAGCACAGGTAACAGTATGGACGCTTAGTAACCAAATGCTTTCTCCCTAAGGTCAGGACCAGGGCAGTGACATCCACTCGTACCACCTTTATTCAACATTGGGTCGGAGGTTTTAGTCAGCGCAAATAGAAAAGAAAAGGAAGGGAAAGAAAGAAAGGGGAAAAAAAAGAAGAAAGGTATAAGCTAGAAAATGGGTCCTGAGGCTCCCTGGGGCTTCTGACTAGCACGGTCCACATGGGCGCTGCCCAGAGATTTGGCTCTGCCTGCTCAGCATCCTCCTCCTCTCCATGGGAATCGCCGGCCCCCACAGAGCAGACTCTCAGTCTGTGTGGGGAGAGGGCTGACTCTACTTCTGGTGCGGGAACAAACATCCGACCTCGACCCGGGCTGTGACCATCAGTTTATTTGGTCTTCTTTGGTCACAAAGCTGATGCATGGAGATCATGAATCAGCATATGAGCCATGCTGATAAAGTGAACTTCATTCTGGACTTTCGCTTGAGCTGTGGGGAAATAGATAGCTTCTCTCCACCGGAGCTGCTGTGAAGATAGAACTTGAGCCTGGAGCTACAGGAAGCTATCTTGACTGTTAGAAATACGGGGAGAATTGAAGGCAATGTACAAGCAAAAAGATGAAGATTAAAGTCCTGGTGACAAGTGCTGTCTGAGCTTACGTACCCAGCCTGTCCTGAAGCCAGGGCGATTCATGGACTTCTCACATATGTGAGCCAGGCATCGCCCTTTTGCTTCCGCCAATATTCACTGATTTTCTGGCATTTGCAAGGGGAGAAGTCCTGGTTAACTCAGGGATTGTGACACCCTCCCTGCCTTGATTTCGATATTAGCTTCACTATTAAGCTCTCAGAATTTGCGAATCATGCTTTTATAAACCCTTCATTTGGATCTAATTCTAGTAGAACCAGGACTACCTATGTTTTGTTTTCTAGTATATCCCCAGTGCCCAGCACACAGTAGGTATTCAATCAACACTTCCTGAATGAAGAGAAATCCATGGTGGATGGATGGACAGATGGATGAACGGCCAGATCTGTTCTAAATTTCACTAGGGTTTAAAGTCAGCTTCAGTGGTCTTTAATTTCCAGGACTTCATCTTCTTTATCTTTTAAAAATGTTGGTCCATTTCTTATCTACTCACACCTCTCTTTTCCACAATGTCTCAAAAATTACAGAAACTGTTGCTGAGATTGTAGTCACAATTTTCTCTGTGTCCTCTGTGAGAAATAATTCATCTAGTCTTATAGACGTGAACTCACTTAAATCAATAGGATGCACTTCTCAACTATCCTGAACTACAAATTTCTCCTATTTATATTTTTCAACCCTTTTACAGAGTGATGATTATTTTCTTTGACCACGAAAACCAGAGGTAATCTAAGGCTGCATGGTTGGGCTTTCACTCTGCTCTCTTTCACCAGCGGGTCAGTCCACCGTGGTTGGCACAAACCTCTTTGTGTGGTCTTTGGCTTATGTGAAACTTGCTGTGGTCACGAAGCTCTAAGCACCCACACAATTGCCATGGGTCATGCCCCTTCTGCACACCCCAGTATATTTTATAGACTCTCTTTTAAACTAAATTATTTGCCCCAGTTTGCCTCTTTGGATATATTTTCTCTCTTCTCTCTTCTCAACCATCTTGCAGGTTTTTGCAGTTATATAATCAGAATTTGCTTTTTAAAAACATTTCTTTCTTTTGTTACTGTGTTCTTTGTTAATGTATCTGTTTTTTTAAAATGTCTACATTTTTTTCTCTGATAGTGACTTGATATACTCTTTCCCCAACCAGGGCACCTACCTGGCTTAGCTACATAGGTCCTCCTATTGGACTCGTCCACATGAGCCCAGCACAGTCACCTGTTTCCACTGCCCCATCAGCTCTAAAGTACCCACTCTCCCCTTTTGTGCAGTTAACGTGGCCATTTCCTCTCTCCCACGTGAGAGCATCTTTCTTCCATTTACCCTTTCTGATGAGAGCAGAGACATGCAGCCTTCCTTCCTCACCGACCACTCCCCATAAGTTACCATTTTTGTGTCCTATCAGTTTAGAGACAAAGACCCAGTGCTTTCACTCCTTTCACTTACCCGCCCCATACTTATCAGTGATCGTTTTTACAATGCGTGGCTGTGTGAGTGTGGATATGGGAGTTTTCCAGTTCTCTTGGGTCTTTGCAAAGTTCCACATATTTTGGTTTGCTGTGTATTGATCAGAACTGTGGTAAATTTAATTTTATTTAAGACAATCCCAAATGTGTCGCATAAAATGCAGAAATATAAATTCTACGTATTTCATAACCATCTCCTAATGGGGGAAGTTCTTCAGCTCTTTTGTCTTCTTAATAACAAAAATGAAGATGTGTGACAAATATCTCAACATATGTAAAAAGTGCTGATGACATCCTTAAATATGCTACTGGGCTCTGCGTGCCTGCATCGATCACGGCATTTATCAGAGTCTTAATCATTTATACATAAATCTCTTACTATACTGAGCCCCTCCCAGCCTGTGACTTACATCATTTCTGCATCCCCTAGTGCGTCTTGAACGTGGAAATGTACGTGGAAAGTGACCAATAAATGCTCACCCATGGAACAGAACTTTAGATGCTACATAAAATCAATAGGATGAAAAAGAATTCATTGTCGGGAGGCATTTAAACATCATCATCTACACAGACACATCCAATATATTATATATAAATTATTTTAAACTATTAATTAAAGCAGAGCCAAAAAGACTTCTGCTCAGAAATGCTTTGAACATCTCTTTAAAAAGTCCTTTAAAGCCCGGACTGCCTTTCCTTCGTGTTATGATTCAGACAGTTCTTCCCGACAGTTAATTGGCGTTCGAGAAGCTGAGATGTATCAGCTCCCCTCTGGTGAGCTTCTGTACCAACAAACCAAGAGCAGCAAAATGTGCCCATTTTTTAGAGTATGTATATCAGAAGGTGCCTTCAAGTGCCTCCACACAAAATGAAGGACCCGAGGGAAGAGAGACCTTTACAAGGAGCTGTACACCCAAGTTGTCTGGAAAGGCCATCACCAAAATTCACGTGACCTCTTTCGGAAAAGGTGTCACCTTGGAGCACCTGGCACCCCAGAGCACAGCTCTTCTCCCCACCTGACCAGCCCCTCCAGTTTAGGAGGGTGTTTCAGATGCTCTGCACTCTCCATGCCCGCTGTCCACACAGCACTTGAAGATTTTTCATCACTGACTGCACTTCCCCCCAGGCCCCTGTATTTCAGCAGAGAATAAAACGATCCCTGTATATCACTTTGATAAGTTTGTAAAGCACTCTGCCGTCTTAGGGCAGGAAGCTGCTAAAGAAAGATACCTTCGTTATGGTTTACAAAACCATTTTCAAAATGTGCTGTTTTGGCCCGTAGTGTCAAGTTCAAAAATAGAAGCCTGTAAAACTTACCCAGAGAACCACTGTCACAAAAAGACCATTCCCCTTGTAATTGGAGGGCATGCTTTAGTCTGTTACATTAGGCTGCTCCAGTATTAAATCTATATCCTAAGACTGCCTTAATTGACCATAAAAAGGACAACTGAAAACACAGGATTTGATCACTGCACATACAACACTGGCACTATAACACCAAATTAGGCCATTTTACGGAGAGCATCCAGGCCTGAGTTCCGTTTAAGCTGTCTCAGGGCTACGTTTCATCATCCAATTTCAAAAAGGCAACAGGATATTAAGTTGACGAGGATTCAGTGAAAGTTTGGACCATTGCACATTGTACAAATTTAGCATTTGCTTCCCTCCACCCTCCCCGATGAGTGGGGGGGAGGAGAGAAAGGAAGACACTCATGCATTTCTAAGGATTACAATTGGGCTTGCCTGATACTCACAGTGACACCTTTTGGTGTCACTGGATTTAATGACGTTATAAATAATGAGTTAAACAAATTTGGAGAGTCTGATTAATGAACTCAGGGACCGTTTCGTAAGAGAGAACACTGATGCCTAAACGGAGCGTGTAACTTCCACATTCTCCCACTTGTGAGTTGTGGATTCCAGGGTGGCTGTGCCCCCTCCCCCCTCTACACACTGAAAATCAGAACACACTTCTGCCTACACAGGAAAGCTTCAGGAAAGGATGATATGCTTTTAAAATCCATCACAACTTTAGGTTTTTTTTCCTCTGTTATTTTTTGGAAATAGCTTCATTTTGGACCTGCTAATTACTGGTAGGTACCTGGGTTCTTTTAGAGAGAAAAGTATTGGTGGGTATCATGGCTAAGACACTTGCAGGTGACTGAGCTGAAAAGTGCTGACCAGTTTCATGATTTACTAGTTTTGCCACAATGGACAATTTTCTTTTTGTCATTGAATCTTCTGCTCCTTCCCCTTGCCCCCACAATGGGGGTAATAATAGGATTTACCAGAAGATATTGTTATGAAGTCGGCATGCGTTAGGATGTTGTATAGGGCGCATATTACGCATTATTAGCACTAATAAGTGAGCTGTGGCTGTGGTGGGGGACTGCATGGGGGTGGGTGATACCAGTTGTACCAAGTAAAAACTGGCTCTAGCATCTATTCTAGCTTCTAGTAAAAGCCTGCCAAGTCACTGGTAGCAAGGAGGCCCTGGCTGGAATTCTGTCTTCCTTTCACAAAACTCCATGTCTAGGCATTTCCACTCTCATCCTTGTCTTAACCATGTCATTGTTCTTTTTTTTTTTTAAGCTTTTTTTAAACTTTTTTTTTAATCAATTGTAGGTTTATAGCAAAATTAAAAGGAAGGCATAGAGATTTCCCATGTACTCTCTGCCCCAACCCAACAACTTCCCCCATTATCAATATTGCCCACCAGAGGGGACCATTTGTTACTGCTGATGAACCAGCACTGTCACATCGTCACCCCAAGTCCATAGTTCTCCTAAGGGTTCACTCTTGGTGTTGCACATTCTCTGGGTTTGGGCAAATGCTTAACAATGCGTATCCACCACTATGGTATCCTACAGAGTAGCTTCCCTGCCCGAAAAGTCCTCTGCGTTCTGTCTATTCAACCTTCTCTCCCTCTAAACCCTTGGCAACCACTGGTCTCTTCACTGTCCTTACAGCTTTGCCTCTTCTAAAATGCCATACTGCTGGAATAACTCATTATGAAGTCTTTTTAGATCAGCTTCTTTCACATATGCATATGCATTTAGGTGTCTCCATGTCTTTTCATGGCTTGATAGCTCATTTTTTAAGTGTTCAGATATTCCATTGTCTGGATATGCCATATTTTATTCACTCACCTACTGAAGGGCATCTTGGGTGCTCCCAAGTTTTGGCAATTATAAATAAAGCTGCTATAAAGATCCCTGTCCACATAAGTTTTCAAACTATTTAGGTAAATACCAAGGATGTGATTTTTAATCACATCCAGTGACTGCTGGGCCCTATGGAAAGATCGCATGCCAAGAGTATGTTTAGTCATTGCTCTTTCAATGCCACTGCCCTTCATTACCAGAGGGCTTTCTCTAACTTGTGCCTTGCCAGCTTTGAAGCAACGACAGACACAAAGAGGGTATAAATACTTGGGGCTCCCTTGTTTCTCAGAGGGAGCTAACTCTGGGCATGCTTTATGCTGTTTCTCAGCCTTCTTCCCAAGGATTAAGCTTCATTGACCACCTCCCCACCCTGCCACACACACACACACACACACACACTGGTTACTGTCTTAATGCCACAGCTTTGCTGACTGCTGCCTTCCCTTCCCTGCCTCAACCCCCTGTTTCTCCACCTGTGTCTCTTTCATTTCCCCAGTTAAGTACCTGCCCCTGAACCCTTATCCCAGGTCTGCGCAACAGAAGACAGTTCTCAGTGGTCCCTCCTCTCCGCCCATCCCCTCCGTCCTCACGCCGGCGTACCGTCAACTCCAGCATCTCATACCTTGGTTCATCTGCTCTACTGGCCTGGGCAGTGCTGTCACTTTTAGGCCTGTTTCCCCTCAATGGCCTCGTGGGCTTTATTCACAGAAGCTCTGAAGGTGAAGGCCTAGATGCTCACCCTGTTCCCTCTGTTACAGCGCTGGCATGGGGGTAGGGATACCAGGTGGCAGACCCAGAGCCAGGAGAGAGAAGGTGCTAAGTGCAGTGTGTCCAGGCACAGGGTGTGGCTGGAAGGTTGTGTGTCCCCATCTGAACATCTGCGCATATTTCGTACTAGCCAGCAGCACACCTCTGGTGGAATCTGCTCGCTGTTGTCTGCTTCTCCCTCTTTTTAGGCCGACTACCTAACCATTGGGGGGAAAAGTTAGACTATAATTTACTTTGTATCAGAAAACATGTTTCAGACCATTTGAAAATCCATTTTCCATTTTCAAGTACGTGTCCCATTTCTACTGAATTTTTATTTATTTTTTATTAAACAAACATGTACTCAGAAAGTCTCATTCATCAATGTGGATCAGGATTCCCCAGCCCCACCCCTCAATTTCCTACAATTTGAATTAAGACAAAATATAGATTTGATAATGTCGAGACGACAAACATTTAAAGAGACACAATTTCAGGGCACTGCTGTCCTTAAATGCCATAATACAACACACAAATTATACTTGGTTTCTTCTTTCGGGGCATTGATGAAGTATATCCAGCTAAGAGTACTTTAATCAAATTGTTTTATATACTTTCTTGTCTCTCATATTAATCATTCACCTACCTTAAGAAATGTTTTCACCTAGCAGAGGATTTTACGTTAAGATTGGAAGACCTCAGTTATTTGAGAAAATATCAGCCTCTTTGCAATGATTCATGCATTAATTCCCTAATTGTCTTAACCTCACATATGTGATGTGAAGACCCATAAATGTTTTAGAGTTGAGTAGGAAATTTTAATTTAGGTTGGCTCAAATCTAGTTTCCTCGCTGTATGACAGAGGGTTCCAGTAGAGTCCACTCCCACCTACCTCTGACAAGTTTATTAAATTGTTAAGAAAACAGGGCAAACATGTGAAAAGTGACACCTTAACCCAAAGAGGCAGAGCTTGGGTAAGTCTCAAAGAAGGGGCACAGACAAGGAACGGAAGGAGGGAGAGGTTGGAAATCTGGGGTAGAAGAGGAAGGAAGAAACGCTGCTCTCCCTACAGGTAACCATGGTGATGAGAGGGCTCAGGAGAGGGCAGGAACAGCTGTCAAATTAGAGCGATGAGCACTGGGGGCTCTGAGGCTGTGCAGTGAGGAACAGGACTGGACCATGGTTAAATCATGAATCACAAGCATCTTAGGCTCAGGAGGGGCATCTGGAAGTCCAGGTAGCCGGATAAGGCCAAAGCACTGGACACAGCTATGGCTCTAGAACATCAGCTGGTGGGAGAGGCTCAAAATAGGCATTTGATGCGGGCCTTGGGGAATCTAGTGGCCAAAGTCAGATTCCAGGCCAGGAGACAGGCCTGGGTATGACAGTGATCTAGACCCTGCAGATGACACTTGGTGGTGAGTGGGGGGGCACAAGAGGAGGACAAATATCCACATATACTGAGTGTGGTCTGCACCAAGGTGTCTGAACACTCTCCCTGTGAAAACCCAGAACATCTTCATCTTCTACTGGGGGCTTAGCTCATATAGTCCTGGCCAGGATCCCATGGAGTGGGCAACGTCACTACCCCCATTTACAGATGGAGACGCAACGTCAGAAAGGAGGAAGGACTCTGTGTCTTTATCCAAGGTTGTACAAAAGAGACAACATCAAGGTTCCATTTCAAGCCTCTGCAAAGCCCCTTCCAGGCCACTTTATCCAAAAGAGGTGATGCCACGGTGCTGTGGGCAGCAAGGAGCCATGGTGGTTTGTGACGAATGGAGAGGCATGATGAAAAGGAAATGATAGATACAGAGGTCATACTCAGCTGGACTGACAAGTCTTTCCTTGAAGCTGCCATATACTTGGTTTTCCACTTTTGGCAGAAGTTTATTTTTCACACAAACTACATTATGCCTTACACCTTGATGAGATGTGTGAATGAATGCAGCGCAAAGAACGTCAGTGCTCATGGAAACTGAGGAATTCAGTTATAGAGCTCTCCAGGTTCTGTTTTGGTTCTTGATCTTATGCTTCCCATTAATATGGGAACTCAGGTCCTTCCACACTGGGGGTTATAGCCCAGAAGTCACTGGGCTGGCTCTGTCCTGCAGCTGGGCTGAGCTCCAAGTTTACATCCACCCCAGCATCTTTGCCCTCCTGCTAATCCCTGGTGGAGAGCATACAAGCCTCAAGGAAACGCCCATCCCACTTTCTGCCCCAGCTGCACAGGGCAGAGCTGAATGAACGCATCAGCTGAGCCAGAGCATCCTTGGTCCCCTGGGTAGGAACGAACACCTCCTTGTGCTCTGAAAGAGAATATATGGCTTTGGAAGTCCCATTCTCCAACTTAGGACCTCGCAAACAAAAAGGTAATCCTTTTATATAGTGTGAATAATTCTAGAAATGTGCAGAGAGAAATAACAATGCCACGTGACTACCAATAAGCACCACTAAACACCCGCACAGTGTGTGTTTTGTGGTTTGAGCCTTGGAGTCTGGGAACCTTCTTAGAGGACAGAACACATTTTCCAGCAGGGATTATCCTTGAGATTAGAGTTTAATGAAACAATTGCTAACACTGGAGGCTTGGGCAAAAGAACCAGCAGACTCCAGGGAGCTCCTAGTTTGTCTGGGGAAGACATTTATCTAATAAACCATGAATAAATAATAGGAAGGAGCCTAATGTCAAGAGATGCCGAGGAGCCAAGGGGCAAAAAGTAGAGGCTGGATGTATAAGAAGATGCTTTGAAAGCAATTTAATGTTTTGACTTTGCAAGAGACATTCACTCCTGGAGAGATGCTGTCACCTGTATAGAAAGAAGCAAGCACAGGCTGCTCATGGCAGTGAGTGTTGGCCAAAATAGGGTAGGTTACACAGTGATAATATGGAGCTCCAAAGTCTCTGTCACTTGGAACAACAGGATTTATGTCTTGTCTATGCCTCATGCCCCATGCAGGTCAGCAGCAGGATTCTCATGCTCATAAACACCTAAGCCAGGTGATCAAGATGGCAGCACTTCACGGGGAGGAACAGGGGACTGGAGGAGGGAGCACTGACAACTGTATGCTTTGGCTTGGAAGTGACACGTGCCACTTCCACACACATTTCAGTGGTGAGATCCAGGGACGTGGGGATGGCTAACATCAGGAAGGCAGGGGGAGTATAATCGCCTTTGAGCAGCAAGCAGAAAAGGACTAGATACAGGTGAACATTAATGCATCTGCCATGTGTAACGGCCAAAACTGAGAAGCACCCATTTCTTCATCTGCACATAATGTATAAATACATCCATATGAAAGAATATAATGCAAAATTTTAAAAAGACTTGAAAAATTAAAATGTAAATTGCAGAAAATTGGACATCCTTGCATCTCTCTTATGTATCACTTACCCATATCACAAACCTCTGTGTATCAATGGATATATACATATATCTCCACCTATGTGTATGTGTCTAAAATGCCCAGAAACACCACTGGAAGGATGTCCATCAAACTAACAATAGTGCTTACCTCTATGAGAGGAATATGGTTCCAGGGAAGAAAAGGGGGCTTCTGTTTTTCCGAATTATTTAAAATAAAAATGATTTTATATCTAGTCGCTTAAAATTTTAATACATGTGTTCTAAAAAGGCATTTATTGGGAGTTCCCTGGTGGTCTAGTGGTTAGGATTCTGTACTTTCATTGCTACAGCTCAAGCTTAATCCCTGTTCTGGGGACTGAGATCCCATATTAAGTCACTGTAATCCATGGCCAAAGAAAAAAAGGCATTTATCTGTTGCCCGTGGCTGTTGGTTGAGTGACCCGGGGTTAAGCTGGCATGCTGTGTTTATTGTAAGAATGTGACTCAGAGCACTTTTGACCCCCATGAGCTGCACCAGCCATGTATTCAGCAACCCTGTCTGTATGGCAGGGACTTCCACTACTAGCTGACCCTATTTGGTCTTGCATCTGGCAATTTCTGGACTATTTTGGAGTTTTAATTTCATGGGAAGGCACCTCTTTCTCTCAGGTTCTAGCTCTCGTCACCTTTGGCACCCACGGGGTGATACCCAGAGTTCCAGAAGTCCAAGTTCCAGAAGTTTTCTTTTTCCTCCCTCATTTCAAAACTAACCTATTGTCTTCCCACCCATCCCTAACTCCTTTCTTCAGGTCTCTCCTTTAGGCTAAAGAGAATGTGGTTCCAGAAAACCGTGAGAAAAATAAACCCAACAGATATCATCATTCCCCCAAATAACGTATTGTCTTAAATTAAGCAAAATATACAGCTTTCTAGAAGGGTCTTAGAGAAGAAGTATGAGATATTCAGACACAGAAACAAGGCCTGGGGGTGGGGTGTTATGGGACTGAATTCCCAGCACACTGCAGAAGAGGCTGTACGCATGAAGGATCTTCTCCTCGTATGGTAGATTTGGCCTTCAGGGTTAGAGAGAGTAATTTTATGGGTTAAAATCATGAAAAGAAGCTTGGAATGACCATACAATGGAAGAGTATTCAGTAATGACAGGAAATGAGCTATCAGGCCAAGAAAAGACATGGAGGAATCTTAAATACGTATTTCTTGGTAAAAAAAAAGCCAATCTGAAAAGGCTAGATTCCATATGGCTCCAACTAGATCATATTCTGGAAAAAACTATTGAGGTAGTAAAAATATCAGTGATGCCAGAGATTCAGAGGCCAAGGGGTGAATGGATGGAGCAGAACACATTTTTAGGACAATCAACTTCTTCTCTGTGACACTGTAATGATGGACACATGCCATTATACGTTTGTCCAAATCCAGAGAATGTACAACACCAAGAGTAAAGCTTAATGTAAACTATGGGCTTTAGTTGACAGCGATGTAAGATATTATCTTACCAATTGTAGCAAAAGCAGCACCACACTAATGCAAAATGACAATGATAGGGGAAGCTCTGAGTAGGGGAGTAGGAGTACATGGTAACTCACTGAACTATTGGCTCAATTTTCTGTAAAACCCCAAATATTTGTTAAAAAAAGCTATTATTATTATTATTATTATTATTACTATTTGCAGAGCTAATTTTTAAAGGGAATTTTTAAGGTTCAGAATATGGTTTGGATTCTAAGACACACTATCTCTACTTTGCGAGAAAAATACTCAAAATACTCGTGAAAAAATGGGAATGAAACAGAGCCTGGCACAGACATGCTACAGTGAGAAGAATGAGATCAGAGTCTTTGATAAGAGGGACTCCCTCTTAAGATTCACTGACCCAAAGGTGGCTATTCCAGCCTTTTCTACTGCTTGGAATAAGAAAACCCACAGGAGGCAGCATAGACGTTGTCATGGCTTTGACTTCACCACGAACTTTCCTTTACAGTTTTGCAAGACAGAAGAAGAAAACTTGCCAAGGATGGAATGTTTTGTTCTTCCTTTTGCAGAGAAAAAAAAAAAAAATACCACTGGCTCCTCTCACCCATCCCTGCTAGTAACAGAGTGAGGGATGGGCCCAGGGTCTGGACACTTTGCAGCAGAGACAAGACTCAGATTCAGATTGTGGTGTGATTTTGGAGAACTCACTGTTAATCTCTCTAAACATTGGGGTTTGATCCATACAATAAAGGGATCATAATTAAAAGGAGGTCCGTGAGGCCCCAGGGATGTTAAGAAAGTCTGAGAGCCGAGTGAGGACAAAGAGGGCTCATGGGTAACTCGGGGCTCCCCCTCCCCTACAAACACACGTCTGTGTTTGGCTCTGTTTTCTTTTTCGGCTTAAATTGTTAGTAAAATCCTTTCAAAGAAAGGAGATCCCACTGAACTAGGTGATCACCAGATCTCATTTCTGTTTCTAAAATCAACCCTTCAGGTTAAGTTCCTGACGAGACCTTGCATGACAGATGTGACCCACTGAACTAGAAGGATGAATCTTGGAAGGAAACTTTTAGGGAGAGCTGTGCAAGGCTGAATAGTATCCCCCCCCCCCAAATTCCTGTCCATCCAGAACCTCAGTGTGTAACCTTATCTGGGAATAGGATCTTTGCAGACATAATTAAGTTCATGCCTAAATCCAATGACGAGTGTCCTTATAAAAAGAGGACAAGCATGGTAGAGGGGGACCAAGGAAAAGACCCCATGAGACGGAAGATTGGCACTGGTGTGAAGTGCAAGCCAAGACAGGCCAAGGATGCTGGCAGGCACCAGGGGCAGGAAGAGCAGGAAGGAATCTTCCCTAGAGCCTACAATTCACTGACTTCAGAGTTCTAGCCCCCAGCTATGAGAAAATCAAGTTCCCTTGTTTTAAGCAATTCAGGTTTGAGGTTGTTACTGCAGCTCCAGGGCACTAGAAATAGCACCTAATACATAGGAGGCATTTTCCTGTGCGTTTCCTCATTGAATCTCTGCAATGAGAAGCCCCACTTTATCGCATTCCTCTTTCTTAAGTTCCTTCGCTAGGATACATCCTTTCAAGGTTCTCATATGTCTTAGGACATGATTAAGGCCCAAATGTTACAATGTTAATTGGCTGTGATTGCTTTTGAGGGGTTTCCTGCACAAGTGGCCAAAAGAGATGTAGAAACAAAAATTAACTTTTCTAAGATGGTAACTCGCATCAGAGACACGGAACTAAGGGCCAACCCTGTGCTAAATGTGCCCTCATCACTGCCACCTTGGGCGTCTGCTAAGCTATAGGTGAGTGTGGAGACTGTTAAACTATAAACTTTCTAATAAAGGAGCTTCTGAAAATCTGGAAGCCTGAGCTAGAAAAACTGAACCTTCAGGAATTTCACCTTATTTAGGAAAATATACTGTAAGGGATTCTCGTTCCATGTTGCTGTGGAAAAGTTCACTCTCTCTTTCTAGTTCTCTCTGTACACACACACACACACACACACACACACACACACACACGTATACAAATTACATGTATATAGACATATATATATATACACACATACATGTATTTGTAAAAATTAGAGTACATTCTATTTAAATATTTTCTGAAATTTAAATTTTGATAGAGCCCGGGAAAAAAGAGAAGCAGGGAGAGAAACTGTGCCTGACAAGACAGTATGTTAGACACTAGCCATGTCTGGCTATTAAGTGCTTAAAATGCGGCTTGTCCAAATTGACATGTAATTAAAAGGGTAAAATAAATGCATGCTGGATTTCAAAAACTTAGTATAAAAAAAGTCAAATAGCTCAAGAATGTACCACATCGGGTATACATTGAAATGTTAACTTTTAAGATACATTGGATTAAAGTACATCATTAAAGTTAATTTCACCTGGTTCTTTCACTTTTTTAATGTGGCTACTAGAAAGTTTAAACTTACATATGAGTTCCTGTTGTGGCTCAGTGGGTTAAACACCCAACATAGGATCCGTGAGGATGTGGGTTCAATCCCTGGCCTCGCACAGTGGGTTAGGGATCAGGTGTTGCCACAAGCTAGGGTGTAGATTGAAGATGTGGCTCCGATCCTGTGTTGCTGTGGCTGTGGTGTAGGCTTCAGCTGCAGCTCCCATCGACCCCTAGGCCCAGGAACTTCCACATGCCTGGAGCGCAGCCGTAAAAACAAAACAAAACAAAACAAAACAACCACTACACTTATTACTTGGCTGACACTACATTTGTATTGGACAGCACTGCTCAAAAGGATACATGCTCTCTGATATCTTTTACTTAGTCACTGTTTTGAACATTTTTGTTCAGGAAGTTCTAGTTTTCCTTTATAAATGATTTTTTTATAACTTTTTTTATAATGTTTTTTTATAAGTTTTATAACTTACTATAAAACTTTCTTTTATAATAAGAATTCTTACTCAGAGGATTCATTTTGTAAAAGAACACCCTGGTTCTTTTTATGGTAACTTTTTCTTAAAAATAACTGTTAGATATACCATAAGATTCATTTTGCCCTTGGGTGTTAGGTACATTATGATTTGCTGTGTGACCTTGGACAGCTGACTTAACTTCTCTAGACCCCAATATTATCCCCTGTAAATAAGCTGGTCCAGCGATGATCCCTAGAAGAGTGCCTCTCCATCTCTTCCTCTCTTTTCAGCGTACCAGATGGTTCTGGGACCCTGCCATCAGCAACAGCAGTTCACTCTGCTAATGGTGCAGCCTCGGCTTCCTCCCGCCTCCCCTAGAGAATCACTGCCTTTCCTCTCACAGACTCAGTAAGAAGGCTCCAGGGAAGGGACAGTGCAGCAATCAGAGCTGGAACCTATAGAATGTTGGAGCCATGAAGGAAACCCAAGTTCATCGAGTTCCAATGCGGCCCTCCCCTCCTGGGAAATTACAGCCCAGAAGGAGTAGTGACCTGCCTGTCAAGTCATCCGGCTAGTCAGGAGCGGAAGGCTGGCTCCGGCAATCGCCAACTGCTGGTTAACATGCTTCCTGGTGCAGCAGACTCCGAGGGGAGGGGAGGCTGCTGCTGTCGAGTTGCAGAGCTGCCCATGCATCGCTTGGTCCCTTCCTCCCAACCTGGAGGCCACACCATCCCACTGGGAGGTCATTTTTCTCTGCCTTAATTTAACACAAAGTGGAAAAAGACAAAGGATTCAGAGGGATGTGAATTAACAAGGGTGTCCAGGAGAAAACTTGACATCTCCCAATTCAAGATGAAAGTTGACATTTCAACCTCTCTTCAGAGAGATTAGAAACTCAAGAGAAAGCTACCCGCAACAGCTTTGGATGCTAAAATGTTCTCAAGTACCAGAATTTCCAAAAGCTGCTTACATGCATCTGAGCCTGGCAAAACAGTGGATGAGCCAGAATGTTCTGTTCTGTTTAGATGTGAGGCATTCAGGGTTAGATAAAGTCATGACTGACAAAGGTTTGTATTTATCATGAGTGATGCCAATTTATATTTAGGTGTTGGTTTTTTTTTTTTTCCTTTAAATCTCACTCTAAATTGCCTGTCACTTTTTGAAATATCATAATTAGTACCAGTTAATTTGTGTGCTCAAATATTTTAATGGCAGGTTATAATTTTAATAGAAAAAGCAGTTTAAAAGAAAATCACAGGGTCCTATGACTCCCAGGCGAGTAGTAGAGAAGAGAGAGCAGACAGAGCCCAAACCCGGGGAACAATCCTGGCTCACCACTTCCTCCCGACGGGATCTTTAGCAAACCATATTACTTCAGAGCTCAGGGTTCTCCTTTATGAAACACAGATAGAACGCCTAAGGATTATTCCAGGCCTGTTACTGTGAAGCCCCTAACCCACAGGGTACACTGTAAATGCCCATTTCCCCTTCCTCTATTCCCTGCTCCCTAAGGAGAGAGAACCATGGTAGAATCTGAGTTCCAAGCAGAAAGTTCCCAGGGCAACTGAACCGTGAGAAATATGTTCCAGAGGTCTCGAGGGCTAAGTAAAAAGAATCATCAAAAGGAAAAGGAATGGGCTCAAGGCCCAAGGGAAACAGGAACGGAATGGCTGGGTGAATAAGCACGAGACTCAGAATTAGGAAAGGATGGAGTGGGAGGAATGTTTGAGGAGAAAAGCTCAGTGACGATGAAGTAGGGCTCCCACTTTACATGTGGAACTGCCCACAGGGGACAGCCAAGTCATCTGGAGACACTTCATAGGCCAAACACCCGCGAAATCCCTCCTGTCTCCAGGTAGGTTCGGCTGAGAGAGAGGCGTGGTGTAGATCCCAGCCCTGGGAGACTCATGATTCAATAGGGCGGCCACACGAACGCAATCCAACCAAGGTGCTGGGCCGAATGGTTTGCACGCAAAGCGTCCAGTACTGCTGCTATTGTTGATACTAAGTGTGAATTAGTGTCTATTATAGGTTATCCTCTTAATAATTCACACACAGAGCTTTGAGGGCTGGTTTCACCACTTACAGCTCATGTGATTTAAATTCTCTGAGCCCCAGTCACTTTGTCTATAAAGTGAGGGCCCCATTACTGTCTTCATGGGGTTGTTGCAAGGATTAAAACAAATAACGTAAAAGATGCAGACATAGTGCCTGGACTAGAGAAAGCCTTCAATAGTTAAAAGCCAGAAGAAAGATGACAATGATGTAGATTCCATCTCTTGAGACCCTTCAGTTTTGCCCAGACTTCAGACGTCTCACCGATACGGTGTTTTGAAATAGTGATACATATTTCAAAACGGATTGTTGATAGCTTGCTGTCATCATATGAATCCCCTTCCTACCAAGCAGCTCCAGGCCAACACCCACTGCATTATAAAAGGATATGGATGGAAATAAAGAAGGGCAGCCACGATGGACTTAGATGGGATAGAAAATGAGTGAATGAATGAATGAATAAACGAATGAAGGAAAAATGCATGAATGCTAAGATTGTATGGTATTTTGCCAGCAGAAATGGATATGGCAGGAATTAATTGGGAGGTGAAGTTGGAGGAAGCCAAGCAAAGAAATACATGAGGAAAGGAGGGAGGGGGAGGTTAAGAAGCAAAACACATTCCAGGTGAAATGAGTAAATAAATCCCAAGGAAAGAATGAAAATGAGAATTAATCAGGAGTGTGCTGAGCCGTGGCACTGCCAGCCACAATCAAAGGGCTTCTTAATTGCTTGTCAAAGACCAATGCATCCTGGCAAAATGATCTTCCACTAATGCTGGGACTTTTTTTTTTTTTCTAACCTGGCTTCATTTATCATGATTAGAAAACAAGTCAAAATTGATTTCTGTTTATTTTATAAAGCAAATCCCCAGGGAACCCGTCTTCCCAGGAGGTTTGATAATTTTTAGCTTAGAAGGGGAATACCCTCAGAACATAAAGAACCGCATTACATTGTCTGTGAGGTTAGGACATGTGGATGTACAGAGTCCATGGATGTTATGAAAAATGGCAGTCTCAAACTTCCACAAATCACCGCAAATCCTTTTTGTTCTTCCCTGCTCTAAAATGGACTAATGAGAGGCAGTTTAATATGGGGAATGACCAACAGTTTGGAATCAGACATACCTGTGTCTGATTCTTAGCTCTACCACCTAATTGCTGGGTGACCTCGGGAGTTCCTGTCTTGGCTCAGTGGATCGAACCTGAGCATGCAGGTTCGATCCCTGGCCTTGTTCAGTGGGTCAAGGATCCGGCATTGCCATGAGCTGTAGCTCCAATTCAACCCCTAGCCTAGGAACTTCCTTATGCCACGGGTGTGGCCCTAAAGAGCAAATAGAAAGAAGAAGAAGAAGAAGAAGGAGGAGGAGGGGGAGGAGGAGGAGGAGGGGGAGGGGGAGGGGGAGGAGGGAGGGGGGAGGGGGAGGGGGGAGGGGGAGGGGGAGGGGGAGGGGGAGGAGGAGGAGGAGGAGGAGGAGGAGAAGGAGGAGAAGGAGGAGAAGGAGGAGAAGAAGGAGAAGGAGAAGAAGGAGAAGAAGAAGAAGAAGAAGAAGAAGAACTGGATGACCTCGGACATGTCACTGAAAGAAATCTCAGAAATTTAGCTCAAATTTTTGAAATGTGAAAATGAGATTTTTAATCCTCCCAGATTGTCTGAGAGGGTCAGAGGGTGTGAAAATCACCTCAGAAAACCTGCTCTGCAGCTGAAAGTGATGGAAAGGAGGTCGTACAGGTTCAGTGAAGCCAGCTTTTTAAGCTCCATGAGGGCAGGATCTGTGTCTATATTACTTGGAGTTAGAGCCTGGTAAGCGTCACAGGGCTTGGTACATAGTTGATGTCCGTCTTATCTATTTAAGACTCGCATTGCACATAGTATATACAAAGTTCTAAGTATTTATCAAACTTTGATTGATTTAATCCAATAAATTTATGCATGGCTGTGATTAATTTATCTTTTGCATACAGATAATTAACTACTATGCCCCAAACGATATGCCCCCTTGGGGAAGACACCTTTCTAGAGCCTAGAGAGTAATGAGTAGATTCATTCATTCTTTGATCCATTCACTCTTCTGTTCACCCATAAACTCGTTTGTTCATAAAATATTTATATTTTGGTTCTACACTGCTGGCTTGGCCTGATATCATCAGGCTAGATAAAACACACGGTCGCCTTGTCCTCACCCCTGCTCCCTGGCTACCCAAGAACCTCATTTATTCATTTACACACACACACACTCACATGCACACACACACACATCCTCAGGCAAATCCTCCATATTCCATCAAGAGTTTGTTATTCACTTAAATCGTATTTGATTCATTGCAAGGCGATTTCTAATTTGGGGGCCTTGCACAGCCAGCAAACAAACTGAGACAGGAACAATACAATGTCAGCAGAAGGTGAAAAACCATCTTTTTCTCCTCTACAGACATTTTTATTCTCCGAACACATTCCAGAGATCATATTCTCTTTTTGGAAGGATAATCACAGCAAAAAAAAGAAAAAAAAATCAATATACATCTTGGCCCATGTGAAACGATCTTATGAGGGGCATTCATGTGACCTCTAGGTACCCAGAGGTTCCCCGCAGCATTCTAGGCTACCAGACCATTCTCAAATGCATTTCCTTGATCTGAAAAAGGCCCTATTCCTGGGATTTACTGCTTAGGACTTCCCTGCTCCTTTTGGTTTATGCTTAATCCTCACAATTAATTCTGAGCCTCCTGCCTGGGGAAGTTTCTGCTGTAGAATTTCCTGGCATTTACCCAGCCGAAAGGGAAGTGATTGATGCCGGCCTCACTCTTCTGCACAAAAGCTGAAAGGCTGGGCAGAAATATCACCTGCCTCAGCGCTGGCCTCTCCCAGCCTCACCTCTTGACCCCCACTCTTGATTTCATCCCTCAGGTCCCCTCAGGGACGTCGCTCCATCAATTACCCTCTCCTTTTCTCCCCTCTCAATCACTTCCTCTCTACTGGCTACTTCCTGGCAGCTTACAAACATGTTTAAGTCTTATTTACTCCAGGAAACTCAAAAAAAAAAAAAATCCTCTTTTCAATTTTACCCACCTCTGAAGTTATTTCCCTATCTCTGTTACCCTCTCCAGGCAGCCAAGCTTTTTGATAGAATTTACTCCCCATCTGTCTTCTCTGTATCATCACCCGTATACTCCTTGAACCAGGGCAAACTGCCTTGTGGCTTCATCAATTCACTGAAGCTCTTGCAGTAAAGATCATCAATATCCAAGTAAAACTCAACTCCAGAGTTTATTCTGCTTGGCCTGACTGTGGCATTTCATTTATTCTTACGGTCATTCACTTACTCGCATTCTCTACACGGCGAGCGTTCACTCATGCTTTGGACAAGTGTGGGTATGCCCTCCTGGCTTTTACCGTCCATCGAGAACAAAGATGATTTGTAGCCACTGGCAAAGGTGCTAAGTGCTAGGAGCAAGGGAAGTGCTCTGGGACCGGGTAAACTTCAGACCTGATCTGAGAGTCAGAGGAGGTTTTCTTCTGGTGGTGTTGGCATTTAAAAAGAGGCATGGCTAGAAATCCACAATCTGAAAGGGACTCAGGATAAAGCACACTTGGCAGTGGGAATGGCAGGTGCAAAGGTACTGGGGTGGGAAGGAACACGACATGGTTGGGAAAGCAAAAGCAGGGCTATGTCTCTGGGCCAGAGAGACTGAGAGACAGAAGAGTGTAAGATGTTAGGAGAGGTGGGGAAGGGCTGGTCATATAGACCGTATGTGCAGGCTTTGACCTTCCTTCTCAGGCAACGGGGAACTCTGGTGACCAGCACTTGCAATCACCTGTACACACCCATTGCCCAGCATGCCATGTGCCAGGACCCAGTGGGACCAGTAAGAATAAGTAAAAGAAAAGAGACATCTGGCTCCTTCTCAATTCTGCTTATGCTGAAAACAGAACACTTTAGTTTGTTTTGGTAGGTCCATGCCCTTGCATTTGGTCATTGCCCTGGTTCCTGATACAGAGCTCCTATAACGCTTGTAATTTCCTGAGTGATGGGGGTGATAGACGTGTCCTTCCAAAATCCCCTGGAATGTTCTGGGTGATAGGACCATCTTTCGCTCTAATGAGGTGATCCTTGACAGGCTCCTCTGAAGTTTCTGAATGAGGGTTGGCCACCAGGATGATCAAGCCATAATTAGAAGCTTAGAACTTTCAGCCCCATCCTCCTTCCTCTGGGGGCGGGGGGGGGAGAGGGTCTAGCAACAGTGCTAACAACAACTGGTCATGCCTATGCGATGAGGCCTTCATAAACATCCCTCACATACGGGGTTTGGAGAGTTTCTGGGCTGGCGAGCATCACTCTGTGCCAGGAAGATGGGGCACCCCAACTCCATGGTGAAGAGCTCCTGCACTTGGGACCCTTCCCGGCCCCACACTAAGTACCACTTCATCTGGGTAGTCATCTGTATCCCTTACAACATCCTCTCTAATAAACCAGTAGTATAAGTAAAGAATCTCCCTAGGTTCTAGGAGCCATCATAGCAAATTAGAGAACCTGAGCAGAGGGTTATGGGATTCCTTGATTTGTAGCCAAGTCAGAGAAAGTGTGGGTAACCTGAGGAGCCACTGCTTGTGACTGGCATCTGAGGTGGGGGGGAGACTTATGGGCTGAGCCCTTAACCTGTGGGGTCTGCCCTATCTCCAGGTACTTTGTGTCAGAGTTGAATTAAATTGTAGAAAACTCAGTTGGTGTTCAGAGAGTTGGGAAATTGCTTGGTGTGGAAAACCCACACATTTGGTGACATAAGCGCTATGAGTAGAGAAACAGTTTTCTTTTAAATGCATTCATACCAAATGGGTCAGCTGAGACAGGAATGCAGATGTGTTTCACGGCATGACTATCATTTGATAAAAAATGCTGACAATAAACTATAAGATCAAACCTGCAGATACACTCCAGGACACACACACACACACACACACACACACACACACACACCACCCACCTGCAGGCACTGGCTCATCTACTCCTGAGCCCTTAAATTAGAGTTTGTACTAGATAATAAAAGAGGCAGGATATTCATTATAATCAAACAAATATGAAACTAAGCTTTAGATAACATAAGGATTCCGAAAGTTAAGTGCTATTTTATGGTACCTTTCAATTTAGAAGTGCTCTGCAGATAAAACACGGCTTTGGTGTAAACCATTGATGTATTGTGTTGTTAAGATCAATGAATTATTAAAAGGATAATCTTTTAAACACCAAGAAATTGTCTTCTAGTGTACTCTAGGGGCTGTGGGTAAAGGCATTACACATACAAATTCACCACTGCCTTGGCTGTAATTTATACAAACCCACCTGACATCACAGAGACTCGATTCTTCCCAACCCACTCAGCGGATGTGAGACGATGCGCCCTGAGCATGAAGAACGACAGGGTCACTGAATTAGCACTGTGTCCTCTAGTTCTGCAGACGAGCGAAGGGTACACGGGGATGGGCCACCCAGCTCGCCCTGCGAGGGAGGTCTTACTACCCCAGCTGGCTGGTGTGCTCTCTGTGGACAATATTTATACACCGGTCCCATCGGGAATTTCCTCATTTGCAAAGGCTCACCTCACCCAGGGTTTCACACCTTCCCCAGGCAGCCCACATCCAACACTGGCTGGAGCCAAGGGCGCTTGTCAATGAACAAGCACTTTAAGAAACATGCTAACTTCTAGCTCAGGGTCTGCTTCCCAGGGAATCCAACTTGAGACAGCAGCCCCATCCAGAATCCCAGCCCCAAATCACTGGGTACAACACTCATCTTCAATTCTCCACGATTTAGTCTGTGCTGTGCCGTCCACCTGGAATGCCATTCTCCAATATCCATCAGTCAAAATTCAATTCCTTTGTCTAGATCCAGTTCAAATGTCCCAGTTTATCTGCTTCTTGCTCTGTGCTCCCAGAGTCCTTTACACTACTAAAGTGCTTATCTTTACTGCTCCATAGCAGTGCTTAAGAAAATTATATATGGCCCATATGTGCATTTTTCATTGTCTAAGAGCTATATTTAAACAGTAAAATAAACAGGTGGGATTGATTTAATAATATATTTTAACTTTATATAACCACAAATGATCGTTTGAATATGTAGTCAATATAAACCCTGTTCATGAGATTTTTCCACAGTTTTTTCCATGCTAACTCTTTGAAACCAAGTGTGTATTTATACTCACACCACCTCTCATTTTAGGCCAACAGCGTTTCAAGTGCTTGAGCCCAACATCGATTACCGTATTGGACAGTTCAGGCAATGAGTGATTCAAAGACAATGATTAAACCTTAGTCCATGGACTGGCAAGCAAAGGCACTTGAAAAATATTTGCTGAATGACTAAGTGAATGGATTGCCAATGATAAGTGAATGAATAAAAGAATGATCGATGCAAATTCATGAATGAACATATTGGTTGCCCAGTCTAAGCCTAAGAGTCATTCCTATGCTCCTGCCTCTTACTACTTTCAAGACTTTCCTCTGCAGGCAGTGTATCTTTCTAAACCTATATCCCCTACACATTAATAATGTATAGCATTAAAGCTAAGGGCCTAGACTTTAGGCATAAACTTTCTGAGACAGAGCTCTACCATGTAGTAGCTTCTGAGGTGGGCAAATTACTTAGCTTATTTGGAGTCTCATTTTTCCTCATCTATGAAATGAAAATGAATAATAACAGTGGCTAGGGTTGCTATGAGAACTAAATGAGGCACTGCAGGTAAAAGGCTTTGCATATAATAGATGCTTAATAAAAAGGTAGCTAACAGAAGGAAAAGTAAGGCTGAAAACCTGGACGAAGAGGCTGGTATATATATATAACATGAGGGAATAATTCCTTTCCTTCCTTCCTTCCTCCCTTCCTTCACTGAACGAAAATTTTTGTATATGCCTCTTTGGGGCTGTGAAAATGCACTTCTCAGAGCTCTAACTGCGGGAGTACTTTGATCAACAATTCCAGCTGTTGTGCACTGAAATCCAGTGCCACATTTCTTACCATAGTCAGGCTTCCACATGCTGCCCCCCACCACTTATTGAACACAAGCGAGGATACCCGGAAGTGTCATTCCTAGAGGACCCACAAGTCCTTGGATGGGCAGTTTGGGCTCAAGGACACCCAGATAATACTGTTGTACTGCCACTCAGGCTTTCTTCCTTCCCTCTCTCCTTTACTCAGGGTCAGACCTACATTTGGGTCTGACCCAGCCTTTAGGCTCCTTCCTCATTTTCTCTTGTTTCTCTCCTTATAAGGGCACTAATCACCACATGGGGGTGGCACCTTCATGATCTAATTATCTCCCCAAAGCCCCACATCCAAACATATAATCACATTGGGGGTTAGGGCTTCCACATATGACTGTTGAAGGAACACAGACATTCAATCCATAGCAATTACCCACAGAGAAAATGTATCAAAATCATAAGAGCATATTAAAATTCATCATATATTACTCACCTTTGTATGTCACAATTATTAGACACCTACTACTTGGTTCAGTCCACATAACAACTTTGTTTAATCTGTTGTCACTTCATTTTGGAGTAAAGGTTCACATGTTGTAAATATTTCTTGCCATTGCCTAGGGCACATTAAAATTGCTTGTTTCTATTTCTGCAGTTCTCCTATTTTAAGACAAATCTGTCCAAACTGCTGATGCCAACACATATGTATTTGTGTGATTTTGTAACATATTAAAAACTGAGAATTTTCCTCTGAATATCTAATTAGCCCTAGTGATTGTGAGGTTTATCTGTTTGGGCTTGCTTGTCTGTTTGTTTTCAATTTATGATGACTACTTTACACTCAGGAATTCAGGGTTTGCAGTTGTCCACAACTGGAATTGCAATGACTTCGTCATCTGGTCTCAGTTTTTTTTTTGTCTCTCAATCACTGAGGACACATCTCTTAGACAATCATCAGGCAAGCATTTAGTATAAAGTTACTGTTCACAGCTCACCAATTTTACAAACTTGGTCTTGGAGAGCCAAATGTGTTTAGCAATTACTCTATTAAATTCAATATCTGTGAAAAATAATTATCGTATTTGACACTAGTGTAAAATACCAACATTCTAAATAAAAAGAGCCGAGGGGTTACTAGACCCCAGTTCCCAGAACTGCCTGAATGTTTTTAGTAATTTGGAAAACTCAGTCAACATATTTTGTCATGAAAAAAAAAACAAAAACAAAAACTGCACTGAGCATTTCGATTAGCTGTTTTCCCAGTTATTTTTAATTAATGCTAAATGACAGAACAACTTGTAGCGGTTTTGTTATACTTTTTAGACATACCACCCCAAACCTCTTTCTGATATGTAATAAAGTAATGAGACAATAATAACAAATAAAAACTGACAATAAAAATTGAAATAACTGTTTTTCCCTTCGAAGTAGACATTTAGTGACTCACTTACTCTAGCCAGACTTACTTGCCAAAACATTTATTTGCCAAAAGTATTTTTGGTCTCCTCCAAGAACTGTGTTCAGAGGAGGCAATGCAACCCTCTTGAATAAGCTTTATAAAGGAAAATCTTTGCTCACAGAAAATGGATTTGCTTTTTGGATGCAATCAAATGTCCTCCAGAACCAATCTTGTGCTGAATAAGCTGGGTGAGAGCAGGGTGTGTGGGTGTTCATGCACATACCCTGTGTACACATGAGGAAATAATATATTAATAATAACAATAACAGCTAATTCCCACTGGGTGCTTTCTGTGCTTGCCACTGTTCTAAGCATCACATGGTGTTAACTCATTTAATCTTCATAACAACCTGAGCAGGGGATGGTATCATCCTCTTTTCACACAAGAAGGAAATAAAGCACAGAAAGGTTGGTCACTTGTCCAAGGTCACAGATCTCTGAGCTGATGGTTTTGAATGAGGAGACAAAACTGTACTGAGCAACAGTAGTGCTCCCAGAGCCTGACTTTGCTCATCTGTACAAGAAGGATGACTGATAAGCTTTAAGAAGCTTTCATATGTGCACGTGCTCGCTGGCTTGCTAGCCCATGGTGGAGGCTTGGTATTTCTAAATCACTTCGTTCTTGAGTGGAATGCTATTTTGCTTGATCAGCTAGGAACCTAAAATGTGACCTGTTCTTCAAGTCAGGATCACAAGAATAAGTGTATCCCATTGTCTGCTCAACCATGGTCATTGGTATTCAAACCACAGCACACAATCTCTGTAACACCGATCGCTCCTGGTTCTACTAGAATGGCATTTTATGATTTCCAAATGATAACAAGTGTCTGATAAGTGCATGAGCAGGTAGACGGACAACGGAGCCAGCTACCTGACACATAGAATCTTTTGGACAATCTAAGGCATGTGGCCACTGAAATGTATTGTTTTCAACAATGTATTGAGTTCCTCTAACAATAAATGCAGTGGAACCTAAGGTGAATATAGAACAGCCCTAGAAGCTTAGCCTTGTAGAGGTGCCTACAGCTCTTGAACAGGATTTTCCAAAGTGTGGTTGTTATTCCTCTACTTTCTAAAGAAAGTGTGAAGTTAGAAAAGAAAAAAAAGAAGGATGGGAAATGCTGGGCTCCAAAAAACTTGCTTCTTTCTTGGGGAACCTCTATGACATCCAGGAAACTGAGAATCTCCAAGAAAGAGTCACAGAACTCATTATATCTACAGCCTCTGGCAGGATTGAGTCTGGTGATACCCATGCTCAGGGCTGAGCTCTGAGGGCAGTGAGTCCTGTGATACTAAACTTGCATAATCCCAAGAAGAACAAGCTACAGAAACCCCTCCTCTATGAAAACATCACAATCATTAAGCTTTCTGAGCTTCAGGTGTCTACCCCCCTAAACGGAAATAAGAACCTTTGACCCAGCCAGTTTTGTTGTTTCCATGAAGACACAATAGGACAATCAATGCACACATACCTTGCAAACTCTACTTTAAGAATGCCATTTATTTTACTCTTTGCAAAGAGCAATTTCACCTGCTGATGACCCGACAGCTAGGACTTCAGAGTCCCATGAAATACTAGAAAAGCTGACCTCAGAGAGCCAACCTCAGTTGTTTATTTTCAACTCTAGCAAAGGAACAAGAAAGGGGTTTGCAATGATCATTAAGTCCCGGGCCTTTCAAGAAGGCTGAGGCTAGAAGTGGTGATGAGACCAAACTCACAGTCCTCGCTGAAGGGGCCGTGTCTTCCCCTTCCTGTGTAAAGACTCATCTCAGGCAATCACAGCTCTGGACGGCTCTCGGTCAGGTCTCTTTCCCTGAGCATCTCTGTGGGACCTGGCTCTCGGGTCATTAATTACTCACACTAACTATGATCTTTCCCTGTCTATCTAACTCAAGATTCTGGGAAATAATGCCCTGTACTTGAAACCAGCATCCAGTAGGTAGTCAACAACTCCAGAAGCATGAAAATAGGGAAACTTACTGGAAACGTACCAAAATGCTAATGGTTGATATTTTAGAGCCAGTTTAATGAGATATATTACTGAATCTGTGGAGAACGAAATGTACAAAAAGTAAAGTATTCGGATACCTTATCTCAAACGCATTTATGTTTTTAAAAAATTTCCTGTGGAGGTCTGCGGCCTATACCACTGCCCAAGACAAGCCTTTACTCTCTTGAATGTGCCTCTCTGCATGCCCTTCAGATTTGTGTATTTTGATTTAGAAGAAAAAGACTTTAAGATTAAACTATTTAAAAAAAAAAAACCACTGGATTTTGTGTGTGTGTGTGTCTAAAGCATTGCTTAAATATAATTTAGACAGAAGCAACTCTATCCTATATATTGCCTATCTCACAACCTACAGCAGAAATATAGGTCACGTCTTTATCCCAAAGATTAAGGTCTAGAAGCATCACTTAAGCAATGGCTTCATCCATTTATACTGTGAACCACAGACTTGGAAAAATTTTCTTCTTTGTTTGGCTGCTAATGAGATCCAAAATTTATATCTCCAGTGTCTATGTGATAGACAGAACTGGCGCCAACCTGCCTCCAACATCATCCTAGTTTCCTATTTGCCTTTTTCCCTCCACTGTACCCCATTTCACTCCACTGAAAGTGAGTCACCCTAATTCATTTGTGAAGCAAGGAAAACTGAGTGGGAGAGAGAAAGAGAGAGGGAGAGAAAGAGAGAAGGAAGTACGAGTCCTCTTGAGCAAGAGTTCTGTGGTTAATTTCATGCCTAAATCAATTCAGAATTATTCAAGATTGAAAAGACGATGACATTTAAATATCCAAGGAAATTTTTTGAACAAAAGAAAATAAGATTTTCTGTGGGAATTATTTTTTTGTGATTGGAAACGAGGTTAAGGAGAACAAGCACCTCAAGAGTGACTCTCATTCATATGACAAAGTTTCACAGAAGCAGCTTATCAGAATGGTCAGCCACAGGAACCTTTACAGCCCAGGGAGGTAAATAAGGCAAACTATTAGCTCAGGAAATCTATTAAAGGCACAAGATCTTAAAATACTCCAGGCAGTGAAACATTAACAGACTTGGGTGAACAGAAAGCTGGCCTCCACCTCCCCGGCTTTCTCAAGACAAACACTTCTTAACAGATCACAAAACAGAAAATGGAAAACTACTGCACCTAGAAAACAGAGGCAAATTTCAATGGTCTATTCATTTGGCAAAGTTTACATTTTGAGGGGTTTAACTACACTTACGGGCAGCTAAATGGACAATGTTTAAGCACTGCTACTGTCTAAAGCAATGAATAATCCCCATGTGGGCATGGAACATGTTTGAGATCCCCATGTGGTCAGAATCATGAATTTCAAAGGTGGGTAGGGCCTTCCAGACCATCCCAGTCTGAGCAGGAATGGTCTGCTGGCCTGCTTCTAGAAGGCCCTCTCTCCGGGTAACCGGGAAAAACACAATGATGGAGCAGCAATGCTCGTCAGAGGCAATGAGGACAGCAATGGGCCACCTGCCACTCATTAGCCATTTCACTTCTGGTTCCATCCCCTCCTGTGACAGAGGAGGGAATTAAGATATGCAGAGATGGGATGTGATAGAAGTCACACAGGTCCCATTGCTCCCAGTTCAGTTTCCTTCCAACAGTCCCTGCCCCAGCCAGGTCAAACGTTTTCGTCTTTCTTCTATATTTCACCAAACTGTGTAGGAAAAGGGCAGCCTGTAATGAGGCAATGGAGGTGCCAGTCTGATTTACTTTTCTATGACAGGCAGGGCTTGCACAGCACCTGGGTCATTTTCCAAAAGGCTGTTAGCTAATAGTTGGAATTTGGGTCTCAGAAAAATAATGCCTTAGGTGGCTAACCGAGGAGACAAAAACAAGAACAAACAAAATCACCAAGATCAACAAGTAAGAAATATTTGACTTGCAGCCCTTTCAGTGAAAACCATATTTTCCTGGAATAATGATGTGTTAAAGGGAAACTGTTGAAGTTCAGAAATGCAATTGAGGGGCCACACCCCAACTACTCTCCATCTTTTGTCCCCTAGAATGGGGGTTCACCATGGTTTTAAGTCATCCCAAACTTCAGGATGCTATAGATGGCTGGAGTCCCTGGCTTGAATAAGGCCCTTAGAACACTTCTCACTTTCTTTCCTTCATTTCTCCAGGTGTTTTCTGGCCAGGGCCTCCTCGCCAAGCTGGACTGTGTAAGGCTGGGGGAAGGAAAGGTAGTCCTCCAGGAAATTCTCCACCTGACCAAGCCCACAGCCATGGTAGCAGTGAAGGCTCTTTCCTGTTAACAGTAACTAGCTAAGATGTATCCTCCTCCTACGCCGTTCCCTTTACAATTCTTTTCTCTTAGACCTGGAGCCAGCAAACTATGTCCACAGACCAAATTGGACCTCTGCCTGTTTTTCAAATTAAATTTTATTGGCACAGAGCCAGGCATGTTCCTTACTTACTGTCTATGGCTGCTATTGTGCTACAAGCATAGAGCTGAGTAGCTGCAAGTGGATGGCATGGCCCCCAAAGCCAACATATGTACAATGTGGCCCTTTACAAAAGCGTCTGCAGACTTGGCACTAGACCATTAGAAAGGACGAATCTTTGGGTACTAAGTCTAAAGTGACCTCTCCACATATTAAAGGGAAATCTTTTCATAGGTTCTTCACCATGTTTAAAGGGAGGCTTCTGGAGTAAGAAACCTATACAGATACCATCGTACAGAGACCTAGCAATCATGGGTTTAAAAATAAATACAGAGAAAGAACAGCACACCACCAAAAAGAGACACATTAAAGGCATAGTAAGAGGAGTAGTTATTTACTATTGTTACCTATTATTTTCTTCGATGAACAGAATGAATTTGAAATTTACAACAACCAGGAAAACATCACAGGGATGAAAGGACCCTCACTAAAAGGTGGAGCAGTAAGAAATCTTTGGGCACTTAGAAATGGGTTTGAGTTCCCGTCTTGGCACAGAGGAAATGAATCGGACTAGGAATCATGAGGCTGCGGGTTCGATCCATGGCTTTGCTCAGTGGGTTAAGGATCTGGCATTGCTGTGGCTGTGGTGTAGGCCGACAGCTGCAGCTCCGATGAATTCAACCCCTAGCCTGGCCACTTCCAGATGCCGTGGGTGCAGCCCTAAAAAGACAAAAGACAAAAAAAAAAAAAAGAAAAAAGAAATGGGTTCAAATTCAAAGGCATATGGCTGATTATGGTACTGGCTGAAGGGACACAGCAAAGTTTAGGAAATTATAATATGGGGAAAGTGTTTAGAATACTGCAGATAAGCCATGACCAATTTTCATAAATTGGAAAAGAGTAAATTCCAAAACCTTAACATTAAAAAGTCACAATTTTAAACTTTGATGGAATCATTAAGAAAAGAACAAGCACCTCAGCTGAAAAATGCACAAGTATAAAGAGTTGCCAGTGTTAAGAAACAGAAATAAACATGGTCAAAAAACATATGGCAAAGTTCAACTTTCTGGTAATTTAATAAAAGCAAATAATAAAATAGCAGTGAGATACTATGTTTTGCCTACTGGCAAGGCAAACGTTTGCAGAGACACACAAGGCTGGCAAGAGCAGAAAATCAGGCCATCACATCCATATGGAAATGCAAAGTGGTACAGACTTTTTGCTGGGCACTGTGGTAAGCTTTCAAATATGTACAAGGTATAATCAGCAATTCCACTTCTAGGAATTCAATCTAAGGAAATAACTATGAATACGGATTTTCATCACAGCGTTATTAATAACAACAGAAATTCCATATAGTCTAAATGAATAGCTTTCACACTTTGGTTACAATACTTGTACCATAGAATATATCAGCCATTAAAATAGCATAAGTAAGAAACAGATGGATGTCAGCGTAACATAAACAAAATATACATGTGTATATTACCGCATTTATAATTATAACTATATCAGCTAGACACTGTATTAAGTATTACATGTTTTCTTAGATCTTGGCAACTCTATTAAATAAGGATGAATAATAACAATGATAAGGATAGCTAATATTTATTGAGAACTTCCTTTATGCCAGGCACTTTGCCAACCATCTTATATATAGATTATGACATTAAATTCTGACACCATTGTATGAGGTAGGAACTATTATTAATGTCATTTTATAAAGGAGGAATAGAAGCCATAAAAACTTGTCCAGGGTTATATAGAAAGTGCAGGGTACAACCAGGATATGAATTCACAAAGCAAGTCACTGAAAGGCCTGTATTCTTAACCACTATACTATACTCTTAGGGTACTATTATTTCTTCCTGGGATACATGGAAGCAAGAAGGTATGGATAGGCAGGATGATGAATAGACGCATTCAGAGAAGGGTGGACGAATGGATGGATGAAGGAGTAGATGGTGGATTGATGAATGGATGGACGGGTGTAAGGATGGACGGATGGATGGGTACAAGGATGGATGGATGGATGGAAAGGTAAATGAATAGATGAACAGACAGGAGGGTGAACAGGTGGATGCATGGGAAGATGGATAAATAGTAAAGAAACAAAAACATAAAACTAGATACTTCTTAGTGGTTGTTTTATGGCTTTATTTCCTCCTTTTTGCTTTATCTAGAATAACCAAATTTTCTACAACATAGTCCTTCTGTAACCAGACTACAGAAATACATCTTATATTAAAAATAAATTATGAGGCAAAGCAAAAAAACAGTGCTCAAAATGTCATGGTCTTTGTATTCATCTTTTTCAAAAAGATGATTTAGTTCTAGGTTGAACAAGAGCTGAACAACATTCCCCGTCTCCTGCTATATATAGTTCCAGAAGAAAAATTCCAACATACAGCCAAAACACAAAGCAGCCTCCTGAATATCACCCAAGAATCTGCGGGTAAGTCCAGCCAACCAAGAGAAAATGTGCAAATGGGATTTTCTCCCTAAAAGAGAGCTTTAGTCTAAAGCCACAGTTGGCTAAAAAATAAGGATGTGAAGGAACGTTTTTCTTTTTCACAGCTTAGAGCTTATATTGTAAGTTGATGATTGGAGGAAAAATAGCATGGCCACTGAAGTATTCAAAGGACTTTCATCCAAAAATTGGACAAGGCTGAACAATCTGAGAAAACAAAGTGGCCTAACTCTTGTTGGCTGAGAAAAACTTGGAGACACCCTTTAAGTCTTAGCTGTTGCTAGTCCAATTGTGTAACAGTTGAATCAGGGCAGTCAGAGTTTAAATTGAACGCACTTATTTCAGCGATGACATTTCTGAACAACTGTTCTATTGGTGTTAACTTTAGGTGAGTCAAACGCTACAACAAGGGATGTGGGAAAGAGATAAGCCCTCGCTTCCCTCCTTGTCCCTTGGCTTACCCTGGGCCATGCAATATGCCTCCAAGGACTTGAAAATTATAGGTGCCGGGTTGTTGCTATTAGCTAAATAACTTGCTTTGTCTGCTGTATAGACAATGGAGGGAGCCTCATTTTGTAACCTGTCAGCGCTCCTAGTTAGAAGAGCTGAATCCAGCTCACTCTCCTGACACCCCGCCCCGGGGAGCCTCCCTGTTTCCACAGCACGCCTCTGCTGGCTGCCAAACCCAGCTAATACCCGCAGATTCCCTTCCTCCAGGACCGGAGGCTCTTAAAAGTGGTCTCCACTTTAAAAGTCTGTCAGCTGCAAAAATACATCTGCATCATTTTGGAAAGAAAGAGGGAAAAGGAAATAAGTTTAACATGCATGCACGCAGGAATTCAATCAACAATATTTGTGTTTGGGTATTTAACACTTCAGCTACACTTTACTATTAGCCAGACACTGTTCTAACAGTTTTATTTGTAGTAATTTTATAATACAACCCCCCAAAAAACCATGAAGTGGGCATTATAATTATGCCTATTTTACAGATGAGGAAACTGAGGCCCCAGGACGTTAAATAATTGGCCCGAGATCAGAGAGTAAATTGAGGAGTCATGATTTGGACCCAAGTAGCTGGGCTCCAGCAGTGAGCTCATTAGCCACGAGCTGGGCCCTTTAAGCCCAAGGCTGTCCCATGCACTGAGCGAGGACACAGATGACCAGAATGATGGATGTCCCCCCTTCCTTCTCTACTGACAATACCTTGAGTAGTAGAGGCTGCCCCATCCCAGGCATGCTCTTACTTAATCCTCGCAGAGGCCCTGTGAGCACAGGGTACACTTACATGCTCCCCTCATATAGATAAGGGACTGAAATTTAGACTAAAAATTGTGCCAAGGTCACAGGAAGCAGCAATGTCTGGACTAACAGGTGACAAAGCATAGGCTTGATATCAGCGTTTCTCAGAGTGTTCCTTACACCATCTGCATCAAAATCCCCTGAGCTATTTGACAAAATGCATATTCCTGGGTTCCACACCCCAAGCATCCTCAGTTTGAACCACTGGCATGGGGCCAGGCATCCCACGTTTTGCGCAAGGCCCCTTACCCCAGAGCATGTGATTCTGATATAAACTCAAGTCTGAGAACTTTATCCTCATAGTATTGCTGGCTCTTTTCTCCTACTAAATACAACCGCACTGAATAGTGATGATAAGGATAGTACTTAACACGAAATAATACAGAAGAAAAGTTTACATACAATGGCATGGATCATGAGGCGACATTCCCTGCTTTTATTTCATACAGTTGCTTAGTAGGTCATATTTTGGACAATGAAACTGGCATGGCTTTTAAGCCCTCTCATTTCTTATCCCTTCTCCTCTGCTTTCTGGATTTAATGGTGTGAAACCCCATTGTCATAGCCTCGGGTGATGGCATTCTATAAAATCCTGTCTCTCCAACCCATAGAAGGTGATAATAAAATCTAGATAATTGAAATTAGTGAACTCTCTCATAGGACAGACGTCCTCAGACCTCTACACGTTAGAGGAATTGTCCAGGATTTATTGAATCCTTGCATTAAAGCAGTAAGCTGATACATGCTTCCTTCATTTCAACAGTTCCACTTAAAAACAATCAGAATCCGACTAGTCTCCAAGAGGATACGGGTTTGATCCCTGGCCTCGCTCAGTGGTTTAAGGATCTGGCATTGCCATGAGCTGTGGTTTAGGTCGCAGACGCGGCTCGGATTTGGCATTGCTATGGCTGTGCTGCGGTGTAGGCCGGAGGCTGCAGCTCTGATTCGACCCCTAGCCTGGGAGCTTCCATATGCCCTGAGTGAGGCCCTAAAAAGAAGAAAAAAAAAAAAACTAACAACAACAACAAAAACCCCATAAAATCTTATTTTTCCCCCTAACATCCCAAGAAGGAGAGCAGGCATTATGAAAGAAAGAACAGAAAACAAATTGGCTTGGTCAAAATCCAACAAAGAGTATGAATAATTTTTTTTTTAATTAAAAGACAAGATTTTATATGCCCTTTAGGTATGTTTTTTTCAAAAAGGAAGGAAGCAAGGGAGGCAGGGAAAAAGAGGACGGAAGGGGGAGGAAAGAGGAAAGAAGTTGGAGAAACTAAAATCCACCCTTAGTCCCTCACTACTCTCCCCAGCACAGTAAACACGTGTGACCTCCAGCTCCCCGCTGCAGAAGTGACCAATGTCCATGACTGGCCCGCTTTGCCTGGCACTCAAACACCAGTCAGAGACAGCAGAGGTGGAGACTCTGGAGCCAGATGGCATGGATTTGATCCAAGTGACCTTAGGAAATAAGGGACTCTTCATGCCTAGTCTCCACGTTTGGGGCCCATATTCCCATCCACCTCCTCCTAGGAGGCCATGCGGACTCATGACAGGGCAGCTGGGGCACTGCTCAGCCCTTACAACACTCTACCAGTAAAGATTAACACTTAGTAAGTGGTACATATTTTTGTAACATTTGTGTGCCTTAATTCACACTATGACAGTAACTTAACGAAAACAGAAGTGTAAATTGAATCACGATTTACATGCTCTACAAACTTCTGCTATTTATTTTTTAAACTTCCGATGTAAATCTTATGTAAAAAGAAAAAAAAAAAAGAAAGAAAAAGCAACCCTGTGTGTGTGTGTATCTATTCAGGGTTTTTTCTAAATCAAGTTTGCAGAACTAAAGGTATTTCTCTATATCTAATTGTTAGAGGGATTTTTTTTTAAGTGACATCTTTTTTGGTAAAATAAAAATAATGTAGCCTTATTTTTAAAATATGGAAGAAAGAAGGAAAGGAACGGAAGGAAGAGAGGGAGGGAGGAAGGAAGAAATGAAGGAAGGATGGAAGGAAGGAAAAAAGAAAAAATACAAAAGAAAGTCAGAAAAAAAAGCAAATATTGTCTGCAATCTAACCCCCAGAAATCATCTCAGCTAATATTTTGACACACTGTTTGCCAGGCTTCTATATTTTATTAATGCATATGATGTTATTTTTGTGGAAAAAATGACAAAACAGCAATCCAGAATGTCTATCTAGAAAATTACACACACTGGGAAGACATTCTGGAATCTACTTCTCAAAGATGTCAGTCACCATTGTGATAAAATAGAAGCTACATAATAATGAGATTTAATTTGGAAACCTAACTAACAACATGCTGTCCTATTTATGTTTTATAGCGATTTTCTTTTGGGGAATGCGCTTCTTTAAAAAACAGAGCACAATTAATTACCTTGCACTTCTCCTGAATCTATTGTGAGGAAAATACACCTTGGTGTCGACACCCCTGCAAAAATGCAACAGGGGAAAACGGGAAAAGAAGGAAGACCTGCAGACTTGTGACTTTTTGTAGCTCAGTGATACTTCTGCGTCCCCACATGCCTCAGCTCCTCCTAGGTCTGATGTGGTGCAGAGGCAAACAGTGCTGGTTGGTTATTTTTCCTTGCCTGTAATTAATCATTTCTTGTCTTCAAAACACATCAAGTGATAGCTAATAATGTGCATGATAGCAGAGCTTATGATGATACCAGCAAACATTTAGTGTGTGTTTCTTAACTGTGTGCTGCACTTTAGTGCATTATTTCATTTAATCTTCACTAGATAAGTAGGAAACAAGGTACAATTAGCGTGTTCAACTTATAGACTGAAAACCAAGATTGAGAGAAGTTAGGTAACTTGCCAGTGATCAGAGCCTGCCTGGGTGGACTCAGCAATGACAGGCCGGCTGTGCTGCCTCCCGAAGAGGGCCCCTCCCACTAGGTGATGCCAACGGTGAGAAGAGACCCAGGTGGGGACTCAGAGGATGATGAACAAAGCGACAAGGTGAGGACTTTAGTATAGGAAATACATTTTGGTTCTCTTTTGCTCTAAAAAATAAACACTTTGTTAAGAAAATAGTTACATGCTGAGCCTTCATGTACTCATTAGGCTACCAAAAAAAAGAAAAAAAGAAAAAATGAAATATTTTTGTAAGTAACATTTTATAAATAAGCCTAATATTAATGCTGAGGAATTTCCAGGGGAGTATCCTAGTAGGCGTTTTAAAAACAGAGCAGTTAAAATCTAGTTGGCATCATGGATGTATGATACTGCATTCTGCTTTTTAAAAAATTTAACATTCAATCAGAGCATTTTCCCATGTCTTTAAACATTTAAATATTTTTCAGAAACTTTTTTTTTCATAACTACATGATACCTGACCATATGGATGTACTGGAATTTATGTAACATTTCCATGTGTTGTTTCTGAATTTTCCCTATTGTGAATTGTGCCCCAGGTAATAAGACTTGCACATAAAAACTTGTATAAATAGATTTTTTCATTCTGAATGTTTAAAATGTAAACTGGATCTATAGAGCACACTTTCCACTGTGGTCAAACAAAGCAGACTACAGGAGAGCATGAATCGTTTGTACGTGACTTTATAACTCCATCAGCATTAGACATGGACTAAGACTTCTTTCGTCTTTGGAGAAGCCTCTCTCAGTGTCAGCAATGGATCTTCACGAAGAGTTCAGGGTAGACAGGCAGCAGCAAGGGAAGGAGGGTGTTAGTGGGGGCAGATTTTGTAAACATTTCCCCAAGCATCCCACCCCTCCCTTTCCTAGTGCAAAGATCATCTGAAATAACCCCACACACCTTGGAACAACATGTTTCATCAGAGCCAGAAGTAATTTCCATCTTCAAGTCCCTCATGAATTCTGCCTTTACTCTGAAGAGTTTGGATGAATGACAAGAAAATTATTTTTATGGCCTCAGCATTCTATTATTGTACCCCTTTAGAAAATTCTAGGCTAAAAAAAAAAAAAAAAAAAAAGAGTTCCCGTCCGTCGTGGCGCAGTGGTTAACGAATCCGACTAGGAACCATGAGCTTGCGGGTTCGATCCCTGCCCTTGCTCAGTGGGTTAACGATCCGGCGTTGCCGTGAGCTGTGGTGTAGGTTGCAGACGTGGCTCGGATCCTGCGTTGCTGTGGCTCTGGCGTAGGCCGGTGGCTACAGCTCCGATTCGACCCCTAGCCTGGGAACCTCCATATGCCGCGGGAGTGGCCCAAAGAAATAGCAAAGACAAAAAAAAAAAAAAAAGAAAAAGAAAATTCTAGGCTATCTTTATTTCATTAAAAAAAAAAAACATTAAAACTGCTATATTCATCTTCTGCTTGAAAATATATTTCTATTTTTATACACTAAAATATATACACCCTAGAATACTTTATTTATGATGGTAGAATCAGCTGAGAACTCACTAATACCTAAATGAAGACAACCTGTAGATGTCTAAGAAGTGACATACATGTATAAATAGTCACATATGAAAGTTAACATTAGGATATCCGAAAGAATTATTGAAACATAATAATTAGATGGAATTATATATTTTTTTAGATTTTTTTTTTTTTTAAGCAAGTACCACTACAGCAGGTGGGGGTTGATCCAGGGCAGTGCCCTCGGGGTGGGAGCTGGGCAGAGAAGGGAGTGCTGTGGTCACAAGCCAGGTGCTTAGCTATGGTTCCACAGGTAGAGCGGTGAGAGAGCCTTCTCTTTCCTTACCATCACTGTGCCAGGTAACAACACTAGAAATGTGGGCGTCTGTCTCTAAGGGCAACAGTGACTAATGGAAGCTAACTCAGTGGGTACCAGATGGTTCCTAATTGTGGATGATGCTGTAACACACCTGTCAGGTTCCTCTTTAGGCCTAAAGGATTTATTTTCCCAGCTTTTGGGGGACAGCCTTTATCTGTCAGCCCTCCATGGAACTGCCTTGGCTAAAGACTATCTTCTCCTCTAAGGTCACGTTCTGCTCTCATGACCCACATCCAATAACAGATCACCCTTGAGTTATAAAGGCCTGGCTCCCTCATTCCAACTCAGGACCACTCTGAAGGGCCATTCTGGCTTCAGAGTTCCTAGAGGATTGGCTGAGCCATTAGCAAGACCATATCTGAGCCCAGCTTCTCCTCTACCCAAAGATAACAAGCCCCAAAGCACTCTCTAATAAATTCCTACCAATCTCTGTCTCTGAGTCAGTTTTTTGGAGACCCCAATTCATGACATCACCTATCCAAAATGCAGGATTGGGTCCTCAAGCAAGATGTCCCAGAGGCGCAGACAAAAGTCTCAACAAACTCAAATGCTTTCATGTCTTGGATAAGCCCAGTCCTCAAGTCAACCTTGGCCATGTGTCTTCACCAAACATATGACACTCAAATAAAGAAAAACAACAACAAAATACCAAAAGCTGATACTGGAAACAGTAAGGGAAACCCTAACACAGACATGAGGAAATCTTTCCTAAAGAAGCATTGGCCATCCAAGGGTAATGCTTAAAGGCTTAAAAAATGTGCTCACAGACTTTACCTCATTGGATTTTCACAGCCTCAGAAGTTGGGAATTACTCAATCTGTTTTTCAGCTGTGGGAGCTGAGGTTCTGAGTGTGAGCCCCCATCACTTGCGGCCAGGAATTGTGTGTAAATCTGAAGGTTGTCATAAAAGTGGAGTTGACCTTAATGCCAGTATTAATATTGAAGGGCCAATCCACTCATAAAACATAGCATCATATTGATATATAATAGAAAAGTTATTAATTTATAATTATAAGATGCTTTTCACTACAGCGAACATGACACGCTTGCTAATGGGCACTGTCGGCCATCGATTTAGGCTATTAGAGTAGCAGCTGGCCTTCTTCAATCAACCAAGCAAGTATTATCCATAACCAGGATGGACCTGGCAAAGGTCCCAAAACAAAGCAATTTGCTACTTTCCATTTCCCTAAATCCATCACCAAAATAATGGAGCAAACATTCCCATTCAAACCACTTTTATATATGCTCAGGCTGAACTAGATGAGGGCCCTTGGCAGGCAAAACATTCAGTATCCATTTTAGTGTCATCGATATATGAAGCAATCAACCCAGCGGGGTACTATGTAAATGTAATAGCAAACACTGTAATAATAAACTAAAAACATTCAGACCCCTCAGCCAGGTACCAGTCTAAGAGCCTGTTTTCGGGGTAACCTTTTAGGTAGCAAGAGAAAGAGGATATTGCACTGGAGTGATGCCCATCGCAAAGTGGAAAATATTTGGAGTGACAGGAAAAGGCTGCACAAAATCTACATGTATTATGAGTACATACCATTTACTAGCAGAGCTCAAAGTGAGGTTCGAGAGCCATCATGAAATTTCATTAGTTGGTATAAATCACTACCCTTGACTGAGCAAAGTCTATGTGTCAGCCTCAAATTTATCTTCAGCATCTCATTGTATGCTTGGCTTTTAGAGAGAAATGGAAGATCGGAGAAGTTAAATAACTTCCCCCAGATGGCAGAGTTAGTAACGGTGAGAGCTGGCATTTAAATCCAAGCATGCATTCCCCAGAGCTTCATTGTTGGCCTGCTACAGATACTATGAGGATCAGAGCTGGGATGGTAACAGGCATGGGCCAGGTTTGCTAAACCCCAGGCAATGGCTGCTCCTCTCCCTGGAATGGTATGGAGCTGGTGGGAGCTGACTGAGGGAAGGAGGAATGTACCAGAAGACGAGATCATGGATGTAGCTGGTGTCAGGGTGGGAAGGGACGACGTCAGCAAATGGCAGAACCTGAGGGAACACAGAGATCTTTTGTCCTCAAAGAGGTTAGCAGCTCAGTGTCTAAGGGTGTTTGTAAACACCCTTATCACTTTTTTTTTTTTTTAAACTGGCTGCACCCATGGCATATGGAAGTCCCTGGGCTAAATCCTTTAACCCACTGTGCCATGCTAGGGATCGAACCTATGCCTGTGCAGCAATATGAGCCACTGTACTTGGGTTAACCCACTGCACCATGGGGGGAACTCCCTGTTTGCTGCCTTTTTAAAAATGTTCAGTAAAATCAGAACGGACCTGCCTTAAATGTCTCCATCTCAGACACTCGGGTTACATATGTCTAGAAGGGCATAAATTCTGAAGATGGAGTCTTGGTGTTTTGGAGTAGTTAAGACAAAACTATTTGGCTTCTGATGCTCAATTCACCAATACCTTCTAGAGGTTTGTAAATTCCCTAAAGGCTGCCTATGTCGCCAACTCCCCACCAGTGGCCAGTACTGATCCCTCTGTGGGAGAATTAAAATGACTCTGGCTCGGACTGTCAGTGTCGGAAAGTGAGACACATGAACACGGGGAGATCTTGACAAGGCTCTTTACTTTTGCAGAAGGATGCGGGTGCTCAAAAAGCGCGCGTGAAAGAGGGAAGACCCCCTTTTATCCCTAACACAGGTGGTATATCTGTCCCCTGGTCAGGTCAGGGCGCACCTTCTTCTCCATTGGCTAATTTGAAACAAATTGTTACTGGGAGAAGAGGGAAAGAGGAGAGGGGAGGAGGGTGTCTCAAATGAAAGGGGAACGAAGTGGAGTAACCCAGACTTCCTTTGACAGAGAAGACATGTTAATTCGCACACCTCTACCACCATGCAAACCCACCCAGGCCCCCGACAACACCGTGAGAAAGTCAGTAAGCTCTCAGAAGCCCCAGCTCCCAGGAGAGGTTCCAGAATCCAGCCCTCTGCTGCAGGCTGCTGGGTGGTTATGGAACACCTTCCTGCCTTCTACTCAGCTGGGGTTTGGGCCTCTGGTAACAGGGACCATTGTATAGAAATTTACCTGCTGGCCCTTCCTTTCAGATTTTCTTAGCTGACCTTCTCCTTCTTTGCCAGAGGCATCTGCTGCCTTAGGGAGGATTAGGATGTAGAATCAGGAAGGCAAAGACAGTGAAAGATTCAATATTCAGCCTAAAGATTTTAGCGAAACAAAGTCTTGAAAGCCAGGCTTTACCGAAAGGAAAAGGGAATTCTACTTGCAAGCATTTTACTGTAAGCCTTGGGTAGAGCTAACTCTAGATTTCTTGGAGGGCTTTCCACCCACCCTGAGACCTTCTCAGCCTGGGTGAATGAAACAGGGGAGTCTGCTGGACAGAGAGGAGACAGGGAGGTTTTTCTGACCCTCCCAAAGTTTGGCATTCTTCAGAAAGTCCACTGCCGTTATGTACAGAGCTTTGTATTTTGCAGGTGTGTGTATTTCCAAGCATTTTATATTTCCTGTGAGTTTAGCAAAATGAGAAAGAATAAAGAAGAAAAATACTTCTTCTCCTTAAGAAGAAAAGCAAGGTTTGAGTCTCGCAGGCTCGTGTCGT
Organism: Phacochoerus africanus; assembly: GCF_016906955.1. Classification (NCBI taxonomy): domain Eukaryota; kingdom Metazoa; phylum Chordata; class Mammalia; order Artiodactyla; family Suidae; genus Phacochoerus; species Phacochoerus africanus. Next base: position 5,555,913 of record NC_062551.1, read on the forward strand.
TCAAGCCCCCAGGTGAGATTGGAAAGGTGACTTACTTTTGCATGCTGAAGCTGCTGGACGTTTCTAAAAAGAAATATATGGAGCAGAGGTGGGTAAAGCTCTACAGCTTCAGGAGGACTGAATGAGATGAGCTCTTTTTGGACTGGGAAGGGGTAGGCCAAGGCATGTCAGTAGGCCTTCTAGAATATTCCCTCTGCATTTCACATTTTAAAAGTCTAGGAAGTACTACCGTTAAAAACCAACAAACAAAAAAAGACACAGCATTTCTTAAATGTTAACTTAAAAATACTTTTCTCCCATTGTGTAATCCTATTACAATTTTGGAGAACAGTGGCTTTGTTACAGCAGGCAAATAGCTAGGTATGTGCAGGGAAAGGGGCGGGGAGCACTGCCCAGGTGGCAGGAAACCAAGCATCTTGTAAACAGCAGGGGATCCATGGGCAGTCAAGGAAAAGCTGGATCCTCCAGAATGACTGGAAATCACACATTTTATGATGATAAGTGTCCTGGAGGTAGACAAAGAAAGGTAGGACAGGAATCTCCAGCATCCAAATGTAACCCCTTGTTTATTATGCCCTCATTAGAAAAAAATTATCCTTGCATAAGAAGTTTCCATGATAGACCAAGGCCAAGACATTTTCAATCAAGGCTAAATAAGGATAAAAATCCCTCCTCCCTTGGGGAAGGAGGAGCTGGGAAGGAAAATCAGAGAATTCAACCCCAAGTCCCTCCTCCCATGAATATCCTGCCCATCCATGTGCATTCCCCTCCTGACTTAGCAAGCCAAAGAAAGGCAAAGCAGCTGCTCACCTGTCTGCTCACCTCCTCTCTGGAGGCTTAGCTTTACTTTCTCAATTTCTCATTTCTGAATTCCTCCTGCAACAAAGAATGTTTGGGAAGACAGACGTTTGGGAACAACTTAGAACAAAGACAAACTACTGTGTACTGAGAAGAGAGACTATCCACTCAACACGGCTTAGCTATTAAGACTAAGAACTGAGACCATCTGTGCCAACCTGATTCAACGTGAAGAACCCTTTGCCCAAGTAAGACTCTAAACCAATGAAAACAAAACAAAAAAACAAAAAACCCCACCAAACTTCACTGTCATGAACACCAATTTGCCTGAGGGAACAGCCAGCTACCTGGACAAATAGCTCATTTATCAAAAAAACAACTTACTTATAAGACTTATTTCAAGATTTACCTAAAGACCTTGACTAGTATGACATGAACTTTACCCACTGCCAGTGTCCCGCTTGAAATCACAAGAGCCTGGTTTCTCTGTCAAACCCCACAAATACCCATTCTGACTTCCACCTTCTAAAACATTGCTAAGATGCTGTCAAGGTGATATTCCGTATGAAAGAGCTTTAATAAATATACCTTTGCTTTCTTAACACAAGCTGTCTGGTGATGTTTTGGGAAATTGTACTGTAAGCTGTTTGGCCATGTGACTGGAAACCTACTCAACCTAGTTTTTCAAAGTTTATATTTTCTCTTTGTTTTTATTTTCATTCTTACAGTAAAAATGCTTAATATGTTGTTAAGATGGTTTAAGCCTTGAAAGTAAGACAAAAATGTATGTTGGGGAGAGAGGCTCTTTCAACGTCACATATAAACTCTGCTTAACGAGTCCATCAAGGATTATTTAATTGCCATTTACATCAATATGGATGCAATTAAAGATGATCATACTAAGAAATACATCAGAAAGAGAAAGATACATGCCATATAATATCACTTATATGTGTAATCTAAAATATGGTACAAATGAACCTATCTACAAAACAGAAACAAACTCACAGACTCACAGAAACAGGGGGCAGAAGCGGAGGGAGTAGGATGGACGGGGAGTTCGGGGTTCGTAGGTGCAAACTATGACATTTAGAACGATAAGCAATGAGGTCCTACTGTATAGCACAGGGAACTACATCCAGTCTCTTGGGATAGACCATGATGGAACATAATATAAGGAAGGGAATGTTTCTTGTGAACTAAAGTTTGGCACCTGCCATCAGCCTCTGCATGGGGTAAATCATGAGCCACTGCAAAGGCCTGCCAGCAACACCCCCTAAGCAGAGCTCAGGGTGAAAATCAGGAGTAAAACAGTCTAGGCTCTGGGAAAACTGGAAAAACAGGTCTTCAGATAGTCAGATATTTTTAAGAGATTTTATGCGCCCAACTCTTGCATCTCCTCATATCTAGAAAAACACTAGAACCCTTCATGGTGTTGCATGCTCCTTGTGACCAGCAGTGACCTTCAGGAGATCAGCAACAAACTTTTGTAAAATGGGTGTGTGGCTGCCTGCATCTCCCCCGCACCTTTATCATATCCTGATAGTCCCCCTTTCCTCTTTGGGGAGGCCTTTCAGAGCTCTCTGAAACACAGCACCAGGGCTGTGGCTAAGGATAAAACAAAGAATGTCACAGTCAGCTATGAATGCAGTCACCTCCAAGGGGGAGAGCTGGTGAGTCTGGCAGGTTGTTGAAACCTCAGGATACTGGCCCTGACACCACATGGAGGTGCATATCAAAGCAATGATTTCAGTGAGCCCAGGCCTCTTTTGTTCCTGCTACCTGTCCTTTGCTGCAAACAACTCCTATATATCCTAGCTCCTCCCTCACCTCCTCTGAGTGGTTTCTCAGAGCTACTTAAGATGCTGTCTCCTGGGCTTAAGTCCTAATTGGTGCTCCAAACAAAACTTAACTCTCAGCTTTCAGGCTGTGCATTTTTTTTTTTTTTTAAGTCGACAATATATATGTATGACTAGGTCACTTTGCGGTACAGCAAAAATTGGCACAACACTGTAAATCAACTGTATGTTTTAATTAAAAAAATTAAACGATTTTTAAAATTATCTAGGAAAAAGTAATTTTTCACTTCATAATTTATTACTCATTAGAGGTTGCATATTTAGTGAAATTGCATGTTAATGTGTAGATTTCTGTGCAGCAGAGACACTGTAACCTAGCTAGGGCCCTGTGGGGCTCCGGGGCACACAAGCCGGGGTCCTCCAGGTCTTGTTTTTAGGGAATAGCCTTCAGCCTCCATGACCTTCCCTGAGTTCCAAAGGGCAGTGGCTCCTCAGGGAAGGGAGGGGATGCAGAGACCAGGGAGGAGCCATCTAGAGACAACAGTGCAGCCTTGGGGCAGGGCTCTGCTGCCTCATCAGGGAATATACATAACAATATCTTTGAGCCTTTCTGCAGAACTAAATCCCCAACAAATGGAAGAAGCACTGGATGTAGCATCTTCGTTCTGGGAAGAAGAACCACCAGAACAAGTCCTGGGGCCACTGAACACCAGCTTTGAAAGACAGTGCGAGCTTGCCTCTACCCTGATGCTTATCTGCAGCCCTATCTTCCACTCCCCAAACTATAAAACCACCTCCTAATCTCTTCCAAGTGGGGGCACAGTCTTTAAGGCATTAGCCTGCTGTGGCCTCCTTTGCTTGGCAAAGCAATAAAGCTGTCTTTTTCTCCTTCACCCAAAACTCTGTCTCTGCATTTGTATTCAGCACCTTTGGACAGGAGGCTGAGTTTCGGAAACAACATGAATGTTATTCAGTAGAAAAGACAATCCCCAAGGTTACAGTTACTGCCCTGTAGGATATTAACCAGCTTTGTACACGTAAGCTAGCAGATTTATTCTAATATTCCTTTATTAGTAAGACACCTACAAATACCCAGCTCTCCTGATATTCTTTGAATCAGACTTACTATCTAATTGGTCTGCTTTTTAATTGACGCGTTTGGATCTGTCTTTGCTTTATATTTTCGATATGAGTCTATTTTTTAACTTACTGAAAATTTTAATTTGACAGTTTTCATTTTACAAAAGCATCAGTCTATAATGCATTGAAATAAAATAATATGAAGCAAAACCTGGTCTTTCACTACAGAAAGTTTAAAACACACACGGTCTTAACTCCCCCTGCATTCTCACTGCTGAAATTCTTGGAGCTTCCCCAGTTTCTGTTCTTCCTGAGGCCTCATCATTCAGGTCTTTGGTCTTTGAGTCACATGATTTTCTTCTGTTAAATTCTTTTCTTAAAAGTCTTGAGTTGGTTAGGGTTTATTATGACTGATAGTCACTAAATTGTAATTGCAGCTGACAAATTTAACAGAGAACAATCTAATCTCTCCATGGGTACATGCATTTACACCCATCGTAAAAATGTGCCTGATCAAAAATGTACACGATGAGAGCAAAAAGTGTGAATTAAGCAATCCCAAAAGCAAATCAGGCAACTTTGGAAATAAAACTGTTTTTATGGACATCTCTAACTTAAACCTCACTCACTCCAGAACTCCCTTGACCTTACTCCAAAATAAACCAAACACCTGGAAGCTTAATCAGAGCTGCTGTGCACCAGACTCCATGTCTCTACCGAGGGGGTGTGGCTTCTCCATCCCTCTTGAGTACACACAAAGACCTGGTTCTAGCCCCTGCACTCCCGACCATGGGGACGGTGACAATGACCCCTGAGCCACATCCCCATGGGCATCTAGACAATCCCAGGTGCTCCCTAGTTTCAGTTTCCTTCCTCAGTGCCTCCAATTTGATGCCGAATCCCTCTGCTAGCCTGATTTATCCCCACTCACCCTCGCTTCCTGTTTCGAATTCAACAAACTTCTCCGCTGAAAAATGCAGCGCTAACCATATTCCTTGGAGGTTTTGACTCATATTCTGAACTGTTTTTCAACCACTAATTATCTCTTTCATGTTATTCAGAATCAGTGTTTCCTCATTTGGAATCCCCCCTGCCTCCACAGAATTTAATGTATATATATGAAAATTAAGACCAGTTTTAGCTAAAAATAGATCCTCTGGGAGGTCTCCATAATCAGCTGACTTGTATACTTAGGAGGAAGCTGGATGGCTGACAACTATTTGGGCTTCAGATGGGGATGAAATAAGCTGGTGCAGTGGCTGGACCCTTTTCAGGGGTATCCTGCCAAGACATCATTTACCAAGTTGTTCACAAGTAGGGGCAGGGTAGCTGGGACCTGAAGCCTGGTCCATCAACACACTCTGCTGCCCTGGGAAGCAGCTGGGATGGAGAGAGGCCAGCTGAGTGTTTCAGCAGAATTGAGGTTTGCAATTTTTCAAGGGAATGTTCTCCTAAGGAGGGAAGCCTGCGATTTGGAATTCTAAGACACTCCATATACCAAAAGTGTCCTTGTAACTCACTTGGAAGCAAAATCCAACCTGAACATACATCGTGGTATTTGTGGTCTTCATTTATCTTGCTTAGGGTAAATATCGGTATGTGTTCCTGTAAACATATCTGTCTTATTACAGGGTACTGCCCCAGACCCCCCTGGTGGAGTACATAAAGTACAGCTTATGCACTTTACTGGCATTTTCTAAATTCCAAAACACTTCTTGAATGCTTTTCAGGGAACAATTTTTTCATTTTCACCCTAAAGAGATCAAACGTGAGGAAGTAGTATGTTTGTGTAGTGAGAGGGGGTAGAGGATAGCAAATGCCCTTATAATATGGAAATTCCACAAAGGGAGACTTGGAGGAAGTAAGAAAAACATGTATCCTACTTCAGAGGAGTTGAGCTTTTTTTGAAAATTCCCCATGCCACCTTTGGTAGAAACTGGCACTGCCCATTCTAAGAGTATCATGGTGCAGACATTCCCTTCCTTGCCTAATTCTTTCAAGTAATAAAATCAACCAGACTTTAAATAGAGCTGCCGTGTGGTAGTTGCTGTCCCAATACTTTTGCATGTGCTATCTTAATTAATTAATCCTCAAAACACTACCTCCATTTAACAGATGGAGAAACTGAGGAACTGAGTGACTAGAAATAGCACCATGTTGCAAGTGATGGAGGCAAGGGGCCAGGCTCAGAAGTCCATGCCCGGTCAGGCTCTCGAGGCACCCTGGTCTGTTCTCAAAAGAAAGGACTGGAGCATTTCTGTGGAAGGAAACTGGATATAGCATTTCATGTGGAGAGAACTTGCAGAGTTCTGGAGATCAGAGCTCCTTTTCCACCACTGGCTCTTCTTTTGAGATACTGGACCTTTTTTTTTTAATTTTCATTTTTTAAAGTTTTATTGAAATGTATTTGATTTGCAATGTGATAATTTCTACTGTACAATGAAGTGATTCCATTATACGTGTACACACATCCATTCCTTTTCAGATTTTTCTCCCATATAAATTATCACAAAATATTAAGTAGAGTTCCCTGTGCTATATATAGCAGGTCCTTGTTAGCCAGTCATTCCACATACCACAATGTACATATGCCAATCCCAAACCCCCAGGCCATCCTTCCCTCCACCTGACCTGTCCTTCTTCATTAACCATAAGTCTGTTTTCAAAGTCTGTGAGTCCATGTCTATTCTGAAAAAAAGCTCATTTGTAGCCTTTTTAAAAGATTCCACATATATGTGATATCATGATGTTTGCCTTTCATTGTCTAACTTCACTTGGCATGATAATCTCTAAGTTCATCTGCATTGGTACAAATGGCATTATTTCATTCTTTTTATGGCTGAGTAATATTCCACTGTATATATGTACCACATATTCTTTATCCATTCCTCTGCTGATGGACATTTAGGTTGTTTCCATGTCTGGGCTATTGTGAATGGTTTTGCAACGAACACTAAGGTGCATGTATCTTTTTGAATTATAGTTTTCTCCAGATAAATGCTCAGGAGTAGGATTGCTGAATCATATGGTAGACCTACCATATGATATACTGGATCATTAAAGCAACGTTCAAGACCTCATCATTAAAGTGGGACTTAAAATCCTATCTTATAGGACAATTGATTTGATTAAATGGATAAAATAGTAGCACTTAACCCTCATCAGAGTATCTCAAACACCTGTTCTCACCTTAGGGCTTTGACATTACCTGATCCTACTGTCTAAAAGTTTACCCACCCAGTCTCCATCTCACTGGTCCCTTCTCCTAGCTCAAATCTTGGCTTCCCAGAGAAAACTTCCCGGGCCACCCATTCTGTAGAAGCCACCCAGAAATCTCTATCATGCAGTCTAGTCTTATTTCCTTCACAGTGTTTATCGTCAGTTTCCCCATACAGACTTCCTGTTTTCTTAGGTGCTTAGTTCTATCACGGCTGTCATTCTCTTTCCCTAAAAATGAAAGCTCTAACACACAAGGGATGGCATATTTTTTTTCATGTGGCTCAAAGCTGTATCTCTTGCACCTAGTACAAGGTCTGGCATAAGGGATGTTACCATTCTGTTATTTGTAAATAATTGGCAAAACAAACGGCAGGGACTCCAGGTATGTCATTTCCTCCCCTGTCTCCAGAAGGAGAATGTGAATTGTGTCAAAAGGTTCCTGGGGATATTTTTACTGGCAAGTCTTTGCACCTCTTGCCCTTTTGCTTTCACGCCAACAAAAATTTCCATGAAGATTAATATCAAAAGGACAGATAGAGGGCACTATGATTATTAGAATGTGTGTGGATTTGATCCGTTACAGGATAACAAGATCTTCTGCCTTCTCAAACTGCTCAAAGTCATGCTTAATCTTGCCCAATTTATGTTTGGATGTCAGACTCATTAAGCAGCCCAATTCATATGGTTCTAATACCTCAAATTAGGAGCTGTTCCTGTAACAGCTGTATGTTCCTGTACTCTTTCTTCCTTAAAGAAAGACAGAAATAAAAGTGATTTATACCAGCTCCAGACCTGTGTGAATGAAGACAGTCAACAGGTTGGAGAGTGAGGCCAGATGGCAGCACTTAGCATTCGGCTGTCTTAATTAAGCAATCTGCTCACCAGCATCACCAGTGAGAAACCTGGTGTGATGGCTGTCCTCATCCTCTGCCACCTAAGAGACATGTCCAATTTGCCTGTGTGTTGGGTTCTAAAAAATCTCATGCAGGGAGCACAGCCTGCAGTCATAGAACGTTAGTACAGAGAGGGGTCTCAGCGGTAAAAACACCCTCACGGTGGACTCGTGTGCTTTTGCCAGCCCAGCATCTCTCCTTTCCTTCACTATTTCCCCAGGCCTGGCCAATATGGATAGCAAGTCTTCCTGGACACCGCGATTGGTTCGGGGATAGGCACATGACCCAAGCGGGACCTGGAGAGTTAGCTATGAGGTGTTTGCTGAAACACTTGGAAAAGAGATGCTCTGGGTTGTACAGCTGAGAGAATAAAAGAGTGGGTCTATTGGTGGCTATGCTGGAGGGAACCCCTCTGAGAGTCAGGGCTCCCAAAACTATACACAGCAGAGCCAAGGAATGACATCATTAGAGCATCTAGAGCCCTCTCTTCCAAAAGCCAATTTAAACCTAAAATTTTCAATCATGTGAGCTGATAATTCTATATAGTTTTGTTAAAGCCAGTTGGAATTGGATTATTTTGTATTATAACCAAATTAGCCCTAATATACCCTCATTATGTCAATGGGGAAATAGAGGTCCAGAGAAAAGTCAGTGGTTGATGTGAGACAGACTCAGGGGATTCTGCATCTCTTTTGGAAAACTTGTCTTCTTGGGAGTGCCTGCTGGGGCACAGTGGTGTAAGAATCCCACTGCAGCAGTTCCATTCCCTGCTGAGGTGTGGGTTCAATCCCCAGCTCGGTGCAATGAGTTAAAGGATCTGGTGCTGTGTGTATAGGTCGATGCTGTGGTGTGGGTTGGATCCCTGGCCTGGGAACTTGCACATGTTGTGAACGTGGCCAAAAAGAAAAAAAGAGAAAACTTGACCTCTAGATGTATTCCTCAGTCCAGAGCCTTGCACTTCTCTGATATCATCCGGGTGCTTCTTAGCCATGCTTCTTTCCTGCCCATCATTCCTTTAATACACCTCCCCTCCCACCCAGGCTCATCTCAGAACTTCTGAAATGGCTCCATGCAAGGCTGAGCCTTTCCAGTTCTTCTCTGCCATCTGCCTCCTATTCTGAACCTCCAGACAGACAGCCACACCGTCTGATCTCCTGGCTCCCCTTTTCATATATTACCTGTATTGAAAATTCAAAACTCTGAAAGTAGATTTCAACATCTCAGACAATGCCAGGCATTTCCTGCCCTTTCTTAGCACTATCCTCTGCTGCCTTGACCACCAAGAATAGCTGCTGTCAATAACAGCAATGGTATGATAAAAAGCGACATGCCTGTTAAGTCTTCTGTGGTATGGCATTTGACCCACACAACCAGGCTCAGGAGTAAGAGTGACTTCATGGAGGTGAGTTTCGATGTCTATAAGGGGCAGGCAGAATAAAGGAGGAAGCCAACTGGATGAGAGGAAGACAGCAGAGACTGGAGAAGCACAGGGAAGGCCTGAGCTACTATTATTGTTACACTACTGCCAGCAGCTAATATTGTAGTGCTTGCTACAGACCAGTCACTGACTTTTAATCTTCAGAACAACCTGTTGAGTGGCTGCCATTATAATTTATTTTCTAGAAGTTCCCATTGTGTCTCAGCAGGTTAAAAACTTGACTAGTATCCATGAGGATGGCCTTGCTCAGTGGGTTAAAAGATCTGCTATTGCCATGAGCTGTGGCATAAGTCGCAGACATGGCTCGGATCCTGTGTTGCCGTGGCTGGGGTGTAGGCCAGCAGCTGCAGGTCCAATTAGACCCCTAGCCCAGGAACTTCCACATGCCACAGGTGCAGCCCTAAAAAAAATAATAATAATATAATAACAATTCACTCTCTAAATGAAGAAACTGAGGCACAAGGAGGTTCCCTCCTAACTTGCTCAAATTACTTAGCTGACACTGGGCTGACCTTGGATTTGGACCCGGTCAGCCTTTCTCTAGAGTCTATATTCCGGAGGTCCAATACTGCCCAGAAGTTATGAATTTTTAAAAGTGAAATTATCCACACAAACCCCTTTCAGTAAACACTTCAGACTCCCACACTGAGCGGCCAGACAGGACATATCTGTGGGGCAAATTTAGTCCAAAGCTGACAGTGTGATTCTTCTGGTCTATTTCTTTCTTTCATTCCCCTGATAAGACAACTTAGGCCAGGAGAGCTCCACTTGCATCTACATTCCTCATCTTCTGAGGCCCTCTCACCCCATCGCCTCATATGTTCTCCAATCTTCCAAGTACAGCTTAGGACCCAAGTCTAATAGAAGGATCTCTGAGCATTTTATCGTATTTCTCCCTGATGTGCATGTGTGTTCTTTTAATTCTGTAGTTATTTTATCGTATCACCTTACATTTATGAAATGAAGTAGTTAATGTAATACGTTTATGAGCATCCTAATAAATATGAGTTGACTGAATACTCAACTGTTACAGATTAGCTGGTGGGGGGGGTGCAGGGCATATCTGTAAAAATATTACATTTCTATAGGACTCTTTAAATATAGGTGAAAACTCATTCATGTAAATATAAGTCTACATTCTGACCCAAAGTATAATCATCTTCATAGTGATAGAGTGAATTAAGTGACATCAGAGTAATTTTCCTTGGCATATCACAACAGTTTAAAACTAATATAATACCTCTTGAAACTCTAGCCTATTCAGAAGCTACGTAGACTATAGCACAGGTCATGCTAAATGATTTCACTAATCAGTTAATCCACCTCCCAACCTGTGAGTAAATATGACTTAGGAGTACAAAGGACAACCAGAAAATGGAAAGAAAATTATCATTGTTTTCTATTTTTTAAATCACTAAAATCGAAAAAATAAAAAAAGCAAGTAAACATAGGAAGTTCTCAAGGATAGAGAATAAGAGAATACAGACAAAGTCCCGAGTGAGCTTGACCTCAAGAAACAGGAATTTCTCCACCTGCCAGGTTAGAAAGTTCATCTATTTATTACATCCAAATGAAATCTTTTCAGTAGGGTCAAAAGGGGCTTTGTTTTGACATTTAATTCACTGGCACAATGTATTTCCTACGTTAGGATGCAAAACACCACTCACATTGCTTTTCCATTAATTGCCTTCATTTGTCAAGTCCCCTGTTTGATTTATAGTCAATTAAAAACATCCTCAAAAGCCATGACTCATGCATGTTAAGTACAAATATGATTAATGCAACATCATGCACTCCATGGATGACCTGGCTACTAACCAAGGTCAGTGTCAAGGTGGCATGACCGAAAAGGGTCTCCGTGAAAGGAACTCAAGAGGAGGGCAAAAAGCCAGGAGTGTAGGGTCATGGACAAGCTGGCACTGGACCCATCCAAAACAAGGAAAAAGAGGTACTTTTTCTATATTTTTCATATTATAGAGGAAGAATGAACTTGTCTGTGAACAGAAAAAACATAACGCAGTAGAAATGCTCTATTTCATCCATGAAAGCACATAGGAAAGTATATAGGAAAATGAAGTGGCAAATTTATTTGATAGGTGACCACCAACAAAAGCCACAAGACACAAAACCCGAGAATTCTAGATAGGAGCCAGGGCACTGAAATCCTGGGTTCAACCCTTGATGTCACCAGTGATAAGCAATATAACCATGGGTAAACTGCTTTACCTAGCCCAGCCTTAGTATCCCCACCTGTAGAATACGGATACTTACCCCCCTAAGGCCTGTTAGGAGATTCAAGAGGACCCACCACGCTTAGAGAGGACAAAGGACATGTCAGCTATGAAGGCCACAAATGCTGCACTGGTCAGCATGGTGGGTATCTTCAAAAAATCCCAACACCTGCCCTCGCTGTGTGCAAACTTGTTACACTTTACAGAACTGCTCTCTCCTTGTCTATCAGCAAAGGCACATAGCCCTTCATGAAGAAATCTCTTACGAGTTATCCCTCCCTCTCCAAAAAAACTCTGTATATTGAAACTTCAGAAGAATATCATAAAGAGTTAAGAGCAAATTAAGCACCAGCAACCTAATGCCTTAGATCAGTGATTTTCCATCAACACGAGGTAAATCACAGTGTTTAGTGCATTTTTTACAAAGCAAAATTTACTCACATTTTAAGACTGCCTTCTCTTTTGCAAGTGGCGATTACTCCTATGTGGTTTGGTTTTTTGATACCAACGACACTTTTAAAGAAAGTCTGGCCATAGTAAATGGAAGTATTCTTGTCCTATCTCATTTATTAGCTGGATCTTCCACCTTTTTTTCATATTCAGACTTAGGAAAATGTTTAAAAATGCACTATTATCAATCCAAGATTTAAAAAAAATTCTACTGGTCCATGAAGTCCAAATCTTAAAATCCACTGCTTTACATGTTATTTATTTATTTATTTATTTTTTATCTCTTCAGATTTTGAGGTCCATGATGTGTCTTCTAAAAAGGCAGGTTTAGGAGTTCCCGTCGTGGCGCAGTGGTTAACGAATCCGACTAGGAACCATGAGGTTGCGGATTCGGTCCCTGCCCTTGCTCAGTGGGTTAACGATCCAGCGTTGCCGTGAGCTGTGGTGTAGGTTGCAGACGCGGCTCAGATCCCGCGTTGCTGTGGCTCTGGCGTAGGCCAGTGGCTACAGCTCTGATTCAACCCCTGGCCTGGGAACCTCCATATGCCGTGGGAGCGGCCCAAGAAATAGCAACAACAACAACAAAAAAGACAAAAAAAAGACCAAAAAAATAAAAAAATAAAAAAATAAAAAGGCAGGTTTAAATGGTCGTCGTAAGGATACTAAACCTACCTAAGAACTGTGAATAATTGTAATAATAAATTTAAAATAAAAACCATAGCAACAATTATAGTAATAATAATACCATCTTCCATTTATTCCTAAGTGTATTCTAAGCATTTTCCAATCAATTATTTCATCAACTTGAAAAGGAAGGACTTACATAGAGAGATGAGAAAATTCAAACCTGGAGGATTCAAGTAACTCTCTTATGATCATGCAGCCAACATGTGACTGTCATATGTTTGAACCCTAGTTGGTGTGAATTTAAAACTATGTGACTTTAACCTCAATATTATAATCACCAGGAGGATGCAACTGGAGTCCATCCTTGCTAGAATTATCAGACGGTTGCTCCCCTGGGTGTTTCTAAGAGGGAACAGGGAAGAAGCTGATTCTGCTCAGAAGGGAGCAGCCCCCGATGAGAGAAGCAGGAGGTAGTCACAGGTGCATGAACCTGCTGTCCTGCTTGAAGGACTGACTTTGTCCTTATTCCCAAGTTACTCAGAGACAGCTGCCTCCTGTGTGGTCTGTCTCTTTCAGGAGTCTCTTTTTGACTGGGGTCACATTGTTTTCTTAGGATCTGTGTAGAAATGGTGAGCTTACACAGATATGTGTGTTCCTCCACACTGCCTGGCCTTGCTTAAAGTGAGGGTAGCCACGAGGCTAGGCTGGCTAACAGTGCGACCAGAGATGAGACATGTCCCTTTTGGCTCACGCGGTTACACATCTGTAGTGCCTTCCCCATCCTGTTTTTGTCTCCCTATCTGCCAGCTCAGTGACTTAAGAGTAACTCAGGAGTTCCCGTCGTGGCGCAGTGGTTAACGAATCCGACTAGGAACCATGAGGTTGCGGGTTCGGTCCCTGCCCTTGCTCAGTGGGTTGACGATCCGGCGTTGCCGTGAGCTGTGGTGTAGGTTGCAGACGCGGCTCGGATCCCGCGTTGCTGTGGCTCTGGCGTAGGCCGGTGGCCACAGCTCCGATTCAACCCCTGGCCTGGGAACCTCCATATGCCGCGGGAGTGGCCCAAGAAATAGCAACAACAACAACAACAACAATAACAACAACAAAAGACAAAAAAAAAAAAAGAGTAACTCGATGGCAGAGGATGGCAGGACCAAGCAGGAAGTAGCTTGGGTTTGCAAGTTTCCGCAGAGAGAGGGGCTACCCAGCAGAGCAGCCAACTTGCATCCACATGACCTGAAGGAGATACAAGCTTTATTTATTCATTTATTTATTTTGCCATCTATGGCCACAACCATGGCATTTGGAGGTTCCCAGGCTAGGGGTCCAATCAGAGCTATAGCCGCTGGCCTACACCACAGCCACAGCAACGTGGGATCCGAGCCGCATCTATGACCTACACCACAGCTCATGGCAACGCCAGATCCTTAATCCACTGAGCGCGGCCAGGGATTGAACCTGCAACCTCGTGGTTCCCAGTCAGATTTGTTTCCACTGCACCACATCAGGAACTCCAGAAACAAACTTTATCACTTCAGATCACTAGGGTTGTTTGATACCAAGCTATTCTGACTAATGCAGGTTCTTTGTTAAACGCGTAAGTACACAGGTTGTATGTTAGGTGAACTCGAGTGGGGCCATTTCTCTGGGTGCACCTGTGTTTGCACGTGTATGGTCCAAAAGGAGTGATCCATGAAGGATGAACAAGGAGAAGAAAGGCACCGACCTGATAGTGGTGGGGTGGCCCACGCGATGCCTTTTCTGGACACTGGAGGTTGGAGAATCATGAGTGGGGTTCCCCCTAGCGAACAAGACAATTCAGCTCCCTCCATGATGCCAGGAAGGTCTGTCTGAGCGGACTATGGCAGGGCAGAATATCCTGTTCTATAATTTTTCAGAAGACAAGAGAGTCAGGGGCTCGTCACATGGTCTTCCTCCACATCAGCTGGGGGGTGGGTCACCTCGCCAGGCCGGTTATTCTTCTGGAACCTGGGTGTCAGCTGGGAGGCTGTAACCAGGGTCACTACCCAAATCTCGTGGCTCGAGAGCAGCTACCAGAATTGCACTATTTTCATTTGCAGGAGAAGAAACCACAATTTAAGAGAATTCTGGGTGTTAGAGGCCTCTAGGGACTTCCTGCAACAATCCCTCACAGATTCCTCCCTGAGTCAAAGACCTTGAATGGATATCTCTTTTCTGACTTTCTGCCTGCTAAACTGTCTTCCTCTTTCTTCTTGTACTTCTTACAGAAAGTGAGAATAATCACATCCTCCCACCTCACCTTTCAAGACGGAGATGAAGTCAGGAAACTTTTGTCCGAGTTCTCTTGAGTTGGGGGCTTTGCATCACAATGTGAAAGACACAAGGATAAAGCTTGGTTACATCAGAAGAAAGAGTGGGAGGCCATGTTTTGATCCTAGAAGCTTGTTGAAAAATGGCCCTTTAAAGACGAAAGCAAGTCTAGTTAGTGGAAAGGAGAGTAGAATAAAGAGTTATTTGGATGTGAAGAAAATAAAGAGGCTTTAGAACAACTGAGAGAAAGATGTATCGGAGTGAACGGTGAATAAAATATTAGGGAAATAAAAGAACTGGAGGTGACCATTAGTAACAGTTAAAGCACGAAAAGATAAGTCATCGAGAATAGAGGCAAAAGATGAAAAAGGATAAAAGGGAATATTACTGTCTGAACAAAGAGAGTAGAAAGCCGTGGACAGAATAAACATTCCCTGTAACGTGCTAAAAGCTGAACACGGAATTGGTTGACTATAAGTCTGGGGTATAAGCAGATATACTATGTCTGCCAGGCACAGAGACAACGCTTTCAGACAAGTTTATAGAATGGTGAAAAGTGTGGCCATCAATTGATTGATTATGCTGTATTTTACACCTTCTGAAAGACAAAAATTCACAATGACTGGAAGCCAAAGCTCTTAAATTTTGCAGAGAGAAAGGAAAAATGGAAAGCATAAATGCGACAGGTGGAGGCCTAGGTAACGCTACTAACCTGGCTTCTTTTGAGCCCTGTTATTACCTAGATCATCCGCTTATATTTGCATGTCATTGAACTATCCCTAATGGTTTCCTGGATCTTGATAGTGACCTCGAATACCTAAGTATTTTAAAACATTCTAGTTTTTCTTGATTCTTTTCAGTTTTTACCCAGGTGTTCGCCTTGTGTCATCTTCATTCTAAGAATGCACATCACTTGTTAGTTTCTGGGCTAATCACCTTCTTCAGAGATGGACCGGTCTTGTGTTTAACCATAAGGAAATGAGAATGAGAGGAGACGGAGGGAGGAAGATGTACAATATTAGTTGGTTAGGGCGTAGGGTCCATTCAAAACTTAGAGCTTTTTATTTCCTCTTGCATATCAAATAGAGCAACGCATTGCCATCACGTCTAGACAGGCAGATTTTCCTAAACAATATTCAATAGACATTCTCAAGTCAGTTGAAAGTTTTCTTCTTCATTTATGCACAATTACCCTTAATCACAGGGTCTATACTCAAGACAACCTATGTTCACTGTTTTGAGATAAACTCAAAAATATCAAATCAAATCTGTTCTTTGCCATTTTTTTTTCCTAGTAATATATATGGACCTATAGTTTCACCGAGAAGAGGCTACTCAGATTTTGCTGATCAAACAATTCACAGACAAATTCACACACAAAATTTTAAACATCCTCAATCCCCTTTCACTGACTTTTCCAGGATGCGCTATCATTGATAATCAACCCAGTTCCATTTAGCATTTACTAGCTTACACAGAATCAACAACCATAACCATAGTAAATTACTTAGGGGATTTGAAAAAAAACACACACAGACACACACGAAACTGTGATATTGGAATGTACAGTACGTCTCGTTTAAATTAAAAAGATCCCCGAAAGTCTGATTGTTTCCAGTCTCTCAGAGGTGAATTAAAAGCTGTTTGGTGTCATGAAGATTACAGAAGCAATCACATTTATGGGCTTGCTTTGCATACCAACTCTATTAATTTCCATACTCAGGATGGCTTCACATTCCACACATGTTAATATAGATGCCATTTGGGATAATCACTTGGAAAAAAGAGAAAAGAAAGAGAGAGAAAAGTGAAGAGAGGAGCAGAGAGCCAGAAAAATGGCTCTCTTAAAACAAGATCTTTTTTAGGAGAAGAATCGAAAGTTCCAGTAAAGAGAAGAATCATAAGACAAATGAGGGTTCCTGATGGCCTGACCCAGGAGTCACACACAGGGATCAAATTAACATGAACTCACATATTGGCATTCACTTACTGTGCCAGTCCTGCACTCTGCCATGACAAACTCTAATGACTGAAATGATTTCATTGGTGAAATTGCATCAAGTTGTGCACGGGGCTTCACCTAGGAGAGGTCCCTTGATGCTCAACATTGAATCTTCATTACTGTGTTCCTTTCAACTCTTCAAATGTGTTCCTGCCTCACAGAACAATCCCACCAAGTGGGCTGCTTCACCCGCCTCCCTGCTTTTCTTTAAACATGCCAGCCATATAGCATAGGAATGAAGGACTGCGGTTAGCCTGGAAGGCAAACCTGGGACCATAAGGGCAAATGTACAATTATCTTCCCTAAGGGACCATAGAGCATCTGACCAAATTAAACCACGTTTTTATATCCTTCATTCCCAAACGTTAAAGAACGGTGCTTAAGAGCCTACAATTAAATGGTGATTTGTCTACCATCAGCTTTAAATTCATTGTTAAAACTAAGGTTGTTTTGCATATAGCAATACACTCCATGTCCTCATAAAGACATAACAATGTAATATTGGCATTAAAAATAGGAAGATAGCAGTTCCCATCACTGCTCAGTGGTAACAAACCTGACTAGTATCCATGGGGATGAGGGTTCGAACCCTGGCCTCACTCAGCAGGTTAAGGATCCTGCATTGCTGTGGCTGTGGGGTAGGCTGGCAGCCATAGCTCTGAGTTGACCCAAAGCCTGGGAAATTCCATATGCCGCAGGCGCAGCTCTAAAAAGACGAAAAAAAAAAAAAGAAGATGGATATTGCAACCACAGAACTGAGGGAAGCATATTTTAAGGAAATCAATTGGAATTTGGGGGGATTTGAATTTAATCCATAGAGCAGCCAGTAAAGGTCTTGCATCTTCAGAAAACCATCTTATTACTCTTAAGAGTTTAAATTTCTAGGCCTAAAAATTCCCAGGGGCTAACATCTTGCTCTCGCCGATATTTGGATCTAATGCTACATGTGAAAAATCCAAGTAGAGCAGCAATCCATAGGGAGGCAAGGGTTTGTTCTCAGGATCTGCCCAGAGGACGTGGATGTCATTTCCTTCGCGCAGAGTGGTACTCATGTTAGAGGCTGGTGCTACCCTTTCCTGGGAACCGTCAAGAAATGCTGACCAGTGATTAAATACTAAAAAGAGACACATACCACTCTATTCACCTCTCAGTTGACAAAGCCCTACTGGGAGACCTCCCACCCTAGGCCAAGCAGTGACATAAGAAAAAATGAACAGAAACAGCTTAGGGAACACTGCATGCTGGGACATGGTCTTAGACATTGGTGAATAGGCCAAAAGCACCGTCAGGACATAATGCTTACAGTTTAGAATTGCCTGGTCCTCAATGAATTCAGCTGGCTGATCGATATGGAACACTTTTTGCTGAAATCCAGGAGTGCAGCCCAAATCTTCTGCAGATGTTAGCAGCAGCACCTGAGAAAACCAAAGCCATCAATATTTTAACAGCGGTTTATATGTTTGCCCTGCTAACTTTTACCAAATCTGTGACTTTTAGAAATGAGCTGAGGTTTTAATTTCATTTCTCAAGTGAAGAGGTATCTTAATACTTCTCCTATGGCTGCCAACCTTTCGTTTTGGCAATGATACTTAGAAAACACGCAAATGGGAACAGCTGCTGCAGTTTCCATTAAGTTGAAATTAAAGAAACAAGTTAGTCAGATTTTACACCTGCTAAGAATCTCACCACGGTTTCCATGTGAGAAATGTCATTGCAGGAACTGTCAATTTCATATGATGCCTGAGCTAAAACCAACCTCACTTTCATAGATGCAAAAGAGCATTGTCATCAATGGCAATGAAACTATTCCATTGGAAGTTACTCCTATCAGAAGTCCAGGGCCCACTGAACCGTCACAGTCCATTTTGGCAGCCAATGAGCCCTTGAAATGTAATTAGGCTGAACCTGTTAGAGAATACATGTTGGATTTTGAAGGCTAAATTCCAAAAAGAAAAATAAAGCAAGATACATAATTAATGTTTTATATAGGCATTATATCCTGAAATACTATTTTACAGACTGGACTACATACTCACTGTTAAAATTAATTTCACCCCTTTCTTTTCAATTTTGTATATTCAGATACTAGAACATTTAAAATTTACAACTCCTTCTGAAGGCTTATGTTTGTCCTTGCAAATCCTTAGGGTACTTTATCCAGAAGTCAAAGACTGAGGTTATGTTTTACATCGTAAAAGAATGTGACGATACTCTTAGACAAGGGCTAGTTCAGCAAAGTTAGAAATAGCTGTAGGCTGAGTAGGCAAAGACTATAAGCTGTGTGAAGTTAACGATTATCCCCTTTCCCCATCTTTTATACCAAGCATCTACCATACATGGGAACAACGAAGAGGCTCCATAACGCCTAAAACATGACTGCTAACATTTTAGGGCCTTCATGAGATGACAAGCACTGCGATAACGTCGTTACATGCATTATCTCCTTCCATCTCCGTAACGGCTCTGTGATGCACTTCGCCTATTCTAAGACATATTTTCCAGACAAGGGGGCTGACATTCTAGGAAGGCTAACAGTTTTGCCTCAAATCACAGTTAGGATGGATGGAGGCAGGATTTGAATTCAGGTTTAAGTGTTTTCTGATTTTGCACACTGTCAGAGCTCTGCCCACACCCTTCAGGCCTTTCACACCACAGGGTAGGACTTTTTTTTTTTTTTCCTGGTCTGAGACATTTCTCTGAAACCTGTGGGAGGCTGCTTTATCTGAGTATGGCGCCAACAGTGTTTGGAAATTCGCATCCCCAGGACCAATCTTCAGCTACACCTGATGAGAACTGGTGTGTGCGTACCCCAGCGCCCTGCTCCAGGTGAGATAATTCAGAAGCAAGTACGCTGTCTGCCAGTTTCCACTTGGACTTGAGTACCAGCTGCCCGCAGTGGTACCCGGCTTGCTAACTCACCTTCCATTAGCTGCCTTCTCTTCTTTGGCTCATGTACTCCTCTCCCTTTGGTATTTTTCTGACACCTCCCTCTAAATAAAATTATGGGCACTCAAGTCCTTGGCTAAGAGTCTGCTTGTTGGGAAACTAAACTTTGTTACCAGACTGCACACTCTTAACCACTGCCCACAGGCTGTTGAAGAAAACTCATTATCGTCACCACCGGCGAACTCAAAGGAGTGTACAAAAGGTTGGAAGCTGTGGACCCAGGGCTTCTCTCTGAAAACCAGCCCTCTGAAATGCACTGAACCCAAGGAACGAATGAGAGCAGGAATCAATCTCCCGAGGTTCACAGGGTAGCCGGCCTGAGAAACATCAGAGGAATAGAAATGGGAGAGTCATCACCCTGGCCGACATCATCTTTCTAAAATCAAAGCGGGCAGGATGTTATAATCCCATATCTGAGCACTTTTGCAAATAAACCTCTCCCTTGCCTTGGGAGCAGGGGCTGGTTACATCGCTTCTAAGGCAATCCTAACGCTGACGTCCCAAGCTGCACACACAGAGAATGCACATTCAGGACGCAGAGTAATTTGCTGGCAATTTTGCAAGCAGAAAATCTATAGCTGGCCAACGTTAATTCAGTGAAACATCAAATAGTCAAGGGTCGCCCCCAGGCCCCTTGTGCCTACAATTATATGTTAACCTTTAAAACGGCTACTTCTGCCCTCACATCCCAGACCAGTAAACCAGCCGTCCCATCGGAATTAAGAAGATGGTTGATGATGTTTCTCCAAGGATCCTGACCTAAGAATTCAGGACCGACTGAGAATACAGGTGAGCTGAAATCCTGGTGCTTATCTCCCTGTGGCTCAGTCTCTGCCCTGATTCCTTGGCAGGCTCTACTCAGGATTCCTCTGGAGTCATAAAGGAAAAATAAACCTTTTCCAACTGCAGACCTTCAGGGAGGGTAAGAGCAGCGAAGGACTCCCAGAGGCTCAGTTTCTTTTCCTTTTTTTTTTTTTTTTTTTGAGAATTCCTGGTTCACTCCATCCACCAGTCAAAATTCAGGTTAAAGGCTGTATAACATGAACACACACAGCACACTCCTGGGCAAACAGGACTTAGCCAGGTAAGCACTAGTCAAATAACTCATTCACTCCCTTCTACCTGTGTTCATTTATTCACTTGCGCCCAAGCACTTATTACCCTGGGATTCAGCAGGTCTTTGCCATCCATCGTCCTGGAGCTTATAGAGAAGCCCTATAATGCAGTCGTTAAAAGGACAAACTCCAGAGGCCTGTGACCTGGTCCATTACTGGCCCTGATCTTTACTGACTGTGCAATTTGGCATTTTTTTGCACAGCCACTCTGGTCTTAGTTTTCTCTTGTAGAAAAATATGGGAAATTAGATGTGCACTGAGAAAGTCCATGTGGATTCAACAGCAAGACACAGAGAAAGTAATTAGAAAAGCACTGCACCAGATAAGGAGTCAATAGTGTTAACTGTTACTATGGACTAGAAAAGATGAGAAGCATTAACTAATCATAATTTAATTAACTGATTAACTAAAACTAAATTTTGACTTGAAAGGAAATCAGAAGTCTCTTCAGGGGCCTGTAAAACCTGGGAGAGAGGGACTTCATTAGAGGGATCAGGAAAAGCAAACCCAAGGAAGGGACATTTCTGCTTTGATCTCAAAGATGGGTCGGAATTAGCTGGGTAAATGGAAAGAAATACAGACTAGTTTTTTTAACCAACACACTCTTTGCTTTGACATGAATTCCTTTATGCCTCTCTGGGTTTCAGGTGACAGATCTCTGAAATGACAAAACGTATTTAAAAAAGAATCCAGACTAATTTAGGGCTCCCCCAAACCTGAAGGTCTGGGAAGTAGTGGGAGAAGTTTCTAGTAACTGTTACTGTGTCTTGACTTTTTAGCATATTTCAAATAGTATCTGACCATGAACTTGCCATGTCTTCCATTTCAAGAGCACTGAGTTTGGTGGCAGAACATGCAGGCGTGTCCCTCACTGATTTAAGAGGGGTACGTGGATGTGGCTCCCAAACCGGGCAGCCCCTTCTCCAACATCAGCAGATGTCAGTCTTGTGAATATGACCCCTGGCCATGCATTTTCCCCAAACTCTCTTTAACATTTCCAGAATATATGCCATGAGCCACACTCCAAATGCATCTTTAATGCCATGGCAGTAACGGTCTTCCTATGTGGTTCTTTTGTTCATTTATCCTTTGGTTTGTACCTCATAAACAATACACAACACCTTTGAAAGCTCAGCAATGATCAAATTTTATGATCACCAAAGGATTTCTATTATGTGAAAATTACAATCAGCCTGCTTATGAAAGCCGATTTATGTTCAGTCTGTGAACACTGCATAGAGCCACTTGGTTCTGTATGAACCCAGTTTACTAGCAGCCATTTACCAGCTGAAACCCTCTGTGTCTCGGTCTCCTCACATACAAAATGGGAATAAAAATAACATCTTACAGGTTATTATGAAGATTAAATGAGTTAATTATCGTACAGAGCCTCACATGGTACTAAGCAACATAATACCTGCTCAATAAATGTTGGCTATTATTACTATTATATATGTATAATATACACAAATATATATACACACACACACATATATATATGTTTAAACCAATATACATGATTCACTGATATTTCCCAGGGTGGACACTGACAAATATCATCAAAAAAGTACTTTTGTTGCTACTATAAAACTGTTCAACAGATAGACTGTGCTGGGAAATATTCAGAGGAACAAGCAGGGACCTGAATCAGATAGAAGACCAGAAAGGAATCTGCACCTTGGAGTCAGCTGCACAGTAAGATCATCGGGGCCTGCTGAGGGCTGAGCTGGCTGCTTTTGGAGGACACACAGCATCCTCCAAAGTGTCGTCGGAGCTCTGCCCTCTATGTAGAAGCTGCTACCCTAAATTTAAGCACAGTAGTGAATCCTTACAACAGACTCTTTACACCTCATTCTCTTTTTAGCTTTCATTTCTGTGCTGCTGCTCAGAGCCTTCTCTTTTAAAAAGAAAGGACTTATGTTTATCCTGACAGGTACTGATTCAAGAGCATTGCCAACTTTGGAGTTTGCTTCCAGAAAAATGATTTTTTTCTACCCCAGACTGCAGGGTGCCAACTGGCAGCATATGGGATGGATCAGGGCAGCAGATGTGGTGAGTGCAGCCAGAACAGTCTGTCATAAAGTTAAATTATCATGTTACATCAAGTGCACCTCTCTGAGCTGCCCTCGTCTGCACCGCTCCCTATGTTACTACTCCCGCTCATTCAACTTCTTAGCCCCTGGCCAGGCCCACTAGGCATTTGAGTTTGCAACCTCTGTTGTAGAACAAAGCTTTTCAAGCAAAGGAGTCTCCTTGTTATGAGTCTCTAGTTACTTCGCATAATAGTACCCATGGCTATGTGCTCCTGGCTCTGTTGCAGTGTTGGTCATGTGACTAAGCACTGGCAACAAAGGAGGGTGGCAGGATATTCACCCCTCAGCCAGCCCCTGATGCCCTCTCTTATCCATCGAGGAAAACAGAAAGGAAGGACTTGCAAGGTGGGGGAGTCATCCCACAGAAAGAGCCCAGAAAGCAGTCACTGCTTAAGGGACAAGCACCCGTGAGAGTTTCCTTGTTGGAAACTCCACCTGCAGCATGCGTCCCAAAGATCAGGGGTTGTTTGTTACAGCAACACTTGGCCAGCCATGCACTAAACTTGGAAGGGCCCAGGGCAGACGGTTTTTCTATCCCAAAGCACTGCAGGCTATTCCAGAGATCAGAGAGAAATGGCAGAACTGAAGAAAAGCTTAACACAACTGTATTCGAGGCAGCCATAAATAAAAAGAGAGAAACTTGCCACAAATAATTATCTCAGCAGGCTGTGAACAACCTCGGATCTCATCCTCTCTTAAGTCAGCTTCAAAATGGTATTTTCCAAATGAACTCACTAGTGTCTCCTGGTCCCTTGTTGTTTTCCTTTCACTGACTCACTCGCTTTTTGCTATTAGGGTAGATGGACAGTTACTTTATCTTTGCCACGAAAACACCTCTGGGTTACTCCTGTCAGAGTCAGTCTCCTGGAATCAGTGCGGAGGGGCTTAGATTGGCCAGGAAGAAAGGCTACTATCTCTGACTTGCAGGATATAGAAATATTACAGCAATGTATTTGATTGATACTTTATCCTTCCAGGGACCAAAACCCCAGAGTCCTGGAAGGGCTTATAAAGGTACACTGCTTACAGGGAGAGTACAGAGAAAAGAAGCGCTTAAAAGACACAGACACAGACACACACACACACACACACATGCGCGCACACACACACACACATATCATTATGTTCACTACGAGTCATCCACACTCCCCTTGAGTCTGTCCTTAAAATACTTCTGGCATTTTACAGCCTCTGGACACAGAATACCAGCCACCTTTTTGGCTGTGAATGTAACACACTTACTTAAAGTGGTTTTGTGAATCTTGGGAAGATAAAGGGGGAGAATACTTCCAGTCTGGCCAGTTCTATTATCGCCTGCATTCACAATTTGAGACCAACATTCTAGACCTTACGTCTAATCGATTGCTACTTGGTATCTTTCCCTCGAATTATTAAAAAGGAAGCTGCGTATATCTGGAAAAGCATGGGACAAAAAGCCAAAACTAACCTAAGCCTGAATTCTGGCTATGCAGCCATTTGTCTGACTTTAGGCAAACCATGAACAGCCTCTATGTTTTCTTTGACTGAGCATAACATTACCTATGCATATAGTTACCAGGGGACTCTAGTGAGATAATGCAAAAAGAAAGGCTATCAGGTAGACAGAAAAATGGTCCCCAACAGATGCCCTCAGTCTAATCCCTGGAACCTGTGAATATGTCAGATTACATGAAAAAGGGGAATTAAAGTTGAAAATCACCTGACTCAGAATAGAGTGATTATCCTGGACCCAATGCAACCACAAGAATCCTTGCAAACAGAAGAAAGAATTGAAGATTTAAAGGAAGAGCTGTGACAGTGAAAGCCAGGTCATGGTGATGTCATGTGAAAAGGACTCAACCTGCCTTCGCTGGCTTTGAAGGTGGTGAAAAGGGTCACCAGCCAAGGAATGCATCAGACCTTGAGACGGTGGAAAAGGCACATAAAAAGGATTTCCCCCTGGAGTTTCCAGAAGGAATACAGCTCACCTGGCACCCTGATTTTGGCTCAATGACACTCATTTTGGTCTTTGACCTTCAAAACTGTATAGGAATCCATGTGTTGCTTTAAGTTGGTAGGTGGGTGGTTAAGTTGTTACAGCAGCCATAGGACCCTCATACAGTTACCATAGTATTGGCCCCATAATAGATACTCAGAAAATATTGGTTTCCTTTACTTGTTTTTTCTAAGATATAAATATAATTTGGGCAAACCAATGGAGAGGGAAACTAAGGTAGGGAGGAAGAGAGGGAAGATGAAAAAGGGGTCATGAGATTGGAACCCTTGGACAAAGCCATCAGAAAATCATGACATAGAAATAACTGCCTACACGCTCCATTCCTGAGCATAAACAGGCACAGTGTCTTTACTTTCGTTTGAGGAATTGTTCCTTGGAAATGATGGGGTGTTTTGACCTGCTGTTATAACAAAGTGGCTGGCTTCTTCTTATTATTTTTTTTCCCTTCAGTTAATTCCCTTAATCAAAACTTGAAATGTCTATTATCTTCCAGACCCTGGGATAGATTCTAGAGATGAAGAAATAAATAAAGCCCTTGATAAACTTATTATTGAGAAGGAAAGGCACACGCACAGGCATATAACATAATACAACACAATATAATTTTCTATATATTAAGAATTAGGAAGTAGTTCAAAGCAAAGATTCTTGAACTGGTCTACCTGAGTCCAAATTCCAGTTTTACCACTTAGTTGCTGTGTGGCCCTGGGCAAATTATTTAATTCCTCCGTGCCTTAGTTTCCTCCTTTGTATAATACAGCCAATATTTGCAGCTATCCTTATTGATCATGAGGTTCAATGAGTTAACATAAGTCAAAAAGTTTAGGACTGGAATCAAGCTCACAATAGGTACTGCATGCTACCCACCGTTCTCATCATTTGTATTTATATAGAGGAATGTGTATTAAGTGTTATGAAACAACATACTCTTTGGATAAGAATAGGAAACAGGACCATGTCACAGATAAAGCCATACTGGAAAGATGATTGACATTTTTCAAGTGGCAAAATATAAAAGACGACTCCATGCAGGGGTCTGGGAAATGCAAACACTAAGGCATGCCAGGTGAAGAAACAGGGAGCAATTTTACAGGGAAAACAAGCTCTGGGTTGTTTTCAAGATTATTTCAAAATGTTTTGTTGTCTAAAAGAGGACTGAATTGACCAGGCATGTCCTCATTGAGTCTGGATAAAACAAACCCAAAAAATAATTCACTTAGTAAAGTCAACATCTTTGTCTAAATAGAATTATTTTTTCACTCTTAACATTGTAAAGTTAATCAACTAGACAACTGGAAATTTTTTTTAAAAAAATAGTGTTTTGTAAAAATTCTAGCTAATGCAAAATTAGGAAGACTTCATTTGCTGGCTCTTAGTGGAAACTAGAGGCTGTGCTGGCCCTAAAATTGCTGGTGTTTGTGTCTACTTATGAAATGTTGGTAATTAAATTAGTTCCCTAAATCAATGAAGGAGGCCTTATGTGACTTACTCAGGTGAGCTTTAGCAGCCCCAGGAAATTCAGTTGAGCAAATAAGAAACACCCACCGTGTTCTAGGACTGGAAGCTTAGTTTGGTCTACATATAACACCCTAGTTCAATGGTGATAACAAAGAGGCTTACTAAATGCATAGGTGTAGGATTTTAGGATTTAGCTTATAAAAGATCAGGTCCTGAATCCATCACCTTGTCCAACCTCCTATCTCCATCGCTGCTACATCGGACACCTCCCTGAGAGCTCAGACTTGCCCTGCAGAGCATCTGCAACTTTTTCACATTCTTCTTTGGGGCTTGCTGCTATACTACGGGAGCCTGGTTAATGCAAGGCCAAGTGAAGTGGGAAATTCAGAGGAGATAATGTTCCCAGGACAGCCTTTAGTGTTGGCCTTGATGCTAGAAAGTGGCAGCTGATTAAATGCCCCACCTGCCTTCTTCCAGAAAGATTCCTCTGAGAGACATTCCCAAGTCACCCAGAGGTCCCAGAGGGTTGAGCCCATGCTGTCCACACTAGTGACACCAATGACACCTTGGTCTTTCCCTCCACCCCCGCCTCCCCCTCCTGCCCTTCACTCCTGTTTCCTGGGTCACCTCCCAAAGGACTACTTATATCTAGTCCTTTGTCTCAGGCTCTCAGGGGAACCCAAAATAAGATAAGCCCCATGTATTAGTTACATATTGCTGCTATAACAAATCACCACAATCTCACTGGCTTAAAAATATTGTATTATCTTACAGTTCTAGACACTGGAAGTCCGAAATGCATCCACCTGTGATCTTCCCTCAGTAGGGTCCCATTTCCTTTCTGCTCCCAGCTCTTCTAGACCATCTACGTTCTTTAACTCATGGTCCCCTCCCTCCATCTTCAGAGCTGGCAGCACAGCACTTTCTTAACTCTCTCCGTCTCTCTTCTTCCATCACTATATTGCCTTCTGTTTCTGACTCCTCCAGCATCCGTTTTATAAGAATGGCTGTCACTGTTGCAGACTTCCCTGGGTAGTCCAGGTAACAGTCACATGTTCTAGGAATTAGGACCTGAATGTGTCCAGGGGACCATTATCAGCCTACTACCAACTCAAGAGTAGCTTATACAAGGGCAGGAAAAAGTTCTATAAATATAATTTAACTTGAAAATATCCAAGAGGAACCTATGTCCGTCAATGAATGAACTGATAAAGAAGATTATGTGTATGTGTATATATAATACAATTATATAAATATTTATATATTTATTTATGACTATTAATCTGCCATGAGAAACAAAGAAGGAAAACCTGCCATTTTCCACAATCTGGATGGAACTAGAGGGCATTATGCTGTGTGGAATAAGCCAGACAGTGGAATAAGATAAACACTGCATAGTATCACATATATGTGGAATGTAAAAAAAAAACAACAGTCAAACTCATAGAATGAATAGAAAAGTACTGTTTGGAGGCTTGAGTGTGGGGAAAATAGAGAGATGTCGTTTGGTGGAGGTTCTCGCTGAGGGTGGAACTCAGACATTCTCACGCACAAAAAGAGAAGGGATAGACATGTGAGATGATGGGTGTGTTAACCAACTGGATGGGGCGGGATCCTTCCAATGTGCATGTGTGTCAGGGCACTCTTTCAAGTGCTTAGAATTTTATCAGTTACACCTCAATAAAGCTGAAATAACTATAGTTAGCTAGCTAGCTAGCTAGCTATCTATCTATCTATCTATCTATCTATCTATATCTCCAAGAGAACGTCACCCCACAATCACCCACATTCCTGGCAACATTCCCCTGAAATCAGAAAAATCAAAACGGAGACTCCACTGATGGTCAGTAGTTACATATCTAGGCCGGATGTTGTGTCAATTTAACAACTAACTCTGACCTTTTCTTGCTCAGAAATAATTATCAGATCCAGCCTGGCCTTGCTGTGAAGTGGAACATTTTATTCTAACCGTGCAGCTCTCAACACTTTCTTCTCTACCAGACGTTAGACAAGATGTCAGATGTGTCATCACACTGGAAGGTTTTTATTAATTATCTTTCAGAGGCAGAGTCCTTTTTGTAATTTATTTTTTCACACCAGGAAAATTCTTCTATTGAACTTAATGTCTATCTTGTTAAATTATTTTTTTCTTCTAAAGTTTCTCACTTTGAAAAGTTCCAGAAGAAACGAAATAAACCCAGCAAAAACTGGTGTCAAAGTCAAGGAATTTGGGTGTTAAGCAGAATCCCTCATAGCCTCCATTGGCATAGACAATAATATGCATCTTTCTTCAAAATCGACCTGACTAATTAAGGTACAGTAAGAAAAGTTTCTCCAAATTCTCGCCTGCCTGAGTCTGAATGAATTACAATGACTGTTCCTTACATGCCAATTAACCATATTCCGAAGGACTCATTCATTGATAAGTAACTTTTATTGAGTGCTTATTATGCGTCAATACTAAGACAAAAATGAGTGAAACAAAGCCCCTGTTTTAGGAACTCAGAGTACAATAGGAAGGATTGAAACCTCCATATGCCTCGGGTGTGGCCCTAAAAGGAAAAAGGACAAAATAAAAAAAAATAAAAAAAAAAGGAAGGATTAATATGTAGATACATACTTTACAAAACACAACTATAAGAATGGAGTATAACAGAGTAGAAAAATTAAAAAAAAAAAAAAAAAGAACAGAACTCAGCGTTGGGGTATGGGGTGGGAATAAAGTCACTAGGAAACCACTGTCCTAGACGTCAATTTGGTTGTTGCTTATTTATCTCTATGTCTTAAACAGAAGATGCACAGAAGGAAGGACTGGAAATACCATCATCCCTGAACTCCCTCTTCAGAGCTGCTACTCACTAGGACTCAGACGTCTCAAGTGGAAGACATGAAAGAATTCCCGGTGATGAAAAAATTCCTAACATCCTTGAAAACAACTTTATTTTTTTAAAAGGCAAGAATTCTTGAGAAGATCGGAACTAGAAAATAATCTAAGATGCAACTTTTTTCTGCTCTGTATTTCCAGAGTGGCAGCCAATACAGTAATATAACGTCTAAGTGGAAGACAATGGGGTCTCAGGTTTCAAGGGAGAAAGAGGGGGGGCCTTCCAGCGGTGAGGAACACCGAGGGGAATCCTGGTAAGTGCTCAACAGCCAGCTCCCCAAGAAAGAAAGGCCTTGATGTGCACTGTTTGCCAGTTTCCATGGTGTTAATACTCCCACCATGGCCTATTTGGAGCTACCGGCATGAAGTCCCTGGACACAGAGGTGGGAAGAGACATGCACAGTTGGCTCTCATGAGCTGAGCAGCTCCAGCCCAGCACTGGGTGTGCCAGTTCCGTATCATGGGTCACTGGGGCCAAGAACTTGCCTGGACTTTGGCAGGGCCTTTACAACATGAACCATCATGACACCAAGCAGAGCCTCCCTCTTTTCCAAGGTGACATTTTATAGTCAAGGATGGGCTTACATTACACATGAATTAAAATGGCCTGGAAAACCCTAACTAATGGAGCAAAATGGCCCACCACAGTTTGATTTTACAGGAAGAGAAGATACAATGAATCCTTGATTCATGACCATGTGTTATTTAAATATTGCTTTTGATCTTTTATCCAGAATCCTAGCTCAAATGATCAGAGATCTTCCTGTCTTCTGACATAATTAGGGAGCTGCTGCTTGGCTAAGCTGGAGGATAATCAATTTGACCTTGAAAGTTTGTCTATAGTCAGGACACAGACATGGTCAGGACACAGACATGGCGGCCAGAGTAGCGTCTCCCTTGTTACGCAAACATCAGCTACAGACTTAGTTCAAGGACAAAGGAGCTCTAACAGAGAGGGTGCAGATTATGACGGCCAGCAGGCCCCACATGGCCACTATATTTGTTAATGGCCTTTAGTTCATGGATTAATTGCTAATACTTAAATATCAAGGATTTTCGTTAAGTACCTGGGTTTGACACAGCCCTGGGATTGGAGTCAGACAGAACAACACTCCACCTGATGGGCAGAACTTCATCTGCCTTTTGTTTTCCCAGTTGTGCTCTTACTTTTCCTAAATTAAATTTAAAAGTGATTTTTGGTTTGCATTCATGTCTTAGATGCGCTTTCCATATGCCCAGGCCTATTTATTCTTTTCTGTTACTTTCCTGGGCTCCCCGAGAACCTGAGCTTCCATTCTTCATCCACTAATATTCCTTGAAAAAAGGTCTCCCTTGAACGGGTTGCAGAGGAGTCATCTGTGTTGCAGTGAAACTACAGCCACCATAAAAAAGTCTCCAATATTCTCCTCGTGAAAGCGCCTCCATATTTACTATCGTCTCTGTTCCAGGGAGCTGCATCAGCCTGACCTGTTACTCAAGTTCACATTTTTTCGGAGCACCAGGCCCTCCTCTTAGCCCACTTGTTCAAGGGTACAGACACTTCAGGGTAATAAAAGTGGCTTATTGCTGGTTTCCAAAGACTGAGGCCTTCCCCTCCCTCAGGCCCACGGCAGTGTCAAATGATCACCTCCCCTCCAACCTCTGCAATGAGCAGGAGGCGTCTCCCACCTGCTTCTCACCAAAAACAAACAAAAAAAGCTTATCTAGATCTACACACACTAAGTGGCAAACTCCCTCATGATCATTACAGCATTACGTTTAAGTGTAGATGAGCCAGTCTCTAGTCCCCATTGGGCAACTCTGCATCGGGTTTGGAACTGAGAAGAAAAGAAACATCTGAGTGGAAATAGTTTGAAAAGGACCTTATATATTTTTTCTCACATCTTATTTGAGTCCCAAAGTTCAATTACCTGAAGTTTCATGAAATCAGTTCTTGGGATATTTTCCGTTCAAGCTGGATTAATGCAATAGTCAAAGTTTCTGCAAATCCTACTACTCTTTCAAAGTAAGTTTGAGTCTTCTAATGGAAAAGTCAGGATATCTTCCTGGTAGTAAAACTTGGAGAAGTGATTTTATTCACAAATTATACCATGTAAAATATGATCATATGTAAGGTCCCCACACTAGGCTGGCCGACTACACAAGCCTCTCTCTAGATAGTCAGACCTCAGCTACAGACTTGGTTCTAAGGGTGAATAAGCTGAAGCACAGCAGTGCCTGCCGATGTGATGACCACAGGCCCCACCGGACACTCGAGCTGTTAAATCGCCAGCAAGGCCAGCATCTGAGTGAGAAGTGCTGAGGGCCAGGACCAAGGCAGAGGGAAAGGGCCTGGGGAAGAGGGAAAGCTAGGTCCCAGCAAGAGTGACCCGCCCTGGTTTCCCTGGGACTCTCGGGATTTACCCATGAAGTCCCGCATTCCAGGAGACACTTTGGTCCCAGGTATCCCAGCCCCAGCAGGAAACTGACATCATACTCAAACTGAGCCATGTGGGGAGAGGAGGATACAGCGAGTAGCAAAAGGATGGCCAGGGTTGGGGAGCAGGGACGCAGGGCAGAGGGCAGCAAACCAGTAAGAGTAGGACACCTTTGTCTCATCTAAACCCGAAGGTAGAAGAGAGGAGATGGTTTCCAGACCCAACAAAGAGAGGTGCATGGAGGGGCCTGGGATGAGCTGTGACCCCCCCTGGAGGGACACTGCGGGCTTCCTCTCCTCCCTCCTCTGAGTTCTTGCTGGAGTGCCCACTGGCTAAAGCATTGACTAGTAAATCACAGCCCACAGGCCAAAGCCAGCCCAAAGCTTGTGGCTTGTTTCAGACAGGCTGGAAGATCCACCTCCTGCCAGCTCTGCCTTCACACTACAATGGCAGAGTTAAGTCCTAGAGCAGAGACCTGATGTCTCCCAAAGCCTAAAATATGTATTATCTGGCCTTCTAAGAAGAAGTTTGCAGACCCCTGGGCTAGGCCCGCTGAAAGCCAGAGAGCAGGGGAACTCGACTTGGGCAGAGGGCAAAGTGCAAAAGGGTAAGGAGTGGGCTTGGAGGGGCCGATGAAGCTGCCCAGCACACTCTTCCCTTATGGCCCCGTGATTTGTTTTGTTTGTTTGTTTGTTTGTTTTACAGCCAGACCTGTGGTATATGGAGGGTCCCAGGCTAGGGGTCAAGTCAGAGCTGCAGCTGCCAGCCTACACCACAGCTCACAGCAACGCTGGATCCTTAACCCACTGAGTGAGGCCAGGAATCGAACCCACATTCTCATGGATGCTAGTCGGGTTCGTAACCAACTGAGCCACAACAGGAACTCCTTCTCCCCTGTGATATTAATCACAAAAGTGGAGAACCACTGGGAGAATCTAGGCCAGAAAGTTGAAAAGAGAGGCACCCCACAATTACCCCAGTAAAAACAAAATCATGAGCTTCTTAAGCAACCATCCATGAACCAGCCCTTTTTGAATTAGGTTCCCGCAGAGAAGGTATAATTGTGGAAAGATGGGATTTGAAAAGCCCAGGGGCACTCTGCCTTTTCACAGTAGTATTTGAGTGAATTTTCTGAAAGTTTGATATTAAAAAAAAAAGTTCTTTCAACAGCCAAAGAAAACGCTGTTAATTAGTAAACAAGAGGGATATGGGGGTTTAGTTTATTCTTTGGGACAAGAGTAACTGCACATTTCATAATAATTCTCAGTATCCATGTGACAAATAGTAACTGATCACTTATGACCTGCCAGTCCTGTACTACGTACCGGAGACAACACAGCAAGCGAGAAAGATACGTTTTCTGACCCTCACGGAGCTTAATTCCAGTGTAGGAGATATCAATGTACAAGTAAAAAAAAGTATGGAGGATGATTTCAGAATGATAAATTCTATAGAGAAATGAACCCTGAGTGACGGCGTGGGGAGAAGGACTGTAGGCAGCGGTTGGAAAGCGTCTTTGATGAGAATGATGAGGCTTTGGTCTTGCCAGGCTGAGGGAGGTGCCTTAGAGGCAGAGGCAGCAGCAAGCTTGAAGGCAAGGCTTGGCTGCAGGGATGAGCCCAGGGATGGAGGGCAGGCCAGGGAGGCTGAAGGACGGCACAGTGGATGACGTCAGAGTTAGGTGAGGCTTATGGCCTTTGATGCTGTACAAAAAGAAATTCACGCAGCAGGTCTGGGGATGCAGCTTTGGAATGGCCTGCTTGCCAGGTTGTCCCACGGCTGGCATCTGGGAACTTGGATTTCCGGACAGTTCCCACCAGCCAAACTGATTAGAGTGTCTCCCTGTGCCTAAACTGTTTGCACCAACAGTGGGGTTTATGCTGAGCTCATCCTTCTGGAAGCCTGGAATTTTGCTACATACCAGGTTGAAGGAGCCCATGGGACCAGCACCCAGTACTAACCCAAGGCACTCAGTCTCTAGTGAGCTTGTCTGGTTGGCAACATTTCACATGTGTTACCACAACTCTGAGCTGGAGGAATGCTCATCCTGGACCCTCGGGGAGGGGACTCCTGTGCAGGTTCCCCTGACTTCACCCCATGCACTTTTCCCCTTTGCTGACCTTGCTGTGCCTCCTTTCCCTGTAATAAATCTTAGCTATGGGCACGATTACATCCTGAGTCCTCTGAGTCCTCCTTGGGGGTTGCAGTGGAGTGGTCTTGGGGCCTCTGGACACAAAGGGCAGTGTTTCACTCATTTTCTCTGATCCAGAACCCTGGGGAAGCACTTTACATAAACTTCCCCATGTAATCCTCACCACAGTCTCTGAGCCTGGCGACACCTCCCCGTTAGCACCACCCCCATTTTATAGATGGAGTTAATTAAGATGCGGAGCGTTTCCACACCTCGCCCAAGGTCACGCGGCTGAGCCTGACAGAGAATCCAAGTGGTTTAACTCCCAATCCTATGATTTGCCCTCTGGGCTCATCCACAGTATGCACACAGCCTGCAGAAAACTCAGGGATTTTTTGCATATTTGTTTGACTTCTACCAAAACGGTCCACTCATTTTAAGACTTTAATCTATTTTATCATGAGATGCTCCAGCAAAGCTCATTCAAGCTCCACCTCTCAATCCTGATAGTGATTTTGAGCCTTTGTTGTAAGAGAGACTATTAAGATTTGGCAATAAGATTCTTCAAGGGTGATAAATATCCCTTCAAAGGGACTACATATCCATTGTCTGAATAACTCTGTCCTAAAAATGAAAGTCACACTTGGGGAATGGAAGGGTGGGTTATGAAAATGTAAATTAGAATAACTTTATTGGCTGAGGTGAATCCAGCTCATCTTGTCACAAAGAAGGATGAGTCTGGTAGGTCCCCACTAAGCCAAGCCTGAGATGTTACAGAACATGGGCACGTGGCATCAGGTGCCTCAAAACGGAGGATGACGTCTGCTGCTCAAAGCAGGCAGCAGAAAATGCTGAGATGCTAGTAATTTCTTTACACTGGAAATTATTTGTATACATTTGGGCAAAAGAAAAAAAAAACAAAACTCTTTAGGTCTGACTTCCTTTGTTATCAGTGTTTCTCAAAGTGGGTTGCATGTACCACTGCAGTGTGTAAGATAATTTTAGGCAGGACACTCAGATGAACTTT
This sequence comes from Phacochoerus africanus, assembly GCF_016906955.1. NCBI lineage: Eukaryota > Metazoa > Chordata > Mammalia > Artiodactyla > Suidae > Phacochoerus > Phacochoerus africanus. Next base: position 5,590,806 of record NC_062551.1, read on the forward strand.
TAAAAAAGTTTTTTGATAATGACGTTTTATTTTAATGTTTGCCTCCTGTTTAGAGTAACCAGTATTGATTTTCTGTTTATGGTAATGACAGGTAATGTCCTTCCTTAATAATATTTATGCCAAATACGAAATTGATTTAAACAAAAGTAAACATGAAAGAGAATGTAGGTCTATAAAAATATATACACGGAAGAGTTAAGTGGGCGAAACCCTGACCTGGATAACTGGTCTGGGAGGATGTGCAGACAGGGAATTTCAGCCAAAGGCAGGAAGAGTGGGAGGAAAGTAGGTATCTGTCAGAACCAGAGAAAGGGAAGCCCTGCTAAATTTTGCATTAGTGTCATCTCTGGACCAGCAGGCTCCCTGTGACCTGGGAGCTTACTGTAAACGCAGATTCTCAGGCGCCCCCCAGACCCACTGAGTCAGAAACTCTGGAGGGAGACCTGGTAATCTATGTTTCCACAAGCCTTCTGGGGCAGGGGGGTCCAATGCCCACGCATGTTTGCGACCCACAGCATGAGATGATCCACCAATCAATTGCTCACTCATTCACTCATTAAACGCAAATGAAGCACCTTCTACACACAAGGCTCAAGTTCATACTCAAGCCCCTGGGAAGCCACAAAGGAAGAAGACATTTCAACATTTTACTAACAATGCAGGGCACATGCTGTGAGTGAATCATGGTGAATTCTGACGAGCAAAGCCTGAGCAAATGGGTGTCTGCTGTACACAGAGGCTCTGGGGCTTGGAGCATGATCTCCCGGGATGTGTTTGCAGGGGGGCGGGGGAGACTCCCTGGTGTGACCAAGACATATATTCATTTTATTGTCATAGACTGATCGAGCTGATGAAACTCTGGCCAAGAATTAAATGTCCTCGGTTTGCTGGAGGCAAGCGTGCATATAGATTGATCATCAGAGCAAGGCAATTCTGGTCTCCTCCTGTGTGTGAGCTGAGACCTTCAGAGCCTGGGGAAACTTCTGTCTGGGGACCGAGAGTGACGAGGCCACTGGGCAGCTCTGCCGTGGCAGAGTAATTCCTCACGGTTTAGGATCTCAGGGCTACATCCGAGGTTATAGTCCTTGCGGGCCAGCTGAGTGGAAGTGGGTTAGGAAATGACAGAGCAGGAGTAAGGGCAGAACAAGGAACATCTTGGCTCATCCGGGGTTACTGTGACTGAATTCGCTTTGCTCAGGAAACTGGCTAGGTGGGGCATGTGGGCGGGTCAGAATGCAGCCTCTGCATTCACAGGTGGGGCAGCTGTGGAGTTTAAATCCAGAGACTATGTGACCTTGAAAAGAGAGAAGAGATGGAAATTTATACCGCACTTTCTCTGAATGTAGGAAAGAGCATAATATATATGTTGAAATGGCGCTGCTTTAGACATAGCAGGCTAAAGAAAATATATTACAATAAATGTTACCTGTTTCCTTTTACTCCTATTAATGTGGCTACCAGCAAAAAATTGTGCTTGTGGCTTGGATTAGATTTCTATTGGACAGTGCTGCTCCAGAGCAGGGGTCTGCTAACTTTTTCTCAAAAGGTCAGATAATAAGGATTTTAGTCAGGCTTTGAGGACCACATGGAGGCAAAATGGAGGCTATCATGTAGGTACTTAAATAAGCTATTTAAAAATATAAAAACCAATCTTAGCTTGTGGCTTCAAGCAACTAGGTAGCAGGCTGGATTTGACCCACGGATCACAGTTTGCAGATCTCTGTTCTAGAGCATAATGTGCCTCAGAACACCCAAAGCACAGCTGCATGGACCCAGCTGTCCACTGTGTGACCAGACGTATGTCAGGTGGACAGAAACTGAGGCTCAGATCCAAAGTCTGTCAGCGGACAAGTTCATCTTCTCAATCACCAGGTTTCATTAGTGAAAGGCCTCTTTTTATTTTCTCCTTTTCTCATCTTTGGGGAGAATCTTTCTTAGGGTTCTTTGACAATGTCAGACAGCCCTGACAGCATGCTTGGCCCCAAAGAGATGCTCTTAAAATGGATAACAAAAGGAATGCATAAGTGACTGGGGCTCCTGGCGGTTTTAAAATCTCTCTCTTGCTTCTCTTTCAGTACAAATGACTAAGGGTTATGTAGCTCAGCCATCTAGTGCAGGCCCCTGCTTTTCACGCATGAAGCACTGACCTTTAAATTCATTTGAAAGATACGAGCAGCCTGCCAGATTGGGGGGGGGGGGGAAGACCTCCAAGGGTCTAGTAGCAAGAATTGCATTCAGTGCATCAAGAGTTAATCCTCCCATGCTGAGGGTTATTAATATAGGAAGTACAAAGCAGTCATATCTATCTTCTGAAAGCAGACGAGCTGGCTAGCACTGAATTGAGAAAATTATTATTTATTAAAAATGAGATAGTCACGGGCCAGTGACTAATCCTGATTGGGTTCAGAGACAATTCCCCACCCACCAGGCAAGTAATACATTTTTCAGAAAGGTATTTTGTTAAATACAAAGTGCCAATAACATTGTTATTCATCTGGTCTAAGCTTGCATGTAGGATCTTTTCACATTATAATGGCACTGACAGAGAAAAAAACCCTCACCGTGGTCATACCCCATTTTTCTCCTAAGTAGCCTGGTATTGCCAATGTGCTCAGAGCTGGGGCTTCCTTCAAGCCTTAGAGTGACTCAGGTATCCCCCAGAGACTATGGGACTGGAGTGGATTGAAGACAGATGCCATCAGGTGCCCAGGTTGGCATAAGGCTCTCCCCTCGAGAGGAGAACAGAGGAGGAACAGAGGGAATCATTTTCCATCCCCACTGATTGCAAAGGCAACACAAGGCCCTTGAGTGGTTAATAGAAAGGTCAGAAGGGATGCATTTGGAGCGTGTTTTGCAAAAGAAGAATTTGACAAGGCAGTGAGTCCATGGGGATCAGAATGATATAGCAAAAGGCTGTTGGTTTCTTGGAATGATTTTGAAGTCAAGCAGACCCAAATATGAATCTTTATGCCACCATTTAGTATCTATGCAGCTGCTACTGAGGCACTTTCTTCTCTAGGGCTAAAGTTTGGTTCATCTGTGATAAGGAAAGATAAGCTATTTTGCAGGGTCAGTGAAGAACAAGCATTAATGTGCTTATGCGTAAGAAGGAAGTGCTACCTAATAATTCATGCTATTAACACTTGAAATCGGAAATTCCAGGAAGTCAGAGATGTTTGGTTGCTATACAAATTAAAGCAGGTTCCTGGGAGATGGACCTGTGTCAACTGGCTTCTCACATCCGTTCTCCCTCTGCCTGCTCTCTGCAAATGCTACCACAACACACTGACTCATTTTAAGAGTAAGAAGGTGGAATTCCAGGATGGGAATTTTGTAGTAAATGTGTCATATCTTTCCAGCTCGCCCATGTAACAGACAATGCTAATCCATTGCTACATTTCTATCATATTGGCTGGATCCAACATCAGAATTATTCCCAACACAGTTTCCTGGCATCTACTGCCAAATAATTGGAGTTGTCATTTGAATCAAAATCTGCCCATCTTCCTTTGTGCAGTCAAATGTGTATACATACCATTTCAGTGGCTGGCAACTGGCAGATGATCAAGAAATTCATTTTCTTTCTATCCATTTGTGTTTTGGAATATACAGTTATTGTTTAGTGATGTCTGATTTAGAGGTATGAGCTTATTGTAACATGGCAATGTTATCAAAACAATTCATACGGTTATTTGTTTTGTTTCTTTGTGGTGGTAGTAACTGAAAGAGTATGAGATTTATGTTTCATGGTGAATCTTGCACATGATTTAAAAATCTAATTATAACTGTAGATAGTGACAGCAGGCTCTACACAGTGCATATATATATATATATATATATATATATATATGTTTAGTAGACTGCATTTTCTGATTCGCATCTGGATTTTTGTAAGCATGTTGATAGACCGGGGCGGGGGGGAACAGAGGGAAGAGGAATATGAGGAGGAGGAGGAAGAAAAGGAGGTGGTAATGATGTTATACCCAAGTTGTAAACATCTACTTGCTCTAAAACACTTAAAACTATGAGAAAGACAATGCAGTAATCAGGGTTGAAAGGAAAGCTCTCGACATTGCAAAACTTATTTTCTAACTGGCTTCATGTTCATAATTAATGGCTAATATTCTGCCATTTATAAGGAATTAAAATAAACAGTGGTTTAATGAGATTTCACTAGGCCACTTGCAAACACTCAATCAAACCTCATTTTCAATATGCGAAAAATGTCTCCTTGACTCATAATGCATTTAGGGTCAACAGTAACATCTTCATACATAAAAGATTCCATGCTGCTTTTAAAGAAGAGGTAATTATAAGACAGGGGTCACACAGAAGGTCTAGGTTTTGTGTAACTTCTATTCTAATTAATTTATCACATGTGGGATTTTGCTTTGGCTTCCAAGTGTTGATCTTTTATAGCTACCACATTCCACGTGATAATGGGTTTTATTCCTTCAAAAGGTCATTCTTGATATAATTTCTCCGTTAACAGAAGGAACCTAGGAGCTTGGGTGTTCCTGTATGTCATTGCATCGTGAAAAGTCATTCGGCAAAGTCCTGGGTCTCTTTTGCCCTTAGATGTTATTTAAAAACCAAGAGGTCAAGGCATTTGAACAAAAGGTGAGAAATTCAATTAATCACTAGGAAGGTTGTCTTCACAATGGCAGCCCCAAGGAAGCATATGGATCAACAGAAATATTTGTAGCTGAAGAAGTATTTTCTCTTTCCCCTTCTGGTTTATAAGTGAGATGACCCAGATATGACTGTTATTTGGTTTTCTCTTTGTTTTGCGGCTGGTTTTCTTAGGGTGGCATGATCCACAGCTGGGGTTCTCAACCCTTTCATCATCAAGAAACCTTTGTGTGGTTGTTTGGGTTGTTTCCTTCTGATGCTTCTCATTCTTTGAAAACCTTGGGTCTTCCAAGTGAACTGCAGTTATTAAGTAATAATTATTTCATTTCCCAGGGCCCCCCCCCAACTTAAAAGAAATCAAAGATGTACATAATTATCAAATAGAATTCTGCTTTAAAGCAGAGAAGGTCGATGTCAGCCTAGCTCAGAATAAATGTATGAGTTCAGTCAAGATTTCTGTGATGCTGACAATTTGCAAACCCCAATCACTAACTGCAAAGAAGACCCTGGACTGAGGCAACTCAAAACCATTGTGCATGCAGATGACATGGGATTTGTTTAGATGCAGATTCTGACTCAGTGGGTCTGTGATGGGGCCTGAGAACCTGCATTTCTGACAAAAGTGTCCAGATGCTGCTAATGCTGCTGGTGCACTGACCACACTCTGAGATGTGAAGCTCCAGATAATAAGGGAGAGTAAAGAGGGAATTGGGTCACAAGATGTGGTCCAATCTCACCTCCAAGGAAGAGCTGTGAAGCACCTTCTGTATGCCAGGCCCATGAGAACACCATGCACATTTTTGTATGCAATATATTAATGGGGAAATACAGTAACATTTTTCCTTTAATGGTTCAAACCATATCTTGCCATATAAAAATTCTGTGCATTCCAGAAAAAAAAAGCCAGACTATCTTTGGGATTGGAATTATTTCCATGGCTACTATCATATGCATATAATATTACTTTCACTGGCCTTCCTTCATAGCTGATTTACAGATTAACAAATGTTTATGTGCCAGATACCATGCTAGGCAGTAGATATATGGTGCTTGAGAGAAACAGATATAGTCCATGCTCTCCAGAAGTGTCAAGGTAGAAAGACACTGGCAGGTAAGAATACAAAGAGCTACATAATTACATATATATACATATATAAATGTATGTGTGTATATATGTATATATATGTATTTGTGTAAAGTGTATATATAAACATATATATAATGTAATATATATGAATACATAAAGAGTGCTAGGAAAGAAGGGAGTGTGTTGTCTCATCTGCTTAGTGCTCCAGTCCTCACTCAATTACAAGCAAATGCAACTAGCTCCTCTTCTTCTAGAACATTCATTGCGCCATGCACTGTTTCTGACCCAAACAACACTGCTCGCTTGCTGCTCGTGGGGACTCCAAAGGTTGGTGAGGAAGGAAAGATGCCCACTTCCACAATTACTGCTCGAGACTTAGTGTGGTGTGTGCATAACAAAGCCTAGCATGGTGTCTCTCACAAAGCCGGCATTCAAGTAGACCCCTCTGAGAGACTGAACGAATGGAGGCGTCCACAGGTACAAGACCAAGTGTGTTCTGCGTAGGGACAATCTGAAAAGGTGCCGCACAGTGGCCCTCATTCGCCTTCCGTGCAGAGCATGGTCACCATCCAATTCTCAGAAACTTTGCTCTTTTGGAGGAAAAAAAAAGTGATAATAACATTTTCCTCAGAGGATTGTTGTGGGGATTAATGAGATAATATCTATGAAAGGTTTACTCCACAGCTTGGCAAATAGTGAATATTCAGTAAGTGAAACTACTGGTTACTCTTAACCTCATCTTTATTATTATTTTCCTAATGATTACTATGGAAGTGGCATATGATACAGACCTCAAAGGAGATGAAGGATTTTGACACATGGAGATGATGCGAAGGGCGCTGCAGAGAAAACAAGTCTTTAAGAATCAGATTATTGCCTACTTATTCAATAAATATGCCACTGGTTATTTGTGTTTGCCAGGGAATTAGGTGAAGATTAATTAATATTTATAAAGTATCTTGATATCCATGTAATATCTAGTAAGCAATTAGTTCTGTAACACAAAGCCAAATCCTTTTACATACCAAACAATGTAAAACAAACCAAATACAGCTGTGTAAGAAGGAACAGAATTTCATTAACTTCTGTTGTAGGAAATATGCAGCCAGTTGAATTTTTTCCCCCTTTTAGTAATTTGCTTGCTGATTTTCTCTGGCTTCCTAGTACATTTTCCCGCCTTACCCCCTGCAGCCCCAAATCAAATTATTTCCTCTTGAGTAGCAGTGAAAACAGAAGTGGGATGAAGGCAGATGCAATTCTGGCCTCTCCTGCCTGGGCAGTGTTCTCAGCCCAAGACTGCAGAGGTGGTTTTACAGGGAGGAAAGCAGGGCTCCCAAGGGACATATTTCTAATCCATCACCCTAGTCAGGTGGTGTTAAAGGTGATATGTCCCCTTGGTCTAGATCTTGGGCTCTCTCCAGTCCACGTGTGCATGCATGTTGACTTGACTGGATTCTCCCAACCCTCCTAATGGTTTGCATGTACCATCCTTACTTTTGGACAGTATGTTGTTACATAACCATCAATCTCTTGTCCCCACCTTTTACTAAAGATGAAAATTTCTAGCCTACAAATCCCAAGCCTGCATTCATTGCGAAAGCTTATGATCCATGAAACTTTATTTAAAAAACCTCATCCATGAACCAGATATAAAAAAAAGTTACTGCAAATGGCCAACAACACATGAAAAGGTACTCAACATTGCCAGTCATGAGGGAAATAGAAGTCAAAGCCACAATGAGAAATCACCTCACACTTGTCAGAATGCTTATTATCAAAAGCCTACAAGGAGTTCCTGTTGTGGCGCAGTGGTTAACCAATCCGGCTAGGAATCATAAGGTTGTGGGTTCGATCCCGGGCCTTGCTCAGTGGGTTAAGGATCTGGCATTGCCGTGGGCTGTAGTGTGAGTCGCAGACGAGGCTTGGATCCTGCGTTGCTGTGGCTCTGCCATAGGCTGGTGGCTACAGCTCCAATTAGACCCCTAGCCTGGGAACCTCCATATGCCGTGGGAGTGGCCCAAGAAAAGGCAAAAAGACAAAAAAAAAAAAGAGTCTGCAAATATCAAACATCATCAAGGATGTGGAGAAAAGGGAGACCTTGCATATTGTTGGGAAGAATGTAAATTGGTGCAGTCACTGTAGAGAAATGGTATGAAAGTTTCTCAAAGAACTAAAAATAAAACTACCATATGACCCAGGCATTCCACTTCTGAGTATACATCTGAAAAAATAAAAACAATAATCCAAAAAGCTATATGCACCCCAATGTGCATAGCAGCATTACCAACATGGAAACAAGTGTCCATCAACAGAAGAATAAATAAAGAATATGCGGTATGTATGCCACACACACACACACACACACACACACACAGTGAAATATGATTCAGCCATAAAAAAGGAAAGATTTTTGCCATTTTGCCATTTGCAGCAATATAGATGGACTTGGAGGACGTTATGCTAAGTGAAATAAGTAAAACAGAGAAATATAAACACTGGATGATGTCACATGTGAAATCTAAACAAATACAATAAATTAGTGGATAAAACAAAAAAGAAGCACACTCACAGGTATGGAGAACTAACTAGTGGTTACTGAGGTCGGGGGAGGGACAATACAGAGGGTGGGGGAATAGGAGGCATAGCTTCTCTCTCACTCTTGCCCCCTCTTTCTAGATGTAGCTCCGCACCCGTTTCCGGGATGGTTCTGAAAGTCTTATCCGAGTGGAAGACTTTCTCATCAAACACAAACAAACTAAACTACCAGACTAAATCCATCCAGAAATGCATCCTCTTTCACCTCTCAAGATAGGATGACCAACTGTCTCGTCCAGGCCTGAAAGGTTTCCAGGATGTAAGACTTGCAGTACTAGGAGTGGGGAAGTCTTGGACAAACCAGGATGGTTGGTTACTTGACTACTCTCTCGCCTCCTAAGGTAGAGTATCCTGTCTCCATCAAGGGAGACAAATGTGATGATGAGCAAACTGGAGGTACAGGCTCCATGCTGCACCCACATCCACCCAGCCACCCCTACACCATAAAGCCTCACAAGTATTCCCCGCCCCCCTTATCCATCACTATTCTGTTCAAATAACCCAACCTAAATCTGGACCATCCCCTTGGAGTAAAAAGGGCACTGATGCTGAGGATCTTTTTTTTTTTTTTAATTATTTTTGTTAATTTTTTTTTTCCCGCTGAACAGCATGGGGATCAAGTTATCCTTACATGTATACATTTTTTCACCCACCCTTTGTTCTGTTGCAATATGAGTATCTAGACATAGTTGTCAATGCTACTCAGCAGGATCTCCTTGTAAATCTATTCTAAGTTGTGTCTGATTATCCCAAGCTTCCGATCCCTCCCACTCCCTCCCCCTCCCATCAGGCAGCCACAAGTCTCTTCTCCAAGTCCATGATTTTCTTTTCTGTGGAGATGTTCATTTGTGCTGGATATTAGATTCCAGTTATAAGTGATACCATATGGTATTTGTCTTTGTCTTTCTGACTCATTTCACTCAGTATGAGAGTCTCTAGTTCCATCCATGTTGCTGCAAATGGCATTATGTCATTCTTTTTTATGGCTGAGTAGTATTCCATTGTGTATATATACCACATCTTCCAAATCCAATCCTCTGTGGATGGACATTTGGGTTGTTTCCATGTCTTGGCTATTGTGAATAGTGGTGCAATGAACATGCGGGTGCACGTGTCTCTTTTAAGTAGAGTTTTGTCTGGATAAATGCCCAAGAGTGGGATTGCGGGGTCATATGGAAGTTCTACGTATAGATTTCTAAGGTATCTCCAAACTGTTCTCCGTAGTGAGGATCATATTAAAGCAGTTTTTAGACATGATCCTCCCCAGAGGCACCATGTCTTGCCTCAGTCTCCCCACAATGGGGACTTTTTTGTGAAACCAAAGACAAGAGTTAGAACACCTCCTACAGCTCAATACCAAAAAAACAAACAATCCCATCAAAAAATGGGCAGAAGATCTAAATAGACAATTCTCCAAAGAAGACATGTGGATGGCCAAAAAACACATGAAAAGATGTTCAACATCACTCATCATTAGAGAAATGCAAATCAAAACCACTATGAGGTACCACCTTACACCAGCCAGAATGGCCATCACCAAAAAGTCTACAAACAGTAAGTGCTGGAGAGGGTGTGGAGAAAAAGGAACCCTATCACACTGTTAGTGGGATTGTAAATTGGTGCAATCGCTGTGGAAAACAGTATGGCGATTCCTCAGAAAATTAAAAATAGAACTACCATTTGATCCAGCCATTCCACTTCTGGGCATCTATCCAGAGAAAACCATGACTGGAAAAGACACATGTAATCCAATGTTCATTGCAGCACTATTTGCAATAGCCAAGACATGGAAACTACCTAAATGCCCATTGACAGAGGAGTGGATAAAGATGAAGTGGTACATATACACAATGGAATATTTCTCAGCCATTAAAAGGAACAAAATAACAGCATTTTTAGCAACATGGATGGACCTAGAAATTATCATGTTAAGTGAAGTCAGTCAGACAATGAGACACCAACATCAAATGCTATCACTTACATGTAGAATCTGAAAAAAGGACACAATGAACTTCTTTGCAGAGCGGATACGGACTCACAGACTTTGAAAAATTTATGGTTCCCAAATGAGACAGGTTGGGGGGGTGGGGGGATGAGCTGGGGGTTTCGGATGGAAATGTTATAAAATTGGGTTGTGATGATCATTGTACAACTATAAATGTAATAAATTCATTGAGTAATACTAATATATATATATATAGAGAGAGAGAGAGACAAAAAGAAAAAAAAAAAGGCACTGCCCAGAGGGAACCTAGCCTAGCTCTGTCACCTGATACTGTGATTCTGCAGTGTCCTTCTAGAAGGGTGGGACCTGCTTATCTATCCACCCTCACAGCACAGGACTTATCACTACATCATGAAAATCCCTTGTGGCTCCTTCCCCAGTCATCTTCTAGGGCTCTTTGGTCAGAACCTCTGGCCCTATCTCCCTTACTCTCTGGGTTGCAGACCGCTGCCCAACCCCTCTGTATCTTGGAGACCACAGCTGTCTCTGAAACCAGTAACCAAAGCCCACTTGTGGCTAAACAATAAATTCTTATCCAAAACTGTAAAGATGAAGACATCCTATCAGAAAGAAGTTCACAAGATCACTAAAGCAGTATTTGCCTGGACGATTACAAACTGAAACCACTCTGTCCCCTTCTAAAAGCCCCAGTGAGCATATTTTACTAAACTAACATTATTATTTTTTAAAGAAATTAGCACCAGCAGAGCAAGGCTGAGGCTACATTCCCTGGGTAAGCTATGAGCCAAATGTGTCCACAGACAGAAATAACCCTGACTTTATCAACAGGCAGAGGGTAAGCAGAACAGGCCAGAGGCTTGATGAATCATTCCAGAGACAGCCATGTGGCATCTTTCTGTAATTAGCTCAACTGTGCATTCTTAGGGCCTTTCCCAAGGCCCCTGAGAGCTAACCATAGTCTTTCTCAGCATCTCCAACTGTTGAAACTTGAAAACTCACCTCATTTTCCGACAATGCCACATTTTAATCACATTTAGGTGTGTAAACTCAATCCCAAAATTATTGATGATACCTGCCAAAGTGTTTCACCAGCAAATCCACTAAGTTACTTACAAATCAAAAAAAAGCTGATGGAACAAAATGCCGCATTCAGTACATTACAAGCACTTGCCATTGTATAAAGCAATTTAAAATTACTGGGGCACGTCACCTTCTTTTTTTCTTCCCCATAAGTGCTTCCATCTGGAAGTTATTGGGATTCTATTCCTGAGATGAAAGAGGTAATTCAACTTTTCTGGAAGACTTTTTATACGTGTGCATATAACAGAAGCACTATTTTAAAAAAAGGATTGAAGTTCTGATCACGTGCAGCATTGAACAATTTAAAATTATTAAAGTGTTTAAAATTTTATCAATGCTTCAAGTGTGGGACTGAATCTGAGATTGTATGTAGAAAATAAAAACCACAGAGCCATTTTCTATCCTCGCCGCCACCCATTATTAACATCAGAAGTTCGACTTGGATCCTTTAAACCTCCTGCCACATCGGAGGCGTCACAGATCTCAAACAGTCTGACTTCCTGCACAAGCAGCCCTCTGCGTTCAGGTCTTCATTTAGCTCTTTCCTGGCTATTTATAGCAAAGTAAATCAGAATCAGAATCACCTCTCCCTTAGCAGACAGTGCTGCAGCTTGAAAATGTTGGTGAAAATCGTTCAGCTCTACAAGAAATAGGCCACGGAGATTTTAGTTCTCACTATCCAATCAATTCAAAGTTGGATCAAAATTACTTGTCAGCTAATGGGAAGTTTTTATGTTTTGTTTTTGAAGCATAAAGAACAAAAATGAGTTGCTTTGTTCCTAGAAAGTGAGGCGTTGTTAGAAGATGGCACCACACAAAGTAGGTTTTGGGCATTTTCCTGCTGACTTCGGGTTGTGAGGGTGGCGGAGGAGCTGGTGCCCGTCCCTGCTCTAGCAGGCTAAGGGAGACATACCCGTGTTGTCTGACCATTTTCTGATGTTTACTGAGGAAAATCACAGGTGAGAAGCCCTCTGAAAAAGGTCCTCCATCCCTGTCATTTTGTTTTATGTTCACAGTGAAAAAATCCCAGAAACATCGAAGCGGAGAGAATTGGATAATGAACTTCTCTGTACCCGTCAATCCACCTCAACACTAAACTTGTGGCTGACCTTAGTTCAAATGAACATCCTTCTACTCCCCCAGGGGGTCTTAAGGAAAATTCTAGATATCATACTGTTCATCCATAAATATTTATAAGTGTCTGTAAAAGACTGAAGCTCTTTTTTTCAACACAAGCACCATAGATTACGACATCTGTGAACGAAAATAACAAGAATCCCTAACTGTCACTAAACATCCAGCCTGTGTTCACGTGTTCCTAACTGTCTTATCATTTTTACAGCTTTTTTTTTTTTTTCTTTTTGCTATTTCTTGGGCCGCTCCTGCGGCATATGGAGGTTCCCAGGCTAGGGGTCTAATCGGAGCTGTAGCTGCCGGCCTACGCCAGAGCCACAGCAACGCAGGATCCGAGCCGTGTCTGCAATCTACACCACAGCTCACGGCAACGCCGGATCGTTAACCCACTGAGCAAGGGCAGGGATCGAACCCACAACCTCATGGTTCCTAGTCGGATTCGTTAACCACTGCGCCACGACGGGAACTCCCCTTACAGCTTATTTTTTAAGAGCATCCAAAATGAGACCAAATATTGGGATGAACTGATTTATCTCTGACATGTTTTCTTTCTTTCTTTTTTTTTTTTTGTCTTTTTGCTATTTCTTGGGCTGCTCCCGCGGCATATGGAGATTCCCAGGCTAGGGTCAAATCAGAGCTGTAGCCACCGGCCTACGCCAGAGCCACAGCAACGCGGGATCTGAGCCGCGTCTGCAACCTACACCACAGCTCACGGCAACGCCGGATCCTTAACCCACTGAGCAAGCGCAGGGACCGAACCCGCAACCTCACGGTTCCCAGTCGGATTCATCAACCACTGCGCCACGACGGGAACTCCTATCTCCGACATGTTTTCTAACCAGCGAGCCCCCCTTCATAACCTGGCCCGTCTTCACCTTGCGGGTCTGGCTGGATTCATACCCGTGGTGTCACTGAACATGTTCACCTCTCTACTGTGTTTCCCGAAAGTAGGTGGTTACCTCCTGGAGGCCTGATCAGATTCAGACTCAATATTGTCGCCATGAGACCATTTCCCTTAGGAAACACCAACGTCTGCTGTCTTCCCTTTTTTATGACATTAGCGACCAATGTCCTAAGAAGGTCATGGCCATTGCCTAGGTCCACTCATTAAGTTAGAGTTGAGAATACATGATAGTCTATCATTTCTTCAGACAGTCTTGACATTCTTCGTTTCTTCACCACCACTGTGATAGTTGTGGCGTCGGCCTCCTCTGCAGCTCCAACTCAACCCCTCGCCTGGGGACTTCATAAGCCATAGGTGTGGTCACAAAAAGGATAAACAAAGCAAACAAACAAAAAAGAGTGGTTCCTATCACCTTTGAGAGGAGACCAGTAAGTCATTTTGAGTTCTCCTATCATTAGGTACTTGTGGGCATAGACATATGTGATGTGTTTCAATCCATTAAAGTAACTAGTCCAATCGTGATGCTAAAATTGTCTCATCTTTGGCCTATTGATGTTGGCATCTCTAAATGACATGATCCTAACAGCACCAGATAACATCCTTGCTTTTTGATATAACAAGATTTTATAGATTTATCTGGTATACTTCCTGTTCCAGACATGGAATCAACCATTTCCCAAGGAGGCTTGGATGCATTTGCTGGAAAATGGTAATTAGAGATCCTAATCTATTTGCTAAGGAAGCTCATGGCTATTGGGTTGGTCCGTATTTCCGGGCCTTTTTAATAGAAACAGACACATGAATTTTTAAGCTGAAATACATAATGGATTTATATTAACAATGCTACTTCCAATTCTGGACTATAACATTTTTAATTAACCTCCCTGATCTTATATCTGTGGTTTTTTCCCTCCCACACCTTAAAATTCTAATTTTCCTAAAAACTGACACAATTACTCATTTGTTTTATCTCTCAATACACACAACAATAGCAATAACAATACCAACACTACTTCCAACAAAAGCATTACGGAAAAAAGTTACATTTTTCTGTTTCTTTTTTTTTTTTTTAAATCACCATTAAAATGTACCCAGTAATGGATGCAGTCAAATTACTGCATTTTAAAGTCACTGGGGACAGTTCCTCTCTGGGAGTTACGGCCATTACCTGAGTAGACATTTAGGTTCAATTGTTTCCCCAACTTTTGAATTTTATTTTATTATTTATTTAGTTTGCTTTTTTAGGAACACACCTGCAGCACATGGAGGTTCCCAGGCTAGGGGTCAAGTCGGACCTACTGCTGCTGGCCTACACCACGGCCACAGCAACGCAGATGTGACCTGCGTCTGTGACCTACACCACAGCTCATGGCAACACCGGATCCTTAACCTTCTGAGCAAGGCTAGGGATCAAACCTGCGTCCTCATGGATACTAGTCAGATTTGTTTCCGTTGAGCCACTACAGAACTCTAGACTTTTGAATTTTATAATTGCCTTGTTATCTAGTTTTATTTTCTAAATTTATGGAACAAGGCTTATTCAAAAAAGCCTACTTCTTCCTCTTTCTCTTGTTCCTCACTTCTCACTTTAGGTAACTATGTCAGATTATATTTTCTAGAAATGGCCACAGCAATATTTTTAGTTGTACATGTCTTCTCGACCTCACCACTTCCTCTCTAAGAGGTGAAGTCTGCTCTGCTCTCACCTTACTTGAACCTGGGTGGGCCCTGTAACTGTCTGAAAAAGGGGAATGTGGCAAAAGTGACACAGTGTGACTTCTGAGATGAAACATAAAAGGTAATACAGCTTGAGCTGCTTCACTCTCAGGAAAGACACCGTTGGGGTCCTGAGGGAACCTGTGAGAAGACCAGGTACCCAGAGGCCTCCAAGCTGGAGAGACCACAGAGAGAAAGACAGAGCCTCCAGGGAGCCCAGCCCTGCCAGTCCCATCCTGAGCTGACGGAGTCTTCTACTCCTGACTGGGTCATGTGAGGAAGCAAGCTTCCAGACGATCTGAATGATCCCAGCCTCAACTGCTCACTGCAAGCCTGGCGAGACCCACGGAGCTAAGCCCAGACGACCCTAGACCCTGAGAGATACTGCTCTTACCTACAGCCACTAATTTTGTCAAACAGTAATAGATAATTGGAAAGTATACTAACTTTAAAAAAAAATGCTATGGTTTATCCTAGCTTTTCTAAGAAAAAAAGTAAATTTGTATATAAACCTAGTTTCACATCCGTCTGTGGATAGATAGTAGCACACTACACACTTTTCTCCATCTTTCTTTTTTATTTTCCTTTCAACAGTATATCTAGGAGTTATTCTAAAATAATCTATAGCCATACCCCTTATCCCTTTTCAGAGCTGCATAGCACTCATCTGTGCAGGAGTTCCATTATTTATTCAACAAATGCCTTTTGGATAAAATCAGGATGCTTCAAGGTTTGCGTATTTGCAAATATCACTGTAAGAATAACCTGTGTTCTTTTCTAATCACAGGGTTAGGCTAATGTCTCTAGAAGTTCAAACGAGTTAATTTATGTAAAGTTCTTGAACCAGTGCCTGCGACAGACTAAGCACTCAGCAAACATGAGCTACAGATATCACGAAAGAAAAGCCCTTTGGTTTTGTGGGTGGGAGCCAAGTCAGTGAAAAATGTTGCTCACACCACTGGTGCTGTGAACCCCAGTTGAGGGGGCACAGATGGTCTGAAGGGAGCAGAGGCTCACTGGAACCCTGCTTCTTCCCGCCTCCTGAAATGATTCCTTCCACTTGGCCACTTGGCTCTCTAGACCATCCACTTCATTCAGGAGGCAGGGTAAGTATTTCTTCTCTATCTAGGGAAGCCCAACAGACCATCCCCAACCCCAACAGGGTCAGACTCCTCTGCTATTCAAGGCCCCAGAATATTGTTTTCGCACGTTCAGGGCACTTATTTATGTTTTCAGTTTAGACATCTAGGAGCAGTATTATTTGGGGAGGGTCTTCCTTCCCTCCTAGACAGCAAGTTCCATGACTGTCTGCACTCACTGCTGTACCCTGGTGTCAGCCCTGCCTCGCCAAGGCTCTCAACAGAGACATGCAGAGGGGGCACCTGCACAAGACCCAGCTTGGCGAGGCCACACAGAGCTCACCCAAGGCCAAGTTCACAGACCAACTCCAAGCCTGGGAAATTTAGTCATCTACCTTTCGTGGCCTCCTCATTAGTGTAAATTTAAAAAATAGCCTTACGCCAACACCATAAAGGTAATTTCCTCTTGGAAAGGACACTTGCTCATTTGCTTTAAACAGTCATTAATGTTCCAAATTTCCCCTCAGAATTTCATGTCAATGATCCTATGGGGAATTTGAAAGTAAAACCAGACAAATAACGATGTGAGGAAAATGTCAGATGAGAACGGTGAATGCATTACAGACCTTCAACTGATATCGTTGCCGTCAGAGTTCAAGGATTAAATAGTCATCAGTCTGCAGCCTTCCATGGGAGCCCATTTCTCCCTGACAGCAGGCAGTTGCCAGCTTGCCAATAAAGATTGTGTCTACAGTAATTGATGACTTTATCTAATGAGGAGATCTCGGTCTAAAAGTCATAAGGCTCACCCCTCATCAGTAAATGCAGGTCCCAGGGACTTACTCGGAAAGACTTTGCAAGAAAAGGGGCAGCCTTCTTCAAATGAATAAAGATAATCTACCTTATGACTGCAGCCAGGATAGGTGCTCACGGGCTATTAAAAGGGTGCAATATTCAGGACCATGCCCAGGAAACCTGGGGTATGAGTATAACATCCTTATTGAAGAATGCCTTTTCAGACCCCAATCTCTCGGGCTGATAAAGTGTGAGTCCCACATTCACACCACATTCAGGCCTTCACATGCCTTTAGGAAGGACCCCTGGGAGTTTCCCCTTGTGACGCAGTGGTAATGAATCCCATCAGGATTCATGAGGATGCAGGTTGGATCCCTGGCCTCGCTCAGTGGGTTAAGGATCTGGCATTGCCATGAGCTGTGGTGTAGGTCACAGACACGGCTCAGATCCCGCATTGCCATGGCTGTGGCTGTGGCTGTGGCTGGTAACATCCATATGCTGCAGATGCGGTCCTAAAAAGTTGAAGGAAAAAAAAAAAAAAAAGGAAGCCACCCTGATACCCTGATATAATGTTCACCTTACTATCTCCCGTGCCTCTCACAGACCTGTCTCAAAGCAGATTATCAAAAAACACCTGTTGAAAAAAAAGAATGGCTTATTTCCTACTTCCTAGGACCCCAGGAATAATGGCAGTGTGGTTCTAGAAGCAGGAAACCTGGTTAGAAAGCAGTGAGATTTCCAAGAGCACCTTATGTAATCCTCCCCTCCCCCCATGGCAGATACAATTATCCCTGTTTTAAAGATGAAGGAACGGAGAGAAGCTGGTGACATAGTCATCACATAAATGGCATGTACCGGGCAAGGCTAGGATGGACTTCTGGCCCCTCTAACTGCAGCATGCCCTCTTCTGAACCCTGTTGCTGTGACATTTCTCAGGCCATTTTCAACATGAGCCATCTGCTCTTCCTACTACTCCAGCGTTCCAGCCCCCTTATTCTGTTCTACTTTGGCTATTCCCATGGCACTTGTCACCTTCTAATATACTCTGTAATTTACTTTCTTATCATTTGTATCATCTCCCTCTCTTGCTAGAATGTCAGTGCTACAAGCCTAGAGATCTCTGCCCTTTTTGTTCAGGGATGTATTCCAGGGGCCTCCAAAGTGCTTAGTCCATCCAGGGCACTCAAGAAGTATTGAGGGAAGAAGAAAAGAACAAGGGAAGAGAGAAAACAAGACGAGACGTGAGCTAGTGCCTCCACCCCCGCTTCGGTGCTATCTGGTGCCTGCTCAGTGCCCCCCATGAAAGCATAGACCCTGTTTGCCCCTGTCTCCGGGCTGTGATCCTGCCAACACCATGTGGCTAGAGATGGGAAAATGGAAGAGGCAGCTGAGGAGTTAAGGAGGTCTCATGCCCCTTTGGGACAGCTCTGTGACAGAAAGGAAGGAGGAGCAGGGGGAGGCAGGGAGTTTAGGAGCTTTTTGCAGCATGAAAGCAATAGGACTTCATGAGTCCTTGGTACACTGCTCCTCACAGATTAACCCTAGGAGTTCCCGTTGTGGAGCAGTGGTTATCAAATCCAGCTAGGAACCCTGAGGTTGCGGGTTTGATCCCTGGCCTTGCTCAGTGGGTTGAGGATCCGGTGCTGCCATGAGCTGTGGTGTGGGTTGCAGACGTGGCTCGGATCCCGCATTGCTGTGGCTGTGGTGTAGGCTGGCGGCTGCAGCTCCAATTCAACCCCTAGCCTGGGAACCTCCATATGCCACGGGTGCAGCCCTAAAAAAGGCAAAAAGACAAAAAAAAAAACCCCCACAAAAAACAAATTAACTCTAAAACATGTTGACTTGGGAACCAGCATTTGAGACTTGAATCTGCATCAAAGTTCCTGACTGGGGGCTACAAAGGTTCAATGTCTCCTTTTTCTGGAAAGTTAACTGAAAGCTCCCTTCATGCTTAGCAAGATAAGATACGTTATCTGAATACTTTAGATCAATTGACTGTTTTTGTAGTTGGGGGGGGGTTACTCATCCAACAATCAGGAGATGACGTTGGGGTAATAAAAACACCCTAAACAATGAAATCTATCCATTCTCTGTGAAGACTATGCTTTTTTCTCTCTCTCTCTCGCTCTTTTTCTTGCGTGCGCGCGCGCGCGCGGAAAACTCAATCTTATATTTCTTAGTTGTGAATAAACAGGAACAATCACACATGCCCAGTGGTTTTGCTGAGAGAATATCCACACAATCCTTGACGGCACCTCCTGGCAAGGCAGCAGTTCGTGTTATTGATCCTTGGAAAGGGCTCAGAGGGGAGAAGTTTCTGCCGTTGCAAATGCTTTCTAAAAACATAACTCATTTCACCTTTAACCATGTTTTCTTCCTTGGTCAAAGTTAGGACACCACCAATAGCAGATTTGTTTTCTGTGTTCAAGTGCATGAATATGCAAATGCAGTGGCAGAGAGAGAGAGAGAGAGCCATCTTCAGAGACCTGCCCTAGACTGCTTGCATGCAGCAGAAAGATGCCTTCGGCCAGATCTGGGATACCACAGCTGCCTTTCTTTGTAAAATGCCCCCTTTTCTGTGGGTATTGAGCCAGTTGTTTTGAACATTTTAGGCACATCCCAAAGGCCAACAGTGACTATCTTGTAATGATACCATAAACTTTTTTTCTTTTTTTTTTTTTTTGGTCTTTTCTAGGGCTGCACCTGTGGCATATGGAGGTTCCCAGGCTGAGTGGAATTGGAGCTGTAGCTGCCGGCCTACGCCAGGGCCACAGCAGTGAGGGATCTGAGCAGCGTCTGCGACCTACACCACAGCTCATGGCAACGCTAGATCCTTAACCCACTACGCAAGGCCAGGGATCGAACCCGCCACCTCATGGTTCCCAGTCGGATTCGCTAACCACTGAGCCATGACCAGAACTCCAAATACCATAAACTATTAATGAAATCCAAATTTTCTTTCTTCCCCACCCCTTCCTGGCAAACTCGCTACTCATCCTTCAAGAGCCAACTCAAATGTCATTCTCTCTTCTATGCTCTAACATGGATTTTTTATTTCTTTTTTATGGAAATTATCACATTACGTCCTAATCATTTCTCCATGTGCCTTTTGTAAGAGCAGCTCAAGGTCCAGATGTACAGTTCATATTTTTAATTTTTTCTGTTTTTTGCTTCTGCCCCTTTCTTTTAAAATTATTTAAGCATTGGAATGGAATGGGCTTTCTCATCTTTTAGCCTTTAGTTTGAATGTCAGCTTCATAACTTACCAGCTGCTTGAACTTGGGCAAGAAACTTAACCTTCTAGAACCTCAAATTCTTCATCTGTGTAGCATGCACAGCAGGGTTATGATGTACAAAAAATAAATAAATAAAGGAGACTAGATGAAAGCTCCTGGCAGGATTAGGCTTTCTGAAATAAACACATTACATATACTCAAACATTACTCTCTACATGTGTGTATACATACATTCATAGAGAAACGCGTGTGCATCTCTATCTTCATATATGTGCATCTCCATGTATTTCTATATAAATGTATATGTGTGCATACATGTGTGCATTTGCATATAACTAAGGTGTGTGCATACTCGTGTCCATATATGCGTGCATTTATATGCAAACATAGATGTGTATGTGTGCAGCACGCATGGCTATATGTATTGTGTGCTCATACATATAACTAAGTGTGCGTATGGATATTTTTTTACTTTTATAGTCATCACGCCTTTTCTTTGGAGGCATGTGGAGCCCACTGGGCTCTATGCGCAGAGCTAATGGATTTAGCAGAAATGCCTTCCTAAAGAAAGTGAGGACAGTCAAACTGAAGGAAACTCTTTGCCAATATACTCAATCAGGGCGGGGTGGGCCTGGATGCTTCTGGAAGCAGGGCAGGATCATAACTTATGAGAGGAGACCTCTAAGTTCAGAGGTGTGGTCAGGAAAAGGAAGGGGTAAGCACAGCTCAGTTAGTGGAGAGTGGATTGAGGGAAATGAAAGAAGACGCCAGGCAAGCCCCAGAACGAGATTTCAGGGTTCTCTTAGTGCCTGCTTCCTCTCATCCTGGCAAGTATATCCATGTCCCATCTTCCATGTGGTCTCCCTCGTCCTCTCTGCTACAGAGTTTACTTCCTACCACAGACCTCCCTTCAAATCTGTATTCACTCCCCTGGATGCAAAGGTGACATTGTCCTTTAATCATCTCCTTTGCAGAGGCTGAGTTTCAGGAGTGCGAGGACTACCGCCTACTTCCCGTTGAGTCTCAGCAGGTGTTCAGTAGGGGGAGTGGTGAGGACGAGGGTGGTGATCATGGTGCGGATGATAAAATGTCTCAACCGACCTTGCTCTAGTTTTTGAACTTCATCTTCTGTTACCTTCCCTTCACTCTACAAGAACCTCCTGGCGATTCCTCAGACATAGGAGGCCCTTTCCCACCTTAGGAATTCTGCATGAAATATTACCTGTGCCTAGAACATTCTCATTCCCTAACCTCTTTCAAATCTTAGCTCAACTGCTGCTTTCTCAGTAAACCTTCCCCAACCCCCTAACGCACAGGGACAACCATCTCTCCCGACGGCACCCTCCTCTACCTCTCCCCATAGCCCTCTCCAAGCTCACCCATAAACACGCCCCCTCTGCCTCTTGTCCCCTACCTGTCTCCCCTCTCCTCTGGAACATGAACTTTTTTTTTTTTGTCTTTAGTCTTTTGAGGGCTGCACCTGCCGCATATGGAGGTTCCCAGGCTAGGGGTCGAATCAGAGCTACAGCTGCCGGCCTGCAAAGAGCCACAGCAACACCAGATCCGAGACGCATCTGTGACCTACGCCGCAGCTCACGGCAATGCCGGATCTTTAACCCACTGAGTGAGGCCAGGGATTGAACCTGCAACCTCATGGTTCCTAGTCAGATTCGTTTCTGCTGCATCATGATGGCAACTCCTGGGACACGAACTTCTTGAGGGAAGAGATTTTTCTGTGTGTGTCCATGCCTGTATCACCAGGGCCTAAACAGTGCCTGGCACAGAGTAAGTACTCAATAAATATTTGCCGAATGAACAAATTCAGGTGGCAATGAAAAATTACCACCATAAACAGAAACAGTGCTGGCAGCTAGAGCAGGGAAAGGCTGACACGGGTTCTGTAGCAGAGATGCTACCCTGAGGCCACTGTGGGAGCTGACTTTTGGGCCCCTAACTTGAGTGCAAGGCTGACTCTGAAAATATCCTTTCTTTGCCCAAAATCAAGCCTGTTTCTGTCAACAGTGCCCCAGACCAAGCGTCCCAGCATCGACTTACTGTCACATACTTTGTAATATACTCCTTTTTATTCTGAAACAAAACACAGTAATGTATTTTATCAGCCCTAAGCACGTGTCTTGTATGCAGAAAGAACAGCATTTTCCCTTTTCCCACCAGTCATCTGCAGTGTTAAACTGCACATAATTAAATTAAAAGCATCCATGAACTCTCTGAAATAGAATGCTTTGAAGAAACCTCAAATTATTGTAATTAAAGCTGTGAAGACCTCATGGTATAATGGTGGTCAACAAATAGTACCAGTACAATGACATTCTACTATTAGGGACACTGCTCTTCACAGTGGGAGATCCATATACGAGAGCCACGACCGGAGAAGGAGAGACACTATGAGAGGAAAAGCATCTGCAAGGGGAGCAGTTTGGTGTAGAATTGCAATGAATCACTATTCCCACCTGATTTCTATTTGAGATTGGCGAGCTCTAATGAGAGCAGCTTGTTTTTGAAAATGGAAATAATACCTAACACTTAGTAAGCACCTTCCAAGTTCCAGGCATTGGTCTAAGCACTTGACACGTACTAGCTTATTTAATGCTCAGAACAACCCTCAGAAGTATGTGCTGTTATCGTTCCCACCATTTGGACCAGGAAACCGAGGCACAGAGCAAGAGGCGGGGAGATTGTCCCTGGCCCTGAGGCTAATGACAGGAGGAGCTAGGATGAGGATGCTCACATTCTGTCATCAGGGTCTTGGATCCTTACTCCACTCTGCTCCCAGGTCTCACTGCATTACTGCCCTTACCATGCAATGCCTTGCAGTTCCCCACTGTGCACAAAGGAGGACTTTCAGCTAAGCCTGCAGTGTAAAGGACAAGAAAAGGAATGAGTGAGACATTTCCTAAACATATTCCCTGGGCCCGGCACTTTGGCATATCCATTGTTGCACTGGGGCTCAGTGTGGCTGGGGGTCATGCTTGCTTTGTGCATCTCACCAGTATCTGAATAGGCTCTCGGGTGGGTGTTGAATGGATGGGTCTCCACACTGGTCCTGAAGGGAAGGCAAGGTTATCCTTACTGCGTAGATGGCAGACTCTTAGAGAGAACAAGAGACTTACGCAAGTTCCCATAGTCAATTAGAGAAGAGCTGGTATATGAAACCAAGAAAGACTGAACTTCAAGGTCTGTTTTCCAAAACGGCACAGGTGGCAGAGGTCACAGACAGCGATAGCACCAGGCAGTCTAAACTCAAAAAGTTTCGTTTCAGTTTGTTGCAGTGGTGAAGGCTTAGAAATCTGGGGCTCCCAGTAACCGTGGTGATGGAAAGAGACATGAAAGGCTGGCCCTGGTTGTCTGGGGTCAGCATGGCCAAAGCAGCAAGGTTAGTGGCCACAGGCAGCCTCCAGGAAGCTGCTGCCTTTTTGAAGCCTTTTATCTTAACCCCAGGTATCTCAGCATGCCATCTACAGAGAAGCACTCTCTGCACTTAAAAAGAGCCCGCCAGCTAATACCATTATTGAGCCCTTTGATGCGTGGAAGAGTCCACATCAGTCAATAAGTTTTAGTATCTGAGTCTTGAGAGCCTTGCAACCCCAGCTGGATGCGGGGGTCAAAAGCAAGACTTGGAAAACTCAGAGGGACTGTAGCTCCAATCCCAGCTAGAGGGACATCGTGGTTCTAAAGCCCCAAAGCCATTTTCACCACAGATCCCTTCCCCATGGATGGCGGCCTTATTTTTTAACTACACAGAGCCCTTAAGTCCAATCTTTCCTGCTCAGATAACGCCCTTCTCGATCCCTATTTCACAACTCACTCAGGAAACATCAGCAAAGCAGCTCAAATTCCAACCCACTCCTCCACACGTTCACCTACATATTCCACAAGCCCTTTAGAGGCCATTGCCCCCAAGCCAGAAACATGTGCTTCTAAGACAGAGGGACCTACCTTCTCTCTGAGGAACTGCTTGAATCCGCATCCCACCAATGGTGCAAGACCTGGAGCAAACTGCTCTGCCTTTTAAAGCCACTGAGGGACTCTTCTTTACAACAAGGGGCAATACACGCCTACGATTAAAGGCAGTTGCATCCTTCATTCATCCAACCGTCTGCTACCCACAGCAAATACTTCCTCCTCCCTGCTCAGGAGATAGCATTAGTTCCTTCTCCCCATGTATTATCACCTCTATCTCAAATGAATCCTTCTTATAGCCAAGTCTCTCCTACAAGAAGAAGGAAGGAAGGAGGGAAGGAAGGAAGGAAGGGGAGAAGGAAAACATTACTGGCTCTACATCGACCTCCAACTACTTCACTGTCTCCTTCTCAGCAACCAAAGTCCTTAAAAGACATGTCTATTGCTTTGGTCACCATTTCCTCTCCCCTCAAATGGCTTCTACTTCGATCACTCCATCAACCAGCTCTCCCAAAAATGAACACCCTCTGTTATCACTAGCTCCAATGAAGAATTTTCAGTCTTTTTTTTTCAATCTCTGTTTACTTGCTTCCTGTCTTCTTTCTGAAGCACCATCTCGGCTTGTCTTCCTCACCACCTCACCTAGCTGTCCCCGTCTTTGTAGGGAAACAAGGAAACAGGGAAACAGCTCTCCCCATCTGTTCCTCCTTAGTTCCATCTATAGGCTTGTCGGCTTCGGCTAGCCACTGAACTTGGAAATCCCTGAGGTGACCGATTGCCACTCTTTTCACTCAGTCCATTTCCTCACGGCAGTTTCAATTATTGCAAATATCCTAATGACTTTGTAATATTTATCTACTGCCCTTGCCTTTCCTGGGAACTTTCAAATCCAGCAAGGCAGCTCTGCAGGAACTGGGAAGGGAGTTGGGCTCCTTAAGTATGACTCCCTCCAAGTGGGGCCATCTCACCTGTTCCTAAAGGCAATGGCGACTGTTAAGAGATAAAGAAGGTAGGAGATGCAGTGTGAAAGGACTGCAGTTACTGAAGGACTGACACAATTCTATGAAGTTTGCTTCTCCACTCAGGACCAACTTTCCCTACCCCGGTCTCACCCCAAGAATGATGGTAGAACCTATGTAGGCCTCTAACAAAGGTGTTCATATCCTTGTCTATTTACTATTTCTATGGGGATACTTGAAAGGCACCTCCAACTCATGAACATGTCCCAACCCAAATTCCGAGTCATCTTCCCTTAGCCTGGCCCTTTCTGACATTCCATTCTCAGTAAATCCAGTAGCGTAAGCCAAAACCTTAGGAGTCACTCTCGACACCTCCTGCACTTCTACAGCAATACATCCCTAATTTTCATAAACGTTTCTGTTAACCATCTTCTGTTTGTTTGTTTGTTTTGTTTTGTTTTACAGGGCCACACCTGCGGCATATGGAGGTTCCCAGGCTAGGGGTCAAACTGGAATGACAGCTGCCAGCCTATACCATAGCTACAGCAATCCAGGATCTGAGTGGAATCTTCAACCTACACCAGAGCTCACAGCAACACCAGATCCTTAACCCACTGAGCAAGGCCAAGGATCAAACCTGCATCTTCATGGATGCCAGTCAGATTCGTTAACCACAAAGCCATGACGGGAACTTCCCATTAACCACCTTTAATGCCATAGATATCTCTCTGCCTCTTCAGTTGAGCACAAGACACTACGAGCGGTCATTTGGAATAAGGTGACAGCCTCCTAAGTGGCCTCCTTGCTCTCCCTCTCTCTCATTTTCTGGACACTGTAGTTCAGAGGTTCTTTACATGGGAAAAAAATGTATCTTCATTTGCCTTAACCTCTAACTGAAATTTAGCATTTCCTTTAACTAGTGATGTAGGCAACAAATCACAGTAGTCTTAGCAGTAGCACTGACATGGTCATCAATTATAGAAAGAAATATTATATCACATTACAGTTGTTACTGAGATTCTGAAATATAATTTATACTAAGCACTACTTCAAAATAATGATAGTTGTTAAACCTGTGATCAAATCCTGTTATTTAAGGCATTAATAAAGTTTATATATACACTTCTTTATTAATGCCTTAAATAACAGGATTTGATCACAGGTTTAATACATACTTATATGTATGACATAATATATATGCAGTGCTAAATGTTTCAACAATTGGTCCTTGGTATGGGGGGTGGTAGTCCTGATTTTTAATGTTTGCCAATTGTCATGGTGTAAATACTCCCATTTTGGCCCCATTCAAGCTACCAATAAGACATCACTGAACAGAGAGTTGGAAAGAGATATGCCTGATCAACTGGTGGGAATGAGCTGGCTCTGGCACATGGCTGCATAGATTTTACTCTATCACAGATATGCTTCTTTAATGTTTTAAAATGTACCAAACTATTATAGTATACATATGGTATAGCATAAGCAGAGTCTATCATAGTTCTAACTATTTGAATCTATGCATCTAAATACAGTATTCAGGCTTCACCAGACTGACAGAAGGGTCCATGGCACACACACACACAAAAAGAACCCCCGTAACTCTCAGAATAATAGTTGCAAGGAGAAATCTAATTAAGACTGTAACCCCCACATCCAGATGCCTGCACCCCTAGACACACACACTAAAACCTGTTAATGGCTTCCCACTGCTTTTAGGATAAAGTCCAAATCCTTCCAACAACCTTCAAAGCCCTGCAAGGCCAAGCCTATCTCATGTCCTATCTCTCCTGCTTCATGTTTTTCACACCCACAGCCCACAAGTGACAGAAGGGTGGATTTATAACCACTGGTCTGTGCATCTTTCCCAGACTCCACATCCACCCCCTACCACCACTACCAGGTACCGGAGAATCTTCTCTGCTGACCCTATGACCCACTGCAGGAGCAGGGGATTGGCTTCCAGGGTCTCAGTGTTGTGGGCGAGTGCCACAGCCGGGTTGGCCATGTTATTTACATGGTCTTAGAAAGGCATCTTCGTCCCACTGGGCACCTCTCTCATCAGGCCACAGTGGAACTTTTTAATGGGCCCCCCAAATACTCTGAGACCCTGTGAATATAGGATTACTGAGGATATAATTAGAGTTCCCAAGGATCAGAGGAAACTTTCCATAGCGGTATATCCTCCTTACCAAAAGGATCCTGTCATTACTCCTCCTGTTTGGCAGGCATTGCTTCCTGACTTTAGCAAAGAAAAAGGACAGGTTTTGTCTAATGAGCTTCGGTCCTAGGCCCTCAGTCTTCTATATCTCTGCTTATTGCAGGTTACTCTCTGTGGTTGGACCCTGTATGCCGTGTACACATTCAAAGAGCTGTTTCTGGGTAATGTTTCATTTAAAAAGGAAAAACCTAGGCACCATGTCCTCAGCTTGAAGTGGAAAAAGATTCCCCTTTCAATCAATGATGAAGGGCTGTCAGCAACTAAACAATTCCTAATCACTGTTGGCAAACATGAGACCGTGCTGAGCCATAGGCCACGGCGGGCTTCCTCCTTGAGGGTTGCTGTCCTTAATAGATGGGCTTATGGAGAATGAACCGAGGTATCTTAAAAGCAAGTCTATGTATCAGTTAATCAAAATCTGTCCCTTTTTTTTTCTGAACAGGCACCTTATGTGCATCTTGAGAAAGCCATAAATTGTGCTAATCCACTACTTTTACTGCTGTCCAGAGGAATTATTTTTGTTAATGGCCTGGTAAATCAGGAGCCTTGTTAGTGAAACTGCTCAGAAAATGGGTCTTGAAAATGAAAGCTATAATATTTGTCAGATTTCCAAATTCCCTCTTGGGAACAAAGATGGTAACCATAACATATTTGCTAAATTCCATTACTTTAATACATTATGTTGCTTGAGATATGGGATGCTGAGGAAGGCACGCACGTAAATCAGGGTAAAAACATAAAATCAAACCCAAAGATAGATATTATGGCTGTAAATTCAGGGCTAGTATTCTGACTGATTTGAGTGTCACTTATAGGCTTAAAGGCTCTGCTCAGCCTCCTTTTTGATGACCAGGCGAGTTCCTAATGACAGTGTCATCTTACCAGGCGAATTCCTAACGACAGTGACTTGGATATCCTCCTCCCCAGGATACCCAGGCCAAAGGACCCCATTGCATCCTCTTCAAGAAGGGATTCATGGCTTTCTGTGCAGCAAAGGCCAGGGCTCAGGTGCTCTCCTTCTATTTACTGAGAGCCCTCCCTGAAGGAAATAACTCAAGAGGTGCCCAAATGCACTCAGGATCAGAGAAATGTCCTCAAAAAAATAATAACGACAATAATAATAATAATGTAATAATGCCTTGGCAAAGGTTTAAAGTTTGATGACATCAAGTTTGGGTGACAGTATGAGAAAACAAGTACTTTCATACAATAATGAACAGGGGAGGGCAGGGGATTTGGCACAGCTCCTTTGGAGGGAGAATTTGGCAGGATCTTAAAAATACACAGATGTGTTATGTACAAAGATGTATAAGTTATATAATACAGTACACATCCACAAACGCATGCACACAGATGTATGTGCACAACCACATGTACATAAGCATATACTTAACTTTTTCACGTCTACCTGGAAAAAGACTTTTACATGTGCACATAAGAGCAGGTACCCTTGAGTCCTTATGCTCACTATAGGATCATTTTTAATGCTGAAAGCCTATAGGAAAATGATTAAATTAAGTGATTTGGTAAGTTAAATTAATATTCATGGTAGAGCACGAATATAACAGAGCAGTTAAAATCAATGATGTATTTCTGCATGTATTAACACGAGAAGGTGTCTAAGATACAGTACGAGTAAAACGGCCATGCTGTCAACATACTAGAATAAGAATTGGGGACAGATCAGGGGACAGGAGAAGCCTGATTTGTGATTATCTAACTTGTTATTTAGCCCTCTTGCTTAAAATCACAGTTGTGCCATTTACTTGCCAGGTGAATTCTGTGCCTCATTATTCTCATCTATGAAGTGAGACCAAATGCCTGTCCCTAACCTGGGCCTGGCACACAGTAGGTGTTCACTAGGCACTAGACAGCTTGGCTCTTGTCATCTTTGCAACACCATTCTATAAGCAAATAAGTAAATACTTTTATACACTCAAGGATGGAGAAAGAACTTTTTTTTCTGGTGGCTTTTCTCATGCTCCCACATTTTGCCTTTTCAATCTGTGTCCACAAGCTCTCCCTATCTCCCCTTCTTGTCAATCCCTCTTATTTCATCTTTGGCTTGTCCGCTATAAGAATTCAGCTCCGATAGCACTGTGGGAAAGCATAAGGCATTCAGTGACAATTTTTGACTAAGTGTCTCCACAAAATCAAATGTTATTATATCTATAATTCCCTAGAAAGTAGACAGAGATATCAAAGGCTGTTAGATCTTGCTTAACAGAAATACAGGGCGATGGAGAACGCAGAAAATGAGCTCCATTCTTTCAAAGAGGAAGAGAGTAAATTATTTCATGCATGCAATAATTCAGCAGTTCTAAAAAATTAGGAAAAAATCAGAGAGCAAGAAGGAGGTTTGAAATTCCCCTCATCTCACTTCATTTTGCAAATAAGGAACCACAGACACAGAGTCACAGGGTTGTCCAAGGTCACAGAATTCATCAGCTGGAGACCATGGTAAGACCCTGGGATTTTTGGCTATACTCTTTCCTCTCCTCCCTAATTTGCCCCTCTCCTAGAGCTCAGTGAGATGTATATTCAAGAGATACTGTAATTGGAAAATATTCTGTCTCCAGTTAATAAGCTGACCCTGGATAATAAGCAATTCTCTTTGATCATTTCAAGGGCAAAAGAAAACACAGTGTGAAAATAACCCATGATATAGCTGAGACGGATGCCTTAAGTTCAGGAAAACCTCTACAGAATTAGTTAAAATCCCAAAAAATCATTGCTGTGGGGATCCAGGTGCATTTATTTACCCTTCAACGGTTTTCCTCCACACACAAAATACTTGATTTTGCTTTGGAGGGATAAGGTCTCAAGCTTAATTGCTGCTTTTACCCTTCATAAGAAACAGGGAGTATCCTTTCTTTTGCTGTAAAGCATAAAACTTCAGCATGACAGTTATCCTTGAACCCACAAGGAGAGGTCTCTAAGGTAAGAGACCAAAGGTCCCATCTTCCAGGGATCCTGAGCATCAAAATCAAGGCATGATGTCTTTTACCTACATGGTTTTGCTCTTCTGTTTCTTCTTTGCAACTAAGTGTTATCTCCCACTCATCCACTCCAACTGGAAATCATGGGCCCTTGACCCCTGCCCTTGACCTCGGAATCCTCCACTTTTCTCACTCTGCCCTTCCAAGATACCAGGCCTCTCCTTATCAGTCACACTGCCCAAACTGCTCAATGAGTGATCTGTCTTCAGCCAACACACACTATTTTCTTTTCCCTGCAAAACAACCAGAAAATTTCAACTCTTTTTATTTTTTTGGGGGGGGCACAAAAAAAAAGCCATTTATTTAAAAGTATTAATCCCACTCCTGGGCATCTATCCAGAAAAAACCACGACTCGCAAAGACACATGTACTCCAATGTTCATTGCAGCGCTATTTACAATAGCCAAAACGTGGAAACAACCGAAAAGTCCATCAACAGAGGAGTGGATCAGAAGATGTGGTACATATACACAATGGAATATCACTCAGCCATTAAAAAGAACGAAATACCGGCATTTTTAGCAACATGGATGGACCTAGAAATTATCATGCTAAGTGAAGCCAGCCATACAATGAGACACCAACATCAACAGAACAGATGCTGAGTCACAGACACTGAAAACCTTATGGTCTCCAGAGAGACAATTTGAGGGGTGGGGGATGTGCTTGGGCTGTGGGATGGAAATCCTGTGGAATCAGATTGTTGTGATCATTATAGAACTACAGATGTGATCAATTCATTTGAGTGATAAAAAAATGAAAGTATTAAACAATTAAAAGCAATGATATCAGGTTACTTAACAATCTGGCCAACTGCTGCATGTTTACATGGCATTTGGAACACTGGCTATATGGATAAATCCGGTCATGTCTGTTGTTAGTAAAAGCAATTCAAGACTTTTTTTTTTTTTTTTAAGAAATAAAAGCATAGTCTCAAATGCAAGAGCACATATTTAGAAACTACAAGTTACTTGCCATTGGACTGAAAACTTTATCACTTTGAGATTAGTTACCGCTTTGAGATTAGTTGCCTATACAGTTGAGAAAGTTACCGCTTTGAGATTAGTTGCCTATACATTTATTGTTGGAGCTTTATGATAAATCTTGAAATCTGGGAGTGTTAACTACACAACAGCATATCCAACTTCTCTCTGTTCCCATGTGACTTTCAAGACAAATACGCAAACTCTCCAGCTCCCCTAGCTTGGGAGTCACTTCTCAAGACAAAACATCAGTTTTCCACTGAGGTTCCAATCAAGGAGGCTGAAAATTGAGGCAGGCATTAAATGAGATCTCCCCTCCCTCAAATTTCTCTGCTCATTACCTTACTTTCCATTGTTAATTCCCTCAGGAAAGGGATATTGCTGCTAAAAAGCAGAGAGAGATAAAGAATAGACAACTGTAAAGTTTTAAACACCCAGGTTGTTTTTGTTGTTGTAAAAGCCCCAGTTGTTTTGCACTTCAAATTTTAAATCTAAAAGGAATCTGAGTATACACATCTGGATTTCAAGAGATATGGAAGAAAGGATTATGATTCAGGGTACTCTCACCTGTTGTCCAGATGAAATTCCCTGGGTTGGAAGGAGAAGGAGAAATGGGACAGATACGATAAAAGGAATAATGGCATATCTTCTCTCTGAGTTGCATTTCCAAGGCCAGTTCAGCAAGGGAGCAACAGAATGGTCCCCACAAGTTTTGGGAAGGAACCGAGAGACTCAAGAGAGAGCTGGAAGATTCAAATCACCCTTAAGCTTAGAAGGAGGAGAACACCAAAGACCAGATGGGTATACCAACAACTCAGTGGATGCAGGTGCCCCCCGCCCATCACGTGCTGTGGCAGCAAATAAGTGCAGTCGAAATTAGACGGAAACCTAGAGGACGACGGAGAGAGTGAATGGACTTAGCTTACATTTCTACCAACTGGTACAAAACAGAAATGCATGTACAGTTTCAGAAGACATGACAGCTGTCTTATTTGCACCTCAGAATTTGTAAACAGGAGATGAGCACTGTCCACATACACCCTCATTTCTAGCTGATATAGTACAGCACTCCAATGTCACACTGCAAAGCCATGCTTTTAAGACAGAATTTAGACTCTCCCAGGAAATTCCTTCAACCTCAGTACCATTAGAAATCAGGCTAAGAAAAGGAGTTCCAAATCAGACTCTCACTTAGTCCCCAAATTATGTTTTTACAAAGTCTTTTCGGCTTTGATCCCAGTGTGCAGATGATGTCCCACTATTTGGGCATCTCTCACTGCAGTCCCCAGCTGTCCACCACTGGCCCTGGTTCCAGCTCACGCAGGTCCCTGAACTACATTTGTTATCCTTCCCAAACATACTCCTCTGGCACTTTGCTAGATTTCGGCCTCATATATCTGTTTCTCCACAGACAGCCTGAACAAACCACACTACCCTGCATAGCTGAGATAAGCCAAGGATTGGATATGGATTAAATTATTGTATTTAATCATCAAATGAGCAGAAAGGGCAGAAAATACACAAATTCGCAGTTACTTTGGTCTTGAGGGTCACCAATCAACTGAATAATCTAGTCACCTGTCTCTTCATTGCATGGCCCCTCTTGGGTTGCACAGCCAGTCTCATGATCAAGAGCTATCATATCTTGGTCCTACTGGAGAGAAGACTACATAGAAGTGGTGGCTGAGTAAAGAGAGAGGTTACCCCAAAAGACAGACACACTGAAAGTAGAAGCAAGTCCACACTCTCTTCTGTGAGGACAAACGTGTGGGACTCTTCATGATGCCCTGTGCTTTACGCTGATGGGTTTTCCTTTAAGCCTCTGGATAAGAAACGATGGATAAGGTGGGAGTACCAACTGTGGGTATATTTTAAGTAAACCACTCTGAATAATTCTGCTTAAAATAGAAGAGAAAATATGGATTTAGGTAAGGGGGGCGGGATTTGAGGAACTGGTACACATTCTTTGATAACCTTAGATTGCTTTTTTTCTAAATTTCTCAATATATCTTCCAACTTAGATACAGCTTTTTAAAACTTAAACCATGGTGATAGGTCATCAATTCAGTTTTTTCCTCTCCATCGGGTACCTGATCTGGGGAATTGCATTCAGTTATGGAGCTTTAGCATTTGTTATGTTCACTGGACAGTAGGAGTAGGGAGGATCCAACCAAATATTGAGTATGTACCATGAGCTATATCCTGGGTTGGGTGTTTCATACACACACACACACACACACACACACACACACACACACACATGCATCATGTTGCCAATCCACACAGCAACTCTATAAGGCACATATTAAATCCACCATTTTTTATATGGGGAAACTGAGAACGAGGTGCACATAATACAGGAAGGATGATAATCTGAATCCCAAGTGTTTTTTCTTTTTCTCCTTCTTTCTATCCTATATCATACCTAAAAGACTTAATAGTCCTCAGGAGCATTTGGATTGTTCATTAAATTTCCATTTTAAAAAGTGATGAGAAACTTACCTCCTATTTATATGTTGTCATTTAATTTTTTTTTTTTTTTTTAGGTTGAGCTGCTCAGAGATCCCAAATAAACTTTGTGGTTTGGGATTTGGGTGCTAATGGGAAGATAATATCCTGCCTCTTTCCGGATTCCAAGATGAAGGAGGGCTGGTATGCAAGGAGGAACCAGCATGCACTTTCCAGAAAACAAATAACTACCGCTCTTCAACGCTAAAAAAAGAAGTATTCAAAATTGAAGTCAACTCATGGAGAACAGCCTTGTGGTTACCAAGGGGGAGGGGAAGGGCATGGGATGAACTGGGAGTTTGAGATTCACAGCTGCAAACTATTACATTTAGAATGGAGAGACAATAAGGTCCTACTGTATAGCCCAGGGAACTATATTCAATCTGGGTTAGATCATGATGGAAAATTATATATATATATTTTTTTGCTATTTCTAGGGCCACTCCCATGTGGCATATGGAGGTTCCCAGGCTAGGGGTCCAATCGGAACTGTAGCCGCCGGCCTACGCCAGAGCCACAGCAACGTGGGATCCAAGCCGCATCTGCAACCTACACCACAGCTCACGGCAACGCCGGATCATTAACCCACTGAGCAAGGGCAGGGACCGAACCCGCAACCTCATGGTTCCTAGTCGGATTCGTTAACCACTGCGCCACAACGGGAACTCCGGAAAATTATATTTTAAAAATGTATATATATGTATGACTGAGTCAGTTTGCTGTATAACAGAAATTGGCACAAATTGTAAATCAAATATACTTTATTAACATTTTTTTAAAAAAATTTGAAGTCAATTTAAATCTTTTAACTCTCAGACTCCATGGTGCTAAACCAGGACCAGGGACCACATCTCCGACAAGGAGGGGGTAACTGAGCTGAGAGTGATCTAGACTTTCCCAAGGTCAGTGAAAGGGACCGGCCCACAAACAGAAAAGCAAACACTTTAATACAATCTCTGCTCTTGGATAAAGCGGGGAGGGCTTGTGCTGTCTGAACTCCACAACCAGCACTGCTTCTGCCTTAGAACAGCCCACTGGAGGGGAAAACAAACCCAGGGGTCACTGACTCCATACTGGGCATCCAAATGGATGTTGCAGAGTCTCTGAAACTGCACACAGTCCTTAAAATGGGGTTTTTCAAAGCAAGAAAGACGGCAAAAGTGAAGTGCATATGCAAAAAAGAGGCAGAGAGTCATCCGTGCGTGGTGGGAAACACACGGAATTTCGTTCTGTGGCAGCTTCAAGTACAGTTCTCAGTCACTCTCAGAGGGAATGGGAATGCCGCCTGAACATGCTGGGAAAGGTCACTATTTCCTTCTCCCAGCTCGCTCGGCGTTAGAATATACCCATCCAGTCATAGCAGCTCTGGTCTCACGCACTATCCCCTCACTCTTGCCCCCAGCTTTACTGAGGGATAACTGACAATACTGTATACATTTAGGATGTACAACATGACCATTTAATATCCACACATATAGTAAAATGATTACCAATCAAGTCAATACATCCCTCCCCCAGCATATGAGGTAAAAACACTGAAGGTCCACTCTGCAGCAGCCTTCACGCGTACGACACAGTATGGTTAATGACAGCCATCCTGCTGCAGGAT
Organism: Phacochoerus africanus; assembly: GCF_016906955.1. NCBI lineage: Eukaryota > Metazoa > Chordata > Mammalia > Artiodactyla > Suidae > Phacochoerus > Phacochoerus africanus. The sequence goes on from NC_062551.1 coordinate 5,626,227, forward strand.
GGACTCCCCAGCAAGGACTCGTCGCTGAACTAAAGGTTTGTACTCTTTGACCAACATCTCCCCATAAAACAACAGAATCATGCGGTATTTGTCTTTCTGTGACTGGACTGTTTCATTCGAGCAGAATGTCCTACCCCTTCGCCTATGATGTTACAAGTGGAAGGATTCTCTTATTTTTTATGGCTGAATGATATTCCTTTGTGTATGTGTGTATACATATCACACTTTTAAATTTTTTTGTCTTTTTAGGGCCGCACCTGCAGCATATGGAGGTTCCAGGCTAGGAGTCCAATTGGAGCTATAGCTGCTGGCCTACACCACAGCCACAGCAACATGGGATCCAAGCCATGTCTGTGACCTACACCACAGCTCACGGCAATGCCGGATCCTTTACCCACCGAGCGAGGCCAGGGATGGAACCTGTATCCTCATGGATCCTACTCAGGTTTGTTAACCACTGAGCCATGACAGGAACTCTTTTATCACACTTTCTTTTTTGGTTTTATTATAATGATTTTTATTTTTTCCATTGTGGCTGGTTTACAGTGTTCTGTCAATTTTCTACGGTACAGCATGGTGACCCAGTTACACATACATGTATACATTCTTTTTTCTCACATTATCATGCTCCATCATAAGTGACTAGATATAGTTCCTAGTCTTACACAGCAGGATCTCATTGCTTATCCATTCCAAAGGTAATAGTCTGCATCTATTAACCCCAAGCTCCCAGTCCATCCCACTCCCTCCCCCTCCCCTTTCCCCTTGGCAACCACAAGTCTATTCTCCAAGTCCATGATCTTCTTCTCTGTGGAAAGGTTCCTTTGTATCACACTTTCTTTATTTATTCATCCATCAACAGATCCTCTGTCCGCAGTGTGCACTTGCCTAACATGAGTTTCTTGTCTTCATGGTATGAGAAAGGGAGAAATAACGTACAGCGAGAGACGGAAGATGTGTAAAAGAAAATGAAGCCACAGAGTGAAAATCTTTGCTTCCATTATTATACTACACCTTAAGGACCTATCACTCCCTGGGGTACTGCAAGGTGAAAAGAGCCACTGACTCTCTTAATAGATCCTGTGTCCCCTTTCTTAGAAAACCTTGAGATGAACACCCTCCCCCAGTTTTGCCTCTGCCACTAGGAGCAGAAAAGAGCATTCTGAAAAGCTGTGGACGGTCTACTCCCAGTTACCCATAACGCTGGACGTAGCAAGCACTGTTATAACACTCGGTGCACCAGGAGGTAACGCCGCTGGAAGCAGCCCTCAACCATGAGAGGGCGTGGGTAGGTAGACTCCCTGGCTTCCTTGCCACGTGGATGGCACAGCTCTGAGGTGTCTCCACACAGATTCCCAGAGGTCCTCAGGGGGACTGAGCCTCACCTACCCTTGAGGGTTACATGTCCATCCACACACAACCTAGCGCCTTCCTTTTATTCTCTGTACCACTTCCCGGTCCCTTACTGGAGTCTCCTGACACTGCACCACAATTTATTTGCACTGAATCATTTTGTTAAAGTCTGCTTTGGGGAACAGAACAAAAGGGGTTGGTATGAATGTGGATAACTGCCCTCTTCCCTACCCCAGTCTGTGCCTCTAAAGAGTCAACATTTTCGGAACTGTTAAACAATTCTAGCTTAAAAAAACAAAAACAAAAACAAAAAACCAAAAAAACCCAGAATTACTTGGAATCATTTCACATACTTATATGGGCTCAGAGACTAAATCAAAAGTTAAAGTTCCCATCTATTTTCCTCCATTTAATTTTTACACTTTTCATGATTACTGATCTCAGAACATCATGTTGGCTCTTCTTTTTGCCTTGAATCAAAGCCCTGGACTCAACAGTCAAGTATCGTCGACTCAATAGTCAAAAGGAAAAATGTCGCCTTTCTCAACTCTGACTGCCGTCATGACTTCACATCTGTGATCAAAGGCTTGAATCTGCTATTTGCTGGCTCTTTAGGAATTCAGGTGGCAGAGGGGTTCTTGAGTGATTGCACCAGGCTAGAAGTTCCTGGAGATGGGGCAGATTAGACAGGATTCCTCCCCCAAAGCATTTGAATATATAAGATACAGAGATCTCTTGACAAACATCAAGCCAGGGTAGATGGACCCACAAAGGGGACAGTGACCAGGTTAATTGAAAAGAGGCTAAAAGTATGTTGAGAAATGTGTTGGAGCAAAAGATACAGGAGAAAACCTGCAGGTAACTCTTGGGTGTTGGTGGCCATCATGCAAAGTCACTGTAGGGTGGATGGGGAGTCAGAGTTTAAGAAGCCAAGCACTACTGGACACTGGCTGTTTCTTACCAAAAGACCCCAACATACCCTAGTTTCTAAGGAACTAGAAACAAGAACTCCAGAGAGATCAGATGTAAAAATTTTGAACAATGATCTTAATCTTTGCTCAGTAAGGGTCATAAACATGTGACTTTATGTTGCTTTTGAGTTTTAGGACTTACTGTTTGATTTTTCACCCTTGTTTAGTGGTGCAAAATGTACCAACTGGAGTTAAAAGGAGGAAAAAGAGAATAAGATACCTGAAAATCCTCAGGCTCAATTTAAATAATTACACAAATGAGTAAATAAGCAAACTCTACATGACACCAGCTTTCTCATCTGAGACTCTCAAATTCCAAAACAAACTTTAATTAGCAAAAGGACCAGTACCCCTTCGGGATTTAGGTAAATCCCGTTCTTTCTTCTTTTATATAATGAAGTATGCAATTGTTGAACAGCATCACCAAGGGCAAACAGTGTGCAGATATATGGGAACTATGCCCCAAATGATGTATCACTGACCAGATCACATTATTTGGAAGAATTGTCTAAGATCAGTGGGTCTTAACCTTCCTGGGTCATGAGCCCTTTTGTTAATGTGATGACATCTTTTGAAACATGTACACACCTGCAGCATTTTGCATACATCTGAAAGTTAGTGGGCTTCCTAAAGCCCATCCCTTAGTTTCTCTTCCATGGATCTCAAATTAAGAACTATTAGTTTATGTTTTGAGGTTGATCCAGGGATCTCTTTACTGAAGGGAAGAGTTTTAGAAGTGAATAGCCACCATTTTGTCTCAGGTTGGCAGAGAAATTCATTTAACTAGGTCTTGTCATAAGAGAATAATAGACTTTTTAAAAATTATAGTTGATTTACAGCGTTTCTTCAATTTTTGCTGTGCAGCAAAATGACCCAATCACACACACAGTTCCCTGGGCTGAACAGTAGGGCCCCACTGCCCATCCACTCCAAATGTAACAGTGCGCCAGATCCACTGACCCCAAACTCCCCGTCCATCCCACTCACTCCTCCCTCCCCACCAGCAACCATGAGAATCACAGACTTTGAAAAGAGCCTGAGCCCACTGACTGAGACCCAACTTATTCATTCAATAGTGATGGGCTTTCAATAAAGTTATCTAAGATACTTATTTTAAAAAATAAGTGAAGGGTTTGGCATAATCTCAGATTTAATTAACTGAAAATAAACATATAAATTAAAAACAAGATTTAGACTGGCAAACTTTATCTTACTAACAAGACAGACAGTGAATATGCAATACTTAAGGATCAACCTGAGTCTGCCCACCTTTTTATCACAATGGTATCCACTAAAACAAAGTGCAATTTCATTTGTGTGCAGTAGGAAGGTCCTTGGTAAATAGCTGCTTAGAAATAGATGCTCTCTGCTTCCAACAGCATATCATGATAATGCAGCAGTTTCACTGTTCCTATTTAGGAGCCAATAAATTGTCCAGTTGTGACAGCGGCAAGCCTGGCAGTGAGTTGCCATAAAGCCAAAATCCATAGAATGAGGAAATAGAGACATATGATGGAAATGAAAAATCTACACTCTCTTTGAAAAATCATATTCAGTAACCACTGATTTCTTTTTTCTAAAAAGCACAAAATCAATTTTTTTTTCTACTAGAAAAATGTCTCTGTTAATTATGGAAACATAAAATCCCACACAGTCTCTTACTTGCAGAGACTGAATGTAAGAAAATGAACCAAACTTTCTCTTAGAAGCCACTGATGGAAATAAATGGGTCCAAATGAATTAATACTACACAAGAGTTTTCCATTTATTTTTTCTTTCATTACAAGGTGGGATTTAAAATGTTGGAAAAAAAGATGAAAGTGATGTGTTTACCCTGATAGCATTCCCTTAATGAGAGCTGCTTCTAGAAGCTAATGAGCTTTCATAGCAAACTGCTGAGTATGTCTAGATATTAGGGTTAAAAGCCCATCTTATGGTAAATTACTCTAGACTCTAATTTGGCAAGAGTAAATGATTTGTGGTCCAAGTGGGGATTTGGTGCCAAGCTCCTAATTTGAGTCGTATACAATATTTCAAGACCAACTTTCATTTAGTATCAGTTTACAAATGAATTATATGTAAGCAACTGAATCATACAACAGAAAATAACATGTATTCAACTTTTCTTCTACCACCACCTAGCTTTATTCACCCAGCGTTTTTTAAGATACTGAAAAGAACTGAGATGGGGGGGTAGATTATTGACGGTCTTTTATCTGCAAGTTTATCTACCGTTCTCTGAGAGGAATTGCTGGGTCTGAACAATTATGAGAGGTGTGAAATTAAGCGATTAAAAAAGAACTCTGATGGTATCCTGCCTCTGCCAAGTTCTAAATAACTCAGCTTACTTGGGTAAATTACTTCACCTCTCTGGGCCTCAGTTTCTTCATCTGCAAAATGAGAATCAAAACCGTGCTCACCTCCTAGGGCTACTGTCAATAGTGAATAGGAAGATCCATTTAAGGACTTAGCACAGCACATGGCAAATGCTTAATACATGGAAGCTATGATGCTGCTGATAATGCAGAGGGGAAAAAAGGATAAATAAGAAGGGGAAAATGGTATTTCCTGAGCGTATCTCTGTTGGAAACTGTACTTGATGCTCTCAAATGTACAAATTGGAAGGATGTGACCAAAAGATTAGACAATGATGAAAAGTACTGAGTCACATGTGCACTCTTCCTACAGCCTACAACTACAGCAACACAACATGTGGGAGCCACTTGAGAGCTGCAAGACCTTGAGACTGAAGCCACCACCCTCAGACTTGCAGATGGGGAAGACTCTGGTCTTTACAAGTGATCATATAACAGAGTCGTTTAACACACTCACTCAACCACTTCCCTCATTCATCTGTTTTCATCTCCTTCACAAACATCAGATTTAAAGTTACCCACCCAGAACTCTAATAACCAATCACTCCAAAGAAAACAGGCTCGGTCAGCTTGGTTCCTTACCTAATGGCCAACTTGGCTCCTCCAACAGCCAACTGCAATTAATGTTAAAAAGAAAACAAAACACAGCCACATCTTAAACACTAAATGCAATGCGTAGGTTACTAGATATGCAGCTCTTAGACTTTGGCTGATCTTGGAACTTTTATCTGACTCCTCAGGCGTATCTTCTGCTGTTCCTCCAGATCTCAAATGCGGAGCAGCAATGGGGGGAGGAAGGCTAGTGACTTTGGAAGGATGCATTTCCCTGCCCTCATCTTTGTAAACAGCTGCTTTATTAAGCTTTCTTCCAATGGTCCAATTGGGCCTAATGGAGTAAAAACCCCCACTCTTGCTTGGGTATGTGTTTCCCAGTACAGCCCAGCCTCCAAACCCACCACTGACCTCCTGCCACAGGCCAGTCTGCAGCCCTTATTTACCGTAACTACCCAGGCCCTTGGGTCATTTGTGCTTATAACCCCTGTCGTGGAGTGGAGAAGTGACTTCTAAAACAGTGCTGTGTAATTCCGACATTACCCAGCCCACATTAAAGAGGTTAACCTGCATTTATGACTCAACCCATCATTATCCCTTCAGCCTCACATGTCAATTCCCTTTGAAATGATGGTTGGGGAGTAATAACCAGAAATATAATCACATCATCACATTTCAAGAAACCCTGTATTGAAAGCAGAACTACAAATTTCAGAAATAGTCCAGGGGAAAAAAGAAAAGCTTTCATCTGGAGCATGAATATTTTAGGGACTGTGGAAAGAGCTCTGAAATCAGACAGACCTGAGTTCTAATATTAGCTTACTGGTTGTATGACTCCTACTGGAATGCTTAATCCGCTTGGATGCTCTTGTTTTCCCGATTTGTAACATCAGGATGCTAATGCATACTCCATGGAGTTTTTATTCACATTAAATGAAATGGTATCATAAGAATAACCTGGCATCCAGTGGATAGTCCATAAATGCCAGTCTCTATGCTTTCATAGCTCCAGATCAAGACACTGAGTATGCATTTGATTTTACTCCTACTTTCGTCACCAGAGGAAGTTTCCTCAGCCCAGAGCTACCTGAGGGAGAATGTGGTCTGATGACTTTGCCAAGGCTCAACGACATCTTAAATCTGCGATGGTGATGACCACACTGCATGTACACGAGCTTCGCTCTTGATAAAGCAAGTAAAACCACTGATAAGGACACACTTCTGAGAAGGCTATGGTCTCTTTCTGTTTTGTTAAACAGCAGACCTAAAGACATTCTACCACAAGGATACACACACACACACACACACACACACTCACAAAGCCCTGCAGAGGCACTTGTAAATCTTACCATTTCTCACTGGATTTTCACCCAAATGGCAGATACACCTTGAAAATTAAATTATATTACTATATGAACTGGAAACTATATAATTTTCCCCTAAAAAGGTAAATGGTTATCAGCATCTCTTAGGGTGGGGTCGAGGAGGTCTCCTTGATGTTTTCTACTATAAAGGTAGCCTCTGTGTGGGATGGTATTAGGTTTTATGTCTTGAGCTCAGTCAGATCCACTGAAGTGATGTGATGAGAAGTTTCTGAGGTCTTGAGGAGTGCAGTGATGCTTTAGCAATGTCTGCCCTTGAAATGGGTAAGGGACTGATGGCAGCACTAATGTCACTTATTTGCTAACTTGATCCAGGGCAATGCATGGTGGTAATGTCCTTTCTGTAGCTGCTGATGCCCTGGCTCTAACCTTAGTCTTGAACTTCCTCTTGGCCTCACAAATGAGCATAGTTGAGTTGTGGAACATAAGAGGCTCCAAAACCTGGGTTCTATCAAATCACATTTGTAACACACTGTATATGGCAAACCTTATGTAGCAGCAACTGAAGAGTCATCGTTCCTTCTTAATGAAAAAGAAATTTATAGGGATAACTATTAAGAAAGAGAAATTTCCTATAGTGAAAGAGAAATTTATAGGAGTAGCTGTTAAGGAACATTATAATACAAAAACTGCGACTCATGTCATCTGGACAGCTCAACTTTGAGGTCAAATTGTGAAAAAAATGAGGAGTAACTTCTGCCAAGTATATAGTCATGGGTGATTTAGATCAATGTGCCCTGTTCCCAGCTCACCTGGAAGAAGAAAAAGATGACAGGATCCCTGCTCCCAATGGGCACTCAGTCTAGTTGGAAAAGGCAAATTCCCACACATGATGTGAGCAGGGCCGACATCCAGCCAGTGTGCACAGATACCGCCAATGTAAAAACACTGCAAAACTTCTGTGTCCCTTGGGAAAAGATGCTGCTCTGAGACTCCTGAGCTTCCCTGCCCTAAGGTACCAGCCTTCCTTTGGGACCCCCCAGAATCTCACTTTAATTCAGCAATTAAAGAGTTAGGGCTTGTAACAGCAAGGAAGCTCCAGGAACCCTCTGTGGCCTCTAGGGCCGGTGTCCATTCTGACTGAACCAGGTGTTAAGTATTTTGAACATTGCCCCTGGCTCAATAATGTCCATAAGCCCAAATATCACAAATGAATATTAACAGTCAAAAGCATGAACTGAAAAGATAATTCTTAAGAAGACGACACATGGAAAAATGCACCCTTGGACTATAAATCCCCAAATTTCATGTCTGTCCTTCTCTGCTGTATCACAGCTCCTAGAGAGCTTCTTGGCCCAGAAATGGGACTCACTCAGTAGCTGGTTGTTCAATAAAATAACAAATGACCTATCGGGTTATTTAGGATTGAGCCCAAGAGAGGTGTTGAAGGTGGTTCAACAATGAAGAGATGAGCAGCAACTGGAGAGAGGATTCCAGGTAAGACTTGATAGCTCCAGGGAGCCCATCACTCCCTCTCCACACCCACCGGGCAGAGATCAGTATTCCAGCCAGTCAGAGAACTGAGCTCACCTGCCTTTGCTATTTATGAGTTCTGTCACCTTGGACCCAGTCACTCCACCTTCCAGAACTTGTTTTTGTTTATAAAATGAGTCTCAGGGACTAAATAATAACCTCTGTCAGATTTAATCAGGGAACGTATGTAAGGAACCTGCCACAGAGGAAGCAGTCACAAGGCTGTAAGCTTTCAGAGGACAATAGGTTTGTCCATTTGTTCACTGAGTTGTACCCCAGGCTCAGACCATTCTTGAAAAACAGACACAATAAATGTTTGTTGAAAGAAAAAACAACCTGAATAAGTGAACGGTGACGAATTTTGTTCATTACGTTAAGTAAATAGGGACACAATATGCTTAGATGCCCCCCAAACCTGTAAGAGGTGGTGAGTCAGGAATTAGGGCACTTTTCTAGAATGGGCCAAAGAGTTCATCAAGGTCCACGATGCAGCCTGGCAAAGAGGGGTCGGTTCATCGTTCTCCTCCTGCTGGGCATCTGAAGTTGCAATCGACAGCCCAGAGGTGGACCTTGGTGAGTGGACAGCGTGGTGGTTAAAGGTAAAGGGTTCACAGATAATCTGCTTGGGTGCAGAGCTCTAGTCCATTATTTACTTCTTGTAGGGCCTTGGGTGAGGTGTTCTATATGCCGAAACCTCCTCAGTTGTAACATGTGGATCATACACTACACGATTCATATGCTATAAGGTTGGTTCATATATTTGGCAAAACAGTGCAGGGCAAGTGGCCAGAGCACTGTAATGAGCCTTGACAAGCGGCAGTCATTGTTACTCGGTAGGAATGCCACCTTGAGGTCCCCTGAGGCCTCTAGGCCCAGGGTGATTCCAGCCGGTCACTTGACTGGCCTTTTCAGTTTCTGTCACCATTGTTCCTCTCCTTGGTTTAGGTTGGTAAGATGGAGAATGTGGCTTCCATGTTAACCACCTGAGGAGACCCCCCTGGAGCCAAAGCTGGCACAGCCCCTTCATGTCCAGTCCACTCGGACAACTGTCCATGAACACGGGCAGTTAGAAGCTACAACTGCCACGCGGGGGCATGGGTTAGCTAACTGTAGACAAGAGGCCTCGTCCCCACCCAGCTGGCAAAGGGACGAGTAAGCCTGTTGGAGGTGAGTTTGCAAACCAAATACCAGGACAGACTGCTAAGGAAATGCAGGGAGAGGGTTCTTTCTTCAGCTCTGAGACCAGTGCCGGTTCACCGTTAGAACGAAGCAAAGAACGCCAAGCACTGGAGGAATCAGCGTAACAGTTTTCCTAGACTATTCCACAGCCATTTTTTAGGCCTGAATCTAGGAAACAAATTGCTTTTCTGCCAGCACAGGAGGTAAGAGGGAGTTTACATGTTCTGTGAGGGAGGAATTCAGGCAGAAGAATTAACCTCGAAAGAACTGAAGTAGGAAAAATTGGTTTAAATTATTCTACAACTTCAGAGATAAAATATCATAACAGCTTGAAATGAAAACTATAGTTTTTGAAATATTAAAGCTGAAGGGGTATTATATTTATAGGGTGTTTGGCTAAGGTATGACAACATAACTGTTCATTTCCGTCAAAAAGAAATTAAGCCTCTGTTTGAGAAAACGGGTTTGGATGCAGTATCTTCCAATATTTTCTAAATTAACAAAACGTGCCAGGTGCTACACGGGTCAGATGTAAAACTTTTAGACAATTACTTCATGTTGCCTATCAGCCAACCCAGAGACTGTCTGTGAAGGGAAATATTTGAGATGATTCTCCACCCCACCCCTAGAGTTCTGTCTTGAGAAAGGAAAAAAATATGTATAATAACGTCTTGGCTGATTAAATGATTTCAGCCTGATCTACTGTGTTCTCAAGAACAAGGGAGAGGATTACTTCACATAACTGCAGAGTTGCTTGGAGGGTCTGTACCCTGGTGCCCATCCCATACTCTCCCAGGAAAGCCTGCCCTCACTAAAGGAGCTTTTGCAGACAATTTTATCCGGACCACTTCCAACTCAGTGAAGGCCTGGTGTCTCCTGATAGACTGACTGACTTAAAGCCACTCACCACTGCCCCAGGCTGTCCCTTATTTTTCTCACTTCAAGAGGAACCACTCGGAGAGGCCCATCTTCTGCTTAAATGGTTGCCCCGCGATGCTGCCATCTCTAAGCCTTCTAATCTCTTTCCCTCTGAGGCCTTTCACAGAATTAAGAAAGGGTTTGGGGAGCAGCCCTGTTGATTCCAAGCATCCTCAGAAGCAAAGAAATCTACATAACAGACAAGAGGAAGGAGGCTGTGGAGAATAAAATGAGTGATACCAGAGTTTGCTCTGTTACTATATAGGGCATAAAAATACTTTCAGGGTTTTGACTTTTAAATGATGTGGCCCAGTAGGGGTTCACCAAGCACAGGGCAGACTGACACAGACATAAGAAAAATCATTCAGGAGAATGGTCTTTGAAACTTGAGGTACCGAACTCAATTGGATAATGAAACACTGGCAACTCCACAGGGTACTTTTTCACCTCTGTGAAGAACATTCAATTAAATGCTTTTTCATTTGGACAGGAGGGGTGGGGCTATATTTTCCCTCCCTTTCCCATAGAAAGCGTCTCCTTGGCTTCTGGCCCCATTTCCCCTGCTTTTCACTGCTCGTGTTTACTCCCCATCGTGATCCTCAATGCCCACACACCCTGCCTTCTTACAGGTTGATGGAAATCTCCCATGTTGCCCTTGGAAATGCTCATTACCAAGGAGGGACACAATGGCTTCACTGGGTGATGCATTGGCGATGCTTCCAGAGGCTTCTGGTACCTCCATTTCATGGGCCACTTGCTTAGCTGCTGCTGAAATGCCTTAGTGCTATGAAGGCTGCATTTAACTTAGCCATCTGTGAATAACTCCATCAGGGGCAGATTCAGATCCAAAGTCAAGACTGCTTCCTGGCCAGAATGTCATCCTGTCCCACATAGGCAAGCAAGAGTGATTTTCTGACATAAAAGCCCAACGCTGTTGCCTCTCCCTTAGGCGCCCTTGGGAGCCCTTGGGAGCGTGCCAGGCATTACATGTGGACTTTCTTACAAATCAATTAGCACTCAGCACTTTATAGTCTGGAATGATGTCACACGGCCTGTGTGTAGCCAGGCATTGGGTGATGATTTCAAAATTAATGATTATTGGACTAGCAAAGGTATACATTTCTTTCCTGGAGTGTGAAAAGATAGGAGGAATAACAAGAAATGAACAAAGGGGTCCTTAGAGTGGGGTCACACAGCCAATTCAATTCAACTCACTCTGATTGAAGATCTATAGCTAACAGCCTAACAGCCTTGGTACTTGTTGATTGGTGCCCGGTGCTTGGTGCAGTGGCATATAAGACCTGGTGTTTGTCTCAAAGCGACCATAGTCTAGTGGCGGGAACCAAAGATCTTAACCTGGAGTCAAGGATTTGGGAGACCTTATGAATGGTCCTTAGCGAGGGCATAAACTTCCAGAATTGTTCATAAGCTGAATTTGTATAAATGAGCATAGGCACACATGTGTGCACAGTTTTCTGGGTAATAGATCCATCAGATTCTAAAATGACCATCTACTTGTCTAGTATCTTCTTACTTTGAATTCTCCAAGCTTGTGAGATTCGGTGTTGAATTGATGAATGGTGACTGAATTCCTAAGTGATGCTTGCCTTGCTGAGAAGGGCACCCAGGCCAGCTGGCCATCAAGAGTCCTATGGTTCCAGGACAGAGGGGTGGTGAAATCATCTCTTATCTGAGGTTGCGAGTATAAAAAGTCAAGGGATTGAGGAAAGCTCCGAGTTGTTTGCTCATGTAAAGAAAAATGAAACTGAGAAGGTCAAAACAAACCCTCAAAACAAGAAGAGGCTGCATTGGCACTTCAAGCCAGAGCAGGTGCCAAGAAGTCAAAGGAAATAGAGATAAAAGATCAAGAGCAATAGGTCAAACCACACAAGTAGGAGGGCATTCTTGGAGGATGCTGGCTAATAAAGACTTAGGGAGGGGGCTGAAGGAGATTTTAAAGGCTTGGTTTAGAATCAGGGAGCCTTGAGTTCAAATCCTGTCTCTTTTTTTGTTGGTTTTTCTTTGCTCACTTTCTCCAGCTACACACTGGAGCTACAGCACTGCCTCCTCGAAGGGCTACTGAGTGGGATCAATGAGAGAACTCACACAAAGCACAGAGCTACTGTTCAGACCAGGGCTCCGATTAAACTCTAGGGAAGGGTTGGATCCCCTTAAAGAGCTGCAATCAGAGTGGACACTTACTACTGTGGTTTGATACCACTGAAGTGTCCAAAAATCTGTTCACATTCATTTCTCTTTCTCCTCTCCATTCTCACTCCTCCTGTGTGGCTCTTGCAAGGTACTGCCTATTTACTGAACTAAAATGCATCTTTCCTCATGTGAATCAAGGCTTGCACATATGCAATGTCTCCATTTCCCTTTGAGAAGATGATCACTCTCCTGAAAGGGAATTATTAGGACCTCTGATGAGGCAGAAGAACGCTCTCAACTCTCCATTTGACTGCTCTCCCTCTCCTTCACCACCATCCTGACTGCCGTCTCCAAGCCCTGTGGATCTATCACGTGGGTTCCATCTACATGCTACCGTCCTCGCCGGCTGTCCCCAGTTGCTCTCGTCACCAATTCATGTGAAGTCCCATGAAGACATTGCTCCTAAAAGAATTAAGAAGTAATTCCTCACATGGGACGCAAGGCCTTTCATAGGCTAGTCCCTGCGTTTCTTGATCCTCTCACCAAATCTCTCCAAACACCTAATGCTTCAAACCACCGGTCATTTCCCGAAGGGGCCACATGCCCGCAAAGTTCATGTCTGAAAACCCTCTTGCCACTGACCACCTACCCAAATAAATCATCTGCTCCCCCCCCACTCCTGCCCTTAGTTATCAAACACTTGTTTCATTTAGCTTTTTATTAATATGTAGCTACTTGATTATTTTTATTTTCTTTCATTCACTGAGGCAGGCACCATACGTTATTTTGTTCCACATCTTTCCAGGACCTATTTCGGCATTTTGTATGAAAGGTATTCAATACACAATTGATGAACCAGTTAAGATGAGTCTAAGCTTCAAATCTGATCAAAAGAGTATTTCCTAAATACGTGGTTGTCAAAGAGTGGTCTGAGGACTCCCAGGGGTACCTAAAACACTTTCAGCTGGGACATAAGGTGAAAATTACTGTCATAATAATTCTAAGATACTATTTACTACTTTTACTCTTCTTCTATCAAAAATATACAGTTTATGAAAAGTTCAGTGATAGGGTTTCAGATTCCACAATAGAACACTAGCCTTTAAGAAAGCTAAAAGGCTAGTGTAATGGAATTCCCGTCGTGGTGCAGTGGTTAATGAATCCGACTAGGAACCATGAGGTTGCGGGTTTGATCCCTGGCCTTGCTCAGTGAGTTAAGGATCCAGCGTTGCCGTGAACTGTGGTGTGGGTCGCAGACACGGCTCGGATCCCGCGTTGCTGTGGCTCTGGCGTAGGCCGGTGGCTACAGCTCCAATTCGACCCCTAGCCTGGGAACCTCCATATGCCGCAGCAGCGGCCCAAGAAAAAGGCAAAAAGACGAGAAAAAAAAAAAAAGCAAAACTAGTACTTCCTGAGCATCAAAGAATATCCACAGTTATCTAAAAAGACTACTAAAACGCTCCTCTCTTTTGCAACTAGATCTGTGTGAGGCAGGATTTTCTTTATTTTCCTTAACCAAAACAATGTATCAACAAACTGAAGGCTGAAACAGATATGAAAAGCCAGCTGACTCCCACTGAGCTACTCATTAAAGAGATCAGCAAAATGTACAACGATGATATCCTCCTCATTACTTTTTTGTTTTGTTTTGGAATATATAGCTCTTTTTCACACACACACACACACACACAAATATGTTCTTTATGCGAACATGTAATGTGTTTGTCACTATTTTAAAATAAGTTAATAAGTAAATATATAAAGTTGTATCAGTTTTAATTTCAAATATGGTCACTATTAATGAGCAAAATCCCCATAAACAAAACGTTTAAAGTCAATTATTTTTAAGAGTGTAAAGGAGTCTTGAGACCAAAACATTTAAGAATCGTTCTCCTAAACCCTGTTCCATGAAATACCAGATTTCTAGAAGATGTTCTGAGATGTTTCGTGGGGGAAAAACGGAGGGGTGGGTGCTCTTTTTGATATAGGAGATGCATGTTAAATAGCTGGATATATTCCTTTTTTATGACTTATTAAAGCTTTTATTTTGGTAATGTTCTTGACAAACAACTAAGGGTAATATACTGGTTTCCTATTGCTGTGTAACATCATTACAGACTTAGCTGCCTAAGACCACACACATTTATTATCTGTGGTTCCAGGAGTCCAGGCACAGCTTAGAGGGGTTCTCTGCCTCAGAGTCTCACTGGGCTGCCCTCCAGGTGTCACCTGGGGTTGTAGTCTCATCTGAGGCTCACCTAGGGAGGCACCCACGTTCTGACTCCCTCAGGGCATGGGCAGGATTTATCCCCTCGGGGGGCAGAACTAAGTCTCTGTGTTCCTGGTGGCCACCGGCCAGGAGATGTTCCTCAAGCCTAGAGGCTGCCCACAGGTCCTTTCCCTCTTCATGGGCTCTCTCCCAACATGCAGCTGACTTCTTTAAAGCCAGCAAAGGAGAGTCTCCCCCAGCTCCGCCGCCACTCTGCTAAGACTGAGTCAGACATAATGAAACATTATCACAGAGGTGACAGCCCATCTCCTTTCCTCATCCTATTGGCAAGAAGCATGTCACAGATCCTCCCCACACTCAAAAGGAGGAAACTATGCTGAGAATGAATATCAAGGACAGTAATCCTGGGGGCCACCCTGTCTGCCAGAGGAACAGTCTATGCCTTGCCCTTACTTGATCAAAGAACCCTTTTGTGTGCCTATTGATAGGTCAAGAGGCCCTGTTTGAGAAGTGTTGGTCTAAATCATTTAGTACAATTAGACATACTACATTCTCCCAGTATATTTCATAATGTGTGTGTGTGTGTGTGTGCACAAGTGTGCATATGTGTTTGTGAAATATAATCTTAAATGCCACTGTCTAATAAGTCACAACCACCCAGGACTTCAGAAATACCTCCATGAAGAAGCAACTCTTCACATCAACAATAGCTAAAGAAGAAATACTTCCATTAAGCAGAGTGGATGCTGCTCTGATACAGCAGGTGTAGAAGCCAGAAATACCTGTTTACCGCCTCATCACCCTGACTCTCCCCACATGCCTGTCTGTAGAGAGGAGACACTCTCTGTGCGGACTGGTCAGAAATGGAACCGAAGATTGGAAGTCAGCATCTGAAGACTGTCCTAAAGATGGCCTAAGGCTTAGAATGGGAAGAAATTATTTACACCTCCGCAAAACTATTTTTCAAATAAAATATCTGAATATTGACATTTGCTTGACTACAACCAACAAACATAGAGAGGATGGCTATGGTAGAACAGGGGTGTCCTGCCCACTGGAACTTTCAGTCGCCCTCCATCTTTCTGCAGCCCAGAATGCCCTTGGAACTTTTACTCAGCTTCCTCATTATAAACTGGGGAAAAAAAAAATCAAAACTGAGCACCCAGGTGAAAACACAACCCACAGAATGGGAGAAAATATTTGCAAATGAAGCAACTGACAAGGGATTACTCTCCAAAATTTATAAACACCTTCTGTAGCTCAATACCAAAAAAAATAAACAACCCCATCAAAAAATGGGCAGAAGATCTAAACACAATTCTCCAAAGAAGACATAAAGATGGCCAAAAAACACATGAAAAGATGTTCAACATCACTCATTATTAGGGAAATGCAAATCAAAACCACTATGAGGTACCACTATACACTGGCCAGAATGGCCATCATCAAAAAGTCTATAAACAATAAGTGTGGAGAAAAGAGAATCCTATTACACTGTTGGTGGAAATGTAAATTGGTGCAACCACTGTGGAAAACAGAATGGAGATTTCCTCAGAAAACTAAAAATAGAATTACCATTTGATCCAGCAATCCCACTCTTGGGCATCTATCCAGAGAAAACCATGACTCAAAAAGATACATGTAGTCCAATGTTCACTGCAGCACTATATGCAATAGCCAAGACATGGAAACAACCTAAATGTTCATCAACAGAAGAGTGCATAAGGAAGATGTGGTACATATACACGATGGAATATTACTCAGCCCTTAAAAGGAAAGAAATAATGGCATTTGCAGCAACATGGATGGACCTAGAAATTATCATACTAAGTGAAGTCAGTCAGATGGTGAGACACTAACATCAAATGCTACCACTTACATGTGGAATCTAAAAAAAGGACACAATGATCTTTGCAGAATAGATACTGACCCACAGACTTTGAAAAACTTATGGTTTCCAAGAGACAGGTCGGGGGGTGGAGGATAGGCTGGGGGATTGGGATAGAAATGCCATAAAATCAGGAGTTCCCGTCGTGGCGCAGTGGTTAACGAATCCGACTAGGAACCATGAGCTTGCGGGTTCGGTCCCTGCCCTTGCTCAGTGGGTTAACGATCCGGCGTTGCCGTGAGCTGTGGTGTAGGTTGCAGACGCGGCTCGGATCCCGCGTTGCTGTGGCTCTGGCGTAGGCCGGTGGCTACAGCTCCAATTCAACCCCTGGCCTGGATACCTCCATATGCCGCGGGAGTGGCCCAAGAAATAGCAACAACAACAACAACAACAATAACAACAACAAAAGACAAAAAAAAAAAAAAGAAATGCCATAAAATCAGGTTGTGATGATCATTGTACAACTATAAGTGTAATAAAATTCACTGAGTAATTAAAAAAATAAATAAAAACAAAAAAACCTGAGCACCCAGGAAGTGAAGTGTCATGTCAAAGCCACACGGCCAAGTCTGGACCATCTATTCTCAGGACGTCTCCTTGATATAATCAGAGCTGTCCTCAGAGGTGAGTTCTGTCTCCCCATCCCACATGGTATAACCTTGAGCGTCACCTCAAGACCCTCCCTCCCTCAAGAGTTCACAATTGCCATCATTCACACCCAGCTTGAGGAATCAAACTGTATTAGCTTTGTGTAATTAACCAGGGAAGCACTTACATTTTGTGACTTACATCACAAAGAAACTGACCTACCAAGGCTGGCTTCCCAACCCCTCTGAGACCCTGAGTGTGGGTCGGGGTGTGAAATCCCCAAGACAAATATGAGCAGGCTGAAAGCAGGGCTCATCACATAGGCATTCTCAACCTGAATCTAACCTGAGCTCTTTAGCTCTGTAGAGGTAAAAAGAAATGGTGAAAGCAGCAAAAGAAACCTCTTCTGGAACCCAGAGGCAAGTCTAAAAAGGAAACACACAATTGACAGCCTGGAAGGGAATTCAACTTGGAAGCTCACCTCTACCTGTGCCCAACCTCTGCCCTTGTCCTCGCCAACACCTTCCCATGGAAGTCGATCCAAAGGCTTAATGAGCCAAAAGGCATTAAGAATTGTGCATGTGAATAATGTCACCAATTCGTGCTTCTTTAATTGGATGCAAATAGCATCACCTGGGCTCCACATCCCAGGATCCGGTCCTGCTCTTTGTCACACGGCGCTCTAATGCACCCAGTTCTAAAGAGCCTGGCAGGAGAGGAAGACATTAACTGTGAGATCTGCTGGCTTCTGCCAAATTCACAGACGCTGGCAGCTAAGCCTATAGATAGAATGAGGGGTAATTTCATGCAAATTCTCTGTGCTATTCCCTGAGCTCCAAGATTAGAGATGTCAGAAAATGTAAGTGCTCCTCTGGTTAATAACACAAAGAACTAATTCAGTCTGATTCCCTAAGCTGTGAGTTAAAGAGCATGACTGAGAATTTATAGAGGAAGGGTCTCCTTAGGGTGATGCTGGAAAGGTCCAGTTGTGTGCAGTGCCTCTGGCACCCGGTGAGGGAACCAGAGCCTCCTTATGAAAGTTACTCTAAATCACGCTCGGGTGGTGGCCAGAGGCTCACGTAGCCCTTGGGCTTGGCTATCTCTCAGGTATCTACTGGAAGGGCAGGCAGATGTAATGGGCAGTAATGAGCTTACACTGCTGCTTAGAGAGGACTGTTCCAGGTCAAGCCAAGACACCAGGGTTTGGGAACAAAATCTGGACAAAGAACACACCTTACTCCCCCTCCACCCTTCTGAAGGGGACACTAGGTTCCTAGATGCATCTCTCCTAGTTTTCTGCACACACACTCTGTTTTATATGCCAAGTGATAGCCTGTCATAGTCTCCGGAGGGCACTGACTTCTTATTCAAACAGAGTACTTCCTGGAGATGATTTCACATCTTGTGAATGGTACGTAGCAATGGAACGCTTTGGGAGAAAACAGAGTACTTCATTCTCCTCTTTATTGTGTCGTAGATGTAGCACAGGGATTCAAATTTTCAGGTTATCCTCAAGCATCTATGATGCTTTCTGAGATTAAAACACACACACACACACACACACAGAGCCCTCCTCCTACAGTTTCCTGCATATAGTCGCTGGTAAAAATCTTGATTTCTAATTTTTCTAAAAGAAAGATAACAAACTGTCATCAATTGAAAATCCATGGGTGGCTTTATTAGTTATCACATTTCTAGAATAGAATGTAACACTGGAGACAGAGAACTTTCAAGGCAGGTGGTATATGTTATCAAAATCAAGAACATGAATAATTAGTCATTTTCTTAGAGGCTGACTTAGGATTGGCCCCCGCTTTCTCCACTGGCTGTGACGCCCTGGGGAAGTCCTGTAACCTCTCTGGGCTACAGTCTCTCTAATCAATTTAGAATAATAATTCCTACTTCCGAGGTGATGCATGTGTCTAACACATAGTAAGTGCTCAATAACGAGTACCTGAACCATTTTTGGTTGGTTTATACGATTAAAGCCCATAGCACAGATTTACATGATCGAAGTCCCTGCACAGAGTCAACATATACTCAGAATTTTCTTATCCTCATTGGGTATCAACCCCACCCCCATCACACCTTCACAAAGGCAAGTTCTTCCAAATAATGTAACAAGTCAAATGGAGCATGTTTCCTGTTTACCCTCTAGGATATATGCTCCGTCATCTTTTTTGGTTTTGTTTTTCAGACTATATATACCAGTGGATTGGCCATGTCCAGCTATATAAATGAGCAAGTTGACAAAGTCAAATTAATGATTTAAAAAGTTTGGAGACTCTGTGTCCAGAAGAATTCCACTTACAGATATTTAGCTTGCCCAGCCTGACACAAGCTTAGTGGAGAACAGTCTTTGGTAGTAAGACTGCAGATTCATTTTGTCAAGTAAGATAAAGAATCTCTTTACAAGTGAACTGTATTTTATTTTACGGAGCTATATTTCAAATAAGTACAGCCATGACTCACTGGAAATTATGAATTCTCATATGGTACCTACCCCTGTGGATTTACTAATCTTTGACACCACGTACAAATGAGGAAGGTTTTACTGCTAAGTAGCCACGATTCTTATCCAGCTACCCTTGAAACTCATAGTTTTCTGATTTGGAGGAGCAAAGATACATTGCAAGCAAGCCTTTTGGCACTGATGTTTCCAGAAATGAGTTTACACATTTTCAATGAGCAAGTGTCCGTTTTGTCTCATAGATTATCCCGATATATCTAGGATGGTTTTTGAGATAAAAAATCACGCACCTTCCCACTTTATCCCCCTTCATACAGTCATGAAAATATGCCTTGATTCTTAACTTTTCTAAAAGAAAGAAGTAGTTGTCAATTAGGAATCCATGGGTGGCTTTACTGATTACCAAATTTTTAGAAGAGAATGCAAGATTACAGATAGCTGAATGTTGAGCCAGACAGTATATGTTATTAAAATCAAGAGCATGATTAATTAGTCATTTACTTGGAGTGATTTATCTTGTACCTCTCTCCACTGGTGTTGGGATTGCCTGCTGTGGACATCAGGTGTACCACTCAATTATGAATACTAATCAAAGTCCACAGAGGTACAGACTGAGGGTGAATTTAAGCTCCACAGAATATCCATTTTAAAGAGCTGACTTCTATTAAATAGGCCTGAAGTCAGGGAGCCCATGAAACTACAGAGGAAAAGGATAAACCAGTTATAGCTAAGCTGTCTTGCTTTCAAATGCGCTGAGAGCCAACCTGAGCCTGCCTCCCTGGGACCCCAGGGCTGCCTTCCTGACTCAGGTATAAATCAAAGAAAATCCCATCTCTTCTCCTTCCCACATACCAATCCAACCCATCTCACTTCTCTCCATTGCACCTGCCAACCTCCTAAACCAAGCACCCCATCTTCTCCCCTGAATGACTACAATAGCTTCCTCCCTCCGGCTCCATTAAGTAGAACACATTTTTGAAAACATAGTTGACCACAAAACACTCCTTCTTAGACCCATCAGTGGCTCCCCACGGCTATGAAAAAGAAGCGTTTATTCTTTGACTCAGCCCACGAAGACCTCTTCAGTGTCACCCACACTCACGTCTTCGGTGTCATTTCAAACTTTCTGGCTTATTCAATGTGCATCAGCCCCACCGCCCTTTAGAGGGTTGAAAATGTCCAAACTTCTTTTCTACCTCAAGACTTTTCACTTGCTGGTCCCTCTTTTGAAAATGCCATTCCCCATAGCCCAATCTGGCTAAGTCTGTCTATCTGTAGCTTAAAGGTCACTTCTTCCCGGAAAACTTTGTCTACCCTTCACCTCACCCTGCAGATATTTACGAGCTCTCCCAACAAACACCCTGTAGTTTTCCCCTGTAGCCCTTATCAAAAATGTCAGTAATTACTTTTATAATTAGCCATTAGTACTTTTTTTTTTCCTTCCCTGTATCCTCAATTCCTAGTACAAAGCAGGGTTTACAGCAGGCCCCAGTAAGCAAAGGGAATCAAACGATGATGAAAGCCATGTGTATGAGAGACCACTAGCTGCCCACCCAAATCAGAGCCCCCTGCTTCCTGGGCTCACAGCTGAACCACATCTCCCAGCTTCCTTTGTAGGTAGGTGGTCATGCAGTCATGTGGGGCTGATGTGTGCCACTTTTAGGGGCAGACCACAAAAACCTCTCTGTCGCACCTCCAAGATATTTCTACAGTCTGACTGACGGGTTGTCCCTGTGTTGAAAATGGCAGAGCCATCCATTGGCCTGGGTTCCTGAATGACTTCGTGGAAGAAACTCTCAGACCTAAAATGCTGGCCCAGAACTGTTTGTATAAGCAGGAAATAAACATCTGGGCTGTTAAACCACTGAACTCTCAGGGTCAGTCTGTTATTGCAACTTAGTCTACTGGAATTAATACATTAGGATGTCGACACATAGGATTCCAGAACTGGAAGTGAGTGAAAAAAGGTTATCCTCCCCCTCCTCCACCCCCACACACATACATGTTCACACCTCCGTGAACATATAAGTAGATCCCGTGGAGGTAGAGGAAAAAAACACTGAATTTCTGACAAAGTATAATATTATATAAAGATCAGTATTTAAATAATTTTTCAATCTCCATTTAATTCCTTCTTTTTTCAGTGACTCAATCTTTAATAACTAAAATAGTCTGGAGTTCCTGTTGTGGCGCAGCAGAAACGAGCCTGACTAGGAACCATGAGATTGTAGGTTCGATCCCTGGCCTCACTCTGTGGGCTAAGGATCCAGCGTTGCTGTGAGCTGTGGTGTAGGTCACAGACATGGCTTGGATCCCATGTTGCTGTAGCTGTGGCACAGGCTGAGAGCTGTAGCTTCAATTGGACCCCTAGCCTGGGAACTTCCAAAGGCCGAGGGTGCAGCTCTAAAAGAAACAAATTAATTAATTAAAATAAAAAATGAAATAGTCTGATTACCAGTGTTTCTTTATAAGAGAGCTGCCACTGCCTCTTACGGTCTTCCCTGTCCTTACACGTTGCCCTCGTGATGCCACATAAAGCCCTGGGTACCACAAAGTCCTCACAGTTAGGTGGGGAGGATTTCCCATTGCAGTAGAAAACCCCAGTTTCCTCACTTAAACTAGAATTCATCTGGCAACCAATTCTATTTAGCTCAATGCAGAACTTATTTTTGCCCCAAGACAGTTCAGGGGGAGAAAGAATCACTAGACAGAGTTTTCAAACAAATAAAAAGTTCTCTCTGTCCTTGGGGTTTCCATCATGTA
Source organism: Phacochoerus africanus (assembly GCF_016906955.1). Taxonomy (NCBI): domain Eukaryota; kingdom Metazoa; phylum Chordata; class Mammalia; order Artiodactyla; family Suidae; genus Phacochoerus; species Phacochoerus africanus. The sequence continues at coordinate 5,648,520 of NC_062551.1, forward strand.
ATCTCAGAACTGGGGCCCCACCTCCTGGAGGTTGCCTCTCTGAACCCTCATGGCCCAATCTCTAGCTCAAACTAAGGTGAAGGGGGGGGGGGGGGCACACAGCTTTGCAAGCTTCTGCTGAGCAAATTAATAGAGCGGAGTAAACGACGATGTAACCATTTAACTACCAGCACAAAGAACCTAATCAGTCAGCTGTTTGGAGCTTCCCGGCCAGGAAGCCTGCCCCTCCCCACCTGCCTTCCTTTGGCTACCCAGAAGCCTCTGTACTTACTAGGAGCACCTGCTCCTCGAGCGGTGGGGCATTTGGCCTGAAAGGGAGGAACTGAGCACTTTCTGGCTGTGGCTATGGAGCTCCCATGCTCCTGGAAACCTGTTTCTTCCACAGCAAACATACCTTGGTGCCAACTCTGCAGTCACAGAAAGGAACATTCGCTCGCATTGAGCCACACCTGTTGTCAACAAGCATTTGCTTCCAACCTATTTAAGCTCCATGAGGGAAGGAGACAGTGTGGGTCTCGGGCATTTTTGGCAATGCTGGGCTCACAGCACCTGGGAAAGCTCCACAAAGTCTATGCTCTTGTTTGGGAAGTGGAGTTGCCCTTGGTAACAGCTGCTGTGTTTCAATAGAGACCAGAGGCCTTTGGAAAGTCATAAGTGCCTCGCCCAGGCCTCTTTGCAGAGTTGGTGCCAGGCGTTTGGAGTTGAAAGGCAGCCTGTGCCTGTTAGGATTCCTGCAGACTCACTAGCAGCAGGAGAAAAGCAGAGAGAAGGCTAGGTTCTGGCATCTGCTTGGTGATGGAGATGATTTTGTTTTTATGGGTTTGGTTTTGGTCAAAGATGTCATCAGGCACATTTACGTGACGTGCCTGTGTTGATTGACTCTAAGTTTGCATTTTGGGCTGTAACCTAAGATGTGTCTATCCACCTGTAGTTCACGTGTTCATCCATTTCTTTGCTTATTCCTTTCTCCTTTCCCTCATTCAGAGGCCCATCCTGAATCCCTGTTCTTTTGATTTGCTCCCCGAGGCCCTACTTCACCCGCCTGGTGCCCTGATGGCAAATACCCCCATACTTTCTGCTCCCTGGGAGGGTCCCCACTGAACATGGATGATTCTACTGAACAGCGAACTGACAGGCTTAGAATGTAGGGCCTGGGCATTCACCCTCTGCTCACTTCCCTGTTGTCCCTTTCCCCACCCCAGCCGTCACTCCCACACTTACCATGTGCTGCGTTATGGTTCCCATGTGCACATCAGTTTTTGAATCATTCACACAAAGTAAGCCAGTCCTTCTAGAGAATTCCCACAGCAACAGAGCACAGTCCTCTAGAGTTGCACTTAGAATTACACTGTGTAATTTCTGGTTTATGATTCTTATATGACATTGTAAGTTCCTTAAGGATGGAACTGTGACTTACGTGTCTCATTATTACCAGTGCTTAGAGGTATGATAAATGTGGGCTAAATTATTTTTTTAAGGATGGTGGCTGTATGGATAGATATGAGTATATATTGATGGATGAGAGGGTAGGTGAGTGGGTGGATGCATGAAAGGATAAATGGACTTGTAGGGAATTAGGTGGGTAAATGAATGGGTGGATAGGAAAACAGACAGATGGATGGATGGATAAATAGATATATGGGTAATCAGGTGCTTGATGAGTGAGGGTGAATGGGTAGGTGGGTAATTAGATGAACAAATGAAGAATGGCCTCTATCAAGGTGCTAGTGTGTACATCAACAGCATGCTTACTTCCAGCAAGATAGTCTCCAGTTACTAATCTCGTAAATAAACTCACCAAGCCTCAACCGCCAGCAAGTGAAACAACAGACGGGCCCCTTGTGGCCTGTGTTCCAGGGAACTGAGGGAACATGGAGAATGCTCTAATTTCCACCTTCTGGCCAAGAGGTAAAATGTCTCCCTAAGACAACCCAACAGCACTGTTCTGGCAACAGTCAAGCCTATTCTGATACATTTTAAGAAATCATCTGCACATTAAAACTTCCCCTTTTATCCTTCAGAAATGATACCTAAAATAAACCTAGAGGCAAACTGCAGAAGACGCCTTTAAGATAAAAACTGACCGGGGGGGGTAGGGGAGGGATTCAAGCTCAGAACCGCCGGCCCTGCAGACAATCCTCACAAAGTGGTCCCTTCAGACGAGTGAGACAAGAGCTCTGACTCTGACTCCCCCAAACGTGACCTTGCTTCAGAGCCACATGGCCTCCCTCACTCCAGCCCAGAGTCAGTCAGAGAATGAGAGAATATATAGTGTTCAGCTACTGCCACATGTAGAATGAAACACAACCCCCTGTTTTCGTGTGTTGGGTTATTACGTTTTTTATTACTACTACTGCGTTATAGATGTTTTTCCTTCCTCCACGAAAACAACAGAACAATGAACCAGTTTGAAAGAGAAAAGCTATCAGTTTGGATAAAACTAGTCTGTTTTATTTTTTATTAAAAAAAGGAAGCTAATCATGCCAATTGTAATTTTAGTAAGTTATTTCTAATGTGAGTTTATTAAACCATGAATTTTCCCTTCAGCTAAACTAATGACCACTATTAGGTATGCTACTCTATTTTAAATGATCAAAATATTCAATGGAATAAGATGAAAATTATAGATAGTGATAATTACAAAATGTCAGCATCACCTGGAATCAATTTACTAATATGTCGGGTCGGGTGGAGAAGAGTCAGCTTAAAATGAGCAGAAGGCACGTTGCATGGACTGCTGGCATTGATCCTTTGGGGACTGTCACCACTGAATATTTATATCCCGTGCTGCCCTGCAATTGTTTCTAGCCTGCCTGCTACCCCCTTTATCAGAGAGCAAGGGAAGGACTGGCAAGGAGGGAGAACTCCTCCGCCTCCTCGAATCCCCAGGTCCTTCCCTGAATTTTTGCAGGGAAAGTGGAGACAGAGCTTTCAAATAAGCCAATTCAGTTGTAACCACTGGGGGACTATATCTGTGGTTTTCCCCTTCAATACATGGTACTGGCCTTCCTCTCCCCCCAGTTCCTGCAAATGAAAACAGAGCAGGAGTCTGTATCGTTGACTTATTTATTGCAAAACAATAAATCAAGCTTTCACCTACGCTTGTTTTGTTTAGGTAAATCACCTGTGTAGCTGAAATCATGGGCAAAATGAATTTGCTTTTGGCACAAAAGGGCGGAGACGTCGTCCCCTAAAGTGTACCTGCCAGGAAAATGTGCAGCTAACACAATGCACACATACAGATGTGTGACACCAAGCAAGTCCTCAGCCTCTCTGTGCTACAGTCTCCTCAGCTGTAAAATGGAGAAAATTATATCCACCTCCTAGGGGTTAAATCTGTCTAGTGCTTAGAATGAAACTTAGAACACAGTGTTTTTGCATATTTATTACATTAAAAAGTAACTTCTCATAGGCTGATTACTCAAGCTTCATCTTTGTCCCACCTAGTCTTTACACTTCAGGGTTCTCCTTCATCCCCTCAACAAAGCCCAGCACCTTTCTTCACTCTCTGGGATCAGAATCTTTCATCTGAGATGGATTAATATACCCAGCAATCCTCAGGGCTGATTCCTGATCATTCTCTTTTCTCAACCCTAGACTTGTATTTAAAACTATCCCAGGGAGTTCCCATCATGGCTCAGGGGAAACGAATCTTGACTAGTATCCGTGAGGACGCGGGTTTGATCCCTGGCCTCACTCAGTGGGTTAAGGATCCGGCATTGCCGTGAGCTATGATGTAGGTCACAGACACAGCTCAGATCTGGCATTGCTGTGGCTGTGGCGTACGCCAGCTGCTACAGCTCCAATTCAATCTCTAGCCTAGGAAACTCCATATGCTGTGGGTGCAGCCCTAAAAAGATAAACAACAACAACAACAACAAACAAGCAAACAAACAAAAATCCCAGATTTCAGGACCAAGGATGGTTCAGTCCCTGAGAATCAGCCAGTCAAAGCAGTTTAAACCCACTATTGAAATAAGGTGTTGTCATCACCATGTCTTAAGTTTGGAAATGATTAAATATGGGTTCCTGTTGCCTGCATGCCTAAAGCATAGAGCTGTTGTAAATAATGAGGGCTCTGGTTAGGTCTGAGGTCAAACATACTAGTTCTAGGAAGGAAATGCATGGAGTAATAAATAATAAGGAAAGTGATGCCTCCCTGCCGACCACGCGTTATAAATACTTCCTGGTGATCACATCTTAAAGAAAGGAGGCAGATTTCTGTTTTGTTGTGATTCCAAAGGCCATTCCCAAAGAGGAGCTGCAACAAGGCTTCAGGCATCATGAATGAGCATAAAACCTTCCATTCCAGAGAGACATTCCTATTTCAAAAGGCCAGCACGTACTTTGCAGAAAGGACATGGCAGCAACATGGAAACGCCCACATCACCCAAATCTCAGCAGTAAGCCTGCCTTTAGCGTCATGGGTCAAAGCAGGTGGAATAAAGTTATTGAAAGAGACTTAATATGAAAGGTATGTACAGGTACAAGGGGATGCATGACTACCCCAGACAAGCGAGATTTTTTGGAGAGACAATTCTACACAGTGTAATGTGAAGCATTATTTTGCATTAAAGCAATCATAGATATTGTTGCAGGCAGTGCCTGGCTCTCAATGGTCCCCACCTCCCCCTCTACATGCCCTGGGGTAAGCCCTCCTGTTGAGTGTGGGATGGACTTAGTCACTTGCTTCTAATGAACAGAACATGGCAAAAGTGGTAGGATATTTCTTCCATGATTAAGTTACTAAAGACTGTGGCTGTTGTCTCACTGGTATTTTGGATCTCTGTTTCTTCTCACTGGTTTGCTCTGGAGAAGCATGCTGCCATGCTATGAGCTGTCCTATGGAGATGTCTATACGGCAATGAACTGAAGGCTTCCCCCAGCCAACAGTCAGCAATGAAGAAAAGCCCTAAAGCCTGCAAGGATGGAATCCTGACAAGCACCTCATAAGTAAGCTTACAAGCAAATCCACGACCAGGTGCGTCTTGAGATGACTGCAACCCCAGCCCACACCTTGACTGCAGCTTTTACTGTAGCCAGAAAACCAACCTAAGCCATACCCAGATTCCTGACCCACAGAAACTGTGATAAATGTTGTGATTTTACGCCACTAAGTCTTAGAGTAATTTGTTATGTAGCATTATATTATGGACTAGGGTACAAAACTGTCAAAAAAGACAAGGCCTGTTGCATCTATTTAATAATTCAGCTCATGCCCGTACAGGACGCTCCAAATTGAACATTAAAGCCCTGAAACCATCTTTACACTACACCTTTGCATCTTTAATCATTTTGATTATCAGTTCTGCAACATGTTAGCTATCTGAACTGCAACAGGCCTCACCTTGTTGATCGTCAGTTTCCTCATCTGTAGAGTAGATGAAGTTGGCTTCATGAGTTTTCCAAGAAAGGTAAACCAGATGTCTATGAAAAGTACAGTATCTGGCACCTAGGAGAAACTGACTTTGTGTTCAATGAGTCTCTGGCTTCAGCTAAAATTTCCCGGGCTTTGGTTTGGTGCAAAGTGCTAGGACACTTAGTTCTCCATCTATAGTCCAGCTGGAAGTAGAAGCTCCCATCTCCCTTCTGGCAGAGGAAGAACATCACCAGTTCTGCTTTCCCAAGGCTGTTCCCCCATGGTGTCTGACTATACGATTAGGTACCAGGTGTTTACTTTGGAAAGAAAACCAACCCCATAGTCAACGCATCTACAGTGAAAACAGGAAACAGAACATGGATTTAACTTCTTCATTCAATTAAAACCAGTGATCCCCAAACCAAATAGGTTCTTATTTGAATAGATATTTTATATCTGCAGGTTGTTTGTGTATTATTAAACTTGCCACTATATTGAGCTGGTCCCTTTGTGGGTGCCCATTTACTATAGTAATGTCTACAGATTCAGACACTCCTCCTAAGCATGGCCACTTGTTAAAAATAGAAAAGGGCTCCTGCTAAGAGAACACCAACTCTATGCTGGGCATTTTTGCATATGGGTTTTGAAATTCTTGCAAAAGCACAAGGCATAAATACTGCCCTTTCCTATTGCTCCCTTCACAACTTCATCCATTTATGAAAATCAGCCATCAATATGTGTCCCAAACAGAATCTAGCCTAGGAACAAGCTAAAGGGTATGGTATTTCCTCTAAAATGCACCCAAGCAGAGAAGAAAGGCACTAATGTTATAATCAATGGTGTGTCTTGCCCAGTACTGGGAGTTTTTTTAGTGGGTCTCAGGGAAGATATGAGGTATGTAACTTAAGGTCATTGGCTGAGAAGCCAAACTGCCTGGTTTTTAATCCTAGCTCCACTGTTGCCTTCCTTACTAGAGAACATTAGGCATCTTACTTAACCTCTCAGTGACTCAGTTTCTTAGTTGATCCAACAGATTTTAAACACTTAGCTCATCTTACCAAGGAGTCAATAAATGTTAGTGATCATACAAAGCCTGTGAGACAGGTGTGATTCCACTCCATTCTGTAGATAAGAACAGTGAAGGTAAGAAAAGGCAAAATACTTCCCTAAGCTCCTAAGGATGGTAAGTGAGAGAACTGAAAATCTAACTCACATGTGACTGAATCCAAACCTGTGGCTGCTGTAACTACTGACTTATGAGGCTCTGCTGATCCACTTGTAGATAATGACAACAGTGACCGCAAAATGACCATTTCCTGTGTGACAGGTACTCTTCTAAGAGCTTCACTGGCACTTTTCTCATTCACTCGGTATCACCACTCTATGTAGTAGGTGCAATGGCGATTCCCACCGCACAAATGAGGAAACTGAGGCTTAGAAATGTGAGCAATGTGCTCAGAACCACAAATGGGCGGCAGAGACTTCTAATGCCCATCATGCCTCGCCCTGCCCTCCTTCCAGGCACACCAGAGGATTAGGATTCCTAGGACCATTGGGCAGGGCCCTTGAGGCATTCTTGCTCATGGGCTGAAGGCAGAAGTGAACTCTTCATTTCCAAGTCAAAGAACCTCCCAGGAGACATCCCCCAAAGCGCTCTTCCCAGCCTGAGCAATTGTAGAAGCACATTTGGTCCCCAAGAGGCCATGAGACAGGGCAGCTTGCTCAGGCCCCCACAGAGGAGTGCCCCCTGACTTGGTTTTCAAGAGAGAGAGAACTAAACCTGGGTTGTTAACCAGCTCTGAGACGTGGGCTGGTCAGGCATTGTGGCAGAGCCTCACCTATCCTGGCTGACATGGCTGGGGCATGGTGTTTCCAGGGTTCAAACCCTAGAAGAAGAGAAAGATGACTTTAACACAGAGTGGTGGTGAGAATGAAGTTATAACAGATAAAATAGATATGGATGGCATCACACAAACCAAGCACATGGTAAATGCTTATAAATGCTTGTTGAATAAAAGAAGAGAATTCTTTCCCTGAAGGTCAAGATTAAAACCTTGAAGAATACATAGTGGTAGCTGATAGTATGCAGTGCTTACTCGGAGCCAGGAATATTTCTAAGGGCTTTGTGCATTCAGACTCATTTATCTCTCACAATAACATATGAGAAAAGTACTATAAGAATCTGCAATTTAAGATGGACAAACTATATAGAAATTAAGGAAGAGAATTAAAGTCATATGCTGCAAATGGAATATCTGGGCCAGGCAGGGTGGCCCCAGACCAACATTCTTGACCTAGCAATAGGCAGGGAGATTTTTTTTTTTTAATATAAAAGAAACTCCATCAAATAATCAGGTATAAAAGAAAACAATATTCCTAGATGAATTAAGGAAAAGAAAAAAGTGTAATGTTGGCCGCATAAGAAAGGTTTTATTTTCAATTTGCTCCAGCAACGTTACTTTATAATTATAAGTAAGTATACATACATACAAATCAGCCTGCATAGAAGAAAACACAAAAAGTATTGGAGACCAGTGCCATTTGAAAGGGAGCTCTAGACTGTTGTGGGGTCAAACACAAGATAAAAGTACCCCAAACATGCAGCCATAATGTGCTAATATTCAAAGGGAACTTTCAGGTGTATCTCCACTATGCCAGAGAGATATAGTTCCTCCTACAGAACTGTTCATAACAAGGGATCCTTGGGGACCTTGAAGGGCAGAGCATGGCAGTAACGAAGCTAAAGTGGCAACTTCTCAGACCCTGTCACATGTCCTCACTCCTGACCACTGTATCAATCCAGGGATGGACCATCAGAGAAAGAAAAGCAGGGACTTTCACACAATAGTGGCTTTCATGACAAAGAGAACCACAAAGAATAAGAGAGACATTTATCTCTGTTTCCACAAGAGAAATCAGACAGCCTGACTGAAGTGTTCCCGCTGGCTCAGCCCACCTCCCGGGTTCTCTCTGCCTTTCTCAGCCTCTGCATCCTTTGTCCTGGGCCCCAGCCTTGAGCTGATTCTGAGAGAGGAAGGCAGTAGATTCAGAGCTCCATCACTTCATGGACTTGGGTACCATCCTTTGCACACTTAGACCCAAGGCATCCTGAGGCATCCTGATGATCCCTTTTCCATTTTATGGCCTGTCATGTCAGCTGAGTCCATAGGAAGTCGACCAGGGAGGTATTCTGGCTGCATTATTCAGAGGTTTGCCTTTGAAAGCTGACTACTGTGTTCAAAGCTCAGCTCTTCCCCGACAACGTGGGAGAAGTTACTTCTCTAAATCTGTCTTGTCATTTGTCAACAAGGGTCGGTGATCATTGCTTCCCAGGGCTCCTATGAAGAGTAACCAAAGGAAAGTATCTAACTCGGTGCCTGGCGTGATAGATGTTCAAGTGTTTAGTTAGCTACTATCTCAGTTCTTCCTCTGTTTTGTATGTTTAGCACTTCTCCTGCCCAAGGCCACCTCCAGGTTCAGAGTCTCTACCCTGAAAACCAGCTGGTCGGCCTCCATCTCACCAGTTCCCTTCCTCTCAGAGCCCATATGCCTCACCTGCTGTGTGCAGGCTGGGGTGGGCTTCCTGCTGCACTTAGGATTTCCTACAGAATAGCACTGCAGCAGATACGATCACTGCTCCACCCGCATCCTTTCACCTCCCTTTGCCACCAAACTGCACACCAACTCCCAGCGTGCTTTCATTCCTAATAGCCAGCACCTGCAGTGCTATGCTGGTAAATATTTAACAACCACCCCTGGGGATGGGAGAGCCCTAATTTGTAATGTAAGCCAATTTCCATGGTGTAACTACTCCCACCGTGGCTGATTTCAAGCTATCGATGTAAGGTTAACTAGCTTGCAAAATTCCTAACAATTTAACATCCAACACTCATGAGCAGTTACAAGCCAGTGCCTGCACACTAAGGGCATCTGTGTCTTCTCTTTCACAAAGGCTGCATCCTGGCTGCCAGGATCGGTTTTGTTTACAATCAGGGAGGACAGGAAGTATCTGAGCATTTATGCCCCTGCTCATCGCCCATCCCAGGAGGCCTTCACCAAGGATTGGTGGGTTCAGAGGTATAAATACTCAAGATCCCTCATGTCTGATGCACAAACACTGAAGTGTAGCCCATACCTCTCCAGTTTCTCTGGAGGATTAGGCCAAACTTATCTCCGTGGGACTTGGCTTGTTACCACACCCTTGCTCGCCCTCCTCCCCTCCCAGCCTTATTTCCCCATATCCCTACCAGTGTTTCCTGAAGCTTTCTAACAAGTCACTTTCACATACCTTCTCATGAAGTTGCTTCTGAGGAACCAAGCCGACAGTCCTAAAGAGCTGGCATTCTAGAGCTCTGAGTACAAGTCCTCGTTCCCACACAAGCTGTGTGACTAGAGACAGTCATCAAAACTCTCTGAGCCCACATTTCTTCATTTATAAAATGGGCCTAATAAGTCCATATCAGTAGGATTGTTGAGAGAATGAAAAAAGATTGGTCACCTAATAAGGGCAATTAGCATAGAGTCTGACTCATGATATACCTTCCATAAACAATGATATTATTATAAAAGAGAGTATCTGGCCTCCAGGTCACAGCTTCACTTGGAATTTTAATGACTGAGCCCTACCAGCTATTAGGACTGTGTGATACCCTAGGCCAAACCTGAGCTTGCACTGCCCTTTGGAGTCAGAGTTTGGCCATCCTTTCCTGGAACAGACCTCCATCCATCTTTCCCCTCCACAGGGGAAATAGGTCCTCTGCAAAACCTCTAGTCCCACCTAACCATCTCTGTGATCTAGAAACCCAAGCGTGCCTTGTTCCTGAGTTCCAGCCTCCCCTCTAAAATCAGGGCAGCCAGACAAGGCTCAGCAGAGGGCAACAAGCAACTAGGACCGCCCCCCCACCCCCACCCAAGCGATGAAGCCAGCCCAAGTTCATGACCCAGTAAATTCCCTTGTCCCACTATCTCCACCTTCTCATGGGGGCAAAGAGCAGCTGATGCCCAGGAGTGGTGAAAGAAGCACCCAGAGAGTGCTGGCAGCAGAACACATCGGTAACAGCCCTTCACAAAACCACCAGGCAACCTGTACCCAGACCCTTAAAAATACCCACCCCATTGGATCCAATGGTACCAATTTTAGACATCCTCTCTAAGTAACGCATCCAAAACTTGGAAAAGCTTTATGCACAAATATAACCAGCTTAGCCTAGCGCTTTGTATGTAATCAGCATATAATATGTTTTGATTAACTAATGAGCCAGCATATTATTTATCATTGTAAAAAATTAGAAAGTACTTTGATTTCCATAGTTAAACATAAAGGAATAGCTAGATGTTATGAGGCTGCCTTCTGATTTTTAAAAATACACAGCCCTTAAACACTATATTTATAAAAAATTGTGTCACAATGTGAAAGGATTTATGAAGTAAAACAAATTTTAATTTATACTAAAGTCACAACTTAGTTTTTTAAATATTATACAAAGAAAAAACACTAGAAACATTGAGAACAAAGTGCCACAATAAGGAAAGGCTTAACGGAAATACGATACATCTAAACAGAGGAATACTATGTTGTCATTGAGAACTGACTGTGTTGACTGCATAAAAGTCATAAAGTGGTGTCTCTTTATGGAATGACAATATAGATCAAAGCATAATTTTTGCTAATTTAATTATATAAACTACACTTATGACCATTTTTAAGTGGAATATCGAATACATAATTGGACTTATATGAAAACTAACCTGACTTAAAAATGTATGCGTAAAGGGACAAGACTCTAGTAACTCTAGTATATCATTAAGAATGATCACAGGTGGGCTGCAAGCCTCGAGTGATTTTCTTTCTCTTTTTTTTATGTTCCAAATTTTCTTTAATTAAAGAGAATGACTTTTATAATAAACAGCGCTTTGATTGATTGGTTGAGTAACAACAGTGCAATGTGCACACAAACACGTACACAGAGATGAAATAATGAGGAGTGGAAAGCAAGGGAGAACACTACTATTCAAACACCCTTCTCTTTTAATGGTTTCCAATTCTGTTTACTAATAAGGCTAAATCACTGCCATGTTCTATGGCAAGTAACAGCCCAACCTAATCAGAGAATCAGACTCGAATGAGTACTTCCCAAGCCACAGATATACCTTGGCTGTCACTCAGCACTGACGACATTTACTGGGGACAGCAGCAGGGTGAGACAGTATGCAATTCAAGAACAAGAGAGTTCAGAACTCTATGCTTATTAAAAATCTAATTCAGTCTTCCTTGCCTTTGTAGTTTGTCCTGTGCATTCAAAGCCTTGCCAAATCTCACCTTTGAAATCAAATTTCCTTTCTGCCGTTTGCTATTGCATTCTGTAGATTTAAGTCCATTGTTTCTAACCGAATTTTGTTTTTTAACTACAGTGCATTCAGGTAAGTATGTTCTTGCTGATGCATTAGAAAAACCAGCTCAATGGAGGCCCACTGATTCACCACCTGGTGGGTACACGTCTTTCCATGAATAATTTATAATTTGCAAGCGTAAAAGAAAGAAAAGCCAGGGCACCATGGAACAAGTCAGTTTCCCCCTCTCTGTCCAGCAACTACTATCACAAGAAAAATGGTAGCAGTCACCTAAATAATATTCTTTCACCTATACCCTGGGCAGTAGCATGAGATACAAATGTCAACAGCCATAACGTCTTTCTGAATGTTACCTCTTTCCAAACAGCTTCCCCAATTTGTAGGTCAGTCTTGCATCCATAAAGACACAGGTATCTTCCCCCCAACTCTACAGGGGAATGTGATATATTTTTATATATATTTTTTTTTAATTTTTTATTAGACTATGGTTGATTTACAGGGTGAAGACACAGGTATCTTTATTCCTCCTCCTTCTCTGATGTAGAGGGCATGATGCCTTTTTAATACACCATTTCCGAACATATGAAGATGCAGTACAGAGAACCTGCCATCTGGCTCTTTCTTTCTTTTTTTTTTTTTTTGATGAAGCCATTTACATTTTCTTAGGATAATTAGTATTGCACAGTAACTTGTCAATACTCTTCTGCCAGGGCACCAAAGAACAGTTTAAGTATACCTGCAACTTTGATGATTTATTTGTTGCTGCATGCTTTCAAGCGCTGGCAAGGGATAATTACCAGGGAGATTAGTACATGGTGTTGGGTTAATTAAATATGATAAAGCCATTTGCCTGTGACACGATGGGTCTGCTTCAATCTAAATGATATAAAATGGTCAGATTCATTGAAGGCAACATGGTGACCCCACAGAAGATCAGACCTCGCCAAAATAGAATCCTGCTAATGATGTTTCTGAATTTGATGTTCTATCTCAATTTCACTAGCTGTCTTTTTAATCAGAGAGATGTCATTACAATGATTGCTTTTGAACATTCATGCCCAGCCCTCATGAGAAAGCCGGGGGACCTTCAAACTACCTTGAAATAGTGGCAAAATACAAAATATCAAAGGTGTAAAAGGGAGTATGCTAACACCGAATTGCTTCTGATCTTCTGTTAGATTAAATACGAACCAGTCTTAACTGAGGAAGTCTGCTGGGTGGGAAAAGCAAGAAACAAGAACGGGCAAGAGGCAGATGTTCAGTGGCTCCTGGACCATTTCCCTCCTTCAGTGGAGGTACTGTTGGGTTTTAAACAGATGTAAATGCTGGGCTGGAAGTCCGATGGACAAAACTTTGGGGACAAAGTTTTCTGTTTTAAGTTTAGAGAAAGAAGGACAGAAGTTGATTCTATACCGTATTTTCAAGACAAATAAGGCACCTCATACCATGAACATTAATGGCTGGATCCTACCATAGTATGGTAGCAAAATGACAATAAAATTGAAGAAGTCACCGTTGCCCAATTCCTATTTCTTTGGCACAGCTGACAGACATAACTGATGTGAAGCCTATAGTAGCTGAAATGGTCAAATCAGTCAAATATACAGTTATTAAGCCCAGCCTCGCTCCCCCCCCCCCAATATCAATAAAACTAAATGCTAGAATGGCTGAGCAGGGGAGAGGCTGCCATCAGCCTATATCTAGTGAGGTCCTCCCTTGTGCGGGTCCCCCTAGGGAATAAAATAAACACCTTATGAAACTTTGCCCCAGGCAATAGAGACTCCCTTGAAGTTTAGTTGAGAAAATCAGACATACAATGCATAACTATATAGCAAGGAGAAGCATCCCCACCAGCCACAAGGAAAATCATTCCAGTTACTACCTATTTAGACAACTTAAATGTGAGAGCAGTTTACCCTCATAGCTTCCCTCATCTCCCTCCTGAACCGTCAGCCTCAAGCCAACTCACACGCATTAGTCAGAGCTGATCCCTGGGTTCTTTTCCCCCTTTCCTCACTCCTTTTCTCTTTGGGGTCTTGCAATTTTCATTCCGATTCAGTTATTTTGGTTCTGGTAAATGATGAGTGCCCCCCATTCTCCGTGGGGCCCTTAGTGCAAGTCTCCATCCTTTATTTTCTCATAGTCCATGACCAGGAACTGATCACCGGCAGTAACACTAGCAATCAATGGGCTGGCAATTCTGTCCAAAGAAGAGAGAGCTCAGGCAGAAAGTCCTGGTGGTCCCCCGAGGAGTGAGGGAGATGCAGGAAGGAGGGCAGAGAATGAATAGATGAGGGCAGGGCCTAGGAGGGAGAAAGACTGGGAGCAAAGTCCCAGAGTTAGGAAATCAAAGGGCCAGGGACAATGGGGCACAAGTGCAGGTGGCATAAGGAATTTAACTCTCTGACATGTCGCAAGAACAGAATAGAAAGTCTTTCGCTTGCAGCAACTCAAAAAATTCTGTTGGTATACTTTCAGTGGGTGCATTGGTATAACATGGGTTAATCTTAAAACATGTTGAAAGAAGCCTTGCGTAAGAGTGCATGCTGCATAATTCCATTTATACCAAATTCTAGAACAGACAAAACTAATCCACAGTATGCAATGAACAGAGCAGTGGTTGCTTTTGGGTTGGAGGGGAGGATGGTCAGAATTGACTAGGAAGAGGCTTGAGGGAACTTTCTGGGATAATGGAAATATTCTACATCTTCACAAAGGTTTGGGTTACACAGATGTGCACATATGCTAAAACCCCACAGAACAAACATTTAAGATTTATGCACTTCACCAGGTGTAAATTTTGTATCAAGAGAGAAAAAAAATTATACACGAATACTGAACTCTAGTTAGCTATAGGCATGCTAATGTACTTATGAGGAAAGAATACCAATATCTACGATTTACTTTGAAATGCATCAAATCAAAAACATAGGATGGATTAATGGATGGCTAGAGGGATACACTGAGGGAGAGGGAGAAGAAAAGCAAGGGCTAAGATGTTAACGGTAAAATTGAGGTGGTGAGAGCAATGTGCCCAATGCAAAACCCAACTTTTTGGTAGGTTTGAAGATTTTCATAAAAAAATGTTTTGTTTTGTTTTGTTTTTAAATATGATGGGCACAGATTGGCCTTGAAGTTAAGGTAAATATTCTACTTAACCATCAAAGGACGTCTCACATTTTGCACTGAGGAATGCTGAATGAAAGCAATTTTTCAGCAACCTAGTCAGATTTACTGGAATTTATTGATTAAAAGGTAATACATGTTAGATAATAATAATGTATAGTAAAGACAGAGACAACCATGACTTCTACTATTATTGCCACATAATGACCACTCTTTCCGTGTCAAGGGTTAGACTAAGTGATTCCAAGAACTACCTCATGTAATCCTACAACAACCCTAAGAGAGAGGTATAAATAACCCCATTTTTGATGAGGAAACTAAGCCTCTGTAGATTAAAGAACTTGCCCAAAGCTAACCAGGCCGAAGGCAGAGGTTCAAACCTAGGCTTAGGCAGGCATATACTGCAGACATGGACAGCACCGGCAGGCCCAGGATGGGAGGGCCAGCCTGTTTCAGTCAGACTCTGTGGAGCATCTTCAGCCTTTGTCACAGGCCCTGCAGTTATCCTCGGCAGGGCCATATTTCCCTAGTCTCAATTCTCTCCAGAGATGAGGGGGGAGTTTCAATTCTTCAGAAATGATCCGGACCTGGTGTTACATATATCAGCTTTGTATTTATGAGTTTTGCAAGTTATTCTCCATGTAGTTTGACCTCAATTCTACAAATTTTCCTTGAATTAGAAAGGAGGTTACACTCGACCTCCCACATAGTACAAGAAATTTTTGAAGAAGCCTCAGGAACTTTGACTCCAGGTCCTAAGAGTAATGGTTGACTTTCAGAGAGAGAGTGGAGTGGTGAGGAAAGTAGGTGAGGGCAGGCAGCTCTTGGGGACACCTCATTTCTTCAACTTGGTAGGAGAAACACTGGTACAGGCTAGAGGGTCACTGAGTGTTCCTTAGGAAGCTCGGCCTTGCATCCTGGTTTCACGTAACTATAAGGAGGGGATTTTATGAGAAGTTATTTAGGCCCTTTGAGAATCAATTCCCTTTTATGAGGAGGATAATTCCATATAATTCTCAGGATATTATAAGGAGAAACCCACGTCTTGGAACTCATAGGACCTGGCCCTGAGCAGACCCTCAATGAAAGTTTATTTCCTTCCCACTCTTTTCTCTGGTCCATAGGAAGTAATGACACTTAGAGAGTCAGATTGTGAAATACTCCTCAGAGGTATGTTTAACACTGGAATTAGCAATTATGCCTCCCTTAGAATGCCTTTCCATTCAGAGGCTCATAGTATAAAAAATTACATGCTTATGAAGTCAATTATTCTTTTTATGCCACATGATTTTCTTGTAATAAACACCATTCGCAATATAGATTCCCCATTGATACTGGTATCAGGCAGTGCCAGCGCTGGGAAGGAGCAAGGGGAGGACCAGCAGGGAGCTGCTCGTGGATTTTCAGTCAGAAACAATGCAGTCCATGATTCTGACAGTGAAAATAGAAGAGTAGGGAATCGATTTACGTTGAAGAGTTTTAGTGCTGGGCACTCAACAGAAACTTGCTGAGTTGAGCTAAAGATGAGGGGGCTTTTCACAAGATGCAGGATGGCAGGATCTTTGCAAGAAAACACTTATGGTTCTAGAAGAGTATATAGTCTCAGTAATTGGGGCTTCAAAATGTGTTTAGCAGGTGGAATTCTGAAATTCTGCTGCTCAAAACCCTTAAATACTAGTCTCTTTAAAAAGTGAAAGGAGATATGCTATTTGATTTGCCTGACATATTCACAAACTTTGTGGAGATGAGGGGGTTCCATGAAGAAATGAATGAATTAAGAGTTAATGAAGTGACGGGGAGTTTACTTCAACCTCTCGAGATTGAGGGATGCAAACTGACAACCAAAGTTAAGTCCAAAGTGATTCATGCCCCTCATTCATTATCCATCACCTGTTTATTGAGCATTTGCCAGGCTCCAGGCTATGGCCTCAGATACATCTGTGAAATGAACAGACACAAACTGCACCTTCCAGTTTTTAACCCCATAAAGGAGGCACACTGGCTGTCAAAATGCTCTCTCTGCTCTCAGGTCTGCTCGCTCAGCACACTCAGGTTTTACAGTCCTGTTTCCAGATGTAGACTGGAGCTACACTTTTCCACTTTTCCTCCCAGTCTTGTTATGGAGGGTGGGGAAAAGGAAGAACCTGGCTGGGCAGATTCAGAACCTCCTCTAGCAGGTCAGAGACAGAGGAGGCTGGCTGCATTCTCTCACTCTAAAACATTTTTAAAGTTTTTTTTTTTTTAAATATATACATAGTGTATGGCAATTTTATTATGACTCAGACCCTAAACCTAGATTATTGCTTTTCTTGCATTATCTCACCTAATTCTCACTAGAGGCTGCAAAGTATTATTTGTATTATTATTATTGTTAGGATAATTATTCCTCATTTACAGATGAAGAAACAGGAAATGCACAATGGCAGCTTTTGCACTGTTATGGAGCTCAGAATTAGGACATCTAGAAACTGAACTTGGCTGTCAACTCTTTTTGTTCCCAAGACCATGGTCTTGCCACACTTTGAAAACTCAAGGGTTCATTTATGTATCTACTGAATAATGAATTTATTAAGTTTATATATCCATTCCATTCATGTGTTCTTTCTTCCAATACATATTTATTAAATACCAAACATGTGCAGACACTGCATTTTTGAGGTAAAGATTGCCTTTTGACTTAAATTGTTGGAAAGTCGCTTAGACCTCTGAGTGCATCTTTTCATTCTTTCTGTCATTCATTTGGCAAATAGTTACCAAGTGCTCATTACTGCTCTCCTAGGCTGGGGATGAAACATGGACCGAAACAAGCAAAGAATGTGCACTCAAGCAGCATACATTTCAGCGGAGGAAATGGAGAGAATAAACTTTAAAATTCTTACTATATCATGACATGATAAATGCTGTGAAGAAAAAGCATGGTGTGACAAAAACAAAAAAAGTATGAGTGACTAAAGACAAAAGAGACAACCTCTGTAAAAAGATGATATCCGAACAAAAACTAATTAAAAGTAGTAACAAGCCACGAGGATATCAAGTGGCGGGCACTCCAAGCAGTGAGACTAGCATGTGCAAAGGCACTGGAGTGGACAGGTGCCTGCTGTGTTCTAGGTCTAGCAAGGAGGCTGGTGCACCTGGAATCCCATATTTATTTACATGCTTAAATAAAATATGCAAATGTCAAGGTGCTGCTGGTTATTTTTTACACAGTTGTACCGGAAATGTCCTGCTTTATACTTGCGATCTTAGAGCAGTTTTTGTACCTCCAGGAGAGTATGGGAGACAATTACTCTTCCTCAAAAAGTCAAAAAGTCAAAAAGTCAAAAAAGTCAAAAAGCCACTCTAATCATTCCACAACAATAACTGAAAATGAAGAGAGGGCCCACCCAAACCAGCCAGGGCATCCCCAAGAGTGAGAGCCTACTGATTAGAAAGACATTTGCAAATAGACATAAAGAGATCAAAGCTCCCTTCTTCCTCCAGCATAGCCAGTCTCCGCTTTTACTTTCCAGGTCTTTGTGCATCACTTTCCAGGGAATCCCTCCTCCAAGTCTAGGTGGCCCACTGTTTGGCCAGGGGACTTGAATCAGTAGACATGGAAGAAGTGACCCGGCCAGGAGCACAGCATCACCGAGCCGCCTGAGACAGGAGGAGCCACAGATAAAAGAAGCAAAGCGGAGAATCTGGCTTCTAATTAGCGGAAAGTTAAAGTTGATTTGAATCATCAGAATTATAGACTTAAGGGTTTATTAAATAACATCCTCTCACATACATTTTCTATTAATGCTCTGTGGTAGTTCCAGTTAGCGTCAGTGCTTGAGAATGTGTGCATTAAGAGATAATATTTTAGAAAAGTCGTGGGTAAATTTTGTGCCAAAAAGTACAAGCTTGAATAATTTTCTTTTTATGAATAGTAGATAACGATTTAAAGGTAATCAATTCTAATGGCACAGAACTCGTAGAAATCTTGAGAATCCGAATATCTTTGGGGCAGGAAGAGAAGTTTAGTGATGACTGCATTAAATAACCTCATTTTGTTGTGGAGAAAAGATAGAGTGACATGGGTGAAGTCCAAGGTGCAGGTCACTAGGGGGATAGAGGGGAAACGCTTGGCCATGGCCTGTTCTATCGAGCTGCTTCCCTTCTTGCTGCTGATTTGTGGTTTTCACTTTGCAGCACCCCTTACTTCCTCTGTAAAATATTCAGCGAGGCTTTCAAGTGCTTAAATTGCCATCTCTCTTTGTCTTTTAGCTTTTGTGCCCGTCATGCACATCTCACCTGTGAGAATTCACTGTAAACAGAAGCCATTTTTCTTGTTCTTGAAAATTATTGCATTTTGATATTTTTCCTACCAGGATTTATACACACACACACACACACACACACACATATATACATATATATACACACACACACGTATATATATGTATGTATAAAATCAGATAAGTTAGGGAGAAAAAACTTACAGGTATCACTCCAAATTTCATAACGTTGTACCATTCTCATCTTCCCCCCTCAAAAATATGTCACATTCTGTTTGTGACAATGCAACTTGGAAAATACTAATTTAAACAAATGGAAGTTGTTGAGATATGAAACAAATGATGAATAAAATATGCTGTGAAAGTTTTCATGGCATTTAATCATGCCTAGATCACAATCGTACTACCTCCTAGACTGCTGTTACCTTCATGCTTACCCAGCATAGTCATAATGTAATACCATGTGATGAAAGCAACTGACCCCAAATAATTTATCAAGGAGCAGCCTCAAGGGTGGAAAGAATATGGAGGCTGAGTTCAGACAGTGCTGATGGTGATTATCAGGCCCCGGCTAGGCCCCCAGAATGTTCTGTGCCTCAACGTTCATAACGGAGAAATGAAAATATGAATGTATCTCATAAGGTTGCCATGAGAGTCACATGAAAATAATGTATGTCCCCCTCTAGTATGGTTCTCAGCATGACATAAAAATATTTAATAAATACTGTAAAACCTGGCACTTTTAAAGATAAAGAGCATCCGAGCTGGAATCATTTAAAATAAGGGGTTATGACACTGTTACAATAGTAAAAAAATAATGTTTTCATATAGTCCATGTAATCACAAAATCATAAAAGAAACAATGGTGATTCTTCTGTGCACCAAATGATCATGATGTGGCCACTTCCTAAACCCAATGTCCCTTCCCACCTCCTAGGGGAAGATAAGAATGCACCCTTCCCCCATCCAAGAACAAGCTAATCGCCAGTCCCATCATTGCCAGGGCTGTGCTGCTCTCCTTCCCTTTACCTGCTTAGTAAGTACCAGTGATGAGCTGCGTACTTAGAGCTCACCTACACAGATGCTCCTATGCTTGGAGCAGTCCTGAAATAGATTCCCTGGACAAGATTTGTGTTCCAGAAAAACCTAAAGCTTGGGAGAATTGTGCAATAAAATCACAAGGTTTTGGGAAAGAGGATTAGGGCAGACCACTGCTCAGGATCTTTGCAAGTTTGTAACCACATGAGCAATGCAAATAATAGTAATCATAATTTTTTTTTAACTGCCACATTTTAAAAGACATGATAAATTATTAATAATTAAAAGAAAAGTATAATGAATGAAGGGCTTTACCGTTAAAAAATGAATGCAGCTTTATGGAAGAGTTGTGCGGAAAGGCTGAGGTTGCTGAATTATGGAAACAGGCACAATGAAGCACGATGAAGGAAATGACTCAACAGGCACTTGTAAGATGTAGGGTTTGGCCAAGTGAGTCAAAAGGAGAAACGTGGGGTGAACTTCACATAGACTACTCAGTATTCCCCCTGTGCTGGCTGCACTCAGCTATCTTTGTATATACTTTGGTTCAGTTGCTATTTCTCAGTGATTCAAAACACCAATGTCCTGGGGAAGACTACCTAAGGAAACAAAGTAGTGTTTATGCTATCATGATATCCTCCTATTTAATCAAGGGTTTATAAGCCTGTTTGCACGATAAAAATATTCAGTAGGTAGAACAGATTTTATTTAGATAAAGGACGTAATACATGACCCCTACTTAAATAGCTCATGGACATAATTTTCATTATCTTAGTTTGGATTCTCCCAAAAGAAAATCCTGAGACAAGAAATTTGGTACAGGTGATGTACAGGGGGATTTACCCCAAGAAGCACAGGTGAGAAAGTGGAAAAATGAGGCAGAGAAAGGAGATACATGGAAAAAGTTTATATTAATGATCAGGTTCCTCTTGTGGGCAAATGAGGAACAACTTCAGTGGAGACCCTCTACAAAACCACACGGAACATGACTCTTAGTTGTCTGATAGGAAGCTGGGGTTGCTGCGGTATTTATTTATCACTGACTTCCACCTGTTGAGAGTGACCCCAGGGAGTTAACTTCCCACATTTCCAGTGTTGTGGAAACCGCAACATTTTTGGTGCGTTGGCCGGGAAGCCGACAACCAGGGCTGCTAATCAGGTACCCAGCATTGCTTATCAGTTCTGCTTCTGTAACCTTGCTTGCTCAGTTTCTTAGGGAGAAACACTGTCTGCTTGGGGATGGGGGAGGTCCGGGATGCTTACACGGGAAAATCAAGACCTTGTAGTGTATAAAACTTACTGAGAACAAAGACCTGGTGCTCAGACTCTGGAGGTGACTCCTCTGAGTCCACACCGGTGCTGAATAAACCTTGCTTTTCCATATCTCCGAGTGCTGTTTGTCTCCTTCCGTTGCCACGGTTTTTGCAGTTTCCGCAACACCAGGAATTACCTGCTTGCTGCTTAGCAAGTTCCCAGAGCTGGGAAAGCCCTTAGACAGAAGAGACAGAGGCATCTGAGGTGCTGCAAATTATCCCCTCACAAAGGTGAGCTTAGGTTGGCCAATGGCCTAAGAATCGGAGAATCACAGTGGCTGCTGTACACATTCAAGGAGAAACTAGAAAGGGTTTCACAGATTTACTTGTACATAAGAACTAAGAGGAACTAAGGTATGCCAATTCAAGTTACTGTCACATCCCAGGCTATCATGCCTAAATTTCAACGACTCTTGAATGTTCATTGGGTTAATCATGACTTCCATTTTCTGATAAAATAAAACATCCCAATGCCTGCCACACTCATGGCCCATTTGCATGAAAATGCACAAGTATGTGACATCTCTTAAAGAAGGAGCCCTGTAAAGTTCCTGAAGCATAAACAGCCATGTTCTGTACCACGGGACTCTTCCTCTGGACACTGCTGATTGGCTCACAGTGGACATGTAACCTAACAGCTGTTCATATATAGAGGGGTCCAACAGCTCTACCCAATCAGATTCTCCTGAGAAACTTGAACTAGGCAAAAATCAAAAGATTACTCAGCTGAAAGTTGACACATACTAAAAGAGATGCAGAAGCAAAACAAACAGAGCGATATCAACAATCCTCTGGGCCAAGGTGGCGACAAGAAAACCCAGTCGCTAGAGCTGGGAACATAACCCTTTCTCCAGTTCCTCAATCGACTTCCCTTTTCCAGGAGACAGACGTCCACCTAGTCCCGCGTTCCCTAAGAGTCTCATCACCCTTATTTCTCAAATCTCTGTTACTTTGACACACTGTGAGGATGACCCTTTTTCCTGCAGCTCAAAGAGACAAGTTAACATTTCCCAGGAGACTCTGCATCAACTGCCCAGTTTTGTTCAGGTCGTCACTCATCTGGTACAAGGAAAATGTCCCTTGGGGTCTAGGATGTCCACATACACCAGACCACTGCTCTGATCATAGGCCCAGTCTTCCTTGCCTTTTTCAGGCTGGAGGGTCGTCAACGAAAATGTAGATCATCTCCAAACAGTCCCCAAATCAAAGCCATTGCTGTGGCATTCACACACCTGTCAGAGAGAGTTCCAGGTCCAAAATGGATTGATAGCAATATTTGAAGAAGCTATAGCAATATCAAAGTTTGCATTTCCAAGCGGAAATAGTCAAATTTCTTCTACCTGATCAATTACTTAGAAACTGAGCTTTAAACCAAAAGCTAAGTTGTTTTGCAAGCCCTCTGGGCAGTGTAACTATCTCCTGCAATTAAATGTTGACATAATTCCTTCAGAACTACAGTCTTGCTTTTGCTCCAAGGCTTCCTTCCAGGCATGTGAGTGAGAGCTGCTCAATCCCCAGGTAAACATTCTTTGAAAACCTTCCAGTGAATGGTAAAGGTGGGCTTGGGGGTTTAGTGAGAATTTCAAATATCAAGAAAACTGTTCAGATACAAATGAAGGTAGTCATAGTTATTTATTCAAGAATCTGCAAAGGCCTACGGTGAGTCAACCCTAAGCAAGGAGCCAGGGGTACTGAGAGGGATAAAAAGTCGTCTCTGCCTTAGAGGGATCTGAGCAAGGAGGGCCACAGACAGGAAAGCAGAAATATCACAATACGACATGAGAATGCCCTCACCACTGCATGAACTAGGAGTTGTGTAGAAACCGAAGACAGAGTGGCTGACTCCCAGAGAGTTGGCAAGGCTGGGGGAAGGGGGACATACTGATGCTTAGTGATTCCTGAGGGATGCACAGAACTTTGCCAGGGAAAGAAGAAAGAAAAATTAAAGGTCAGTCCTTCAACAAAGAATGTGCCAGGAATCACTACAGGTGGGGTTACAGCGGTAGCCAAGACTAAAACCTAGGCCCTCATAATGCTTATGAAAATCAAATGAGATCAAGGGCGTGGAAAGTACTTGAATGATGGCAATGTGATGGTCATATGAGGGTGAGAGTTGGTTCGACTGTCACTCTGAGCATCAATTTTCAGTCCTTATAGGTGTTCACAGAGCATGATTTTCTGGTACTGCAGCCCTCAGGCCCTGCTCATACCTAGAATAGTCCTCTTGAGCCTGTTTCCTGTCTGTGAAAGGAGGAGAGGCATGCTAACACTAGCTAATACTTTAATACCCACTGACCTGCTCCTCCCTGCTGGACACTAAGCCCACATAACAAACTTTGCCTAATTAAACGTTCCCCACAGTCCTATGATCTCCATCTGTAGAAGGGGAAACAGGCTGCAGGAGGCTAAGCAACTGGGGTAAGGAACTGCAAACTACCTGCCCTGCCCCATCATCTCTGCTGCCAGGCAGGGTACAGGAGTTCCAACACGGAGGCGGGGCGGGGACTTCACACAGCGCCTGGTTTGTGTTCAGTGATCAACAGTGGTGGCCGTTATTATCATTACTAGAGATCACCATGAATCATTACTTCTCCCATCAAGAGGAGATCAGTTTTCACCTGCCCTTTGGGAACATGGGCCCTTCTCCTCGTTCCCCTGTTTAGGTGGCTATATCTAGTTGACAGACAGAACTTCTACATCTAACCAATAGGTTCTTAGCTAAGCCGCCCTAGCAACAAATGAAAGTATGCAACTTTCACAAGCCACCTCCTCAAAAACCTTTCCTCAACAGCGCTTAAACACTGAATATTTCAAACTAAGTTCATGGACGCAGTTAAATTTGAAAATACCACTGGCTTTACTGCCTCCCAGTCTTTACTAAAGTAGCTGCCTCCACCTAGAAGACTCTGAAACTGGTTTCTGTCTGAGGCAGAAGCAACCAAACTTGTCAAGTCTTTGTAACCCATCTCTGAATGCCAACTACAATTTTAATGACTCTCTCCATATTTTCTTCATGGTATTCATGTCGCTACCATAACTCCTACCAGAATTTTGGCATGCAAATATTTTAACAAGGCATTTAATCAGAACAAATGTTTAAACACCAAATAAGGCCATAGAATGCCCAGACTACCTAAAAGTCCGTCAGGTGACAATGGATTCCCAGTGAGTTTTGGCTTGGGTTTGGTTTGGCTTTGCCCTCACATCTTGAAATCAGGAATTTTATTCTTATTAATCATTAACAAATGTCAGTTGAATGAACACATGAATAAATGAATGAATGAATGAATGAACAGTACTAGACTGAATAAATGAATGGATGATGTGCCAGAAGGAGAAACAGGAAGAAGGAAATTGAGAGTAAAAAAACCTAGAATCTAAGTTTTAAAAGATTTCAGAAAACTGGAGACCCCATCAGAAATAACCCACCTGAGTTCCCGTCGTGGCGCAGTGGTTAACGAATCCGACTAGGAACCATGAGGTTGCGGGTTCGGTCCCTGCCCTTGCTCAGTGGGTTAACGATCCGGCATTGCCGTGAGCTGTGGTGTAGGTTGCAGACGCGGCTCGGATCCCGCGTTGCTGTGGCTCTGGCGTAGGCCGGTGGCTACAGCTCTGATTCAACCCCTGGCCTGGGAACCTCCATATGCCACGGGAGCGGCCCAAGAAATAGCAACAACAACAACAACAACAAAAAAGACAAAAGACAAAAAAAAAAAAAGAAATAACCCACCTAAGAAAATGTGGTTACTAGAAAAGCTATTATCTGAACGCTATGACTACCTTAGAGACTTCAGATTAATCCTTCTGCGCATTCCCTTCTCTAATCTTCCCAAACACAACTTGCTTAAGCGGTTTCCTTTGTTATTCCCTGGCTTTCTCTCTAGGCAATCGCTGCCATCTAACCAGAGGGTCAGGAGAGTAGGCTTATAAATGTTCTGCCCCCACGAGCCATCATGTGGGGCTGAAGGCACAGGCCACATCTCTGGAGGCTTATGGGGAAGCCTCAAGCATCTGAGGAAAAGGGAAAATGGGAGGAGGACTGCAGCCCACAGCCAATTGTCTACAATGTCCCCTGAGAACCAACTGGGTTTGGAACAAAGAGAACACTGCATATACTTCATTAGGTCCATCCGTGCCAAGGTGTGTATGTGCCTGTGTACACATGTGAGCGTATGTGTATACACACAGATGTGGACACACACAGACAGACACACACTCACACACACTTCTAATAAATTTGGTTTTCATGGTTATAATAATGAGGACTTTGAATCTACTGCTTTGCTTTGAGTTTCCCCTTTAAATACACGATTGCTCTCACAAAATGTCATTTCAATTACAGAAACCCAATAATGAACCAAAAATACTCTCCCATCCACTCTTGGCTCATGAAGGACCCACTGACTGTGACAAGCACTAGTTAAGGTTTGGAGGTTTTTTATTATTAATAAAAGGATGCAAATGAAATGAGTTGGCTTTTAGAGATCATTATCGAGAGTTTAGATAAAAAAGGTCTGTTGGAAGCTGTTTTGCATTTTGCCATATCATCATCCAACAAAAGGTAGAGATGCTTAGAAACTTAAATAAATTAATAAATAAATCAAATGATAACAAATATTGATCCAGCAGCCCTGAATAGAGAATAGCCGACTGCCTCCCTTTGTACAAAGCCTTGCCTCTGTCTGATAATGCTTAGCCTTAGAGAAAGCAAAATGTACATTTCGTGGCAATTCTCAGGAACTCCAAACAATTCTCATAAGAAGCTTACCTCTTTTCCTGAAAATGGGAAGCTGTTTTTAGAAAGGCGGATTCAGCAAATGGCTTATTTAATACGTAACAAATATTTATTCTCCTAAAGTTCAGGCCCCAAGATGGATTCAAAACAGTAATTTTCCCTGGTGGTATGCGTTCCGTCACTCATTCAACAACCATTTGTTCATTATTCGGCAAGGACTGTCAATGAAGTTTCATTTGTATTTGGGAATGAGAGGCAAGGAGAAGCACGGAATGTTAAAATTTATATTTTAGGACCCTGGGGCAGAAATGGAAAGGGGTTTTGTAGAATGATAAAGGAGAATCAGCTAAGAGGCACTGAGTTATCATAAACTACACCCAGTGCTGGGAAACTTCCCATCCCTAGCCCTATGCAATGAACTACAGAGGGCAAAACACAGCCCTCTAATCCTGAGCTGCCGTCTTGATAGCTTTGAAGCCAACAGAAGTGTAGCACTAACTGAAGAATCATGGAATGTGAGACACCTAAGAGATCATCTAATTTAGTGATTCACAAAATATCCTGGATAACTGTTTCATAAAAGAAATATTTCATGGAACTTTAATCTATGAAAGGATGAAAGAGGCGTGTGTGTGGCTGAAGGTAGGACAGGGTGCTCAGGATTCCACCAGAGTCTCTCTTTTCTTGATTTTTGGACAGCTTCTGAGGTAGACAGACCACAGAATCAAGATCTCCATGGAATACGGCAGGAATCAAAGTCAAGCCCATTTCGCCGATGGTAAAACTGAGATCAGGAAGACTCAATGACTTGCCCAAGGTAACAACGCCAAGATAGGGATACAACTTGGCACCAGACTCAAAGTCTGTTCCTTCCACTATAGCACATTGCTGCCTGGTTAAGGAGTATGTTTTTGGAGGGAGAGATGCAATTGTTTTGGATGCCTTGAATTCAAGGGGATGGTGGGACATCCACGTGGCCTTGTCTGGGAAGTAGTTATATACACAGGCCTGAAGCTCAGAAGAGGAACAGTACTGATTTCTTAGACATAAGAGTTGTCATCTTAGAGAGGATAAATGATGTCTAAAGAGAGAGTAGAAACCCTCCAGTTAGGAGATAAAAAGAAGAACCAGATAAGAGATGCTCGGAGAAGCAGGAGAAAACAACGACAAGAACAGATCTAATTTTGACTCTAAATTATGTCAAAATAAAATAACTGGAGAGCCTGAACTGGAGAAACCAACCGTTCGCTCCTTCTGCCAGTCATTTCCTTCAACACCCGCAGTCCTGTCTGCCCTGCGATTTCTCAGAAAGGCTCCTTCCCAGGCCCCATAAGGAGGAAACAATGTTACCTGGGATCCAAAATGTACTGTTACAAGGGTCGACTGTTACCTTTTCAGAAATTTTGTGAGCCAGATATTAAACATAGATGTTATTGTAAATTAAGTTATATGTGCTTACAGCTAAGCAAATTATCTTAAAAACAAAGGCAACAAATACTCCAAATACATTACTTCTTAGCTCTTTTACTGTATTTTACTATTACCTATGATCTTAAGGTCACTTATGTCTATTTCATCTACATGATAGAAATACTATATAATAGGGTGCAACTGTGCATCTCTTCTCAGCGATGCCAGGTTGGTAGCTTGAAATCAGCCACCATGGAAGCTCTGACCATGGAAATAGGCAAATTCTACAAATCAGGACTTGGACACCTCAGGGGCCCCTAAGACCCAATATTCTGCCTCCTAGTTCTGGCCCTTTGGAAGGCCTGGCCGAACCTCCTGACCTGTATTCTCCCACTAATTCCCTGTCTTTTTAAACTTGTTTGAGTAGACATTTGCTACTTTCAATCCATGAGTAAGCACTGGACGTTCTCAAAAGGAAAAGTCACATCACGTGTTTTAGAGTTAGGGCTCGCACCAGTTTACACTCGCATCAGCCAAGAAATATGCAAGTATCTATTCAAAACAAGGTTCTGGGCTAAGTCATTTAGGACGTGAAGGATTGCAGAGGAGATTGTTCTGGACACTGGGGGTGCGGTGGTGGACAGAGGGGAGTATGAGAGGAAAAGGAGCCTGCAGGAGGCAGCACGCCAAAGCAGGAAGAGAGAAAGATTTCCCTTCTACACACTGCTTTCTATCCTTTACTGCTGGGATCTTTGAACAGAAGTAGACAGTCCAGGGAAATCCACTATTAGCTCCATTACATTTCCAGCTATTATTCTGTTCATGGTTCTTGTACCTCAGGCCATCTTATTTACATAATGAGAAGAGATGTGGTGGAAAGGAGGGGCAGGTATCGATTGCGATGGCCCGCCTTGTCTGTTTACATTGTAAATAACACACTGGTTTCCCATGCTGCTGCTTTGGGGGACATTCTGTTAATTTCAGTCATCATCTTGTTTTCGCCAAATCTGGCAGCAGAATTTTTAGAGGAATATTCGGATGGTTAGACATGGGCATTCTTTGATGCTGCTTTAGCCAGTGTGTTTCTGGGAGACAGATATAACCAATAAGCAGACCAGGTGAGAGCAGTGCTGGCCTACAGAGGCCAGCTTTCAGTGCATTTAGACTGAAGGAGGATTTTCCTTACTCACGTGTGGGTAGACCCACATTTCTCATCCTCTCACCCACCCTTGTGATAAACAAAAGGCTAAGGACAGCCATATAGTTTGTAGGGCTTAGTGTAAAGGAGAAACATGGGGTTTCTCGCTCAAAAAACAGGCAAGAAGAAGTTCTGTTTTTCCATCATCTCTCTCTCTCTGGACTTGTTGGGATGGTTTTTATCTGCTATTTAATGTCATGCTTCCTCAGGCAAGGAAGTATAAACCCTCCCAGGAGCCTGGAGCTCTGCCCTTCGGCCCTCCCCACCCTGGAGTGGCCCCGGGGGAGTGAGGTGCTGCAGCAATACCTGGGCAGGGTCAGGGAGCAGGTAGCCAAGAACCCATCTCCAGGAGATGAGGAGGCAATGGGAGGTGGGGCTGCCAGAGAAAGGAGGCTCCCAGTCCCAGATCACACTCCTTTGCCCTACTGGACTTCATTGATAAAAGACAAAAACAAAGAAAAGGTCTAGTAAGAATTTCAAGATGGTGGCCATACAATATTAACCCCCAAACAAAGGGCCCCCATCTCAGCATGGGGCAGTGGGCAATTTCACATGCCACACACCCATAAAGCCTTCCCTCACTGTAAGCATCCTTTTTCTTGCCTTACATGATGATACCAGTTGGTACACACCTGGCTTTGTATGTAACAGCACACCTGAAGGTGACAGGCGATTCAGGAGTGAATGGGAAAGATGCTCGGGCAGAGGAGAAGGAGAGAAGCCCAGATGAGTTGCTGGGAAGAGGACCAGCACCACCATTTTGCAATTTTCTGATAACCGTCTCTCATTCTATCACGGTTACTGTTTGAAGCTTGTGTGTCCAAATGAGGAATATTTGAAGACACTTGTTTTAAGTGACCAATCCTAACATTAAAATTGCTCAGTAAGTATTTGCCCAAAAATGCACTCAACCATAATAGCAAAGTGGAAATCAAAGTCTGCCTGTGCTTTTGGGAAAAGGAACCAGTTTAAGCCAATCTCTTGTACTTTTCAATGTTAACAAGTTCCAAGTGGACATAGAGGATTTCTCCTTGCTGTTCTGTCCAACCCCGATCAGCTGGAAGCATTCTTTCAGACATATTTCCCTTTTCATTATAAAAAAATGAAATTTCTATCATTTAAGGACTTACTTCTCCAAGGACCTACTCAGAGGAACTGTGTGAACAGAATTGAGCCCAGCTTTCAGAAGAGTCCCTGGAGTCTTCTTGCATCCTGTGTCAGATCACTAATCTAGCAACACTCAGAACTGAAGGGGGTGAGCAAGGAGAGGAGGGTCTCTTATATGGGTCCACAAGATAAATAATTCACAAGCTCCCCCAAAAGGAAAGAGTAAGCAGCAAACCACCTGATAAAGATGGAGGCTGCTTAGCCATACACTCAGGTCCAGTTCTCTTAAAGACCAGACCTCCTTTCTGAATGCTCAAGAAACTTCTGCTCATTTAGATTAGCACCTGGCTTGTTTCCTTATTCAGCAATATATATATATATATATTAACCTTTTAGGGCCTCACCCACAGCATATGGAAATTCCCAGGCTAGGGGTCCAATTGGAGCTACAGCTGCCAGCCTACACCACAGCCACAGCAACACAGGCTCCAAGCTGCGTCTTCGACCTATACCACAGCTCATGGCAACGCCGGATCCTTAACCCACTGAGTGAGGCCAGGGATCAAACCCACAACCTCATGGTTCCTAGTCAGATTCGTTTCTGCTGCGCTACAACAGAAACTCCAGCAATCAAAATATTCTTATTTCTGACCTCAGACACTCCCCTTGCTCTACCACCATCTGCTTCCTGACTGCTTTACTGCTGCCTCCTAGATCACCACTCTTTGGAGGTGACCTCATTCTCTCAGCTCAGCCTCTGTCCTCCAGGAAACACACACGGGTTTAGGATGAGAGTCTCCTTTTGGAGCAGCACCTCCATTTACTGCTGGCTGTAAAAGGGTACTGAGGATTCCACCTTTGAGCCAAGCCAAGCACTCTCCCCAGATGTCTAAACAGAAACCTGCTGGCCTTTAGCTCCATATTTCTAGGGGCGGGGGCCCTGACCTTAGCATACATCAATGCTTGCAGTCATTGGGAACTACACCAGTGTGCACCTTTGATGGGTCTAGTATATGTTACATGATGGTGAAAATGAAAGGGAAGAAGGAAATAAGAAGGAAGGAAGAGAGAAAAAAGAAGGTGGGAGGGAAGGATTGGAAAAAAATGCTCTGGCCAAGGCATGGTCTAGTGGACTGTGCAAATCGTTAAAATATATTAAGTTTAAGGAGATTAAGGAGGGTATTACATAAGGCAATGGGATCTCAGGAGTAGAGTCACCTACTTATAACAATTGCATAATTCTGGGCTCTCGTCTTAGCTCTTCCATTTTGTGTCTAACTTTAAGCAAGTTACAAACTGATGTTGTTCCCATATTTATGGCACAGTCTTAACAACAGATCCTCCCTCAGGGCATTGTTTTGAAGAATAGACGTTTTCATATGCCAAGTTCTCAGTTTACAGGTAGCTTTTCATCACCATCACCATAGCGCTATTGATGCATTGGTAGAGGATGCTTTCTCAGTGTAATTTTGTAAATATTTCCTGAATAATGTATTTTCTCACATCCACTTTGGTCCCCCTTCAACCCGTATTCCACCGGCCACAAGAATGTTACAAACATACCCATCCTTACTTAATCTCTCCTTTGCTTCCCATTTCCCTTTAACTGGGCACGAAAACCTCATTTGGCCTCCAACAACCTTCATGGTCTGCTCCCCACCAACCTCTCCAACCCAACCGACCCCAGGCTCCCTCTGGGAACACCGACTCCAGCACTCTGGCTTCCTTTCAGTTTATCCCTTTATTCCACCTATCACTCCCTCTGCCAAGAACATTTCCCTGACACTTAAACTCCTGCGAACTCTTCAGATACCAGCTCAGGTCTGACCTCTTCCTCCACGTCCCCTGACTGTTCACCTGCTCCCCCCCCCCAAAGGCTATCACAGCCCCCACACGTGTCCTTCACCCTTATCATGGTGATAATTCCACTTTCACACATGATTGTGGCATTCACCAATAATCCACTTCACCACCAACACCTATAGACTCTAAGCCCTGTGAAGCCAGAGTATTTTTTTTTTTGTCTTTTTGCTATTTCTTGGGCTGCTCACGTGGCATATGGAGGTTCCCAGGCTAGGGGTCGAATCGGAGCTGTAGCCGCCAGCCTACGCCAGAGCCACAGCAACGCTGGATCCGAGCCGCGTCTGCAACCTACACCACAGCTCACGGCAACGCCGGATCGTTAACCCACTGAGCAAGGGCAGGGACCCAACCCGCAACCTCATGGTTCCTAGTCAGATTCGTTAACCACTGCGCCACCACGGGAACTCCCCAGAGATTTTTTTTCTTCCTTTTTCCACGCCGGTTCTTAATGACTATCCTTGTGCCTGACACATAGTAGGCACTCAAAAAATACTTATGTCATTTTCACTTGATCCAGAGAGATAAGGAGGCAGAATTCCATAACCATTTCATAATTGAAGAAATGGAATCTCTGGAAAGTTAACCATCTTGAGCAAGGTTTGAAAATGGCAGGATTCGAGTGGGGTTCTGGGTTTCATAAGGCTGAGATCTGTGCGTGTGCCTTAGCGTTGCTTCCATCCTTGCTCCGCCACTTCCATGACTGTTTCTGGCCCTGCTCCCCAGGATAGCCAAGAACATGCAAAGACCTTCTAATTCTAAATTTGGACACATGTGAAGCAAGACTTCCTGTTCCAGTTCTGCCACCACCAAGCCTCATTTGTTTTCCTCAGCAAAGATTGCCTCTGTCTTTAAACAACTCCTCATGCATAGGATTTTCAGGCTCCATAAGCCAAGCCTCTCTGAATGTGTTGGTGCATGCAACTGGGAAGCCTTAGTTATGAGCTTCTGGTATATCTGGATCCAAGTATCTGAATAACTGTCAGGTCTCTCTTTCTCTTCCCTTTTTACTCCTCTCTTTTTCTTTCTCTCTCCTTTTCTTATCTCTGCTGGGATTTTTGTCCAACTCACTGCATCCTTGTAGAGGAAAGTTGGGTCCCACAGCTCCAGACGCGCTAGGCTTTGGAACTAATTATTTCAGAGGGGTAAAAATGGCTAACACTCTACAACATTCAAATTACTTCTCACAATGGACTTTCCGTTGCCCTATATGTGTCTCTAGACCAATCACCTAGCCCAGATAATTAGAGGTCTGATTGGCCATCTGTTGGAGTCACAGAAGCACATATTTGAAAGTTCAAGTAGAATCACTTAGAAGAGTCAATGTTAAGGAGAAGACAATGGGCAAACACAAATGTAGCTGAAGTCTGGTTTGCAGCTATCGCTCCATCTCAATCCTGTATTAAGAATAGTCTATTGGGGAGCTCCCATCGCAGTGCAGCGGAAACAAATCCAACTGGGAACCATGAGGTTGAGGGTCCGACCTCTGGCCTTGCTCAGTGGGTTGAGGATCTGGCGTTGCTGTGAGCTGAGGTGTAGGTCGCAGAGGCGGCTCCGATATGGCAGTGCTGTGGCTCTGGCATAGGCCGGCAGCAACAGCTCCGATTGGACCTCTAGCCTGGGAACCTCCATGTGCTGCAGGTGCGGCCCTAAAAAGACCAAAAAAAAAGAAGAATCTATTACACTTAGGCTCCTACACATGTCCTCATTCTCTAGGTGGATTCTGACAAGTGCAGTGGGACTGACATGTTTTGCTTTCACACGATGTATCACTATTAACAGAGTTTAGAGTAGTGTCTATCAGTCTCTCTCTTTGTCTCTTGTCTTTGTGTCTCTCTGCCTCTCTCTCCCTCTTCTCTCTCTCTTTTTAGAGATGCCTCACACTGCTGACTCATATTGAGGTCACAGTCCAAAAAAGAAAAAGAAAGAAAAGAAAAACCCAGATATCTATCTGTCACATGGAATCAAAGTTTAACTCCGAGAAGAATTTCCTCTCTGCTGATGACACTGCCAGGAGATTACTCAAAGCCCATTTTCCCTGTCAAATTGCACACACAATTAAGGACAGAGGCGATCATCCTGTTCTGGAAGTCAGAATAAAAGCCAGTACCAAGCAAAACATACTCTGCTTAGTAAATTAACTGCCATGTGCAA
The DNA here is from genome assembly GCF_016906955.1 of Phacochoerus africanus. Lineage (NCBI taxonomy): Eukaryota > Metazoa > Chordata > Mammalia > Artiodactyla > Suidae > Phacochoerus > Phacochoerus africanus. The sequence continues at coordinate 5,682,430 of NC_062551.1, forward strand.
TTGCAGCTGAAGCCCTCTTCTGGATGGGAACATGAATTCGGTCGTAATAATGAGACTAATTTCCTGTGGGATTTGTGGATCCGGTGTCTTTTCTTAGTGGTTGTAAGTCACACCAGGTAGAAGCATCAAGGGCTTTAGCTATGATGCTGAAAGCTAGTGAGTCATACGTTACAGACCAGCTGCTCTGTCAGATGGGGGACACTGAAGTACAGAGAACAAAGAAAGAAATTCTGGACCCACAAAGGACGTATAAATGGAATTTTTTCGCATTTGCAAAATACAGGCAAAGTCAAGTGGCACCTATTTCTTCCACTTAAGCCCAAACTTTCAAAGCTATTATCAACTCTCTAAAGCCATACCTTGGTTTTTAAAAAACGGAGGTCACCTGAGTGTGAAAGAATGGCGTTTCTATTGTTAACCATAATCTCTGTCACTTGCGGGGGAAAACTAAGCGTAAAAGGCAGTTACAATTTTGCCTTTGGAAAACTAATATTCTGATTTCTAAATCCTAAAAGTTGACATAATTCACAACATTCACATCATCCACACATTTTTTAAAACATCTTTTGGGACACGAATTTGTAAATGGTTTCAAAGCCTCTAAGCTTTCTACCAAATGAGAATTCAGGTCTAGTTAGCCTCAAAACAGTGGCTTTCAAACTCTAAGCATCAGAATTACCTGAAGGACTTGTTAAGTAGTAGCACCAGGCTCTGGAGTTTCTGATTCACTGGGTCTGGAGGAGGGCTCAAGAATTTGCATTCTAACAAGTTCCCAGGTGATGCTGATGAGGCTGGTTTGGGAACCAAACTTTGAGAACAATTGTACTATTATATAGTACATATACATACATACAGAGAGAGAGAGAGAGAGTCCAACCATTTCCTTCATAGCTAAAGGGTATATAGAAAAAAAATCAAAGTTATCTGAGTAAGCACTCCTCATAGTTCAAAATGCGTACAGATCATCAGAGGATCTTGCTAAATGCAGATTTCAATTCACTAGGTTCCAGGCAGGGCCTGAGATTCTGCATTTCCAACAGCTCCCAGGAGACGCTTGATGCTGCTGGTTTGAGAGCCACGGTTTACTTTCCGTAATAAAAAGTTAACTTCTTTGGGCAGAGCAATTAACCCTTGAGGGTGCAACAACATTTCATTCTGACTAAACAGTCCCACAGGGAATAAACTCCTTGCATGGAAGGAGTACATTTTCTACTTTTTTGGACCAATCACATTCTATTGGAAAGTGCCTGGCATAGAGGAGAACTAAGTTAATTTAACAACATATACTGAATATCTACTATTTGCCTAACTATTTTCATCATCAGGAACACAAAAATGAAGGAGTTAAGGTTATCTAATGACATACCCGGTCCCTAGTAACTGTTTTAATATTCCACAAAGTTAAATTGTTATAGCAATCACTACAAATAAAGTCTATTACACCAAAAGAAAATAGTACAAAACAATTAGGAAAAGCTCTGATCACTGTATCATTCCTGCAAATTTTGCAAGTTGAGCAATTTCTCTAAACAAAAGTTTTTTAAAGGCAGGTTTGGATTTTTTTCTGAGAAAATCAAATACATATATGTGTAAACAATTTACTTGAGAAGAAGATTTTTAGGTGAAATTTATTTCTAGTATGTCTCTTGGCATTTTATTTTATTTATTTTTTTTATTATTACTGTTATTTTTTAATAGTCATTTCCCCAATACAATCTTTTTCTACTGTTCAGTATGGTGACCCAGTTACATATACATTTACACATTCTATTTTCACATATTATCATGCTCCATCATAAGTGACTAGACATAGTTCCCAGTGCTACACAGCAGGATCTCCTTGCTAATTCATTCCAAAGGCAATAGTTTGCATCTATTAACCCCAAGCTCCCAATCTATCCCACTCCCTCCCCCTCCCCCTTGGCAACCATAAGTCTATTCTCCAAGTCCATAATTTTCTCTTCTGTAGAAAGGTTCATTTGTGCCATATATGAGATTCCAGATCTATGTGATATCATACGGTATTTATCTTTCTGTTTCTGACTTCGCTCAGGATGAGAAGCTCTAGTTCCATCCATGTTGCTACAAATGGCATTATTTCATTCTTTTTTATGGCTGAGCAGTATTCCATTGTGTATATATACCACCATGTTCCTGGACTGGAAAAATTAATATTGTAAGAATGGCTATACTACCCAAAGAAATCTGCAGATTCAATGCAATCCCTATCGAATTAGCAATGACATTTTTCATAGAACTAGAACTATCCAAAAATTTATATGGAACCACAAAAGACCCAGAATTGCCAAAGCAATTCTGAAGAATAAAAACCAAGCAAGAAGCATAACTCTCCCAGACTTCAGGGAATATTACAAAGCCACAGTCATCAAGACAGTATGGTACTGGCTCAAAAACAGACACACAGACCAATGGAACAGAATAGAGAAACCAGAAATAAGTCCTGACACCTATGGTCAATTAATCTTTGACAAGGGAGGCGAGAGCATTAAATGAGAAAGAGTCTTTTCAGCAAGCAGAGCTGTGAAACCTGCATAGCTGCATGTACATCAATGAACTGGAACACACCCACACAACATGCACACAAATAAACTCAAAATGGCTGAAAGACTTAAATATAAGACAAGACACCTTCAAACTCCTGGAAGAGAACATAGGCAAAACATTCTCTGACATCAACCTTATGAATATTTTCTCAGGTCATTCTCCCAAGGCAACAGAAATAAGAGCAAAAACAAACCAATAGGACCTAATCAAGCTGACAAGCTTTTGCACAGCAAAGGAAACCAAAAAGAAACCAAAAAGACAACTTACCTAATAGAAGAATATAGTTTCAAATGTACAACTGACAAGGGCTTATTCTTTAAAATATACAAGCAACTTATACAACTCAACAGCAAAAAAAAAAAGCCAACAAGCCAATTGAAAAATGGGCAAAAGACCTGAATAGACATTTTTCCAAGGAAAATGTACAGATGGCCAACAAGCACATGAAAAAATACTCAACATCACTGATTATTAGAGAAATGCAAATCAAAACTACCACAAGATACCACCTCACACTAGTCAGAATGGCCATCATTAATAAGTCCACAACTAACAAATGTTGGAGGGGTTGTGGAGAAAAGGGAATCCTTCTGTACTTTTGGTGGGAATGTAAGCTGGTACTACCGCTATGGAGAACAGTATGGAGATACCTTATAAAACTGTACATAGAACTACCATATGACCCAGCAGTCCCACCCTTGGGCATATATCCAGACAAAACTTTCCTTAAAAAAGACACATGCACTCGCATGTTCACTGCAGCACTGTTCACAATAGCCAAGACATGGAAACAACCCAAATGTCCATCAACAGATGATTGCATTAAGAAGATGTTGTATATATACACAATGGAATACTGCTCAGTCTCTTGGCATTTTAAATAAAAACATTATTTGATAGGACAATTTTACTCATACATGAAACTTTAACAATTAGTTATAAAAGAAAAAAATCATATTTCTTCTAAAGTAACAAGACTATTTTATTTTGGGGGGCTGCACCCATGACATGCAGAAGTCCTCAGGCCAGGGATTGAACCTGTACCACAGCAGCAACCTGAGCCACAGGAGTGACAATGCCAGATCCTTAACCTGCTGTGCCACCAGGGAACTCCAAAAACTATTTTAAAAGTGGGGAAAAAAGTCTTGGATTCTTTCCTTAGTTCTTATTTTCAACAGCTAGACTGAAATATTAAACTCATGAGTCTATGGGGCTCTCCCAATAATAGGGACACCATCTGCTTTCAGTGATGAAAGTAACTCCAGACTTGACTAGACTTTGAAGGAAACATCAAAATATTTTCTCTATTTGAAAATTATAGAGAACGTCTTTAAAACAACAATGTATTTTCGCCTGTTAAGTTAGCATTTATGTTTAAAAGTAGTAGTCGATAATGCTATTTAATTAAACTTGTAAATGGATGCATTTGATAGCGTCCTTAAACATTCCAATAGTTTTGGAAAACAACTGGCAACTCGTGTGTACTAAGAACTGGAAAAATATCTGTACTTAGTGACTTGGTAGTCCTATTTCTATAAAATTATTCTCTGGAAGTAAAATTTTTGAAAAAAAAATTTGCTCCTCACAGGCTCAGACTGGAAGGGAATATAAGAACAAACTAAGAAAGTGACCAAGACAGCAAAGCGGGAAGACACTGAGCTCAGCTCCTCTCACGGACACACCAAAATTACAACTACTCACAGAGAACTATCTAGGACAATGCCCTGAAGACGAGCAGAAAAGATTTCCACAACTGAAGACGTAAAGAAGAAACCACAACAAGATGCGTAGGAGACATGGTGTAATCAGGACCCATACCTCTCAATCAGCAGCCCAGGAACAGGAGGAATAGCACAAGCAGAGGGGTCCTCCCCAAGAAGCAAGCGCCCCACACGGGGCTCCCCAGCCTGAGGACCCTGCACCGGGAAGATGAGCCCCTAGAACATCTGGCTTTGAAAACCAGCAGGGCTTAGGTTCGGGAAAGCTGGAAGGCTGTAAAAAACAAACTCTCTGCTCTTAAGGGAGCACGCAGAGTCTCACATGCTCCAAGTCCCAGAACAGAGGAAAGTTTGAAAGGAAACTGGATCAAACCCACCCAATCTTGTAGAGACTGCTAAACAGGCAGGAACTCCCCCTGGGGACAGAGATGCTGGCAGCAACCACTTGGAGGAGCTTGTTCTACCACAGAGACACTAGTGCTGGCAGGCACCATTCTGAAATCCTCCCTTTAGCCTATTAGCACATGAGGCTTGCCTGGCCAGCAGTGGGCCAGCACCAGCTCTTAGCCCCTGAGGCCTTGCAGACAGCCAAGTGAACATTTGGCCTTGCCCACCAACAGACTAGCATCAGTCCTAAACCCTCCAGGCCACACAGACAGCCATGTGGGGACAGCCCACCCACCAGTGAGTGGGCACCAGCCCCGAGTCTCACAGGCTGCATAGCCAAATACGTTCTAAGCCTACCCTGTGTTCCAGTGGGCCTACAGCTATCACGTGAGGCAAAGCCTTACAGCCAACTGGGCCAGGGGCCTTCCCTGCCTACCAGTGCATCCCAACAGAAGGGTACAGGCAGCCCACACAGGGGGCACCCCAGAGCGGGTAGTTCTGGTGACCACAGGGGAGTATGCTTCTGGGCCTCATAGCCTGTCTCCTACCTAAGTCCACTCCTCCAAGATCGTGTAACATAACCAACCCCTCAACAAACAGAAATAAACACAAAGAATTGGGCAAATTGAGGAGAGAGAAGAGAATGTTCCAAACAAAGGAAGAAGACAAAAACTCAGAAAAAGAACCAGAGTGAAAACAAGCAACCTACCCAATTAAGAATTCAGGATAATGATCATAAAACGCTCAACAACTCTGGAGAAGAATGGATGAACATGGAATCGCAGCAAAGAGAAAAAAGAAAGAACAAAACGGAGCCCAATAACAACTGATATTAAAAATCACTAGAAGGAATCAACAACAGATAGGATGATACAGAGGAATGGTTCAGCAAAGTAGAAGACAGAGTAGTGAACTCACCCTCTTACAGTCTATACAAAACAGTCTCCTCAGTCACATGTTAAGCTCTCAAAAAAGCACAGCTACTACTTTTTAATCCAGGAAATGTTGGAAAGGAGATCTGTCTCAACCTTGTTATAGTTCCTCCTTGAAGTTTGAAGGGTAGGGGACAGGGACGATGAGGAAAGAAAGGAGCTGATATCCTGAAGTCAGCCCAAAGATTTGTCTGAAAAGAGAGAGATGTGATGCATAAAGAGAGCACCTGGACCAAGTGGGTTTTCAAAATCCCCTCCTGAGTTTCAAAAAAAAAATCACTAGGAACCAGAGGAAGCTATACCTGCCTACACTTCTGCCACCCACAGAAAAGACACATTTTGGTTCATTCCTTCCCAAGTGTAGGAAGTTCAACCTGTGAAAAATGACTACAAGGAGGAGAACATTAGAGCCCCAGATAGACACCATTTTTCGGTGTTTAATTACTCGTGCAACAGTCATTCTTTTGCTTTGCTTTTGGGGATTGTTTGAACCATCTATTTGTTTCTCTTCCTGAGGAAGTGACAGGAGGTTCTTGAAACAAACAGGGAGAGGGAACCACCCTAGCTCCTAGCTGAGCCAGGGTGGAGAAATGGGCCTGCACAAGTAAGGGGAAATAAGCTAGTCTCAAAACTTCCTCAGCTAAAGGTTCCTCTTATCTGTCCAATAAGAAACTGCTGGAAAAAACTTTGTTCTTTAAAGGTGGGATTCCTTAGCCATCTTGTTCACTGTTCCCTCCAAAGTCTATAACAGCACCTGGCATATAATAGGTGCCTAATATACGCTGGATGAACAAACAATAAATCAAAATAACAACTTCAAAATTTTCTATAAAAATTAAGTTTTCACAGTTTGAAAAACTTGATATATTTTCAAAGTAGTCTATGCTTACAAAATAAAAAAAATTTTTTTAATTTTGAAAAACAAATATATGACATTTTTATGTAAAAGATGCAGAGAAGAAACCTTGGAAAGGAATATGAGAAAATATTACCCATCGTGGAGGGAGAAATGCTTGCTCTCTTTTCCACATTCACATCTTTTATGCTGACAAAGGAGAAGAATGCTGAGTTTCTGAGTTTGTTTGTTCGTTGGCCAGGGGTTGAACCCAGGCCACAGTGGTGAAAGTGCTGAGTCCTAACCACTAGACCACCAGGGAGCCCTGACTGAGTTTGAATTTTAAATTGTGAAAATGAATGAAAGATGAGTCCATTCTTTGTCTAGATGAAACACCTTCTCATTTCCATGTGGGATCATTTGTTTCAAAATATTCCAAATAATGCCTTCAAAGTACGTATTAGCACTACACACTGACTTACAGTGGCTCAGCAATATTTCCACTTTACCATGGTGCAAACGCAATGCAAATTGAGTAGAAACTGTACTTCAAATTTTGAATTTGGGTCTTGACCCTGTCGAGGGCTAAGTGGTACAATACTCTTTCAGGATGCTGGACAGTGGCAGTGAATTGAAGTTCCCAACCACTTGGCCATGAGGGCTAACAACAGACATACTTACAACCATTCTGAGCCCATGTAACCATTCTGTTTTTCACTTTCAGTGCAGTATTCCATAAGTTGTATGAGCTATTCCACACTTCATTATAAAACGGGCTTTATGTTGGGTGATTCTGCCCTACTGCAGAAAGTGTGAGTGTTCTGAGTATGTTTAAGGTAGACTAGGCTAAGCGAGGATGTTAGGTGGGTCGGGTGTATTAAATAACTTATGATATTCTTAATTTATGATGGGTTTATCAGGGTGGAACCCCATCAGAAGGAAGGAAAATCTATAGTCTACTATTATTAAAATGTCCACTGTTGTTCAAAATTAGTTTTTCCCAGAAGAAGAAGCCAAAAAGTAGGTATTCAGCATTGTTTCAGATTTTAAAAATCATATCCTAAAGAAATTGTGCCAAAAAAGGAAAATAGTGTCTATGATGAATACATGGAGAAAATTATACTATTCTGTTCACACAGTAAAGGTTTCAATATTTCTATAATTTAAAAAACTGTGGAATTCCTGTTGTGGCCCAATGGAAGCAAATCCAACTCGTATCCATGAGGATGAGGGATCAATCCTGGGCCTCCCTCGCTCAGTGGGTTGGGGATCCAGCGTTGCTGTGGTGTGGGTTGCAGTTGACCGGCAGCTGTAGCTCCTGTTCGACCCCTAGCTTGGGTACCTCCACATGCTGTGGATGCGGCCCCCCAAAAAACAAACAAAAACTTGTCATGTTACTTATTATCTGGTATCATTTTTGCTAAATGTGTAATTAGTAATTTTATGCACTTAAAAATTCTATTATGTCACTTAGACTTTATTTCAGCATGTACTGGAATTAAACCAATCAATTTATTTTTAATGGACTCATGGAGGAATTTTCAGTATATTCTTGAGACTCATAGGTTGCTACCAGCTTTACTTAGTACATGATGGATAGTTTCTATTTTAAAATACGGCATTTGTTGTGATATAATTTAAATTACCTTTCTGTCAGAAGCATGCGTTCTTCAGAGTTACAATTATGCAAAGGGAAATTATATATTTTATTCCTACTTTATCTTCCTTTATAATCCTTGTTGCGGTTACTTTCATTCAGGTACAATTACATTAGAGAAAACAGGATATTAAGAGCAACTCTATTTAGAAAATTCATTTTGGTTCTTAGTTAATTACAGAAGAAAAATGAAAGCTATTCTAAAAACAAACAAGAGGAAAAGCTCAAAAGTATCAGAACTCACATGTAAAGTGCTATGTGTAATCAATAACTTGGAGTTTTCACAAGCCCAATTAACGATATAAGTTACTGTATCATAATTATGTTAAGAAAAATATTTTTAGATCTTTTCATGCACTATAAATGTTAAGTATGCTCATTTTGGAAAAGCTGGAGACCTAGACAAAAATAAATTAAGATTACCCTTGATTACTATACCTAGATGTAACTACTCTTAATTTGCTTTATTTCCTTCAAGTTCACTTTTATGTTCAGAGCAGATGCAAATATCAATAGCCCATATATTTTACAAAATTGGCATCAGACAGTATATTATGTATGCTCTGTTTATAACCTAATTTACCTCTGTAAAATACGTAGTAAACATATCCCTCTTAATAACTGCAAACTTTCTAAGCCAGCGTTATATCTACACGATGATTCATCTAACCCTCCTCATACTGTTAGACATTTAGAGCGTTTCTTTTCATTCCTATTATAAAATGATGTCACGACCAATGACCCTACATAGAATTTTTCACATCTCTATTTCCGTTTGATAAATTATTTCAAGCCAAATTTCTGAGTCAACACATATGAATATATTAAAATATTTAGAAACATAATGATAAAAATCTCTAAAAAGTTATTAAAACTCTCAGAAGCAATTCCAGATATCCATATCCTTAAAGCTGTGTTTCAGCTTTTTAAAAACGTAATTGCCAACTTGAAAAGTAAAAATAGCATCTTCTGTAATTTTCCTTTATAATTTACTTATTAGTGAGAATAAACTTATCTACTTGTGCCATGATCTTTTCCATTTCTCAAAAAAAATTCATTTAAAATAGTTCCGTCAATTCAATACAACCACCTTATCTGAAGTCTACCATGTTACAGACACAGAGATAAGTGCTAAGGATAGAAAATTAATAGGACATCAACCCCATCTTCAAGGATCGCATAGTCTAGTAGAAAAATAGACACATGAATGACCAATTCCAATCTATTATTACAAGTGCCATGTGGACATATGTATAACATGCTAGGAAACCAAGATAAGGAAGCAGAAAACTCTCCAGGGGACAGATGAAGTATATGCAGAGGTGTAAAGTTTCAGCTGGGCTCTGACGAATGAATGAGAATTCACCAGGCAACCAGGCAGGCTCAGGAAAGAGAGTATCCAGTAGAGACCAATAGAAGAGACAATCAACTTATTGGGAAAGATTGAGCCAAAGGATTGAGCTCTATCAGTGGAAAATAAAATATGATTCACTTTTTTTTTTTTTTTTTTTGAACAGAGAAAGGATGCGGTAAGTTTTGGATTTTAGAAAGTGGAAGAAAAGGATGATCTGGAATCGTTTGGGGAATGAGAGAGAATCAGATCAAGGGAAACTGCAAGATACTTTTAGAGGAGTTCCCGTCGTGGCGCAGTGGTTAATGAATTTGACTAGGAACCATGAGGTTGCGGGTTCGTTCCCTGCCCTTGCTCAGTGGGTTAAGGATCCGACGTTGCCGTGAAGCTGTGGTGTAGGTTGCAGACGCGGCTTGGATCCTGCGTTGCTGTGGCTCTGGTGTAGGCCGGTGGCTACAGCTCCGATTAGACCCCTAGCCTGGGAACCTCCATATGCCGCAGGAGCGGCCCAAGAAATAGAAAAAAAAAAAAAGATACTTTTAGAATCTATTCAATGTACAGCAATATATTTACTTAAAAACATAGGCATAAGGAAGAGGTAACTCCTTTCGACTAATCACTTATTTTTAAAATCCTAAGGCACAGTAGCTGTGATAAAATGCATCATTTCTTTCCCAAATGGCTTGCTTTGACCAGTGGGTAGAGGTGACCATAGGCTGATTCCCATCTAGGCTTCAAGAAGTAGCCTGTGTTTCCACATGCCTGTCTGGGAACTTTCTGTCTCCACCAGGAAAATTTGTGCCCCGGCGAGCCCATCATTCCCAGAAAATAGACACACATGGAGAAGACCTGAATGAAACCCACGATTTGGAGCCAAGTCCAGCTGAGCCCAACCTAGATCAACCATTCCCTAGTCTGAACCACTGTGTGTAAACCACCAGGTTTTTAGCACGGCTTGCTATACAGCATTATTATGGTAATGGCTAACTGATACACTGGCATATTCTATTCCTTTAATTTCTTAGATCTAGCCCACCTCTGTTTAAAGACACACTTCATAAGAACGTGGTTTATGCTAATACGCTCCCTGTGCCTTATCTGGAAAGTGGGGTAATACAATTGGAATTTGGTAATGTAGCCCAGTCGTCCTAATTGTAGAATATTATCTCATCAACTGAAAGTTGATGAATTTCCATCCAGAATCAAAGTACTCACACTAGCACATAAGAAACCAATTGGCTATTGATCCTGCTGGGTGATAAGCATTTAAACACAATACTAAATGGACAGGAATGAGTTCAGCCCCTTGTAAAAAGGAATACTTGGATCTTGGCTGTCTCCCTTTTGATCATGTTGTATGTGAGCAGCAACCTGTTGCAGGGTATGGAGGCTTTTTAATCAGGTCATAATAGGCTTCCTCATTCTGCTCATTAAGTTAAAGAAAGGTTTGCTGGGGAAATGGTCTATTAGATTGTAATTTGCTTTCACATGCAAATTAAGAAATAATTATTTCTGAATATCTGGAGATGTAGAATCTGGGTGTTTGACATGTTTTCCTATGTAGCCAACACTGAAAGTTCAAACGTCTTTTCAGAGAAAAGAAAGGTTTTTTTCAAGTTAAAAGAGATTAAACAATATTCCCTTCTGAATGTACTCTATTCAGGTAAATATTACAGGTGGCATATATTTAGCTCACGATTCAGAACCAGCTTTACTCCTAACTTAATATTTTGAAAAGGCTGACAAAAGTCTAATGTCACCACTTTTCCCTTTTCTTTGGCAAAGACAAGTTGTTCTTTAAAATACGATTGAACCAAGATTTAAATTATTTTAAATAGAGGCAAATACTTGTGTCTTTCATTAACTTGAAGTAGCACTTACTCTTCTAATTTTTTTTTACAAGTAAGTCGAATCTTGTCATTAGGTAACCATGAGGTACATGTGGCTTAAATCATTTCTTACCTTCGTAAACTGTTATGCGGTCTTCTCTTACTCCTTAAATTTAGTGAAACAAAGCATATTTCATGATGGACTTCAGAGAGTCTGAGGCCAAACAAGATTCATTGATGACAAATGCCTCTCAATTTGAATTAGAAAAGGAGTTCTTGGTAGGGAACGGTGGGACCTGGCCCTGTGGGGTTGGGACATCTGGCAAGGTCTTGTTAGAGAATGCCTTCTTTACCCGGAAGTGGGATTGGGAAGTTTATCTAAATCGACCATCAAGGCGCATTGTCTGAAAAGGATTTTTTTTCTTAATTCATGAAATTGCAAAAAGATGTAATAGTTAAACAACATCTGGTTAGGGTAATAACAAATTACCTTTATGAAAAAGAAAACTGTAAGCAATTAGGACTATACTGTAGAATGAATGCTAGGTAACAACTCTATCTAAGTGCTCCTCAGTGCAAAGTTCACAGGAATGGAAAATAGTGAAGTTTTGTTTCCAAAAGGTAGAATTATAAACATATTTTTCTCACTGCTTCTTTGAATGTTTAATATGTTTTTTCAATAAGCTGGTTGGTCCACCAAGGGGTTTTGGAAGGTCTATCATGTGTGAGGCATAAGGAATGCAAAAATTATTGAGATAGCCCCTGTCCTCCAGGGGCTGTAGACTCAGCAGGACAAATAAGATAAGACAGGCTTATGAATAAAAATAGACAAAGAATAGGTGATACACGTGAAATGGAAGGCATCACCAAAGTTATGTGAAATTTCAGAGCATGGAGCACAGGTTCTCACGGAAAGAGATAACATTTCCTGCAAACGCAGAGAATGGGCAGAATTTAAATATGGAAAAGGGGGCATACTGGGAAAAGGAAACGGTGGCTATGTGCATGGCATCAGGAACCTGAAAGGAAGATTCTTAGTACAGCAGCCAGTGTTGTTTAGCTGTAACACGGAGAAAATAGAAGAGAAATCTAGAAATGCCTGCTGAGAAAAGACAGAGGTGGGGTTAAACGCCAGGCTAGGCAATTTGGAAAGCAGCTCGCGAGCCACTAAAAAGTTCTGCAGCAAGCAGGAGGCTCCTGTTTTGAAAAGGGAACAGGTTAAAATGAGAGTGACAGTGAACAAGGACTCCAACCAGGGAGTTTGAGATGGAATTCCCAGACCTTCACTTTCCAGGAGCTTGACATCAACCAAAGCTGAGGGCTTCTGTATGATGTCACTCAATTCAGGTAAGCAGTCAGACTGCTTTAGTGGAATAAGGTATTGGAGACGCAGGTTTTTTTCCACAGCAGAAAAGACTGATTATCTTACAGCCACTGCACCTTTTACCATGAGACACCCATCACAGTCTAGCAAGGGACTCAGAGAACCAAGAACTCTTAGCCTGTCCCAGACGACAGACTCACACGGAATCCAGGGAATGTACCCGTGGATAGCTACACAAGATGAGGAAGTTCTAGAGATCTGCTGTACAAAACAGCACCTTAACAATGCTGCATTGTGCACTTAAAAACTTGTTACGGGAGTTCCCGTCGTGGCGCAGTGGTTAACGAATCCGACTAGGAACCATGAGGTTGTGGGTTCGGTCCCTGCCCTTGCTCAGTGGGTTAACGATCCGGCGTTGCCGTGAGCTGTGGTGTAGGTTGCAGATGCGGCTCGGATCCCGCGTTGCTGTGGCTCTGGCGTAGGCCGGTGGCTACAGCTCCGATTCAACCCCTAGCCTGGGAACCTCCATATGCCGCGGGAGCGGCCCAAGAAATAGCAACAACAACAACAACAACAATAACAACAACAAAAGACAAAAAAAAAATAAAATAAAAAATAAAAACTTGTTACGAGGGCAGATTTCGTGATGTGTTCCTACCCTCGAAAATAAGGAGGGCATGAGGAAACTCCTGGAGGTGATGGATGTTTATGGCCTTGATCATGGTGATGGTTTCAAACTCATCAAATTAAGTATGTCAACTAGACCTCAATAAAGCTGAGTTTAAAAAACAAAAAGACTGCAGTGAAAACACCTGAAGGTCACTGAGGGAGCAGGAGTAAGGAGCCTTGGGAAGATGCTCTCTGTGGGACGCAGCACGAGCTCTGCAGGGTTAAACCTCTGCACTTGGGGCAGAGCTCAGGCATCAAGTGGACTGGAATTGAGAAGCCACCATTTAATTCCTACCACCTTATAGACCCCCTGCATTGGATATATTGCTTAAGGATGAAATACAAGACGTATGGGGCATTCTCTGGGACTCGGTTTATAGCCCTGACTGACGGATAGTAAGATCATCTTGAATGCGTCCTTACACTACTCCTCCCGCCCACAATAAGGAGCACATTTCTGTGGTTACATTTCTTTTGTCCAGTGTGAGATGACACAGACCCTGTGGCATCACACAATGAGAGGGATGACATGGAAATGGCCCAGAAAGGCAAAGAGATAAAGGGATAGGTGAATTGACAGGCGATGGCCCTGAGTCCATCTGGATGGCGGGAAAGGGGGAGGAGCAGGAGAAGGCTTCATCTTGACCCTTGGTCCTCAGCCTGGACGACTAAGTGAATGGCAGCAGCATTAAACAAAATTTGTAAGTCAGAATGAGTTTGGCTCATGACATGATGAACCCTTGGGATAATCAGGTGCCCAGGACACAAGGAATTTATATAGAGATTTAGGGATTCGCTCCTAAGTGAAACTACAACAGGATACCTGAAACCAATGCTAATGGAGAAGGTATAAAAAGTTAGGGTAGAACTTGAAAAAAATCACTTGGTGTTGGGAAGAAGGAAAGGAGCCAGAAGAGGCAGAGAAGGAATAATCAGAGAAGAGGACGCTCCAATACGAGGCTGCATCTGAAAGCAAGGGAAGAAGAACCAATAACTACAACACAATGTTGAGGGAGGGAGGAAGGGAACTGCAAGAGGCCACTGGTCCAGGCAACACGGAGGTCTGGGCCAGGCAACACGAGAGAGGTCTTTCCTTAAAGTGATGTGGGTAGCTATCACACCCAATGACTAGAAGGCATAAGGGGCAAGAGGGTGAAGGTGTCATAAGGAAGTGGAAACAGTGACGGTGTAGCCTAATTTTTCTAAACATCTCTTGGTGAAAATACAAGAAAAATGGTAGTATTGGTAGAAGATTACAGAAAGACCCCGAAGACAGTGAGCTAGTGGAGAAAGATAAAATATTATGACAAAATGAACTTAAATTCAGCAAATACTTAGTGGGTTTCTACTTCATACCAGGCACCAGAATATGTCACAGAACGAGACCTGGACTTCTACACATGGAATGATGTATTGCACTATTCTGTCAATTTAAGCCATTAGCTCGCTGGAGCAAGAATTGTGACTTGTTCGCCAGGATCCATGGAGCCTAACATGGTGCCTGAGGCAAACTCTTAGGGACTCAGTGACCCACACAGTCCCAACCTTTCAGAGCTTCTTCCCCAACTTCACTTGGTTGACTCCCCTTTGTCTTTCAGGTCTAAACTCAGGCATTGCTTCCTCCAGGATAGAGTCTGGATACAATCACCTGCCTCTGCGCTCTTCACACCCTCCTTCTATCTTTCAGTCTAAAGAGAAAGACAAGTCAACAAGTACTTCCAAGATTTTTACCAACTGTAAGCAATGGAAAGACAGAGACAGCAAAGCCATAGTGGGGCTCACAGGTTGGTTTGGAAACTCAGGAATTAATTCCCTATGCATTTCAGGTTTTTCATAACCCCCATTGATTCTCCTTTTACTTCTGCAGGTTTTCCAGATCAAGTCTAACCAGCTTGGCTGAAATTCAAATGAGCAGAGAAGCCTCTAAATCAACCTAAGGAACACAGAATCTGTTTCTGTTTGTTTGTTTTTCATATTGCTAATCTCATGTAAATAGACAAGCTATGCATGTGATAAGCACAGCTTGTTAGACTCCCCTGGCTAGTTGGGCACCTGCTTTAAAAATGCAACTTGCTAAATAGTCCACCCAGCAGATAGCTTTCTTTTGCAGAACCATGCTTTTCAGCCTGAGAGGGAATTTGATGAAGTACTTTATTGGGTGGCAACATTTTGGTCTCGGCTCTCCTCAGATCACAGTGGGATAATGAAACTGGAATCCATTTAAACCCTCCATTTCACCCCACACGGCTCATAGACACCGTGTCAAACCACATCACACTGCAATAAATGTGCTAAAATCTATGCAGTTACTCTTCCTATCACACACCTTGTTCTTTGTCAGGTAGGAGATAAATTATGGAACACAATTTCTTGATTTTGCCCACTCAGGTAGGTGCAGTAGAATCTCAAATCCCAGGCAATACCCCATGCCATGAAGATGCATAAATAACTGTGTTGCTCTGTGCCATGTTTAGTGGCACGCCATTCTTGCTGGCTAGTCTAGGAACCGTACAGTCACTGCCGGGATGGACCCAGCCATGCAGTGAGGACTTAAATGCCCTGTCTCCCGTGGCAGGTTCTAGCCCATGGAGGTCACTGAAGCATTGGTGATTATGTCACATTTTGTCCACATACTCTGGAAAAAGATGACACCAGGTTAAACTGAACCAAAGACCATGCATGGATAATAATACTGGATTCGAAGACTTTATGACTCAGACCTCATCTTTGGAGGCTTTCCCTCTCGCTTACTTCCCTTTCCTGTGCTGCTCTGAGACAATCTTAGGACATGAAGAATATACGAAGGTTGTAACTTCAGAAATATTCTCAGGGTTCCTGGGGGAAAGGGGAGGGAGTGGTATGGATGGGCATTTGGGGGAGGGGGTTAGATGCAAACTGTTATAGTTGGATCAGATGGGCAGTGGGGCCCTACTATACAGCACAGGGAAATGTGTGGGATTGGGTCACTTTATTGTACAACAGAACTCAGAGAAACACTGTAACTCAAGTATACTTCAATAATAAAATAAAGAAAAGAAAAACAGAACTATTCAGAATGTGCTGACTGCTGGTGTGGTTCAAGCCAACTTCATCTCTAAGTTAGGTTACTGAGTAGCCTACGTGTGAGGCTTGCTTTTGGTCTTGCTCCCCATCTCCTCTACGCGGTGGACATGACAACATACCATCAACATTCTACTTCAGTGGAGGACCCATCACCCAGCTTAGGGGCGTACAGTCAGCAAAGAGTCCTCCGCTCTCAACCATGCAGGGACTGTCCATGTCACAGTCCTGCATGGTCACTGTCATTGCCATTCAATGACTTACGTTCAATGACTGATCAACACTGATATATAAAGGCCTGGACACCTTGAATCCAACAGGGACAATTCTGAAGCTACCATGTGAATGGCTAAGGCCGTCACTGGGCTGCGTCATAGCTGGACTTCTCTATCTGACCACTGCTGCTTTCTGCACCTCCTGATCACAAGGGGTCAGAAACATCCTGCATGCTAAACGCCACCTGAAAGTTGCTTCCCCAACCTGTGCCAGTTCATGGACCACAAACAGCCCGAGTCATCCTGCTACCTCTAAGGGTGATCAGGCCTCTCAAATCCACTCCCCTCTCCTTCCACTGTCTTCAGAAGCCTTACAATGGCCCAGGAGACCCCAAGAGATCTGCCCCCTCTGCCCCCCTAACTTTACCTCTTCCATTCACCCCCGTGCTCACTCAGTACCAGCCAGCCACGCTCACCTCCTCAGACACATCAGGTACACTCCCATCACGAGACAGTCACTGTTCTTTCCCTCAGCCTAGAAAACCATTCCCCTAGACCAGAGGTGGCCAATTTTCTGTACATGGCTGAACAGTAAATATTTCAGCCTTTGCAGGCCACAAAATCTCTGTTGTAACTACTCGGTGCCACCATTCTAGTACAACAACAGCCACAGACAATGCATAAACAATGGGCATGTCTTTGTTCCAACTGACTTTATTTATGAAGGCAGGCATGGGCCGCATTTGGCCTGCAGGCTGTGGTTTGCTTTGTCTCTGCCCTAGATAGTAATGTGGCTGGCTCCCTCACCGCCTTCAGACCCTGACTCCAACGTTTCCTTCACTGGCCACCTTATTGAAATTCCAGCTCCCAACACTGCTGGTTTTTCTTTCCTGCCTCATTTTCCTCATGGCCCTCATTGGTATTCCTTTTACCTTTTCACTCCCAGTAGAGAGAAGTGATGAAAAACACAAGCCCTTTGGTGAGACCCTCTGAGTTTTAAGCCCCACGTGAGTTACTTACTAGCTCTGTGAACTGGTGCATATATATGACCTGTCTACGCCTCTGTTTTCTCATCTGTAAGGCAGAGACATAACATTGAACATATCATACAATCACGGTAGCGAAAAACACTCAACACGGAACCTGTCCTCTAGAAATCAGCCACATCGCTAGCTCTTTCCCCTGGTTAGCATTCTGCCATTAAGATAAGGGTCGTGTTCGCAAACTGAGTCCTCATGTGCCTTAATCAAGTTCACACATATCTGTGTGAGATCACTACTGTTTTTACACACATAGCTAAATGAGATTCTAACAACAAATAGAAGCGTTATCGTGAGTTAAGTGCTCACCATGCCCACTTGTGGTCTGACAACTTTGCATGCCTGGCCTCCAGAAGATCACCAACACAGGGGGACACTCAATGGGATTGTTTACCTCCATCAGCTGGGTATGTTGACATGTAAGCCTCTCTGCCCCATTCCTGAAGACCTTGCTTGCCACAGTGCATAGAAATAATTACCCGCACACTTCAGAATATACCTGTGGACTAAACCTGGCCACCTGCTGGCACTTGCTTTAGGTTGGGGCAGCAGAACGCGAAGTGGAGATGTGCTGCTTAAGAGAGATTCACCTCCGTTACTCTGTCTGGGGCCCTGGAACTTCAACTTTCCATTCTGCCAGGCTCCCAACAAGACTCTTCCTCCACAGTGAGGTCCCAGACTCCTAGCTCATCCTCAGACACCTGTCACAAGTCCCCACGAAACCAAAAATCCAAAGCAAATAACGGACTCCCAGTGTCTCTGAAAATATGTGCTATTGGTGAGAATTATAATAAAGCTTTGGAAATAAGCCCTTAGATGGCTGTAATCACTAGTGAATGGCTGGAAAATGCTCCAAGCTTTCGCCTGGGATGAGTTGGTGGCCACTAACCACTCACTTCTTGACCAAGTTTGAAGAGGGAGAGATCTCTTTTAAACAACTCTCACCCCATTCCATTCATCTCCCTGCTTCCAATAATTTACAACAGCTTGAAAGATAGATTTGCCTTGGCTGGTATTTAAAGAGATAGTCAATAACAATATGAGAAATAATTACTATACCTGGAGAAAGTGGGCATTGATTTCAGCAACGACTGGGGCCTCAAAGCTGAATTTCAAGCATGTTGTAGTAGAGTGATAGCAATTTATTACTTAACTTGCTGAATTTATGCCTAACTTGGGCGGGATGGAGTTGATGCCAAACTCTTAAATACAGAGGTCATTTTTTAAAAATGACAATTCATTTCAGCTACAGATATACTGAGAGTCTACTATTTTCCAGAAACTATGTTAGGCTCCAAAGACACAGTGAAAAGGAAGAGGGGCCATCCCTACCTGGGGACACTCCCATTCTTTTGGTGAAAGGAGACAGTAAGCCACCAAAAAATCATCATTTCACTATAAGGTAAGCATTGCTGAGAAAAATGGGCATAGTGGAGTAAACTCATTTGGTCTTGGGGAAATCAAGGACATGTTCCCCCCCCACACACACACAGAGCATACGAAATTCCCAGGCCACTGATCAAATCCAAGCGGCAGCTGCCACCTACACCACAGCTGTGGCAACCCAGGTCCTTAACCCACTGTGCCACAGCGGGAACTCGAGGTATTCTTTTTTGAAGAAGCACGTTTAAGCTGCAAACCAAAGGATGAGGAGAAGTTAGATAGGCCAGGCGGGGAAGGAAGAGAGCCATTTCGGTGAAGGTGCTAAACAAAGGCCGAGAGGCTGGAAAGAACCTGTCCTTCTGAGCAATGTGTGCTAGTAGAAGTTAACCAGCTCTCTTCAAAAACCGGTAAGTGCATATCTATGCATATATAAGTTTATTATAAATGTTACTGATATCTGCGATAAGTAACACATAATTTACAAACAATAATAAAATATTCAATATTCTCTATTCTAAATTCCAAACATAGCCAATTAATTCTCAGAGAATGCTTTTGATGATTTTTTGCCAAACTCTTCTATCTGTACCCAACCTGTGGTCACAACTGATGGTAGTTTCCATACCGAGATTGGTTACTTTTTTCATTTAACAGTAAGGTGAAAGTGAAACAATGAAGGCATAAGTCAGAACTTCAGTCATTTGTCAATTCTGCGAGCAGCTTCTGTGTTCAGCCGTATAATAGACTTCAAGTGTTGGAAGACTGTTTCTTCAGGTTTGGGGGAGGCTCTACACAATGCAAAAGCTACCAGACAAAACATTTTAAAATTTAATTGGCATTGTTAGCATTTTCTCCATCATTTTTGTAAATCTAGACCAGAGGTCAGCAAACCATGAGCTTGCTGTCTTAGTAAATAAAGTTTTATTGAAACACAGCCATGCTCGTTAATTTATGTATTTTCTATGGCTGCTGCAGAGGTGGCTAATTGTAACGGAGGGCTTACAGCCCAGCCCACAAAGCCTATGAGGTAGCCCTTTACAGAAAAGTTCGCTCTTATCTAGACCATCATCAATAAAACAATAAATCAAGCACTTATTTGTAGTGTT